>NC_044977.1:66938436-68397002 GCF_008728515.1 Papio anubis
GTGGTTCCTCAAAAAATAGAACTACTATTTGACCCAGAAACTCCATTAAGGGTGTGTGATCAAAAGAATTGAAAACAGGGATTCAGGCCGGGCATGGTGGCTCATGCCTGTAATCCCAGCACTTTGGGAGGCTGAGGTGGCTGGATTATTTGAAGTCAGGAGTTTGAGACCAGCCTGGCAAACATGGTGAAGCCCCGTCTCTACTAAAAATACAAAAATTAGCCGGACAGTAGTGGCACGCACCTCTAATTCCAGCTACTTGGGAAGCTGAGGCAGGAGAAACACTTGAGCCTAGGAGGTGGAGGTTGCTGTCAGCTGAGATCATGCCACTGAACTCCAACCTGGGCAACAGAGTGAGACCCTGTCTCAAAAAAGGAAGAAACGAAGAAAGGAAGAAGGAAAGAAGGAAAGAAGGAAATATATATATATATATGAAACTAGTTATATAGTTATATTTCTAGGGTTACTTGATTTTGTTGGTTTCTAAAAAGAAAGGAAAAACTACACAAGGGTTGGGCGCAGTGGTTCACGCCTGTAATCCCAGCACTTTGGGAGGCCGAGGTAGATAGATCATTTGAGGTCAGGAGTTGGAGACCAGCCTGGCCAACATGGTGAAACCCTGTCTTTACTTAAAATACAAAAATTAGCTGGGTGTGGTAGTGGGCGCCTGTAATCCCAGCTGCTTGGGAGGCTGAGGTAGAAGAATTGCTTGAACCAGGGAGGCGGAAGTTGCAGAGAGCGGAGATTGCGCCACTGTACTCCAGCTTGGGCGATGATGTGAGACTGTCTTAAGAAAAAAAAAAAAACTGCCCAAGAAATTTTGCTGAAGTGAAATTTCTTTGTACAGGAACCTGACTTAGAGAAGGTATCTGTATACTCTAAGGGCCTTAGAGTATTAGCTCTGTGGAATTTCAATAACTCCATGTACTGAGAAGAGAAGCAGCAGGTACCAGGAACTATTTATAGCTCCCATTTCATAGACAGGAAGACTAAAGTGTAAAAAGCTTAAGGAGCTTCTCCAAGGACCTACAGCAACTGAAAGCCAATCTGCTTCCAAGCCCACACTCTTAATGCTCACACTAGATTGCTTTACCCAAAATCTTGTCACAAACACACCCTTACCAATACCTTGAACTATAGAATTTACTCCAAGCACGACCTTAAAGAAGCCCTTTGTAAAAATTATAATTCTTTTATCCTTGTCTTAGGTAGGATTCTGTTCAGCTGAGAGTGATATCAAATCCAAAATAATAGTAGCTTAACTCACATAAATGAAGCCTAGAGGTGGACAGTGCAGGGCTGGTAGCGCAGCTTCAGAAAAGTACACAGGATCCTTCGATCTTGTCGTCTATCATCCTCACAGCGCAAGACGGCTGCTGAACTCCAGGCATCATATCCATAATCCATCAGCAGGAAGTAGGAAGACAATAAAATGACAGTTCCTGGAAATCACACATTTATATCCATTATGTGACAATGCTTAGCTGCAAGGAAGACTGAGAAATACAGCCTTTATTCTAGGTGGCCATATGTCCAACCAAAAACTGGAAATTCTATTTTTAAGGGATAAAGATACTAGAGTAATAACTAGTATCTCTGTGACAGGCATATGATTAACTTGTAAGTAGCTTTGAGGACAATGTGGCTACAAAACTTGACACCATCCATCAACAGGATTGATATTACTGTACATAATCATCATTCGGTTCCTAATAGCTTGTTCTGCTGTTTAGAGCAAAAAGTTCTTTCTAAATGAAATCAGAAGTTTGTGTTTTTTTAAGTTTCGTCTTCCACTGTATTTGGAACAATGCCCATTAGATTCCATAAGAAGCACTTGTTTGCCTGCAGCATGCACACCCATCCAAGCTCATATCGAGAGCTCATGATGTACCAGGTACATGCCTGGCACTGCACACCACCAGGAACAAAACAGGGCCTGCCCCTCCCAGAGCTTCAGTAACACCCACATTACACAACAAGCATGCTACACAAAGGATAGTCCAGGGGCCATACGGGCATAGGCTAGGGTCCTAGATTCATTCCTCTGGAGTGTTCTGAGATGGATCCCCCAAGGCGGGGTATTTACACTGAACCCTGGATGATCAAAGGGCTTCACTAGACCCAGAGTCACCAACCAAGTTCATCTGGAAAGACTTCTCAAACTGGGTCCCCATGCAGTAAATTATATGTATTTTTGTCTTCCACCAACAGTCTTCACACTTACAAGAACTTCCAAGTCCTTTCCCCTCAAACAGGCCTCTGAGATAACAGATGTCACCTCCATTCTGCAAGGTGAGACAAGCAGGAGGAGCCCCATAATCAGACACAAGCACACAGACAATGACACACACCCCGGCTTAGGACACGGATGCGGTCTGCCATTCCCATTAAGCCTAATACTTGGAGAAGGGAAAGCATTTGCATAAAGCCACAGACAGAGAGAAACGATATCAGAACTGACAGCTTCACAGTGGGTGGCTTGATTCATAGGCTGCTCAGTGACATAAATTTAAAAGCCCAGGCCCTCAAGCAACATTTTAGCTTAGGTTCCTTTCCCCTTAATTACAAAATAAACTAAAGCAAAGAAGGTCTCAGCTCTCCTGAGGCTCCCCCTGAAACGCAGGGAGCCTGCTGTTTCCGATTCAATACAATCTCCATTGTACCAGATCAATAGACCCTTTGGCTTGTGATGTCGCCTTCCTCCACCGCAGGTTCAGAGGGATGGGGACAGAGCTGGGTCTCCCTCCCAGGGGTCTCAGGCTGTTTTTTCCCCTTTCATCTACAAAAAGAATAAAAGCAGAGGGATCCTGAGTGGGCACAAGGAGACTCCACCACGGGCAGGCAGCTGCATGGAACAGGCCATAGGAAGGGTCCTCTAGTCAGAGACAGAAATCTACCTGACATAGAGCTACTCAAAGTGTGGTCCCCAGACTGGCAGCACCAGCATCACATAGAAGCCTGTTACAAATGCAGAGTCTCAGGCCCCACTCCAGACCTACTGAGTTGGAATCTGCCTTTTAACAAGGTTCTCCAGGCGATTCACAAGCACAGTGAAGTTTGAGAAATATCGTGCTAGAGATCTACCAAACAGAATAGGTACAAGCAGAAACAAGTTCTACAGTTAGGCAATGGCTATTGATCTGATTTGGAAGGAGCCCTTGATTAAAACGACCAGAAAGCTAAGTTTCTACCTAGCTTGCATTCATTGGCTTAGCACAGTAAAACAGACCAAACACACGTGTGGGACATTAGCAACACATTGGTGTAAGCATGGTGATGGTCACTGTGGAGAAGCTGTTAGCATCTGAATTCACTGATCAATGGGCTGTGGCAAGGCCCAGGAACCTGTATGGGCGAATCAGCACCCCAAGTGATTCTGAGGCAGAGAGTCCCAAAACACACTATAATAAACTCTGCACAGTTTATCAATTACAGTATGAAATCAAGGGGAAATGGTGCTATGTTAGAAGTGCGCTCACAGTCGGTTGAGGGAGACACCTCAGGACTACCAAGGTAAAGCTGGGTGAGAAGTAAACCTTGTCTGCTCCTAAACAGATTAAACACACACACACACACACACACGTTAAGTTATATAGCAAGGGGCCAGGAACATGTGATTCCCAGACGGTGAGGGGGTGTTTATAAGTGGCTTACTTGGAATAGACCTATTCCTAATGAGACAGGAGGGTGTCTGAACCACAGCTGGTGCAGTTAATTGGTGGGAATGTTTTGGGTCCTGCGGTTCATGCGTTGGGGAGTTCTGTTTAGTCTAAGACAAATGACAACACTTATTCCATTGTAGATTCCACCTGAAGGTAAATAGTCAAATTGACATTAATTCCTAGTGGTCCAGGTGAGACAGGTTCTTATAGAGATTGATGAAACTTCTATTTAGAGTTGGCCAAGACTTCAGAAAGCCTCTGGTTCTTTCCGGCCTCTGGGCCATGGCGCACCTGCACCAGAATCGCCTCAATGACTTGTTAATAATGTGCCTTCCTGGACCCCCTTGCCAGGATGACTACAAAACTTCCAGGAGTATGACCCTAGACTTCATGGTTTTTAGAAGACTCCATGCGGTTCTGGTGATGATCAGGTTTGTGAACCACAAAAACTGTATCTTCCATGTGAGAAAAAGAAAGTGGCATGCCCATAGACACGAGCCCTGAATTTCTCTCCGGTGCCCACAAAAGGATGCTGTTAGCCATGTAGAAAACCACCTCTGCCCTGGGGGCTGGCCTTGGGAAAAGGAAAGCAGAAGCATCAGTTCGAGGAGACTTGGTGCTCTTCATGAGCCTATCCCCCTCCACCACTGAGTCTTTGGTAGATACTCAAAATGTAGCACGTTGGCCAGGAGTGGTGGCTCATGCCACCACTTTTGGAGGCCGAAGCGGGCAGACCACCTGAGGTCAGGAGTTCGACACCAGCCTGGCCAACATGGTAAAACCCTGTCTCTACTAAAAATACAAAAATTAGCTGGGCGTCATGGTGGGCACCTGTAATCCCAGCTACTCGGGAGGCTGAGGCAGGATAATTGCTTGAACCCGGGAGACAGAGGTTGCAGTGAGCTGACATGGTGCCACTGCACCCATGACAGAGTAAGACTCCCACCCCAAAAAAAAAAAAAAAGCACACACACAATCCCACAAGTTCCTAGCCTAACCCCAGAGCGTGGCTCCAAACCAGCTCCAAATCTCGTGGAAGGAGCTGATGTTTGTACACATCTGTTTGGGATTATGCCGTGTTTAGTATGAGGGAAAAAGCAATAAAATTGACACAGGCACTATCACATTCCCTTCCTAAATTCTGCCCCAGAAAGGAACACATACATCTATTTAAAAAGGTTAAAACTCAGTGTATGTAGTGTGCTACCATTTGTGTTAAAAGAATAATTCTATATGCATACCTCTATCTGCTGTCATTTGCATAAAATTCCTTCTAAGTTATACAACAAACTAGAACCCTGGGATAAGAGAGGGCTTTTCACCATACTGTCTTTTATACTTTTAGAGTTTTGAACCACGAGATTGAATTGCCAATCTAAATCATTAAATTCACTCTTACTTTTGTTTTCAAAAAAGGATTGCATTAAACTTGCCAAGTTTGCAGTTGACCTTTCGCATCTGCCTGTTCTTAGTCCAGTGGGGCCCTGTGACTCCGCAGGGTCAGACCAACACTCCCATTTGTCTCCTCTATTGGTTCCAAAGAGCTGGGTTGGTTCACAGGGTGTGATCTCCCCACTGGGCACAAGGGTTAAACACTTCCATCCCAACCACACTTCAAACCCTATTCACCATTCGCCAGCTTAAAGTGCACAGGATTTAGTTTTCCTAAATAACGCCAAAATTATGGCCAAATAAGTAATCTGCATAGTAAAAAAAATGATCTGATTGGAACACAGCAAGCCACCCACGTGGCACCATTTACATCCAGACGCTAGCCGGCAGCCACGAAGTAAGTCCCAAAGGCCTCCAGCAGAATGAACAAACAGAGAACGCTCGAGGTCCCACAAGGAGGCCTCGCATGGGAACCAAACAAAAAACTCCTGGGTGTGGCGCTGCTTAATTCCTCTTCCAGGTGAAACTGCTTACCCACCTCCATTTAAAAAAAAAAAAAAGATGTATAGTTTTGAGCAGATTCTCAAAAGGCTTTCTGACCCCTAGGGGTTTATGTGTGATGGCTTTGGAGCAGTTTCTCCATGTGTGGTCCTATAGCTTCCCATGCAGAACCACCTGGAGCACTTTTCTCAAAAGCACATCCCTATGCCTGCAAGGAATAGGAAGTGCCTCCTTCAGAGTATCTGAAGGCCTAGGAATCCACCTGTAAAATAAGCCATTCTCCCACTCACTTCACTAACGATTGAGAGTCACTGCTCTCAGAAGCATTGAGAAGCTACAGTGTGAACTCAATGAGTAGTGTGTAGGTTGCCAGAATCAAAATGAGATTACTAAGGTTAAGAAAACTGACAAACAGATCCAGGGCAGGTTGTGGACAGAGAGTTTTCACGCTTGTAGGCCTGATAACGAAAAAGACTGCAAAAACCACAACCTTGCACAAAGGCCATGACAACCTTACACAAAAAATACTTTGCGAGGATATCTGCCTGTTCACCCTTGGATTGGTGTCAACCTTGCTATTGATCACTGAAGGCAAGGATAATTATTTCAAAGCACTGATGTAATCCTCATTTTTTCCTTTAAAGACCTTTGTCTTCCTTTACCTCTCTGAATGCACATATTGTTTACTAGGCACAGCATTCTCATTGCAATGCTCTATTCCCAGATACACATCTTGTCTTTTAGAGAGCCTCTCTCTGTCTGTTATTTAGGTTGACAGTAGTATATATCCCCTTTTGAAACCTCATGGGGATGGTGAATGAACCAAAAACTCCCCAAAAAGGAAATAAAGTGCTATGTGTTTGAACTTCCCTTGGAATTGCTTTTCCCTTAAAAATCAGGGTGTGACAGTCAAATGCAGATAATGCCACAATTGTAATAGCTTTTTCAATGCCATATTGAAACTGCTGAGTGTATAACTTTTAAACCCTTCTTCAAAAACTCATGCCTGACTTCTATTTAAAGATTAAAAGAAAGTCTGACTTGTTTATTGATCATTCACTTAATTACCAAGTATAACAGTTTGCATTCTCAATATGATTTATTAATGACATGAACTTAATATTAACTCATGCTCAACTTAATACCATAAGAGCCTTATACAGGAAACTTCAAACATGTTACACTATTTTTACAGCCTTCTGAGGCTTAATTCAATCCTGTCTCTTGATTGAAGACTTCCTCATCTGATCCAGAGACTTTTCTCCCCAAGTTTTCTTATTGTGAGTCAAGATCTGTCCACGTAAAATTCTTTTTATGTTGGTATTTTAATTGAACACTAAAAAATAATAGTTCGTGGAATACAAGATTTAGTGTAGCCCATAAAAAAATAAAATGACAATAATAAAAAAAAAAACCTAGCTCACTCACATAAATTAAGGCAAAGCCCTAAAAATTCAAACCTCTGAATATCATATATTCTGCAGTTGAGTTTCCATTTTCATCCTCAAAATGCAATAAATTACAAAGTATTAGCATGTAGCAGTGCAACATGGATACAGATCAGACACATAATTCTCCCTTAAAACATCGAGGCCTTTTATTTGTCTTTCCAAATCTTTATTAACTCCACCAAAAGAGCTTATTGAAGCCCTACCTTCACTTTGACCTCAGGGGCTTTCAGCCAGTAAAAAACAAAACAAAACAAAACAAATTAGAACTCTGATATTCACATACATCTGGGGGAAAATCAATAGTTTTAATTTTCACATTGAGGCCCACAATTTTCAACCGACGGCCTCAGCAGGTTTTAATGGACACAAACAATTTACTTTTACTGTTTTAATTGTTTTTAGTCAATCACTTTTTATTGCGCCTCTACATCTGACTAAACAAATTAATCGAGCTATATTCATAAATGATGACTTGGTAAAACGGCCGGTTATGTGTATTTTACTATTTGAGTCTCAATTACAGGCGGCATTAGGAATGAGCTGGCCCAAAAGGTAGCACTGGTCATTAAAGCAGAAAGCGGAACAAGTCGGGAAGAAAATGACAGAGCAGTGGACCTCTGTGGGTTGGGGCATCCCAGGGCAGCTCCCAGCAGTTCCCTTTCTCTATCTGAATGCAAACGGCCCTCAAGTTGTTCCCTGGGGAGAAGCGCAGGGTCGTGGGTTTAGGGGATGGCAAAGGCCTTGGAAGCCAGAAGGCAGGTGAGAGCTGTTTGTGTCTAGTTAATTGGAAGACTCTATTACAGCCCAGGCCAGCCTGTAGTCAGACATGCAGACTGTTGTGTACACAACCCACTTTCTTTGGAATCAAATAAACCCTCTTCACTTTCCAAAAGCCTATAATATCCTGGAGCTGCAAGTTCTCACCTCTAAATAGGTCATTTGCAGACCCTTTACAAACATCAGGAAAACCCCCTTCTCACTGAAAAAGCTTAAACACAATTTCTCCTAACTTAAAAACAATGTTCCTAAGACTTGATCTGTAAGAGCCTCACCAAAGATAAATATCTATGCCACCAACACAATGTTACATTTTAACTCCTAGAATCTGCTTTGATCATATGATCCAGCCCTGGGCCTGATTTGAATTATTAGTGAAAGTTAATCAATTTCAGTCGTCATCATGGTTTATCGGACACAATTTCCAGACCTGCCACCAAAGTGCTTTTTAACTTTGAAAAGTCATGGCGATTTCTTGGTATCTCACTAGACAGCAGCTGTATCACAGTGGGTTTGACTTTTGCAAATTCAGTTACATGCACTGACCAAAAAAATAAATGGGGGAGGGTGAAAAAGGAAATAATTCAAATAGTGCAAATGATTGTGCCATCCATCCACTTGATGAGCACGTGTCCCGGAGAGGGCACGAGATTGGAAATATGATTCAGCTGTCCCCACTGCCGCTCTAAGCTCTGTACCAACTCACACCTACCTGCTGCTCAGCTGAAGAAACTGCAGTGAGTTCTAATTCATGAGAAGTTAACTGTGTTAGACTCACTGAGAAACAGAACCTTAACTTCCAAAAAGCAGTGCCTTCCTAAGGGAATGTCAAAGATAATTTGGGCTCCCCTAATGTGTTCCCAAACACCATCTTTTTTTTTTTTTTTTTTTTTTTGGAATGGAGTCTCGCTCTGTCGCCCAGACTGGAGTGCAGTGGTGCGGCCTCAGGTCACTGCAACCTCCGCCTCCCAGGTTCACGCCATTCTCCTGCCTCAGCCTCCCAAGTAGCTGGGACTACAGGCGCCCGCAACCACGCCTGGCTAATTTTTGTATTTTTAGTAGAGACGGGGTTTCACCATGTTAGACAGGATGGTGTCAATCTCCTGACCTCATGATCCACCCGCCTCAGCCTCCCAAAGTTCTGGGATTACAGGCGCAAGCCATCGCACCCAGGCCCAAACACCATCTTTAGCACTAACTCCTCTGGGCACCCCAATCTGAAAGTTCTGCTGCCTCAAACCAAAATCTAGGAAGATTCCTCCTAGCTTGATTTATTTACACATTCCAGTCGTCAACCCCTCAAAATCCGACTTGACCCAAAGGGCAAATAATTATTCCTTTTAATTGTGATAAATCACTCTGGAGTAGGCAAATATTTGATTCTCAATTTATTCCCCCCAGCACTCCCAGCAATTATGGTGCAGCTGCTCCACGACTCCCTCCACTTCCCCATTAGGACTGAGTGTGGGTCTGATTGAAAGGACAGGTGGCTGACAGTGACTTATAGGGGACAGGCTGTGCTCTGAGAGTAGATGGCAAAAGCAAAAATTATGAGGAAATTAATATGCAGCTCTGAATTGGCATTCAGATGTAGCGGATGAATCAGAGGCCATAGTCTGATTTGACTAAACTGCTGAAGAAGATAAAATGCTGACTACAGCTAGCATATGTCCCAAGTGCCTAAAGGAGCAGTGATTTCTTTGAGAATTCAGTTACCTATTGCATCCTTCTCTCTAAAGACAGGGGTTCTTATTTATTTTTGAGATGGAGTCTCACTCTATCTCCCAGGCTGGAGTGCAGTGGCGCTATCTTGGCTCACTGCAACCTCTGCCTCCCAGGTTCAAGCAATTCTCCTACCTTAGACTCCTGAGTAGCTGGGATTATAGGCATGCGCCACTATGCCCAGTTAATTCTTTTTATTTTTAGTGGAGACGTGCTTTCACCATGTTGGTCACGCTGGTCTCCAACTCCTGACCTCATGATCCACCCGCCTCAGCCTCCCGAAGTGCTGGGATTATAGGCGTGAGCCACTGCACCTGGCCAAGACTGGGGTTCTATAGAACAGCAGGGAGCTAGAGTATTTTTCTAGGTTCCACTCCTTACTAGCTATGACACTGTATTCAAGTTACATAAATGTTCTGTGCCTGTTTCCTTATCTTTAAAGTGGAAATAGGCATAACACCTCCTACTCCTTAGGCTGGTTGCTGGACTCTAATAAGTTCATACACATATTTGTTGCATGAATGAATAAATAAGTATTAGTTGCTATTATTACTACTCATAACAATATCATCCTCATTACTATGAAAGTTTAAAAATACACAGAATAGGCTGGGCATGGTGGCTCACACTTGTAATCCCCGCACTTTGGGAGGCCAAGGCAGGCAGATCACGAGGTCAGAAGATCGAGACCATCCTGGCTAACACGGTGAAACCCTGTCCCTACTAAAAATACAAAAAGTTAGCCGGGCGTGGTGGCAGGAGCCTATAGTCCCAGCTACTCGGGAGGCTGAGACAGGAAAATGGCGTGAACCTGGGAGGCAGAGGTTATAGTGAGCCGAGATCGCACCACCGCACTTCAGCCTGGGCAACAGAGCGAGCCTCTGTCTCGAAAAAAAAAAAAATACAGAATAAAACAATAATGTAAGAAACTAACACATGGCAAAATTTCCTCCCACTACATTCCCTTTCCACAGTCACAGCCACTTGGTCATTGTGTATTAGGAGGCTGTGCCTCAATTCTCTCTTCTGCCTTCTTTCTTTTTAAGAGACAGGGGTCTCACTATGTTGTCCAGGCTCAAGCAATCCTCCTGCCTCAGCCTCCCAAGTAGCTGAGACTACAGCAGTCCACCACCATCCCTAGCTCTCTTCTTTCTTCCTTCTATGCAGCTGATTGAAGAGTTGTAAAATCCAAGTCTCCAGTACTGGGGAGATTAAATATGATAAAGTCTCATAATCTTCTTTGGTCCAGGTCCAAATGACCAAAGAGAACTAGGCAACTCCACATGTACCAGTCCAGTTTACTAGACTCCTCCACATGGGGGTTCGGGGTCTGTGGTGGTCATCCTAACAAAGTCTAAGGGTTACTTGCATCTCACTCAACCACATTACATAGTAAAAATGAAAACTTAAATCTGGATCACAATCACTGCCAGGTCACGGAAGTAGAGCTAGATGGGTTATTTGGCTTCAAGTCTGGGCTTAAGGAACCCCAACAAGAGACCTACTGTGAAGAAAACTGAAGCTACATCAAGTTGACTATGTATCCAAAAAGAGAAGATGGAGGTTGCAACCCAATGCTATTCAATCTAACACATTTTGCTGAATTGCCTCCCCTAAACACTAGGGTTACAGTAACTAACTGGGGAACATGGTCTTAACCCCCATGAGACTTAAATCCCACAAACGAATTATCTTTTTACCTAACCATAGGATACAAAGCTATACTATCCAGGTTCTTTGCTTATAAGCAAGACAGATGGACTCTAAGAAAGAAAAGAGGACTTTACCAGAAGTATAACACTGTGGTAGTTTACAAAGATGGCCCTAATTTCTCACCCCCATCAACCTCCACACCCTTTGCCATGTAACTGTGCAGTACCCACCCCCCGCCCCACCCCACCCACCATGGCTGGGCTGAGTTGTTCCTGCTTGGACATGAGGCTTACCTGTGTCACTTGCTTTGGCCACTGGGATATTAGCAGGCATGACATAAGCAGAGGCTAAAAAAAGGACTTGAGGGTAGCAAGCTGTCATAGACTCAGTTTTTCTACTCCTCCCCTCTAAATACAACTAAATACCCTGGAAATAATTCCACAGATGATGATAGAAGGTGATGAGAGAAACTGGACTGCCTGGGAATCTCAGGATTTGAAGAATGAAACAACAGTAAATTCCCTGGGTTTTCATTTTATCTCCCACGTATCCCAGACTGGGTACCAGAGAGCCTGCAACCCAGAACTCCCAACAGGCATGGACCAAAATAAAAAGAGAAAAATTAATAAAGAAACAGAAAAGGCCCACTCTGGCCAGAGTTACCATCAGGGATTTAGAAAGGAGACCCATTCCCAGTGAGACTGGCAGCCTGATCTACCTTCAGCATCAGCACCAGCTCCAGAAAACAACCATCCTAATCTACCCACGGCATCAGCAACAAAGAAACCCGGAGAGGGGAATCATCTCCCATCCCACACCCCCCACCAGGCTGCACCAGCAGACCTAGCATCTCCCAGCCCTCTGCCCAAAAGGCAACCCGGGTCTGGCATTCCCAGTCCTCCACTCAGTAGCAGAAGGTTAACCAGGCCCAGGGCCTCCTGATCCCCCACTCAGTGGCAGGGAACCACCAGACCTTGTAGCTCTTGGCTTTTCACCCAGCTACAGAAGGTGGCCTACGTAGGCACTTTTCTTCCCCAGGAGCACCAACAGAGATAGAGTGAGAAGCTCACCTGTACTAGGTGGCAAAAGAAAAGGCCAGGAGAAATATTCTCTGTCCTCCAGGTCCAGCAACCCTAGATTCAACTTAGCAACACCAGATGGCACAGGAAAGCACTTTTACCCACTCCTATTCTCCAATTCTACTCCTCATTCCTGGGCAGCACCAGGAAGGACCCAGCAGAGGCTCAAGGGAGCCAGGAGAACAAAGCAAAGCAGAATAACATTGCAGGAACTTAAAAAACTAAGTTGTCATTGGAACACAAGCCTACTAAAGTAGGCCAGAACCTACACACTAAACCTAAAAAGAGAGTTTTCCAGCTAAAATAAAGATGATTTAAACAGAATCAAGAACCGGGAAAATCTCAGCTTGAATAAGAAAAGACAATCAACTGGCACCAACACTGAGATGAATCAGATATTATAACTGTCTGACAAAGATCTTCAAGCAGCTGTCATAAAATTGCTTCAACAGGTAATTATGAATTCCCTTGAACAAATTAAATTATATAAAACTTCAGCAAATCAATAAAACTTATTTTAAAAATAAAAATTATAGAATTAAAAAATACAGTAACTAAAATAAAAAATTCAACAGATAGGCTCAAGAGTAGAGTGGAGATGACATAATATAGAATCAGAAAATTTGAAGACAGATCAATAGAATTTGCTCAATCTGAACAAAAAAAAAAGTGGCTAAAAAAAATGAGCAGGGACTCAGGGATCTATAGGACAATAATAAACACTGGTATCTTTGGGGTTGTTGAGGAAAGGGAGAAAGAATGTGGAGCTGAAAAATATATGTGAAGAAATAATAGGTGAAACTTCCTAAATTTGCTAAAATACCTTCCCAAATTTGATTTAAAACCTCTAGATTTAAGAAGCTGATGGAATCCCAAGTAGGACAGATCCAAAGAAACCCATGCAAAGACACACTGTAAGTAAACTCCTGAAAACCAAAGACAAAGAAAAACCTTAAAAGCAACCAGAGAGAAATGATGCATTATTATAAGAGAACATCAAGTTAAACAACAGATGAAAACACAGAGATCAGAAGGAAGAGGCACAATATTTTTCAAGTGCTGAAAGAAAATAACTGTCAACTACGAGTTCTGGATCTGGTAAATCATTGTTTAAGAATAAAGGAGAAATAAAAACATTTCCAGGTGAAAAATAAACTATGAGAATTTCTCACTAGCAGACCTATCCTTAAAGAATGGCTAAAGGAATCTCTTCAAGCAGAATGAGAAAAGAAAAGGATTAGAACTTCATAAAGGAAAGAAGATGCTATAAATTGAATATTTATCTCCTCAAAATTCATATATTGAAATCCTAACCCACAATGTGATAGTATTAGGAAGTGGAAGGCTTTGAGAGGTACTTAGGTCATGAGGATAGAGACCTCATGAATGGGATTTATGCATATATATAAAATATATATAATATTTATGCATATATACATATAAAATCCCAGAGAGATCCCTTACCCTTTCTACCATTTGAGGACACAGCAAAAAGACAGCCAACTACAAATCAGGAAGTGAGCCCTCACCAGACGCTGACTCTGCCAGCACCTTGGTCTTAGACTTTCTAGCCTCAGAACTCCAAGGAATAAATTCTGTTGTTTATAAGCCACTTGGTTTATGGCATTTTGTTATAGGAGTCCCAACATACTAAGACAGACTACATGAAATAGATAAAAATAAGAATTAAAATTATAGACCATTGGCTGGATTACAGCTCACACCTGTAATCCCAGCACTTTGGGAGGCCAAGGTGGGTGGATCACGAGGTCAGGAGTTCAAGATCGGCCTGGCCAACCTGATGAAACCCCATCTCTACTAAAAACAAAATACAAAAATTACTTGGGCAGGGTGGCGTGTGCCTGTAATCCCAGCTATTCAGGATGCTGAGGCAGGAGAATTGCTTAAACCCAGGAGGTGGAGGTTGCAGTGAGCTGAGATTGTGTCACTGCACTCCAGCATGGGTAACAGAGCGAGACTCCATCTCAAAAAAAAAAGACAGAAATTAGAGACTACCCTTATTCTCCCGAGTTTTAAAAATCATATTTTATGGTTGAAGTAAAATGTATAACACCAACTGATGTGGCACTTAATGTATGTAGAGGAAATACTTGAGACAACTGTATTTAAAAAGCATGGAGGGTAAAGAGACCTAAATAGACGTAAGACTTGAATGCTTCGTACAATGCGATAAAACATTGATATAAGTAGGCTGTGAAAAAGTGTATACATACATTGTAATATCTAGAGCAACCACTAAAAAATCTGTGAATACTATGTAAAAAATAATATGAGCAATATAAATATACTCAAAGCCAGCATAAATAAAATAATCCCTAAAAAATGTTCAAGTAATCCATAGGAAAGCAAGAAAAGAGAAACAGAGGAATGAGAAACAGAGGAACAAACAACAAATAAAGAAATGTAGACTGAAGCCTAACATATTGATAGTTATGAATGCTAGTGATCTACATGTAACAACTGAAAGACAGGGATTGACACAGTGGATAAAGATACATAGGCCAACAGTACACTGTCTACAAGCAATGTACTTCAAAAACAATGACAAAGTTTGAAAGTAAAAAACTGGAAATGAATATATCATGCTAACATTAATAATAATTAAAAAACAGGAGTGGCTATAATAACTTCAAATAAAGCAAAGCTGAGAGGAAATAAAACTATAAAGAAAAAATAAGGATATTACATAAAGATAAAACAATTCACCAATAAGTCACAGCAATCCTAAATGTATATGCACCAAGCAACAGAGCTTCAAATCACATTGCTGTCATCTGAATATATGCCCCAAAATTGACATGTTGGTAACTTAATCCCCTGTGCAACCATGTTGAGAGGTGGAACCTTTTTGGAGGTGTTTAAATCATGAGGGCCCCTCTCTCCTGAATGTATTAATGTCACTATAAAAAGGGCTGGCACAAGTGGGTTTGTTCTCTTTCCTTCTGCCTTCTATCATCTGAGGACACAGCAAAAAGGACTTCATCAAATGCTAGTTCCTTGATTTTGGACTTCTCAGCTTCCAGAAATGTGAGAAACAAACCTGTTCTCCATAAATTGGCAAGTATCAGGTGTTATATTATAGCAGTTCAAACAGACTAAGACACGCATAAAACAAAAACTGATAGAGCTGAAGGGAGAAATATACAAGTTTACAATTACTGTTGGGGACTTCAGCACCACACTCTCAGCAATTGATAGAGTTATTAGACAAAAACTACGCAAAAATATAAATGACTGAACAATACCTTCAACCAACTAATTGGCATTTATAGAATACCCAACAACAGCAGAATACACATTATTTTCCTCAATAAAAATTTGGAAAAGAATACCACAATAAACCATATTCTAGATCATAAGGCAACTTCCAATAAATTTTAAAAAATTAAATCATAGAGTTTTCCAGCAAGAATGAAATAAAACTAAAAATCAATAACAGAAAGAGAAAAGGAAAATCTTCAAACATTTGGAAATTAAATAACACCTATTTAAACAATCCAAAGGTCAAAGAGGAAACTTCAATGGAAATTTGAAAAAAAACATAAACAGAATGAAAATTAAAATACAACATTTAAAAATATGTGTAACATAGCTAAAGAAACATTGCGATGAAAATTTATAACACCAAGTGCTTACATTTAAAAGATGAAAGATCTCAAATCAATAATTGAAGTATTAAATCAAAAAACTAGAAAAAAAAGAAAAACTCAAAGGAAGTGTAAAGAAAGAATAATAGTAATCAGAAATCAATGAAATTTAAAATAGGAAGAAAATAGAGAAAACCAATGAAACCCAAACTGATTATTGGAAAAAAGTTAATAAAAGTCATAAACATCTAGCAAGACTAAAAAAATAAAAAGAGAGGAGACAAAAATCACCAATATTAGGAATCAAACACAGGAGCTATCACTACAGATCCTGAAGCCATGAAAAGGAGGATAATCAGCGAATACTAAATACAACTTTACACTCACAAATTTAACAATTAGAAGAAATGGAGCTGGGCATGGTGGCTCAGGCCTGTAATCCCAGCACTCTGGGAGTCTGAAAAAAAAACATACACCATAACCAAGTGGGATTTATTCCAGGCATGAAAGGCTGGTTCAACATCTGGAAGCCAATCAATGTAATCCAACATATCAACAGCCTAAAGAAGAAAAATTATATAATCATTTAAATGGATGCAGCAAAATATTTGACAAAATCCAACACTAATTTATAATCAAAACTCTTAGCAAGCTAGAAATAAAGGAGAACTACCACAACTTCATAAAGCTCATCTACAAAAACCTACAGCTAATACCATCCTTAATGATGAAAAGCTGAATGTATTCCTCCTAATGCTGGAAACAAAACAAGACGTTCTCTCTCATGATTCTGCTTTAACATTGGAATCATGAGAGAGAAGGTATAGCCACTGCAACAAAGCAAGGGGGTAGGGGAAGACATACAGATTGTAAAGGAAGGAATAAAACTGTCACTATCTGTAGATGATAGAACTTTCTACATTTAAAAAAAAAAAAAAAAAAGCCCCAAGGTATCTACCAAAATAAACAAGCAAACAAAAAAACATTCCTAGGCCAGGCACGGTGGCTCACACCTGTAATCCCAGCACTTTGTGAGGCCAAGGCAGACAGATCACCTGAAGTCAGGAGCTTGAGACCAGCCTGGCCAACATGGCAAACTCTGTCTCTACTAAAAATACAAAAATTAGCTAGGCGTGGTGGCGCACACCTGTAATCCCAGCTACTCAGGAGGCTGAGACATGAGAATCACCTGAACCCAGGAAGCAGAGGTTGCAGCGAGCTAAGACACTGCACTCCAGCCTGGATGACAGAATGAGACTCCATCAAAAAAAAAAAAAAGAAAGAAAGAAAAAAAATTCCTAGAACTAATCAATGAATTCAGCGTGGTTGCAGAAAACAAGATTACACAAAAATAGAAAATCAATTGCTTTTTTTTTTTTTTTTTTTGAGACAGAGTCTCACTCTGTCACCAGGCTGGAGTGCAGTGGTGTGATCTTGGCTCACTGCAACCTCCGCCTCCCAGGTTCAAGCAATTCTCCTGCCTCAGCCTCCCGAATAGCTGGGACTACAGGTGCATGCCATCACACCCAGCTAATTTTTGTTGTTGTTGTTGTATTTTTAGTAGAGACAGGGTTTCACCATGTTCACCAGGCTGGGGTCTTGATCTCTTGACCTCGTGATCTGCCCACCTCAGCCTCCCAAAGTGCTGGGATTACAGGCGTGAGCCACTGTGCCCGGCCCAGTTGCATTTTTATATGCAGTCATATGCTGAATAGCAACGTTTCAGTCAATGGTGGACCACATACATAAACGTGGTACCATAAGATTATAATACCGTATTTTTGCTGTACCTTTTCTATGTTTAGATACACAAATACTTAGCACTGTGTTATAATTGCCTACAGTATTCAGGACAGTCACATGCTGTTTAGGTTTGTAGCTTAGGAGCAATGGGCTACATGATGTAGCCTGGGTATGTAGGAGGATAGACCATCTAGGTTTGTGTAAGTACACTCTGTGATGTTCCCACAACAATAAAATTGTGTAACACATTTCATAGAACACATCCCTGCCATTAAGTGATGTATGACCGTATTAAAACTTAACACATGATAGCCAAAATTAAAAACACGATACCATTTACAATCACACCAAAGAAAATGAAATGCCTAGATACAAGTGTAACAAAATACATACAGGATCTGTGTGCTGAAAATCACAAAACTCTTAGTAAAGAAATCAAATAAGACCTAAATACATGGAGAGATACATGCCATGTTCATGAACTGACAAACTCAACATATTAAAGACATCAATTCTCCCCAAACTGATCTGTAAGTTGAATGCCATTCCTATCAAAGCATCCAAGCAAGGTTTTTGGTAGACATAGACAAGCTTATTCTGAAAGTTACATAGAAAGGCATAAGCCCTAGAATAGCCAAAATAATCTTGAAAAAAAAAGAATGAAGCAGGAGGATTCACTGTACCTGATATTAAGGCTTACTATATAGCTACATAAGACAATGTGGTATTGGTGGACGGAGAGATACACAGAACAACAGAACAGAATAAAGAAGTCAGAAATACAGCCACACAAATATGGCCAACTGATTTTTCACAAAAGTGCAAAAGAATGGAGGAAGGATGACCTTTCTAACAAATGGTGCTGGAGCACATGGACATCTGTAGGCTAAAAAAAAACTTTGACCTAAACTTTACACATTATATGAAAATCAACTCAAAATGGGTCCTGGACATAAATGTAAAATACAAAACTAGAAAACATTCAGAACACACATAGGAGAAAATATTTGAGATCTGGGGCTAAGCAAAGAGTTCTTAGACTTAAAACCAAAGGTATGATCTGTGAAAGGAAAAGTTGGTAAATTGGACACCATAAAAATTAAAAACATCTCTTCAGAAGGCCCTGTTTAGAGGATGGATAGACAACTCACAGACTAGGAGACGATACATCTGACAAAAGATAGAGCATTTAAAGAACTGTCGAAACCCAACAGTGAAAAAGCAAACAATCTAATTCAAAAATGGGCAAAACTGTGAACATAAGTTTCGTTGAAGAAAGTACACAGATGGCAAATAATGACATTAAAATTTTTGTTCCACATTTGGATTTTTTAATTTAAAAAGACATTAAAATATTTTCAACTTCACTAGCCATTAAGAAAAATGCAAATTAAAGCTGTAATGAGATAATACTGCACACCTATCATAATGGTTAAAATTTTTAAAAAATAGTGACAACCAAATACTGGCAAGGATAGAGAAACTAGATTATTCATACATTGCTAGTGGGAATGTGGAATGGCACAGCCATTCTGAGTTTGGCAGGTTTTTTTTATAAAAACCAAACATGCAACTGCTGTACAACCCAGTAATTGCACTTTTAGGCATTTATCCCAGAGAAATAACATTTATATTCACACAAAAACCTATACACAACAAGAAAACAGCTGTTCATAACAGCTTTATTTGTAACAGCTAAAAACCAGAAAAAACCCAGATATTTTTCAATCAGTGAATGGTTAAACAAACTATAGGACATCCACACCATGGAATATTACTCAGCAATAAAAACTACCAGTGTAAACTCGGATGAACATCAGGAATATGATACTGTGAAAAAGACCAAATCTCAAAGGTTACAGGCTTGTATGGTTATATAACATTCTTGAAATAAAATTATAAATTTCTCCAGGCACAGTAAGTTCATGCCTGTAATCCCAGCACTTTGGGAGGTCAGTGGGCAGATTACCACACACCAGGTCAGAAAGTTTGAGACCGAAAGCTTGGCCAACATGGCTGAACTTCATCTCTACTAAAATACAAAAAGTGTAGTATTGGTGGTGTGCCTATAATCTCAACTACTTGGGAGGCTGGGGCACACGATCACTTGAACCCGGGAGGTGGAAGATTTGCAGTGAGCAAGATAGCACTGCACTCCAGCCAGGCAATGGAGTGAACTCTGTCAAAAATATATATATATATATATGCCCCACACACACACGCACACAGGATTAAATGCGCACCTCAAACATTCTTTGAAATAGATTATGGTCAAATATATGCTCATGCACACACACACACACACACACGCATGATGACATGCAAGTTGGCTGGGAGAGGACGAGATAAGATCAGTTAGCATCGTGCCAGTATTATTATACTAAGTTGTTGTTGATGCTGTGCTATGGTTTTTACTGACTATCATTCAGAAACTGAATTAAAGGAAGGGATGCATGGGATCTTCCTATGTTTCCCTTCTTCCTCTTCCTTCATCTGTCCGTCCTTCCTTAGCTATTTCAGCTAGTTCTTCCTTCCTTCATTCACCTTCCTTCCTTCTCATCTCCACCTTCCTTCCTTCCTTCCTTCCTTCCTTCCTTCCCCTTCCCCTCCCCCTCCACTCCCTCCTTCCTTCATTTTAACTATACTAGCTATATTTTTCTTTCATTTTGTTTTCTTTCTTCCTTTTCTTTCTTTCTTCTTTTGAGACAGAGTCTCACTCTGTTGCCCAGACTGGAGTGCAATGGCACGATCTCGGCTCGCTGCAATGTCCAGCTCCTGGGTTCAAGCGATTTTCCTGCCTCAGCCTCCCCAGTAGCTAGGATTACAGGCATGTGCCACCACGCCTGGCTAATTTTTATATTTTTAGTAGAGATGGGGTTTCACCATGTTGGTCAGGCTGGTCATGAACTTCTGACCTCAAGTAATCCACCCACCTCAGCCTCCCAAAGTGCTGGGATTATAGGCGTGAGCCACCGTGCCCAGTCGATCTCACTATATTTCTTACAATTTCATGTGAATCTATAATCATCTCAAATACGTTTTTTTAGAAAAGGGAAAAAACAGAATTTCATTTTGTGTTTAAATGGGTTTGTGTATCAGAACCTTCTCTTTTTTGCCTTTGCCATTGCCACATAAACATGCCTGGATTAGTCAGCATGGAGAATAAAAGATATGTGCACCAGAGCCCATCACCCTAGGTGCTCCAGCTGAGGCCACCTTAGATCTGTCAACAGCAAACCCATCCCCAGTCACGTGGAAGCCCATGCAAAATCAGCAGAGCCGAGCTCCAGCTGACCCCAAACACAAAAGCAACTAATACTTACTGCTGAATGCCATTGAGGGTTTTGTGGCTGTTATACATCATTATCATGGCAATAGATAACTGATACAACAGCCCAGTCTCAGAAAATACACAGCCAAGTTAGCTTCATGGATGCAGGCATCCATGGGGTTTCCATATAGGGATACAGCTGCTCCCACCATTTTTTTGTACTTGACTCTTGCAGCTCAAGTACAAAAATTTCAAAATCTCAGGGACTGTCTGCTTGGCTTAGCTCAGATTCTGTCCTCAATGAATATGAGACCCCCTAAGGAAAACTGGAATACAATAAAAGAAGGGATAATAGTCCCTAGTCAGGCAAAAATGAAAGATGTCCTCTGCCAAGACCAACACGTAGTAATTACTTATGCCAGAGTGAGGGATTCACTTCTAAAATAGATTTTAGAATTCACCATTGCCAATTTTTGAATCATTTTTTAGGGGAGAACAGCTTTCGGAAAGTAGACCACATTGAGAGTCAGTGTAACAAAATAATTAATAATAAATATGTTGACCCTAAATCTAGATTGTGTGGGTTTGAACTCAGCTTCTCTGCAAAATTACAAACTTCTTGAGTTGAGCAATTAATTAATTTGAAAAATGACACATCCTATATCCAGATATTAAGAGATTTTTTTTAATGTCTATTACCACATTTAAAGCTCCAAAAGTCCTGAAGTGCAGAAACCTGTGTACGTGGGATTAACCCAGCACATCACTCAGGTTAGTACAACAGAATGGCTTAGGGGCAGGCTCAACTTGTATCCAGGCTCTGTGTAACCTTGGATAAATCATTTAACCTCCCTGTGCCTCACTGAACTTATCCGTAAAATGGGGATAGTAACTGCACCTATCTCACAGGGTGAAGACTTAGTTATTCTGTGTGTAAAGCATTTACAACAATGTCTAAAGCGTAACAATTTCCAGTACATGCTGCCTATTATTAATTCTTTAATCCTTTGCTTGCATAAGAAATTCTTTGCTTTATCATTCCTCCTGGTGGAAGAAGACAGAATTTACAACGTTTGACCTGTGAGTTTTAACAACAGGAAAGGCCATATGTCAAATTTCATCCCTTGGCAATTGAGAGAGAATAACTAAAGAGCATCATAAATTCCTAAATCCTGATTTTAACAGCTACAGCGACTGATCCTTTGATACCTAACATCCCATTTCACGATTGTAAATGTCCAATTCCTTTCAAGGTTTCAAAAGGATGCTTTATGGCCATTCCTCCATTGATCACATGGCTTACTGACACGCCACAGCTGAGCCAACCAAGTCTTTCAGTGTGTACAGAACAGCTCTCTTCTCTGTTTGTGGGCATTGGATTAATAGTCAATGGTTGCCATGGCTGTGTGGTCATCACACATTGGGCCACACAGGATTAGATCAAGGGAAGCCTCCTGATAGAGTGGGCTAAATAAGTAATTTTTCGTCTCTGAAGACCTAGGTTCAAACCTCACTGACGCCACAAGATAAACCAGGTTTTGTGGCCTCAGTCCATCCCACAATTTGTCAAAATCCAGCAGAAATGAAATCCTTCTTGAAAGCCATTAATCAAAGAACACGAAGTTATCATAGCCAACGATTAATGGGATATAGGGAAGCTAAGAGCTACAGTGGGCATCGTCAGCCTAGCTAGAAATGGCTTCTTCTTGGTAAGAACTTCTCCAGAACATAGGCTCAGAAGTAGATAAAGCTACTACCAGTCCCCATCCCCTCCTCCCTACCCCTGGCAGATAGTCATCTACTTCTGCCTCTAGAGAGTTGACCATTCTTGGCATTTCACATAAACGGAAGTAGATAATATGTAGTCTTCTGTGCCTGGTTTCTTTCACTTAGCATGTTTTTAAGATACATTCATGTCATAGCGTGTACCAATACTGCATTCCTTTTTACGGCTACATAATATTCTAATGTAGAGGTACACCACATTTTATTTATCTGCTCACTGGTAGACGGACATTCGTTTTGTTTCTACATTTTGGCTAATATGAATAGTGCTGCATCCTTCATTTTTTTGTTTCTACATTTTAGCTCATACGAATAATGCTGCATGCACATTTTCATACACAAGCATGAAAACACATGCACAAGCTTTTGTGTGCACATATGTTTTCAATTCTCTTGGGTATATATATCTAGAAGTGGAATTGCAGGATCATATGTAACTCTGTGCTTAACTTTTTGAGAAACTGACAGTTCTCCAGTGTGCACCATTTTACATTCCCAACAGCAGAGTATGAAAATTCCAATTTCTCTGCATCCTCACCAACACTTGCAATTGTTTTTCTTTTTTATTATAGCCATTCTTATGAGTATGAAGTGGTAGCTTATTATGGTTTTGATTCATTAAATATATTTTTGTGTGCTTATTGGCCATATATTATGTGTATATATGTTATATATATAAATAATCTTTAGAGACATATCTGTTCAAATCTTTTGTACATATTTAAACTGGGTTATTTGTCTTTTATTTTTGAGTTGTAAGATTTCTTTTTTTTTTTTTTTTTTTTTAAGATGGAGTTTCACACTTGTTGCCCAGGCTGGAGTGCAATGGCACCATCTCGGCTCACTGCAACCTCCACCTCCCGGGTTCAAGCAATTCTCCTGTCTCGGCCTCCCAAGTAGCTGGGATTATAGGCATATGCCACCATGCCCAGCTAATTTTGTATTTTTAGTGGAGATGGGGTTTCTACTTGTTGGTCAGGCTGGTCTCGAACTCCCAACGTCAGGTGATCCACCCACTTCGGCCTCCCAAAGTGCTGGGATTACAGGCATGAGCCACCACGCCCAGTGAGTTGTAAGATTTCTTTATATATTCCAGATACTAGTTTCTTATCAGATATATAATTCGAAAACATTTTCTTCCATTTATTTTATTTTTCTTCACTTTGAACCAACTTTTTTTTTTTTAATGAAGTTCAATTTATCTAATTTTTCTTTTGATGCTTGTGCTTCTGGTTGGGGATTCCTTTTAAGGGGCAAAGCCATAAAGAAGATAGGAAACTTTGAATCACTCATAAATTCTATAAAGGCTGCCTACTTGATTTTATGAACAGTCACAAACCCTTCAACCCTCAGTCTGGGGTGTGTATATCTTTTAGTTGGCCCACAAAATGGCTTTGTTTTAATGGAGCTGAGGTAGGAGGTGAGGCTCGACTCCAGGGGTGGGGCTCAGACACAGGACCAAATTGAAGACTAGCTAAAACAGGGATGAGGGTGGAAGCAGCTTCCCATAAGACACACCCACCAGTGGGCCATATCAGTTTACCATTGCCATGGCAACACCTAGATACTACCACCCCATTCCATGGCAACAACCCAACAACCTGGAAATTGCTACACTTTTCCTAGAAATTTCTGCGTAATCCACCTCTTAGTGCGCATATAAATAAAATAGGTATAAATATGACTATAAAACTGCCTCTGAGCTGCTACCCTGGGCACACTGCCTGTGGGGTAGCTCTGCTCCACAAGAAGTAGCATCTCTGCTGCTTTGCACTGCCACTTCAATCAAAGTCACTGTTTAACACCACCAGCTCGCCCCTGGATTCTTTCCTGGGCAAAGCCAAGAACCCTCCCAGGCTAAGCCCCAGTTCTAGGGCTTGCCTATCCTGCATCAGAGCCAAGGTTTAAAAACCTGGAATTTCAGCCTCTACAGAAATATTTGAAGAACTAGCCATATAAGGCCATCTATTCCCTCACTCTACAGGAACCAAGAAGTGGCTACCTCTTTAGTTGGGCCCTAGACAGTATTTACTATTCTCATTATTGTTAGCCTCAGAGGCCCAGTTCCTCTCTCTGTATCTTTACAATAAATCTTCTCCTTGTGGTAAATTGAATGTATTGCTTATAACCTACATACTCCCAATAAAATACATAGGAGTATTTTCTTTTAGCAGGCAGACTGTAAAAGACATTAATATGAAAGGAAGAGACAGAGCCCTCTTCCTCATTACTCTGGTATTTCCCAATAGAGCAGTACTCTCCACCTCCCCTTCCTGTCCTACTCTGGGCTGGTGCACATGAGGTGTTTGAGAGTGGATAGAAGGAGCGGGCAGGGCAGTGGGCTCAGGACCAAATCCTTGGCCCAGTCCTGCCTCAACATTTACATTAAACCCAGGAGTCTTATTTTTAAAATGGAAACACCAGTTGCCTATGTACTCTATTATACAGCATTCTCTTGGTTATGGATGGCAAAAAAAAAAAACCTTGCTCAAAGCAGCTCAGGAGAAAGAGGGGATTTACTGGCTCACATTCCCAAATCAGGGGGTCAGCAGTGTGGGCATGGGCCCAGGAATGGCTAAGACCATGAATTGGAGCTCTCTCAACTTCCCACCCATCTCCTGCCTCTGCATTTCTCTGCAGCACTTCTGTAGTCTCTCTTCCCACAGAACTGTCTGTCAAATGCCAGAGATCACAGAGGCCTGACACATGACAACTTCCAGACTCTCATCCCTATATCCTTGGCCAGAGAAAACAGGGCATTTTTCTTCCCGGTCCAATTTGAGAAAGTCCAAGGAAAAACTCTGACTGGACCAGCTTGGGTGACCAATTGCCTTCACTCATGGACCAATCACAGCAGCCAGGGAATGGGATATTCTGATTGGCCCACCTGGGTAAGAGACCAACCCTTCCAACCAGGACTCTGGTTAGAGAGATATGGTTCTGTTATTTAGATCAAATAGCCAGGCCAGGTGCAGTGACTTACGCCTATAATCCCAGGACTTTGGGAGGCCAAGCCAGGCAATCACTTGAGGTCAGGAGTTCCAAACCAGTCTGGTCAACATGGAAAAATATGTTCTACTAAAAATACAAAAATTAGCTGAGCGTGGTGGTGTGTGCCTGTAATTCCAGCTACCCAGGAGGCTGAGACATGAGAATCCCTTGAACCCAGGGGGCGGAGGTTGCAGTGGGCCAAGATCGCACCATTGCCCTCCTACAGTCCAGCCTAGGTGACAGTGTGAGACTCCGTCTCAAAAAAAACAACAAAAACCAAACCAAACCAAACAAAACCAAACAAAACAAAACAAAAAGGCTAAAGTGTGGCAGGAGGAGGATAGGAAGAGACTGGCATGAGTTGATCACTGAAGGTGTGTAGACATCCCTGGGATGCATTTCTTAATATATGAGAACTATTAGGAATGAATTTTTTAAATGATGGTCAAAGGAAGAATGTGTCTGGCACTTGCATTGTTTCAAATAGCATGCCATTTACTTTTTAATGTTTCTTGTGGTCTTGTAGGGTATTCTTTCCCCTACTTTGCAAGCAAGCAAATTAAATCCAAGATAAATTAGGTAACTTACCCAAAGTTCCCAAAGGGACAAGTGGCTTCACTTCTACTCAGGATAATGCTAAACTCTTCAATTGTGCCACCATTCCATGCTGTTTTGTTTTCCCCCTGGAGAGACAAAGGTTTAGAAACAGCAGGAGAATTCGTCAAGGCCTCTGCTAAGCCCCTCCACCCAGACATCCAGCCCCTCATGTAGAGGAGATCTCCATAGACCTGGATGGCAAACAGTTACCTTGCTAGTCAGCTCTGACTAATTTAAATTAGCCTAAAACAATAAAGAAAGAAGACGCGTGAAGCTGCCTCTGGGTTGAAAGATTTAAAAAAAAAAAAAAAAAAAAGATGCTGTGATAAATTGACAATGTCTCTGTCACGGGCAAAGGAAAGATAATTTAATTTTACCCCCAAATTACTAGACAAGAGAGTATCACCCTGATTATTTTGACCTCTAGATGATTTTTTAATTTTCTATTGTTATCCAACTTTCCTTTCAACATACTTTGGAATAACATTACTTTCTTTCCTAGCATCCTTCTTCCTGCACCCCCGAGTTCCTGAAATGTTGCCATGGTTAAAACATCATTTATTAACATCCCCTGTTACTACACTTTGCTCTTCAATCTCAGGACCTTGTGGCCACTCTGTTTCTCTTATGCAAGCGGGGATCTTACATTATTCTGTGCACATCTAGCTCCTGCATAGCTCAAAGCATGGATCTGCAACCTGCAGCCTCTTTCTTATTTATCAAGGCTTTCCAGGAAGAGCAGGGTCTTCACCACCTTCACCAGCACAGCTTTCTCATAACCCATGCAATATATATAATCATACATAAGTAATGCATATACAAAGAGATTCTTTTGCCATTGAAAAATGCACAACTGTGCAGATCCTAGATGCACGCACACACACGGCAGGATTTCCCTCTTCCTAAACCCTACAAAGAAGTGCTATAAACTCCAACTTTTTTTAGGATGTGTGTGTATGGAGAGAGAGAGAAAGTTTCCAAAGTTATAAATTCTACTCCAATCCATTAGTGAGAAATGGGTGAAAAAAACAGTTATACAGCCATATAATGGGATAACACACAGCCACAGTCATTAAACAAAGCAAGCAGTGGATCTACAAGTCCCGGTATGGAAAAGTCTCCACCATAGGTCATTAAGCAAGCAAAGCAAATCCGCCTGTGGAAAATTTTCAAAAGGTAACAGGGGTGTTCAAAGATAATGGGCAGTCACAGATACCAATATCCACCAACAGGGAGCAAAGCAAAGATGTATGAACAGTCCCATTTCTGATAAGGCAATAATATATTAGCATGTACCTTACAAATAAAGCTGAAGGCCAGGTGTGGTGGCTCACACCTCTAATCCCAGCACTTTGGGAGGCCAAGGCGAGAGGATGTTTGAACTCAGGAGTTCAAGACCAGCTTGGATAACATGGTGAAACCCTGTCTCTACAAAAAAATAATAGTAATAATGACAATAATTTTTTTTTAGACACAGTCTCACTCTATCACCCAGGCTGGAGTACAGTGGCACAATCTCGGCTCACTGCAACCTCTGCCTCCCAGGTTCAAGCAATTCTCCTGCCTCAGCCTCCTGAGCAGCTGGGATTACAGGCAACTGCCACCCTGCCCGGCTAATTTTTGTATTTTTAGGAGAGATGGGGTTTCACCTTGTTGGCCAGGCTGGTCTCGAACTCCTGACCTCGTGATCTGCCTGCCTCAGCCTCCCAAAGTGCTGAGATTACAGGCATGAACCACCACACCCAGCCATTATAATAATTTTTTTTTAATTAGCTGGGCATGGTGGTGCACACCTGTAGTCCCAGATACTCGGGAGGCTGAGGTTGGAGGATTATTGAACCCAGGAAGCAGAGGTTACAGTGAGCCAAGATTGTGCCACTACAGCCTGGGTGAGAGTGAGATCCTGTCTCAATCAATCAATCAATCAATATGTGAAAGACTACACACCACCATAAAAAGTCATAATCCATGGGACGTGAGATCACGAGAGATGTTTACTTTTAAGGTTATACATTTCTATAATGATTGAATTTTAATTAACAGAAATGGGTTAAAAATGTTTTAAATCTACTTCATAGAAATGTAGGTGTCATTTATATTTAAAATTCCACCTGAGGCCTCCCTCAGAAAGAAAGGAGGGAAGAAGGGAAAGAAGAGAGGGAAGGAAGGAGGGGAGGGGAAAGGAGACAGGGAGGAAGAGAGAAGGACTAAACTAAGCTCCTTCTTTAATGTAGAATCGTAACCACTTTGAGCCCTAGGATTATTTTCAACTACGTGCATAAACCAAAACTATCAAAGGCTAACTTTTAAAGTTGGAGATGAAATGCAGCAATGTCCTGAAATATAAAAGGCCCTATATCCAGACACAGCCTCTCTCCCTAAGTGCCTGGGGGAATTGGATTCCTCCTACGGCCTCTCCTTCCCACCTCTCTGAGGTTCCTGAGCTCCGCCTATGTGTCAAGACACATTTTTCAGTGTCCCAGTGCAGCCCTGTGGCCTAGCAGAGCCCACACGGCTTCAGTATTTCCATTCCCCACCTCCCCGCCAGGATGACAGCGAATTCTCTCCCTACACCCCTGATATTTCCAACTGTTGTGTCTTGAAAGAGACACTCAGACTATTTGGCCCAACCATCATGGCTCAATGGAAACGGGCTTCTTTGACATCTTTTCTCTCCAGATTACTTCTCCTCTGATCACTCCTCATGCCACTGGACCCCTTCAGCCCTTGGGTGACAATCAGGCCTCACCTTGAGCCCCTCGGGGAGCCATCCTGGGCAATCTCCTCATGGCCATTTGTCACATCTTCAGACAGGGCAGAAAGTTGTTCTTCCATCAAGCAGACTATTCATTCCCCTCCACAAATTAACTCTCCACTCCTCTCATCCAGGTTCCCGCTGTGTTATTGTTGTGACACGCTCCAGCCTTCCAGCCGAGGTGACTTTTCATGGTTTTCCTAGAAACCTTGGTTTGCTACCATGTATGCCTTGATTAAAAATGTGCTGTCGGGTGAAACATACCATTCAGGGGAGGGTTATTTGTTAATTAGTAAAACAAATCAGGTCAAATGTTTCTCATAAAGATTTTGCACATCTGCAACTCTGAAATGGCTTACATTTAGCTTCTTAAGTGATTTTTTTTATAAACAATAAACACAAAAGGAAATCTACTGTTTTTAGGCAAGTTCTAGAAGTAGTAACAGAGACCTTATTTGTTCCTGTATCAATATTTTTTCACACAATCATGCATTAAAAAAATCATTATTTTTAAACTATTGCTTTTGTTATTGTTAGAATTTAAAAGTAGGGGCGGCAGGGCGTAGTGGCTCACACCTGTAATCCTAGCACTTTCAGAGGCCGAAGCAGGTGGATCACTCGAGGTCAGGAGTTCAAGAGCAGCCTGGACAACATGGTGAAACCCCAACTCTACTAAAAATGCAAATATTAGTCAGGCATGACTCAGAGGCTAAGAATCGCTTCAACCCAGGAGGCGGAAGTTGCAGTGAGCTGAGATTGCACCACTGCACTCTAGCCTGGGTGACAGAGCAAGACTCTGTCTCAAAAAAAAAAAAAAAAGGAGGGTCTACCTAGGTGAGAGAGGCCGTTTGGCCCATCCTATGATTTGGGAAGGTTTTTTGCTTTGGACCATCCACCCAACATTTCATAAAATTCACATGCTTTTTGGCTAAGAGGTCTTCAAACACAGGGATTACTCCATTTATACAACACCTCTTTACCTGTTCCTAAAATTATATGGGCAAGTTGCTCACCTCTCTCATGGGCCCTGGCTGAGAGCAGGAGCCTCCCATCTTTATTCACTGTAGCTCTCTTAGCATGGTGCCTGGCAGGCAGGAGCGGCTCAATGTGTGCTGCCTTAGTGAACTGCCATGTGTTATATTCTATTTTTATTCTTTTTTAATTTCTTATTTTTAGAGACAGAGTCTCACTTTGTCACCCAGACTGGAGTGCAGTGATGCAATCATGGCTCACTGCAAGCTCAACCTCCTGGGCTCAAACGATTCTTCTGCCTCAGCCTCCTGAGTAGCTAGGACTACAGGGATGTGCTACCACACCTAGCTAATTTTTTTAGTTTTTATAGACACGGGGGTCCCACTATGTTGCCCAGGCTGGTCTTGAACCCCTGGACTCAAGTGATCCTCCTTCCTTCGCCTCCCAAAGTACTGGGATTACAGGTATGAGCCACCTTACCCAGCCATATCTTTATTCTTGATTGGTCTTCAATTAGGCCGTGGCTCCCCCCAGCCTTGAGGAACTGGAACGGACAGACTGTGTCTCACTTATCTTTTTATTCCTAGAAACTGGCACAGAAGCCCTTAACACTTTAAAATTTTTTCCAGCCTCCAGCTATATGCCAGGCATTGTGGAAGATACAAGGAGAAGAAAGATAGGATTGCTGCTTGTGATAACCTGCCTTTTATTTATAGTAACACCGATAAAAATTACTCAAATGTGAATGTTTAATATGGAACTGTGTTAATGCCACATATACATTACTCATTTCATTCTCCCAACAGCCCCTTGATAGAGGGTTTCTTTCTCACCCCCACCCTACCCCGCAATTTTACAATCAAGGAAACTGCAGCTCTGAGCAATTAAGGAATTTGCCTTGGTTCTAACTTGCTCTCAGCTAGAGAGGGCAGAGCAAGGATGCCCACCCAACACAATTAGGAATATTGAGCAAGACCAGGCAGTGTGTGGTTTCACACCCAGGATGATGGGAGGGCCAAAAAGGACACACCATAATCAAACAGCAGTGAGGGCCACTGTTCCAACAAAACTCCTGGGGTTGCAAGTGACAGAAATGGAAATCTAACTCAATGTGGCTTTAAAAAGAGAGAAAGGAAATTCATTGGCTCAGTATATGGAAAAGCCCAGGCATCTGAACGTGGCTGGATCCCAGATGCTCAAACAATGTCAGGAAGGCTCATCTCTAAGCCTGGGTTCCGCTTTCCTCTGGGTTCCTTGCCAGGCAGGCGTCTGTTCTGATGATGGCACAGATGTCACCAGCTCCAGGAGCACATCTTGCAATTTAGCATCCCCGGCCAAAAAAGAGGGCACCATTCCCAGGAACTCCAGCAAAGTCCTGAGTTTGACTCTTATCCCTAAGCAAACTGCTGTGTGTCTGACTGGCCTGGGTCATTTTCCCACCCCAGTAGGTGAGAATGAAGTTGTGGATCAATCTCCCCAAGCAGACATGGGCCTCAAGAGGAAAAGGATGAACCCCAAGGCACTGGCCCCCAACAGGCAAAGACAACAGCCTTCAACTCTGGCCACTATATTTGTTTACCTTCTCTCCCAGCCTGATACAATAAAATAACATTTTAAAATTAAATGTAAAGTTAGTAAAAATAATTGTTATAAATTAAATAGTAAAAATTATTTACATTTAAAATATGTAAATAAAGAATATAAAGGAAAAGTTTAAATAGATGAATGAAATAATTTTTTGAAACTATGAGCAGCTTTATGATAGGCTGGCTGTGAGCTGTAGACTAGAAAGGGAGAAAAAGTTACCTGTAAATTTTTCTTTGTCCACAAAAATAAAGGCAGAGGTCTGAGTGGGCACCAGCAAACGCTACAGAGGCACTTCTTATTCCAATGGCTGGGAAGTGGTGAATTAATCAAGAATCTGTCCAGATGAGATACAAAAACAAAAAATATATATATATACAATATTTTTGAAAATAAATATTTTATTGTAGAGTGATTTTAGATTTACAGAAAAGTTTCAGTGATAGGACAGAGGGTCTCCTTATACCCCTCACTTGGTTTCCCCCCTTTTTTTTTTTTCAATTTGATACAGGATCTCCCTCTGTCACCCAGGCTGGAGTACAGTGGTGCAATCATAGCTCACTGCAACCTCAACCTCCTAGGCTCAAGTGATCCTCCCACCTCAGCCTCCTGAGTAACTGGGACTACAGGTGCTCACCACCATCCTGGGCTAATTTTTTTGAATCTTTTTATAGAGATGGGATTTCGTCATGTTGCCCAGGTTGGTCTCCAACTCTTGAGCTTAAGTGATCCACCCACCTTGGCCTCCCAAAATGCCAGGATTGCAAGTGTGAGCCACTGCCCCAGGCCAGTTTCTCCTTTTATTAACATCTTCTCATGATTTGTCAAAACTAAACTGACATTAGTACATTTCACCAGTTTTTTCATTCATATCCTTTTGTTTGTTCCAGGACCCAGTCTAGGCTACCACATTGCACTGAGTTGTCATGTCCTCACAATCTCCCATGTACTGTGAGATTTTCTCAGGGTTTCTTCATTTTTTATGACCCTGACAGTCTTAAGGAGTCCTGGCCAGGTATCCTGTAGAATATCTCCCATTGTGTGTTTGACTGATGCTTTTCTCATCTTATACTGGGGCTACATACATAACATTTTGTTTTAACTTCAAACGTATAGATTATCATCACTAGCCAGTATTTTGATGAATGATGAATACCTCTGGGGATGGGTTCCCTAATTGGAGTTGCACATCTTCCTTGCATAAACCACAGCCATAATGCACCATCTCTGAATTCTAGATTCAAGTTTGGATTACAGGCATGTACCACCACACCTGGATAATTTTTTTTGTATTTTTAGTAGAGACAGAGTTTCACCACGTCGGCCAGGATGGTCTTGAATTCCTGACCCCAAGTGATCTGCCCTCCTCAGCCTCCCAAAGTGTTGGGATTACAGGTATGAGCCACTGCACCCAGCCCCAAGAAACATTTTGAGGGGAGTTAGGAAGTGAGATGGGGAAGGAAGGAGTCCGTCTAGATGGCGTTATCAGGCCAGCTACCACTGTGGGCACCAGGAGCTTAACCCTGCTGGGAAGCAGTGCAGAGCACACCCCAGAGCCATCCCACCAAGGGCAAGGGGCTGGGGGCTTATACACTGGCTCCTGCCAGATCTGGGAGGCAGATCTGGGGGTGGAAGGGGGTGGTGCTAATTCTCCAGCATTTTGGGTCAGAGTAAGGTGTGTTGGTTTACCTGAGTCAGAAAGCCCTCAGGTAAAAGGATGCCAGCGCTGGCCGTTGCAATCAGGCCTGTGTGCACTGCAATGCAAGGCAGAGAGGATGTGGGCTGGGTATGGGCAGTGTCCACTGTAGTCTTTTCACCTGGACAGTCTGTTCTGTCCAGCACTCAGCACTCCTCTCTCCCCGCCTTCTTGAATCATTCAGGCCCATCTAAGCTTACTCCCTCCTTTGTAGAGGACTACGTGCTCACAAACAGGGCGTTCCCGTTAAGTCCTGCTCTTGCAAAAGAAGCAAGGCGTTGGGGGCTTGTTTATGTGTAAACATCTCGAAAATCCAGAAAGTCAGGGAAAGGTCAGAAAAACAACAATGTGTCTTGTGACTTGGCAACATTCCACAAACGACTGTATAAAATAAAGCAGAGCACGCCATTCGAGGCGGCCGCCATGTTTGTCTTGTCTTGTGTTGTCTTGTGTGTTCATTCCTTTGTTTAGGAAACACGCGGACCCCAACACTCCTTTACTCATATCCCTGATGAGCAGGTAGTGCTGTTAGGACAGCATAAATCTCACTTCTTATCTGTATTTCTCACAGAGCCTAGCACGGTGCTTTGATGGGTAGAAGCTCTCTCAGTTGACCCCTACCTAGCTTACTTCCTGATTAGCTGCTGATGTAGAGTCCCTCAGTGAAGCCCCTGCCTGAGGTCCCTCGCTCACCCAGTGCCCAGGCACCCCCTATACTTCCCTGCTGCTGACTTGATGCTCTGCTGCTGACTCAATGCTCCCCTTGAGTGTCCTGCGTTTGTGCCTAAACCTGCTTGTGTCAGCTGTGATATAATTTAGAATAAATCAACTAAATTAAGTGCATTGAATAATAAATGAATTAAATTGAACATTATGTCATCTAATTAGACACAAGTGCAAACACGGTCTCTTTTTTTGACACATGGACACGTATGTTTATTGCAGCACTATTTACAGTAACAAAGACTTGGAACCAACTCAAATGTCCATCAGTGATAGGCTGGATAAAGAAAATGTGGAACATATACACCATGGAATTACTATGCAGCCATAAAAAAGAATGAGTTCATGTCATTTGCAGGAACATGGATGAAACTGGAAGCCATCATTCTCAGCAAACCAACCCAGGAACAGAAAACCAAACACTGCATGTTCTCACTCATAAGTGGGAGTTGAATAATGAGAACACATGCACACAGGAACGGGAACATCACACACCGGGGCCTGACAGGGGTGTGGGGAGCAAGGGTGGAGAGAGCATCAGAACAAATACCTAATGCATGCGGGGCTTAAAACCTAGATGACTGGTTGATAGATGCAGCAAACCACCATGGCACATGCATACCTATGTAACAAACCTGCACGTTCTGCACATGTGTACAGAACTTGGGGAAAAAAAAGAGGAAGAAGTTCAAGTCCAGGCTGGGCAACACTGGTGGACCCCTTTCCTCTAAAAGGTCACCACCACCTGACTGCCAAGCTGAGATCTAAGGACCTCCAAGAAACATTGAACACGGTCTCTCTGCATGGAGATACAGAAACGGGTAGTCTCATTTTGGGTCCTAGTCTTCCCAAAGCGCTGTAGTCACAGCGAAAATGGAAATGCTGAAAAGCCCACCGTGTGTCTGCAAACCGCACATACCAAGTGTGCAAACTACTCTGCAGTGCTCTTCCCTTTTAGTTTTGTAAAGACATTGTATCTCTCAAGAAAGTGCACCATTCTTGCCGATACGTGCAGTGGACAGGACAAGCTCCTACGCCATCTCCCTGCTCCAAAAAAAACCCATCTAACTTACTTTCCTCAGATACATAATGTATCAGACGGTAAACTGATAATGATAAGAACAGATACTACGCTTGATCTTAGTCAAAACACCGAAAAACGATGCTGTTGTTTTTGCACACCTCTGTTACCGTCCCACTCTCATCCACATTCAAGTCGCGGTGAGAGCCCCAGCCTTGCTCCTTGCCTCATTCCCTTTGTCTCGTCCACACCACTATTGATGCCATTACACAGTCGGGCTGAGTTCTTATTCACCACGTGTAAAAGGGAAATTTTACACTCGTGCTTGTTCCGGCATTCCCGGGCTTTCATTTCAAATTTGCATGCCCCGCACTTTCCCAGAGGGCGTGGCCTCCAGGATTGACTCCGCCCCCGGGCCCGCCTCCTGTTGGGGAGCCGGAGCTCCACTGGGGGCGACTTCCCTGTTTGTATGAACCGAGAGAAAAGACGGAACTGAAAGAGACTGAGGGCTAAAGCGAGAGGGGTCTGTGGAAGAGACCTGGCGGTGGAGAGCAGTCCACGCAAACATGATCATTTTTAAGAAAACTAAGATAAGTGCTTTGGAAAGATAATTTGCTAACAAAATTTGCTGTTAAATGGCTTTGAAGTGCTTTTAGGTTCATTCTCCTTTGGCAGACATTGTTGACTGGGTAACTCCACACCTTTTTCCCACCCTTTTCTTCCTGATCTGCTTCTGCTATAGATGCTGGAAAGCTAAGTGCATGAATTCCCAAGCCGTCTTCGTGACTGGATATGTCTATGACCCACTTCTGACTAAAGAGTAGCTAAAAATCTGACGGGGAAGGGGGCAGTCTGATAAAAATTGCTTTCCTGATATAGTGGACAGATGTACTTCAGCTTTTTCCTGCCTTTAATATAGATGTAATACCCAGAGGTGCAGCAACCATTTTGTGATCATGAGGCTGCAAGCCAACATTGAAGAATAATAGAATGGAAAGAGAGACAATGCTTGGGTCTTTTGTGGAATCACGAAGTCACAGAATTGATGTTGGAATGTCTCCCTTTAGACTATTTGATGTCCTCCGCTCGGCGCGGTGGCTCACACCTGTAATGTTCCTAACTCCCCTAAAGATGTTTCTTGGGGCTGGGCGAAGTGGCTCACGCCTGTAATCCCAACACTTTGGGAGGCTGAGGAGGGCAAATCACTTGGGATCAGGAGTTCAAGACCATCCTGGCCAACATGGCGAAACCCCATTTCTACTAAAAATACAAAAATCAGTCGGGTGTCATGGAGGGCACCTGTAATCCCAGCTACTCGGGAGGCTGAGGCAGGAGAATCACTTGATACCAGAAAGCGGAGGCTGCAGTGAGCTAAGATCATGCCTCTGCACTCCAGCCTGCATGACAGAGCACAACACTCTGCTTAAAAAAAAAAAAAAAAAAAAAAAAGGTTTATTGGGATTACCTCCCAAATAAACTATTTAGAGGCAAATCTGCATCACAGGATCTATTTATGAGAAATACTAAGTTAAGACAAAGCATATTAACAATAGTCACTTCCATTGATTGAGGCTTTAAATATAGGCCTTGAACTTGAACTTGAGAAATGGTGTGCCAGGCAGCTCACATGCATTATCTCACTCACCTTTACAACAAGTCCACAAGGGAGCAGCTATGTTATTATCATCAGGTAAAAAGTTGAGGTTGGCTGGGTGCAGTGGCTCATGCCTGTAATTCTAGCACTTTGGGAGGATGAGGCAGATGGATCACTTGAGCTGAGGAGTTTGAGACCAGCCTGGGCAACATGGCAAAAAACCTCTACAAAAAAGTATAAAAACTAGCCAGAAGTGGTGGTATATGTCTATAGTCCCAGCTACTTGGGAGGCTGAAGTAGGAAGATCACTTGAATCTGGAAAGCAGAGGTTGTAGTGAGCCATGATCACGTTACTGCGCTTCAGCCTGGGTAACAGAACAAGAACAACAACAACAAAGTTGAGGAACAGAGAGGTTAAGTAATTTGTTCAACTACACACAGCTAAAAAATGGCAGACATCAACGGATGAATGGATAGGATAAACAAATCGTTTATCCACACACACACACATTCACACGCACACAGGAATATTATTAAAGTCTTAAAGGAATGACGTACTGATACATGCTACAAAATGGCTGAACCCCAAGAACATCATGCTAAGTGAAAAACCCAACACAAAAGGCCACATGTTGTACAATTACATTTATATGAAATATCCAGACAGATGAATCGACGGACACAGAACTGAAATAGGCAGTTGCCAGGGGCTAGGGGAGGGAGGGAATGGGGAGAACGTGCTTGATGAATGAGTTCACTTTGGGGTGATGGAAATGTTTTGGAACTGAGTAGAAGTTGTGCTTACAAACCATTGTGAGTACACTCAATGCCACTGAATTGTTCACTTTAAAACGGTTAATTTTATGATATGTGAACTTCCTGCTCAATCATTTTTTTATGGCAGAGCTGGGAGTTTAAGCTAGGTGACTCTAACCAAGAAACTCTGATGTCAGTGATCCCCAAAGCACAATCCCAGACAGCAGTGCAGCATCACTTGGGAAGCTGCTAGAAATTCTCATTATTAGGCCTCACCTCAGATCTACAGAATCAGCAGCTCTGGAGGTGGGGCTTAGCCATCAGTGTTTTCACAGACCCCCCCAAGCGACTCAGATGAGTTGAAGTCTGAGGAGAACCGCCCAGAAATCAACATGAGTCTTATTCTCTATCACACTCAGCCAATCTCAACCCATACATTTCATGTGGAAATAAAGTGTTTGTGCTTTCCTTGATATTAGGACTTCAAGGGCTCATGTGGGTGTGAGTTTGTGTGTGTTGAACTCATCACACGCACCCAAGTTTAGCAGCCAAGGTGGGATCAGGATGCCCTTTCTTTCAAGGTGTATGGACGCCCCCCAAAGCACAGTGCAGAGAGCTGGGCTGGATCACCTTGGCAGGCGAGAGGCCTTGGCAGGCCTGATGCATCCATCTTCACCTGACTGTCAGGAGGCTTGGGTGGGGCGGGGCGCCTGTTCACTAGACCAGCTGAGCCCAAACCGGCAAATGTTTCCCCATGATAAAACAGGAGGAGATTCAGGGGCCATGCCAAAAATAAATCTCCTAAATATCCCCAGGCTCCATTGCCTTCCAAATCTGTCCCTTTTTCAGTACCCAGTGAATTTACTAACAAAAGCAGTTAGAGAATTGAAATTATGTTCATTTTTATACTGGGTTTAGAGCTTTAGTTCAATTCCAGGGACAAAACTCTTGAAAGTAGTGGCTCATTTTAAAAACAAATTCCAGTGAAACAGCCAAAATACCCCAACCTAGCACATGGGATTCCCTTTTCAGTCCCTTTCAGGAACTAATGGAGCATTAGTTCCTGAGGATGTTACTAGGAATGTCTGGAAAAAGGGCGTGGCGGACAATTGAACTTGAGAAATGGTGTTTTCTCAGCCCACCTTTTGGAGAGTCACAGTGCACATTCGCATATTAAAGGCTCTGAGAGATCCTGCAGCACAAAACCCTGCTTCACTGTGTCCAACTCAGGCTGTCACAAACTCCAAACTTACTTAAGAGGCAGCAGAGCCCAGCAGTTAAATGCAAGCTCTGGAACCAGCATCTGGGTTCATAACCTGACTCAGCCACTGGCTGTGTGACTGCAGGGAAGTTAGTCGCCCTCTCTGTACTTCAGTTTCCTCACTGATAGATGAGATGAAAACTGACCAAGTTCAGAGGGACCTTATGAGGACCAGCTGAGTTAACGCAGATACAGCAAATACAAGGCCTTACACCACTTAGCACATGTTCCATCCATGTTAGATGTGTGTTACATTTTTAAAAATCACTTAATCGGGGTGGGGCGCAGTGGCTCATGCCTGTAATCCCAGCACTTTGGCCTATAATCCCAGCACTCTGGGAGACCGAGGCAGGCGGATCATGAAGTCAGGAGTTCGAGACCAGCCTGGCCAACATAGTGAAACCCCGTCTCTACTAAAAATACAAAAGTTAGCCAGGTGTGGTGGTGGGTGCCTGTAGTCCCAGCTTCTCGGGAGGCTGAGGCAGGAGAACCGCTTGAACCCGGGAGGCGGAGGTTGCAGCGAGCCGAGATTGCACCACTGCACTCCAGCTCGGGCGACACAGTAAGACTTCGCCTCAAAAAAAAAAAAATTACTTATTGGTTTAATACAACATCTTGCCGAGCCTAGTCCACTGAGCACATTTTTGGAAATGTAAGAAATACGACCTTACCTTTGTCTGAAACACAAAGAAAAGAACAATGGGCTGTTCCTATTAAAAGGAAAAAGTTTAGAACCAACTGTTCCTTTTAAAGCCTAACTAGATACTGACTGAGCAGCAAGTGTGGATTCATCATTCTGCTGGGAGCCCTCTACCTATATACCTGCTCTTCCGTTTTTCCCTAGATTTCCCCTGGATATAGATTCCTTTTGGAATGGTCTCCAAATATGTAGACAGAAACAACGGAGAGGGGGCCGGGCACAGTGGCTCATGCCTGTAATCCCAGCACTTTAGGAGGCCGAGGCGGGCACATCACTTGAGGTCAGGAGTTCGAGACTAGTTTGGTCAACATGGCAAAATCCCATCTCTACTAAAAATACAAAAATTAGCTGGGCGTGGTGGTGTGCACCTGTAATCCCAGCTATTGGGGAAGCTGAGGCAGCAGAATTGCTTAAACCTGGGAGGCAGAGGTTGCAGTGAGCCAAGATTGCACTACTGCACTCCAGCCTGGGTGACAGACCAAGACTCTGTCTCCAAAAATAAAATAAAATAGGCCAGGCATGGTGGCTCACACCTGTAATCCCAGCACTTTGAAAGGCCAAGGCAGGTGAATCACCTGAGGTTGGGAGTTCAAGACCAGCCTGGCCAACATGGTGAAACCCCATCTCTACTAAAAATACAAAAAAATTAGCTGGGCATAGTGGCGAGGGCCTGTAATCCCAGCTACTCGGGAGGCTGAGGCAGGAGCATCACTTGAACCTGGGAGGTGGAGGTTGCAGTGAGCCAAGATCACACCAGTGCACTTCAGCCTGGGTGACAGAGCAAGACTCCATCTCAAATAAACAAATAAATAATAAAATAAAATAAACAGGGGAAAAGACATCTTAGTGGTTTTTCTCAATTCTGCCATCTAAGAAAAATGAGTAATTAGCTGGGCGTGGTGGCAGGTGCCTGTAGTCCCAGCTACTCGGGAGGCTGAGGCAGGAGAATGGCATGAACCCGGAGGCGGAGCTTTCAGTGAGCTGAGATTGCACCACTGCACTCCAGCCTGGGCTACAGAGGAAGACTCCATCTCAAAAAAAAAAAAAAAGAAAGAAAAAAAAAGAAAAATGAGTAATGCTGACTAGGATCTTAAGAGATTCATCAATGTCTTTGAATGAATTCAAAACATACTTATTGAATTTTTATTATGTGCTAGGCACCATCCTAGGACTGGGATTATGGTAGGGAGCAAAACAGATGATGCCCCGGCTTACATGGAACTGTCAAAATGATTGACTCTGGGCTCTGCATTAGCCAGACAGAGATAGGCGGATGGTTGTGTGAATATTCATTATTAAATGCTTATTATGCACTGGTCTTGTGTTAAGCATTTTATAGGTATTATCTTATTGAGTCTTCACAATAACCCTAGTCAGGCATGACTATCTCCACCTGATATGAATTGAGATTCAGAGAGTTAAAGCCTTTTGCCCAAAGTCACACAGCTGGTGGAGAGCAGTGCTGGAACAGGATTGATTGAGATAGTTTGACTCCAGAGCCACATTCCACCACACCACAGCTTTCAAGAAAAAAGAAGATACGGAAATGTCTTGCCTTCACTTCTTTCCTTTTTCTGCTTTAGTGTCTTGATTCCAAAAAAAAAAAAAAAAAAGACATAATAGGGATAATTTAACATCCTCTGGATTATTTTACATTCTTGCAATGATCCTGCATTGCTGGAAAAAAAATATATTTTTTGTTTTTTCCTCAAAGGAGGAATAAAGCTAGTTGTAAAAATGCAGGCCAGGCCAGGTGCAGTGGCACACGCCTATAATCCCAGCACTTTGGCGGCTGGATCACTTGAGGTCAGGAGTTCAGGACCACCCTGGCCAACATGGTGAAACCCCATCACTCCTACACTTACAAAAATTAGCTGGGCATGGTGGCAGGCACCTGTAATCCCAGCTACTCGGGAGGCTGAAGTGGGAGGATTTGCTTGAGCTCGGGAGGCTGAGGCTGCAGTGAGCTGAGACTGTGTCATTGCACTCCAGCCTGGGCAACAGAGTGAGAGTCCATATCTCACACACACACACCAAAAAAAAAAAAAAAAATGCAGGCCATCTAGAAAGGCATTCGTGTCATTCACTCAGTAAAGCTCTGGACTGCTGTTTGGTGGCACATAGAGCAGATACACAGGAGGCACACTGGCATCGTCCCTGCCTTCTTGGAACTGAGAATTGAGCAGGGGAGAAGGACTGGGCATTTCCTCTCAATGGGGTCAGGGACCTCCAGGAGAGACATTTGGGGCTGGAAGAGTCTGGCCTTGGGGAGTCAGGGTAGGTTCTCTAAAGAAGTGAAGACTGAACTGATAAAAGGAGAGGCAGCCAGGTGCGGTGGCTCACGCCTATAATCCCAGCACTATGGGAGGCTGAGGCAGGCGGATCACGAGGTCAGGAGTTCGAGACCAGCCTGGCCAACATGGTGAAACCCCGTCTCTACTAAAAACACAAAAATTTAGCCAGGCGTGGTGGCAGATGCCCGCAGTCCCAGCTACTCAGGAGGCTGAAGCAGAAGAATCGCTTGAACCTGGGAGGTGGAGGTCGCAGTGAGCCGAGATTGTGCCACTGTACTCCAGCCTGGATGATAGAGTGAGACTCTGTCTCAAGAAAAAAAGGAGAGGCAGCAAAGGGAAAGTGGGCTGTCAGGAAAGAGGCTTCCCAGTGGAGGAAAGAGCCTGCAAAGGTCCTGAGACTGCCAGGACTGAGGCTGGAGGAAAAGAGAGATGGCTTGTGGGCCGAGAGAGAGGGAGCAGCTCAGGCTGGCAAGGCAGGCATGGGTCAGACAACATGAGGCCTCATGAGCATATCTTGTGTGGTCCATGAGGCTTCATCCTTAGAACGATGGGCCCGGCTGCAGAGTTACAAGCAAGAGAATGAATCCCTTAGAATCACCCAAATGCCACCATGCAGAATAACTGTACATGCTTTGCTGTGTGTCCTTTGCAACTTGGGTCCAGGCACTCGCATTCACAAGCATAGAGCTATTGCTTTTTCGAATGCATACCTGCACGACACCGTCTTTTTTCCAAACTGCTTTTTCCTCTTAGCCATACATGGTGGACATCACTTCAGGTCAATGCATGTGGCTCTGTGTCATTACTTTAATGACTGCTTATTGTTCCCTGACATTAAGGGATCAAAATTTGGCTCTCCAGCCTCCGTCAATGGACATCGGGGTTGTCTTGTTCTCCCTCCCTTTGCGGACACCACGACAGTGCCATCCTCACGCATGCACCACTGCAGTTTTTCTTCAACCTCAGCGTGGCTGAATTCCCTTTTCCTCAACAATGTGGTCATCCCAAGGCATGGCCTGCCCTTGATCTGAAGGCTTAGATCTGAGTGCCAGTGGGGCTAAACAAGACGTATGGCTTTATTTGGCAGGGGTGAAGATGGCAGTTTCTACCCTGGTCCAAAGCAGATGGAGGGACCCGGAGAGAGATTAGAATAAAGAGGGAATTGGCAGCTGGGTCTTCCTTTGGGAGTGAGGGAGGCCAGCGAGGATGAATTAAATGTTTAAAAAAAAAAGGTGAAATGAGCTGGAATCCAGCCATGGGCTCTTCTTGCATCTGACAGCAGCACATATGTCCGAGGAAGCTGGACTCTGTCACATACACTTTTCAGGGGAGCCTGTGTTAGAGTGGAGAGGGGCACAGAGTCTATGAGGCCCAGCCCATCTCACCCATCCTCATCCACCGCGCCCCAGCCTCAGCAGCCCTCCAATCTCTTACGCTGCCTTGCCCAGCCTGCCCCACCTCGGGACCTTTGCATGAACTGGACCCTCCACCTGGAATGCTCTTTCCACATCTTTCCATGGATGGCGACTTCTCATCCTCAGATCTCATTCATCTGTCCCATCTCCATGATGCCTTCACCAAACATCCTATTTAAAGAGGTCCTTCTGGCCTGGCATGGGGACTCACACCTGTAATCCCAACACTTTGAGAAGTGGAGGCAGATCATTTGAGGTCAGAGGTTTGAGACCAGCCCGGCAACATGGTGAAACCCCGTCTCTACTAAAAAATACAAAAATTTGCCAGGTGTGGTGGCGGGTGCCTGTAATCCCAGCTACTTGGGAGGCTGCGACACAAGAATCACTTGAACCCAGGAGGCGGAGGTTGCAGTGAGCCAAGATGGCTCCTTTGCACTCCAGCCTGGGAGACAGAGCGAGACTCCATCCCAAAAAAAAAAAAAAAAAAGCCATCCTTCTTCCCAGCAGTACTCCCACACTGTCTGTCAAATCTCCCTCTTTATTCTCCTTAGGGCACCTATCAAGAGCATCTTGGTTTTTACTTTACCTGCTCTGAGTCCACCATCCCTTCCTAGGATGAAGACTCTGTGAGGACTGGGGTCTGTCTTTCTTATTTCTTATTCCCCATTGCCCAGCACACTGCCTGGGACAAGGAGCCCACAATGTATGTCTGATGAATGAAAGAATGAATGAATGGTGTCACACAGACCCGGGTTCACATTCCAGCTCTGCCATTATATGACCTTGGGTAAATATTTAACGACTTTAAGCTAGCTCCTTATTTTTAAAATGAGTGTGATCAAAGCTCCCACCTCACTAGATGGTCATGAAGATTAAGCAAGATGACGCCTGTCATGCCCCAATCCCAGTGCCAGCTGCAGGAAGTGTTTTGTGCAGAACAGGGAACAGAGGTCTTTCCAGAGGAAACCTGGCCTTTTCATGCACCAGTGCCACATTCAGTTCTTCCTTGGGCTTCCGAATCCATAATTCTACCCAGAACAGGTACAGCACAGGTCTCTGTATGGCTGCTGTAGACAGTTGAAGATAATTATCAAACAGGTTCTGGGGACCAAAATATTATTGTCACTTCTTTCCAACCCTGCTCAAAGATCAGTTTTTAACAATTTACAGGGCCTCTGAGGCAGGCTCTGACTTACTCATTAAGGTGGGAAGCCAGCCTCTCTCCACTGTCCACTTACAGATTTAAATGCCAATTATTACAGCCAACTAGGGCACACCCATGAGCTGACCAGCAGGATTAATTTTCACAGAATTTAACCATTGTTGGATGTGTCTATCCTTGAATTCTCAAATTCCCAGCGAGAAACCTTTGGACTTCTTTCATTAGCTGCTGCTGCACATGCAGAGAAGACAACTCCTACATGGATGGGGTTGGTAGCAAACAGGCTTTCCTCTTCCAGAATAGCCAGGAGCCAGGTTGTTCTCAAAGCATCGTGCTCCCTCTGCTGGACATTGTGTAAACTGCAACTCCAGTATCCACATCAGCTCCCTCCTGAGTGTTACTAGGAACAATGGGGACACAAGACAGACGACCTTTTACTCCACTGAATGAAAGATAATCCTCTGTCACATATGACTTTTATTAAGTTGTACATGGGAGGTGGGAGTGTAGACTCTTAAGATAATGGTAATTAAGGCTTTTGCCAAAATGAGGCCACACCTCGAAATCCTTTGCTGCAGATTTCAAAGCAAACTGGCACCTTGAGGGGTCGGGGCGGTGGGGGAGTGTCTGGGCTTGTTTATGCTGAGCAAGAAAGGGCTTCCTGTTGCTAAGAAGGCCGGATCTGAAACTCCCAGAGCCTCCATGGGCTGCCAGCATTTCTTACACAACCCCCTTTGATGGCCTTGGCGCAAATTAATGAAACTGCACAGAGGTGATTTCCCTGGAAATCCACCGGGCTGAGAATTGAGGGAAGTTGAGGCTTGAGGCAGAAAGCTGGGGCTGGGGTGCCGCCAAGCCTGGGACAGAGGGCGGCAGGGGGACGCTTCCCCAGGCTGCAGAAGTGGGTCCCCGGTCACTCGAATACAGGGGTGGGAGGGTAGGCCAATGAGGCCCAAAATCAGATCACTGGCGACACCCCATCAAGCTCACTCCTTTCAACCATACCTTTAGTTGTAGACATTTCCTACTAGAAAGTGTCTTCCCATCATTCTTGATAAAAGCGGATTTTCTGCTGCTAAATTGAAAAGTCTCCGACTTTCCTTCTTGTCCTCTTCTGAACAGCTCTTTCCAACTCCCCTCCCTCCTTCCCTATGGAGATCACCCCTTGTTCACCATAAATGGCCACAACCCAGACACAAGGCTGAAGCCCATCCACGGGAGGACAGTTGAGAGGGTGACGGCATTCCACACCACGGAGTGGGCCCAGGATGGGAAAGAAGCTGTGTAAGCCTCGACCCTGGGCCTGGAGGGATGGCCAGGTATACTGAGTGAGAAAAAAAACACACAGAACAGTTGTACAGTTCCATGCCAGACACCCTGTAAGTGGCCAGCAAGGTTTCTAACTTGTCTGTATGAACAAGAGGACACACCCCAAATAGTCAGCACGTGCTATTTCAAGGGAGCCAGGTTGTTTGACAGGGAGGGGAGACTGGCACGTCCTTTCTACACCTGGGTGTCATGAGTCTGGTAAGAGGAGGATCCAGCTCTTGCCAGGTGGATCCCAGATGTGCCTCCGTGGAGCCTTTCCCCCGCTCCCACCTTGATTTCCCCTTTGAGCTGTGTTGTCAGCTTTCACTGGAACGTGGCTCATGGCTCGCGGCGTATTTTTAGCACTCATACATCGGTCCTATTTCCCCTAGGTTTTGAACTTTGTAAGGCATGGACATGTCTTTGTAGCCCCTATATCTAGGCCAGCCTGGCCTACGATAGGTGCTCAATACATTATTTCAAACTCTCTGGAATGAGAAGAAACATTTAGTAAATGTTTCCTAACAACTGGGAGAAGTGAATGACTTAGAAGCACACCACAAATAGAACTCCAATTGAATTAAAGAACTAAATAGAGAGAACCAAACACTCAGGGCATCGCTGTGGTTCTTAAATTTCAGCAGGCAGCAGCATCACCAGGAGGGCTTGTTAATTTCTGAATGCATAGGTCTGTGGTGGGATCTGAGGTTTGCTCGTTCCAGTAGCTTCTCAGGTGATGTTGATGCTCCTGGGCCAGGGATCATCTGCTGAGAACCGCTGTCCTGCAGTCTTAGGGTAAATTACTCCATTTCAAGCAAAGGGAGAAATTACAAACAGAAAAGGGAGATTGGACCAACAGTTCTGGGACTTGGTTGCCCATCAGAATTAGGCCCACCCAGTGTGTTGAAATGTAGATTCCAAGGAGGTCACCCTCCAAAGCTGACGGTGGAGCCCAGGAATCTGTGTTTTTAAAACAAATTCCCCCAAGTGAGTCTAAGGCACAGCCAGGTTTGGGAACTACTGATTCACCTACACATATTTCAAACTTCAGAGAACGGAAGATACCACCAGAATGGAAGATAAAGAGAAAAACAAGGGTGGATTTGCATGGAATAGAGTAGAAGGCTGAGCAGCTCACTCCTTCATATCCTTCCAATCTCTGCTCAAATGTCACCCTTTGAGAGGCCTTCCCGGTCACCTCATATCTAATTGCAGCCCAACCCAGCACTTCCTGTCTTCTCTACCCTGCTCTAGTTTTTGTCTCCGTAATAGTAATTGCCACCTAACATTAGGTATTTACCCACTTGGCTGCTTGTCTTCTGTCTCCCTCTAGAATGAAGACGACAGGAGGTGGAGAACTTGATCGCTTAGGCTCATTGCTATTCCTTGGGTGCTTGGACCGTACCAAACCTCAAGAACAATTTGTGGAGTGACAGAATGAACTATGATATCAGTAATTTTGGGTTCATTGAGACTTGTTTTATGGCTTGGTAATGGTCCAGTTTTATAACTATTTCCTGAATATCAATAAGGATGTGTCTTTGCTAACTGTTGAGTACAGAATTCCACAAATGCCCCTTAAGTTAAGCTTATTGCTGATGCTATTGAAACTTTCTACATTCCTATTACATTTTTGTCTACTTGTTTGTGGCAAAATGTCCCACTATAATAGTAGACATTGTGTGACTAATAGTAGACAAATGTGTGACAATTAGGCACATTACATACATTATCTCTCTTATCATAGTAATCATTCCAGTTACTATCACTATGTAGTAAATGACCCCAAATTTCATGACCAAAAAAAACCCCACCATTTTCTTATGCTCACAGAGTCTATGAGTCTGGAATTCTTGTCCATCAGAGTAGGGACAGCTCATCTCTGTTCCACAGTACCTGGGGCCTCAGCCTGGCAATGCCAAGGCTGGGGCAATGGAGGGCTAGGGATGAGGATTGCCTGCAGGTGTCTTCATTCACAGGTGTGATGTTGATGCTGCCTGTCAGCTGGGAACTGCGGTGGGGATGTCACTCCCTGAGGTCTCTTGACATGTGTTGGCTTGGGCTTCCTCACAACATGGCAGCTGGGGTCCAGAAGTGAGCATCCCAGGAGAAAGCACATGGCCTTTTTATGATCTAGCCTCAGAAGTCACTTAGCATCCCTCTGCCATACCACAGCCAAGACCACATTCAAGGGGAGGGGACATGAACCCCACCTCTTGATGGCAGGACTGTCAAGGTCACATTACATAAAGAACATGTGGGAGGGGAGATAGTACTGCAGCCATCATTGGAAAATACAATCTGCCCCAGCACCCCTCTGAAATCGATTTTATTGTTCTCAATTTTAAATGTATTAGAACTAAGACATAGAAAGGTTAAGTAACTTGCCCAAGAGCACTCAGCGAGTTACTGGCAAAGTGAAGGCTTAATCCTAGGTCTCCCAGACTCTAAATTACATGACTGATTGATAGATAGATAATCTATATGTATATGGTGTGTGTGTGTGTGTGTGTGTATAATTCATTTATACTCAAGCTTATTTTTAAAAACAATTCAAAGTGGCTAAATGCAAAAAAAAAATCATAATGTTTCATATTCAGAAAGTAATTCCCATAACTTATTCATCCACTACTAGTATTTTTGGGTTCTCAGTAAGGGACATTCTTACTTTACGTTTCCCAAGCATAAGGCTGGTTTTTATTTCTGCGTAATGCAGTTATGAGAAACAAGGCGAACTAACAAGCAAGAATCAATCAACTTGCCAGGACCTTGGGAGGACACAAAGCTCCCCTCTGCTGTCTGCCCAGCTGAAAGAGCTTCTCTCAGACTTTCAGCATGGAGACAGCCCAGAGGTCATGGGACTTGGATCCCAGGAGGACCGGATGAGCCTGCCTTCCTCCTTCTCTTCCCCTCCACCTGAAGAGCAGAAATAATTACCTTTACCCTTCCCTACTTCACAGGAACATGCCAACCACGTGAGATCCAAGTCAGTGGAGTCCAAGCACAGAGCATTTTCTTTTTCTTTTTTTTTTTTTTTCCGGAGCCTCACTCTGTCGCCCAGGCTGGAGTGCAGTGGCGCGATCTTGGTTCACTGCAACCTCTGCTGCCCAGGTTCAAGCAATTCTCCTGCCTCAGCCTCTTGAGTAGCTGGGATTACAGGTGCCTGTCACTGCACCAGGCTAATTTTTGTAGTTTTTAGTAGAGACAGGGTTTCACTATCTAGGCCAGGCTGGTCTTGAACTCCTGACCTTGTGATCCACCCACGTCGGCCTCCCAAAGTGCTGGGATTACAGGCGTGAGCCACCGCACCCGGCCCTGCACAGAGTATTTTCAAGACTTCCCTGAATTACCGGATAGAAAAGTGAACGGGAACCTAGAGACCTCGGGTTGTTGTGGGCCTCAGAATCCTGGGAACCCTTTTTTGAAATACAAATTCCCAGGATCCCCAACCAGAGCTTCAGAATCCTCAGGCTGGGGCCTGGCACATGTTAAAAGCTCCCCACGTGACTCTGTTCACCACCCTGAATGTAAACCAGTGACCCAGTATGAGGCCCAATATGCAGCTGGTAAACAGAGAACCAGGGGTGCAAGTGGTCCCCACATAGTGACCCAGAAGGTCAGTGCCAGGCTGGGACCCCAGTCCCAGCAGCCTCCCTAAGATTTCCTTAAAGTACATTTTCTCTGCTCCAACGTGTGCCATGAGCTTGTTGATCAGGTTGAGCTGCTTATAATAAATAAATGGCAACAACAAATTTCCAGACCAAAGTCACAAAGGCCACCAGACCTTGGTGCAGGACAAGCTGTTCCAATCATATATGTTGCCTATTTTCATCCTCACTACAGGCCAAGAGGCAAAATTACAGTCATGCCCATTTCACAGATTGGGACACAGAGACCTTGAGAAGACATCTGTTTTAGCTGGGCTCAAATAGAACTAAGTCACCACAGCACTGCTGCCTTCACTTCCCTAATAGCTAAGCTCACCTCCCAGGCACCGGTTTAAGCCTTTTACAAAGTCCAGGGTACTTGGGTCAGATCTATGTCGTACTAAATATACCCTTATTATTCCTATTTAACTGATGATCCACTGACACAAACATATATTGAGGCCTATTTTGCAGCAGGTGCTTTGTCAGGTGCTATTCATTCTTTGTGGTATTTAATTATTTCAGCAGAAGGCCCATTGCTCTACCCATTTCAGAGATCAGGAAACCAAGGTTTGGAGAAGTGAGTAATTTGACCAAATTTGCACAGCTGCTAAATGTCACAGGCGCCTATGCTTTGATGCTCTCGTTAAAGTATATGGACAGGCTGGGTGCAGGGTGCAGTGGCTCACACCTGTAATCCCAGAACTTTGGGAGGCTGATGTGGGTGGATCACTTGAGGCCAGGAGTTTGAGATCAGCCTGGCCAACATGGTAAAACCCCATCTCTACTAAAAAGTCCAAAACAAAAAATAATTAGCTGGGCATGGTGGCTTATGCCTGTAATCCCAGCCACCCGGGAGGCTGAGGCACAAGAATCAATTGAACCCAGGAGGCAGAGGTTGCCATGAGCCAAGATCACGGGCTCTGGCCTGGGTGACAGAGTGAGACTGTGTCCAAAAAAACCCAGTATATGGACAGTGTACTGCCTTCATCTGGAGAATGTAAGCTCCCTATGGGCAACTTACATTCTATATGTAACTTATATACTAATAGATAACTTACAAGCTACTTACCATTAGTAACTTATAAATAATATAAGTGTGGTTTTGCACACCATTTTTCCTCAATGCCAGGCACGTGCACAGCAGCAGGCATGCTGTAGGTCTTCCAATAATCCAGTTCAATGCAATTAAATCCTTAACTCAACATGACAAAGAGTGAAACGTTCAGCCTCTCCTGGAAACAAATAGTACCTGCAATCCACACCTCACCTTTGTAGCTCCCGGCACTGGGCCCGGCACCCAACAGGGACTCGGCAGACTGCAGTGAATGGTGAATACCGCTTCCGAGGGGAGCTGTTTCCTCCTGAGCTTCCTTGGAGAGGATCTACAAAGAGGCCTTTTGGTTCGCGGCTGCGCAGCAAGCCGCCAGCAGGCCTTTGGCGAAAGCTGAGCAGAAAGCAGGCAGGTGGTTGTGCAATGGTGGAGGCGGGGGCTGCTCCCCCTGGATCACCCTCCAGCACTACCAGTTCCCTCTCCAGAGCCAGCAACCCCGGGGGCGTCCAGCAGCCCCTCACTCCTGCCAAGCCAGGCAGGAAGCATGGCTTCTGCTTACTCCCAGCCCCGTCCCCTGAAGGGACTTGGTCTAAACCAGTGAGGTGTTTTCCACCGAAACTCTTCAATCAGCTACTGTCATTTGCTGGCCTCTTCCCTGTTTGACAGTGAGGCTTTACCTTTGGAAAGGTTTTGTTCTGCCCCTCGGGGAGACCCAAGCTGATCCTGAGATAGGGAGTGCAGCGTAGCATTTCCAAGGGTGTGCTCTGCTAAACAGGGTATCTACTAAAAATACAAAAATTAGCCGGGCGTGGTGGCGCCCGCCTGTAATCCCAGCTTCCTGGGAGGCTGAGGCAGGAGAATCGCTTGAACCTGGGAGGCAGAGGTTATGCCGCATATCTGAATCGACACCCGGCGCTGCCCTCTATTCCGCTCAGAGCCTGGATGCAGCCTCAGAATCCTTCTCAACACGTGTTCCGCTGTTCAGCGCCAGCCACCTGCCATTCCTGCTCCGTGCAGTTACTGAGTCTCATGGATTTAACTCTTTCTTTTCCAGCAGCTTACTCAAAAGGTATGGTAGGGCCGGGCACAGTGGCTCATGCCTGTAATTCCAGCACTTTGGGAGGCCGAGGCTGGGGGAGCACTTGGGGTCAGGAGTTCCAAACCAGTCTGGCCAACATGGCGAAACCACGTTTCTACTAAAAATACAAAAATTAGCTGGGCATGATGGTGGGTGCTGTAATCCCAGCTACTCAGGGGTTGAGGCAGGAGAATCCCCACAGGCAAGCAGAGGTTGCAGTGAGCCAAGATCTGGGTGACAGAGTGCAACACTGTCTCAAAAAAAAAGAAAAGAAAAGGCAGGCATGGTGGTGGCAGGAAGCACAGGAAATGCCTCCTGGGTGTCTGGGAGGAAGCAGTGCACACCTGAGTGGAGAGGAGAGGTGACCAGGAGGGGAAGACAGGGAGTGCGCCCCAGCAGCAGGGACGTTGCAGCAGGGAATGGGATTTCACCGGGAGAGAGAATGATTGCCCTGGGTCCTTGTTAATTGAAATACCGAAATTCCCCAGCAGCTGGAAAACAAAGGCTTCTGAGAGACTCACGTGCACCTCATTGGGTCGTATCTGCAAGCACAGCGACAGGTGTGGCCACCATCAGCACACTCTCACCTGATAATTGCACAGCCCATTAATGGTCCACACAAGCACAAACTCAAACTCACATGGTCCATTCAGTCATAGACTAAACATCAAATATGTAAGCCTGGCCAGGCATGGTGACTCACACCTGTAATCCTAGCACTTTGGGAGTGAGGCAGGCGGATCACTTGAGTCCAGGAGTTCGAGACCAGCTCGGCCAACATGGCAAAACACCGTCTTTACTAAAACTACAAAAATTAGCTGAGCGTGGTGGTGCACGCCTTAATCCCAGCTACTTGGGAGGCTGAGGTAGGAGAATTGCTTAAACTTGGGAGGCGGAGGCAGAATTGCTTGAACCTGGGAAATGGAGGTTGCAGTGAACCGAGATTATGCCACTACACTGCAGCCTGGGCAACCCAGTAGAGACTCTGTTTCAAAAAAAAAAAAAAAAAAAACTTAAGCCTATGCTATGGGTTCTCTCTCATCCAGTCTCAATGTCATAAAATATGGGACAAAAAAATAATATTGTAGCATAGTGAAAATTTATCATAAATGTAAACAACAGGAACTGACTAGAACTCTGTCAGAGGAGACAAACACATATTTCCTTGACCAACAAAACAGAAAAGGTTAGCAAAGTTTTGATTAAACCAAATTATTTTCCGAATTCCAGGAATTCTTACAGAAATATAAAACTGTGAGTATAAGAGCATTTTTATTTTATTATTCTTTAATTTTAAGCCCATTTCTTTAATATTTTAGAGTAGAATTCGGAAAGCACCCCTCAATAACAAGGAAAACTTGTGCAACTGAGTTAATTCAAGTCCTGCTTTTGTGTTCATCACTGAAGAATTCTGTGGCACACTGAAAATTTTGCTTTTATAAGCTTTTTTTGGGGGGGGGAGATGGAGTCTCGCTTTGTCGCCCAGGCTGGAGTGCAGTGGCACGATCTCAGCTGACTGCAAGCTCCGCCTCCTGGGTTCACGCCATTCTCCTGCCTCAGCCTCCTGAGTAGCTGGGACTACAGGTGCCTGCCACCATGCCCGGCTAATATTTTTTTGTATTTTTAGTAGAGACGGGGTTTCACCATGTTAGCCAGGATGGTCTCGATCTCCTGACCTCGTGATACACCTCGTCCTCCCAAAGTGCTGGGATTACAGGTGTGAGCCACCGTGCCTGGCCTATAAGCTTTTTAAAGGAGAGAGAAAGAGAGAGAGACAGATGACTCCAGCTCCGTCACCCAGGGTGGAATGCAGTGTCATGATCATGGCTCACTGCAGCCTCCACCTCCTGGACCCAAATGATCCTCCCACCTCGACCTCCTGAATAGCTAGGACCACACACAGGCTTGCACCACCATATCTACCTAATTAAAAACAAAAATTGTAGAGATGGGGGGTCTCTTGCTGTGTTGCTCAGGCTAGCCTTGAACTCCTGGCCTCAAGCAATCCTCCCTCCTTGGCCTCCCAAAGTGCTGGGATTCCATCGTGAGCCACCACGCCTGGTCTCAAAACTATGTTTTCTTCTATGTTTTTCATTTTATGATAATATCCTGGCATGTTTCCAATTCACCTAGAGAATGGCTCCCCCCAAAAATTATTAATTACTTATGTTTTGTCTATTTTCTGAAGAAAGTGAGGGGTGAATATTGTCCCTGGTATAAACCTTTGGAAACATAACTTTCAGGATCCTGCAGGCCCTTTAAATTATAATCCTGTGTTCAAGGCTTGTCTTCTCCAAAAGCAGATGGAAGGCAGAGGTTGCAGTGAGCCAAGGTTATGCCATTGTACTCCGGCATACATATATATATATAAATATATATAAAAAATATATAAATATATATAAAATATATATAAATATATAATATATATAAATATATAATATATAAATATATATAAAATATATAAATATATATAATATATAAATATATAAAATATATAAATATATATAAAATATATACAAATATATATAAAATATATATATATATTTTTTAAAAAGCAAGTAACATATACTCATGGAATCAGGATTCCTATTTCTAGGAACTCATCTTACATGCACACTTGTCCACTTGTGAAATGATACATATACAAGATTAAAAGACTCTTTGTATTAGCAAAAAATAAAAATAAAAATTGACAAGAACCTAAAATTTCATCTGGAAGGGATAAATTAATTATGGATTAAATCTGTACTGTTAGGAGTTAAACAAGTACGTGATATGCTGAAGCTGTAAGAAAGAATAAAGAGGGTCCGTATTAACTGTTGTGTAATCATCTTCAAAATACATTGTTAGACGTAAGGGGTAAAAAAAGGGTCCGGGCGCAGGGGCTCACACCTGTAATCCCAGCACTTTGGGAGGCCGAGGCGGGCAGATCACTTGAGGTCAGGAGTTCAAGACCAGTCCAGCCAACCTGGTGAAACCTCGTCTCTACCAGAAATACAAAAATTAGCTGGGTATGGTGGCACAAGCCTGTAATCCCAGCTACTCGAGAGGCTGAGGCAGGAGAGTTGCTTGAACCTGGGAAGTGGAGGTTGCAGCGAGCGGAGATCGCGCCACTGCTCTCCAGCCTGATAGAGCAAGATCCCATCTCAAAAAAAAAAAAAAAAAAAAAAGACACAGCTCAGAATAATGCTATTGGATGCTTCCGCTGTGTAAACAAGAATGAGATAAGAGGTAGGTCCAGGTATTTGATTACATTTGCATACAATATATCTAGAAGGACCTGTATGAGCTGGGAACCCTGGACACCCTCACAGAGGAGAACTGGGTGGGCAAGGGATGGGATCTTTTTGGTGTCTTTAACATTTTGAATCATATGATTGCATTCGCCTTTCAATATAAACATTAAGGTCAATTTTTTTTTTTTTTTTTTTTTTAGACAGAGTCTCACTCTGTTGCCCAGGCTGGAGTGCAGTGGCGCGATCTCGGCTCACTGCAAGCTCCACCTCCTGGGTTCATGCCATTCTCCTGCCTCAGCCTCCCGACTAACTGGGACTACAGGCACCTGCCACCACACCCGGCTAATTTTTTGTATTTTTAGTAAAGACAGGGTTTCACCATGTTAGCCAGGGCAGTCTCGATCTCCTGACCTTGTGATCCACCCACCTCAGCCTCCTAAAGTGCCAGGATTACAGGCGTGAGCCACCGCGCCCTGCCAAGGTCAATTTTTTTAACTGAATAGGCAAAAGAAATCCAGGATCACTCCGTGTCCGGGATTGGCCAATATTTTCCCAAGGGACTAGAGAGTAAATATTTAGGCTTTTCAGGCTAGTAAGAGCTCAATCACCACCACCCTCAGTAATGTCTTTGAAATTCAAAAGCAGCCATGGACAGTAAATAAAGCAATGGGTGTGACCACGTGCCAACAAAACTTTACTGAAGATGCTGAAACTTTAATTTCATGTAAATTTCACGTCATGAAGCATTCTTCACTTGATTTTTCCCCAATGGTTTAAAAATGCATACCCATTCTTAGCTCACAGGGTTGTAATCGGCAAACTCCTGGTCTACGGTGATGGCCTCCACATTTCTGCAGTGATCTCACTATAGCTTAGGGGTGTGTCCAGCTTGGGGCACCTGTGCTAAGAGGACTATTAACCAGCGAACTGGGATGCCATCAGTCTGTTGGCAGGATGGGAGGAATGTTGAAAAACTTGGGGCCATAGATCCTGAGGAAAGAAGATTTGGGATTAGAGGGCAAGAGCAAAGTTTAATGAAAGCTGTCATCAAATAGGTGATGGGCTGCAGGAGGGGGATCCGCGTCTCAGATGCAGCGTGACCGGGTAGGACAAGGTAGCTTTGGGGCCTCACCCAAAGGAGAAATATTAACCATGCCTAGAGCTTCCTTGGAGAAGGAAGCCCTGGAGCAGCAGCCGAACTGCACTTAGGGCACCAGTGGATCAACGGACGGGATGCCTTCGGTGTCCCCGCTCCATCCCTGTCCTCACCACCTCAGGGTACACACACCCTCCACAGCCAGAACCTGCATTTGAGACTGTCTCAAAAAATAAAATAAAATAAAATAATAATTTATTTTGTGTGTGTGTGTGTGTGTGAATACAGAGATGGGGTCTCACTATTTTGCCCACGCTGGTCTGAAACTCCTGGGCTCAAGCAATTCTCCCGTCTTGGCCTCCCAAAGTCCTGGGATTACAGGCATGAGCAACTGCACCTGGCCAATAGTGTATTATATATCTCAAAATAGCTGGAAGAAATTTGGAATGTTCCCAACACAGAGAAATGACAAATGTTCAAGGTGACTGATATGCTAATTACCCTGATTTGATCATTACACATTGTGTACATGTATCAAAATATCACACTTACACCATAAGTATGTGCAAACATTATGTATACATAAAAATTAAAACTACTTGGGTGCATCTGTAGTCCCAGGTACTTGGGAGGCTGAGTCTGTAGTCCCAGGTAGAGACTGAGGCAGGAGGACTACTCGAGCCCAGGAGTTCAAGAGCAGCGGAACAACATAGACTCTGCCTCAATTTCCAAAAAAGAAAAATTGCCAGGCACGGTAACTCATGCCTGTAATCCTAGCACTTTGCAAGGCCAAGGCAGGTGGATCATTTGAAGTCAGGAGTTCGAGACCAGCCTGACCAAGATGGCGAAACCCCATCTCTACTAAAAATACAACAACAACAACAAAATCAGCCAGAAGTAGTTGCACACACCTGTAGTCCCAGCTACTCTGGAGGGTGAGGCAAGAGAATCACTCAGATCCAGGAGGCAGAGGTTTCAGGTTCTGAGAATGCACCACTGCACTCCAGCCTGAGCAACAGAGAGCAATTCTGTCTCAAAATAAATAAATAAATAAATTTTAGAAATAATTTCTTTTAATGTAGCCATAATTGAACCACTTCTTTCATTGAGACCTTCTCTCTTTTCTCTCCCTCTCCTCTTCCTCCTCATGGCTCTTAATTTCTATCTATCGCCATCTCAGGACATTGTTTGATTTTCTCCACGGTGCATTTTGCTTTCTGAAAGTATCTTGTTTGTTCAATTCCTTGTGTGTTGATTTTCTATCTCCCCTTCCTCTAAAATGTAAGCTCCCTGAAGACAGGGACATTGTCTGGTTCACACCTGCCTAGATGAATACAAGTGAAGGCATTGCAGAGCTTGCCTTCTTCAAACATGGGCAGCTAACAGCTTCCAGCACCAGAAATTTCCATTTTCTTTCTTTTGCCTTTTCTTTAATGCTCTGCCTCCATGTCTAAGCTGATTTTCTTCTGGGTCTCTGTTCTGATTCTCACACACCTGAGTGTGACTTACCCTGCTTCCCTTGCAGATGTCATTGTTCGTCCCTCAAAATGTTTGTGGCACATTTCACGGTAAGGCTCTGAGACAGCGCTCCAAATTGTGTCTACATATCTTCTGTTGTGGTTACTTTGAAGTTTGTTGAATTATATTGTTTTGACAGAACTGTCACGTCTCAAAACGTGTTGCTGACTAAAAACATATGCAGGACCTTTTTTCCTTCTTTTTCTTTCTCTCCTTTTTTTTAAAAAAAAAAAAAGAAAAACTCTACCATCATCTTGCAACTAAACGTATGGCCACAGGAGGGCACCATGAGGCCGCACTTCTGCTCTACACAAAGTGGGTGGAAAATTGAGAGACCTGATGGGGACAGTACAAAACTCTGGAACTTTTATTCTTAATCTCTTTCTTCATTCCAAGATCTACCGCCCAGTGGTAACACACGCTTTGGGGTGCAGGCTGAGAAAATCAAATACTGGTACAACATTAACAAATAATAATAATTAATAATAAGCTGTGAATGTCTTCCAGTTCGTAGAAACTGTAAAAGCACATTTACTCAGATATACTTTGTTCTAAGTTATTTTTATCAGGGTTGAGTAAAAGCATATGGATCAACAGTTGTGAGCAAAAATGTAAGAAATCTGAAACTCCTGTAATGACAGACTTCAGGAAAATGTCCTCTATTGAAGTAAAAAAAAAAAATTAGCAAAATGACAGGATTGGGATGCAAACCCTGGCTGTGTATACCATGTCTGTGTTCTGCTGTTACACTCCATGTTCAGCACAGCCCAATATGGGAGTCACTAGTCACATGTGCACATATTTAAATTTTAAATTAACTTAATTAAAATTAAATAAAATTAGGCCAGGCAGGGTTGCTCACCCCTGTAATCACAGCACTTTGGGATGCCAAGGCAGATGGATCGCCTGAGGTCAGGAGTTCAAGACCAGCCTGATCAACCTGGTGAAACCCTGTCTCTACTAAATACAAAAAATTAGTTGGGCTTGGTGGCGTATGCCTGTAATCCCAGCTACTTGGGAGGCTGAGGCAGGAGGATCACTTGAACCTGGGAGGCGGAGGCTGCAGTGAGCCAAGATTGTGCCATTGCACTCCAGCCTGGGCAACAAGATCGGAACTCCATCTCAAATAAATTAATAAATAAAATTACAAATTCGGTTCTTCAGTTGCACTAGTCACAGGTTCAAGAGGTCAACAGCCAAATGATGCCTGTGGCTTCTATTGTACAATACAGATATAAAACATTTCCATCATCATGGAGAATTCTACTGAACGGCGGTGGCATAGATAAAGCCTTGCAGTTTGTGCTCCTAACCGTGACACTTTACTGCCTCATGGATTCTAGCAGTCTATCTACTTCGCCTCTCTATTGTCATAGTTTCCCTTGAATTCAGAACAAAGTTTAAAAATACTTCATTCTTCTACTAAACAAGAAGTGTACTCAGTACCTACATTTTACCCATCTATTCAATATAACATACCAAAGGTAGCAAAGCAAATAGAAAATATTCTCCCTGCTATTAAACATTTAGAATCTAGGCTGGACACGGTAGCCCATACCTGTAATCCCAGCACTTTAGGAGGCCGAGGTGGGTGGGTCATTTGAGGTCAGGAGTTCGAGACCAACCTGGCCAAAATGGTGAAACCCTATCTCTACTAAAAATACAACATTAGCTGGGCATGGTGGTGCACACCTATAATCCCAGCTACTTGGGAGGCTGAGGCAGGAGAATCCCTTGAACCCGGGAGGCGGAGGTTGCAGTGATCCGAGATAGCGCCACTGTACTCCAGCCTGGGTGACAGAGCGAGACACCATCTCAAAAGAAAAAAAAAAATAGAATCTACTTAAATAATGTGAGTGAATTATCTGATGCCTACCACAATTGGGCAATACTGTATTCCAGTGGAACAAATGCACAAGATCATGGAAAGGTATTACATTATAGGCAAATTTAACTAATAAAACATTATTTTCCAAATATTTTCTTGCACTCTTGTGGCTTACAACATTACATTTCTTCCACAGACTCACTGACTCACATAGTGGTTCAATCTACTTCATCTGATCAAAGCCTGTGTAAGTCATCTGCAATTCACCTGAAGCAGTGTATTGTTTGCTATATTACAGGACCTTTTCACTTGATGTGAAATGAAATCAGAGAACCCAAAGACATCTTGACTCTGACATGCTCTGTAACAGTGGCCCTTCTGGGACAACGATTTTGCATCAGAGTAAGCCCAAAATTAAACTTACGTAGGCGTCATGGTAGAGCAACATGCACAGGTGTGAGGCAGAGGGCAGAGAACATGAGTGTGGGGGAGTCAGACCTTGAAAAAAAAGTCATTCACCGCTGTCAATTTATTTATTTATTTATTTTTTTATTTTATTTTATTTTATTTTATTTATTTTTTGAGACAGAGTCTCATTCTGTTGCCCAGGCTGGAGTGCAATGGCACGATCTCGGCTCACTGCAACCTCCACCTCCCAGGTTCAAGTGATTCTCCTGCCTCAGCATCCCAAGTAGCTGGGACTACAGGCATGTGCCACCACGTCCAGCTAATTTTTGTCTTTTTAGTAGAGATGGGGTTTCGCCAGGTTGCCCAGGATGGTCTGGAACTCCTGGTCTCAAGTGATCTGGTCACCTCGGCCTCCCAAAGTGCTGAGATTACAGGCGTGAGCCACCACCCCCAGGCTCTCCATCCATTTTATCAATGACAACCTCAAAGAGAACACTTGACCTTCAGTAATACTGTAAATAAGATGGTTTGATGGATTTGGAAGAAGTGGGGAGAGGAGAATAGAAAAAGGCTTTCAAGACCAGGTACAGTGGCTCACACCTGTAATCCCAGCACTTTGGGAGGCCAAGGCAGATGGATCACCTGAGGTCAGGAGTTCGAGAACAGTCTGGCCAACATGGCGAAAACCATCTCTACTAAAAATACTAAAAATTAGCCAGGTGTGGTGGCACGCATCTGTAATCCCAGTTACTTGGGAGGCTAAGGCAGGAGAATCGCTTGAACCCAGGAGACAGAGGTTGCAGTGAACCGATATGGCACCATTGCACTCCAGCCTGGGTGACAGAGACTCTGCTTCCAAAAAAAAGGAAGAAAAAGGCTTTCAATATGCACATATTGACAGTTTTCACATAAAAGGGGATGAAAAACAGAAAGTTAAATAAATAAGTTGCACATAAACTTTGTAAATTGCCCTTACACAGGGTTGAGGCAAAGGGGAAACTGAGACTTTGGCATCAGAGAATTCTACTCAACAGTTAACTGGCTGTGTGTCAGAGAGATTAATTTCCCTCTCTGAGCCACCATCTTGTTTACCTCTACAATGGAGATAATAACAGTCCCTACTTCTGGGAGTGTAAGGATTAGGAAATTAAATCTTTTTTTTTTTTTTTTGAGACAGGGTCTCACTCTGTCGCCCAGGCTGGAGTGCAGTGGTGCCATCTCGGCTCACTGCAGCCTCTGGCTCCTGGTTCAAGCGATTCTCCTGCCTCAGCCTCCCAAGTAGCTGGGATTACAGGTGCCCGCCATCACACCTGGCTAATTTTTGTATTTTTACTAAAGACGGGATTTCACCATGTTAGCAAGGCTGGTCTTGAACTCCTGGCCTCAAGTGATCTGCCTGCCTTGGCCTCCCAAAGTGCTGGGATTACAGGCATGAGCCACTGTGCCAGGCCAGGAAATTAAATCTAAATCACCTGGTGCATAAAATGCCAAAATCGCTACACTAATGACCATTTATTTCACATCCCCAGCTGTGTGACTTGAGAAGCCCACTCTCTGGTGTCAATTTTAAAAGAAATGCCTCTGTTATTAAGGATTACTAATTGGGTCCCCTTTGAAGTTCCTCAAAAGATACCAGGAAAGCTTTCAATAGCTTTTAACTCAAATACATTTATGAAAATGATTATAACACCTCCATCATTGCCATTTGCCTCAGACATTGCTACCATAGGGACCAAGATGTCATCAAGGACCTGCTTTTAGACTTTGTCGACATCAATGTCAGATCAATGGCTGAAATAAAAGCATCTTCAAAATACTTCACAAAGCAAGTGAATGATATGAGTTGCACAGAACATCCAAGCCTGCTTGGAGTGCCATGGTTTGGTCAAGGAGAGGGTGGAAGAGGGAGACTCAAGACCCACCGCCTGCTTTCAAAAAGTCTTTCTCCATAATTAATACAGGAGTTTTAAAAAGATGACAAACAGATACCTCAAGCATTCACTGGAAGAATCACATCCACAAATTCTAATTTTGGGTTTGTATCGACCACAAGAGTCTGTGTCCAACACGTGTAAAAGGCTTTTTGGCAAATTCATCACTTTATATACCAGTTTGATTGGGGATACCTTTTTCATTTTTTCTTTTTTCACATCAAACGGGGAATGTGCCAACATCACAACAAAGTCTGAGGGAGGCACATCTCACACACGAGCGTGAAAACCCAATCATCACGCTTATGAACTACCAAAGGATCCCAGGTTTTATTAACGAGCACATTTCTGGGTTTTGCTCTGCCAAGCTTCATGCTTTCACCCTCAGGCTAGTCTCCTCCGAGATAGAAAGCAGCTGTTCACTTCAAGACCGAAGTCTGAGTTCCGTGTAGGAAGAAGAGGTCAGGGAAGGGAAAAGGTAAAGGGGCCAAGGACACAGAACTCTCTCCCAGGAAGAAAACATCACTCCAGACTTCTGCTTTCATCTCGTCGGCCAGGGCTGTATCACAGGGCTATGCCTAGGAAGCTGGGTGGCCAGCAGGTCGCCTTTCCACCCTTTATAGAAAAGGTAGGCAGTGGCCGGGCGCGGTGTCTCACGCCTGTAATCCCAGCACTTTGGGAGGCTGAGGCAGGCGGATCACTTGAGACCAGCCTGGCCAACATGACCAAATTGCATCTTTACCAAAAATACAAAAATTAGCTGGGCTTGGTGGTGCACGTCTGTAATCCCAGCTACCAGGAGGCTGGGGTGGGAGAATCATTTGAGCCCAGGAGGCGGAGGTTGCAGTGAGTCAAGATGGCACTGCTGCACTCCAACCTGGGCGACAGAGTGAGACCCTGTTAGAAAAAAAAAAAAAAAAAACTAGGCAAGCATAGTGACAGATAATGGCTTTGGGATATCAATCAATGGTCTATCAAGGGACCTAGCCAAGAGTTTTCAGTGTTATCTTTTGCCAATTCAAGACACTAAAACACTACCAGCAACTCTCACCTACTACCGCTATCATTTCCTAAAAGAAAGGGTATTTGAACACTGCCAAGGCCAGGCAGAGATGCCGTAATCACAACACTTCGGGAGGCCGAGGCAGGCAGATCTCTTGAGGCCAGGAGTTCAAGACCAGCCTGGCCAACATAGCAAAACCCCGTCTCTACTAAAAAAAAAAAAAAAAAAAAAAAAAAAAAAAAAATCAGCCAGATGTGGTGGTGGGTGCCTGTGGTCCCAGCTACTCAGGACGCTGAGGTGGGAGGATCACTCGAACCTGGGAGAAGGAGGTTGCAGTGAGCCGAGATTGCACCACTGCATTCCATCCTGGGCAACAGAGGGACCTTGTTTCAAAACAAAACAAAACAAAACAAAACAACCTGCCAAAAGAGGAAAGACAATCACAGAATAATGATCTGCCCACACACTGCACCATCACTTTCGTTTTGTGCAAAATTCTCCCCATTGCTCCTAGTTTCTGAGACGTTTTCAGTGAAACGTCAGTCCTGGGAGTGGTGCTGAGGGATGGTGGTCCTGCATTCGCAGCGAGATGCGTAAACCACAACACTGAAGGGCCTATGGCTTTCAGAGACAGAAACTGGAAAAATAATGTTTTTCGGATTTCTTCATACAAACGACCGTGGAAGTAAGTCTTATTACAAACTTAGAGGAGTTGTCATAAATGGAATGAGAAGTAGAAGGTGGAGGGGAGAGGAAATGTCTTCAGGAAGGATACATGAGGAGCAGCTGTCAGCCACAGGAAGGCCTTCACAAAGGCAGCAGCAGGTTGGGCAGGTCTTGACAGAAAGTGCAGACAGCTGGCCCTCCCAGGACGGGAACCGCTGACTCCACTCAAGGCATCTGGTTCATGCAAACTCCGACGCAAACCGTGGTGGGATGGTAGCTTCAAGGGGACGTGATGTCATTTCTCCTCAGTGAGTGTCACGTGGCTAGGGAGTTTGACTCTTTCCCTCCTTTTCCCAAAGAAAATTTTGTACCTCTCACAAACAAACCAGCCCATTTAAAGGAAGAATGCAAATTTTGCCTGGAAGAGCAGACTTGAAATTGGTCATTAATGGTTTAAAGGTTATTTCTCCACTGAGAACATTCTAGGCATTTTGATTATTGGCAGCAGCCCTTCAAGACAGTTTTTCTGCTAATTTTCCCTCAACCTCTTCAGTTGCGTTCTGAATTTTCAAAAGTAGGACCAAGCTAGTTATGAGTGATTGTAAATTTGGAGGACGGAAATACACATGAAAATAACCACTACTGGTAGGGCACACTGGCTCACACACACCTGTAATCCCAGCACTTTGGGAGGCTGAGGTGGGCAGATCACGAGGTCAGGAGATCGAGACCATCCTGGCCAACATGGTGAAACCCCATCTTTACTAAAAATACAAAAATTATCTGGGCATGTAAGTAGCTGTAATTCCAGCTACTCAGGAGGCTGAGGCAGGAGAATCACTTGAACCAGGGAGTCAGAGGTTGCAGTGAGCCGAGATTGCGCCACTGCACTCCAGCTTGGTGACAGAGCAAGACTCCGTCTCAAAAATAATCAAACAAACAAACAAATCCACTACTTAGAACAGAGGTCACCGGGTGCGGTGGCTCACACCTGTAATCCCAGCACTTTGGAAGGCCGAGGTGGGCAGATCCCTTGAGCCCAGGAGTTCAAGACCAGTCTGGGCAACATGGCGAAACCCCATCTCTACTAAAAATATAAAAAATTAGCCAGGAGTGGTGGTGCATGCCTGTAGTCTCAGCTACTCGTGAGGCTGAGGTGGCAGGATTGCTTGAGTCCAGGAGTGGGAGGTTGCAGTGAGCTGAGATCATACCACTGCACTCCAGCCTGGGCGACAGAGATGCCACCTCAAAAAAGAAAAAAGAAAAAAGAACAGAGGTCAGTAAACTTTTCCGTCAAGGCACAAATAATAAATATTCCAGGCTCTGTGGGCCACATGGTCGCAGGTCTACTGCAGTCCTAGCAAGAAAGGAGCCACAGACAATACATAAAGAAATGGCAGTGGCTGCGTTCCAGTAAAACTTCATCATGGATACTGACATTTGAATTCCAAGTAATTTTTACACAAGTCACAAAATACTACTTTTCTTTGTGTTTTTTCCAATCATTAAAATATAAAAACTATTCTTACTTCACAGGCCGTAAGAAAACAGGCAGTGGTCCCACAGGCTGTAGTTTGCTGATGATCCCTGAACTAGAAAATAAAACAGATAAAGCACTCAGGAACAAATTTAACAAGAAATATGCAAAGCTCCATGAGGAAATTTAAAAGTTTTTGAAGTCACAAAAGTTAACTTGAACAAAAAGATATACCATGTTTTTGGTTAGAGAGATTCAACATCATGAAGATGCAAATTCTTCCACAACTAATTTTAAAATGTTTTACGAGGCCGGAAATGGTGGCTCACGCATGTAATCCCAGCACTTCAGGAGGCCGAGGCAGGTGGATCACCTGAGTTCAGGAGTTTGAGATCAGACTAGCCAACAGGGCAAAATCCCATCTCTACTAAAAATATAAAAAATTAGCCAGGTATGGTGGCGGGTACCTGTAATCCCAGCTACTCAGAAGGCAGAGGCAGGAGAATTGCTGGAACCTGGGAGGCGGAGGTTGCAGTGAGCCAAGATTGCACCACTGCACTCCAGTATGGGCGACACAGTGAGACTCTGTCATAAATAAATAAATAAATAAATAAATAAAGTATTATGATCCAAATTAAAGTAGCAAGAGATCATTTTTTTCTGGAATCACACAGCTGACTCTGAAGTTGATATGAAAAGATAAATAAACAAGATTAGGTCTGGAAAACTCAGAAAAAGAAGAACAAAAAGGAAACAGTTGTACTAGAATGTAAAACACTATGCACATCAGCAACTAAGCCAGTGTGGTATCGGCGCATGAATGGACAGACAGAACACATCCAGAAATATTAATACATCCAAAATGAACCCAGGACTTACTGTGTGATGAAGGCAGCATATCAAATCAGGGTGCTAAAGATGAGTTTTTAATAAATGGTATTGGCCATGAAGACAAACAGATCCAAACCTCATACTATGCATCAGGATAAAAAGCACTCCAAGTAAACCAGATATTAAATGTAAGAAATGAAACCATATAAGTTAAAATGGGAGGAGCCAGATGGTGCGCAGTGGCTCATGCCAGTAATCCCAGCACTTTAGGAGGCTGAGGTGGGAGGATCACTTGAGCACCAGAAGTCAAGGCTACAGTGAGCTGTGATCACACCATTGTCCTCCAGGCTGGGTGACAGAGTGAGACCCTGTCTCAAAATAAAATAAAACGGGGAAAGCCATTCTAAAAATAATTTAAAATCCAGAACCGTTAAAAAGAAAAAAACTCATGAATTCAAATATATAAAAATAATTTGCTTAGGATTTTTTTTTTGTTATGCAAAGATCAAAGGAAAAAGACAAACTGGAAAAACAACAGGATTGTAACACATCACAAAGATTAATTTCCATAACCTATAAAAGAAATTCTAAAGAAAATTCTGAAATGTTCTACAAATTCTAGAGAAAGAAGACCAACAACCCAATTTGGAAAATGGGCAAAGGACATGAACTGAGAGGTCACGGAAAAATACCAATCGCCCTTCCACCTGGGGAAACCCACACTGATGGTGAGGCCATGAGAAACAGGCACCCCCATACACAGCTGGTGAGAGAACAGAACAGCATAAACCCCAAGGAAGGGGAACTGATGGGAACTACCCAAATTACTAAAGCAGTTACCTTTGACAGGACCCACTTCTGGGAATCCTGATTAGAAACAAGTGGAGTGTACATCCACTCTAGAGACTACAGGAAAGAAAGAACAAGAGTGATCTCTACAGGGAGTATGGTATGAGCAGCAGGATGTATTAACTGGAAAAAGGCCGGGTGTGGTGGCTCAGGCCTGTAATCCCAGTGCTTTGGGAGGCTGAGGTGGGTGGATCACCTGAGGTCAGGAGTTCGAGACTAGCCTGGCCAACATGGTACCCTGTCTCTACTAAAAATACAAAAAAATGAGCCAGGCATGGTGGCACGCACCTGTAATCCCAGCTACTCGGGAGGCTGAGGCACAAGGATCGCTTGAACCCAGGAGGCAGACGTTGCAGTGAGCTGAGATCGCGCCACTGCACTCCAGCCTGGGTGACAGAGTGAGACAATGTCTCACAAAAAAAAAAAAAAGTGAAAAAAGCAAGGTGTATGCTACTTTTGTGTAAGGAAAAGAAATAAGACAGACAGAGAGAGAGAGAGAGAGAGAGAGAGATGAATAAAGACAAGATAGATAGATAGATAGACAGACAGTTATAGATGATACACAAGAGATAGTAGAAATATAGATGATAGAGATATAGATGACAGAGATATAGATGATGATAGATAGATAGATAGATAGATAGATGAACCAGACAAAGACAGATAGACAGACTAGACATTTTCATTTTACTGTTTAGGTGTTTTGAGACCAGGATTTTGCACAATGTCACCAGGCGCAGGTAAATTAGCTGAGAATGCAGGCAAGAATGTCACCTCACAACCAACTCCTGGGCTCCAGTGATCCTCCCACTTCAGTTTCCCGAGTAGCTGGGATTACAGGCACCCACCACCAGGCCCGGCTAATTTTTTTTTTTTGTATTATTAGTAGAGATGGGGTTTCACCATGTTGGCCAGGCTGGTTTCAAGCTCCTGCCCTCAAATAATCCGCCCGTCTCGGCCTCCCAACATGCTGGGAATATAGGTGTGAGCCACTGCACCCGGCCTACATTCTCTGCCTGCCTCCACTCCTCATCCACAACCAGGTATTCATGAACGCCTGGGGCATAGCTCAATTAAAGTTTGTTAAATAAGTGAAGTCATTAAAAGAAAATTAGACAATTTTAAATGGTTAAAATGTCAAAATGACACAAAATTCTCCTTCCCACCCTTGTCCTTATGCCCCTTACTCCCAATCTATAGGTAACCATTTTTATTAGTTTCTTGCTTTTTCTTTTAGTATTTCCTGATGCAAATATAAGCAAATTAAAATATATAGTGGCTGGGTGCTTCTGCTGAGGCAGAAGAATTGCTTGAGCCCAGGAGGCAGAGGATGAAGTGAGCAGAGCTTGCACCATTGCACTCCAGCCTGGGCAACAGCAAGACTCTGTCTCCAAAAAAAAAAAAAAAAAAAAGAGAATGTGACAGTATGCTCATAAATATGTATACTTCTACATATTAAAAATATATCTCTGAATATCTGCTTTGGTGCAATGGAAAATAATTCAGTTACATGACTAAGAAACCAAATCTAGTTAGTAATTGAAAGTGCATGCGTATGAGAAAGAGAGATGGAAGAATTAGAGACCCTATTCGAGGTGCAAGTGAGTTCTCAGAGATGGTAGTCGCTGCCTTCAAGGGAACCGAGCCCCTCTGTGGGGGACAACCACTGCAGTCAACATAAAGTGTTATTTCAGAGACCCCATGTTTGAAATAGAACTACCTTCTCCCACAACCCTTCCTTCTTTCTTGCTTTATTTAGGATCATTGAACTTATCACCATCTTACATATACTTTTACTTAGCTTGTTTATCTGTCTTCATTAACTACCCCAGGGCCATACTTGTAAGAAGTCCCTTAATAAACATCTGTGGATGAACAAATGAGCAGATCGCTGCCTGGATTGATTGATGGCTCTTTCCGAGATGTTTGACTCCAGAATGCTGGTTTTGTTGTCTCAGAAATCTCGATGCGTGAATCCCTGTGGCTGCTGCCGTTACAAGAACGTATGCGAAGTTGGTCATCGCGGTTGATCCAATCGAGCTTATGTGCGTTGCTGACATAGCATACATATTGAAATTAACCACCACTGGAAATGTCTTTAGGAGGACTAAACTGACTCCACAGTTAGACAAAAAGTTAGCATGTCCTTCCAAAAGTCAAGGAAACAGAGCTGCAAGGAGTAACTTTGACATTAGGAGAGCATGTATTTGTCATTGTGAGGATGACTGAAATTCCGTATTTTCTTGCCAAGCCAAAACCAAGAGCTTTGCAGAGCTTAAGAGGGGAAAATACCCACAAATTTCCTTGGAAGAAATGAAAATGTCAAGCCAGGAGAGGCCGTTGTCACCGGACCATGCATTGTGCAGGCACGTGTCCTGTTTCAGTGGGCGGCTTATTTCCTTACTTTACATAAAATAATGGTGTATGTTACCATCTTAGATGACTGGGAATATAGCATGTGGTTTGCCTGCCAGATAAGGTTCCATTCTCACCTCCAACCACATCCCTAGGTGCAAGGCTGTCTATTTCACATTACCTAATAATTTGACAAAGAACACTTAAAAGTTTAATGACTTGTTCAATTGTTTTTTTCTTTTGAGAGGGAGCTGATTTCAAATGTCTCCATCTCAAACTGCTTGAACCGAGCCAGTAATAGTCACAAGTCAAAATACTATGAGATCACTTAGAGGGGGACTGTATACTAGTCTGGAGTTGGCAGACTAGTATACAGGGAATTGCTGGCATTTTGGAATACTCATTACTTTTAGTTATGGGAAGAAAAACTGAAAATTTTGGTTTATCTATACACTGAAAGACTATGAAGCTGTTAAGGTGACTAGGGCACTTTCTAGGTAGTGATTTGGAATATCACAAAACTCTAGTAAATGGGGAAGGAAAAAAAGACCAGGTGCATCTACCTCAGTGGGTTCAGTGTGCACTCACTATGAAAAGGGGAGTGGGGTAGGCTGTGCACGTTGGCTCACACCTGTAATCCCAGCACTTTGGGAGGCCAAGGTGGGTGGATTACCTGAGGTCAGGAGTTCGAGACCAGCCTGACCAACATGGTGAAACCTGTCTCTACTAAAAAGACAAAAATTAGCCAGGTGTGGTAGCGGGCGTCTGTAGTCACAGCTACTTGGGAGGCTGAGCAGGAGAATCGCTTGGACCTGGGAGGTGGAGGTTGTGATGAGCCAAGATCGTGCACTCTGGCCTGGGCAACAAGAACGAAACTCCATCTCAAAAAAAAAAAAAAGAAAAGAAAAGGGGAGTGGGGGAGAGGGAGTGATGGCAACCTTGTGTTTGCCAGGGTACACAGTTATTTCTGGAAAGATACAGCACATTTTTTTTTTTCTTTCTTTTTTTGGTGAGACGAGTCTTGCTGTCACCCAGGTTGGAGGATACAGGACATTTCTGCAAAATGCTTTTTTTTTTCTTTTGAGACAGGGTCTCACTCTGTCAGCCAGACTGAAGTACAGGGGCATGATCTCAGCTCACTGCAACCTCTGCCTCCTGGGTTCAAGCGATTCTTTGTGCCTCAGCCTCCTGAGTAGCTGGGATTACAGGCACACACCACCATTCCTGGTTCATTTTTTTTGTATTTTTAGTAGAGACAGGGTTTCACCATGTTGGCCAGGCTGGTCTTGAACTCCTGACCTCAAATGATCCACCCACTTTGGTCTCTCAAAGTGCTGAGATTACAGGCATTAGCCACCACTCCCAGCCTGCAAAATGCTGTTTTTTGAACTCATTTGTAGGTAGGGCTTACTATCCACCAGTTAGTAATTGAAAGTGCATAAGTATGTTTCTTTCTAGTAGTTAATGGTTAATCCTTTTCTAATGGTTAATCCTCTTAACAGCCCTGTGAGGTAAGGGCCTCATCGCCCTTATTCTACAGATGCACAGAGATCACACAGCCAGAAAATGGCAGAGCTGGGATTAAAACCCAAGGAATCTAGCTCCTTGTCCTGGAGCATTCTGCTCCGCTGTTAAGACTGGCCTGGGACATAGGGGAGAGGGGTGTAACCAAGGGATCTGGAAGCAAGGGTAGGAGAATGGAAATAGTATATACTATTTTGTTCTATTTGAATTTTTGTCAGGTGTAAACATTACCTTTTTTAAAAATAATTTTTAAATTAATGGAAAAACATGGGAGATCCATTTAGAAGGATCAGGTGAAAACAGATGGTGAAATACATGGAGCGTGAAACTAAGAGCTTGGGTTTGTTGTGAACAATGAGGAAGCTTTTTGGTGTTCTGAATGTGGGCAACTGGAAGCTGGAACTGGAAGTGGCTCTGAGAATCTTCAGCCACCAGGAATGGCTTCCTCTCTGCTGTCCACCTCCTCAGGGTCACCCTCCCCCTAATTCTACAAGCCCTCCAAGACTAGCCAGCACCTAAGCATAATGGATAACAACCATTGGGCTTTGGAGTCAGAGCCACTGATTCTCATTCTGACCCTCCACTTTTAAAGGGTCCCTGGGCAAGTTGCCTTTCTTCACCTTAAATATCTCATCCATAAAATGGGCCTAAGATTAAGCACCTCACAGGTTGATAGCATGGTTAAATTAGGTAATACATGATATGTGCTAAGGATAAAGTCATGCATAAAGTAAGTGTTCAGTTAGTGCTTGCTATTATTATCCTAGCATTGACCAGGATTGAAATCTCAACTTTGATTCCAAAAAAACTGTTGTCTTCCCCAGGGACAGCCAGTATCTTCCCTCCTCCCTTCATGTTTCTCCTTTCTCCCTTAAAAGAAATATCAGGTGCTGGACCAGATCTAGTTTATACCCATAGTCACTTAATGTTTCCAACAATCCTACCAGGTAGATTTAATTATACCCATTTTCCAGATGAGAAAACTAAGGGTCAAAGAAATATTGTAACTTACACAAGATGCCTCAGCTAGGAATGGTGAAGTTGTTACTTAACCCATATCATGCAACTCCCATGCCGCTCTCCTTTGCCCATTACACCATGCTACCTGATGGTCCTGCTCACCTAAGGCCAAGCAGAACCTGCCTCAGCTGAGAAGCCTTCCCAGACTGCCACAGCTGCACTAATATGACTCTTCTGTGCATCTATGCAAGTCACACACCAATTTTAGTTAAAATCTTGCATTATTTTCTTCAGGGTGACTGAATACCTCAAATATGAAATTGGACTAAATCTACTCTCTTTAGCCCCCGAATACACAACTCGTAGAAGTTGCTACCTAACAAGAGACATGCTTTTCTGCATCTGTATGTTGTGTGTACCTCTTCTTACCTCCCTTTGTTGGGATTAAGTGAAAGCTGATAGTCATCATTTCATGAAATTCCAACTGAATACTCAAACACCTGGAATTCTTTCTGTGCTCTGTTGTTTTTTAGAGGGAACTCATGAAATATACTGGAAAATTTTCCCTACCTCCTATACCTGGATACACTTCTAATATTCAATACAAAACCATCATGATAATGATCCCAAGACACTGCAAATTCTATTGCATTTTGAATCACCCAATATTGAGATACATTTATTTATGCTAAATCCCTGACTTTAAAATAACTGACATATTTGGCAAGCTGCTGGATCTTAACACACGTCCACCTTCAGAGTCTTTACTTGCACTGCCAGAGCTGTGGGACAGGCATTTTTGACAAACCCACAGTGGAAACTAACCCACATATTTCAATAGAAATGTTACAATTGTTACATTTAACCACAGTAATACACTCACATGAAGGACTAAACAGCTTCTTACATAATAGCCTGAAAGTTAGCCACATTTTAAATAATTTAGATGAGAAATTGTATTCTGAGTTCCAATCAAGTAGCAATGTTTTCAGGTTGAAAGTAGGAAATTGCATGCATTCCTAAATACACATGGGAATTGTTAGTCACCAACTAAGCTTACCCTTCCATTCTGTAGCATTTCATGCAATGCAAAAAAACAAACAAACAAAAAAACCAGTATGATCCAAAATGAAGACAGAATACTGAATCCATATTTATCTCTCAAATTCTCAGCGACTACAGGCAGCATCAAAAGCCTCACAAGCCTACTCAACTGCAAACATTTCTTGCTGCAAGTATTACTGAATATCAAGTTCCATTATACCATGTCTAAAGCAGGACTTGGGTAATTTAATGATACGTCCCCCTGTGGCAGCACCCATCCCCTATTAATATGTGGATGTGCTGTGCTTTCTATAGGTAAGGGGTAGCAGTCTCATTCACAGAAATTTCCTTTGTTAAGATGCTCAATTTCTGGTGATACCATCCAACTACCCACTGATTTCCTGGCAAGGGCATTCAACAGAATGTACTGCTCCCAATCCCACAAACCTAGTAGCAAAGTTGCAGGGGTGACCTTAGCACCCTTGAAGTGGGCAAAGTAGACACAGGATCGGTAAAACATAGGAATCAAAAGTAGGCTGTGGACCTACCACTTGCTTTCGATTTTGTTATCACTTGTCAAGCATGGGGCTAGCCTGTGAGGTTACAAAGATGAGTAAAACAGTGGGGTTGGCAGACTAGTATACAGGGAATTGGCTGGCATTTTGGAATATTCATTACTTTTAGTTATGGTAAGAAAATCTCTGCAAATGTACAAATAAAACCTAGACCACAAACTCTACTGCTAAATTTTAAACTTAAAACGTTCTGAAGAATAAAAGGGAATTGCATACTCTTCATTTTAAACAGGGAAGAGTTCACACAGCTTATTCCTAGCCAGTGGAAAAATCAGTCTTCCCATCATTAGCCCTGAACTATGTACTAGTTATACTATTCAGTAAATAAAATTGAGTTGGGGTAAGAGATCAAATATGAGAAGCTGAAAACTAAAAAATTCTTATGGTTAGAAACACACTGACAAGTACTCTCCTTAGTTCAGAGCCACAGATCTTACCCTCTACTGAAGCTACTGCGCGATAATATGCCTAAGAGGGCTGGCCGTGGTGGCTCACGCCTGTAATCCCCGCACTGTGGGAGGCTGAGGCGGGCAGATCACCTGAGGTCAGGAGTTCAAGACCACCCAGGCCAACATGGTGACACCCCATCTCTACAAAAAATATATATATATATATATATACGAAGATGAGGCGGGCATGGTGGTGCACGCCTGTAGTCCTAGCTACTCAGGAGGCCGAGACAGAACTGTCTGAACCCGGGAGGCGGTGGTTCCAGTGAGCTGAGACCGAGATCGATCGTGCCACTGCACTCTAGCCTGGGCAACAGAGGAAGATTCCATTCCCCCAACCCCACCACCCCCCCCAAAAAAAACAAAAAACAGAAAAGGAGACCCAGAGTTGAAAACAGAACCCTCCTCTCCACTTCAGGTAATTCTACACTTCTTGCCATGTAGTTGCCTGAAGGTGGGATTCCGAAAATGATTTTTTTTTTTTTAGGTTGTTACCCAGGCTGGAGTGAGTGGTGCAATCTCCCAGCTCACTGCAACCTCTGCACTCCCGAGTTCAGCAATTCTCCTCGGCCTCACAGTGGCTGGGATTACGAGTTACCCACCCACCACAGCGCAGCCCTGGTTTTGTATTTTTAGTAGAGAACAGGGTTTCATCATGATGGCTGGCTGGTCGCCGAACTTCTGGCCTCAAGAGATCTACCTGCGCGCTCTAAAGTGCTGCAGTTACGAAGCGTCAACTCCTGCTCTAACCAAATGTAGCACAAATGTACAGCAAATATATACGTGCAAGCTAGTGCCAAATTACGGCAATGGAGAAACTTATTTATAAAGTCTGGATTTTGTTGACAATTAGCATGACTTGCCTGGCAAAGAACCACAACTGTCACGTCAGATGCACCCTCTGCTGGAACACCTTGTCACCACACAAGAAACAGGGCTGTAACAAAGTCATGCATTAAGTTTCCTCAGTTGAGGATCTGAGGTGGGTGGTGGCACAGGGTAGGGTGGGGTAGAGTGGGGTGGGGTGGGGTGCGGTGAGGTGGGTGGGGGCGGCAGCAGGGTAAATAAACCATTACGGCACATAAAATAATTACACACATAAAAATATTCTAATTTATATTTTATTGCATTATGAAAATACATTTGGCAAAGTAATCTAGGCTCCAAGTTGAAATAAAAGAAAATTCTGAAGAGTGTACTGATTTTTAAAATGTGAAATAGATGTATTCTAACCAATACATACTAGCACTCTTATTAGGCCAAAACCCAGTAAACCTAATTTTTATAATTCCATATGAAATTACAAGGCGTTTTGCATTCATTCATTTTATGATTAGCACAAATCTTGAGAACTGACCCTCATTTTATCAAAACCAATGTTAAATTCCTGTTCAGAAGACAATTTGAAACACTACCGAAAATTTTCAATTCCTTTGGTTTTATAAGTTGCATTTTCATCCTTACCATGTTACATTTTTTCATAATCAAACATTGTAGCAGCTTTAGATTCTGCCCAAGTACCTTTAAGTAAACTAGTATATTACATTTACATTATTTGAAAAATCGCTGATTTTACAAATGCAAAAATGCATAAATACATGCCTATCTACACCAGCAAAACAAAATACTCTGAATCTCAACACTTTTAACAGGCCACACTTTCTGGCCGAGGATTTCTGGGATGCCTTTCTAAGCCACAAGGCCTGGCTGGCAATTCCACTGCTCCAAAACACACTTCTGAAAGGTGTAGTTACAATAAACCCTAAGCAGGTTAAATTTATCTAATAATCAACATTTAAAATATGACATTTTCACTACTTTTGCTACATTTTTCAGAACTGAAAATATATATTTTTCAAAAATGTACAAGGATATTTTCACTTTTTAAAAGGGAAAAGTGCTAAAAACATAATACATCTCTCTCTCTCTTTCCTCATCAGAATCTTCAAATTTTTTTTACATGTTGGGTTATAGTCTAGAGAACAGGTAAGTCATCTGCTCAAGGTCAGAAACAAAGTATCTTTAATCACTGAGGTCTCCATTCTTCATTTAGATCTTTTAACAGGACTTTGCTTGATGTATGTTAAGAAACATGCGTAAAATCAGACTTTTAAAAATTCATAAGTGAATCAGTTATTATTAGAATTGACATTTTCATTAAGCAAAGTCTGTGTTAAGTGCACCTATGAATACTTGTGGAAATTTACTTCCAAATGGCCATCATTATCTAAAACCAGCTGAACAAGCTTTCCCAGTTTAACTACAGAAGTATTCCACCTACCCTAAAGATATTCCATGAGCATTCTACAATTATCTGTATAAACAGCAACAAGTTTGATCTATGATCAACATATGAATATCTAATAAATATTAAAACTATTAAACTATAGATTAAAATGCAGATCTCTCATAGAGTTAAGTGATGTCATTTTGGTACATTCACCATTATTGTACTTTATTTAATAAAGAAATACATTTGCCCTTGCAAATACAGCAATTGCAAGTTTACAAATAAAACCACAGACCTCAAAGTCATAATGCTAAATCTTCAACTTGTAACCAACAAAAGTAAATCAATTTGTTTACAAATGGTCCATGGCACTACAATTAAAATAAAAAATATCAAAGGTCACAGGATCTTAGGTAGGTTTACTGACAATTTCATAAATATTCAAAAGAAAATCTCAAAATTTCTAAACTTAAATTTGCTTCATTGTAACATTTTTGAAAAAATTTTTTAAAATTTACATGTTTAATTTTTCTCCCCTCTTGGATATAGTAAATCAATATTCAGATTTTAACTATTAGACATAGTCATAAATATATCATCTAGCTGTTGTGAACTTGACAGTCAAGTCAGTCAGTAGTATACTATCCTACAAACATAAATGGATCCAAATAGTTTTGGTATTTATAGTCATGACGATTTAAGTAGTCAAAACGCAAAACTTGTGGTTGCCCCCCAAATCACCCAAAAGCATATGATACAGTGTCAGAAACTGTTTGCATCAGTTTTAGAAGCCCATCTGTGTATTTCAGGTATCTGAAACTTAAAAAAAGGGGATTCTTCCATATTTTGATAAAAATGTACTCGAATATTTCATAACATTAATATTTATTGCTTTATATGAATACTGTATTGAAAGCCCAAGCATTCAGTTTACACACAGAAATTATACAATTATATACCGCTTCACAAAGGCAGTGAACACATTACATTCTACAAAATCTACTTTACAGAAATTTAAAAACTCTAAATATCAAAAGGTACAGTTGAAGAAACAGGTATAAATTTGGCAGCCAGTAATTTTGACAGGGAAGTTGCAGTTTGCATGACTTTAAATATGTAAATTTGAAAATATTGAATTTAGAGTAATCATTGTGCTTTGTGTTGATCTGAAAAATATAACACTGGCTGTCGAAGAAGCATGTTCAAAAATATTTAATTCACTCCAAAATGTCATACAAATTATGGTGGTTTCTATGCACCCCTAAAGCTTCAGTCATTTAGCTCAGGTACATACTAAAGTAATATATTAATTCTTCCAGTACAGTGGTGTTTCATACCATTGACATTTGCATACTCTAGAATAATTTAGAAAGACACGTGTAATATTCACAATGTTCAGAAAAGCAAGCAAAAGGTCAAGGAACCTGCTTGGTTCTTCTGAGATGGTCTCATATCAGCTTCATAAACATTCATTCTACAAAATAGTAAGCTAACATTTGAACACAATTTCCAAGATAAAGCATATTTTCTCATAAATAATGAAGTCTTTTTCTCAGGCACCTCAAAAGTATACAAAAGAATTTGAGTTTGAACAGATCTCTTGGAATGTGTTTAACCTGGTATTTCAACAGACTTAAGATTTCCAGGGTTTCACAAGGGCCAGATTTTATTTCAATTACTCAGAAGAGAAAGAAAATGTCTTCTGAAAGAGGTGAACTCAATCATTACCAATAGAAAAAGTATCCACTGTATTCATCTCTTATAGAAACAGAAAAATATAACATTTCCCCCCTTAGAATAATATATATATATGTATGTATATATGACTTAAAGTTCCATAGTACGTAGCCAAACAATAAAATCTGGAAACCAGCATGAAACCCTATAATTCACATGTTAAAATGTTGAAACTATGACCAAAATATGAAAACTGCTAGAGCTATCAGAAAGAGACAAGACAAAAAGCTTCTTGCATATGTATAAACTAAAAGTGATAATCTCAAAAAAACTTTTCAAAATTATAATTACCTTCCAGTTTAAAAACTTTAATCCTAAATTTAAAAAAAAAAAAAAAAATCTATACACAAACCACTGATTTGCCCAGACCAAAAAAAGGAAAAAAAAAAAAAGAAAAGTCAGCGGTAAGGTAAGCAGGACCCAGAGGAGCTGATATTCACAGTTCTTACATGTACAACTCTTTCAGGAATTATCCATAAAGTACTTTATTTTACAACCTGCTTCTCTTGTAAAACTAAAGGTCCACTTTATTACATAAAAGTTTTATACAGTGTTAAAACCAGAACTGTATGTAAAATACTGCATCTAAATGTTTCTAAATAGTTAGTCTTGTTCCATTGGTTCATCGGTGACTTCTGTGGCTTCATCATCATTTTCCATGGATGATTCTGAAAGAATCTCTCCAGTTTTACTGGAATTGGATCCTACTAATTCTTCTGTTTCACGGCAGTCAGAAGAACCACTACTTACAGGGCCTTCGTTTTCACCACCTTCAGAATGTAGTAAATCTTTCTCAGCTTGAGACACATCAGATTCCTCCATTTGATTATTTTCCTCAGAAGTCTCTTCATTCACAGTTAAGGCATCATCAGATTCTTTTTCTTGATTTTTTCTTTCTGGGATCATTTCTCTTGATGTCATAAAAGACTCTAAAAATAAGCAAATGTTGTTGTAGTTAAATTTTATTTTCAAAATACCTCCACAGTTAAGTTTCATGAATTCTGATATTCTATAGTTCAAATCACATCCCCTGAAATTCAGCAGCAACTACATACAGGTGGGAGAAAAGCCCAACATCAGCATTATAAGGAGTTCCATTATGTAAAATTCTTTCACGAAAAAAATGAAGTACAAGAATTTGAGGATCTCCTTACTCCACCCTTTTACAGATGGTCTCTAAATACCTTCTTCTTCCTCTTCATCCTCTTCTTCATCCTCTTCTGTACAGTGCTGCCGGGTACAACGGCTTTCTTTGTCTTTATCCTGAGATGAAGATGATGCTTCTGTTTCTTCTACCATAACTGAAGAAATTTCACTGGAAGTTGTCTGACTGGCTGTTTCTCTGACTTCACTTTCTTTGTCAAACCTGAGTCTTTTTACCTCATGCCCCTCAGCTTCCACAGCATCTTCATCTGGATGTTTATTTTTCAAAGGGCTCACTGAGGAAACTTGTGATTCAGATGTCGAAGAGTCACTGTAAATGTTTTTTTAAAGTGTCATTAATAAGATTATTTTCCCCATCTTCTACATCCCCATTTTTAAGGTTAAATAATGTTTTAAATTGTATTTTAGTGCCAAAGTTAAATTATAACACCTGAGCAAAGAAAAACACAAGAGAATAATTTCAAGGTAACCTAAACTGTTTGATGAATAATTCCCAGGAGGACTCAGAAAAGCTGTATGACCTTTCTGTGCAATTCTCCAGTAAGTTAAATTTCTCCTACAATAAACCCACAAGTCTTCCATACAGACATACTCTCTAAGTCCTCTCCCTCAATTAGTCTCCCTTCCCTTAAAATGATACAGAAAATTTGAAGATAAAAATAAAAGGTGTCCTTTTATGAACTACAGTGAGAAACGATTCACAAAACCAACTTATTTATAAAGATCTTTTCTCTTTTCAAGTAACTTTCGGAAATAACAAATAAAATGGATCATATCTACTTTACTTTTAGACCCTACATAAACAGTCTCCACAAAGTAGCAATTTTAAAGTCTTGTCTGTGTCCACCTTCAACATTTGCTACACCTGCAAAGAGAAGCCAGTGCTCCTATAAACTGCATGAAAACCTTGTTCTGTCCCTCAGAACTTATAAATAGTGATAAGTCCTGATGAAATGTTAACTTTTAATAAATATAAAACACATACAAACCTGTGATTTTTCTCTTCATTTTGCTGCAAATTTGCCTCTTTGCTGTCTGTGCTCTCAGGCAACCCATTTGTTGTCATGGGGGCTGACAAAGAAACCTTTGGTCGATTAAGTGGCCTAGGTGTCCCAGGCCCATTTATATTAGACCTATAATAAGATAAATGAACATCATTTCTTATTTTTATAAAAAGTCATCCCTCTTAAGGTATGCTGATGTGAATATATCACAGAAGTATTTGCTGCAACTTTGTTTTCAGGCCCATGCCTTACCAAATTAACTAATTCTACGTAGTTCATCCTATAGTATCCATAAAATGCCCAATTTTTAGAAAGTACACTAAGCCTGCTACTCAAAATCAGGACAATGCAAACTCTGTAGGTATCAAAAATCTAGAATCTCACCTCTCAGTATAGCTTGGTGAATTTCCAGGAAACATAACACCATTCATTCGATTTAAACTATTGGAATTGTTTTTCCTATAAGAAAAGAAAATATACTTGTGGATGACTTGATTTTTTTTTTATTTTATTTTAGATGGAGTCTGGCTTTGTCACCCAAGCTGGAGTGCAGTGGTGCAATCTCGGCTCACTGCAACCTCCACTTCCCAGATTCAAGAGTTTCTTGTGCCTCAGCCTCCCAAGTAGCTGGGATTATAGGCGTGCGCTGCCACACCCGGCTAATTTTTGTATTTTTAGCAGAGACGGGGTTTTTTGCCATGTTGGCCAGGCTAGCCTCGAACTCATGACCTCAAGTGATCAGCCCACCTCGGTCTTCCAAAGTTTTGGGATTACAGGCGTAAACAACCACACCCCCTTTTTTCTTTTAAATAACAAGAATTAGTTCATGTTAAGAGTGCAAGGATCCATGATTCCACCCAACGCTCCCCGCTCAAGATCTTATGGGGTAGATGCCATTTGAAGCAAAGAGAGTGTGATGGTTGATCCTGGTATAACATCAGGAGCTTTAAATCCCGAAAATGTGGGGTTGCTCCTCTTGGGCCAGCAGTTTGCCGTTGCTGCTAAGTTTGGAAACATTTGTGGTGATAGCTGCCTAATAACGGGGTGGCAAAGTACACCCCCAAACTCAAAATATTTCCCCAATGTCTTTTTAACCATTGTTTTTTTCTCCTCAAAGACTGGGATCTCAGACACAATGGCAGGTAGAGCAATGGAGCCATCCATGCACTGATCTAGAAACATTCTCACAGCATAATAGGTTGTCATCTGTGCTTTCTTGGCAACTAACTTGACTTGCGTAGCTTGCGCAGAGGGGATTCAAACTCTCCAAAAAGAAATGTGAACATTAATTCTCCGACCCACGGTCTTGAGCTGATCCAGTCTATGGCTGATTCTGCATTGTAGCTCATTAGCAGATCAGCACTCTCACCATGTGAAAGTCTTCCAATAGATGCCATCATTGCCTTGAATCGTCTCTGAACTTGGAGACTGCTGGCGCAAATCTTATCACTTGATCCAGCGGCAACACCTATCAAAAGGTCACAGCAGTGGCGGAGAACTGATGACTTCTCAAGGACAATAAAGTTAGGCATATCTTTGAATCCGCTAGCACAAGGAGTATCCATTTCCTTGTTCTTGTTCTCAACCACAATATTAGACCTCTTGCTCACACCAACACTCAGTAATGTCTCGTGTAACCCATCAAATATAAAACACAAGAATACTAAACTGGGGGTCACGGGGTGGAAATGAGATTTATGTGCTGGGTCTAGCATAGACTTGGCTGCTTTTTTAATGTCCTTAACATCCCCAATGCCGGGTTGGGGTTCCAATGCATCCAGTGGATACTGTCTGCTTTTCCCGGATAGCTCAAAACTTCCTTGAAGGTCAGGGAGCCCACTCCTGTCCATTGCGTCATCTGTTGGGCTGCTGGTCTGTGAGTCCTTTCTTAGATGAGACATTGTGGGTGATTGGTTCCGACTTAATTCTTTCATTTTGGTAAGAATCATGGGTCTAAAAGATCTTTTGTAAGATCTGTCACAGACCCAAACAAAAAGACTGTGAGAATTAACACAGGCATACAATTTAAGAAAAGAATCCATTATTAGTCACTATGACTTGACTCTGCACTTCTTTACCATTTTTCCAAAATACCTCACACTCATTAGGAAAACAAAACATATTCTGGTTCATAAAGGAAATTTTTATCATATATATATATTTTTTAATAGTTTTTCTGTCAAGAAATATAGTATGGGATTATTTTAGTATCTTATTTAGCAACTTAAGTATATTCTTGAGAACATTCTAAAAACAAATTGGGCTGGGTGTGGTGGTTCACACCGGTAATCTCAGCACTTTGGGAGGCTAAGGTGGAAGGATCACGTAAACCCCCAAGAGTTTAAGGCTGCAGTGAGCTACGATCACTCATCACTGCACTCCAGCCTGGGTAACTCAGTAGTCTATGAAAGCAGAGTCAGATTAACCTTAAACCAATGGTTCTCAGCAGGGGACAACCTCCCCTCTCTGCCTTTCACATCTCCAGGGGACATGTGGCAATGTCTAAAGATATTTGGAGGGCAACACTACTGGCATAAATGGGTAGAGGTCAAGAACACTGCTAAACCTCTTATAATCCCCAGGATATCCACTCACAACAGAATTATCTGGCACAAAATGTCCATAGTTCCAAGGTTGAGAAATTGTGTCCAAATTTAATTCTTACTTTGCCATATATAAATCTTGACAACTGCAAATATTTTCCATCATAAAGAGAAAAGCCATCAAGTAACTATTCCAAACATGGGAATTATGCCCTAGAGATACCCTGGAAAGGCATCTAGAATGGCATCTCAGGGACATGGGTGCCACCACAGTATGTAAATCCAACAATATTAAAATTACAGTAAATCACCAATCGTTTTAATCCAAATCTCTTTACCAGAAAAAACATACAGATGATGTTATCAGTAATATTCTACTTTGGGGACTGAATGGTAGGTTCACAAGTATGTTATCACACTTAATTACATATAAAATTCAGTCTGTTTTAATAATTTATTAGAAGCAATAAAATGATTAAATATAGTAAATAATATACTAGAAATAGAAAAAATATACTTACTCTGAAGAAGGATAAACACAGCTAACAACCATCACATTCTGCAATAATAAAAATCAGTGATTTAGTATGAAGAAAAGTACTACAACATAAAGTTTAATCATTTGTTTCTAAAATCACTCTGGTGGGTTAAATTTCCATTGATTCTAATTTTGCTAATGAAGGAAAATAAATGGTTAAAAATGAAAACTGGTAAAACAAAAACTAAAACAATTACAAAGGACCAAAAGAGAATATCCTACTCAGCCACTGATTTTTTTCCTACTTATTTTTTGTCCTAGTTATTCTAGACCCCTAACATCATATACTATATGCAGTAGAGGAACTAAGCTCAGATGGAATCAACAAAGATGTTGAGAGATTGAAGTACTTAGGACACATGTAATTGATTTTCCTTACAAAGCAACACCCAATCCACAGCCTGTTATGTTGCATCATATATCCCACAGAAAGACTCAAACCTTTTTTTAATATATTTATATGATCTTCCCGGTAAAAATAACTTTACTAATATTCAGTGTTCGCTGAAAGTTTATTATGAGTCACAGTAAGTGTTCTGCATTTAATCCCCTTCATAGCCCTATTATTAACCACATTTTACAGAGGAGAAAACTAACTGGCCCAAGGTCACACAACTATGAAGCACTGCAACCCTGATTTAAAGGCAGGGCACCTGATATGACTACTGTAACATACTGCTTCTTTATCCAAAGATCTCAAAAATGTAATTATTACAACTCCTGGAGCTGAAAAATAAGTACTGATGAGCCATCTCAGTTTCCTGGCCTTTGGGGATATTATTCAATTGAGTGTACAGAGGATCAACAAAATATATTAATCCAGTATGGCCTCAAGAACTTTTGTAAATCACTATGTAATGGTTTTTGATTCCTGTTCCCAGGGTAAAATGAAGTGAATTTGAACCAGATCCTTAAATGAACACTGAAGTGTTTTTGGACCAATCATCAACTGAAAATTAGAACCCATTAGTCCAATCTTGGTTCTCACAGGGCTCCTTCATTTTTCACTCAAGACAAGTCAATATCTTACTTTTCATTCCCTTAAATACCTTGAGTCTTTGTTCTTCACACCATTTCCTTTTTTTTTTTTTTTTTTTCCCTGAGACAAGAGTCTCGCTTTGTTGCCCAGGCTGGAGTGCAATGGTGCCATCTCAGCTCACTGCAACCTGCGCCTCCTAGGTTCAAGCAATTCTCCTACCTCAGCCTCCTGAGTAGCTAGGTTTACAAGTGTGCACCACCACGCCCGGTTAGTTTTTGTATTTTTTGCAGAGACAGGGTTTCACCATGTTGGCCAGGCTGGTCTGGAACTCCTGACCTCGTGATTCACCCACCTCAGCCTCCCAAAATGCTGGGATTACAGGCATGAGCCACCGCACCAGGCCCACACCATTTCTTTTATTCAGAATACCCTTCCCTTATTCTAACACTCCCTCAACCCCCTCCACACACAAACACTAATGTTTATCTCTAAATCTGACCTGCATGTTTCTACTCAATACCTCATTTACATGCTTGGCACCAACAAGTTTTCCCAAGTTATGTACCTCTGAACTCCAGAATTGGGAAAATGAATTCCATAGGTAAGTTTATAAAACGCTCTATAAAGTTAAAATAGCTATTATAACTTCTCAGAACCTTTAATAAGTTGATGTACACTATGAATTTCCAAGAAATAATAAGCTGCTTTCCCCCAAACTTCAATGATCAACACACAAACCCTCCTCTACCCGCTGCTATTAAGTTTCTCCGTAAAACACAGAATGCAATTTGGAAAACAATTTGGGAAACTCAAGGTAGGCTAGAAAACATATTTCAAGAAGCGGTACCTGAAACAGATCTTACTCAATGTTCTTTTCTGAAATAAAAGCTATTACACCACAGCATAATATAATTCCAATAATAAAATAAATACCTTTTCTACTCCTCTGAGAAATTTGTCTGTTCCTGTATAGTTTCTCCTTGGATCCGTTAACAATTCACATAGTCGCTGAATAGTAAAAGGGATACTGCAAAAAAGTATAATTTTACAGTGTGAGATCACTGATAATCAAGAGAACTAGGAACATTATTTCTTTTGCTAGGTAAAGCTGTATCTAGTCACCCATGTGTTAAGCTACAAAAGAAAATGCTATAATAGGGAAATAAACGGATGAGTCTTTTAAAAGTAGACAATAAAATAAGCATACCTTTCTATTTAACAAAAAACCAACTCTCCCTTCCTTTAAAAAGCAATAAAGGCAGGCGGGGAGAGGTGAATGGTTAATGGGTACAAAAATATAGTTAGGCCGGGTGCGGTGGCTCAAGCCTGTAATCCCAGCACTTTGGGAGGCCGAGACGGGGGGATCACGAGGCCAGGAGATCGAGACCATCCTGGCTAACACGGTGAAACCCTGTCTCTACTAAAAAATACAAAAAACTAGCCGGACGAGGTGGCGGGCGTCTGTAGTCCCAGCTACTTGGGAGGCTGAGGCAGGAGAATGGCGTGAACCGGGAGGCGGAGCTTGCAGTGAGCTGAGATCCGGCCACTGCACTCCAGCCTGGGCGACAAAGCGAGACTCCGTCTCCAAAAAAATAAATAAATAAATAAATAAATATAGTTAGATAGAATGAATAAGATCTAGTATTTAATAGTACAACAGGTTGACAACAATAATTTATTGTACATTTTAAAATAACTAAGAATATAAGTGAACTGTTTGTAACACAAAGCACACATAAATGCTTGAGGTGATGGACACCCCATTTACCCTGATGTGATTATTATGCATTGTATGCCTGTATCCAAATATCTCAAGTACCCCATAAACATATAAACCTACTATTTACTCACGGAATTTTTTTTAAAGCAACTTAGAACACCCAAAATCAACAGAAAGCTTCAAAACTGAGGAAAAAGTTTTTATGTAATATTCTAAATCCTGATAATTTGATTTGTGTTACAACAGAAGTAACACAAATAATAATCAAGCTGGGGTTTATTTAATATAGAAATTTTTCCTCAAGTATTCTTCTGCACTGAAAGGTTTCTTTAAAACGTTCACACAAAACCACAAATAAAGTATTTTAAATGCGGTTCTGCTCCATTATTACAATTTCATATATAATCTACACGTTTAATCCAACTTAAAATATACACAACAATATTTATTTAACTTTACCGAATACTTTCACTACACTTCAATTTTTGCTTGATCGTAGTAAATACAAAACTGATATAAGTTGGAACTAAAATCATTTTATAAATATTTTTAAGTTTTGAGCTCATGTAGCTATTAGCATTCATAAGTATTACAAACTGAACAGAACAGCAGTTATGAGCACGAGGTACGACAAATGCAGCTAAGAAGTACAAACAAAAATCTTCAGACTTCAGTGTCTGCCATACCAATCTATTTATTCTCTTTAATGAAAAGAATTACCAAGCCTCAAATTAATAGTTAACATTCACAAAGGTCTTCACTTTTTATAGGCAGTGTGACACAGAATTTTCTTCCACCACAAGGTATATCAGCTAGTGAGTTATAATGCCAGAACTCAAACCCAGTCTAACTTCAAATCTCATGTCCTTTCCACTGTACCACACATACTTTACAAAATTATAGTTGTTTATTTTCTAACTGGATAAACTACATTTGGTTCTCATATTCTTTGTGTCAATGCTATTCTTATGTTCAAAGTATAACATGTGCAAAAAATTCTGAAGATGCTTAAAGTACATGTTATTGATAGGAGAACAAATGTTTTTAGATAAATTTGAGAGTCCAAGAATCAATCTTTTGTCTCAAACCTAAAATCAAATCCAAACCTAAAAGTGAGAAAACTGTTTTACCAAAAGACAAGGCGCAGAATAAAAGATTCAATGTTTGCCTGAAAACACAAACATTCAGAAGCAACTAGAAATTGCTCTGGGTTTCTGAGGAAGAATACTTTTTTGCTTTTGAAAATCTACTCAGAGTGAAGTATAATGTCAAAACGAAGAATCCCTTTAAATGGGGAAGTACAAAGCACACCAACAGCATTATTAATTATGAAACAATAAGCTTACACATCTTCTGTTTCATTCCTATAAAGACAACACATAATTGGAAATCTACAGCTAATACACAAAACTAACTCCACTTTTAAAATGTTTAAGCATTTTCCGCATGTATAACAAACAGTGTCAGTTTCTCAACTGTCTGTCCATGAAACCCAGTATCATCGTGGACTTCGGAAAGTTAGTGGTATAACTCACCTTAGCTCCTCTTCTAGTTCACTGCTCTTCAAACCTTACACACACACCACATCTAAGCTATTTTCCCCATTAATCACCCCATAGTGACACTATAATTAAAAGTTTATTATTCAAAATATACAAAATCGCACCAACAGTTTGGGTATTCAACAAGTGTTTGGGTATTCAAATAGTACTTAACTGAAAAATACTGTCTAGTCGTTATGCTTTTTCTTCCAACTAAAATTTTTTCCCACATTAAAACCTAATGTTTTCTCACTAATTAAAATTACTTTTAACAGATGAGTATTTTAAAACTTCTTGTTTAACAACATTTACACTGAATGTTTTGGCTAATTTTCTTTAGAAATCTAAGTTAAATTGTAGCCAATTATTAATATTTTATGTGTTGGTTAATATTAATACTGCTTTGGGAGGGGGGTATGTGTTTACATAGCAATGCTAGCAATAACAGCCTATGATAAAACGAGTTTAAGTTCTTAGACAATTTCAGAAACTTTTTTCAAATGACTGTTATTTCGAAAAGTAAAAGAAGCTTTTAAAAGTCATTTTATCAAGTATCCAATAGATGGCACTGAAATATCACACAACACTTCCTTTTCTCACATGACAGTCTAAAACCCAACCAAACACTTCCTGCAAATCAATGTATCTACTGGAAATATTAGCATGATAAATGAATGTAACAACAGCATTGAAAGGTCTTTTACATACACACTGTACTTTTAAACTTATTCCATAAATATAAGAGCCTATTATAAACTAGAAATACCAACCTTGCTCAACAGCACAGTGGAAAGACATGTAAACAATTACAATTACAGTAATAAATAACAACGTTGTATAAAAAGTGCCATGGAGACAGAATAAACTGTACGCCAAGCTTAGTAGGCATGACACGGGGAAAACAATTTGAGGTAGGCCTCTAAAAGGAGGCACAAGAATAAACCAGATAAGCCAGTACAAAATGAATGCATTTGGTATGAGTATATGAAAGCTCTGCTCTCTGATACTCATCCATTAGACACAGCATACAAAATAGTTTATTCTAACTTCTGAAAATATTAAGACTTCTTCCACACCTACTAAGAAAAGCAAATATACGGAGAGGAGTGTTAAACACACATGCCACTAATTCTCAATGAAAAGTCTGAACTGAAATCCTTAAATTTGGTGGGGAGTGGTGACCAGATGTTCATTAGCAAAGGTATACTGTAAAACAAAAAGCTTTGGGCCAGGCACAGTGAGGCAGGCGGATCCCCTGAGGTCAGGAGTTGAAAACCAGCCTGGCCTGTAGTCCCAGCTACTCTAGAGGCTGAGGCAAAAGAATTGCTTGAATCCGGGCAGTGGAGGTTGCAGGCTGCAGTGAGCCGAGATCGAGTCACTACACTCCAGCCTGGGTGATAAGAGAGATTGTCTCAAAAAAAAAAAAAAAAAAAAGCAGCATCTGGCTTTACTCTGCAGATACATCATCTGATTTATTCATGGTAAAATGGAAAACTAAGAAGATATAAGGAACTGAAAAAAGGACATGACTAGATAGCAGCTCAAATTTTTAAAAACTGTGCCTACAACATCCAGTAACATTTTTTTAAACCCTCACACACACATTAAGGATCCACCTTTGCTAAATATATACATATTTTAACACACACACCCCCCCCCCCACACACACACGTATGTTACCCCACTAGGAGACCTTACTCAAACCGAATTTACCTAAGTCTTCATGAGTCTTATGAGTCTTGTCTGAAAACAAGGGTTCTAAACAAGTATGCTTTAAAGATTATCATGACGACTAAATATGACATAATGTATATGGCGTATTAAATCATCTAACAGTGCCTAAAATATTTTAGAAAGTTCAATAAATCTTGGTTCTTATTGTCATCATTCCGTCTACTCTTTGACAGAGATTGTGGGAAGGCACAAATGGTCCAAAGACCAACAAAACCAAAAGTACAGTTCTGTCTTTAAAAATATTCCCCTTAATTCCAAGGAAAACAACTAACCCTAATTAATAGGATCGTACATTTTACCTTATATATCTTAATTTGAATGCAAGCTGTCCCAATTTATTTATTTATTTATTTTTAAGCAGAAGTCTTGTACACCTAAAAGCTACAGAAATTCAAATACCAAGAAAGTTGCTGAATATCAGGGAAAGACATCTCAACATAAAGTAGCAATTCAATGCTATTTTTTTAAAAAATAAAATTTAAGTCGTAAGGCTAAACACTAAAGAAATAATGTCCTAAGTATGTATTTTAACCTAAATTTCTATAAAAGTACTAAGTTGAAAAGAAGGCACTCAAAAAATAAGTGCACACTTCATTCAGACTCTAAGAAAATCAGTTAACTATCTTAACTTTATATTATATAAGCAATTTTTCAACATGAAAAAGACAAAGGAAGGTAACATGTAGCACAGAGGTTACTGGAGTAAAAAGCTAAAGAAATGACCATAAAAATCCAACATCCCACTAAAAAAAAAAGTCAAAACAGTCATTCACTTTCGTTTTACCCATGTATATGTAGATTTCACTGTCTTTTCTGACTAAATGACATTAGTGATGTCTTAGTTAACATAAATACTGATTTAAACTTAACCAACTTCATGGAAACTAATAATATCTCTATTATCAAAGACTGAATAAGTTCATAATTTTGTTTACACCTACAAAGTCTTACAAAAGTCAGAAATACCATTAGAATAATGTGATATTAGCTTTACTTGAAGCAATATGCTCTTTCTGTACTCAGGCTTTAATATTTACATAAACATACACATTCATAAATATTTATATTTACGAATTTTGGGTTAACGAGTGCTGCAGACACTAGTTTACTTACATCATTGGGGTTCCTTATCATTATTAAAAGAGGCGAAATTAGCCAGGGGCAGTGGCTCACACCTGTAATCCCAGCACTCTGGGGGGCCAAGGCGGGTGCATCACCTGAGGTCAGAAGTTTGAGACCAGCCTGGCCAACGTGGTGAAACCCCATCTCTACTAAAAATACAAAAATTAGCCAGGCGTGGCTGATGCACACCTGTAATCCCAGCTACTCAGGTGCCTGCAGCAGGAGAATTGCTTAAACCCAGGTAACAGAGCAACACTCTGTCCCCACCAAAAAAAAATTCATACACATATAATTTTAAGCCTCAAATCAAATGACAGATTTCACTTATTTTTTGAGATGGTGTCTCGCTCTGTCACCCATGCGGGAGTGCAGCGGCACAATCTCGGCTCACTGCAACCTCTGCCTCCTTGGTTTAAGCGATTCTCTTGCCTCAGCCTCCTGAGTAGCTGGGACTACAGGCACTTGCCACCACGCCCGACTAATTTTTTGTATTTTTAGTAGAGATGGGGTTTCACCATGTTAGCAAGGATGGTCTCGATCTCCTGACCTTGTGATCTGCCTGCCTCAGCCTCCCAAAATGCTGAGATTACAGGCATGAGCCACCGCGCCTGGCTAATTTTGCCTCTTTTAATAATAATAAGGAACCCCAATGATGTAAGTAAACTAAAGTCTGCACCACTCCTTAACCCAAAATTCATCTATAGCAATTGTCAAAACTTTTAACAAAGTTAATCATCTCTTGGAGTTCCTATAGTATGAATTGTTATTTTATTTGCATTAAATATAACTAGCAAGAAAACGTTAATTAACTTCTGTTATTTTCAATTTTTAAGTTTATTAAAGACAGTATCACATCAAGCCATATTACCACTAGACAAGACCAGGTGGGGAACAGTAAGGAGGGGTGGTTACAAAATAATGCCAATTCTCAAGTAATTATCCTAAGAGAAAGACAGGGGGTAAAGAAAAAACAAGTAGGGGTGGGTGGGTGTGGGTTTGTGTGAGAGAGACAGAAATCTGCCACAAATAAGTACATTTTAACTAATATACTCAACAAACACTGACACAAATAATTAACAGCACAAACACCTATTTTCCCCAATTAGGGAGCACAAAAATCAGGAAGCAATAAAGTGGATCAACAGTGTCAGACAAAAAAGTAATAAATGGCTAAAGAACCATTCTCTCAGTCCCCAAATTATCTGGAGCTAACCGTAAAGCAAACCACACACAAACTGAAAATCAAATGGCGGTTATGTTTTATTCTACAATCCAGATTTTGGAGTACAAAAGTCTCATATATAACTTTAAAAGATCACAAGCAATACTCTCAGCTGTGACTGACTGTACTTGCCTAACAGATGATATAAAGATTATTAGGTATCAAAAAGGTTTCCACTTTCCAGACCTCCTCATAAATATATAAGAACGCTATTTTAGTCTACTATTCACAGAGTGAGGAGGTGGCCTACTTCAGAGAGGTCTTAGAGATAACAGCATTGACAAGAAAGGGTCAAGACTTGAGAGATTAATTTACTTTTATATTCATTATTCTTTCATTTTGAAAAATTCAGAGAACATAAAATGGTATCTTTTAAAACTTCCAGGAATGTAACTTACATGCTCTCTATTCCTCAAAATGCCTCTTCGTGTATATGCCATTATAGGAATGAACCATTACCTATTAGCAATTCCTAAATTATATTCATGGTCTCTGTAATAGGAAGAGGATTTCCATAAATGGCCCTGGTTTGAGTAAACCCATATACTGTTTTCTATTATAATCCCAATCAGAGGGCATAAAATGGTCTTTTAATTGACCATTTCATTAAAATTTTTAGTTTCGTTCATTTTAATTTTTGGTGTTTCTCAAACTGTAACTTCAGTTTTGGAGAGTAGCTATAATCTATCTTTTATGAAATTTTAAAGTTCCAAAGTAATTTTAAAAGACAAGAAAATGACCAAAAAAAAAAAGAAAAAAGAAATTAAGCATTCCACTGTGATTCTTCTATGCCTCAATACACAAAATATAGATATAAATACACTTTTATTCTTTTATTCTTTTTTTTCTAGTGCCCAGTTACTCAATATTTATTCTTTTCTTTACTCATTCATTCATCCATCCATCCATGCATCTAGTCAATCCATACTTGTCTGTTTGAGAACCTACTATATTCAGGCACTCACTCTTCTAGGCCTTGTTTGGAAAAGCCTGTTACCCTAGCTCTCCAGAAGCTTATAGTTCAGGATATCAAGTAAACAAATGCATGGACAATTTCCACTTCAAAGAGGGAAAAACTTGTACTCTGGCCGGGCGCAATGGCTCACGCCTGTAATCCCAGCACTTTGGGAGGCCGAGGCAGGCGGATCACAAGGTCAGGAGATCGAGACCATCCTGGCTAACACGGTGAAACCCTGTCTCTACTAAAAATACAAAAAAATCAGCCGGGCGTGGTGGCAGGCGCCTATAGTCCCAGCTACTCTGGAGGCTGAGGCAGGAGAATGGCATGAACCTGGGAGGCAGAAGTTGCAGAGAGCTGAGATTGCGCCACTGCACTCCAGCCTGGGTGACAGAGTGTCTCAAAAAACAAACAAACAAAAAACCCCACTTGTACTGTGATAATACACTAAAATAATTTAGAAAATGGATAATCTTTCTTATAGCAAAATACTAGGAAGCATTTAATATAAAACTTTCACAAATTAAAAGCAAAAATAACAAAAACTTACCAATAAGAAAATTAGCAAAAGAAAGCCAAAAGAGGATATAAAGGGCAATTCACAGAAAGGCTGTAAGTACATAAAAAGATGTTCCATTTCACTTGCAACCAAAGAAACACAAATATAGACACATATAGAGTACTGAAGAATTACAGTATCTGCACTTACTACAAATGAAAAAAGCATCAACAACCACATTTTGCTAAGTCAATTTTGCAGTATTGATAAACTGAAAATTAAGTGTTCATAAGCTAAACTAGCAATTACATTTCTACAAATTAAAAAAAGCAACAATGTGGCCGGGTGTGATGGCTCACGCCTGTAATCCCAGCACTTTGGGAGGCCAAGGTGGGAGGATCACCTGAGGTCAGGAATTCGAGATCAGCCTGACCAACATGGAGAAACCCCATCTCTACTAAAAACACAAAAATTAGCTGGGCGTGGTGGCACATGCCTGTAATCCCAGCTACTCGGGAGGCTGAGACAGGAGAATCCCTTGAATCCAGGAGGGGGAGGTTGCGGTGAGCCAAGATCGCTCCATTGCAGCCTGGGCAACAAAAGCGAAACTCCACCTCAAAAAAAAGAGGCAACAATCTATACATATATTCAAAACATGACATTCATCAACAAAACATATGGGGAAGGATGCTCACTACAAGCAATGCTCGTTAACAGCCAAAAAAATAAATGCCTACCATCAATCAGGACAGGCAAATAAAAACTTACAATCTACTCACATAATAGAAAGCAATGCAGCCATTTCAAATAAATAAAAAGATAGCTTTAAATGTATTAATATAGACATGTTGAAGCTTCTCTAAAAGGAAATTACAACTAGCATATAGCATGATTCTACTTTCATTCTTTATGTACTTCTGTAACAGTGGGGATCTTTTTAAAAGCATGAACATACACCACTTTTGTAATTTAAAGATAATCTATTACAAATGGGGGGGAGGAATGTATAAGAATGGACAAACCCTCAAACTGGTGGAAAACCAACAAAATGTTACTTCTTAGTAAATATTTTTAAAAACTATATATATGTAAAACGCAAAAATTGAAAATTTTAGACATGTTTCAACATACCCATATATTAAAATACAGACAAAAAAAGTAAATTAAAAATAGAAAAATCTTAATGTATCACTGATTAAATAAGACTTAGATTCTGCCTGCTCAGAAAAAGTGATTCATAAACTGCCATTCTGAAAAATCAGATTTAAAAAATAGAAGTTCGGGCCAAGTGCAGTGGCTCATGCTTGTAATCCCAGCACTTTGGGACACTGAGGCAGGTAGATCACTTGAGGTCAGGAGTTCCAGACCAGCCTGGCCAACATGGTAAAACCCTGTCTCTACTAAAAATACAAAAATAAATAAATAAATAAAATAAAATAAAATAAATAAAATAAAAATTAAAAAATAGCTGGGTACAGTGGCACACACCTGTAATGCCAGCTACTTGACAGGCTGAGGCTGGAGAATAGCTTGAACTTGGGAGGCGGAAGTTGCGGTGAGCCCAGATGGCGCCACTGCATTCCAGCCTGGGTGACAAAGACTCCATCTCTAAATAAAATAAAATAAAATAAGATAAAATAAAATAAAATAAAAACGGTTCAAAAATAAAAAGTTTTAAAAGAAGAATGCTCAAGCATTTAATGACTGTTCAAATCATTTTCTGAAGTAGGTGAATTACCTCTTTTACAGATTAAGAAATTACAAATATTTAGATTTATGTAATAAATACGTAATACACAATTACATTTATATTTTTATTATAATATGTATACATAATTATATAATACATGTATTTGTTTCTAGCCCAACTTAATGTGAAAGAACTGAAAATGGTATTTGCTATTACTAAGTCAGAATCACAAGTAAATCTGCTTACTAAGCAGCGGCATAATTTGACCTGTTTCACCTTAACTTTTATTTTTAAATGACGGCCATAATTTATTGAAATAAAAGATGAGTCACTATATCTAAGTACTATTTATATATATGTACAATTTACAAATAACCCCGAGAAGTATTCTTATCTTGAATGTATTTAGTTCAACAGTAAATCTTATGCAACATGCTTCTAAAACGTATCATGTGGCTATTTCTTGGATAAGTGCTTCTGAAATGTTTTTTTTTTTCCTTTTCCTGAAAAATTTTAAAATTAAGATCGATATGGAAATATACACATATGGTTAAATACTTTCAACAGTCCAACAGGGTGCACAGTGAAAACAGGTCTCTCCTTCCCATCCCAGGCCTCCGGGGGTAACTATAACTGATGAACCTCAAAGACAAAAGCTGTGATTTCTTCCCCCAAAGTATTTTTGTAACAGACCCAAAGTCAAGGCATAAGGGTTTGACATTTCAAGCAAAATTCTTAAACCTAAAAACAGTGGAATATGATGTAAAGCAAACCATTAACTGGATTACACTATCTTATTTTGAAATCCCATGCAATTAAATACCTAAAGAATCAAGCCATTTATGCCATCTAAAAATACAACTGAAATCCTTCAAATAATATCTAATTCTAACTACGAATTCATGGTTAGAAAAACTACAATTCATTATATTTAGCATTGTTGTTGTTCCACAGCCCAAATTAACGCCAGACTAAATATTGAATAATTCAACTTCACAAACACTTCTTCCCTTCAATAAAGGAAACTGTAAAAATACAAAGTCCTGACTGGGCGCGGAGGCTCACACCTGTAATCCCAACACTTTGGAAGGCTGAGGTGGGCGGATCAAGAAGTCAGGAGTTCGAGACCAGCCTGGCCAGCATAGTGAAACCCCATCTCTACTAAAAATTAAAAAAAATTAGCCGGGCTTGGTGGTGCGTGCCTGTAGTCCTAGCCTAGCTACTCGGGGGGCTGAGGTAGAATTGCCTGAACCCGGCAGGTGGAGGTTGCAGTGGGCTGAGATCATGCCACTGCACTCCACCCTGGGCGACAGCGAGACTCCGTCTCCAAACAAAACAAAACAAAAAACAAAACCAAAAAAAAGTCCTAAAAACAAAGAATTTAAAATGACAGAATATGAGACACAGTAACATTTCTTTAAAAATGAGTACTGCTGGGCTCGGTGGCTCACGCCTGTAAACCCAGCACTTTGGGAGGCCGAGGTGGGTGGAACATGAGGTCAGGAAATCGAGACCATCCTGACTAACATGGTGAAACCCCATCTCTACTAAAAATACAAAAAATTAGCCGGGTGTGGTGGCAGTTACTCAGAAAGCTGAGGCAGGAAAACTGCTTGAACCCGGGAGACAGAGGTTGCAGTGAGCCAAGATCGCGCCACTGCATTCCAGTCTAGGCGACAGAGCGAGACACTGTCTCAAAAACAAAACAAAACAAAACAAAGGGAGTTTTACTTTTGTACAGAATATCTTTTTGGTGTTTTTAATGTTTTACAAGGGCCCAAAAATGGTTACTTGTAACTAACAAGCAAGAGGTTACTTGGGAGAGAAATGAGGATCCAAAAGTCTAAACAAAAACTCACTAAAATACTTTCATAAATTAGTACTTCATTTTAAAAGAAATGTGATTTCTCAATGATATAAAGGTTCCGTATAAAGTATGAAGACATAACACCAAATATAAAACAGGAAAGAAAAACCATTAAAATGTTTCCTGATAAATGAATGTTTCCATTGATACCTATAAAAAGGTGGTTCAAGTTTTTTAAAAGGCTGTAAATATTTTAAATAGTTGTAAGCTAAAACTCATCAAGTACATGTCACTAGAAACAAATAATTTATTCTAATGGATAATCAATCATCAACCAGACACATCAAAACTAAAAGAAAAATCTATAATCTTCTGCTAAAAATTAAATCTTTAAAACAGTATTAAGTGCATACCCATTAAATCCAGTGACAATTTTCAGTATTCTTTCCTTCATTTCATCAAAGGGAATATATTCGACATTAGGGTTGGGAGGACCTCTTGGCTCAGGAGCTGAAGTTCTGAAATCATCCATCACTTTCTCCAGTTTGAAAATAAAATAGCCTTTAAATTGGGACCACTGAATCCTATAAGCAAAAAATTAAAAAATATATAATACCATATAGCTTTACAATTCTTGAACACAAAACACAAATACAGAATATACTATGACACTAACACTAACACAATATGTGAATAATTAGTAATGAGAATACCGTCATTCAGGAGCATGCATCATCATGCCTCATTTATCTCACAAGCTCCATCCTGATGCTACCCAACTCCCAACCCAAACAAAACCCAGATCTCTGATTTAAATCTTTTAAATGAACTACCTCTGCCTCAAAGTCTACGGTGTGTTAGGTCCTATTCTTAGTATGTTTAAAATAGTATTTTGACTCTTTCCCTCATAACAAACCTAACCAGGGGGGCGTTAGTTACTATCCTATTAAGTCAGAATGAATCCATGCCTTAATCATACAAGTTACAATGTTTGCACAGATTAATGAAATGTGTCTATTATCTGCTAAATAACAAAATAAACTTTACTTTCTCCTTTTTCTTTCCCTTTCAGTTAATATCTTCAGGCTCTTCTGTCACTTAAGAGACAAAAGTTATGCACCTATGATTAAGGCACATAATCACCTGTTCCATCCAACCAGTACTCGCACAATAAAAATACATACTTTGCTTATGTACTTTTCATATCTATTAATTTATCAAATTAACACAAACACATTTTTATCCCTCTTTCCTCACATTTTACCACTAATATAGAAGGAAATTTTGTGAGGATACCTGCCTGAATACTGTAAATTCCAGGAGACACAGGAGTCAGGAATGTTAACCATTTCCTCAGGCAGACAGTACTACCATTAGTGACAGCAGATCAATCTCTTTACATAGGTTGACTACTTAAAACAAATTTACACAAATTAACGGGAGCCAATCTGTAACCACCTTCCATCCCATCCAGCAACCCTATAAACTAGGGTAGCAGCTTTCAAACTGTGGTCCAAGAGGTCAAAGCTATTGTCAAAAGAATAAGGGCTGACTAGTTCACTGTTAATATTTGCACTGATGGTATAAAAGCAAGGTGGATAAAACTGATATCCATGTAGCAAGAGTCAAGACAGTAGCACCAAACTGTATTACTAGCTGTAGTAGAAGCCATCATTTTCACAAACTCATAATTTAAAAAATCTGTTTCACTTAAAGTGTAAAAGATATTAAAATTACTAATTTCATTAAATCCCAACCCCTGAATACATCTTTTAAATATTCTGTGTAACAAAAATGAGAAATATACATTAAAAAATTATGCTGCATATCAAAGAGGTATGGCATTCTCAAAGAACAATACCTTTAGACTGTTGCCAGCTGAACTAGCTATTTTTCATAAAACAGCATTTTTACCTGAAAGGTCTGCCACACAAATAAAGCTTATTTAGATTAGCAGACGGGGTGTGATGGCTCATCTCAGCAGGCGGATCACTTGAGGTCAGGAGTTCGAGATCAGCCTGGCCAACAAGGTGAAACCCTGTCTTTACTAAAAATACAAAAATCAGCCAGGTATGGTGGTGCATGCCTGTAATCCCAGCTACACAGGAGGCCTGTAATCCCAGCTACCCAATCTCCCAGCTATTCAAGGAGAATCACTTGAACTGAGGAGGTGGAGGTTGTAGTGAGCTGAGGATCGCACTACTGCACTCCAGCCTGGGCGATGAGCAAGACTCCATTTCAAAAAAAAAAAAAAAATTAGGAGAATGTGGTAGGCATTTTCTCAAAAATAAATAAAGTGAAACTGTCACTGTAAGATAAATAACTGATAATATTCGTTACTAATGATAAAAATTTGAACTTCTATGCAAAAAACTGAAAGTCTGGAAAATTTTTATTCTTCACTGAGAGCTCGAAAACTTCCTGATATATTCCCAAAATATTCTGAAGGCAACCAGTGTCCACGTAAAAATATTATATGGGGCCAGGTGTGGTGGCTCATGCCTGTAATCCCAGCACTTTAGGAAGCTGAGACAGAAAGATCACTTGGGCCCAGGAACTGGAAGCCAGCCTGGGCAAACAGCAATATCCCATCTCTACAAAATAATTAATTACTAATTAATTTAAATTAGGCATGGTGATACGCACCTCCAGTCCCAGCTACTCAGGAGGCTGAGGCAACAGGATTGCTTGAGCCCAGGACGTGGAGGCTGCAGTAAGCCAAGATCACACCACTGCACTCCAGCCTGAGCGACAGACCAAGACTCTGTCTCTTAAATAAAGATACTGTGTGATACCAAAAGCACAAGCAACAAAATAGATAAACTGAATTATATCTGTGCATCAGCCAGGCGCAGTGGCTCACGCTTGTAATCCCAGCACTTTGGGAGGCCGAGACGGGTGGATCACAAGGTCAGGAGATCGAGACCACGCTGGCTAACATGGTGAAACCCCGTCTCTACTAAATATACCAAAAATTAGCCAGGCGTGGTGGCGGGCACCTGTAGTCCCAGCTACTCAGGAGGCTGAGGCAGGAGAATGACGTGAACCCAGGAGGCGGAGCTCACAGTGAGCTGAGATCATGCAACTGCACTCCAGACTGGGTGACAGAGCAAGACTCTGTCTCAAAAAAATAATAATAATTGTGCATCAAAGGATACTATCGACAGAGTAAAAAGTCAAATCGTGAAATGGGAGAAAATATTCGCAAATCTTTTATCTGATAAGGAGTTAATATCCAGAATATATAAAGAACTCCTACAACTCAACAAAAAAGAAAACCCAATTTAAAAATGGGCAAAGTACTTAAATACATACTTCTCCAAAGAAGATATACAAATGGTCAGCAAACACACAAGATGCTGCTTAACACCATTAATCTTGGGGAAATGTAAATCCAAATCACAATGAGATACCACTTTATACCCATTAGGGTTGGCTATTATCCAAAAAACAAGTGAACAAGTATTGGCTGGCCAAGGATGTAGAGAAACTGGAACTTTTTTTTTTTTTTTTTTGAGACAAGAGTCTCACTCTGTTGCCAGGGCTGGAGTGTAGTGGTGCAATCTCGGCTCACTGCAACCTCTGCCTCCGGGGTTCAAGTAATTCTCCTGCTTCAGCCTCCCAAATAGCTAGGAATACAAGCGCCTGCCACTACGTCCAGCTAATTTTTTTGTTTTTTGTTTGTTTTTTTTTTTTTTTTGAGACGGAGTCTTGCTCTGTCGCCCAGGCTGGAGTCCAGTGGCCCAGGCTGGAGTTCAGTGGCGCGATCCCAGCTCACTGTAAGCTCCGCCTCCTGAGTTTATGCCATTCTCCTGCCGCAGCCTCCCGAGTAGCTGGGACTACAGGCGCCCGCCACCTCGTCCGGCTAGTTTTTTTTTGTTTTTGTTTTTGTTTTTTTGTATTTTTTAGTAGAGACGGGGTTTCACTGTGTTAGCCGGGATGGTCTCAATCTTCTGACCTCGTGATCTGCCCGTCTCGGCCTCCCAAAGTGCTGGGATTACAGGCTTGAGCCACCGTGTCCGGCCATTTTTTTGTATTTTTAGTAGAGACAAGGTTTCACCATGTTGGCCACACTGGTCTCGAACTCCTGACCTCGTGATCAGCCCGCCTCGGCCTCCCGAAGGGCGTGAGTCACTGCGCCTGGCCAAGAAACTGAAACTCTTGTGCATGGCTGGTGGGAACGAGGCAGTCACTGTGGAAAGCAGTTTGGTTCCTCAAAAAAAAAAAAAAAAAAATTATGAAACCACCCTATGATTCAGGAATCCCATTTCTCAGTAGATCCCCAAAACCCAACAACCCAAATGTGCTATCAGCACATGAATGGATAAGCAAAATGTGAGATAGATACACACACACACACACACACACACACACACAGTCTTTAATCTGAAATAAATTTCAACGTGGTACGACATGGATGAAGCTTGATGGCATTATGCAAAGTGAAATAAGCCAGACACAAAAAGAATGACTATTGTATGACTCTACTTATACGAGGTATCAAGAATAGTCAAATTTAGAGACAGTCGTCTGACACTGTGGGGAGGAAGGTGCAGGGACTTACTCTCTAATGTGTACAATGTTTCAGTTTGGGTAGATGAAAAGTTCTGCAGATGGATGATCTTGATGGTAATGTAACATTGTGAGTGTACTTAATGCCAATAAACTGTACACTTAAAATTGTAAAAATGGTAAGGTTTACATTACATATATTTCAATAGGTATTTCACCACAAAGAAGATACGCAAATGGCCAATAAGCATATGAAAAGATGTTCAGCATTATTATCTATTACAGAAATGCAAATCAAAACCACAAGGAGACACCCATTTCACACCCACTAGGGTGGCTATAATCAAAAAGATGAGTAATAAACAAGTGCTGGGTTGATGTGGGGAAACTGGTAATGTCATACATTACTGGTGGGAATGTAAAATGGTGTAGCTGCTTTGGAAAGTACTTGGCAGTTCCTAAGGAAGGTAAATGCAGACTTGTAATCCAACAATTCCATTCTATTAAATGAGTCAATAATGTATTTTACCGCTACTACTTTTTAAAATGGTGAGCATGAAAAGCTATTTGCATGATTACTTTTTTCCTTTCCCTATCCTATTTTAGAAAGGGGAATTTGAGGTTTAACAAGCAGATCTGCACATCACAGAATTTTTGATATGCCTAATAAGAATCCTTCTTAATGTACAATTGCTTTTGGTTCCTAAAATTTATCTTTAAACTTTATAAGACTCCCCACATGCACTTCATAAACATACCAGGGAAAGTTATACTAAAATAGGATTATACTTTTCATTTCTTTAATAATTTTTTGTACTTTTAATAATCACCCACTAATTCATAGTATTTTATGAGTTCAGATTTACATATGCAAAAGGTCTTGTGGTGTGTTTTAATCTCATCCTTCCATTAACCATCTGACATGACATCTTTGAGGTCCAAAAAAAGCACATTAATGGGAACAGCCAGACAAGAGGTATGGGACCCCAGGTAATGGAAATTCTGAAGAGATTAAAAGACTCTATGGTACTAACTCATGAGACAGAAATTAAGCCCCATAAATTGACATGAATTATGAACACACTGTAGTCTTAACTTTCAAATAAATCAAGCAGTTACTCTAAATTAGATCAATACGATGCAATTCAAGTGATACTATTCCATATATATATATGGGGAGGGCATTCATAAAATGTGAAAGATATAGCTTTTTGATGGAGGACAGCTATTTGATAAAAACAAAAACAGAAAATGCTTCCCTAAAAGTTATATAATTCAGGAGCCAGGCGCAGTGGCTCAAGCATGTAATCCCAGCACTTTGGGAGGCTGAGGCGGGCTTACCATGAGGTCAAGAGATCCAGACCATCCTGGCCAACATGGTGAAACCCGTCTCTACTAAAAATACAAAAATTAGCTGGGCATGGTGGCGCACACCTGTAGTCCGAGCTACTCGGGAGGCTGAGGCAGGAGAATTGCTTGAACCCGGGAGGCGGAGGTTGCAGTGAGCCAAGATTGCGCCACTGCACTCCAGCCTGGGCGACAGCGGAACTCTATCTCCAAAAACAAGAAGTTATATTCAGGCACAAAAAATAGGCCATGAGCAAATCAACTAAAAACTTGGCAACAAAAACAATTTCTTAGGAACATACATTCACTGGATGAGTAGAAATGAGAACAACAACAAAAAAACCCCTTAGTTTTCAATACGAAAATCAAATTATTCTAAAAAGATGCTCATGAAACACAAACACATTTTCAACTTCAGAACAAATTTCTCCACATAAAATCCCCTCCAATACATACTCAAAATGTAAATCTACTTTGCTGAAATTAACTCAATAATTTACTGAAATTAATCACCCATTAACTTTAAGTAGCTTCACCTCCCTTCACTTTTTCTGCTCCCCTTCCATTTTCCTATTTTTGCAGTTTGTCCTGTAGGAAAGTACAATTCATATCTCTAATAAATACATCCTAGTGCTAGATTCTACACTGACCTTTTCTCTCCATAGGAGCTCGTAAGTTCATATTCAAACATGTTTCTCTCACAATTCTCTAAAGGTTAAACGTATTTTCCAGAGGCTTAAGGACAGAAAGTCCACCTTTTCTTTTCCCAAGTGGTGCTACAACAATTTAGTGGCCAGCGGCCAACCACCTTAAGTACTGCTTCCTACCATTCCCAATTCTATTAAGATTACTCTCTACTCAGCCTATCTGCATTGCACACAAAGTGTGAGGAACACTAAGAACACAACAAAGCACAGGAGAGTCCTACTACTATTAGCTACTCCAAAGGATAGCAAATACTGCACCATTAATAAACATCAAACACGAATCTGAGAGCAATGAATAAATAAAATCTAATGGATCTGATCATTCATTAAAGGTGACAGGCTTAAAATACACTTAATGTTTAAAAGGCAGATATTTCAATCAGAAGACTTAAAATGTCAGATAACTCAGTCTTAATTATATAACTGAGGCAAACAAAATAAGTGTATTTAACCTGAATACTGAATTAAGTGAAAGATTTTCAAAAGTAAGAAAACACTGTGTTGCTTACACAAAATTATGACTTTTTAAGGACTAATTTAAAAACACAAATTACTACCTCTATAAATGGGGCACGAAACAAGAGATTCTTTTACATTATCATTCAACATCATATTACGTCTTATTGATTAACTGAACATTAAAACGGATCAGTGGAACAGAAGACAGCGAAGAAGCAGACCCACACATAAATGAAAATCTGATATATGGTAAAGGACAGATTAGTCAGTCAATTGAAAAATACTGAGACTACTCCAAAATGTTAATAGGATTTAAAAACTAAATAATGTGTTTTTTCTGATTACATCAATAGTACAGCCGTTGTAAGAAATTATAATACAGAAAGACATAAAAGTAAAATGTATCCATAATCTGCAGTCAACCATCATCACTAAAGTAACATTTGAATATATTTTTCAAATTTGACATTCTAGTTTAATATTCCTTTTTCCGGCCGGGCGCGGTGGCTCAAGCCTGTAATCCCAGCACTTTGGGAGGCCGAGATGGGTGGATCACGAGGTCAGGAGATCGAGACCATCCTGGCTAACACGGTGAAACCCCGTCTCTACTAAAAAACACAAAAAACTAGCCAGGCGAGGTGGCGGGCGCCTGTAGTCCCAACTACTTGGGAGGCTGAGGCAGGAGAATGGCGTGAACCCGGGAGGCGGAGCTTGCAGTGAGCTGAGATCCGGCCACAGCACTCCAACCTGGGCGACACAGCGAGACTCCGTCTCAAAAAAATATATATATATATATATATTCCTTTTTCCCCTCTCCTTACTCACTATGGGTATTTGCATGGGACAAATAGTCTTTGAAAGCAAGATTTTTAACTGCAACACATATTTGTGCCATAATTTATTAATCACTGTTTAAAAAAAGATTTAGGGCTGGGTGCAGTGGCTCACGCCTGTAAACCAAGCACTCTCGGGGGGCTGAGGCAGGCAAATCACCTGAGATCAGGAGTTGGAGACCAGTCTGGCCAACACGGCAAAATCCCATCTCTACTAAAAATACAAAAATTAGCCAGGCGTGGTGGTGAGCGCTTGTAATTCCAGCTACTTGAGAGGCTGAGGCAGAAGAATCGCTTGAACTCATTGCAGAGGTTGCAGTGAGCCAAGGTTATGCCACTGCACTGCACTCCAGCCTGACAGAGCAAGACTGTCTCAAAAAAAAAAAAAAAAAAAAAAATTTGGTCACATCTACTTCATTACAATTAATTATGCAGTTATGTGATTAACAGCCTAATAACAAACTTTGTAGGCATCTATTTATCACCTGAGGATAGATTTCTGTAAGTGAAATTATTGAGTCCAAAGTATGAAGTACAAATATCAAGACTTTTGATTCGACCTTCAAAAACTCCCCAGACACAATGTACCACACACTTTATAGTGTCATCAGTAATATAAACCAACATGTTTCATTTGAGTATGATAATCTTTCAAAACCTCTGTCAATATGCTAGTAGAGAAACAGTTTAATTAATATTTCCTTCATTGCTAGTGAAATTGAATATTTTTACCTGATTTTGGCCACAAGATGCTTGTTTTTTGTGTTAACAGGTCCTTTGCAATCCCTCCTCCTAGGGCTTCTTCAATTTTGGCACTACCGACATTTTCTTTTCTTTTTTCTCTTTGGAGACAGAGTTTCACTCTTGTCGCCCAGGCTGGAGTACAGTGGCGTGATCTCGGCTCACTGCAACCTCCGCCTCCCAGGTTCCAGCAATTCTCCTGCCTCAGCCTCCTGAGTAGCTAGGATTACAGGCACCCACCACCATGCCTGGCTAATTTTTGTATTTTTAGTAGAGACGGTATTTCGCCATGTTGGCCAGGCTGGTCTCAAACTCCTGACGACTTCAGGTGATCCACAGCCTTGGCCTCCTAAAGTGCTGGGATTATAGGTGTGAGCCACCAGGACCGGCCACTGCTGACATTTTCAAGTTGGATGTAATTCTTTGTCATAGAAGGATGTCCTTTGTATTGTAGGATATGGAGCTACATTCCTGGCCTCTACTTACTAGAAACCTATAGCACACCACCCATTCCAACTGTGACAACCGTAAATGTCTCCCAACATTATCAAATGTTCCCTGGGAGACAAAAATTGTCCCCAGTTAAGAACCATGGGCACCTTCCCCACCTCTCTAAAATTATTTGTCTTTTGCTTATTTTTGTGTTATGGAAAAAGTAAATTATGTGATACAAGTATGAACATAATTTTTGGATTCTCATTTTGCACTGACTGCTTCAAAGATAAAAAGTATTGTTTTTGGCCAGGCACAGTGGCTTACACCTGTAATCCCTGCACTCTGGGAGGCCCAGGCGGGTGGATCACCTGAGGTCAGGAGTGAGACCAGCCTGGCAAACACGGTGAAACCCCATCTCTACTAAAAACACAAAAATGAGCTGGTGTGGTGGTGCATGTCTGTAATTCCAGCTACTCAGGAGGCTGAGGCAGGAGAATGAATCACTTGAACCTGGGAGGCCGAGGCTGCAGTGAGCCGAGACGGTGCCACTGCACTCCAGCCTGGGCAACAAAAAAAAAAACCTCAGTCTCATCAAAAAAAAGTATTGTTTTTGATATAAATGAAATGACACTAAAATATTTCTCATGTTTCCTATTTTGAAATTATCTTTGAAGTGTTACATATTTTCTCACTCGGAAACTTCTGAGTGATGGCATGATCTCAAGATGGCATGATACCTGCTTCGAAGCAATAAAGTTTTGATAAAAATTCTGAAGGGAAAGTATTTGCCACTGAAAGTAAATTTTTCAAATTAGACTGCTAAATGGTTGTACACATGAAGGATCCAATCAGATGAAAAAGAAAGCTTCAGAAGGTAACACAAACTTTCAGACAATAGCTCAGTGTAAACTTGGGTTTCTTACTTGGCACCTTACATATTCATGATGAGGATTCTAAAAATGCCTAAAGATTCAAATTACTATCTACTCACTCACCTCTCCCTACCAATTAAAACGAAAAGTCCAACCAACAGTATGTTCTGGTTAGCCTGACTCGTGCTTAATTTTTAGCCTTTTGAGCCCTTATTGAGAATGTCCCTGGCTGGGCGGATCATGATGTCAGGATTTCGAAACCAACCTGGCCAGAATGGTGAAACCCTGTCTCTACTAAAAATACAAAAATTAGCCGGGCATGGTGGCGCACGCCTGTAGTCCCAGCTACTCGGGAGGCTGAGGCAGGAGAATTGCTTGAACCTGGGAGGTGGAGATTGCTGTAAGCCGAGATCGGGCCACTGCACTCCAGCCTGGGTGACACTGCACTCCACTGGGTGAGAGAGAGAGAGACTCCATCTCGAAACAAAAAAAAAAAAAAAAAGAGAGAGAAAGAAAAAGAAAAAGAAAAAGAAAAAGAAAAAGAAAAATGTCCCTAGAATCTGTTACTATACCAACACGGACTCCTCCCTTCTACATAAGTGCTGTAGCAAAGACGACTCTTCTAACAGCATGGCTCACAATGACGATAGCCAACAAAGAGATGTTGACTTTTTAAACTTGTACTAGCTTAATGGCTGAAGTGGATCTACCTTCCTCCCTGCAACCAGGGAGTCACTTTTCTCACCACTTTTGCTACCACTTTTTACCACCTCCTCTAAAATCTAGTTGATACCAATCCCAATCTGCCATCAACAGGGACTGATCTATCCCTTCACCCCCACATGTGCCAGACAGGACCAGGTAGGTAGGACCTGGGCCCTTTTATTCATTCTACCAACTCAGCCCTAACATCAAGGTCAACAGCAGTTAGCAAGTCCTGAAGAAATATGCGACAATCCTTGACTAACAAAATTACTTTGTTCCTGCCAGCAGGTGTGCTTAAATAATAAAACAAAATTCATTTGGAAAACCAGACTTACAGATATTAAGCTCACGCCTGTAATTCCAGCATTTTGGGAGGCCGAGGCAGGCAGATCACGAGGTCAGGAGATCGAGACCATCCTGGCTAACACAGTGAAACCCCGTCTCTACTAAAAATACAAAAAAATTAGCCGGGTGTGGCGGCATGCGCCTGTAGTCCCAGCTGCTGGGGAGGCTGAGGCAGGAGAATGGAGTGAACCCGCCAGGCACAGCTTGCAGTGAGCCAGGATTGTGTCACTGCACTCCAGCCTGGGTGACAGAGCAAGACTCCGTCTCAACAGAAAAAAATAAAAAATAAAAAAAATAAGACATCATAAACACTTAATTGCAGAGATTTCAGTGATAGTACAACAGAACCTAGAGATCACAATGTACGTTTAGGCTCACCAAGGAAGGGCTTCAGGACAAAGTTGGAACTTTAGGCTGAACCTTACAGAAAAAGGAATTGGAAATGCATTGACTAAAGTAAAGCAAGGAGCAGGTGTTTAATATAAACAATAAATGAGTTTCTCAAACTCTGCACTATGGACATCTTGAGCCAAAGGGTTTTAGCTTGCGATGAGCTGCTGTCTGTGTGCACTGTAGGATATCTGCATCCCTGACCTCTATCCAGTAGCAATCCTCACTCCAAGTGGTAAAAAAATATCTCTAAGCCATTGCCAAATGAACCATGGGAGGGAAGTGGTCCCTGGTGGAGGACACTACAACACACAATCCCTTTTGTTAACATCTTATTGCTTACTGCTTACCTTAAAATAAAAAGACTGGGGAAATCAGAACTGCCAAGATCAAAGTCACAAAATTTGAGGAATAAAATCTGTGGCACGTGTATATACATCTTTTTAAAGAAACAGAGATAAAGAAATCTAAATAATCTAAACCTAATATACAGATGGTTCATTTAAAAAATAAATACTCATTAGCATTAAAATCTATCTCATGAATCACTTTCAGTTGTACAAGATAACGGACTATGAAGATCTAATCTAGAATTTTTTTTCTTGGGTATAGTCACCTGTGTATTAAGTGGAGGGGGAAAAAAATCCCCCTTTCATCCAACCCAAAGACCAATTCATGTGATATACAGCAAAGACAATAATCATTCCATTTTTAAATTTAGGGAGACTGAAAGGCATATGTAAGTGATTAAAGTTTAAAATCTGTTACTGAAATACAAAAATGAGTTGGCACAGCCACAAGTGGTGAGAGATTACTGTATATTTTAATACAAAGGTTTTATCCTGAAGAATCTTGAGTTTGAAAGTAAAACAAAAGTATCTTAACAATGTCTGCTATGTTGGCTTTTAATATTTTGGTATTCATTTATTTTGTGTAATTTTATATACAGATTACTTTCACTGCTATTTTAAACTATACCCCAGAGTTATGTGCTACTTTAAAATTACCAATCAAGTAAGTAATAATTATCTGGAATGCATTTTTTCTGTATCTCATACTTTCAAAAAAAGAAGAAAAAAATCATTAAAAGCAAAGTACCTATCAAAAGAACAATTTGTACTTTGGTTTAAGGACTGAATACATGGAAAATGAACATGTCAACACTATTAAATGAATTAACCCTTCCTGGGAATCTCCATCTACATATGACAAAACTAAAAAGATAAACTGGAAATTTGTACTGATACATAATTATACATATTTATGGGATACACGTGACACTTTTGATACATGTATGCAATGTGTATTGGTCAAATCGGTATTTGGGATATCTATTTCAAACATTTATCATTTGTGCTGGGAACATTTCAGATCTTCTCTAGCTATTTTGAAATACACAATAAATTATTAACTATAGTCATCCTACTGTGCTATCAAATACTAAAACATACTCTTTTTATCTGACTGTGCTTTTGTACCTATTAACCAACTTCTATTCATCCCTGGCCCCCCACCCTTCTCAGCCTCTGATAACCCTCATTCTACTCTCTACCTCCGTTAAGTTCAACTTTTTTAGCTCCAACATAATGCATGAGAGCATGTGATATTTGTCTTTCTGTGCCTGTCTTATTTCACTTAATCTAATGATCTCCAGTTCCATCCACATTGGTGCAAAGGATGACACTTCATTCATTCTTTTTATATCTGAATTGGATTGTATTCCATGGTGTGTGTGTGTGTATGTGTATATGTGTATATATATGTGTATTATAGATGTATATATGTGTACATGTATATACATATACACCCCACATTTTCTTTATCCATGCATCCATTTACAGATACTTAGGTTGATTCTCTATCTTGACTACTGTAAACACCGCTGCAATAAATATGCAAGTATCGGCCAGGCGTGGTGGCTCACGCCTGTAATCCCAGCACTTTGGGAGGCCGAGGCGGGCGGATCAGGAGTTCAAGACCAGCCTGGCCAACATGGAGAAACCCCGTCTCTAGTAAAAACACAAAAATTAGCCAGGCGTGGTGGTGTGTGCCTGCAGTCCCAGCTATTTGGGGAGGCTGAGGCAGGAGAATCACTTGAACTTGAGAGGCAGAGGTTGCAGTGAGCCGAGATCGCACCACTGCACTCCAGCCTGGGAAACAAGTAAGACTCCATCTCAAAAATGGAAAAAAAAAAGAAAGTGCAGGTATCTCTTTGACATACTGACTTCTTTTCTTGTGGACATTGATCCAGCAGTGGGGATGGCTAGGTCAGACGGCAGACCTATTTTTAGGTTTCTGAGGAACCTCTACACTGTTTCGCATAGTAGCTGTACCAATCTACATTTCCACCAGCAGTGTACTAGTGTTTCCCTTTTTCTGCACCCTTGCCAGAATCTGCTATTACTCTTTCTTTTTTAGACATGGTCTTACTCTGTCACCCAGGCTGGAGTGCAGTGGTGCAATCTCACCTCACTGCAACCTCTGCCTCCTGGGCTCAAGTGATGCTCCCACCTCAGCTTCCCAAGCAGCTGGAACTACAGGTGTGTGCCACCATGCCTGGCTTGTCTTTTTGTTAATAGTCATTTAACTGGGGTGTATATCATCTCATTGTGGTTGTGATTTACATTTTCCTGATGATTAGCCAGGTTGAAAGTATTTCATATACCTGTATATCTTCTGAAAAATGTTCAGATAATTTGCCCATTTTAACTGGATTATTTGGTGTTTTTTGCTTTTGAGTTGAGTTCCCTATATATTCTAGTTATTAATCCCTTGTCAGAAAGATAGTTTGCAAATATTTTCTCCCATTCCATTTTCTTCACTCTGCTGACTTTTCCCTTGTTGCGCCGAAGCTTTTTAGCTTGATGTAATCCCATTAGTCTATTTTTGCTTTCGTTGTCTGTGCTTTTGAGGTCTCGCCCACCTTTGCCCAGACCAATGATCTGAATTGTTGGAAATGCTTTTTTAAGAACAAAACTAGGTCCAGGCACATTGGCCAATGCCTGTAACCCCAACACTTTGGAAGGCTGAGGCAGGAAGACTGCTTGAGCCCAGGAGTTTGAGACCAGCCTGGGCAACATAGCAAGATCCCATCCCTACAAAAAAATTTAAAAATTATCCAGGCATGGTGGCACGTACCTGTAATCCTAGCTACCCGGGAGGCTGAGGTAGGAGGATTGCTTGAACCTAGAAGTTCAAGGCTGCAGTGAGCTATGACTGTGCCACTGCATTGCAGCCTGGGCGAAAGAGGAACAGTCTCTAAAAAACAAAACAAAACTGCAGCTTGCTGTAGTCTCATCCCTCCAAAAGAAGTTATTCAAAAAGCACTACTCATAGTTATCAAATGGAGCTAGGATTCTTGAAGACTAAGAAATTGCAGGAAAATATGGGTCCACTAACTGGCAGGAATCTCCACATCCTGAGTAATAATAGTCAGCAAGTTTTCTGAGTTACCTGGAAAATTCTACACAAGAAAACTATAGATTCGGAGGGAAGAGGAGGAGTTAAAATAAAACAAAACTACTGATTTAATGATGGTACTATTTAACATTCTTTTTAAAAGGTGCATTGTTTAAAGACATTTATAAAAAGGAGAGAAGTAATCAGAAAATTATAAGAGTAGTACAAGAGGTCCAAAGTCTAAATGACCAGTTTAAAAAGAAAAAAATACACACAAAGTGGAGAAGAAGCCAGTAATTATTTTAAATCAAAAATATTTTTTAAAAATTGAAAATAACAAGCATTGATGAGGATATGGAGAAACTGGGACCACTGGGCACTGCTGATAGGAACGTAAAATGGCGCGGCCATAGTGGAAAACAGTTCCTCGAAAAGTTCAACACAGAACTACCGTATGATCCAGCAATTCTACTTCTAGGTGTATACCCAAAAGAAGTGAAAGCAGAGACTTAGACACTCGCACACCAACATTCACGGCAGTGTTATTCACAATGGCTAAAAGGTAAAAACAACCCTGAACCCTGAAAGCATTACGTAAAGTAAAATAAGCCAGACACAAAATATTTTATAATGTCACTTAAGTGAGGTACCTAAAATCCACCAAACTCAAAGACACAAAAGCTAGACAGGGATTGGGAGGAAGGAAGAATGGTCATTATCATTTAATGGGTACAGAATTTATATTTGGGACAATAAAAAGGTTCTGGAAATGAGTAGTGATGATGGCTCTACAACAATGTGAATGTACTTAATGCCACCGAACTGTACATTTAGCAATGGTTAAAAAGTGGTAAATTTCATTTTTTGCATGTTTTGCCTCAACCAACCAATCCATAAATAGTTCCCAGAATTAAAAAATACTAGTTTTCAAATTAAGAGAACTCACAAGAGTTGCTAAAGAGTGACCAACACAAGGGTTGACAAAGAGAATCACAGCAAAGCACACTGTAGTAAAAACTGTGTAATTCTGGAATCAAAGAGAAGATTCTATAAAACTCCAGGGACACAAACCAGGTCACATACAAAGAGGGCTCCAGTTTTATCAACCGGTGTCAAAGAAAGCAATGAAAAAATTCCTTCAAAATTCAGAGAGACAATAATTTTCAACCTAGAATAACCAGACTATCAAATAAGTAGGTAGAATAAACACATTTTCAGACACTGAAAGTACAAAAAACAAAAAAAAACAAAAAACAAAAAAAAAGTGTTATTGTGCCTTCTCTCATTCCACCAAAACAATGATGTAAACCAAGAAAGAGCATGACATGGTATCTAGAAAACTGAGACTCCAACACAAAAAGTTAATTACAGGATGATAAAAATGGGTCTCCCATCATAAGATGGTAGGATTTCCATCTTCGTCATAACATGGTAGGATTAAGGCAGGTCTAGCGAGCAACCAGTCCAGAATGGAGCAGTTAAGAAGGCTCTACAAGAGATTTTTTTTTAAACATGAAATTGATATGTAAACAACTAAAATCTGAGTTGAATTAGTCATAAGAATACAGAAAACTAAATGAAAAAAACAGCATTAACAGAGACAATGTATATATTGAATGCTAATGTGACTAAAATTTCAATGTAATTATATTGGATAACATGAGCAGTTCAAGTGGGAAGTATGTGTCTATGCTTGGAGAAGGAGCACGGAAAAGAAACTAAATCTTAACTTTCATTAGTAAGAAATCAGATATTTCTTACTGTCTGAAGTAAGTAAGGAAAAAAGGAAAAAGTAACTAGACTGTAAAATTAAGGAAAAAAGTAACTAGTAAAAAGACTGCACCTTAAAAATAGGAAGGTAGGCCAGGCGTGGTGGCTCATGCCTGTAATCCTAGCACTTTAGGAGGCCAAGGTAGGCAGATCACAAGGTCAAGAAATCAACACCATCCTGGCCAAAATGTTAAAACCCCGCCTCTACTAAAAATACAAAAATTAGCTGGGCATGGTGGTGTGTGCCTGTAATCCCAGCTACTCGGGAGGCTGAGGCAGGAGAATCGCTTGAACCAGGGAGTTGGGGGTTGCAATGAGTCGAGATCGTGCTACTGCACCCCAGCCTGGCAGTAGAGCAAGACTCTTGTCTCCAGAAAAAAAAAAAAAAGAAAAGAAAAGAAACCAAAAGAAAAGAAAAAAGAGAAGAAAAGAGGAAGGTAAACACCAAAAGCAACTACTAAATGATTTTAAAGCAGTTTTACTTGCAGCTCAAAAAATAAAAAACAAAAAAAATTTAAAGTGGTTGTCTCTCAGGAGTAAGAGATAAAAGAAAGTACACAGAGACTTTTTTGCGACCTTTGTCATATTAATGAATTCACTAAAGTGTGTGCATATAACTTTAATAAAAGTAAAAACTAAATAATAAAAAATATCAATTTAAAAAGTCAGGTGGAGGTCTGGAGTCTGGAAGCCTGACCAGGTATTTCAACCACTTTCTCATTTGTAGAGCCTAAGGCAGATAACCCTAGCCTCTCTGTTTCCCCCATCTGTGAAACAGGGATAATAGTATTTACTTTTGTTGCTGTAAGGATTAACACTAGTGTAAGCAAAGTGCTTAGTAAAGTGGCTGACACCTCGTAAGCACCCAATGGTTGCTTTTCCTCAAGAAACTCAGGATGGGAAGAACATCTGAGTAATACAGTAGATATATACAGACAGCTTTGGGGATGAGAGTAGTGTCCTGAGATGGCATTAGTAAGGAAGACTGGAACAGCGAGAAAGACCTGTGTTAGACCACAATAAGATGCTTGGGTTTATATTGGCATTCTCTCTGGCCTAGAAATACTTCTAAAGGCACTTTACCCTCTTTAATCAGAGAGGACAAAATCTCTACCCAACGTTGCTTCTCCACCCATTCACAAAACTGCTTGTTTTAAAAAATAAATGAAATAATTCTTTCTTCCATTTTTCCTGTCTTTATTGAGACAAAGTTTCACTCTGTTGCCCAGGATGGAGTGCCATGGCACAATCTCAGCTCACTACAGTCTCCACCTCCTGGTTCAAGTGATTCTCCTGCCTCAGCCTCCCGAGTAGCTGGGATTACAGGTGAGTGCCACCATGTCCAGCTAATTTTGTTGTATTATTAGCAGAGACCATGTTGGCCAGGCTGGTCTCGAACTCCTGGCCTCAGGTGATCCACCCGTCTTGGCCTCCCAAAGTGCTGGGATTACAGGCATGAATCACTGCACTCAACCATAAAAATAAATGAAACATTTCAACTAACAGAAAAGTACAGAGAAGAGTTATATCACTTAGCTTTGTCAAACCTTAGCTAGTTACATTTTTGTAGTTCTTGATGAGCTAAAAGACATTTACATATGTTAGACTTACTCCAAAAATTCTTTGACTCCACCAGGATTTTCTATCCATTGATTCTATTACCTTTTTACTGTCCCTCACCCCTCTGACAACCTCTCTCCCTTCATTACCCAGCTTCAATTGTAATAATTATAATCAGGCCCGGTGCTGTGGCTCACACATGTAACCCCAGCATTTCAGGTAGATCACCTGAGGTCAGGAGTTCGAGACCAGCCTGCTCAACACGGTGAAACCCCATCTCTACTAAAAATACAAAAACTAGCCAGGTATGGTGGCGCGTGCTTGTAATCCCAGCAACTCAGGAGGCTGAGGCACGATAACTGCTTGAACCCGGGAGGCAGAGGTTGCAGTGAGCCGAGATCATACCATTGCACTCCAGCCTGGGCAACAGAGCGAGACTCCGTCTAAAAACACAAAAAAAAAAAAAAAAAAAGAAGAAAGAAAAAGAAATTATAATCACTCCCTCACATATAGTTCATTCTCTAGCCCTTCTCTGGATTCACTGTTAAAAAATAAATAAATAAATAAAAATCAACGCAATCCCCACCAAATCTTTGCCTACACAAACATAGGAAAGAAAGCAAAGACAAAGAAAAATCCACAACCATGCTGGCTGATCTTGAGTACACTATAAATGCTACCAGACATTATCCCCAGTCTATTTCATTCTCTGACTCTCCCAGTAACTATTTCATATCTTCTCACCTCAACCTTACATTGAGTTTTCCCTCCCTCACACTCAATGGCCTTGCTTCCTGTTGCACTTATAAAACTGAAATAAGGAATTTCCAGAGTCCCACCAGTTACCTACTGCCATGTACATGTACACACCCTGAATTCCCACCTGTTATCACAGATGGAGCTATCCATGCTCTAGTCTATTTATATACTAGATTTGCCATTTGATCACCTACTCAAGAGTACCACTTGAGCAATTCTCCCTTAGAAGTAAGCTTCTAGTTTACTTTACCTCAAATATATTTTCAGCACAGCCATTCATTGGACAATTCTTTTAACACTTAAGTCTGACAGTGTCACTCCTCTGCTCAAAACTCTGCAATCCTAGCCAGGTGCAGTGGCTCACGCATGTAATCCCAACACTTTGGGAGGACAATGTGGGAGGACTGTTTGTATCTAGGAGTTCAAGACCAGCCTGGGCAACAAGATCCTGTCTCTACAAAAAAATTAAAAATTTGCCAGGCATGGTGGCGCAAGCCTGTAGTCTCAGCTACTCGGGAGACTGAGGGAGGAGTACTGCTTGAGCCCAGGAGTTCGAGGCTGCAGTGAGCCATGATCACATCACTGCACTCAGCCTGCATGACAGAGTGAGACTCTGCCTCAAAAACAACAACAACAACAACAACAACAACAACAACAACAAACTGCAACAGCTCTGGATTTCACTTAAAGCCCAAAGCCTTTACAATGCTCCACATTGCCCTACATTATATTTCCCCCATTTCCTTTACCTCCTCCTCTCCTTGATCAGTCTCCTTTAGCCACAGTAGCCTCCTTGTTAGTCTGTGAAAGGGCTAAACACACTAGTCCTACTTAAGGCTTTTGCAATGAAAGATTCTTCTACCTTGGCCAGGCGCAGTGGCTCATGCCTGTAATCCTAGCACTTTGGGAGGCCGAGGCGGGTGGATCACGAGGTCGGGAGATCGAAACCCTCCTGGCCAACATGGTGAAACTCTGTCTCTACTAAAAATACACAAATTAGCTGGGCATGACAGCGCACATCTGTAGTCCCAGCTACTCAGGAGGCTGAGGCAGGGGAATTGTTTGAAACCAGGAGGCACAGATTGCAGTGAGCCAAGACTGCACCTCTGCACTCAAGCCTGGTGAGAGAGCGAGACTCCATCTCAAAAAAAGTCTTCTACCTGGATTTATCTTCTATATACTGCATGGCTGACTCCCTTACTTCTTGGGCCTCAATCAAATGTCACCTTCTAAATGAGACCTCCTCTGACCATATTATTTAAAATTCCAACTACCTAGCCAGGCATGGTGGCTCACACCTGTAATCTCAGCCTTTGGGAGACTGAGGTGGGAGGATCACTTGAGCCCACAACTTTGCAATCAGCCTGGGAAACACAGTAAAACCCCGTCTCTCTCTCTCTTTTTTTTTTTTAGATTGAGTCTTGCTCTGACACCCCGGCTGGAGTGTGGTGGCACGATCTCAGCTCACTGCAACCTCTGCCTCCCAGGTTCAAGCTATTCTGCCTCAGCTTCCTGAGCAGCTAGGATGACAGGCGTGCGCCACCACGCCTGGCTAATTTTTGTATTTTTAATAGAGATGGGGTTTCACCGTGTTGAGCAAGCTGGTCTTGAACTCCTGGCCTCAGGTGATCCACCTGCCTCAGCCTCCCAAAGTGCTGGGATTACAGGCGTGACCCACTAGTGCCCAGCCCACCCCGTCTCTTTAAAAAAAAAAAAAAAAAAACCCAATACCTATTCACACTTAAAAAAAAAAAAAAAGTAACATGGGAATTTGAGGGGAGCGGCGGGGAGGCTTTCTGGTAAAGACCTCCCAGAAAGTCTACTAGACAAATTCTAAAACAGCTGTAACATTCTCCACTCTTAACTCTCATTTCCCTTACTCTTTTTATTTTTGCATTGCCATTACTACCCAGTAACATAATATATAACTTATTTAATCATCTGTCTGCCCACATATTTATTCACACACACACACACACACACATAAAACAAATGCAAAGTCTGTCAAGTAGTAGGCACTGAATAATTATCTGGTGATTGAATAAATTAATATCCTGAAGCCCACTCTGTGGGAATAATGTTTACAAACCATCTACAGTAGAAAAAAGAAATCAGGCAGAAAAAATGCCACCTTCCAAGCAGATCTGGGAATTATGTGTAGAATTGTTTTGGCAATCAATAAGAGAATAGCCGGGAGGAGTCACTCACGCCTGTAATCCCAGCACTTTGGGAGGCCAAGGCGGGCAGATCATGAGGTCAGGAGATCGAGATCATCCTGGCCAGCATGGTGAAACCCCATCTCTACTAAAATACAAAAAATAAGCCAGGCAACGGTGGCGCGCACCTGTGGTCCCAGCTACTCGGGAGGCTGAGGCAGGGGAATAGCTTGAACCTGGGAGACAGAGGTTCAGTGAGCTGAGATCACACCACTGCACACCAGCCTGGCAACAGAGCAAGACTCCGTCTCAAAAACAAACAAAAAAATAGGGGAACAGATTCATATTTGAACTGCAATGCATAATAAATATAGCAAGCACATACATAACCACAAATGCCAGGTACTGTTCTATGCACTTTGGACATACTAACTCAATCTTCAGAAGCATATGTATGAATTAGGTGGTACTACTCTCCCCATTTTATTAACAATAAGCAACTTTGAAACAGGTTAAGTAAGGTTAAATAAGCTGCCCATAATTGCACAGTTAATAAGTAACAGGGTTAGGATTTCAATCCAGGCATTATGGCTTCAGAATCCATACTCTAAATACATCATGACATCTAGTTATAGGAATATTATAGTAGAGGAGTGTCCAATGTTTTGGCTTCCCTGGGTCACACTGGAAGAGAAATTGTCTTGCACTACACGTAAAATACACTAACACTAATGATAGCTGACGTGCTATTTTTTTAAAAATCGCAAAAGTCTCATAATGTTTCAAGAAAGTTAATGAATTTGTGTTGGGTAACATTCAAAGCTGCCCCAGGCTGCACACAGCCTGCAGGTTGTATAAGCTCGGTATAGGCCAAAGAAAAGTTAATGCAAACACGCATCCCTAAGCTATTATGTGGTAAGAAAAGATATATAAAGAATTTAGTTGTCCTAAGGGAGTTCACAATCTAAACAAAAAACATTGGCACAGCAAATTTTATATATGATGACGGAAGTGGGCTGAGTCACATCTAATTCAGGGTCAAGGGAGGTTTTCTAGAAGAGATGACCCCTAGCATGTATCTTTTAAAATGAGCACAAAGTTGCCGGGCGCGGTGGCTCACGCCTGTAATCCCAGCACTTTGGGAGGCTGAGGCGGGCGAATCGCGAGGTTGGGAGATCGAAGCCATCCTGGTTAACACGGCCTAATCCTGTCTCTACTAAAAATACAAAAAATTAGCTGGGCATGGTGGCGGGCACCTGTAGTCCCAGCTACTCGGGAGGCTGAGGCAGAATGGCGTGAACCCGGGAGGCAGAGCTTGCAGTGAGCCGAGATCGTGCCACTGCACTCCAGCCTGGGTGACAGAGCGAGACTCTGTCTCAATAAATACATACATACATACATAAAGCACAAAGTCAAGAGCAACACAGAAGAAGAGAGAAAAAATGTGCACAAAGAAAAAGTAAGGTCTTTGTTCCAGCAAAGGGAATGAACGTTATGTACAAAGTCACTGGGATGACGGAGTATGAATTTATACCAGAGAACTGAGTAATTTAGGAGAAAAGAAAAACACAGGGAACAAATAGAAAATTACCAAATTAAGTAGAGTCACAATTATTTATGCCTTAAATCTCATAAGAAACTTAAGTTTTAACTTGAGCAAGGGAGAAGGTGCATAAAGATTTCACTTACGGGAATAACACACTTACATTGTAGCATGACTACCATTAATAGCATGTATTAGACAAGACTAGAAAGGGCAAGCAAAATCAAGTTAGAAAAACCTATACAAAACCCAGGCAAGGTGAGGATGAACAGATACTATCTACAGATCCATAACCCAATGTTGTCTGTGAACCTTCATGTTCATTCCCACATAATGCTGCACCATTGCAAATTCTCATCTCCTCTAGCTTAAATATCATAATAGTCTCCTGAGTGATTTTCCTAATTCCTTTGAATTAGACTCAATTTCTCCAGGGCAAAGCTCTGATTTATCTTTTCTCTGCTCAAAAGTCTTCATTAATTTCTAATGTCTTTCTAAAGCCAAAATTCTATGCATTAGCAAGACCCTTCCTAATTTACCCTAATTCTTCCTCCACAGCTCTGAACTTTACTATTCCTTTGCTCACTTTTCCCTCTGCCCAGATTAAGTTAAAACGCCTCCTTGCACCATGATGCACTGCTAAATATTCCTTACCATAAATAAACTTTTTAAGTTACTGCTCCCAAAGCACTTTAACTTCCTTAAAGCAACTATTATATTCTTCCCCAGACCATAATCCCCAGTTCTATGTCTCTTTTTCCTTATAAGATCAGGTTCCATGATACTAGGCTAACAGAAGCTACAGCATCAAGAAATATAAGCATTTCAACAATTCAAAGATCTTAGTAAGAACAATGAACATCTCACAATAATAGAACAAAGGTCAGTGCTAAGTTTATCTGGACCTTTAAAGGTCAGAAGGTGATTCCCACTGACACAGTAAGTTGCCATTATAACCTTCACAACAGTTTAAAGACAATAATTCTAACACATTTTATCAGTATGATGAATTACAGGTACTGTATACACATATATGCTGATTACAGCACACACTAATGAGTTAGCTCCCCAGCTCTTGGTTCCCATTTTCTTTAAAAGGTACTGAATACACATGGATGGGCCTCCAGTAGCCAGCTCTGTTTCTCTCATCATCCCACCTGACCAGGGCTAGGCCAATCAGTTATTTTCCTCCAAAAATGTAAAATATGGAAGATACCAAGACTGGAACTCAGTCCTTCGCTAGAACCTGAAGAACAAGTCTTAACAACTTCCGCTGCTGAGGTCCCTGGGCTCCATCCTCATACCTTTTCGCTTGCTAGCATAGCTCAACCCTTGTTTCTAAGTGCTACTTCAATATCCTTCTAATAAATCTTTCTTTCCCTTCTTTTCTAGTTTTCTTTTGGGCTTACGTGAACCACAATCAGTTGTGCTGCTTGGAAGTAAACATTTTAAAATGAATTTGATGCATTCAAAAAGGCAAGTATTATTTTGGGACTAAATCTTAAATGCTTTAGCTTAAAAGCAGAAATCTGAGCTGTGAAGAAAGGAAAGGAAGAAGAGGGAGAGAGGGAGGGAGGGAAGGAGGGAGAGGGAGGAAGGAGGGAGGAGGGAGGGAGGGAAGAGGAGGGAGGGAGGGAGGGAGGAAGGGAGGAAGGAGGAAGGAGGAAGGGAGGAAGGAGGAAGGGAGAAGGAGGAAGGGAGGAAGGGAGGAAGGAGGAAGGGAGGAAGGAGGAAGGAAGGAAGGAAGGAAGGAAGGAAGGAAGGAAGGAAGGAAGGAAGACCCCTTTGGGCTTTCTAATTATAATTTAGAAGTTATTTCCTATTTAATATTTAAAGTGCTGTGAGACTACTAAATTAATTCAAATCTGGGTGGACATTCCCAAATGAACCATTTAAAACACTCAGTCCAGCAGACAACCCAATGCCTTAAGGTTCACCAAAGTATTCAGAGAATTTAAGTTTAGTGTGATTCTCTGCAGGTAATCCTACAGAATGTTAAAGATCCTCTATGTTGTTACACATATTGGCAATCCTCCTAAGACAGATTACTACCAATAAAGTAACTTTATTGCTATTTTCCTTTCTTCCTAGAAATTTATCCCTTTAGTTTGATAAATTTTCTTTTCTACCCTTGACTATAAATTGATGAATTTTACATTTGTCCAACGTAAGTATCCTAGATCTTCAAAATACATAAATGCTCCTGCATCAGACCCAAACACTGATTTTCCTACATAGAAATTAGATCTGAATTTACTATGTATATATTTATGAATTTGTTTCTAGTCTGAAAAAGGCTGTTCATTTCAGCCAATCATATCTATAAAAACTATTTTATTTTTAATATACGCTTTTTACCTTTTAAAATTACTAAAAAGGTAAATGCTTAGTGAAAATACAAATTAAGAAAAATTAAGCTACTAATGATGAAACTTTGTAATTCAGAAACAAAAACATTCAAACTGAAAACCAAAAAGCAAAGGTAATCCAAATTATTATTTTAAGTGGCTTCTGGTGTTTCTCTTCCAAGCATATTATATCTAAAAAATCTAAATCCCTTAACATACAAAGATTTGCTCAAGTGTACTTTCATTTTTCATGGTGACTTTTTAAAAAGCAACTTACTAAACGATCCACTTCCATTTTTTATTTTACTGAGTGCACACAAATATTAAGTATATTCTAAATTAAATGCTGTATTACTCGGGATAGAAATGAAGGGACTGTCATGTCTTCCTTTGATGAACTACTGCACTATTTAAATTGTTTTAAACAAAGTTTCCTAGTTTTGTAATAAAAAAAGTATTTTAAATATCCAGCCATGTTTTTTTTTTAACAGTCTATGCCTCATCTCAATACCAAATTCAGTGATTTTTTAAAAGGGCACATTAAAGAAACCTTATTCCAGCTGGGCACCGTGGCTCATGCCTGTAATCCCAGCAATTCTATGAGGCCAAGGCGGGTGGATCACCTGAGGTCAGGAGTTCAAGACCAGCCTGACCAACATGAAGAAACCGTATCTCTACTAAAAATATAAAATAAAATTAGCCAGGCGTGATGGCGCATGCCTGTAATCTCAGCTACTCGGGAGGCTGAGGACAGGACTGCTTGAGCCTAGGACATAGAGGCTACAGTGAGCTATGGTCCCACCACTACACTCCAACCTGGGTGATGGAATCACAAGGTCAGGAGATCGAGACCATCCTGGCTAACACAGTGAAACCCCATCTCTACTAAAAAATACAAAAAACTAGCCGGGCGAGGTGGCGGGCGCCTGTAGTCCCAGCTACTCGGGAGGCTGAGGCAGGAGAATGGCGTGAACCTGAAAGGCGAGCTTGCAGTGAGCTGAGATCCGGCTACTGCACTCCAGTTTGGGCGACAGAGCGAGACTCCATCTCAAAAAAAAAAAAAAAAAAAAAAAAAAAGACCCTGTCTCAAAAACAAACAAAACAAAAAAGCAGGGCCAGGAAGAAAGCTTTACCACATAACCTGACTATGCTGGCACACTTATTTTAGACTGCCAGCCTCCAAAACCGTGAGGAGATACATTTCTATTAAGTCACCCAGTCAATGGTATTTTGTTATAGCATCCCAAGCTAAAACAGTAAATCTGTATTTTGAAGGAATAGTGACGTATGATGCAGAAGGAAATAATGATAAAACCACCAAATTATGCCCTGTAGAAGAAGCCTACACCTTGGCAAAATAATATTTATAACCAAATACCCCTAATATTGAGTGGAAAATATGACAAAATTTTAAATGGCAAGGCTATTACATTCTAGGAAAATCTGGGAAGCTCTTAGGCAAGAGCCAAGTGGACAAAGAACAGACAGAATCTGGACATATGGAAATTGGGAGGGAAGAGAGAAAGCAAGTTTACTTCACTCAGTATACCCTTTCACCCACTCACACTCATGACTCCAATCCCAATAATAATTTCTATTATTTTCTAGAGTTAGAAACAACAGCTCCTAGGGGCCGGGCATGGTGGCTCACATCTGTAATCCCAGCACTTTGGGAAGTCAAGGGGAGCGGATCATCTGAGGTCAGGAGTTTGAGACCAGCCTAGCCAACATGGCAAAACTCCGTCTCTACTAAAAATGCAAAAATTAGCTGGGTGTGGTGGCACACGCCTATAATCCCAGCTACTAGGGAGGCTGAGGCAGGAGAATCGCTTGAATCTAGGAGGGGGAGGTTGCAGTGAGCCAAGATCACACCACTGCACTCCAGCCTGGGCAACAGAGTGAGACTCTGTCCCCTCTCCCGCAAAAAAGAAATAATAGTTCCTTTGTATATGAAGACAGGGTTCTATTTTTCATCTACAGTGATGTATCTTTTAACGACAGGGGTATGTTCTGAGAAATGTGTCATCAGGTGATTCCTATGTATGAACATCACAGAGTGCACTTATACAAATCCACATGGTATAGCCTACGATACACCTAGGCTATATGGTATATAGCTTACTGCTCCTAGGCCATAAACCTGTGATGGTAAGTATTCACACATCTGAACATATGTAAAATAGAAAAAGCACAGTAAAAATCCAGTATTATAGTATTATAGGACCACCATCATATAAGTGGTTCATCGACGACTAAAATGTCATTATATGGTACAAACCTATATTCATTTATCTAACCCAGCTCCTATTGTGTGACACACTCTGAGTAAGGGAAGCTCGCCCCCTCAAAACTTACAGAACAAGTAGAAACAGATTAGTCAGCAAACAGCTCTAACAGAAAATGCAACTGATACATGTCAGAAATATGGCAGTTTCGATTGAGAAAAGGAGATCCAAGAAAACTTTTCAGTAAATAATATATATTTGAATGGAGCCATCTGAACAGTCTTAAAAGACAAGTTGAAGGTATCCATAAGGAAGAACATATGAGGCAATTAACAACAAGGTGCTATGAGAATTTAACACCAACACAATAGAGCACTGCATATTCAGTGAACTTCAAGTAATGTGGAAAAGTTACGAATGGTGGCAAGAGAAGACTGGAAAGGTAAAAAGAACACAGGTGAAGAAAAAATTTTAAAGACCAAGACACTACATGGGAGGCTGGGATGGGAGAACTGCTTGAGCCCGGGAGGTTAAGGCTGCCATGAGCCGTGGACACACCACTGCACTCCAGCCTGGGCAACAGAGCAAGACCGTGTTTCAGATAAATAATAAAATAAAATAAACACTACAACAGCACAGTCATCCCTTGGTATACTTCAGGAACTAGTTCCAAGACTCGTCGTGTATACCAAAATCTGCACATACTTAAATCCTGCTGTCAACCCTGTAGAACCCACGAATACAAAAACAGCAGTCCATTGTGTAGGCGGGTTTCACACATCCTACAAATACTGTACTTTCAATCTACGTTTAAGGTGACCCCCACAGTTGAAACCTGTGTTGCTTAAGAGTCAAGTGTATCTGCCTGGCTAAAAGTATAAGAAAGATAGGATAAAAATATAAGAAAGATATTAACTAGCAATGATGTACAAAGGAGACATCAAAGGAAACAAAATAGAGTGACCATACCTCCTAGTTTCCCCAAAACCATCCTAGTCTGTATCTGCACGCCCAGTGTCCCAGCCAGTTTACCACCTCTACCATACATTAACAAAATACTGTTAATAGTTGCATTAAAACATGCTGGTATGAGCCTGGCCAACACGGTGAAACCCTGTCTCTACTAAAAATACAAAAATAGCCGGGTGTGGTGGTGGTCACCTGTAATCCCAGCTACACAAGGGTGAGGCAGGGAGAACTGCTAGAGCCCAGGAGGCGGAGGTTACAGTAAGCCAAGATTGCGCCACTGCACTCCAGCCTGGGTGACGGAGCAAGACTCCATCTCAAAAAAAAAAAGAACAAAAAAAAAACAACCAAACAAACAAAAACAACGCTGGTATGGATTTAGGAGACTTCTCCACCTTATACTTCCAGCTTCTTCCAAAGTTCTTCCAACTTTGTCAAGTTTCCAAAATGCATATATATGATGCATATATAAAGAACAGAGTCTTCACTTTAACATACACTTAATTCTGCAAGATGACAGAAATAACCAATCTCACTTTATCTCACTCTTTCTAGACTCAATGTATCTAACTATTCCCTTTCAAGGCCAGTATGCAGGGTAACCACCAGTGCCTAGGGTAGCTAGCTCCTTTGGGTGCTAAATGGGGGTGGGGGAAGTGGTCAGCACTGCTGTCACTGAAGACTGGTTGGTGTATCAGCAGTGGCCTTTGACCTGGTCTGTAAAACACACACAGCTGCCAGGCTAACAATAGGCAGAGTTTATGGGAAACTAAAGGTTAGGTTAGTTTCCTCATAGTTACCTCTATGGTTACCTGTGGTTAATGAAGCCATGAGGTTACTAACCCATCAAGAAAGTGAGGAATTAAAGGCTCTCTCCCCGCAGGTATAAAGAATGACCTGGCTGGGCACAGTGGCTGCTATCTGTAATCCCAGCATTTTGTGAGACTGAGGTGGGTAAACAGCTTGTGCCCAAGAGTTCGGAACCAACCTCAACAACACAGGCCAGACCCCATTCTCTATTAATCCCAGCACTGGGAGGCCAAGGCAAGCAGATCACTTGAGTTCAGGAGTTCAAGACCAGCCAGGGCAACATGACAAAACCCTATCTGTACTAAAAATACAAAAATTAGGTAGGTCTGGTGACACACACCTGTAATCCCAGCTACTCGGGTGGCTGAAGCATGAAAAAATCTCTTGAACCCGGGAGGTGGAGGTTTCAGTGCACCACTGTACTCCAGCCTGGGCAACAGAGTGAAACTCTGTATCTTAAAAAAAAAAAAAAAAAAAAAAGAAAACAAAACAATGAACCAATGAAGCCAGTTAACAGACCCTATATTTAATTAAACACAAAAACATCTAGGACATTCATATTATTTATTTATAAAAATTATACTTAGTGTCTCAAATAGAATTCTGATAGGTAAAACTAAAAGACTTGGTTAAAGACCTTAACTGGTGGTCTTAACATTTTTTTAAATTTCAGACATCCTAGAAGAAAACTGTAAGACATTTTTAAAATCTGAAGATATGCTTTTTCCTATAAAGCACAGTCTCTCAACCTTGACGCTACTGACATTTGGGGCCAATCCTTCATTGCTGGGGAGTATCCTGAGCAACACAGGATGTTCGGCGGCATCCCTGCCCCTGCCCCCTACCCCACTAGAGGCTGGCAGTATGCCCCCAAACTGTAACAACCAAAAAGATCTCTAGACATTGTCAGCCCTGGTTTAGAACCACTGCTATAAGGCATTGAAAAAAAAAAGTGAACAAGAATATGATAGAATTAAAGGAAAATGTGGGGGGAAAAAAAATCAGATCTGATTTATTGTCAAGTGTTATTATTAGCTTAATTAGACAGCATAGGTCAAATTAAATATTTTATTTATATTTAGATTAAAATATGTCATTTAAAACTATTTTTAAGATAGTAGAGGACAGGCACGGCAGCTCACGCCTGTATTCCCAGCACTTTGGGAGGCCGAGGCAGGCGGATCACTTGAGGTCAGGTGTTTGAGACCAGCCTGGCTAACATGGTGAAACCCTGTCTCTACTCAAAAAAAAAAAAAAAAAAAGGCCAGGTGCGGTGGTTCACGCCTGTAATCCCAGCACTTTGGGAGGCCAAGGCAGGCGGATCACGAGGTCAGGAGATGGAGACCATCCTGGCTAACACAGTGAAACCCCATCTCTACTAAAAATATAAAAAAATTAGCCAGGCATGGTGGTTGTGCCCCAGTCCGTGCCACCGGGAGGCTGAAGCAGGAGAATGGTGTGATCCCAGGAGGCTGGAATTTTGGTATTGAGTTGAGATTGCACCACTGCACCCAGCTCCGGGCTGCACAGAGCGAGACTCCACCTTAAAAAAAAAAAAAAAAAAAAAAAAAAAGCTGAGCATGGTGGCACACGCCTGTAGCGCCAGCTACTTGGGAGACTGAGGCACATGAATTGCTTGAACCCGAGGCAGGTTGTAATGAGCTGAGACTGCGGCTAATTGCACTCCAGCCTGGGTGACAAGGAGACGGGCAAATCACTTGAGGCCAGGAGTTTAAGACCACCATGGCCAACATGGCGAAACCCTGTCTCTACTAAAAATACAAAAATTAGCTGGGCATGGTGGCGCACACCTCTAATCCCAGCTACTCGGAAGTCTGAGGCAGGAGAACTGCTTGAATCAGGGAAGCAGAGGTTGCAGTTAGCTGAGATCAAGTCACTGCACTCCAGCCTGGGCAACAGAGAGAGACTCTGTCTCAAAAAAAGATAGCAGAGGGCAATCTTAAATCTTGTGGGTACTATTTTCATTCCTTCTGTTTTATAGAACTTTATGACATTTCTGAGATCTCAGAGTGCTCTCAGTATTTATTTTCTTCCTATATCCTAAATGGCTTGCTTTGGCATGTTTATTAATAAACAGGCCAGGAGTATATTTTGCGGAAAAAAAGTTACAGCTGGGTGGGGCGGCTTACATCTGTAATTCCAGCAGTTTGGGAGGCTGAGGCAGGTGGATCACCTGAGGCCAAGGTTTCGAGGCCAGCCTGGGCAACACGGCAAGATCCCATCTCATTAAAATAAATAAATAAATAAATGAATGAATAAATAAATAAACAAGGATTCCAACTAATACATAACAAAGATATGCTAGATTTAGAATATTATCACTTTCAAATCTCCAATGAAAGAAATGATACAGGCAATTTTTTTAATCTAGCCAATTTTTTAATCTAGCCAAAAAATCTGAAAAAGGAAGAACGGTATCAATGAGGAATCAGAAGTTAGCACAAAATAAAACAATGCAAATTAAATAAAGCATTTTTCACGTACTAGATTTTCAGATTTAAAAGCCTAATAATGGGCTCTGCACAATGGCTCACACCTGTAATCCCAGCACTTTGGGAGGCCAAGGTGGGAGAACTGCTTGAGTTCTGCAATTCTCAATTGAGACCAGCCTGGGCAACATAGCAAGACCCCACCTCTACAAAAAATTAATAAGTTAGCTGAGTGTGGTGGTACATACCTGTGGTCCTAGCTACTGGGGAAGCTCAGGTGGGAGAACCACTTGAGCCTAGGAGTTTGAGGTTGCAGTAAGCTATGATCATGCCACTGTACTCCAGGCTGGGCCAGAGTGAGACCCTGTCTCAAAAATATATATAAAAATAAAAATAATTTTAAAAGTTGAGTAACGCTTGGTGCTGACGTGGATATAGAGATAACTTTCATACACTGCTAGTTAGCAGAAGCATATACTGAACAAGTTTTTTGGAAGGCCAGCTAGCACTATCTGTCAAACACAGTAATGTACATAATCATGAACCCATAAATCCCATTCTTACATCTGTGCCAGGATGTTAACTTAAGCACTGTTTGAATTGGTTGGTAACTGTAAACAGCCCAAAAAACCATCAAAGAAGACAGGTTAAATAAAGAACACCCAAAACAATAAAATATTATGCAGCCCATGAAGACAATGAGGTAAATTTTTGTGTTTTGGTAAGGTATCTAAATGCAAGCCTGGGTGCAGTGGTTCACGCCTGTAATCCCAGCATTTTGGGAGGCTGAGGCAGGTAGATCACTTGTGATCAAGAGTTCGAGACCAGCCTGGCCAACATGGCAAAACCCTGTCTCTACTAAAAAAACAAAAAAATTAGCTGGGCATGGTGGCACGTGCCTGTAATCCCAGCTACTCAGGAGGCTGAGGCAGAAAAACTGCCTGAAACCGGGAGGTAGAGGTTGCAGTGAGCTGAGGTTGTGCCACTGCACTCCGGCCTAGGCAACAGAGCAAGACTCTGTCTCAAAAAAAACAAAAAGAAAAGAAAAAGAAAAAGAAAAAAGGTATCTAAATAAAGAAAATAACAAAAGGTAAACTGCAGAAGTTTCATGCCATTTTTAACAAGAGGATTAACACACATACACTTATGCGTACAGAAAATTCTATTAAGAATATATAAGAAACAGTATAGTTTCAGTTTTCTTTTTTCTTGTATTTTTGTAAAATGAGACAGAAACATCTAAAGCAGTATTAATTTCAATCCTCTTTACACGTGGGTTTTCCACTTTTATAGCACAATAATTACTTAATTCTTGTGATCCATTACACTCAAAATGCAGTTATTCTCACCGAATTCCTCCTTAACCAAAGTGAAGATGTAAATAGAAAAAGCATGTATCAAGATATTCTCCATATTTTAAATCCAAGTTTTTAAAACTACTTTTAAAATCTTACCGGTTCATCTAACCATCTAATATTTTGTCAGAAATAATTTTTAAGTAACCACATGCTGGCTATGGCACTGATTTTAGCCATATCCTACCAAAAGCAACATAACAAAACCAAAGACCACACACAATATTTACAAGAAAACTGGATGACAACTTAACAAGGTATCATCCCCAAAAACTCTCTAATATGAACAAGCAGGGCAAGACTAGAGAAGTATCAATACCTACACAAGAGGAAAAGAAACACGACTAGACCCTACAAACATGAAAATCTCAAATTCACTAGCATTCACTGATAAGGGTGGTTAAAAAACAAACAAAAAACAAGCCTACATTCTACCTACATTTAAGATTGCTCCTTACAGCAAGAAACACCGTAGTATGCAAAAGCCCTAGAAAAGGTGGACCAGTCTCCAGTTAACAAACCACTCTGAGACAAAAATGGCCACCACCTCAAAAGCCACCCTGGAAGTCACCATAGACAACAGTATCCCTAATAAAACAAAATCCCTTTGATATTTGATAAAAATATCAAATTCCCTTTAGTTGCACAATTTTAAATAGAAATATAGTGTGCCCTCTCTATCTACAAGTTCCACATTCACAAATCCAACCAACTTCAGATTGAAAATACTTAAGAAAAATTGTACTGAAATGTGGAGACATTTCTCATCATTACTTCCTAAACAACAAGGTATAAAAACTATTTACGTATCATTTACATTGTATTAGGCATTATAATTAATCTAGAGATGCACCAAGGATGTGCAAAGGTTACATCCAAATATTATGCCATTTTACATCAGGCACTGATCATCCACAGATTTTATGTCCAAAGGAGGTCCTGGAACCAATCCCCCACAGATGAGACAACCGTACTTTGCTATTAGTTGACAGAAAGCTATCTCACCCTCCCCTTTCCTCCCAGATATACACAAAATTGCAAAAATTACAAATGTTCTTTAAGACCTTGCACTTTCCTTAAATTTCAAATACTTCTACAGCATATATTTTTCTCCAGTTTCATCACCTACAAATGGGAATATCAGAACTACTTCGTAATATTGATGTGGTAAGATTTTTACTTAAATGAGAATAACAAATCCAAGATGCATATATTAACTAGAAAGCTGAGAGTCACTTCAAGCTAAAATACATCTATCAGTCTCATCACCTGTATATTTCAAACTTATGTCTCTACAAAATTACAATTACTTAAAAGTTTTTTTTTTCTTCCTTGAGGTGACTGGAAAACAGTCAAAATTATAAATGTTAAGGGTACATCAGTCATCTATCTTACTGACCCTTCCACACTCAACCTTCTCGTAATTGCCCCAAAATCCCCCACAGTACATGAGGTCAAGCTTAGGTAAGCCACTTGAAAATCTCAGAAATTACAGAAATAACGATTATAAGAGTCCTACCAGCCGGGCGCAGTGGCTCACGCCTGTAATCCCAGCACTTTGGGAGGTCAAGGCGGGCGGGTCACAAGGTCAGGAGATGGAGACCATCCTGGCTAACTCGGTGAAACACCGTCTCTACTAAAAATATTTAAAAAATTAGCCAGGCGTGGTGGCAGGCACCTGTAGTCTCAGCTACTCGGAAGGCTGAGGCAGGAGAATGGCATGAATCCAGGAGGCGGAGCTTGCAGTGAGCTGAGATCACGCCACTGCACTCTAGCCTGGGCGACAGAGCGAGACTCTGTCTCAAAAAAAAAAAAAGAGTCCTACCAAAAGCAAAAAGCTCCAAATTCTTTTTTTTTTTTTTTCTTTCTGGGACAGAGTCTCACCCTTTTGCCCAAGCTGGAGTGCAGTGGTGCCATCTCAGCTCACTGCAACCTCTGCCTCCCGGGTTCCAGCAATACTCCTGCCTCAGCCTCCTGAGTAGCTGGGACTACAGGCACCTGCCACCATGCCCAGCTAATTTTTTCTATTTTCAGTAGAGGCAGGGTTTCACCATGTTGGCCAGGCTAGTCTTGAACTCCTGACCTCAAATGATCCACCCACCTCGGCCTCCCAAAGTGCTGCGATTACAGACGTGAGCCACTGCGCCTGGCCTAAAAGTTCCGAATTCTAACAGTGGTTTTGAAAAGATGCTGGCACTGTTACACTAGAGGAGGAGGATGTAAGACAACTGAAAAAGGGGCAAGTAGTATGTATTAATAAAATGCAAATTACAAGAGGATTTAAAGCCAGTTCCATTACTCATCAGCCGTATAACCTTGCACAAATTATTTAAGCCTTCTAAGACTCAACAGCTTCATTCTTAAAAAAGAGAAAAGACCTACTTCAGATAGTAGTTGTAAAGACTAAATCAGGTTATGTATATGAAATATTTGATAATGTCTGACACAAAATAAATGTTCATTAAAAATTTGCATTTAGGAATAAAAGAAAGGCTGGGCACGGTAGCTCACGCTTGTAATCCCAGCACTTTGGGAGGCCGAGGCAGCTGAGGTCAGGAGTTCAAGACCAGCCTGGCCAACATGGTGAAACCCCGTCTCTACTAAAAATACAAAAATTAGCCAGGTATGGTGGCGGGCACCTGTAATCCCAGCTACTTAGGAGGCTGAGGCAAGAGAATCGCTCGAAACTGGGAGGCAGAGGCTGCAGTGAGCTGAGATTGTGCCACTGCACGCCAGCCTGGGAGACAGAATGAGACTCTGTCTTAAAAAAAAAAAAAAAAGAGAGAGACAGAGACACACAAGTAAATTATAATGAAAGTAGAGTTTTAAGCATGACTGTCTTCTAAGCAACGGTCAAACAGATTATAAGCATACAGACAAGAGAGATACTATGACACGTACAGCTCCAAATGGCTCTTCACTCTACAGAGCCTCTCAATAAAGCTTTTTATGTTTCTAGAAGGGCATGGTGGCGCATGCCTCTGGTCCCAGCTACTGGGGGTAGGGGCTGAGGCAGGAGGATCATTTAAGCCCAGGAGGTCAAGGCTGCAGTGGGCCATGATTGCATCACTGTATTTCAGTCTGGATGACAGAGCAAGACCTTGTCTCAAAAAAAACAAAACAAAACAAAAAAGTTTTTTATTATTTTGCATTAAGTGGTAAGTGATAACAAAAAAGCCCTTCTTCCCCACCACATGTATGCCACATTTTTTTAAAAAACCACTAAGGGCATTATTACTATTATTTTATATTATTAGTAATGTGAGACTTAAATTAGCTATTATTCACTTTATAGTCAATGGTGTGAATTCTCAAAAATATTTAATATTCAGGTAACAGGTTACCCAAGGTATCTGACAGGGATGGAATGTACAAGTGGTTACAAGTAGATTCTACACACATGTATTACAAGCAATGCAAAACCTGGGCAGCCTGACACATCAACAGGACTGCTACTGGGTGAAACCAGAGAGAAGACAGGCAACCGAACACATCAGAGAGCTGGCGAAAATGAAGATCTAAAATACATTTCTCAACATACAATGTTTTTCATAGGCACAAGTAATTAAACAGCAAACACTCTCCTCAATTATCTACACTGTTAACGTTTTAGTCAGTGATTCAGTTTTTTGCCATGGATCCTGAATAATAAACTTCTACATCAAAAAGGGAAAAGACCTTCAGTCTACAAGCAGAGAGAAAGCATGGTGTTCTGTGGACTATAAATTCCTTATCTTCTTACTAATGAGATCTGAAGCTTACTAATGATGTTTTGAAGCAACACAAAGTTTTTGACAGGTGTCCAGTAATGTCATATAGAGTAATAGTCCATAAACATTATGAACCCATACATTCACTGGCAGACACAAAGTGGATCTGTAGATATAGATACACATGTGCACAAAGGTAACACTAACATAGGTATTTTCAGAACCTCTTTATGACTATAAGGAGTTTAGTAGTAGCGGTGACTGCTGTTTCTCATGCAATATAGACAACTGCTTCTCAACTTTTTAATGTCTCCAAACCATTCACTAATTATTAATTACTCCCTAACAGTTAACATCTCACATTATTATCAGACACTTTAACACTAAGCACTATCACCATGCCCCATTCCCCACTCCTAATCGCTACTGCTACAATACCACCCCCAAATAGTGCTGCAGCACAGAGATTCCTCTAAGCTTTCAAGCTGGAAGGAACCTTGGAGATTATCTATTACAAGCCTCTCATTTAGTATCTGAGGAAACTGTGACCAATAGTAATTTAAGTGATGAAAATCATTAAAAGTAGAATAATTAGTTACAGTAACTCCCACTTACGGGACACTCACTATGTGCCCGTCGCTGCATGAAGCACCTTATAAATATAAACTCATTTAATCCCCATAACAACACTTTAAATAGACCTACTTTATTACCTGTATTTACACACCTGGAAATTAAGGGAGAGAAGTCAGCCTTGGTCATATAGTAACTACACGATAAAATTCAGAATTCAAACCTAAATCTGTTTTGTGCTCTCCTGACTGTCCAATCAGAGTTCATTCCACAAGATTAAGTACTTTAGACTTGTTTCTTGAGCCATATTCATTCTAGTTATGCCCAGCATACAGATAATTTTTACTCTCCCCCAAGTTTTCATATCTAGAGCTATGTACTTTATTATTTAAGTCCTCTCAACAGTTGAAACAACTAAAGGTACAAACCCCATTTTTTTAAGTGAGGAAACAAGCTCACAGATAATTTGTCCAAAGTCTCATCAAGAAGTAGCAAAGCTAAGTTTGGAACTCAAGCAATGCTCTCTCCAAGACATGACATTACTCCACCATCACCACACGCTAACTCACATGCAATTAGGAAAGTAGCCAACAACTAGTAAAAACTAAACTGACCATGGAAAACATGAGTTTATTTGGGCACCCAAAAGAATGAAGATAAGAAAAATTAACTCTACTCAGAAAGTTGGCGTGCTTAACTTCCAGTGTACCATTCAGGTTTACACGATGTGATGAAAAAGAAACTATTAATTTTATTCATGTTCAAAGCTTAATAACTTCACTCACTGGAATATTTAGAAGCAAAAGGGCATCCATTCAACTTTTACTGAAAATATATTGTGCTTCCTCTGAGAACCATTGTGATGATAGCACATGAGAGGACTTTACGTGACACACAGACAATTCATATTTTAGTAATTTTAGTATTTATACATTGTAAAGTGACTCAGAAAACATAACTACTACACTAAGCCAATGGCTTCAGATCTTATTTCCCACAAGAACATTAAGGGTAAAAAATTAACACAGAGGTTATGGGGGAGGGGCGCGGGGGACGGTGGCTGAGGGTTTGACCTTTATCTGTAATTTTCTTTCCACTTAAAAACAAATTTGAGGGAAAAAAAACTCAGCTGACCTGAAGAAAAGCATTAAAGAAGTAAATGTACAGATGTTACAAGAATGTGGAAAAATTCATGAACGTAGTATTTGGCTGACATTTTAGAAACAATTTTCAAAGTGTTCAAGAAATATTATGTTAGACAAAACACCACAAAATTCCCTCTAAAGAAATCCCACAGAGGCCGGGTGCAGTGGCTCACACCTGTTATCCCAGCACTTCAGGAGGCCAAGGCGGGTGGATCACTTGAGGTCAGGAGTTTGAGACCAGCCTGGTCAACATGGTGAAACCCCAACTCCACTAAAAATGTAAAAATTAACTGTGTGTGGTGGTGCGCACCTGTAGTTGCAGCTACTCAGGAGGCTGAGGCAGGAAAATCGTTTGAACCCAGGAGCCAGAGGTTCAAATGAGCCGAGATACCACTGCACTCCAGCCTGGGTGACAGAGTGAGACTGTCTCACAAAAAAAAATAAAAAAAGAAAGAAAGAAAAAAGAAACCCCACAAAAGGATCTAGCAGCCTCATGGACTTAAGGAGAACTTCTTTGTAATAATGCAGGTCTTAGTTGTTGTTAACTACTTTTAAACAACCTTTTATTTTCTTACTGTTATGTCAAAATACCTGAACACAAGGAACTTCAAACTGTAGAGAGAGGGGAAAAAAGCATCATCAAAATATGCATTATCAACAACCTAACAACGAGTATTATCTATCGAGCATTTACTCTGTGTACCAAGCACTGTGCTGAGCTTCCTATGTATTGCCTGCCCACACTTCAAGGTACTATTATTATCCCATTTTATAAATGATGGAAGTGACTTAACAGGGATGTAAAAGTCTTCCTAAAAAGCAGAATTCTAAGAAGATGGCAGTGGCGCTACAGTTTTTCATCTCTCTAAAACCTTACGGCCGACCAAACTAGAGAGCAGAACCAAAAACCAGTGGACCATATTTACAACAAAACTGACACAGTATTTCCACAGACCCCAAAAAGTAAGCGGATGAGGAAAAACTGACAGTCACATGACCTGAACATTACCGGGATCTGTGACACAGAGAAGTCAAGGTGTATCTCAAAGGCCTAGGAATAGGACAATCATAAAATAGCCAACAGGTATTCACTAGAAATCACTGCACACCAATTTGAGAACAGCAGCTGATACTGAGATGGATTCTGCCAACTCTAGCAGTGAGTGAATAGACTGTCATGAGTTTGAAAAGATGAAGCAGGTCTTGCTTACTTGAGCTCTTGAAAGTGACCCAACAGTGCTCCAATCTAGAGGTAAGCCCCACAATGAGAAACGGCCAAGAGAAATGAAGACAAGGTTCAAAAAAAAAGCAGGAGTGGCAAACACCAGCCTGGAATTTCAGAATGCAAACTGCCATGTTCTTAAAACACTTCACAAAAGCAATGAGAGTGCTCCATGTAGTTAGAAAAGCTACTCTGGGCTGAGTGTGGCGGCTCACGCCTATAATCCCAGCACTTTGGGAGGCCGAGGCAGGTGAATTACGAGGTCAGGAGTCAGCATGGCCCATGTGGTGAAACCCCGTCTCTACTAAAAATACAAAAACTAGCTAGGCGTGGTGGCATGCGCCTGTGTTCCCAGCTACCCGGGAGGCTGAGGCAGAACAGCTTGAACCTGGAGGCGGAGGGTGCAGTGAGCCGAGATCACGCCACTGCGTTCTAGCCTGGGCAACAGGGCGAGACTCCATCTCAAAAAGAAAAAAAAAATTGTGGCATAGTCATACGATGCATCTACTCAGAAATAAAAAGAAATGCAAACTATGTTGAATAGAAGAAGCCAAAGAATACATACTGTATGGTTCCATTTACATAAAATTCTAGAACTCACAAACTAATCTACATTGACAAAAAGTTGCTTGGAGGGAAGGAAGCACACACAGGGAGGGAAAATTACAATGGGACATGAGGAAACTTCTGGGAGTAATGAATGAACATGTTCACAATCTTGATTGTTGCTGATGGTTTCCTGAGGGTAGATATTAAAATTTAGCAACCTGTACATTTTGAATAAATACAGTGTATTATACGTCAATTATATCTCAATAACGCTGCTTTTTTTTCTTTTTTGAAACGGAGTTTCGCTCTTGTTGCCCAGGCTGGAGTGCAATGGCGAGATCTCAGCTCACTGCAACCTCCGCCTCCCAGGATCAAGCAATTCTCCCGAGTAGCTGGGATTACAAGCAAGCACCACATCCAGCTAATTTTGTATTTTTGGTAGGGACGGGGTTTCTCCATGTTGGTCAGGCTGGTCTTGAACTCCCGACCTCAGGTGATTCACTGGTCTCAGCCTCCCAAAGCGCTGAGATTACAAGTGTGAGCCACTGCACGCAGCCAATAACACTGCTTTTTTTAAAAAGGATTCTTCTTTTTTAAAAAGAATTCAAGACAAAATGACAAGTACTGAAGATATGCAAAGACGCAGCAATATAGTCTCTCTCCCCTCCCCAACAAAAAAACCAAAGACAACAATTCAATCACTTTCTTGAAATACCTTAATTTTTAAAAAATTTAAAAATTCATATTGAAAGACTACACCACCAGTGTGTAGATAAGAGGATTAAACAAAAAAAGACCACAACATATACCTGAGTACAATAACTCCAAAATATTCAACATTGATTTTCAAAATGTTTTTAAAGATCTAGTCTAGAAACATCACTGTATTTTGGCCTGGTGCAGTGGCTCACGCCTGTAATCCCAACACTTTGGGACGCCAAGGTGGGGAGATCACTAGGTCAAGAGTTCGAGACCAGCCTGGCCAATATGGTGAAACCCCGTCTCTACTAAAAACACAAAAATTAGCCAGGTATAGTGGTGGACACCTGTAATCCCAGCTACTCAGGAGGCTGAGGCTGGAGAATGGCTTGAACCCGGGAGGCGGAGGATGCAGTGAGCCAAGACAGCGCCACTGCACTCCAGTTTGGGCAACAGAGCGAGACTCAACTCAAAAAAAAACACAAACACACACACACAAAACCACACTGTATTTTAAAGAAAATAAATCATTTAGGAAGGTAGGCAAAAAGAGTGGGCAGTTTAATAAGGTAAAAAAAAATATCAGATGTTAACAGCTGGCCAGGCATGGTGACACCTCTGTAATCCCTGTACTTTAAAAGGCCAACAAAGTGGGCAGATCACTTCAGCTGGGGAGTTCAAGCTCAGGGGACCAGCCTAAAAGCATGGTGAAACCCCATCTCTACAGAAAACACAAAAATTAGCTAGGCGTGGTGGCATGTGCCTGTAGTCCCAGCTACTCGGAAGGCTGAGGTGGGAGACAGTTTACAGTGAACCAAGATTCTGCACTCCAACCAGGACAAAAGAGCAAGACTCTGTCTCAAAAATAAATAGATTTTAACAGTTTTATTGGGGGAAACAACAGAATTAACAAACTTAAGATACTCAAGGATAGAAAATGTGAACCAAAGATTTTATTTCCAGCCAAAGTGACCTTCAAGATTAAAGGGCACAGGCCAGCTACGATGGCTCACACCTGTTATTCCAGCTCTTAGGGAGGCAGAGGTGGGAGGACAGCTTGAGCTCAGGGGTTTTGAGACCTGCCTGGACAACAGAGTGAGACCCCGTGCTCCACAAAAAAGAAAAAAAAAAAGAAAAAGAAAAAAAAAAGAATAAAAGGCACAGACAACATACAAGACATATACATAAGAACTCCCGGCCAGGAGCGGTGGCTCATGCCTGTAATCCCAGCACTTTGGGAGGCCGAGACGGGCAGATCACTTCAAGTCAGAAGATCGAGGCCAACCTGGCCAACATGATGAAACCCCCATCTCTACTAAAAATACAAACGTTAGGCCAGGTGCAGTGGTTCACGCCTGTAATCCCAGTACTTTGGGAGGCCAAGGCAGGCACATCACCTGAGGTCAGTAGTTTGAGACCAGCCCAGCCAACATGGCGAAACCCCGTCTCAACTGAAAATACAAAAAAATTAGCCGTGCGTGGTGGCATGCAACTGTAATCCCAGCTACTCAGGAGGCTGTGGCAGAAAAACCGCTTGAACCCAGGAGGTGGAGGTTGCAGTGAGTTGAGATCGCGCCACTGCACTCCAGTCTGGGAAACAGAGCAAGCCTCTGTCTCAAAAAAAAAAAAAAAAAAAAAAAGAACTCCAGAAATATTGTTTCAATTAGCCCCTTTTCAATAATCTATTAGAGAATAAGCTTCATTCAGACAACCAAACTGACTAGAGACACAGACAATACAATGACATAAGGACTGATTGTATGCATGAGATATATACCTATTGTAAAACTAAGATTGACAGTTAAAAGAGAAAGTCAGCCGGGGGCAGTGGCTATGCCCGTAATCCCAGCACCTGGGGGCGGGGATCACTTGACGCCAGGAGTTCCAGAATAGCCTGGTCAACATGGCAAAACCCCGTCTCTACTAAAAACACAAAAATTAGCCAGGCAATGGTGGCATGTGCCAGTAACCCCAGCTACTCGGGAGGCTGACGCACAAGAATCGCTTGAACCCAGGAGGCAGAGGTTGCAGTGAGCTGTAATCGCACCACTGTACTCCAGCCTGGGCAATACAGTGAGACTCTGTCTCAAAAAAAACAAAAGGGAAAGTTATATAACAGCAATATGCTCAGACAATGTAGACAGAAAAACTTTTAAATGGGGGATAGAAATAGAGAATATGTAAAAAAAGAAAAAAAAAATTTAACATTCCTAGTAATTATATTCGTGGCAGTAATATTTGTATTATTATTTTAGACTTTCTGATGTGTAATGTTGGTTACAGTCAGTAATTACAAGACATCATGATTCTACCATCCCCTGCCTGCGTTCTTGAGAGAACAAGGATTTTTGGTATGCAAAAAGTTAATTAAAAACTCTGGGCTGGGCGAAGTGGTTCACACCTGTAATCCTAGCACTTTGGGAGGTCAAGGTGGACAGTCATGAGGTCAGGAGATCGAGACCATCCTGGCTAACACAGTGAAACCCCATCTCTACTAAAAATACAAAAAAATTAGCCAGGCGTGGTGGTGCATGCCTGTAATCCCAGCTACTCAGGAGGCTGAGGCAGGAAAATCGCTTGAACCCAGGAGGCGGAGGTTGCAGTGAGCCAAGATTGTGCCACTGCACTCTAGCCTGGGTGACAGAGCGAGACTCCGTCACAAAAAAAAAAAAGAAAAAAAAAGAAAAAGCCCTACGCACTCCCATGTTTACCGCAGCACTATTCACAACAGCCAAAACATGAAACCAGTTCAGTGCAATGGCTCATGCCTTGTAATCTTAGCACTTTGGGAGGATTGCTTGAGGCCAGGAGTTGGAGATCAGCCTAGGCAACATAGCAAGACTTTGTCTCTACAAAAAAATTACAAATTAGCCAGGCATGGTGGCATGTACCCTATCTGTAAGTCCTAGCTATTCAGGAAGCTGATGCAAGAGGATCCCTTGAGCCTAAGAGTTTGAGGTTGCAGTGAGCTATGACTGAGTTGCTGCACTAAAGCCTGGGTGACAGCAAAACCTTGCCTCAAAAATACATTTTTTTAAAAAAACGAACCAACCTGAGTTCCCATCAACAGGTAAGAAAATACGGTATATTATTCAGCAATAAGAAAGAATTAGATCCTGTCATTTGCAGCACCATGGATACAACTGTAGGCCACTATGTTAACTGAAGTTAAGTCAAGCACAGAAAGACAAACATCACATTTTCACTTATGAGGGAGCTAAAACAGTGGATCTCAGGAAGATAAGAATCTAAAGACTGCTGATTACTAGACAGTGAGCAAGGAATAGGAGAGATAAAAGGAGGAAAAAAGAATATACATGTATTTACTACCACCGAACTGTACACTTAAAATGGTAAAGATGGGGCTGGGCATGGTGGCTCACACCTGTAATACCAACACTTTGGGAGGCCGAGGGGGTGGATCACGAGGTCAAGAGATCGAGACCATCCTGGCCAACATGGTGAAACCCTGTCTCTACTAAGAACACAAAAATTAGCTGGGCGTGCCTGTAGTCCCAGCTACTCGGAAGGTTGAGGCAGGAGAATTGCTTGAACTCGGGAGGCGGGGGTTGAAGTGAGCTGAGATCGTGCCACTACACTCCAGTGTGGCGAGAGAGTGAGACTCCATCTCAAAAAACAAAAGAAAACAAAAATGGTAAAGATGGTGAATTCTATTAAGTGTGTGAGTGTGCATGTGTGTGTTTGAGACAGGGTCTTACTGTGTTGCCCAGACTGAAGTGCAGTGGCACAATCATGGCTCACTGCAGCCTCAACCTCCCAGGCTCAGGTGATCCTCCTACCTCCTCCTCCCAAGTAGCTGGGAGTAGCTGGGACTACAGGCGCATGCCACCACATTTGGCTAATTTTTTGTAGAGACGGGTTTCACCATGTTGCCCAGGCTGGTCTTGAACTCCTGGGCTCAAGTGACCCTGGGCCACCTGCCTTGGCCTCTCAAAGTTCTGAGACTACAGGCATGAATCACTGCACCTGGCCAGCAAATTATATATTTTACCTAAACAATAACAACAAAAAATCATTTTTAAACGCTGTATTCCTGATTCTGAAATACAAGTCCTAGTATTTTATCTAGCTGAGTAACAATAAACATCTCTACCATCAGGATTGTAGTCTTGAAACACCATTTCCCACTAAAAGGCAGGTCTTCTTGAGAAATGTCTAATTCACATCTGGGGCAGGAAATGAGCCTGGAACATATTCTTATACCAGAGAATAAGGATACTATCAAAGACTACTAAAGTCATGTCAAAAGGACTCTGGAGCCAACTGGAAAAGGCTACCACTGGCCAAATGGGAGACAACTTGACCATCAAAAAGGATAGTAATTGCAACTCAAACCCATCAAATACATTTAAATCCATGACTGAAATGCATGAAATGTTTATATTCATGATTGAAACACACCATATGTTCCTGTTTATTCAGCGCATACTATATATTTAGCATGATGTCAGGAACTACGTTACCTTCAGAAGAGTGTTGCTCCAGAAAATGTCCCATTTTCAGGTGAAAGTAATCTTTGCAACATAAAAACAATTTTTTGAAGTGGCCAGAAACAATTCATTTCAGGATTAATTATTTTAGTTATATACACATATTGTTTCCCTCTTCACATCAATTTAGTATGTCTTGGCATCTTTCCTAACTTAATACATCAGATGTTTACAGGTAATTTTAATAGACTAAGAAGTAAAATTGTTCAAATTTTTCCTACAACCTCCTCCATTGTAAAAACCTACACTTACAATTCTAAAACCTCTCTAAAGCTAAAAACAAGCGTCAAAACAATTGTTTTTTGAAAAGAAAAATAAATAGCCTGGGGGGGGTCACTGATTTTGATCCATAAACAGTTTCACATACTACTTCTGTTAATGCTTTCTTGCTATAATGCATCAGTGAAAATAAAAACAACTATGAAATTTTTTTTTGACACAGGGTCTCACCCTGTCACTCAGGCTGCAGTACAGTGGCCCCAACTATCATGGCTCACTGCAGCCTCAACTTCCCAGGTTCCAGTAATCCTCCTACCTCAGCCTCTGGAGAAGCTGGGACTACAGGCATGTACCAACACACCCAGGTAACTTTTAAATTTTTTGTCCTGAGCTCTAGTGATCCTCCGTTTCCCAAAGTGCTGAGATACAGGTATGAGCCACCACATCCGGTGGAAACACTTATCTTAAGCAATCCACCCATCCTAAAACATAAGAAAAGTCTAAATTGCTGTTCTTTAAATTTTAATTATCTTGTTACAAACTCACATACTAGACAAAGCTTAGTTTAGTCATAAATGGGTAACAGAAATTCTGCAAATGTATCAAAGATACTCCATGTTGATAAAAAGAAACCAAAGCTTAAAGCTAAATGCATAAACACTGGCTGCTATTTACATAATAAATTTAAAAATATTTTCCAAATTCCATTTAATATAAGAATCTAAGTACACCAATCATTTCAGTACAAAACACGCTTAGTGAGTATATAAACACCTAATATGGGGTGGGGGATTGGGAATTTTAAGTCCTCTTCTACCAGGATAAAATAACTGTCCAAAAAAAATCAGATAACTTCCCCAGGCACTTGGTGTTCCAGTAAGACAGGATATTAAAAAGCTATCTTTTAGAAGCTTTCAACTATTTATACATTTATAGGCAATGTATTTTATCAAAAAGGGAAAGCAGTGTGTACAAACCTGATAAACTGAATAAGAGGTTTTAAGTACTCATCTCCAAATAGTTTGATATAATCTTGTATATCAAAAAAACAGCCAAAAGTAAAATGCTATTTGGTTTGACATTGTTGACAGGGCTAAGTCTGTGCCAACTAGCAATTCAAGAGGAATATAGTGGCAGTCTTAAGTATTTATGTTTCAGGGATTAATTTATTTTTGAAAGATGGCATCTGGTCATTTTTAGGCTTATCTGTATAAGCATAAATTAACAGTTTTACATTGTTTTAAATCAAGATGTTCTGTATGAGACTACAATTCGGAGGTAAAAATGACTTCCACCCCAGAAGCTCCCATTTTTTTAATGTAATAAATAGAAATACAAGATTGAACACATCACAGTGACGTTCTCAAAATGACTAGTATATTTTAATAGAATACTAACGAGATTCAGCTTGCAGACATGACCATTAAATCAAGCACTGAGGCAGCAAAGGTTTTTTCCTTTCTAAAATTAGGCTAGTTATTAAAAGGCTAGACTACAATCATAAGCAAATCTTGTGAGAAATGAACACTTGCTAATAATAAAGCCAGAGAAATTATACAATACTTGCTGAAAGCTACACTCATACTAGGCAGATAACCCACATATTAACATCGAACCCACAGAAACCTACCCCTTTCCTGCTGCCCCAGCCCCCACCCAAAGACTACAAAAAGAAGTCATCAAAGATGCACTGTCCTCTACAAATAAACTTAGCCAGAGTGCGTCTACCACACAAACTGCAAAACAATGACCTGGAATGTTCCTTCTGAACACAGCCCTAACTTTTAAGTTTCAGATTCAGAACATTTGGAAACGAGCTTAATAAAATGCTGAGCATATGTAACAAATCAGCTATCCTAAAAGTCTACAGGTCAGTCAAAACTGTAGCATTTGGAATCTGTCAGATAATCAGAGTCCTCAAGACGATAAATAGAAGTGACACTTCAAACACCTACATACGCAAATACGACAAAAAAAAAACTGGACACACAATATGAGAAAATACCACCAAGACTCTGAAACAGAATCAAAGCTACAAAATTCTACAAATAAGCCTATTTGTTATGGCCAAAAAGGGTCATAATGGAATAGGCATTCTTCCTTTCTCTGGCTCCTTAAGACTAATACGTTCTCTAAGCGTGCCAAAGCCTAGCTACAAAGACAATTTTAACATATACAAGTTTTTAAAATCCGTTACAGACCAATATAGAGCAAATAAGTGTACACGTTCTTTAAATGTAAATTTATATATAAATTATTTAAATGACCAGGACTTCTACAATTTAGAATGAATTATTTATCCCAAAATACACTTTTTTCCCTTTCCTGAGCAATTCTGAATAATGCACTGGTCTATAACGACAAATGCATGCTTTCAACTCACATTGTTTCTCCAGTCTTGGCTACATGACAAAGAAACTGATCCAGGACAGGACAAACTTCCTTTTTCCCCCTCTTCTCAAAATCTAGATAAAGGAAGAAAAAAAAAGTTATCAGTTTTCTCAAAAGCCCTCTAAAAACAAACTTTCCTCCCAGTCCTTTCCCTTAGTAAGAATTAAACAAAAAATTTTTTAAAAAGCCTCTCAACCAAATAACCACCTCAACCCTCCAAGTTCTACTTCTAACATATCACCCTCTTTTACAGATAACAAGAATCCTCCTAAAGGGGGCACTCAACTTCACAAACCATTTTTAACGCAGTGCTTCTCGAAGTGTGGTCCGGGGGAACACCAGTATTATATTAAGCTGAGAATCCAGAGAAAATAAAAATCCCCAGGCCCCGATTCCCACCAATTGTTTATCTAAGTCCATAAATCTGCCTTTTTAAGAAACACCAACTACCCCAAGTAGCTGTCCCCAAATGATTCTGTATGTCAAAGAATAATTCTCAAAACGCTGAAATCTCTCTCTTCGAAGTTTGAAAGCCACTGTTCTCAAGCCTGTTGCGTGGAAAGCGTGCAATCAAGTACAGTGAAGGCAACCACCTTGAAATTAGGGCGCGGAAGGATGACTTCAAAAGCCCTGAAAAAGGCATCCTGAGACAACTTAAAAGTTGCGATGCCACCCCCCCCCCCCCCCCCCCCCCGCCCCCACCAACCTTTTACTTTTTCTCCCACCCCAACGCCTGGCGTGCGGGTGGCCTGGCAGAGAAAGGAGGATGCCTGGCAGGGAGGAGTCTGCGGTTCCGCGACTCGACCCTCGAACGGGTGGTAGAAAGACTGGGGCCCCCGCAAGAGATTCCCCGGCTCCCCTCCCCCAGCCCAGACGCCGGCGGCCGACACAAAGCCAGAGCGGGGCGGGAGGGAGCTGCCCACAGGGCTCCCCGCCCCTGGGGAGGTGGAGGGGGATGGGAGCCCGTGAAGCGCTCTCCCCACGCCGCGCCCGGCCCCAGCCTCGGCCCTCGGAACCATCCGCCCTGAAAGGAGACGAGCGAGCCGGAGAAGGTGACGGGGAATGGAGAGGGGGCAGCTAACCCCACCTTTCAGCGCCTCCTGGAGCCTCTCGACGTCCATGGCTTCCCGGAGTCCCTCACAGCCTCCGCCTCCCTCCGCGGGTCTCTCGGGGACCGGAACGCCTCCCCCCACCCCCCCGACGCCCTCCCCCTCCCTCGCACACACTCCGGCACGCAGGCGACCGGGGGGGGGGAACGAAGGGAGCCGGGGGAAGCGTGCGAGAGAGCGAGACCGACAGAGCGAGCACCTCCCCAAGCCGCTACCACCAACCCTCCAACATGGCGCCCGGCACGTCACCGCGCGCACGCTCCCTGCCGCCGTCCTCGCTCCCGCCGCGCGCCCCGGCCCGGAACCCAAGAGCGCGTGCGCGGCGGAGGCGTGACGCTGGGGCCCAGCGCAGTAGTCAGTCGCGGCTGCGTCCCGGCGGCTGCCGGATCCTCGGCCCCGGCCCCGGCCCCGGCCCCGGAACCTCCGCGGAGCTGAAGGCTGAACGGTCGGGCGACAGGTTTGCAGGCGGATTCCTAGGCTTTGAACCCCTGCCATTTTTTGCTCTCTATGTGAACTTAAGCTATTTACTTCGTCTCTCTGAGCCTCATTTTCCCCATCTGTACAGTGAGAGCACTGGTACCGATGCCCTATGCAGTTGCTGTGAGAATTCAGTGTGTACACTTCACGTTCAGAATGCGCCTAAAAAACGTTCAGCGAGGCATGGCAGGGGGCTCACGTCGGTGAGCCCAACACTTAAGGAGGGAGGCCGAGGTGAGAGGATCGCTTTAGCCCAGAAGATCGAGACCAGCCTGGGCAACAGAGTGAGCCCGCCCCCGCGCCCTTCTCTATATAAAAATAAATATAGGCCGGGCGCGGTGACTCAAGCCTGTAATCACAGCACTTTGGAAGGCTGGGCCGGGCGGAGCACCTGAAGTCAGGCGTTGAAGACCAGCCAGGCCAACATTGGCGAAACCCGGTCTCTACTAAAAATACAAAATTTAGCGAGCGTGGTCGTGCGTGCCTGTAATCCCAGTTACTCGGGAGGCTGAGGCACGAGAATTGCTTGAACCCAGGAGGCGGAGGTAGAAGTGAGCCAAGATCGCGCCACTGCACTCCAGCCTAGGCGACAAAGCGAGACTCTGTTTCAAAAAATAATAATAAAATTAAAAATACATACATACACTCAGCATTACTAATAATCCTAACAAGATACCTCCCGGCTTAACCCAACGTTCATTCCTCACTGGCCCACCTGTGGCAAGAAGTAATGTGTACAGCAAAGTGATTAAGAGCTCAAGGTTTGGAATCAATATTCAAATCCCAACTCAACTGCTTACTCTTTTTGTGGCCATGAAGTAGTTACCTAACCTCAGGCAGCTTCAGGGTTCTTATTTATAAAATGGGGGTTGTAAAACGGCCAAGAGGATTGAGTGAAATGGCGAATGTGAAACATTTGGCACAGTGCGTGAAACCTGGAACACTCAACGTGGCTGCGGTTTTTATTACCACTGTGATCATTATTACATTACATAATCACCCAGGAAGTAGGAGAGGGTGGAAACCTCAGAAGTCCTCTTCAGCCTTGACATTTTACAAATGGGAAAGCTGTGTCATCGAGAGCAAGTCTGGGGAGACAGAACTAGAACCCAGAACCCAAAACATCTGGCTCCCAGCCAGTGCGTGGACATTTTTATACTCTTATCTGTGAGCTTTTAAAAGAAAAGGTACTGCCCGGGCTCTGTGGCTCACACCGGTAATCCCAACACTTCGGGAGTCTGAGGTGGGCAGATCACCCGAGGTCAGGAGTTTGATACCAGCCGGGCCAACATGGCAAAACCCTGTCTCTGCTAAAAATACCAAAAAAAAAAAAAAAAAAAAAGCTGGGCGTGATGGCGGGCACCTGTAATCATAATTACTCGGGAGGCTGAGGCAGGAGACTCCCCTGAACCCGGGAGGCTGAGGTTGCAGTGGGCCAAGATAGCGCCACCGTACTCCAGCTTGGGCACGACAGAGTAAGACTCCGTCTCAAAAAAAAAAAAAAAAAGAAAGAAAGAAAAGAAAAGGTACTGAGTTGTTCCACCTCCTCTTCCAAAAACCCAGCCAGCACAAAGTCATGGAAGGAAGGAGGGGAAGAGAAGGACCAAGGGAGGGAGGGAAGAAGGTTATTGTTTAGTCTAAGAAGATGCAAGTTTGGACACAGCCATTACACTGTTGACCCTCTTAAAAGACAGCGGGTCTGACCCTGATCCTAGGTGGTAGACGTAGGCAAAAGACACACCCAAAATAGGTCTCTCAAGTTGTGCCATCAGAGAACCAGTCCCCTGTGTTTTTAGACCTCATTGTTCAGAGGATCTAGCTCAATTACAAATATCCTTGCAGAGAAAGGGAATAGGGTAGCATTATCAAGCACTTGGCCAGCACTTACCAGGCACCAGGTTTAGTTTATCCAGGTCCCTTGCAGTCTGAAGGGCCTACTGCCTACATGGCAAAGCTTAGCCTCCCCTTCTGTCTGCCACACTACTATTCAGAAGGGTCTCTTACTGTAAGAGCTGTGCTGTACCATAGATATTAGCCATGTGTGAATATTGAAATTTAAATTAATTAAAATTAAATAAAATTTAATTTTCTTCAATAAAATCCAATTCTTTTTTTTTTTCTTTTTTGAGACAGAGTCTCACTCTGTCGTCCAGGCTGGAGTGCAGTGGCGTGATCTCAACTCACTGCAACCTCTGCCTCTCGGGTTCAAGCAGTTCCCTCCCTCAGCCTCCCGAGTAGTTGGGATTACAGGTGTCCATCACTATGCTCGACTAATTTTTATATTTTTAGTAGAGACGGGGTTTCACCATATTGTCCAGGCTGGTGTTGAACTCTGGACCTCGTGATCCACCCGCCTCGGCCTCCCAAAGCGCTGGGATTACAAGCATGAGCCACTGAGCCCAGCCTAAAAATCCAATTCTTTAGTCACAATAGCCACATTTTGAGCACATTAAGTGCTCAATAGCTACATGTGGCTAGTGGCTCCTGTATTGAACAGTTCAGATAAAGAAAATTTCATTATTGCAAAAAGTTCTATTGGAACTTTCTGTTGGAGAACACATTATACTAATTTCTAACACTTTGCTTTGTCCCTTTCATTGCTGTCAGCTTAACTGAATTTCTTATGGTTTTTCAGATCTCACCTGGTCTTCAGATAATCAAGGCCTGTGCCCCTCTGGTTAGCTCCTCCTCTCCAATTCACTTTGCTATGTTCCTCTGCAAATTCAGATCTCTACTTAAACACCACTTCCTCTGGTATACTTTCCACAATTCCCTTAGGCTGTCATTGCTGTGTGTACTTTGTCGCCCATCATAGACCGTATCCAGTGTCTGGAAGTCAAGATTGCAAGGGGAGAAGAGGCAAAAGATGAGGCTGAAGAAATAACTTCGTTTGGTTCATTTCTTCCTTCTTCCTTGAATTCTTCTCCAGCAGGCCTGTATCGCAGTATCTGCAATTACTAGAGCCTCCTACTGGCCGGGCATGGTGGCTCACACCTGTATTCTCGGCACCCTGGGAGGCCAAGGCTGGAGGATCACTTGAGACCAGCCTAGCAACATGTCTCCACAAAAAATAAAAAATTACCAGGCGTAGTGGCACACACCTGTAGTCCTAGCTACTCGGGAGGCTAGGAGGACTACTTGAGCCCAGGAATTTAAGGCTGCAGTGAGCCGGCATCATGCCACTGTAATCCATCGTGGGCCACAAATAGAGTGAGACCCTGACTCAAAAAATAAAAGTAAAAAGCCTCCTACTGATGCCAATTTCCTGGGAAGAAAATAGAGTACAAATGTGGCAGCCAGCCCCCACAATTACCCCTCATGATCTCACGTGCTGAGATTAATGCCCTAGTATAATCTGGCACATTGAATCAGAGCTGTCTGTGTGAAGGCCCTAGGGCTTCTGCCTTGGCCTCTTGAATTGGTGAATGGGGCCTCAATGGGGGAAGCCAGCTGCCATGTCATGAGAACATTAGACAGTCTTGTGGAAAGGCCCCACAGAGAGAAAAACTGTCCTTGGAGGTGGATCCTCCAACCTCAGGAATTCTTTCAGGTAACTGCAGCCCCAACTGACATCTGGATCACAACCTTAGCAGACATCCTACACTAGGGCGGCCCATCTAAGTCACTTCCCAGCACCTGATCCACAGAAACTGTAAAAGGTGACAATGTCTATAACTGTTCTAAGCCTCTAAATTTTAGAAACTAATGCAACAAATAAGAAATTTAATAGTAACAGCTAATATTTATTAAATACTTTTATGTGTCTGGCATTCTCCTAAGCAGTTTACCAAACTATCAAAAAATTTCTCCTAAGCAGTTTACAAAAGTATTTAATTGACTCCTCACAAAATCCTATGAGGATCCTCTTCACTTAACAGAAAAGAAAACTGAAATATAGAGGCCCGGCGCCTTGGCTGACGCCTGTAATTCCAGCACTTTGAAAGGCCGAGGCGGGTGGATCACCTGAGGGCAGAAGCTGGAGACCAACCTGGCCAACATGATGAAACCCCATCTCTACTAAAAATGCAAAAATTAGCTGGGCATAGTGGCGGTCGCCTGTAATCCCAGCTACTCGGGAGGCTGAGGCAGGAGAATTGCTTGAACCCAAAAGGGAGAGCTTGCAGTGAGCTGAGATCGTGCCACTGCACTCCAGCCTGGGTGACAAGAGCAAAACTCCATCTTGAAAGAAAGAAAAAAAAAGAACCTAGACTGGCTTCAAAGCCCCCAAACACTTTCTTGTCCTCAAGAAGTTTGCAAAATACTAGCAAAGATAAGATGTAAGTGTAGGCCCTCATGCAAGGTAGAAAGCAAGGCCGTATATCAGATATTCAGAGGCCTGCAAAATTTCTTCCAGGAAGAGATGGAAGCTGCTTTTTAGAAAGGGTCTCGCTTAAAGACCAGAAAAGATTTGTACTGAGACAGAAGAGCCCTCCAGGCAGAGGGAATGGTATTAACAAGGTAAACAGTCTGTGAGGCTCTCCAAGGTGCTGGGGAAAAGTTGGTGCATAGTCTCTCTTTCCCCCACGGAGCCCATAGTCTAGTGGGGAGGTGGACCTTAAATAAAAATGAACATTCAGGAAGACTGGCAAGATGAAGGCCCACGTTCTGGGTGTGCGCAAGAGGGAAAAGGCCTGAACATGGAGGAGACGCAGAGTAGGCTGTAGAACATGGAGACAGAAAGAGATGGGAGGGAGAAAATAGCCAGAACTATGTCAGAGAACATGTGGGTGGATCTTTTTTTAACCCCAGGGAAAAGTACTGGAGCTCGGCTGTCCTTCTGAGATGGGTCTGTGGGAAGGGACAAGAAGAAATTGAAGAAAAATCTAGAAAAACCAATATCCAGTCTAAACGAGGTGGAGAACAGAGGGCAGATTGGGTTACAATACCACTACACAAAGCTTTAGACGTTCTTTGATTCTTTTGGCTTTTTATTCATGCCCTGAAGTCCTTATCTGTATACATAATGGGTACCAAATAAAGACGAGATAGGAAGATAAACTAAACTGAATACACTTTTCTAAACAAGTACGAGGGCAGTTTCACAAACCATCAGGCTTCACCTTTTTCCCAGAGACTTTCCACTTTTTTAGTGGAACCAAGGGTAACAAAGGGTCTATGCAAAAAACTCTGGGTTGTTTTCTCTGGTGTCACCACAGGCATGATGGCTGCTGGTGGCCATGTTGGGTGTAAGAGCAGTGTCAGAGGAGGGAACTGGCAGAGTGAAGCTGCCTAGGTGGCCATCTTGATTAGGTCTGACTGTAGTAGTGGAAGTTGGCTTCAGGCTGTGTGATAGAAAATGGGAATTTATGAGGAGAGTAGGGTATTCCACAGATCAAGGATGCTCACTGAACCCAGCAGCCATTCTCTTCTTCAACTCTGCACACTTTCTCTCTCTGTCTCGCTCTCCCTTTCTCCACACCCACACCGACACATCCTATAGATTCTGTTTCTTTGGAGAACCCTAATACATATACAGTCATGTGTCACTTAATAACAGAGATAGATTAGAAATGTGCTGTTGGGCAATTTCATTGTTGTGCAAGCATCGTAGAGTGTACTTACACAAACCTAGATGGTATAACCTCCTACACACCTAGGCTGTGATACTTTTTATTGCTTCTAGGCTACAAACCAATACAGCATGTTACTGTCCTGAATACTGTAGGCAATTGTAACACAATGGTAAATGTTTGTTTATCTAAACATACGTAAACATAGAAAAGGCATAGTAAAAATACAGTATTATAATCTTATGAGACCATTGTTATTTATGTGATCTGTCATCGACTGAAACATTATTATGTGGTGCATGACTGTATATACACACACGTATATTCAATAATTGAATATGATAAAATTGAATAGTGTATTAAGAGAAAAAGGTCTAAAATCAGATATCTAGTTTAATTCCTGGCTTATTACTTCCTAGCTGTTTGAACTCAGATGAATGATTAATATCAAAATGCCTCAGTTTCCTTATGTATAAATTGAAGTTAATAGTGATGAGTTAATCATTGGTTTGCTGAGAGAATTAAGCCAGTGATCTGACTCAATCAATGTTAGGTATTGTTCTTACTTACATAGGTTAAGAATTACAAAAATAGGCCGGGCGCGGTGGCTCAAGCCTGTAATCCCAGCACTTTGGGAGGCCGAGACGGGGGGATCACGAGGTCAGGAGATCGAGACCATTCTGGCTAACACGGTGAAACCCCGTCTCTACTATAAAATACAAAAAACTAGCCGGGCGAGGTGGCGGGCGCCTGTAGTCCCAGCTACTCAGGAGGCTGAGGCCGGAGAATGGTGTGAACCCCGGAGGCAGAGCTTGCAGTGAGCTGAGATCCGGCCACTGCACTCCAGCCTGGGCGACAGAGTGAGACTCTGTCTCAAAAAAAAAAAAAAGAATTACAAAAATAATCTTTATGGTTTTTCTTTCTCTTTTGAAATGATTTCAAACTCACATAAATGTACAGGCCAGCCGTGGTGACTCAAGCCTGTAATCCCAGCACTTCGGGAGGCTGAGGCAGGCAGATCACTTGAGGTCAGGAGTTCAAGACCAGCCTGGCCAACATGGTGAAACCTTGTCTCTACTAAAAATACAAAAAATTCACCAGGCATGGTGGTACACACCTGTAGTCCCAGCTACTTGGGAGGCTGAGGCAGGAGAATCGCTTGAACCCAGGTGCCGGAGGTTGCAGTGAGTCAAGATCTTGCCACTGTACTCCAGCCTAGGTGGTGGAGCAAGACTCCATCTCAAAAACCAACTAACGAACAAGTTGCAACTACAAAAAAGAAAATGAACATTTTTTTTTCCTGAACTATTTGAGAGGAAGTTGCTGAAGAGATACTCCCAACCCCCTGAAAACTTTAGTATATAATTGCTAAACATAATTGTACAACAAGTATTATTATACAATAATTGAGGCCGGGTACGGTGGCTCACACCTGTAATCCCAGCACTTTGGGAGGCCGAGGCGGGAGGATCACAAGGTCAGGAGATCGAGACCATCCTGGCTAATATGGTGAAACCCCATCTCTACTAAAAATACAAAAAATTAGCCGGGCATGGTGGTGGGCACCTATGGTCCCAGCTACTCGGGAGGATGAGGCAGGGGAATGGCATGAACCCAAGAGGTGGAGCTTGCTGTGAGCAGAGATTGCACCACTGCACTCCAGCCTGGGTGACAGAGCGAGACTCCATCTCAAAAAGAAAAAAAAAGAAAAAGAAAAGAAATATATGTAGCTTACTCTATTTCAATTATATCTTAAAAGAGTTGTACAAAAATATTGACTCCCTAAACACAAGTCAGAAATTTTTAAAAATTTAGTTTAGCATACAATGCATTTAAAGTACATACCTTAAAAGGGGAAATAGGGATAATAAAAGCATTGGGGGATTTTTGGAGTTAAAAATAAATCATCCAACTATGTTATCATTCATAATAAAATTAAAGTAATAGCCATGCTACTAACTGGAGGAGAAATGTTATAAACTTTGAATATGTAACATCATAATAGCTAGTAAAATCCGACGAGAGGAAAATGAGAGAATATATAAGAATGCTAAATTCTAAATACTTTGTGCCGAGTTAATTCAAACTTTCCAAAATAAAAACAGATATTGGCCGGGCACAGTGGTTCATGCCTGTAATCCCAGCACTTTGGAAGGCCGAGGCGGATGGATCACTTGAGGTCAGGAGTTTGAGACCAGCCTGGCCAACATAGTGAAATCCTGTCTCTTCTAAAAATACAAAAACTAGCCAGGCATAGTGGTAGACACATGTAATCCCACGTACTCGGGAGGCTGAGGCAGCAGAATCACTTGAACCCAGGAGATGGAGGTTGCAGTGAGCTGAGATCATGCCATTGCACTCCAGCCTGGGCGACAGATCAAATAAATAAATAAATAAATAAATAAAAATAAAAATAGACACAGAGATGAAGGGCCAGGCACAGTAGCTCATGCCTGTAATCCCAGCACTTTGGGAGGCCAAAGTGGGCAGATCACCTGAGGTCAGGAGTTCGAGACCAGCCTGGCCAACATGGTGAAACCCCATCTCTACTAAAAATACAAAAATTAGCCTGGTGTAGTGGCTCACACCTGTAGTCCCAGCTACTCGGGAGGCTGAGGCAGGAGACTTGCTTGAACCCGGGAGGTGGAGGTTGCAGTGAGCTGAGATCATACCACTGCACTCCAGCCTGGGCAACAGAGTGAGACTTGGTCTCAAAAACAAAACAAAACAAAACAAAACAACAACAACAAAAAAAAAAACCAGACATGAAGAAGGCGTAGAGTGGGGAGGAGGATAATTATTCTTACAGTTAGTAAACTTAGATACAATATAGGTATTATTATTTAAATTCTTTTTTTGTTTGTTTTTGAGACTGAGTTTCACTCTGTGGCCCAGGCTGGTGGGATCTTGGCTCACTGCAATCTCCGCCTCCCGCGTTCAAGAGATTCTCCTGCCCCAGCCTCCCAAGTAGCAGGGATTACAGGTGGGTGCCACCACGCCTGGCTAATTTTTGTGTTTTTAGTAGAGACAGGAGTTTCACCATGTTGGCCAGGCTGGCCTCAAACTCCTGACCTCAGGTGATCCTCCCACCTTGGCCTCCCAAAGTGCTGGGATTACAGGCGTGAGCCATCTGCACCTGGCCAAAATTCCATTTTTTATTCACATGAAAAAAATTACCAATTGCAAATGACAAGACAAAGATTTGCATTCAAGTGGTCTATTTGGGGGCCAAATCCAAGGAAACACTGGTAGGAGTGGGGAAGTGAGATAGGGATGGCAAGAAGGCCAATAAATAATATATATTATTAAGGAAGTTACTACTGTGAGCAATTTGAGCTTCTTCACACTGGGAAATTCTGGGACACAATTATGGAACAGACCAGAGTTACCTTCCAGAGAAGATGAGGAGCTGAGGTATTTATCTACCGCAACTCCTGTCAGTCAGCGATTGTTACTACTCCCAGAGGTGTTAATTTCCCAACACTTTGAGGCTTTCTGTAGGTAAGCAGAGCAGGCTGCAGTGGCAAAAGGGAGCCTTCAGGCAGAGTCACAGGTTGGGAATCAGAATTTGAGCTGGCATGCATGGAAATAATGTATGTTAAGGGAATAAGATAGGGCATGCTATGCTGGTCATCTATTATATGCCAGAAATTGTGGGTTCTAAATAGGCAGATGGCAACTTTAGGAAGCTTAAATTCCAACACACAGTACACCAACTATTTTCTTAATTATTGACTTTATTTGAATTTCCTCTCATTTGAGCACATATTGGTTTTACGTTTTAAAAGCACAATACACATACAAACAATAGAATATCAGAGAAGCTGTTATAAACAATGATCAAGTTTTAAACATTTAGTATTTTTTTAAGCTAGTATCAGTCCTTTTACTTTTCTTTCAACTGTGTGCTTGCAATCTTTTCTTTTCTTTTTCTTTTTCCTTTTTTGAGATGGAGTTTCGCTCTGTCGCCCAGGCTGTTGTGCAGTGACGCGATCTCGGCTCATTGCAACCTCTACCTCCTGGGTTCAAGCAATTCTCCTGCCTCAGCCTCCCGAGTGACTGAGATTACAGGTGCCCGCCGTCACTTCTGGCTAAATTTTTTTTTGTAATTTTAGTAGAGACTGGCATTCTGCCATGTTGGCCAGGCTGTTCTTAAACTCCTGACCTCAGGTGATCTGCCCGATTCAGCCTCCTGGAGTGCTGGGATGGATATAGGTGTGAGCCACTGCACGTGGCTGCTTGCAATCTTTCCTAGTAACAATAATTTAGAAAAATTCAATTTCCTAATATGACATTTAGATTTGCAGTCACTTGATCCAGAATAGCAATCCTGAAAAAAGAAATGCTATTGTTTTGATATACTCTAAGTGCTCCATAATGAGACAGGCATAGGTGTTCCCAGGTGTCTCTTTATAGTTATAGCCTATATGTCATATACATGACATAGAGCCTATATGAGTATAGTGGATACATCAACATTTATGATTTGACTATCACCTCTGGGAGTCTATGGGGACTGTGGAACTGAGGAATAGTTAAAGTACTCTTGTCCAACAGATCAGATTTATGATAAGGAACCACCCCCTCCCAAATCATGCATTCATTTTAGATTACTGAATTGTTTCTGGTATGAGGGGTTTATTTGGTTAATGATAGTTTTCAATGAGGGGAAAAAGACATTGTTGTCTTAAGACAAACACCAGGAGAACAATTTTCTTGATATTTTGACCCAGGTTGGCAATACCATTTTTTATCTGAACATGAAGACAAGGTATTTTTCCAAAGATGGAATGATTCTATTAAAATGACATGAAAATTTTATGGCTGGAATCCTAGAAGGATGTGTGGTTTTCAATAAAATATTAATGAAAAAAGCATTGTTAAAATGATACATTTCCCTTGGCATCATTTGAGCCTTTGAATATAGAGCTATCTCTGGATTTTTCACTTACACAAGACCTTTTTTTTCTCTGTACTAGTTTGAGTTGTGTTTGCTGTCACTTACAATTTAAAGAGTTTTAATGACTAAAGAAATCGGTACCAGGAGTGGGGTGGTTTCCAGGCAGCCAAAATCCCACAAATATCTATTACAGAGCTATAAAAAACAGATTATGGAAATAGAGAGCATTTACACAATAAGGAACTTTAACCTCATCTGACCTAACCATGTCATTTTATGAATAAGTAAATAAACAATCAATCAATACATTATCTCTCTTTTTTTTTTTAGGGGCAAGGTCTTGTTCTCTCACCCAGGCTGGAGTATAGTGGTACAATTATAGCTCATTACAGCCTTGACCTCCTGGGTTCAAGTGATTCTCCTGACTCAGCCTCCCAAGTAGCTAGGACTACAGGCATGCACCATCACTCCCAGCAAACTGAAGATTTTTTTTTTTTTTGAGATGGGGTCTTGTCATATTGCCCGGGCTGGTCTGGAACTCCTGGCCTCATGATCCTCCTGCCTAGCCTCCCAAGGTACTGGCATTACAGGCATCACGCACCACACCTGGCCTCAATATACTTTCACTGACTGAAACTTCATTTATGTAAGACAGAGTCTCGCTCTGTTGCCCAGGCTGGAGTGCACCTGGCCTCAATATACTTTAACTGAATGAGACTTTATTTATTTATTTATGTAAGACAGAGTCTCACTCTGTTGCCCAAGCTGGAGTGCAGTGGTGCAATCTTGGCTCACTGCAACCACTACTTCCTGGTTCAAGCAATTCTCCCACTTCAGCTTCCCAAGTTGCTAGGACTACAGGTGTGCACCACCATGCCCAGCTAATTTTTGTATTTATAGCAGAGATGGGATTTCACTCCCAAAGTGCTGGGATTACAGGTGTGAGCCACCATGCCTGGCCAAGACTTGATAGGATTGGTTATTATATCCCAGCACCAACATTTACAGGAAAAGTGGTTTCTGAGAACACTCAAAATCAATACAGGGTATTGCAAAGCTTTGCCAATAGGAATTGGTCCCAATTCATGATGCAGATGAATAATTTCATTTATTTATTCCTTAGTGTTTTTTGTTTTGTTTTGTTTTGTTTTTTGAGACGGAGTTTCATTCTTGTCACTCAGGCTGGAGTGCAATAGCACGATGTTGGCTCACTGCAACCTCTGCCTCCCCGGTTCAAGCGATACTCCTGCCTTGGCCTCCTGAGTAGGGAGGATTACAGGTGCCCATCACCACACCCAGCTAATTTTTTTTTTTTTTTTTTTTTTTTTGAGACAGAATCTCGCTCTGTCACCCAGGCTGGAGTGCAGTGGTAAGATCTCGGCTCACTGCAACCTCCACCTTCCGGGTTCAAGCAATTCTCCTGCCTCAGCCTCCCGAGTAGCTGGGATTACAGGCGCGTACCACCATGCCTGGCTAATTTTTTGTATTTTTAGTAGAGACAGGGTTTCACCATGTTAGCCAGGATGATCTCAATCTCCTGACCTTATGATCCACCTGCCACGGCCTCCCAAAGTGCGGGGATTACAGGCATGAGCCACTGCGCCCGGCCTAATTTTTGTATTTTTAGTAGAGGCAGGGTTTCGCCAGGTTAGCCAGGCTAGTCTCAAACTCCTGACTTCAGGTGATCTGCCTGCCTTGGCCTCCCAAAGTGCTGGGATTACAGGCGTGAGCCACCGCACCCGGCCCTTAAATATTTTTTGAGCGTGAGAAATGTGTTAGCCATTGAGTTGATGATGGGCATAGAGCAGAGAACAGGATCAGCAAGGACCATATCCTTAAGGAACTATGTGTCTACTGGGGCAGGTATTCAATAAACTAATAATTTTATACAAATAAGTATTATTATTGTTATAGTAGATAATGCAAATTAAAAAGTACAGGGTGATATGAGTCAATATAAAAGGAGGACCTGCCCTTATATGGCATAATAAGGAGGCTTCCAGGAGGAAACGGCATTTAAATTCAGACCTGAAGGATAGTGGAAATTTGCCAGGTGAAAGAAGGTGCGAGGCAAGGAGTAGGATTCCAGGTACATACAAAACCCCTGTGGGAGGAAAAAAGCTTGAATACTTAAAGAGAAAACCAACCAGCATAAATGGAAATTAGTGTAGTGGGGGAGAGTAACTCAAGATGAGAATAGGGAGATAGGAGATAATTATACAGGAACTTTCTGAGACTTTTTTTTTTTTTTTTTTGAGACGGAATCTTGCTCTGTTGCCCAGGCTGGAGTGCAGTGGCGCATCTCAGCTCACTGCAAGCTCTGCCTCCCAGGTTCACGTCATTCTCCTGCCTCAGCCTCCCGAGTAGCTGGAACTACAGGCGCCTGCCACCATGCCTGGCTAATTTTTTTTGTATTTTTAGTAGAGATGGGGTTTCACCATGTTAGTCAGGATGGTCACGCTCTCCTGACCTCGTGATCCACCCACCTTGGCCTCCCAAAGTGCTGGGATTACAGGCGTGAGCCACCACGCCCGGCCTTCTTTTGTTTTTGTTTTGTTTTGTTTTGTTTTTGAGACAGAGTCTCATACTGTTGCCCAGGCTAGAGTGCAGTGGCATAATCTCGGCTCACTGAAGCCTCTGCCTCCCGGGTTCAAATGATTCTCCTGTCTCAGCTTCCTGAGTAGCTGGGACTACAGGTGTGCACCACCACACCTGGCTAATTTTTGTATTTTTAGTAGAGATGGGGTTTCACCATGTTGGCCAGGCTGGTCTCGAACTCCTGACCTCAGATGATCCACACGCCTTGGCCTCCCAAAGTGCTGGGATTACAGGTGTGAGCCACCACATCCGGCCTCTGAGACGTTTGGAAAGGAGTTTAGGCATTATCCTAAGAGCAAAGGGGAATATTGGGTGGGTGGGTTATGGTTTAGAGGAAACCAGAGTGAATGTAGAGAGAGAAGACAGACATAGGGCACAATGCAGGCTGGAGATGACAGGGACTCAAAGGGTTCTGAGCAGAGATAGCAGTAAAGATAAAAAGAGAAAGCTGACACAGCTAATATTCAGGAGGTAGACATAGTCCATTATCTTCTTTTCTGTGCTAGTTTGAGCTGTGTTTGCTGTCACTGGAAATTCAAAGGGTTTTAACTTACCACAGAAATTGGTACTGGGAGTGGGGTGGTTTAGTGGCAAAGTAATGATTTAGTGATGACAATGATGTAAAACCAGTGGGGAAAGAGACGAGGATAATGCCCAGGTTTCTGGGATAAGGCAGGGGGTAGGTATTAGTGACATTTATGACTTAATGGAACAATGAAGAAGGAGAAGGAAGGGAAATATTAAGAGACTGTGATGAAAGAGGGTGAAGCTGCTTTTGAGCTGTGTTCCAACTAAAGGACTTGATTAGGAAGCAAACAGAAACAGGATTGCCGTCAGAATCGCAAAGTGCAGCCAGAGAGTCACGCTTTCCTACCTAAGTTCCTCTAAAAAGATAAGGAAAGCAGAACTTCTGCATATGAACCCCCTGGTAAGTAAACGTGGGACACTATGGTAGACTGGTAAATTGTCATTCCTTAAATCTGATATTTAAAAAATCTAATAGCCATTTATTTAGTGGATTCAGGGAGCACGAACAAGATATTTTTAATATTCTGAAATTTCACGTTTTGGTTTTTTTCTTTTTGAGAAAGGGTCTCACTTTCTCACCCCGGCTGGAGTGCAGTGGCACAATCTGGGCTCACTGCAGCCTCAACCTCCTGGGTGCAGACTATCAGTTCCCCCAAGTAGCTGTAGGCGCACGCCACCACGTCCCGCTAATTTTTTGTATTTTCAGTAGAGACGGGATTTCGCCATGTTGTCCAGGCTGGTCTTAAACTCCTGAGCTCAAGTGATCCACCTGCCTCGGTCTCCTAAGGTGCTAGGATTACAGGCGTGAGCCAGTGTGCCCGGCCTCATGTTTTACTCAAATGCACCCAGACTTTACTTTTCTACAATAATAATGTAGACGTGATAATAAAGCATGCTTTTAAAATTAGCGAGTGTTTTGAATCAGCATTATGCTAAAAGTCTTATTTTTATATCTCATTTGTCACAATAACCCCTATAAGGTAGATATTTTAATGTCTATTGTTTAAGGCACAGAGAGGTTAAGCTATTTCTTCAAGGTTACACGACTAATAATTTATAAGCTAGAATTTGAGTCCAAGTTTGTCTGAATATAGGTTTTTTCTCTTTTTTCTTTTCTTTTTTTTTTTTTTTTTTGAGACAGAGTCTTGCTCTGTTGCCCAGGCTGGAGTGCAGTGGTATGATCTCGGCTCACTGCAACCTCCACCTTCCAGGTTCAAGCAATTCTCCTGCCTCAGCCTCCTGAGTAGCTAGGATTACAAGCACCTGCCACCACACATGACTAATTTTTGTATTTTCAGTAGAGACAGGGTTTCACCATGTTGGCCAGGCTGGTCTTGAACTCCTGACTTTGTGATCTGCCCACCTCAGCCTCCCAAAGTGCTGGGATTACAGGCATGGGCCACCGTGCCAGCCCTTTTTTTTTTTTTAGACAGGGTTTCACTCTGTTGCACAGGCTGGAATGCAGTGGTGTGATCGTGGCTCACTGCAGCCTTGACTTCCCTGACTCATGATCCGCCCACCTCAGCTTTCTGAGTAGCTGGACTACAGGTGTGCACTACCGCACCCACCTAATTTTAAAAAAAATTTTTTTTTTTTTGAGAAATGGGGGCTTGCTTTGTTGCTCAGGTTGGTCTTGAACTCCTGGCCTCAAGCAATTCTCCAGCCTCAGTATCCCAAAGTTTGGGATTACAGGCATGAGCCACGACATCTGGCTTCGTCAGTTATTTTTAATATGTGTACTAGCTAGCAAGTTAGGCTCAATTTTGTTAAATAAAATGTAGGAACATAGATAACTGACTTTCACATTCTTCAAACTCTATTCTATCTTAAACACAAAACACCATTAAAACCAAATAACATCATTTATAGTATGGCATTTTTAAAAACAAAGCAAATTTTAATGATTTTTAAAAACAGACTAAGCTAATTACTAAACCAAATATTTCGTTACTTGTTATAAGAATTTAAATATTATTACTTATTATAAATGTTTAAACTTGAAATTTTATAAAAAAGGAACATACCTCCAAAATAATACCCGAAGACATGTTTTTAAAGCTTTTATTTAAAAAAAGGGTAAAACAAGAGATGACATTTTAAAAAGACAAGACAGTAATTAAATCATAGTACTGTGTCCCTTTTAATTTGCTGTAATAATTCCTTTTCTTTGGAGTATTCTTTTTATGCTAATTTCTTTGCAAAGAAAAATTACAAAAAAATGTTTTTCAACATAAAAAATGAATACAGGGCCAGGTGCGGTGGCTCACCCCTGTAATCCCAGCACTTTGGGAGGCTGAGGCGGGTGGATCACCTGAGGTCTGGAGTTTGAGACCAGCCTGGTCAACCAACATGGTGAAATCCCGTCTCTACTAAAAATACAAAAATTAGCCAGGCATGGTGGCGGGCACCTCTAATCCCAGCTACTGGGGAGGCTGAGGCAGGAGACTCATTTGAACCCAGGAGGCGGGCGTTGCAGTGAGCTGAGATCATGCTACTGCTCTCCAGCCTGGGCAACAAGAGCGAGACTCCATCTCAAAAGAAAAAAAAAATTAATTTGGGGTCTCCTTGGGAGCTATAAACAGGGGATGCACTTTTTCAGTGACAACATGAACATGTGAAACTGATGAAGCAGAAATTGCACCTGATTCTTACATGTTCATGCATATGGTGATACAAGCACAAACACTTTATCTTGCAGACAAGAGAATATTTCCAGTTTTGACCTGTGAAGAACAAAAACTAGGACAAAGCTCTTTGTCAGAGAAATCTCATCAGTTTTCAATACCACCAAAGCAATTGTGAAATGATTTGACCTAAGGTTTAACTATATAATTCCTCAGTTCACAGGTACAACAAATGTTGGCTCCTCCTTTTAAAGGCAGTGTGTGTATGTGTGTGTGTGTGTGTTGTGTTGATTGATTTTTAAAAATACATTCTAGGAAACTCTTAACATAAAGATTTGGTCCAAGGATTAGAACTTAGTTCTAGCCTGCAAGGGATCCCTAATTTCTGTCATCCTACCACTAAAGCCAAGTGTCTCGGTACTACTCAGAAGCTTACATCATAGACAGAAAGGGAAAGGCAAAAATGAAAAAGAGGAATATGAAAAAGTGGGAGAGAAAAAGAAAAACATGAAAATTTTCCCTATAATTATATTAAGTGAGAATATGTCAGCTGGGCACAGTGGCTCATGCCTGTAATCCCAGCACTTTGGGAGGCCAAGGCAGGTGGATCACTTGAGCTCAGGAGTTCGAGACCAGACTGGCCAACATGGTGAAACGCCATCTCTACTAAACATAAAAAATTAGCTGGGCGTGGTGGTGCACACCTGTAGTCCCAGCTACTCAGGAGGCTGAGGCACAAGGATCACTTGAACCTGGGAGGCAGAGGCTGCAGTGAGCTGAGATTGTGCCATTGCACTCCAGCCTAGGTGACAGACGGAGATTCCATCTCAAAAAAAAAAAAAAAAATAGAGAATATGTCTTGGGTTAGCTTGCTTAGGAAAGAAAAAGAAAAGAAAGAGAGAGAGAGAAAAAAAGAAAGAAAGAAGGAAGGAAAGAAAGAAAAAGAAAGAAAGGAAGGAAGGAAGGGAAAGAAAGAGAAAAAGAAAATATGATTTGTGCTGTCATAGAACTCAACATATTTCTGATTTCAGTGATGAAATCATGTTCATGTTGGTTTATCAAACACATGTAATTTATCTTTTATATGTATAAATATCAGATAATATTTATACATAAATCTAAATTTGTACAAATGTCCTGTTTTCAGGCTGGGCTGGAGTGATTATTTTGTTATTGGATCATTATTTTGTTTTCAATCACTGTGAATAATAATGTTTTGCATGATTTGGTTTGTTTTTGCCATGCACACCATAACTGCAAATAAAAGAAATACTCTGAAAAGTCTGAGTCCATATAAATACCCATTTCAATACCAAATTTGGTAAAAGTCGCAGTAATTTGCAATGGAAGCACTGAATATGAACTAGACATATCCCATAAATAGTAAAGCTTGGAGCTTTGTATCCAAAGTGCTAAATTGCCATTTTGGAAGTTGAAGAAAAACTTATATTGCTTTTTTAGCCAGTTAATTGTTTACATATTAGAATTTTCAATGTAAGTCATGATTTCTGAGATTTATATTGGAGAAACACTGAGCAAGAAAAATATTGTCAGCATTTCTAGTGACACTGCTGTTGAAAAAGCTCAATCTCGATGCATATAGAAATACTGTCACATTTTGCTGTCAGAAAGTGCTCTTTCCTTCTCTAATGAAACTCCATAATTATATGCATTAAACAGAAATTAAAAAGAAATGAGTAAAGAAGAAAAGAGAGGGAAAAGAGAAAAGGCAGGGCTGGAGGAGAGGAGAGAACCGGCCCACCTTCTTCCCAGTATTATTTTTATTATTTATTTATTTATCTATTTATTTTTGAGACGGAGTCTTGCTCTGTCGCCCAGGCTGGAGTGCAGTGGCGCAATCTCGGCTCCCTGCAATCTCTGCCTCCGGGGTTCATGCCATTCTCCTGCCTCAGTCTCCCAAGTAGCTGGGACCACAGGCGCCACCACACTCGGCTAATTTTTTGTATTTTTAGTAGATACTGGCCAGGATGGTCTTGATTTCCTGACCTCGTGATCCACCCACCTCGGCCTTCCAAAATGCTGGGATTACAGGTGTTAGCCACCGCGCCCAGCCCTTCCCAGTATTCAGTGCGGCATATGGGGCAGCACCACCTTTGGCAAGCTTTAGACCAGACAGCACATGTTTTCGCAGGCCACTGAATTAAAATTTGTGGCTCCTGGATTTCAAAGGTGGTTAATGCAGTAATTTGCTGGGAGTTATCAAAGGCAGAGACAATATTGCTGCACGGTAATATCCTAGCTATGGAAAATAATTAGCACTTTCAGGCAGCAAGGATTAGAAAAGCAAATTTTCCCTAAGTTATCAGCCAAATTCACCTAAAAATTTCAGGATACAGCACTGGAATTCCGAGGCAGACAAACACACGAGGTTCTAAGGTTTCACATTCTCAAAATTCATCATTCTAGAATGTTCTAGGGTGATATCATTGACCTTTGCGGGCAACCCTTTTCTGCACAGTCAGACCAGTACCGGTAGTTAAGAGTTGTGGGTAAATTGGCTCTCATAAAAAAGAAAGGCATTGTATTTCAAATCTTTACAACAGATGTTTTTGTGGGACTTACCAAACAAGGGAAGGAACCTCTTTCAGTTTGTGAGCCATCAACAAATCTGAGTGCCATTTGTGTACTTCACTGGCCATTTTGAACAAGTAGAAAGGAAACTGGGATGGAAATTAGGAAACTATGCTCCATTCTGGCTCTTTCACTAAAACCCAATTTATGGGTATATAAGATGCATTTTCCCCTATGTGAAGGACAATTCAGAAATTGCTCCATATCATACGTGTCCATACCACAAATGGAAGGCCTAGTACTAAACTTACAAAATAATGATGTCACCTCTAGTGGTGAAATAAGGAAACAAAATATAACAGCAAAAATAAGAGTTTCCCATCATAATGGTAGTTTCCTTAACAAAAATAACCACAGGGCAACTGATCAGAAGGAAAGTATTACCCTAAAATTTTAGATTTAAATTTGTTGCTACTATAATAATGCTGCATACCAAAACTGATTGACATCTAAACATTTCTGTGTAGTGCTGAGATTTTCATATCTATTTTTTTTCAGGGTAAGACTGACTTTTTTTTGCTAATATTATGCCCATGATATCTTATTGGATTCTAATATATATAAGGATATCATATTTACATCAACAAGATAATATTTTTCATTTTATACTTTCAGATCATTGTCTCTATATAACAAAAGGTATTTAATATTTTAATTTTCAAAAATGTCTCTGTAAATAAGATGCATCTTACACAGACTGTATGTCTTACAGAATAGCAATTATATTCAATATGTCTATTTCTTATATTACAATTTCCTTGTTTACCTTATAGAGATGATTCAGGACCCTACTAAATCCACTAGGCTGTTGCAAATATCAAGATCATTTACTCAATAGTCATTTGAGAAAAATAAAGCATTATGCAAAACATTGCTATGCTGATACCAACTATATGAGCAACTAGGGATTAAGCCAGATCCCCTTGGGGAATAGAATATTCAACTTCCTCCCTGCAGTGAGGTGATAAAACCTGTATGGACCAGCTGGGTAACCCTAGGGGGAAAGAAATTCTTTAAAGAGATCTTTCTAAGGCTGGTAGGAAGTTGAATTTTCTTACCAATAGAAGCAGCTGAACTATTTGTTTTTTACACATTAAATTTGAAGTTGGTCTCTGATTTCCACCCATTGCTCAAGAGTTTAAAAAAGAGAGATGACCATGTACTGATGATTAACAGATCAAATGTTTTTGTCTGTGGTAAACACAAAAATTCCTGAATTTCCTCTCAGAAGCTATTGTTGCATAGAAATGTGTTATGATTTAGTCCTCCACAAATCGAAACAATTTTTTTCTTTAGAAATACTCCCAGATTGGCTGGGTGCGGTAGCTCACACCTGTAATCCCAGCACTTTGGGAGGCTGAGGCAGGCGGATCACTTGAGGTCAGGAGATAGAGACCAGCCTGGCCAACATGGTAAAACCGTGTCTTTACTAAAAATACAAAAATTAGCCGGGTGTGGTGGCGCATGCCTGTAATCCCAGCTACTGGGGAGACTGAGGCATGAGAATCACTTGAACCCGGGAGGTGGAGGTTGCAGTGAGCTGAGATTGTGCCACTGCACTCCAGCCTGGGCGACAGAGTGAGATTCCGTCTCAAAAAAAAAAAAAAGAAAAAAAGAAAAAGAAATACCCTCAGATATATCCTTCATCCTTTAACACTGCCCAAGTAGGTGAAATCTGAATCCTTCTCTCAGATGTATTTTAAATAAAATTCTGTACACATAATCATCTCGTCTAATATTTTAGTCTCCCACGTAAAAATCTCAGCAAAAAGGCCAGTTTTTACTGAGATTACCTGTTTTAGATGTGTCTTAGAGTGGAAAATGCAAAAGTAGAGGAAAAAAGACTGTAAGGAACTGCATTAAAATGGAAACAATCTTTTCCACTGGTCAGTAGGATTATGGCTAATGTAATCTCGATTTTGAGCCCTTGATCCATACGCTCTACAAGTGTGTCTGTCTGTTTCACAAGTGTGTATTACTTTTATAACACGGGTGTGGGGGAGTCAGTTGCATAGAAAGAGTCTCAGGAATGCTAGATCAATATAACACCTCAGGTGCCACTGAAATGGTCTCAGACATTTAGGAATTGGAAGGCTCACAAAAGCTATTTTCACAGCTAGTTCAACCTGCTTAAACAATGTTAAATGCATGATAGTCTTTTTTTTTTTTTTCTTAGAGATAAATAGCATTTTAGAAAAAAATAAGGAAAAGCATATTCTCTTTTGGGGGCAACTGATTTGGCAAAATTTAACGAGGTTTTTAAAACTCAACAGTCATGGAGCACCATTAAATATTCACACAAAAAGACCCAGGCAGCTTAGAGATTAATATTTCCTTGGTCACAAGACACCGAATTGACTTGCAACAAGACAAAATATTCAGTGCATCTGGTTGGGGCCAACATGGATGATGACGTGTTTCTCATAAGCCCTTTTCATTGTTTTCTCAATTTGCTTCAGAAAAACTTGCGGGATCCGTCCACATAAAGTGTGCACAGTCTCCAAAAACTTCAGCTGAAGGGGGTAATACATGGATTGAAAGAGATTGTCTTGAAAGGGAAACTGAAAGAATGACAAAAAAAAAAAAAAAGTTTATTTTAGTAACAGAAATGCCATTTTAAATGCAATACTAAGAAATGACACAGGAATTATGATAAGCACACAGGCACAGGTTTGGACAAGTGAAAAGACCTTTGAGGATCTAAGTTAACATCCTGTCTCAGCTGTGCAACCCCAGGCAATCATTTAAACTCTCTGAACCTCAGTTTCTTTACCTCTTTAAAAAGAAAAAGACCAGGCATGGTGGCTTACACCTGTAACCCCAGCACTTTGAGAGGAGGTGGGAGCACCCCTTGAGCCCAGGAGTTTGAGACCAGCCTGAGCAACATGGCAAGACTCCATCTCATTAAAAAAGAATAGTAATAAAATGTTTACAAAATTTGGGTCCTTAAGGCTCTTACAATCTAAAAATGATGGATGTCTCTAAGGACAGGAAAGTCCATATATTATAGCATGTTTTGGGCTCAAGATACTTGAAATCTACTACAACAAAACAATGAATTCTTCATCTTTTTTGCCTTGAATCTTAATGAAGAAACTTTAGGGTGTGTCTATGGTAATCTCGTGAAGTTCAGGGTTTAACAATTACTAGTAAAATTTATTGGCAATAAATCATATTTTAATAATTCAGGTACCAAATATTAGTGGTTGTTTACTTCCCTCCTAATATGAGGCTTTTGAGATCATTGTCGTTTTTTAAAATTCTTTTGTTTTTTCCATGGAATACGTCTATGAGCAGTATTTCCCAAAATAAATCTTTCCGACTACTTGTTAGGCACGTGTCAAAAGTTTTATTACAATCTTGTTGAAAGGGAAAAGGCTGCTAGTAGATCAAGTCAAAGATCCACTCTTGTTCAGGACATTTTATATGGAAAGACTAGCGAGAAATGAAAGAAGAATGGTTAAAGGTCAGTACACTCTTGCCTAACAGTAGAGGTGGGTGTCTGGTTTCCTAGAACAAATGTTAATCCTTTTAAATTAATCAGAAATACTGCTTACACAGGTTTATCAGAAATGCCAATTTCTTCTCAGAAGCAGATTATGCATTATGTAATGCAAGAAGCTTCTGTCCCAGACCAGGTTTGAGATACTTTTTCTTTAATCACGAAATTTAAACCATTGATAAACCCCTTGAGGCCAGTCCTGAATCTGTCTTTTTCACCACTGTAGCCCCAGTAATGGGAACAGGATAGGTCAAAACCTTGAAATCACCCTCAATTCCTCTGTTTTCCCCAACAACCCTTACCCAGTTCATCAGCAAGTCCTGTAAACTCTATCTCAACAACATATCCCAAATAATGGCCATTTCTTCCCATTTTCCTGCCACCACGCAAGCCCATGCCGGCCCCATTGCTCACCCGGGTGGCTGCGATTAGTCTCACAAATAGCCTTTGTGTTTTCACTCTTGCATCCCTTCCACCACGTTACCAAGGTGATATTTTTAAAGCATAAATCACAGCCTATCACTTTCCCGAAGGGGCTTTCCACTGCCGTTAGAATGCGATTCCAACTCCTCCCTTGTTCTAAAAGTTCAAGGTGACCTGGAAACTCTCCCTTCTCAGTTCCTTCTCTCTCCTCTTATCTGGCCATTCCTGTCTTTCCAGCAGACCAAATTCATTCCCGTCTCTGGGACTTTCCCCTGGTTATTGCTTCTGTTTCATGGGATCTTCCCCAGATTTCCCCTGGACTGCCTCCATCTGAGAAGTCTAGGACTTGCAAGCAGCCTTCCTGGTGCCCCTCCCCCCAGCTGGCAGAACACTCCTCTCCAGTCCAGGACTTTGGACCCATCAGCCCACTCTTTTTACACCTTTTGAACTCTTTCACTATCTCAGAGGATTTTTTTTTTTTTTTTTTTAGCTAGGGTCTTGCTGTGTCACCCAGGCTGGAGTGCAGAGGGGCAATCATGGCTCACTGCAGCCTCGAACTCCTGGGCTCAAGTGATCCTCCATCTCAGCCTCACAATTAGCTGGGGCCACAGGCACTTGCCACCATGCCCAGTTATTACTATTTTTTTTCCTAAAGAGGCAAAGTCTTGCTCTGTTGTTCAGGCTGGAGTACAGTGGTGCCAGGCAAAGTCTTGCTCTGTTGTTCAGGCTGGAGTACAGTGGTACCATCCTAGCTCAGTGTAGCCTTGGCCTCCTAAGCTCAAGGGATCTTCCCACCCCAACCCCAACCCTTCCCCGCCCAGTAGCTGGGACTACCGGCATGTGCCACCAGGCAAATTTTTATTTTTATTTTTTTTTTAAATTTTTGTAGAGACGCATCTCACTATGTTGCCCAGGCTGGATTTTTCTTTCTTTCTTTTTCTCAATGAGTATTGTCTGGCTTCCCCCAGCAGAATATATGCTTCTTAAAGACTAGGGCTTTGTCCATCTTATTATTTTCCACATTCCTAGAAACTAGAATTGTTCCTGCATAAAATAGATGCTTCATAAATGATTGTCAAGAGAATTACTGCAAAAATGTCTATCTGATAGATGCCTTCTTGCAGGGAGGCTGCACTGCCCTTTCACACAAACACGTACCACCCGGGTTAGGGTGTCTATGAACACCTGAAACAGAGAAATAGAGAGAGAGAGAGAATATTTTCAGAGACAGATGAAGGGAGAAAAAGAAAAAAATATATAGAGAGAAAGTGTTTATAAGCAAGAAGAGAGAGAGAAATGTGAAAAAGCTAGAGAAAGTGTGAAATTGTTATCATCAAAACAACTTATTTATATCTTGTTTTTTTTTTAGATGGAATCTCACTCTCTCACCCAGGCTAGAGTGCAGTGGCACGATCCTGGCTTGCTGCAACCTCTGCCTCCCGGGTTCAAGCCAATCTCCTACCTCAGCCTCCCAAGTAGCTGGGATTACAGGCATGCGCCACCATGCCTGGCTAATTTTCGTATTTTAGTAGAGACAGGGTTTTGTCATTTTGGCCAGGCTGGTCTCGAACTCCTGACCTCAAGTGATCCACCTGCCTCAGCCTCCCAAAGTGCTGGGATTACAGGTGTGAGCCACAGCACCTGGCCAAAACAACTTCTAATTATTGCACAAACGGTAAGTCGGGCTCTTTACTAAAAGTGTAAAGACTATCATTTTGTTGAATTCTCATAACACTTGTTTGAGGTAGATAATCTTATTATCTACACTTGACAGATGAAAAAACTAAGGCCCAGTAAGGTAAGGGCACAGTTAATGGTGAATCACCAGAAAGTGACAAAATTGGAATTTGAACCTATCTGTCCAGGCCCAAAGCCAAGCTCTGACTCACTACACAATGGTTCACAGCATTGTAGAGGATGGGGAAATACATCTTTTATGATGGAGTCTCTTTATATTTACTCACATTTTGGGTCAGGGTTAGTGATTTTTCTGATTGAAATGCCTGAATGAAAACTGTATTTTTAGAAAGCCCAACTGAGGAAAATCATGGAGTGTACTAAGCAGAATCATTTTTGAAACAAAGTTGTTCAGCCCTCTTTCTGATCCCCCAGAAAACAAACAAGATGAGTTGTAACTCAAGAACCACAACTGCTCAACTCCAAACCAGGGGAGACAGATCACAAAAGAAACCCTAGAGTGGCTCTGATAGACACATGGCTGCTGTGTACTTATTTAACTTCTGCTTGTACTCCTGAATGAGTTTGCCCCTGGAGTCAGTGTTTGGATATTTAAATGTGAGGATATCATTAAGCACAGAACAAATTTTCTGCATAATTAAATCACCCGGCCTTTGAAAACCAAACAGCAGGAAATGCAGAAGAAAAAGCTTGGATGCATGTTAAACACTTTCCTTGTACAGAGGTCAACACTAGGAATTTCTTTTTTCTTTTTTAAGACGGAGTTTCACTCTTGTTGCCCAGGCTGGAGTGCAAGGCACGATCTCGGCTCACGGCAACCTCTGCTTCCTGGGTTCAAGAGATTCTCCTGCCTCAGTCACCTGAGTAACTGGGATTACAGGCATGCGCCACCACGCCCAGCTAATTTTGTATTTTTAGTAGAGACGGGGTTTCTCCATGTTGGTTAGGCTGGTCTCAAATTCCCGACTTCAGGTGATCCACCCACCTCAACTTCCCAAAGTGCTGGGATTACAGGCGTGAGTCATGGCACTCGGCCAATTCTGGGAATTTCAGAGTTGGAATTCTCCAGGACTCTCCCTAGCAAATGCATACTTTCTTTTTTTCAAATTTGTTTTTTCAGAGACAGGGTCTTACTATGTTGCCCAAGCTGGTCTTGAACTCCTCACCTCAGCCTCCAAAGTGCTGGGATTAAAGGCGTGAGCTACTGCACCTGGCCTATTTAATTAATTGTGTTTTTTTTGAGATGGAGTGTCGCTCTGTCACCCAGTCTGAAGTGCAGTAGTGCAATCACGACTCACTGCAACCTCCACCTCCCAGGTTCAAGCAATTCTCCTGTCTCAGCCTCCCAAATAGCTGGGATTATACGTGTGTGCCACCACACCTGACTTATTTTTGTATTTTTAGTAGAGATGGGGTTTCACCGTGTTGGCCAGGCTGGTCTTGAATTCTTGACCCCAAGTGATCTGCCCGCCTCAGCCTCCCAATGTGCTAGGATTACAGGCATAAGCCACCACACCTGGCCGATTTTATTTTTTATAGAGATGGGGTCTCACTATGTTGGCTGTGCTGACCTCAAACTCCTGACCTCAAGCAATCCTCTCACTTCTTAGCCTCTTAAAGTGCTGGGATTACAGGCATGAGCCACTGTGCCAGGCCTTAAACGTTTTATTTTTTTTGCAAATGCACATTTTCATACACAAAAAAATGTTACTATGTTATGGGATTTACCGCTTACCGCACTTCTACCAGAGCCTGTTCATGAAACTTAGAGAATTTGATCTTTAACAACAAAGCCTAATACATTCTACATGTTTTATGTCAGGGGTTGGCAAACTTTTTCTGTAAAGGAGTAGATGGTAAATATTTTAGACTCTGTAGACCATATGTCCTTTGTCACAACAAATCATCCTGCTGTTACAGTGCCAACATAGCCATAGATAATACATAAATGGGCAGGCGTGATGACTCAGACCTGTAGTCCTAGCACTTTGTGAGGCTGGCTGGGAAGATCACTTGAGCCAGGAGTTTGAAATCAGCCTGGGCAATGAAGCAAGATCCCATCTCCACCAAAAGAAACATGACAATACATAAATGAATAGGTGTCACTGGTTCCCAATATGACTTTATTTACCAGTGCTGACATTTGAATTTCATATAGTTTTCTTGTGTCATGAAATTATATATATATATGTATATTTGAGACAGGGTCTCGCTTTATTGCCCAAGCTGGAGTGAAGTGGTGCAATCATAGCTCACTGCAGCCTTGAACTCCTGGGGTCAAGTGATCCTCCTGCCTCAGCCTCCCAAGTCACTGAGATTACAGGCATGAGGCTTCCCTTATTTTTTAAATTTTTTGTACAGATGGGGTCTTACAGTGTTGCAGTTTTCTTGAGAAAGTTGCATAAAGGGCTCCAGCTAGCCATGTTCATACACATACCTGCATGCCTACCCTATTTTCTCCTCTCTTTTCCCATTCCCTAGCCCATGAGTCCATAAAGAGGCAAGAACCTTCTTCTTTTTTTTTTTTTTTTGAGACGGAGTCTCGCTCTGTCGCCCAGGCTGGAGTGCAGTGGCCGGATCTCAGCTCACTGCAAGCTCCGCCTCCCGGGTTCACGCCATTCTCCTGCCTCAGCCTCCCGAGTAGTTGGGACTACAGGCACCCGCCACCTCGCCCGGCTAGTTTTTTGTATTTTTTAGTAGAGACGGGGTTTCACCGTGTCAGCCAGGATGGTCTCGATCTCCTGACCTCGTGATCCGCCCGTCTCGGCCTCCCAAAGTGCTGGGATTACAGGCTTGAGCCACCGCGCCCGGCCAACCTTCTTTTTTTTCTTTGAGATGGAGTCTTGCTGTGTTGCCCAGGCTGGAGTGCAGTGGCGCCATCTCGGCTCCCTGCAAGCTCTCCCTGCAAGCTCCACCTCCTGGGTTCACGCCATTCTCCTGCCTCAGCCTCCTGAGTAGCTGGGACTATAGGCGCCCGCCACCATGCCTAATTTTTTTTTGCATTTTTTAGTAGAGACAGGGTTTCACCATGTTAGGAAAGTCTCGATCTCCTGACTTCGTGATCCACCCGCCTTGGCCTCCCAAAGTGCTGGGATTACAGGCATGAGCCACTGTGCTGAGCACAATCTTTGTATTTTTAGTAAAGACAGGGTTTCGCCAGATTGGCCAGGCTGGTCTCGAACTACTGACCTTGTGATCCACCTGCCTCAGCCTCCCAAAATGCTGAGATTAGAGGCGTGAGTCACTGTGCCCGGCCAAGAACCTTTTCTTCAGTTCCCCTTGGCAGTCAGAAGGTTCCTGCCATCTGTGCTGTATGCACTTGACTCTTATCTTGTACCCTTTGGTGGGGAAAAATGGAAGACTGGGGAGTCAGGGCCTCTTTCTGCTGCTTGCATGTACTTCTGCAGTTAAGCAAATAAAGGCTTGACTGTTACTTTTAGTTTGGCTCCTTGTCCTAACTGAACACCTTGACCCCTGATTGAGTGACAGATTGGAGCTGGCAACCAGGCAACATATTTAGCTAGAACTGAATAATATCATTTCCTTTTTATTGTCTAATCTTGATCCTATGTGTTACCTTCCACTGTGGCAAAAGGCACAGAAGTTGTCTTTGTGACATGAAATTTCCTCCTAAAGTAGGTGGCTCACACCTGTAATCCCAACACTTTGGGAGGCTGAGGTGGATGGATCACTTGAGGTCAGGAGTTCAAGACCAGCCCAGCCAACCTGGTGAAACCCCGTCTCTACTAAAAATACAAAAATTTGCCAGGCAACAGCTACTTGGGAGGCTGAGGTTGCAGTGAACCGAGATCCCACCACTGCATTCCAGCCTGAGTAACAGAGCAAGACTCCATCTCAAAAAACAAAAACAAAAACAAAAAAACAGAAACTTCCTCCCAAATTTAGTTAAGTAAAAGATAATGAATGGTGTACGTGGAAATAAGTCAAGTAGATATGACATAGTACAAGGTGGCAAGTGGATATAGTGACAGAACGTGACTGAGGTTGGGAATAACTGGTATAACTCTATGCTTTGGGAATATTTGGCCTTCAAAGGGACAGGTGACTAAAGTGCCAGTATTGCTTCATGCTGTTAAGCACATCTGCTAACAGCAGCAAGGGCACACTTACATCCCGTATTGCTTCATAGAGTGCTTTGAATGTCGGTTGCTTATCGTCATGGTAGACGCCTCGGTTTCCATGCAGAACAGACACACCTTCACGCTCAGCCTCTCTGCAGTTGCTTCCATACATGCAGTGATCGGGACGGTAGTTCCACTGGCAGGGGAATACATAGAGACACTCTGGTGGTAAAAAGAGGAAGACATATATGTCCACAGTCAGTGCCAGCTCTCATGTACATGTCCCATGATTAAACTGTTTCCGCTAAGTGTACACACCATATAATTTCAAGGTACAGGAGTGTGATTTTTTTACTCAGAGATCAAATTTTGCCCCATTTGTCGAAATTCTGAGATCAAGAATTGAAGGGGCACACAGTGATGATGTAGGTTTCATCTAAAAAAAGAAGAGCGTATAGCATCTTAAATAAGAAAGCAGACACAGGTATCAGGTAGCCTGGGTCCAAATCCCAACTCTCTCACTCAAAACCACTGAAATCCATGTCTAGTCACTCAACTTCCTGTACTTCCATTTTCTCATCTGTAAATGAGAATAATACAACCTCTATCTATTTTGATGATTAAACTTTAAACATACATGTAAAATGCTTAGCAGGGTATCAAACATATAGTAGTGGTTCAGTAATGTTACCAGTTGTACTGGTTGGGTATGGTGGCTCACACCTGTAATCCCAGAGTTTGGGAGGCCAAGGTGGAAGGATCACTTGAGGCCAGGAGTTTGAGACCAGCTCGGGCAACATAGTAAGACCCCTGTCTCTATACAAATTTTAAAAATTAGCAGCTGGGCCAGGCACGGTGGCTCACTCCTATAATTCCAGCACTTTGGGAGGCCAAGGCAGGCAAATCACCTGAGGTCAGGAGTTTGAGATCAGCCCGGCCAACATAGCGAAACCCTGTCCCTACTAAAGATACAAAAATTAGCCAGGCATGGTGGCATGCACCTGTAATCCCACCTACTCAAGAGGCTGAGGCGGGAGAATTGCCAGGAGGTGGCAGAGGTTGCACTGATCCAAGATCGCACCACTACACTCCACCCTGAGCAACAAAATGAGACTCTGTCTCAAAACAAAACAAACAAACCGAAAAAACGACAAAAATAAATTAGCCAGGCATGGAGGCACACTTGAAGTTACTTGGGAGGCTGAAATGGGAGGATTCCTTGAGCCCAGGAGTTAGAGATTACAGTGAGCTATGATCATGCCACTGCACTCTAGCCTGTGACGGAGTGAGATCCTGTCTCAAAAAAAAAAAAAAAAGATACACACAAAAAGTGTCAAATATAGTGTTAGCAATTGTAATCAACTCTTTGGAAAGGTTTTATAAAATGGACAGATCTAAAAAAGAGGAGTCAAGATTAAAGCAAAGATTCTGCTTCAGATTAAGAACAAACAAAAACAACAAAAGTAAACAGCAAAAACCCCCATCTTCGGCTGGGTACAGTGGCTCACACCTGTAATCCCAGCACTTTGCAAGGCCGAGGCTGGTGGATAACTTGAGGTCAGGAGTTCGAGACCAGCCTGACCAACATGATGAAACCCTGTCTCTACTAAAAATACAAACATTAGCCAGGCGTGGAGGCAGGAGCCTGTAATCCCAGCTACTCAGGAGGCTGAGGCACGAGAATCTAGAACCCGGAAGGCAGAGGTTGCAGTGAGCTGAGACCACACCACTGCACTCCAGCCTGGGTGACGGAGTGAGACTCCATCTCAAAAACAAAAACCAACAACAACAAAAAAACCCCACCTACAACAGGAAAGAGAAAAACCCCAAAGCAAAAAAGCAAAGAAAAAAAAAAGCCCTGTGCCAAGGTAACTACATGCACTATGGCCATATGTGCACATATGTACACGGGTGTGTTTGTATCTCTAAACAAGTGGTTCTCAACCAGGGGCAATTTTGCCCCCTCCCCACTCCTCGACCCCAGGGCCATTTGGCAATATTTGGAGGGAGACACTGTTGACTGTTATACATGGGGGAGGCTGCAACTGGCATCTAGTGGGTGCTCTGAACATCCTGTAATGAACAGGACAATCCCCACAATAGCAACAGTGCTGATGTTGAGAAACTCTGCCCTAATCCTATTGGATTCAGAAAGTTTCCTCTTGGTGACCAGAATTATACAATTAGCAATAAATTCATGACCCCCTAGCTTCCTTGCTTCTCAGCTTGATGCTTTTCAGGATCGGGGGCAGAGGAGTATGGATCAAAGCTCTCTGCAAATGTGTGTTGCTGATCATGAGAAAGGCCCTGTGACAGAGCACAAGACAGGCTTACAGCAAATCAGTACCACCACCACCATTGGAAAAGCAACTTCAAGATGTGCTTGTTCATTGGGTTGATGGCATTCCTGTCTCACAGAAAAATAATTGCTTACTGATTACTTACAGAAAGCTTCAAGATGGAAAGCAAATAATGAAGTGATTGTCACACATCGTGTCTGGCAGGCTGTGTATGTTTCCAAGGCTCAGTCTTTTATAGTACAGTGACATTTAGGCATCTTTTTTCAAATTCCTAATTGCTCATAACATACTGTGACATTTCTCTTTTCTCAGGAGAACTCCATTCCACCATGACATTCCCTTACTTGCATTTACCTGAACATTTGCACATACGTAGTCCCTAAGTGGGACGGAGTAGTGGCCATTCTCAAGTCACCCTATCTACATTTGAATCACAACTCCTCTATTAGCTGCCTGACTTTTCTGCAATTTAATGCAGAGGCTGGATGTGAGGATTAAATAAAGGAAAATATCTAAAAGTGCTTTTGAACTGTGCCTGACCACAGCCCATCTGCTTCCTTTTGTCACCCAATGGGTCACATCACTCATTAACGGTGCTCACCCAAGCATTTACATTGTCTTGCTTAAGCGCCTTCTAAAGTTTCCCGTTGAATGAACTGTGCTTGAGTCTGTTTTTGTAAATATACTGATTGATCGAATCAATGAATATTTGTTGAGTGTCTGCTGCGGACAAAGCAAATAATGGAACAATCCAGTCCCTGCCTTCATGGAGTTTAGATTGGTGATGAGAATTTTTGCCTCTTTCCAAGTAGTTTAGGGCTCTACTACAAAAAGAAACCTTTTCTCGGCTGGCTGTGTGGTATCTCACGCCTGTAATCCCAGCACTTTGGGAGCTTGAGGTGGGCGGATCATGAGGTCAGGAGTTTGAGACTGGCCTGGCCAAGATGGCGAAACCCCGCCTCTACTAAAAATACAAAAATTAGCTGGGCATGATGGCGTGTGCCTGTAGTCCCAGCTACTCGGGAGGCTGAGGCAGAAGAATTGCTTGAACCTGGGAGGCGGAGGTTGTAGTGAGCTGAGATTACACCACTGCACTCCAGCCTGAGTGACAGAGTAAGACTCTGTCTAAAAAAAAAAAAAAAAAAAAAAAAGAAAGAAACTTTTTCTCTCTTTGCAACCTCCTTAGAGGACTGAGCCCAGTGAGAGGCACTCCAAGGCAGAAAACAAATAGAAAGGGCAGAGACTCTGGAGTCAGAAGTACAGAGGTACAAACCTGGCTTCTACCCCCATCTAGCTCTGTAACCGTGGTGAGTTCGAAAAACATTTCACCTCCCGGGATTTGATTGAAAGCAGTAAGAGAAATACACAGGCATGGTGGCTCTGCGCCTCATAATCCCAGCACTTTGGGAGGTCAAGGTGAGAACTGCTTGAGCCTCAGGAATCTTGAGACCAACCTTAAGCAACAAAGCCAGACTCATTCCCCATAAAATTAAAAATCTACAGGCACGTGTGGCTCAGCCTGTAATCCCCAGCACTTTGGGTATATTGAGGCATAAGTAGGATCACCTGAGGCCGGGAGTTTGAGACCAGGCCTGACCAACATGGAGAAACCCTGGCCCCTACTAAAATATAAAAATTCAGGGGCTGGGCATGGTGGCACATGACTGCACCAGCCACTCAGGAGGCAGGAGGGGCAGGAGAATCACAACCTGGGAGGTAGAGGCTGTGGAGGAGCCGAGATTGCACCCACCTGCACTGCCTCAAGTGGCCAAAGATGGAACCTCCCTGTCTCCAAAAAAAAAATTAGCTGGCCTGAGAGACTCAGAATCCCAGCCTACCCGTGGGAGGCTAAGGCAGGAGGAACTCACGAGTCCGGGATGGAGGCTGTAATGAGCTAAGATCGATTCACTGGTACTCCAACTCTGGATACCAGGGTGAGACTGTCTCAAAAAAAAAAAAAAAAAAAAAAATTATCCCGACCTCAGGTGATCTGCCCGCCTCGGCCTCCCAAAGTGCTGGTATTACAGGCATCAGCTACTGTGCCCAGCCAGAGTTTTGTATTTTTAGTAGAGACAGGGTTTCGCCATGTTGGCCAGGCTGGTCTCGACCTCCTGACCTCAAGTGATCTGCGCGCCTCAGCCTCCCCGTGCTGGGATTACAGGTGTCAGCCACTGTGCCCAGTCTACTTGATTAAATTTATTTAATCAAAATAAATCTCTGATTATTTCATACTCTTGGGATCTCTAAGATTATGAACTAGTTTATGCCTGATCATTTTAACTTCATGGTAATATAGGCTTGCTACACTTTTATATATTTTTATTTTTTAGTACAGATGGGGGTCTTGCCACATTGCCCAGGCTGGTCTTGGACTCCTGGCCTCAAGCAATCCTCCCTGCTCAGCCTCCTAAAGTGTTGGGATTACAGGCATGAGCCCCCACACCCGGCCTCTCTTAATGCTCTGTATCACTAGAATGGAGGCTGTTCAACTGCACTGTTAATTTTTTTTTTTTTTTGCAATGTCCCATCCTGGAACTGAGATTTCCCAGCATTCTCTTTTTCCTTATTTCAGAATAGTCCTTGTTCCAGAAAAGGCAATTAATTTTGTTCAGAAGACTTTTCTGATAATACAATCTAAGGAAGCTCTTTTCTCTCCAGCCTTAAGGGTCTCTCTCTCAATCCCTCATTTGTTTCCTCCATCTCATTTACCACAATTTGTGATTTCAACAACTATTCTTTAGGAGTCTACCTTCTACCTCTTCCAACAAAAGGTAGGTTTCGTGAAACCAGTAACTTTGCTTTAACTCGTCTGGCACCTAGCCCTGTGGCTGGCACACAGTGCTCAAAAACTAGCGGCTGAATGAATGAAATGCAAACTATACCTCCTTTCACCAAATGCATCTTTTCCCTTTCTCCGGCTTTCTATCTCTCCTTTCTCTCCCGAATTTCCCTTTTCTCTCATTTTCCTTGCTGTGGCTCTTTCTCTTCCATTTATTAATACTTTGCCCCTTCTCTCCCTTCTCTTAATTCCATTCATTGAATCAAACAACACTTCTGAACACCAACTCCATTTAAAGCACTAAGCCTTGCACTGTGAAAGACACAAAGTTGACACAACCCCTTCTCACATACACCATACAGTTTCTGTCCTTTCTCTTGTGTTTTACATCAGGGCTCATGAACTTCCCAGACTCCCGAAACAGCGATTTGTTACCAGTTTCCTAGAACAGTCCCAGTATGAAGTAACCGGGCCTGTCAACCCCACAACGTAGCACTCATAACTGCCTGTTGCTGGGTGCTTTGGTGTGGTGAATATACAATGTGGTTGCATGCTCAAGGGCAGGGCTCCAGAGACCCCAGGCAGGATGAGAATAAGGCCTTCCTGGGGCCACTGAAGAGACTTGTCCCATGTGAGTGAGTCCTGCTCCCTGAGGTTCCCATGAACTCCTCCTGCCTCCCTAGTATCACACACTCAACTCACAATCTACATGTATTCCATGGGCATTTCAGCTCTTCTCTCTCCCCTCAGGCAGAATTCTACTGCCTTTACTCTAGCCTGATGCCCTGCCTTGTCATTTATACTTGGCTGGTTTCATTTTCTTCCCTACCCACATCTCAGTTTTCTAGAAATTGCCCTTGAAGAAAGAGCAGACCTACGTGGTGACATTTGAGAGAGGAAAATGCCACATGACTTTGCCCTTCTAGAGCCTGATCAAGCATGCTCTCCCACATTAAAGAGAACTCAGTTGCAGCTGGGCTGGGCCAGTCTCTTTTTCGCTAAGAATTTGAATTAGGAAATAGAGGAGCTCCATCATCATTGATTGTGGACTTGTGAAGATGTATTCACTTAGGGTTGACAAACAGGTTGGGCCATGGGCAAACAGAGAATGCGGTCTGAGAGACAAAATAGAATCAGACTGGCATGTAGAGAAGCAAAGATGACAGAAACCATGAGGCCTCTGAGAGATGAAGAAACTGCTTTGGTCCTTGGCAACTTCCCAAGGCCAGTTCTTATGAAGCCTGGCTTGACCTGACTTGTGTGGTCATGAGACTGCCCCTGGCCTCTTACAATATCTGCCCTCATTTAGCTGGTCTGAGTGGAGCTGTGTTCCCTGAAACCTAAGTGCATTCATTTAAACACATCTTCCTATATAGAATTCTCTTTTGGTTCCTGTCAGATTTACCCCTTCCATAGAACTCTGCTCTTGACTCAGACTCACTTTTGAGGGTGTGAACTCAGTTTTCCACCCCTTGATGAAGCTGTCTTGACTCACCTGCCAGGAAATGTCCTGTGAGCTGAGCGACCTGCATGCCCCCACGGGTTTCAGCTGTCTTAAGTCAGTCTATTACCCAGCACTGCAATTATACACCCACAGGCATTTACTATCTAATTATAGCAAGAGTTTTAAAACACTTTCTAGCTAATGACTTTTAAACACATTTTAAAAAGCGGTGTTATCAGATACAAGAGACTATAATAATGACAACATTCCTGATGTGTGCTACAGGTTTCATGTGCATTGGTTCACCCATAGCAACCTGAAGAACCATAACAATAAACATGTTTATCTGCTGTGCCATAGCTAATACTGTCTCCCTCTCTCCTTTCCAGGGATAAAGCTGACAAATCCTTTTTTCAAATACAGTTTGTTCTGGTTTGTGGAAAGTACTCTGCAATCAATATACATGAAGAGAAACCTTACAATGTGATGGATATTGCTGGATCTCAGTTTAATCAAGTACCTGGGTAAAGTATGAAATAGGAAGATCAAATGCAGGCTGCACAAAGAACAATCAGGGAGTTAACCTAACAATCACTCATCTAAAACCAGAAAACCTGGTTATTTACTTGATACTGTGCAGAACCAGGATTTAGAACAACGTCACGATTCTTTTCCAATATCCTGTTTTACTCAATGGATCTCAGATGGAGAGTGAAGAAGCAATTAAACTCCTCTGGTTTCAGCCCCAATTAAAGACAAGGGACTCCTGTTTAATTGCAAAGCTGCTTACGACTGCCTTCGAGTATTATTTATTTACTCACTAATCACATCCTCAAATAATCAGCAACAGGCTAAGAAGAACTGGAGAGGCAACTGTGTGAATCTTTTGGATTCCTCAGTTTGGGAATACAGACAGAGAGACTTACATTAGATCGTTTCGGCCACATGACAAAGAGGAAAATGCAGTATTTAAAGAAAAGGGCCGGGTGTGGTGGCTCACGCCTGTAATCCCTCAAGTGATCCACCAGGGGGATCAAAAAATTACCTGGGCATGGTGGAGGATGCCTGTAATACAAAAATTACAAGAATTAGCTGGGCTTGGTGGTAGGTGCCTGTAATCCCAGCTACTTGGGAGGCTGAGATAGGAGAATTGCTTGAACCTGGGGGGCAGAGATTGCAGTGAGACGAGATGGTGCCATTGCACTCCAGCCTGGGTGACAGAGCCAGATTCCATCTCAAGAAAAAAAAGAAAAAAGATGAAACCTACCTAAGAAGAAAAAGGAAGAGATGCAGACCTACTGTCACAGCGAAATGGCTTAAAGCATGCCCTAAGAGGCTAGGCATGGTGACTTGCCTGAAATCCTAGCACTTCGGGAGGCCGAGGCAGGAGGATCACTTGAGCCCAGGAGTTCTAGATGACCTTGGGCAACATAATGAGACTGCCCCCCAATCTCTATAAAAAATTTTAAAAATTTGGCTGGGCGCAGTGGCTCACGCCTGTAATCCCAACACTTTGGGAGGCCGAGGGAGGTGGATCACATGAGGTCAGGAGATTGAGACCAGCCTGGCCAACATGACAAAAGCCTGTCTCTACTAAATATACAAAAATTAGTCGAGTGTGGTGGCGGGTGCCTGTAATCCCAGCTACTCGGGTGGCTGAGGCAGGAGAATTGCTTGAACGTGGGAGGCAGAAGTTGCAGTGAGCTGAGATCATGCCACTGTACTCCAGCCTGGGCAACAGAGCAAGACTCCCTCTCAAAAAAAAAAAAAAAAATTCGCTGGGTGTGGTGGTGCACACCTATAGTCCCAGCTACTTGGCAGGCTGAGGTGCGAGGATCACTTGAGCTCAGGAGATTAACGTTGCAGTGAGCCATAATTGCACTACTGTGTACCAGCCTGCGAGACAGAGTGAGGCTTCATCTCATTAAAAAAAAAAAAAAAAAAAAAAAAGCCTGGGCACACTGGCTGATGCCTACAATCCCAGCACTTTGGGAGGAGGAGGTGGGCAGATCTCCTGAGGTCAGGAGTTCGAGGCCAGCCTGGCCCACACGGGGAAATCCCGTCTCTACTAAAAACACAAAAATCAGTCAGGAACAATGGCACACTCCTGTAATCTCAGCTACTTGGGAGGCTGAGGCAGAACAATTGCTGGAACCCAGGAGGTGGAGATTGCAGTGAGCTGAGATCGTGCCACTGCACCCCAGCCTGGGTGACAGAGCCAGACTCTGTCTCAAAAAAAAAAAAAAAGCTATAAGTGAACAGCTAAGACATTCCCCTTTCCTCTACTAAATTAGTATTGGGAATCTTTCCAAGAAACTCTGTATCAACCTGCTTTTCTTTCTTTTTGACGATTTGATCCTTTTTGATCCAAAGACAAATGAAATTGAGTTTTATTCCAGAATTTTGTTTTTTTAAAAAGGTGCACAGTATGTGTTCCAAGGGTAACATACAAACAAACACAGGCAAAATCTTTCTGAACAGCAGTCTCTACTTCAGGATTTTTAAATGAAAAAGAAAGGCCTGAAAAGGGTAGGGTAAGGATTGCTTTTTTTTTGCCAAAAGATCTCTCTCAAGAAGAAAACATAGTTTTAATTTTTTTTGAGACGGAGTCTCATTCTGTTGCCCAAGCTGGAGTGCAGTGGCACCATCTTGGCTCACTGCAACCTCCACCTCCCAGGTTCAAGTAATTCTCCTGCCTCAGCCTTCCAGTAGCTGGGATTGCAGGCACCTACCACCACGTCCGGCTTTTTTGGATTTTTAGTAGAGATGGGGTTTCACCACGTTGGGTAGGCTGGTCTCAAACTCCCGACCTCAAGTGATCCGCCCACCTCGGCCTCCCAAAGTGCTGGGATTACAGGTGTGAGCCACTGCGCTCGGCAGTTTTAATTTTTAATAAGAATAAAGTTTTAGTTAAAAAAAAAAGTTTTAACAAGGAAGAGGAAAAGAGAATTTCATTAGCTTTACGTGTTAATATAAACACACAGAGAAAGGGAGATGAAAATTTCCCTTTCTCCCTCTACCCCACCAAATCATCCACCGAACAATATAAGAAGAATTTATTTTGCCCCAGATGAAAAGCAAAAAGGATTTGGGGATCTGAGTTCTTTTTCTAGTTGTTTTGACCCTGAATATGTTCCTTAACTCCAAGGACCCTGAGAATCAATTCCCTTCAATCTAGCAGTTGTTCAGGTTACAGGGTCTCCTGCCTAGATTATAATATTTCCATTTAGTTTCGTGCCTCACATCAATTTTGACTGCACTTCTTAGAAGAATGGTATAGCAAAATCTAAAAGATATCCTCTAAAAATGAGTCCAGTGTTGGAAGTTTCAACATTTGGCCTTTTGTGTCAGTAGTGCAAGGCCCCGCCTCCATCAGATATCCAGGGGGGTGGATGAAAGGGCAAACTTCGCAGGGGAACACAGGCTCCTCTGTGCACAATTCAAGCCTAGTCAATAGCAACCCGGGCATGGAATGTGCTCCATGGGGCGTGCTGAGTGTACTCCTACACAGAAAGCATTCTCCAAAGATAACCTACCTGGATTGAAATAAAAAATAATATTTAATAAATCCTGGTCTCCCCACGTGATGGCATTCTTGTACTTCTGGTACAGAGGGTACAACATGTCCTCCCAAGCCAGGCCTGTTGGAATCATGCTGTTCTGGAAAAGAGAAAACCATCAGAACAGCTGAAGCAAAGCAAATACATTTTGTCCACTGAGAAACAATGTAAAGGGACTGGTTTTCTTCCCTTCAGTGGAGGGAAACAAATACAGGAGGGGTCCTGCTATTCTCAGGGCACAGAACAAAGCAAAATTTGGGCTGTTGATTGCATCGCTTTTGTCAGTTGTACACACAGCTACTAGATGGACCAGGAACTTATAGTTGAACCTATAGTTTCTACTCAGAAAACCATGCCTGGAATGGAACCCCTTCCTTCTTTCTGTTCCCTCCTTCCTTCTTCCTTCCTTCCCTTTTTTTTTTTTTTTTTTTTAGACAGAGTCTCACTCTGTCGCCCAGGCTGGAGTGCAGTGGCACGATCTCAGCTCACTGCAACCTCCACCTCCCGGGTTCAAGCGATTCTCATGCCTCAGCCTCCCAAGCAGCTGAGACTACAGGTGCACGCCACCACGCCCAGCTACTTTTTTGTATTTTTAGTAGAGACGGGGTTTCCCCACGTTGGCCAGGCTGTTCTCAAACTCCTGACCTCAAGTGATTCACCTGCCTCCCAAAGTGCTGGGATTATAGGCGTGAGGCACCACACCTAAGAAAGAGGCAAAATCTTTCTGAACAGCAGCCTCTACTTCAGGATTCTCTACTCTACTCCACCTTTCTTAGGCGAACATCTCTCTTAGGCTTATTTCCTCACTGTGAGGTGAAGGAACAAAATACAGATAACAGAGTTCAGGTATCTTAAGGAAAAATACCTTTCCTTGTCTTAAACAATGATTTACTTTTAAAATAAAAGTAACATATTCACAAACTGAACTATTCCAACAGCACATAAAAATATAAAATAAAAAAGTAAAAATATTCTTCTTCCCTATCCCATTCCCACTTTCCCCAGAAGTATCCACAATTAACAATTAATGGTCTCTTAGGTATTCTTCTGCACATTTCTTTTTCTTTCTTTCTTTTTTTAGAAACAGGGTCTCACTCTGTTGTTTAGGGTGAACTGCAGTGGCTAAACACAGCCTTGACCTGCCGGATTCAAGTGATCCTTCCATCTCAGCCTCCCAAGTAGCTGGGGCTACAACCATGTGCCAGCATGCCCCATTAATTCTTCTGGAAATTTCTAAAGCATACAAATAATCACAGTCTCTGTCGCCAGGCTGGAGTACAGTGGCGTGATCTTGGCTCACTGCAACCTCTGCTGTCCGGGTTCACATGATTCTCCTGCCTTAGCCTCCTAAACAGCTGCGACTACAGGTGTGCACCATCATTCCTGGCTAATTTTTGTATTTTTAGTAGAGACAGGGTTTCACCATGTTGGTCAGGCTAGTCTCTCAAACTCTTGGCCTCAAGTGATCCACCCACCTTGGTCTTCCAAAGTGCTGGGATTACAAGTGTGAGCCACTACCCCTGGCCAGCAGGATAATTTTTTTGGACTAGTTCTCTACTGATGTTCTTTTAGGTTCTTTCCAGTTCTTTGCTAGGATAAAAGATGAGATCATGTACATCCTTATATAAATATCGTCACGGATTTATATAAATATATCCCTAGGGTAATTTGAAGAAATTTTACATAGTCTTTGAAGCATTGGGTATGAAGGGTTCAAACATTATGGAATTCAGAAATGCGACATAGTATTCCTGAATGGTAACTCTGATGAAGCTTTAAATTCCATAGCCATCTGGGCTTTTCCTGAATAAACAAATATTTTATCCTCACCTATAGACCACCTAATTTCCAAAATCAGCATATTGACACTCTGGGAATGCCACTGTTGACAAGACCAACTCCCAGTCTCTAAACAAGGAATTTTAAAGCACTCATTTACCTTGAACTGGGTACTTCTTATCCGAGTTAAATTCATTAACATGACTCCTGAATTAACTCCTGCAGAGCCATAGAAAGGATGCCTTGCAAAGCGGCTGTACCAGCCAATCTTGGGGATTTCGTGCTCAGGGGCCATGGCTGCAAGCTGGCTGGAATTAAACAGCCTCAGAAGCTTCCAGATGTCATCGACAGGTCTCAGAAAGAGAACATCGGTGTCCACGTAGAGAAGTGAGTCCACATCCTTTAAAATCACCTTTGTGTGTAAGGAGTGGGCGTAAAGGGGAGAGGAGGGAAGAAAACAAAACAAAAACAGGTCAGAAACAAAGGAAGTAGCCTGACAGGTAAATAATGCTACCGATGTTTGCTGATTCATATTAAATTCTGGAAAGGTACCACTCTTAGCTTCCATTCCTGCCTTCGCCTTTGACTTGAGGAATGAGTGTCGATCAAGAGGTAGAGATTTAAGATAAACCTTGGTCTGGATTAGCCCAATTCTGGGACCCTGGACTATATTTCATAAGGGTTGAACTTACAAAAAAATAAAAACATCAGCAAATTACTGTGGCTCTCACTTCTTCCATCTTCCAATAAGGCCACTTGTTTTTCTCTCTCAGGTTTTCCTTGGAACATCCAGTGTGGGTGGCATTAGAAAACTTGAAGTGGATAATCTCTTTTTATTTATTTATTTATTTTTGAGATGGAGTCTCACTCTGTTGCCCAGGCTGGAGTGCAGTGGCCTCATCTTGGCTCACAGCAACCTGAAGTGGACAATCTCTAAACCAGCTCATACCAAGCTTTGCGGGTAAATATTCTCTGTCTCTGGATCCATTTCTTCCAGTGTTAATGGGGGGCCCTGCATCTTTTAAAATATATATAAATATATATAATTAAATACACACACACACACACACACACACACACAGGCCGGGAGCAGTGTGGCTCACGCCTGTAATTCCAGCACTCTGGGAGGCCGAGGCAGGTGGATCACGAGGTCAAGCGATCGAGACCATCCTGGTCAATGTGGTGAAACCTCGTCTCTACTAAAAATACAAAAATTAGTTGTGCATGGTGGTGTGCGCCTGTAGTCCCACCTACTCAGGAGGCTGATGCAGGAGAATCGCTTGAACCTGGGGTGGGGGGCGGAGGTTACAGTGAACCGAGATCGCACCACTGCACTCCAGCCTGGCGACAGAGCGAGACTCCATTTCAAAAAAAAATTTTTTTAAAGTATATAGTTTGCAGATGAGGGTCTTGCTCTGTTGTCCAGGTTGCAGTGCAGTGGCATGCTCTTGGCTCACTGCACTCTCAATCTCCTGGGCTCAAGCGATCCTCCCACCTCAGCCTCCTGAGTAGCTAGGCCCACAGCTATGCACCACCACACCTGGCTTTTTAAATTATTTGTAGACACGAGGTGTTGTTATGTTGTCCAGGCTGGTCTTAAACTCCTGGACTCAAGTGATCCTCCCACTTTGGCCTCCCAAAGTGCCGGCATCACAGGTGTGAGTCACTGTGACCCGCCTAAAACGATATTTTTAGCTAACATTTGGTCTTGGGATTAGGGAATGCAAGTCATTGGCTAGCTTTGTTTGTGTATCAGCATGCGGCAACCTTTTTCCTCTAAAGGGCCAGATAGTAAATATTTCAGGCTCTGTTGCAACTCCTCAAATCTGCTGTTGTAGCATGAAAGCAGCCATTGATAACAGATAAACAATGAGTGGGCCGGGCGCAGTTTCTTCAGAACAACAGAATTTGAAGATTCTAATTTCAATCCGAGCACTTTGGGAGGGCGAGGCGGGCAGATAGATTGAGCCTAGGAGTTCAAGACCAGCCTGGGCAAATGGTGAAACCCCATCTTTATCAAAAAATAGAAAAACTAGCCAGGCATGGTGGCATGTGTCTGTAGTCTCAGCTACTCAGGAAGCTAAGGTGGGAGGATTGCTTGAACCTGGGAGGCAGAGGTTGCAGTGAGCCAAGATCACACCACTGCACTCCAGCCTGTACAACAGGGAGAGACTCTGTCTCAAAATAGTAATAATAATAATGAGAGTGGCTATGTCCTAATAAAACTTTATTTCAGGACATGGATGTTTGAATTTCATACAATTTTCAGACATCACTAAATATCCTTCTTCTGATTTTTCAACCATTTGAAATGTAAAAGCCACTCCTGGCTCACAGGCTGTGGTTTGCTGACTTCTGCTGTGGATGATTCAAGCCACCTTAGGTAAATGAGTTCTCCTGTACGAACTGCTTAGCTTTCCAGAGCTTTGCTCAGGGATTTGAGACTTCAAAGCCTTAGTTAGTAGTAGCATTATTTGCTTTGTTTTGCCATTGTTCCCCAACTTTGGGGTAGCTTAACCAAGGAAGGATTTGAATCTTCTTGGATCCCTGGCCTAACATCATCCTAACACCATAACACTTATGGACTGAATGTCTGTGTCCCCAACATTCATATGTTGAAGTCCTAACCCAAAATGTGATGGCTTTTGGATAGGGACCTTTAAGAGATAATTGGGTTTAGCTGAGGTCAGAAGGGTAGGGCCCTCAGGATGGAATCAGTGCCCTTATAAGAAGAGACACCAGAGAGTGCTCTCCCTCTCTCCCTCTGCCATGTGAGGACAGAGTGAGAAGGTGGCCATTTGCAAACCAGGAAGAGGCTCCATCACCACAACCTGACCATGCTGACACCCTCATCTCAGACTTTCAGCCTCCAGAACCGTGAAAAAATAAATTTATGTTGTTTCAGCCACCCAGTCTTGTATTTTGTTATGGCAGCCCAAGCAGACTAGTATAACATGCCACTGGGATTCTCAGTATTTAAAATTGATGAACATGGGTGCTACATGATACAAGTATCAAAGGAATTTCAGACTTGAGTAATTCTAAAGTCCACATAATTTGCTACAGGATTTATCTTTTGTTCTTCATCTACTAGAGGAATGAATGTTACAAACCAAAAAAATGAAATTCAAATACTGATCATCTATCATTTCATAAATGAAGATTATCTTAACATCCATTTTAAGAATTTGAAGATTCTAAGCCAGGCACGGTGCCTGGGAGGCTGAGGCAGGCAGGTCACTTTAGGTCAGGAGTTGGAGACCAGCCTGGCCAATATGCTGAAACCCCGTCTCTACTAAAAATACAAAAATTAGCTGCGTGTGGTGGTGTGTGCCTGTAATTCCAGATACTCGAGAGGCTGAGGTACAAGAATTGCTTGAGCCCGGGAGGTGAAGGTTGCAGTGAGCCGAAAAGATGGCACTGCACTCCAGCCTGGGTAACAGAGTGAGACTCTGTCTCAAAAAAAAAAAAAAAAAAGAAAAAGAAAAAGAAAAAGGTGGGCGTGGTGGCAAGTGCCTGTAATTCCAGCTACTCAGAAGGCGGAGGCAGGAGAATCCCTTGAACCTGGGAGGCAGAGGTTACAGTGAGCTGAGGTCATGCCACTGCACTGCAGCCTGGGAGACAGAGTGAGACTCTGTCTCAAAAACAAAAAACAAAACAAAACAACCACAAAAACAAAACAAAACAAAAAAAACAGAATTTGAAGATTCTAATTTCAAAATTAGGAAGAATTTTGTATATTGACTGCTTCTTAAACTAAGCATTTAAAGTTTCAGCATGCTCATTTTGGTATATAGATCATATTTCAAAGGAACACACAAAAGTAGCCCCAATGGTACATCTCAGAGAAATGTGAGAAAATGGCACTTAAGAATCGTGAGTCTGGTATTCCTGAGTTCAAGTCTTGGCAGCCTGAGGTACTACCCCCATGACTTCAGACAAGTTCCTCAGTTTACCACCCACCCAGGTTGTTACAAGGATGCAACAATTTGGTTTGAAATGAAACCCACGAGGTACTCAGTACAGTGGCTGGCACACAGTAAGTACTCAATAAACAGTGGTTTTGTAAGAAGTCTCTGTGTCTTCGCTTTTAAAATGTCAAGTATAATTAGTTACCATTGACATCAATGCTCACAGCACTTCAAAACATGTGTCAACCACAAAAAGCCTTTTATGTAGTCAGAGTCCAGCAGTGCAATGAAGTTTTTGAACCTTCCTAATATGATCCATTCAGTACCTTGACTGAAAATAAGTACATAAGGACTTTTTACTCTTTATCTGAAAAAACAAAAGACCAAAAAAAAAAAAAAAAATCACTTTTTGATAACATTGCATCTCTGGAGGCTAATTCCGCAGCAAGTACTGCTGGTATTAATTTGAAGAGGATCATCGTTGGCCATGTTATAATGGGATGTGGAATATTTACTGAAAGGATATAAAATTAGCCATTCTAAATTCCTTTATGGAAATTAGCCAGCACTAGCAATGAGGCCTTTGTTTTTTTAGAGTAAGGGGCAGGGTTAAAAGGCAGCACACAATAGCACTCTGTACCCAATGTGCCAGCTATAATGTAATGGATCTTCCTGCTCCTGCTCCATGAACCACCCTAACCTGGGCGCCCACCTCCAGTGAACCCTGCTCAGCCATCTGCACCAAGTGTGAGCCAAAGCCTGGCCACAGGCAGCAAGATGATCAGGGGCTCACCAGTGCACCTTCAAATTCATTTTCAATTTGTTGTAATTCTAGTCTGAATTTGACAGTATGACTTGGTGGTTAAAAGTTTTAGGTTTGAAATCTGACTTCCTATGTTCAAATTCCATTTCCACCATTAACTGTGTGATCTTGAGCAAGCTCTTTTGGCCCATTTTTTTTTTTAAGACAGGGTTTCACTCTGTCACCCAGGCTGGAGTGCAGTGGTGCAATCATAGCTCACTGAGCTTTGACCTCTTGGGCTCAAGTGATCCTCTCATATCAGTCTCCTGTGTAGCTGGGATCGCAGGCATGAGTTACCATGCCCAGCTAATTTTTTCTTTTCTTTTCTTTTTTGAGACGGAGTCTCGCACTATCACCCAGGCTGGAGTGCAATGGTGTGATCTCAGCTCACTGCAACCTCTGCCTCCTGGGTTCAAGCGATTCTCCTGCCTCAGCCTCGGGAATAGCAGGGACTACAGGCATGTGCCACCATACCTGGCTAATTTTTGTATTTTTATTAGAGACGGGGTTTCACCATGTTGGCCAGGCTGGTCTTGAACTCCTGACCTCAAGTGATCCGCTCACCTCGCCTCCCAAAGTCCTGGGATTACAGGCGTGAGCCACTGCACCTAGCTGCTAATTTTTTTGTTTTTTGTAGAGACAGCTCTTGGTTTGTTGACAGGCTGTTCTTGAACTCCTGGGCTCAAGTTATCCTCCTGCCTTGGCCTCCCAAAGTGCTGGGATTACAGGCATGAGCCACCATGCCTGGCCTCCTTAAGCCTTTTAAGTCTGTTTCCTCTTCCTACAAATGGGATTGATAACCCATTTCATAATGCTGCCAGGGTGATTAAATGAGGTCATGTGTGTGAAGCCCCTGGCACACACACAGCAAGGACTCAATAAATGCTATGTGATCTTATTTTCATCCCACTCTCATGAGGGCTACGTTTCCTGACTGACAGCCCGGGTAACCAGCAACTGGCTATGGTAGTAGTAGTAGTAATCAAAGAATGAGGCCGGGCATGGTGGCTCACGCCTGTAGTCCCAGCACTTTGGGAGGCTGAGGTGGGCGGATCACGAGGTCAAGACATCAAGACCATCCTGGCCAACATGGTGACACCCTGTGTCTACTAAAAATACAAAAAAAGTTGGCTGGGCATGGTGGCGCGCGCCTGTGATCCCAGCTACTCTGGAGGCTGAGGCAGGAGAATCGCTGGAACCTGGGAGGTGGAGGTTGCAGTGAGCTGAGATCTCACCACAGCACTCCAGCCTGGTGATGGAGCGAGACTCCATCAAAGGAACAAAGGAAGGAAGGAAGGAAGGAAGGGAGGGAGGGAGGGAAGGAAGGAAGGAAAGAAGGGAGGGAGGGAGGGAGGGAAGGAAGGAAGGGAGGGAGGGAGGGAGGGAAAGAAAGAAAGAAAAAGAAAAGAAAGAGAAAGAAAGAGAGAGAAGGAAGGAAGGAGGGAAGGGAAAGGAAGAGAAAGAAAGAAAGAAAGAGAGAGAAAGAAAGAAAGAAAGAAAGAAAGAAAGAAAGAAAGAAAGAAAAGAAAGATTCCCTGTTCACAGCTTTAATGGGGGAGACAGAAAAGCGGCAAAGCGAAGTGATGATGAGAAGGGTAGCACAGAAGCACAGAGCAGAGCCCCTACACCAGGCTGGAGGAAAAGTAAGGAAAGCTTCCCAGCAGAAGTGACATCTAAGCTAAGAGATAAATAAGTGGAGAGCAGGGCAAACATGGAAGAGCATGTGAAAAGAGAGAGCATGGCAAAGGGAGGACTGTCAGTTGCTGTGCGGGGCTGGAGTTTACAGTGGGAGGAGGGGTGAGAGATAGGACTGTCCAAGGGGGCAGGGGCCCGATCAGGAACTGTGTTGACAAATTTGGACTTAATCCTGAGAGCAACAGGAAGATGTGTTCAATGACTTGACCCCAACACCTCAAGGTCATCCTTGCTTCCTCGCCTACCCATACTGTCCGCATCCAATCTTCAGCAAGTCACATAGGCTCTACCTCCAAAATGTCTGAGTCTGTCCATTTCTCTCCTTCTCTGCTTCCTCACCCAAAGTCCAAGGCACCATGACAGTTCTCCTAGAATTCTGCAAATTCTGTTCCCTAGGTTCCCCGTGTCCGCACCTGCCCCCTCCAATCCACTCCTCACAGAGCAGTCAAAGGGATTTTTAATTCCATTGTGACTTGTTCTTTGATCCATCAGTTCTATACAAGTGTCTGTTTAATTTTCAAATATATGGAATTTTCCAGATATCTTTTTGTTATCCACTTCTAAGTTAACTCTCTTGTAGTCACGGAGCACACGGCAGCATTGCCATCTTTTCGAATTGACTGAGACTCGTTTTATGGCCCAGGATGTGGCCTATCTTGGTGAATGTTCCCTGTACATTTGATAAAAAAATATTTACGCTGCAGTTGCTGGGTGGAGTTGTCTATAAATTCTACAGCTGTCAATTAGGTCACTTGGTTGATAGTGTTGTCAAGGTCTTCTATATCGTCACTGGTTTTCACGAGCTCCTTGGAGCTTTATGTCCAGACACAGAGAAAAAGGGATGGAGAAATGTGGAGTTACTGCAAATTCATTTGTATCAACAGGTATAATTAGGGAATCATTATTCATTTTCACACTAATGATAGTTAGTTATTAAAAGCGGAATGTTGGACTCTCCAACTCTGTGGATTTATCTTTTTCTCTATTTGTCTAGGAATATTTTTCTTCGTGGAACTGGAAGCTTTGTTATGAGGCGTACACTCATTTGAGACGGTTACGCCTTCCTGATGGGTTGATCCTTATATCATTACAAAACATCCAGAGGGCTTTGAAACAAAAGCAAAAACCTACAGTAGATCACCCTACTTTCACCCTCTAACCCCTGCAAGGCCTTTCACTGCATTTCTTTCTCTTTTTTTTTGAAGACAGAGTTTTGTTCCTGTCGCCCAGGCTGGAGTGCAATGGCATGACCTTGGCTCACTGCAACCTCCACCTCCCAGGTTCAAGTGATTCTCCTGCCTCAGCTTCCCGTAGTTGGGAACACAGGTGCCCGCCACCATGCTTGGCTATTTTTTTGCATTTTTAGTAGAGGTGGGGTTTCACCATGTTGGCCAGGCTGGTCTAGAACTCCTGACCTCAAGTGATCCACCCATCTCCGCCTCCCAAAAGGCTGGGATTACAGATGTGAGCCACTGCCCCTGGCCTTCACTGTATTTCAAATAGTCACACCTGTACCATAGTCTGTGAAGGGCTCCACAGGATATACATGCTCTGTCTACCTCTCCAACTTAGTCTGCTGTCACCAGTGTTCCTCCACCGCATGGCACAATCCAGTTTGTTTTTTGTTTTTTGTTTTTTTTGGCTCCAGGGCCTTACACCTTTCATTATCGCTCTACTACTGTCAAAATCAGCAGAGGGTAGAAAGCTAAATAATCCTAATAGGAAGCCAATGAGCTCCTAATTCTCTCCCCGACTACAGCCAGGGTCTCCTCTATCTGAGATACTCTTAAGTCTTTGCTTAGATAGAAACAAACATTTAAGTCCCCTCTGTCAGAAAGAAAACACAAAATTGAAACAATAGGCCAGGTGTGGTGGCTCGCCAGGCACTTTGGGAGCTGGAGGTGGGAGGATTGCTTAAGGCCAGGAGTTTGAAAACAGCCCGGGCAATGTAGCAAGGCCTCATCTCTGCAATAATAATAATAATAATAATAGTAACAATAATAATAATAAAGTAGCTGGGTGTGGTAGTGTGCACCCGTAGTCCTAGCTACCTGGGAGGCTGAAGTGGGAGGATCGGTGGAGCCCCGGAGTTTGAGGCTGCAGGGAGCTATGATCACACCACTGCACAGAGGCCTAGGCAACAGATGGAGACCTGTCTCTCAAACAAACAAAAACAAAACTAAAGTTATAAATTTCTAATTTAACAAAGGAATCATCTTATCATGGACTAAGTGTTTATGTTTCCCCCAAGTTCATGTGTTGAAATCCTAACCCACAAGGAGATGGTATTAAGAGGAGCCCTCACGAATAAGATCAGCACCCTTATAAAAGAGGCCTCAGAGAGCTCTCTCACCCCTTCCACCACATGAGGACACAGTGAGAAGGCACCATCTATGAATCAGGAAGCAGGCCCTCACCAGACAGATGCTGAATCAATCTTTTGGTGCCTTGATCTTAGACTTCCCAGCCTCTGGAACTGAGAAGTAAATTTCTGTTGTTTATAAGCTACCCAACTGATGGTCTTGTGTTCTTGCAACCTGAACTAAGACATGCCCTCTGGAATGACTTAGTCTTCTCTACGACCGGGATGTCTTCTCTCTCACTTCATTTCCTAAGTTCATGAAGATGATAAAGCCCTCAAATGCACTTAAAAATTACATCTTTTTTTTTTTTTTCAGACAGGGTCTTGCTCTGTCATCCAGGCTGGAGTGCACTGTCACAATCATGGCTCATGGCCCAGATTGATCTCTAACTCCTGAGCTCAAGCAATCCTCCCACCTTGGCCTCCAAAAGTGCTGGCATTACAGGTGTGAGCCACCATGCCCAGCCAAAAGAAACGGCATCTTTATTGATTATGAAATACACGTACTGCCCCGATGCTTTAGTCAGTTTCTAGGTTTGTGAACTCCTGTTTTTGATCCTTGCCTAAAGTACTAAAAATGTGATTAATGTGAAAATTAATGCTTCCCAAATCATATCTGCTGATGTAGGTGAATTAGCAGTCACTGCGCATTCTGCCCTCTTTCCCCGAGTCTGCAGGTAAAGCCCCATGGAGCTCCTGCTGTTCATGATAAGCAGCTTCCCAGACCTGCTGGTGAAGTGTCACCAAACGCTTCCCAAATGCGAGGCAGAGCATTTCATTTGTTCTTCTTGAACAATCAGGTCTGACTCATTCCTTCTTAGAAAGACTTTCCCAGAGGGCTCCCCCTTCCTTCCTTCCATTTTCTCTTCATCATACCACCTGACTTTCTTCCTTCCGTCATGTCTCACAGTCAGCGGCCTTTGGTTAAATTATTATCTCATTTGTTGCTTGCCTCCTCCAACTAGAATAGAAGCCCCTTAAGGGCTGGGACCTTCCGTATCTAGGTAACATCTAAAATCTGTGTGCCTGGCCCATGCCTGACATAATATACACTAGGCATCCAATAAATATTTACACAAGCTAAGGAATTCAACCGTTGAGCTCGCTCATAACCACTGTAATTTTAAATATGCTTTGAGGCTGATTGTAGACGAGGACAGGTTCTGAGTGATGAGAAGATCTGTGAACAAATGAAGTGCAGAAGACTCAAGTTCATGAAGGAAAACCACTGCAACGCCAACCACAGGAATATCCTGCTGTTGCTTGCATGGCCTGGGACATCACCCTCTAGGCCTCTCTTGACAAGACAGCTAGGCAGCTTCACACATCATTCCACTTCGTTACCTCTCATGCATTTCAAAAATGCCTTACAAACTAAAGGGCAGAAAGGGAGCTAGGGGAGGAAAAGAACAGAAGCAAAGACAAAGGTGCCATTTAGATTCAAGCAGAAATGAATTTCAGAGAGGGAACCTTTGGAAAATGATCCTGATGATAATTAGGAGAGAGAAGAAATATTAAAGAGGATTAAAGCAGGAGGTGGAAACAGAGAAGAGCAAAGAACAGTTTCAGAAGAAAAAGAGAAACACTCTTTTTTTTTTTGCCAAGAAAAGATATACATAAAAAACCTACATACATAAAAAACAAAGAGCTGGGGCTAGGTGTGGTGGCTCATGCCTGTACTCCCAGCAGTTTTGGAGGCTGAGGCAGGTGGATCTCTAGAGGTCAGGAGTTCAAGACCAGCCTGGCCAACATGGTGAAACCCCATCTCCACTAAAAATACAAAAATTAGCTGGGCGTGGTGGCACACACCTGTAATGCCAGCTCTCAGGTGGCTGAGGCAGGAGAATTGCTTGAACCTGGGAGCTGGAGGTTGCAGTGAGCTGAGACTGTGTCACTGCACTCCAGCCTGGGCAACAGAGGCAGACAGTCTCAAAAAAAAAAAAAAAAGAAAGAAAGAAAAAAAAGAGCCAGGTGTAGTCACACGTGCCTGTGGTCCCAGCCACTTGGGAGGCTGAGGAGGGAGGATCACTTGAGACCAGAAGATGAAGCCTAGAGTGAGCCATGATCATGCCACTGTACTCCAGCCTGGGCAACAGGGGGAGACCGAGTCTCAAAAAAAAAAAAAAAAAGGAAAAAGAGAAATACAAATACCATCACTGCATTTTTTCAGTTAAAATAAAGATTGCTTTATGTGTACTCTATCGTATTTATTCACCTATTTTTATCTTTGTAAATTTTCACTTCCCTAAGCCAAATACATTTTGAGAAGCTATTCCAAGATAATACTTAATTTCTGTAATTATATCAGGTCCCTGTCCTCCTTTTTCCCCCTTTTCCTTTTTGAAGCATCCATCATTCCTGAAACACACACAAACGCACACATCTTTGGGTAAAATGTGTTGTCAAAGTTGCTTGACTGTGCTGATTTTCACCCACCGCGTCCGGCTGTGTTTTTAAATTTTTTATTGTGAGATCATTTTAAATTTACAGAAGAGGTGTAAAAAGTTCAGAGAGTTCCCATGTATTCTTCACCCAGCTTTCTCTTGTGTTAACATCTTACACATAACAACAGTAATCAAATCTAAGAAAATAACCCTAGTATAAATACTATTAACTAAACTAAAGAACTTACTCAGATGTCACCAGTTTTTCCACAAATCTCCTCTTTCAGTTCCAAGATCCAAACATTGAATTTATTTGTCCCATCCTTAGTCTCCTCCAATCTGTAACAATTTCTCAGCCTTTCCTTGTTTTTTCATAACCTTGACAGCTTTGAAGAGCACCTGCCAGTTATTTAGAATCAAGTCCCTCAATTTGAGTGTCTGATGTTTTCTCATGTTTAGATTGAGGTTATGCTTTATTGGGAAGAACAGAGATGAAACACACCTGGGCGCATGCGACGTTGACTGGGCCACGTGATGTCAGTCTTGATTGCTTGGCAAAGGTGGAGTCTGCCAATATTCTCCACAGCAAACTAAGGATTTCCCCTTTTCCTTTACTAAATATTTTGGAGGAGATACTTTAAAATCATACAAATATCCTGTTTCTGGTTAAACTTTCACACCTTAATTTTAGCATTCACAGATCTTACCTGCAGTAATGATTACTACGGTGTTCTAACAGTGATTTTCTATTTCCCTCATTCTTTTCACATGTATTAATTGGAATTTTCTATAAGGAAGAGGTCACGAGGTCAGGAGATCGAGACCATCCTGGCTAACACGGGGAAGCCCCGTCTCTACTAAAAAATACAAAAAACTAGCCGGGCGAGGTGGCGGGCGCCTGTAGTCCCAGCTACTCGGGAGGCTGAGGCAGGAGAATGGCGTAAACCCGGGAGGCGGAGCTTGCAGTGAGCTGAGATCCGGCCACTGCACTCCAGCCTGGGCGACAGAGCTAGACTCCATCTCAAAAAAATAAAAAAAAATAAAATATAAGGAAGAGGTGTGATTTTTCTCCATTTATTTATTTATTCAATTATGTATTTATTTTTTAAATTCAGTTATTTATTTAGATTAGTATGGACTTAAGAAAAATTAAGTGTTATAATTAAATACTATCATTTATTTTGTGGCTCAAGTTGTTCCAGCTCAAGTCATTGGGAGCTCTCTCAGATTGGTTCCTGTCCCCTTCCAATATGAACCCCCTCCTTTTAAAAATTATTTTTATTATTAAAAAATATTTTTTAGCACATCCTTACTTTCTGGCACCATAAGGTCAACTCCAGCGGCATCTTGCATTTTCCCTGCCTTCAGTCAGGAATGAACAGTTCTCCCAGAAGCTCTGGTTTCTCTGGAGGATGGAATTCAGAAACCAATATCTACGGGCTAGGTGTGTTCACTGCTACTCAGGTGTCACTGCCTCTAGCCTCCTAACAGTGGACAGAGCTAGGAAATACATGTATGTATACAAACCCATGTATACATACCTATCCATAATTACTTCTTTTAATTATTTTTATCTTTTCCTTTTTTCACAGGTGTTGATTACTTCTCTACTTATCTATACCTATATATTTATTTAAAAAAACACGAGTCCACATTGACACCGATCTCAGGACTGTGCCTGTGTGTGTGTGTGTGTGTGTGTGTGTGTGTGTGTCTGTCTGTCTGTGAGAAATAATTTGTTAAAGGCGAAGAGAATTCTGAGCTTAGATTATTCGGGTGTTGGGCTAAGTTTTGAAGAACTAGGTGTGATTTTAATAAGTGAGGCTGGAGGTAGGGGAGTCAAATGGCCAGGGTATTGTCTCCAGGCAACAGTATGGCAGAGGGTAACCTGCACAGCACCTGGGAAAGAGTGACACACACCAAGAGCAGCTGGAATGGGAAATTCATGACTTGGAATAGTGCTGAAAATTAGTACATAAACTCAGAATGCAAAGGGCCCTGAACACCAGGCCCAGAGGCCTGGACTTGACTCTGCAACAGGGACTCTAGGAAGGTTCTGGGCCAGAATCCATCTGATGAGAATAGCATTCAAAAACCAAAAACGCAGGAGTGGTACACAGGAGAAAAGAGACACACGTAGCAGGGAGATGACTAAACAGGACAATACAATAACCCTTTTCTCTATTCATTGCCACCTTTATTTTTTGTCTTAATTGTAAATACATGCAGACCCAGAACACATGATCAGAAAAAGGCCTATACCTTCAAGGCTCTGTACTTCTGGTGCATGTGACTGTCTTTGCAAATGTGAACAGATAGCTTGCATACATTACGTAAAGCTCTGATGCTTTTTGTCTTTTTTCTCTTTCTGATTGGTTTGCTATTTTTAAAAATTGGGCCAGTGTGGTGGCTCATGCCTATAATCCCAGCACTTTGGGAGACCGAGGTGGGAGTATTGCTTGAGGCCAGGAGTTCAAGAACAGCCTGGGCAACATAAAGATCCCATCTCTACAAAAAATTTAAACATCAGCCAGGCGTGGTAGTTTGTGTGGGTAATTCCAGCTACTCGAGAGGCTGAGACAGGAGGGTCCCTTGAGCCCAGGAGGTAGAGGCTGCAATGAGCCATGATTGCACCACTGCACTCTAGCCTGGGTGACAAAGTGAGACCCTGTCTCAGAAAACAAAAACAAAAACAAAAACAAAAACAAAAAAAACAGAAGTTGTCTGAATTCCACAATACACAAATTCATGCTTGTGTGTTGTAAAAACATACAAACAATTCAGCAATCAACAGAGTAAGTTCAAGTTGCTCTTTACCTGTCTCTGTCCTCATCACACCACCACTCCAAACCCCCATAACCAACCCCCTCTCTCTTCAGAATTAACCAACATTAACAGTGAACATCATCCCAGTCTGTTCCTATGCATTGTACATGGGGTCTTTGTATGGCCAGAAAGTCAGATCTCAACTTAATCAATCCATCACTCTTAAAACTCTTTTATTTTTTCTGTAATTCTTATTACTGCCTGAAATTAACAAATTTACTTATTTTTTGTCATTCTTTTCTGACTTGGATATAAGCTCCATGAGATTAGGATATTTGGATATCTAATTCACAGCCATACTTATTCACAGCCAGTCACATAATTGAGGCTCAATAAATATTACTGAATAAATGGTTGTATGTATAAATGTTTATAAACACACACACACGAACACATATATTTTTGCATTTTCATTTTATTTACTTATTTTTTTTTGAGATAAGGTCTTGTTCTGTCACTCAGGCTGAGGTACAGTGACACAATCATGGCTCATTGCAGCCTCCACCTCCTGGGCTTAGGCAATCCTCTTGCCTCAGCCTCCCAAGTAGCTGGGATTAAAGGCGTGAGCCACAGCACCTGGCCATTTCTTTGCATTTAAAAAATACTGGCTGAGTGCAGTGGCTCAATTCTGTAATCCTAGCACTCTGGGAGGCCAAGGCAGGTGGAGTGGATTGCCTGAGTCCAGGAGTTCAAGAATAGCCTGGGCAACATGGTGAAACCTCATCTCTACAAAAAATACAAAAATTAGCTGGGTATGGTGGTGCATGCCTGTAGTCTCAGCTACTCAGGAGGCTGAGGTGAGAGAACCACCTGAGCCTGGGGAGGTTGAGGCTGCAGTGAGCCGTGACAGCACCACTGCACTTCAGCCTGGGCAATACACTAAGACCCATGTCAAAAAAAAAAAAAAGAAAGGACTACCAGTAGAATCATAGTATACACGCTATACTTTCTAATTGTCTACTTTGGGATACTTCCCTTTAATTTTATGTGTGCAGACAACAAAGAACATTTTGTTTGATGCTGCATATTCCCAAGTATCCTCTTCGATATTCTTGAAATAGTTTAAGATAGTGGAGAGAATAATGAATACTTGGAAAATAATCTTGCTATATAATGCTTTCTTTTCTGTTTGTTGTTGTTTTTATTGTTGTTGTTGGGACAGAGTCTTGCTCTGTTGCCCACGCTGGAGCGCAGTGGTGTGATCTCGGCTCACTGCAACCTCTGCCTCCTGGGTTCAAGCAATTCTCCTGCCTCAGCCTCCCAGGTAGCTGGGTGCCACCACACCCGGCTAATTTTTGTATTTTTAGTAGAGACGGGGTTTCGTCTCTACATGTCGGCCAGGCTGGTCATATTCTTTTCTGTTTTAAAATATATATATAATTGGGAGTCTGTAGAAAACTAAATACGCATTCTTAATTAAGTAGTGTTCCACACTGTTTTAATCTGAGATTTTAAGATTGTTCATTTTGTTAAATTATTACCTTAAAATGGGGTGGCACAGGAGAAAATTAAAGCCTTTCAATTTTTATTTTTGTTTCTATTGTGCCCCCTTGTGGAATTACATATAACTTACATATTCGTTTTTGTGACGTTCTAACAAAGAGCAGGGTGTACCAATGTCACGGCTGCATTCAGGCATGCGCCAATCAATGAAGTAGACTCTTCTGATCAGTTTAGTCTTTGCAAACAAGATTCTGATTGCTTCTGAGTTGAGCGAATCAATGACGGCTTTGTTCAAGACGGTTCTTCTAAAGTTCTGGCTCATTAAACTTGTGTTTGGTCTTTGATTTCATCATTTCAGCTGTGTGGCCAACTGTTAGAACTGCATGCAGGGAGTGTTCCACAGGCCTTGCGTAACTGAAAGTATCTGGTTTCTCCGGCATGTTCTGAGATAATGGCTCTCTAAGATCTTCCATCTGCTTCCATGCTTGCTTTTGGCTTGCTTCCTCCTCTTATCAGGTGTTGCAATCCCAGCCAGCAAGCACACAGTATCTTTCCTTGTTGGCTGTAGACATTCCGTTAGCCATGGCAACTGTCATTTAAAGCAGAGTCTAGTTTCTTAGTCAGATGGTGCCTCCCCAGAGAATGTGTTGCTGAAAACAGGATCATTGGATCACAAGGAACTGTAGCTCTTCACTGAAATTAGACTGATTTTCAAAGAAGCTTTTCCCTTTTCTTACATTTGAGCCTCTAATATAGCCAACATTTACTGAGTAGACAATGGGTTCAGGGCTCGGCACTTTTATAAGTATTATATCTTTAAATCCTCTCTCTCACTTTTTGAAGCAGTGGTTAAAGCCCTTAAATAAGACCATCCATCCAATTGTCTGTCTTTCCATCCATTGTCCATCCCCCATCCATCTATACATCCATCTTTTCTTCCACCCATTCATCCATCCAAAGAGTTTTACAAAGTGCCTTCTGTTAGTATGTACCAGATATTACTGTAGGTGCAGAAGATCAAGGACCTTTTACATTTTTTTCTTTTTTTTAAATTATTTGTGGAGACAGGATCTCACTGTGTTGCCCAGGCCAGTCTCCAACTCCTGGCCTCAAGCAATCCTCCCACCTCTGCCTCCCAAAATGCTGAGACTGTAGGCATGAGCCACCATGCCTGGCCAAGATTAAAGATCCTTGCCCTGAGAGGGTTTACATGCTCCCAAGAAAAGCCGAAAAATAAAACAAATGAGTAAAGTGTGTAGTATTCCAACTTTGAAGATGGTAGGATATGGAAAACTAAAGCAGGGATGGGGAGCAATTATAAATACAAACACCTCACTAAACTGGCAAGTCTGAGCAAAGACATACGTTCCATTTCTTTTTTCTTTACCCATTTAACAGTTAAAGAATGGAAGGTTCAGGGGAATTTTCCTACGGAGGTATTTTGGGAACACTTTAGGAATGTCTTCTACAAGTAGAGGAGACAACACTGCCACTAATACATTCTAAGAAGTAGGGCAGAATGACTATTCTATAGGAGAATCTTGGGCTTCAATCCAGACTCCAAGATTTACCCCAGGAAAATGATTTAATTTTCCTCAATTCCAGTTTCCTCATTTGTAAAGAGGATGCAAATGAGCATATTCCCCAAAGAGTTGGGAAGAGTTAATGAAATCATAAACCTAAAGATCGCAGCCTGGGTTAAGTGCAGTAGGCATTGGGTGGTCATTGATCACCTACAATACATTCCTCTTTTTTCAGTGTTATGTCCTGAAGACTTTTTTTTTTTTTTTTTTTTGAGATGGAGTCTCGCTCTGTCACCCAGGCTGTAGTGCAGTGGCCGGATCTCAGCTCACTGCAAGCTCTGCCTCCCGGGTTTACGCCATTCTCCTGCCTCAGCCTCCCGAGTAGCTGGGACTACAGGCACCCGCCACCACACCTGGCTAGTTATTTATATTTTTTTAGTAGAGATGGGGTTTCACCGTCTTAGCCAGGATGGTCTTGATTTCCTGACCCTATGATCCGCCTATCTTGGCCTCCCAAAGTGCTGGGATTAGAGGCTTGAGCCACTTGCGCCTGGCCTCTGAAGACATATTTTAAAGCAGCATTTCTTAAACTATTTTCAACTGTACCTCATAGTAAAAAATGCATTTTCATCATAATTCCAGTTTGTGCATACATAAATATATGATAGAAATGTCAAAAATAATACTTGTTTTTACTAAATGTAATGCATATTCATTCTATTCTATTTCATGTTTTTTTTAAAAAAGTTGATAATAATCCACTAAACTGGTTTCAAGAGTCACTGGTGGGTTATTCCCCACAATTAGGGGAAACTCAGAATAGTCAAATAGTTAACCAAAGCTTAGTAAATAATATACATAGATAGGTAGGCAGACATATGGACAAAGAAGTAAAAACGGACCTTCCTCTATGTCCTCCACCATATTCTCCAACATTTTCTTCCCAGAGAAAACCACCAATTCCAATTATTTAAATTTATTCTGTAGGTATATACCTCCATGTCTCTAAATAATATACCTTATCTATTAACTTCCTATGCTGGAAGAATAGGTTTTAGCTCTCTTTCACACAAATTCCCAACCCCACACATATACCTTCACATCCTCTAATACAATTATATCAAAATATCATTTAGACCAATATACAGTATTATGATGGCCGTGCAAACATTATTTCCAGTGAAGCCACAAAATGAGTAGCAATACTTTCCCTCTCTGTACAAGTGATTTTCCTGTTTTCCTGGAATTAATGACTCTTTTTGATGTTGTTAATTTGTTTCTTTTTTTTTTTTTTGAGACAGAGTCTCACTCTGTTACCCAGACTGGAGTGCAACGGCACGATCTCGGCTCACTATATCCTCTGCCTCCTGGGTTCATGTGATTCTCCTGCCTCAGCCTCCTGAGTAGCTAGGACTACAGGCATAGTCCACCACACTTGGCTAATTTTTCTATTTTTAGTAGAGACAGAGTTTCACCATGTTTGCCAGTCTGTGATGTCTGTTATGACACCAGGAGGGCACTTTTTACCTGCATTGTCCTCTGGCTCTCCCTTATAAACTAACTGGCCTATGGTTTAGCTTGCTGTTCACATGAAGCTGCAAGCCTCCTCTTAATTAAGAAGCACCCTGGCTTCTGGCCACACCTCCATGGAATTTAGGCTCTACAACACATAGCTAGCTAGTAGCAATTAGAAATGCTGATGGCCTGAGTCTCCCAAGGAGATACCATATTCCTCAACTGGGAGCTGGAGAGAGAGAGAAATCCGTGTTCTTGAATGAACTACCTGAAGGTGAATTTTTATCACACTGAACTGGAAGGGGGAAGGAGGGAGACTGTGGTTCAAATGTCACAGATTCTCACTCTTTTACCAAGTTTTAGTAGATTTTCTTGAATAAATGTTCCTTCATTTGCCTAGGTCCTTAGGACAATTTCCAAAGTATTTAGATAGTTGCTTTAAAAATAATTTTCACAAATTATGCTTGTTTCACTGGGGAGCAATTCCACAGGGCTCCTTTTTTTTTTTTGAGACGGAGTCACGCTCTGTTGCTCAGGCTGGAGTGCAGTGGCACACGGTCTCTGTTCACTGCAAGCTCCACCTCCCAGGTTCACACCATTCTCCTGCCTCAGCCTCCCAAGTAGCTGGAACTACAGGCGCTTGCCACCAAGCCCAGCTAATTTTTTAATATTTTTTTTTAGTAGAGACGGGGTTTCGCCATGTTAGCCAGGATGGTCTCGATCTCTTGACCTCGTGATCCGCCCACCTCGGCCTCCCAAAGTCCTGGGATTACAGGCATGAGCCACCGTACCCAGCCACCACAGGGCTCCTAATGCCACCATTTTGGAAGTTGCTACCTTGCCATGCTCTTTTTCTGCCGTAGTTGCTAAGCTGCTAGAATTTGGATTTCAGGCTGCTTTGAGCAATCATTATGCTTATGGAGTAGCCTTGCAAGGGACTGAAAGAGAGAGACAGAGTCCTGATGACATTATGTGAGCTTCTGGATCTAGCTGTGCTTGGAATCAGTCCTACAGTGTGGACTTTGTAGTTAGATAAGCCAATAAATTAATTTCCTTCTTTGCTAGTTGGACTTGAGTTTCTCTCACATATAACCAAGAGTTGTAGCTAATATCCTGAATGTCAAACTTTTAATAGTGTATGAGTAAATGATAAGTACTGTGGAAAGCTTGTTCAACAAAATTGGTATCTAGGGTCATTTCATGTAATCATTTAGGTAGCTAATCTCATCCAAATAATTTATGGCCTCTTGGTGCTTGATGAAATGTATAAACATCATTTATGGTGATTCTAATTGATGTTCCCCTTAATAAGGATTTTTAATATATTCCTATATGTGTGTCAATATTTGTTAATATCCAAAGGATTTGTTGCAAGGATGTCTCAATGTTAATTGCAAATACTGAGATGTAATATTAATAATAATATAAAGGTCTGACCTTAATTATAAAAAGTTCTAAAAAGTATGATAAGCCTCCCTTTTCCATTAGCCTACAGCTAACTCATGAAGACATCATTGGTAAGCATGCAGATTTCAAAACACTGGAACCAGTTACGGGTCTCTTTAACAAGCCATAAGTGGAAAAGAGAAGATTATATGTTGTTGCTTTCACTACAGTATCTAAAAGCTAGATAATCTAAGATTTATCTTTATTTGGCATGGTAGTCCTTTGAAATATTAAGGAGTGGGACAAGTTTCTTGGAAATATGGAGTAAGAAAACTTTAAGAATACATTTACAGGTTAAAGCTATAACTAATTTGGCCAGGTGCGGTGGCTCACACCTGTAATCCCAGCACTTTTTTTTTTTTTTTTTTGAGAGGGAGTGTCGCTCTGTCGCCCAGGCTGGAATGTAATGGCATGATCTTGGCTCAGCATAACCTCTGCCTCCTAGGTTCAAATGATTCTCCTGCCTCAGCCTCCTGAGCAGCTGGGATTACAGGTGCCCACCACCACGCCCAGCTAATTTTTGTATGTTTAGTAGAGACAGGGTTTCACCATGTTGGCCAGGCTGGTCTTGAACTCCTGACCTTGTGATCTGCCCACCTCGGCCTCCCAAAATGCTGGGATTACAGGTGTGAGCCACCAAGCCTGGCTGAAGCCATAATTAATTTGATCAGGCGCAGTGGCTCACACCTATAATCCCAGCACTTTAGGAGGCCTAGGAAGGAGGATCATTTGAGCCCAGGAGTTAGAGACCAGCCTGGGCAACATGGTGAGACTCTTGTCTCTACAAAAATTTTAAAAATTAGCTGGGCATGGTGGTGTGTACCTGTGGTCCCAGCTACTCAGGAGGCTTAGGTGAGAGGATCACTTGAGCCTGGGAGGTTGACACTGCAGTGATCCATGATTGCACCACTACACTCTAGCCTGGGCAACAGAGTGAGACCCTCTCTAACCCCTTCCTTAAATATAGATATCTATGGTGAATGTTGGGAGCAAAAAAAGATATCAGACATTATTATAAGCTTGGAGCTTATTAAAACTTGGTAAAAACAAAAACAAAAACATTTCTCCCTGGGTAAGGTATGGATAGAACCTTACTCTACCTCAAATTACCATATTGGGTGCCACTTACAAATAATGTCTCTAAAGGTTCTGCAATCCAGTGATGTTTGTCATGTTTTACCTATCTCTAAGATTCCCAGAGGACCACTGTTATTAAGGAGAGAAGTCTTCAAAATTAAACAGGCACAGCGTGTAGCAAAATGTACAGATCTATTATAAAATCTCACTACTTCCAATTAATTGGGGGAAAGGTGATGTGAATTCATACAACTCAATTACTCCTACAGATGTAAAGGATTTCTGGCCTTTACAAAGAAAAAAAGAGAAAAGTATTCCAGAATCAATTTTAATGAACACATTTGATTTATTTGTAATTGGCATATTGTTTTAAATATTTTAAGCTTCTGAATTACCTGAAAGAAATATGCATTTTAGAATGCTTAATCAAGCCATCTGCAATTTAGTTTGCATTCATAATGGTCCCATGCCACAGGACCATTATTCACAGAAGGAGAGCAGTCAATGTCCACTGATTTCTAGGAGTTCGTAAATTTTGAATTGGTGGGATCTGAATCACACTAATTGCACTTGAGAATCTAATAGGTTTGAGTTCCAAAGACTTATGCTCTGATATTATTCAGACAGTAAAATCTTAGTTGAGAGAGGGTCTCTTTCGCAGTTTTGGGTAGATGACAACCTCTTGGAAAATGGGTGGGACCATGGTCCTCAGTCCACTGATTGCCTGATAGAATGTTTGCACTTTAGGATCTCCATTTTCTCTGTGCTCCTGAGGCAGCACACCCGATCTGCTTTTGTAGAGATGAATTCCAAGGAAAACACGACCTAGACTTTATTTCAAATTACGCTCAAGATCAATACATCTCACTGATGCCCAAAAATGCCATGTTCATAATCTGCTGTTGTGATATACAACTAGGAAAAGGTAAATGTCCTGTCAACCACAATCTCTCTTCATTATTTTTAAAGAGGGCTCATTTCCATTATCAGAAGCAGATAAGGAATGCCAGCACCCATTTGTCATTCAAAACCAAGCACTTACTTAGCTGGGAAAGAATTAAAGCCATTAGGTGATGAATTTGTTTTTTTTTAAATAATGGTAATAAAGTCACAATTCAAGGTCAACAAAAATTCAAATGTAGTTCCATTGGGTAGCTAATATTTTGGATAGAATGGGAAGACCATTTCCCAACATTACCTTTGGTTTTCTAATACTTATTTTTTGCACAAATGGAGACAAGAAACAGAAACCTAACATTTTCTCTCACCTCAAAGAGTAATCAGTTTTTATATCACCAACCTAGAGATTTTCGTGTCAACTGAAGGGAGTCTTTTCCTACCCCAGTTTTTATGTGACTAATCCTATCTCACCATATGTATAAAAGTCTGTGACATGTGAAGAATAGATGATGTGGCCAGGCACACCGGCGCATGCCTGTAATCCCAGCACTTTGGGAGGCCAAGATGGGCGGAACACCTGAGGTCAGGAGTTCAAGGTCAGCCTGACCAACATGGTGAAACCCTGTCTCTACTAAAAATACGAAAATTAGCGGGTCATGGTGGTATGCACCGAAATCCCAGCTACTTGGGGGGTTGAGGCAGGAGAATTGTTTGAACCCAGGAGGCGGAGGTTGCAGTGAGCTAAGATTGTGCCACTGCACTCCAGCCTGGGAGACAGAGTGAGACTCCGTCTCAAAAAAAAAAAAAAAAAGAAAGAAAAGAAAAGAAAAATAGATGACGTAATGAGCAAGTGAGCTTGGGCAGCTGATTGCTGCCAGCAATTCATTCAGGGTTTATTCTGCTCACAGGTCTCTGCGTAGGAAATGCTAAAAGTGCTACTCTCCAGTTAGGGTTTCCAGACCGATAGATGTGAAGATTCCTTCTGCTTGAGTATCCTCAGGCACCTCAAAATCAAAATATGTCCCAAATCAAACTCATTTGACCCATTTACCAAAAATGCTTTTCCCTCTCTCTTCTATCCCTAAATCCTGCCATTTATTCCTTAGGTTGAGCCATAAGAAATTGCCTTTTTTGTAGGTCATTAATGGTTGAATATTGGCAATTTCAAAAGGATCAACCTTAACAGTTGTTCAGGTTAAAAAAAAAAAAAAAAAAACCTGCTAAAATCCTTTTCATATCACTTCCCCTTCAACTCTTACAACAAGCCAGTCAGGAAGGTTGGTAAATTCTGTTTCAGGCAGGTCCATTATCCATCTCTAAGGCAAGCATCAAAGCCCAAGCCAAGTTAGTGAACTGGCTTCACCAACCCTGTCCACGCTGCCGTAAACCAGAGTGTCTTCTTTAAAACGCAAGTTAGAACATGCCACTTGCTGCAAAAAATCATCCAATGGCTTCCCACTGCCCTTAAGAAAAAGACTGGGCTGGGTGCTGTGGCTCACATCTGTAATTCCAGCACTGTGGGAGGTCAAGGTGGGAGGACCGCTTGAGCCCAGGAGTATGTGACCACACTGGCAACATAGCAAGACATCATCTCTACAAAAAATAAAAAAAATTAGCTAGGCATGGTGGCTTACACCTGTAGTCTCAGCTAATTGTGAGGCTCAGGTGGGAGGATCACTTGAGCCCGGGAGTTGGAGGCTGCAGTGAGCCATGAATGCACCACTGCACTCCAACAGGGGCAACAGAGAGTGACCTTATCTCTAAAAAAAAAAAAAAAAAAAAAAAAAAAAAAAGACAAAGATGGCTTGCTGATCTGCAAGCTCCAGTCTCTACTGACTGCTTCACTCTCATCTCACTTTCTGTTTTTTGGTTACTATGACGTTCTTTTATTTTCTTAAACATGGCCCTTCCCACCTTAGGGCCTTTGTATATACTGTTCCATCTGCCTGGAACCCTCTTTTCTCTCATGACCCCCAAGGCCCTTGTCACCTAGTAACCCTTACTTCTCCTTTATTCATGTCTCTGCATAAATGCCACTGCTGGGCAGGCATGGTTAGGAGGCCAAGGCAAGAGGATCACTTAAGCGCAGGAGTTCACGATCAGCCTGAGCAATATAGCAAGACCCCATCTCTACAAAAAAAGATATGCCACTGCCTCAAGAGAACCTTCTATGATCTCTCTCAGACCAGGATGGAACCCCATGTTATATACATCCATGAGACTATCTCCTCTTAGTACTGGTCATACTTCTAATTGTTTGTTCAAGGCCCTACTAGACTCAAGCTCCAAGGAAACAGGATCACGGCTGTCTTATTACCGTGTCACCATCACTGAGCCAGGGCCCAGCACCCTAATGGGCACTCAACAAATATCTATGGAAGGCACGAATCCCTCACAAAATTTAGAGCAGCAACTGACAGTTCAAAGTTGCCATCCCTGCATAATATTATTCTCACTTTTGATATATCTTTTTTCTACTTAATATTTTATTTTTATTATTTGATTTTTAAAATTGTATTTATTTATTTACTTTCTTGAGACAGGGTCTCACTCTGTCACGTAGGCTGGAGTGTGATGGTGCGATCATGGCTCACTGCAGCCTCAACCTCTTGAGCTCAGATGATCCTCCCACCTCAGCCTCCCAAGTAACTAGGACTACAGGCATGCGCCACCATGCCCAGCTAATTTTTTTTTTTTTTTTTTTCTGAGATGGAGTTTCACTCTTGTTGCCCAGCCTGGAGTGCAGTGGCATGATCTTGGCTCACTGTAACCTCTGCCTCCTGGGTTCAAGCGATTCTCTTGCCTCAGCCTCCTGAGTAGCTGGGATTACAGGCACACACTACCACGCCTGGCTAATTTTTGTATTTTTAGTAGAGACAGGGTTTCACCATGTTGGCCAGGCTGGTCTTGAACTCCTGACCTCAGGTGATTCACCTGCCTCAGCCTCGCAAAGTGCTGGGATTATAAACGTGAACCACCGCCCCCCGCCTAATTTTTGTATTTTTTGTAGAGATGGGATTTCGCCATGTTGCCCATGCTGGTCTCAAGCTCCTGTGCTCAAGCCATCAGCCTGCCTTGGCCTCCCAAAGTACTGGGATTATAAGTGTGAGCCACCTTGCTGGCCTCAATATTTTAAAAAAGGAAACAAAAACATGCAATTTAAAAATTAATTAAACTAAAAGACTAAACCAAAATTCTGGGCCCTTTTGGAATGATAGCCTAGCACGGCCATAACTAGTAGTTGTTATTGTTATAAGAGAAATAACAATAATCAAAGCTAATATTTATTGAGGGTCAGCTATGTGCCAAGCCTATGGATAAAACTGAAGTTAGTGAAGTTGGGGGATTTAACAAGGTTCCCAGGGGCCAGTAAATGATGGAGCCATAGTCACAAAGACCAATGATCCAAGACAGGATATGAATGCTCACAGTCCCTCAGTCTTTCAGTATGACAACCTCCAGAACACAGGGATCCTCTCTACATGCTGCAGACTTAGAGCATCAGCTCCAGAATCCAAGAGACACACGTTTTCAGCGGTTAAGTTAAATGTGTCTACACACATCTCAGCTAATTTTACCTTATTTCCAAGAGCAAGTTACATCTTATTAAAAACAGATGTTCCTACCGGAAGAAAGAGTCTCTGGGCAGCACAGGGTTTGAACAATTTCTTCCACTCCTGAGGGTTTCCAACAGAAAATGTGATGGGGTAGATTCTGTGCTCAAACTTCTTTGTATATGAGTCAGGCCACTGGCGCAACTGAAAAACATGGAAAGCAAGGGAAGGGTGATTAGGCCCCGGGAAATAGGGAAAACACCTGGGAAGCTTCTGGATGGTCAAATGGAAATTATTCAGGCAACTTACACAGAAAGTCTAACTTCATCACCACTATGAACGTTCACTAAATGAAAGAGTATTTACTCCTACTAAAATTGCTAAGATTTTTTGAAATAACATTCAGAGTTGGCAACAGTGTTGAGAAACTGCAGCGGTGAGTATAGATGTGAACAAACTTCCAAAAGGGCAACTTGGAAACTGGTAACAACACCCCAAAAGACGGAGGTACAAGGACATTCACCACAACCTAGTTTGTAATAACAAAACTTATGAACTTAGCAGCTTGGAAGGAGGAAAAAATCCCAGCAAACTTGGGAACAATCAAAATGTTCAATGATAAGGAATTGGGACAATTAAGTATGATAGAACTACATAATAAAGTACAGGTAGAGGGACCAGAGGTGGTAGTTCATGCCTGTAATCCCAGCACTTTGGGAGGCTGAGGCGGGTGGATCTCTTCAGGCCAGAAGTTCAAGACGAGCCTGGCCAACACAGCAAAACCCCATCCCTGCTAAAAAACACAAAAATCAGCTGGGCGCGGTGGCACATGCCTGTAGTCCCAGCTACTCGGGAGGCTGACACACGCGAATTGCTTGAACCAGGGAGGCAGAGGTTGCAGTGAGATCCTGCCACTGCACTCCAGCCTGGGTGACAGAGCGAGACTGTGTCTCAAAAAAATAAAAATTAAATTAAATTAAAAACTAAACATAGAATAAGGTCCAGTTAGAATAAAGTAGATGTCTTTTGTGTTATTTGTGGCAGGCTGGATTTGGCTCTTGTACTCCCATAGTTTGCTGACCTCAGTTCTATATCCTTGTCACTAATGACTGCATCGTATTCTGTTATGTAGATAGGTACTGACATGGAAAATGGTTATAACATATAGTTTGGTTTTGGAAAAAGCAAAGTGCAAAAAAATTATAATATGGTTCTTTTTTTTTTTTTTAATTTCTTCACTACTCTCTGAATGAATGGTTCTGTCTTATAGGAAAAAATATATGCATGAGGCCGGGCGTAGTGGCTCACACCTGTAATCCCAGCACTTTGGGAGGCCCAGGCGGGTGGATCACTTGAGGTCAGGAGTTTGAGACCAGACTGGCCAACATGGCAAAATCCCATCTCTACTAAAAATACAAAAATTAGCTGGCGTGGTGGTGGGCACCTGTAATCCCAGCTACTTCAGGAGGCTGAGGCAGGAGAATCACTTGAACCTGGGAGGCAGAGGTGGAGGTTGCAGTGTGTTGAGATCGTGCCACTGCACTCCAGTCTGAGGGTCAAAGTGAGACTCTAAAATATATATATATATACACACACATACACATAGACACACACATATGCATGTACATTTTATATGTAGAGAAAAATCTAGACGGATATGCACTGAATTATTAAAAGTGGGCACCTCTATAGCTGGTGATGGTGGTTTCGTTTCCTCGGGCTACATTTCCATATTCTTTAGAACTTTTATAATAAGTATATATTACTTTCTTTGCATATATTAATTTTATAACAAAATTTTTAAAATACACTTTTAGATTTTAGAGCAGTTTAATGTCTACAGAAAGTCAGCCAGGTGTTGGTGGCTCACGCCTGTAATCCTAACATTTTGGGAGGCTAAGGCAGGAAGATTGCTTAAGCCCAGGAATTTGAGACCAGCCAGGGCAATATAGCAAGACCTGCCTCTAAAAAAATTAAAAACAAGGCCAGGAGCGGTGGCTGATGCCTATAATCCTGTGACTTCGGGAAGCCAAGGCGGGTGGATCACTTGAGGTCAGGAGTTCGAGACCAGCGTGGCCAACATGGTGAAACCCCATCTCTACTAAAAATGCAAAAATTAGCCAGAAGTGGTGGCATGCCTGTAGTCCCAGCTACTCAGGAGGCTGAGGCAGGAGAATCACATCAACACGGAAGGTGGAGGCTGCAGTGAGTCAAGACGGGACCACTGCACTCCAGTCTGGGTGACAGAAAAAAAAAATTTTAAAAACAAGAACAACAATGAAAACAAACAACAAAAAAGAAAAATTGAGCAGAAATCAGTTTCCAGATAGCCTCTCTCTTCCCCCTGTCCTACACTTTCCCCTATTATTTACATCTTGCATTCACGTGGTATATTTGTTACAACTGATAAGTCAATATCAATATGCTATTACTAACTAAAGTCCACAGTTTACATTAGTGTTAATTCTTTCTGTTGTACACTCTTTCTATGGATTTTGGCAAATGCACATCATATATCTATCATTATAGTATCATACAGAATAGTGTCACTACCCTAAAAATCCTCTCTGCTCCAACTTTTCAACATTCCTGCCCTCTCTCACCTGAATTTCTTCTTCTTCTTCTTCTTCTTTTTTTTTTTTTTTTTTTGGAAACAGAGTCTCACTCTGTTGCCCAGACTGGAGTGCAATGGTGCAATCTCAGCTCACTGCAACCTCTGCATCCCAAGTTCCAGCAATTCTCCTGCTTCAGCCTCCTGAGTAGCTGGGATTACAGGTGACTGCCACTACGACCCAGCTACTTTTTGTATTTTTAGTAGAGACAGCGTTTTACTATGTTGGTCAGGTTGGTCTCGAACTCCCGACCTCAGATGATCCACACGCCTTGGCCTCCCAAAGTGCTGGCATTACAGGTGTGAGCCACCGTGCCTGGCCAAATACTGATCTTTTTACAGGCTCTTCATGTTAACTTTTCCAGAATGTGATATAGTTAGAATCACATAGTACATTGCCTTTTCAGACTGGCTTCTTTCATTTAGCAATATGCATTTAGGTCTCCTACATGTCTTTTTGTAGCTTGATAGCTCATTTTTTAATTTATCATTTAATAATACTGTATGCTCAAAAAAATTAGCTGAGCGTGGGGGCGGGTGCCTGTAGTCCCAGCTGCTTGGGAGGCTGAGGCAGGAGAATGGCATGAACCCGGGAGGTGGAACTTGCAGTGAGCAGAGATCACGCCACTGTACTCCAGCCTGGGCGACAGAGTGAGACTCCGTCTCAAAAAAAAAATTTAAAAAAATGATAATACTGTATGCTATGGTATGAATCTATCACAGTTTGTTTATCCATTTACCTACTGAAGGATATCTTGGTTGCTTCCAGTTTTGGGAAATTGTGAATATAGCTGCTGCAAACATCTGTGTACAGGTTTTTGTGTGGACATAAGTTTTCTACTCATTTGGGTAAATACTTAACGAGGTCAATTCCTGGATTGTATGGTAAGCCTATATTCAGCTTTCTAAGAAACTGCCAAACCATCTTCCAAAGTGGCTGCATGATTTTGCATTCTTATCAGCAATGAATGAGAGTTCCTGTTGCTCCACATCCTCACCAGCATTTGGTGTTGTCACGGTTCTAGATTTTAGCCATTCAAATAGGTGTGTAGTGGTGTCTCATTATTACCTTAAGTTACAAATGCTCAAATCACATATGACACTGAACATCTTTTCATATGCTTTTTTGCCATCTGTGTATCTTAATTTTTTTTTTTTGAGACAGAGCCTTGCTTTGTCGCCCAAGCTGGAGTGCAGTGGCATGATCTCAGCTCACTGTACTCTCTGCCTCCCGGTTTCAAGGAATTCTCATGCCTCGGCCTCCCGAGTAGCTGGGATTACAGGCATGCACCACTATGCCCAGCTAATTTTTTTGTATTTTCGGTAGAGATGGGGGTTTCGCCATGTTTCCCAGACTGGTCTCAAACTCCTGAGCTCAGGCAATCTGCCCACCTCATCCTCCCAAAGTGCTAGGATTACACGCATGAGCCACCGTGGCTGGCCCTTCTTAATTTTTTTGAGTTAATGCCTTCCCATTGTTACAACAATTCTAGGAATTACTCCTAAGGAAAAATTTCAAAAATGGACACTTGTTTATTACAAGATTGTTTGTTTTAGTGTTGTTTGTAACAATGATAAATTAGAAACAATCTAAAGAAGAGATTGGTTAAATAAGCTCCAGGGTCTGTCTATATAACAGAATACAATGTAGTCATTAGTGACAATATCACAGAACTGGGGTCAGCAAATTATGGTAGTACCAGAGCCAAACCTAGCCTGCCACAAAGAGTACACAAGCCATGCCAAGAATGGTTCGGCATTCTTAAATAGTTTTAAAAGATCAAAACAAGAATAATATTTTGTGACAATTATATGAAATTCAAATCTCAGTGCCCATAAGTAAAATGTTACCAGAACACAGCCACACCCATTTGTTTATATATTGTTTGTGGCTGCTTATGCTCTAAATAGCACATTGAGTAGTTGGGATAGAGACCATACAGCCTGCAAAGCCTAAAATAGTTACTATCTGCTGTTTTCCAGGAAACACTGGTCATCTCACTTTAGAGGAAACTCAGTAATATGAGCGTCAGTGATATAAAAGAGATCCCATTTCTGATGGTGATATGAAAAGAAAAGGAATGGAAATAAGTATTATATATATACACCAAAACTGTTCTCCCTGAGCATTAGTGTAATGGGTTTTTTTCCATTTATTATTTATGAATTTACTGGTTTTTACCATGTACATATATTGTTTATATAGCCACATAAACTTTTTTTTTTTTTTTTGAGATGGGGCCTCACTCTGTCGCCCAGGCTGGAGTACAGTGGCATGATCAAGGCTCACTGCAGCCTTGACCTCCCTGGGCTCAGGTAATCCTCCCACCTCAGCCTCCCAAGTAGCTGGGACCACAGGTGCACACCATCATGCCTGGCTAATTTTTCTATTTTTTATTGAGACAAGGTTTTGCCATGTTCCCCAGGCTGGGATATAAACATTTTTAAAAATACATCATTGGAAACACTTTAACATTCTGAATGAGGAAAGGAGTGACAGAAAAAGTATTTGACATTTGATATATGAAGGGCACTGACCAATTAGAACCCACACCAGGCATTACCTAGTATTTACCCAGTATAATCGCACAGATCCATTAGAACTGACACTAGGCATAAACTCTCAGTATGACAGTGCTGACCAGTCAGAATGAACAATGGCACAAATACTGGGTATAAATACCAGTACAAATGTACCACTGCACGACAGCCCAAAATCAGCCCTCAAAAAAAAATGGGAAATTCACATGGTCCAGTGGCTCCCTTGGCTCTCTGCATCCTCTAACAGTCTGGGAGGCTGGGGCTGCAGTGAGCTGTGATGGCGCCACTGCACTCCAACCTGGATGACAATGTGAGACCCTGTCTCAAAGAAACAAAAACAAAAACAAAAACAAAAAAATCCTCACCACTCTGATTGTTAGCATCCTCTCTTCAGAAAGGTTTGACTACCTTTGTCAATCTAACCGCCCACTTCATCCTTTACCTCAGTAGGTAACTCCTCCTTTCTTGCAGGTTCATTCATTCTTTTGAAGTTATAAAAAAATATTTTTGAGCATCTACAAATGTTACGGAATAGAAGACTTTTAGGATCTCAACTCCATTACATTGCTTTCACATGGGTTTGGCTGGCTTCCAATAACACACTAGATACGATGAAGCCGTTAAAACTCAATTGCGGCTGGGCGAGGTGGTTCATGTCTGTAATCTCAAAATTTGGGAGGCCGAGGTGGGCGGATCACCTAAGGTCAGGAGTTCGAGACCAGCCTGGCCAACATGGTGAAACTCCCATCTCTACTAAAAAATACAAAATTAGCTAGGTGTGGTAGTGCATTCCTGTAATCCCAGCTATTCAGGTGGATGAGGCACAAGAAGCACTCGAACCCAGGAGGCAGAGGTTGCAGTGAGTGGAGATCATGCCACTGCACTCCAGTCTGGGCAACAGAGTGAGACTCCATCTCAAAAACAAAAACAAAAACAAACAAACAAAAAACAAACTCAGTTGCATCAGTCAGGATAAACTAGGGTTATCAAGAATTTATGGCCAGGTGTTGTGGCTCATACCTATAAACTCAACACTTTGAGAGATCAAGATTGGAGGATCACTTGAGACCAGGAGTTTGGGACCAGCCTGGGCAATATAGCAAGACCCCATCTCTCCCCCTAACCCCAAAAAAGTTTATTTTAAGGTGTTTTTCTTTTCTTTTTTTTTTTTCCTAAAGTTTATTTCTTGTTCCTGCTACATCTTCAGACTGGCAAGGGGCTGTGCTCAATATTCTCGCTCAGGGGCCAAACTCATGGAGGCTCCATCTCAACTCACATCAGTGAACGCAGATGCAAGAGAAGGAAGTGTGGCAAAACACACACTAGATCTTAAGTTTCCACCAGGAAGTGACATATTTTATGTTAAAAGTGACACTCATCACTGTCACCCACGTTCATTGGCCAAAGCAAATCACACAATCACACCCAACTTCAGAGGAGTCAGGGAGGTGCCAAATGACCATGCATCTAAAACGAGGAAACCTCTAATAATGACCACGAAGGTAAGACAACAACAACCACACAGTGACAGTGAAGTGCAGCCCTTACCTTTCCCAAGTCCTCCATGGACGTCCCTGAAAGTGCTGGGCCAGCCTCAGCTTGCTCCTCTAGTAATGAGAAACCCAATACCTCTTATTTATTTATTTTTTTTGAGACAGGATCTCCCTCTGTCACCCAGGCTGGAGTGCAGTGGGGTGATCTTGGCTCACTGCAACCTCTGCCTCCCAGGTTCAAGCAATTCTCCTGCATCAGTCTCCTGAGTAGCTGGGATTACAGGTGCGTGCCACCACACGGGCTAATTTTTGTATTTTTGGTAGAGACGGGGTTTCACCATGTTGGCCAGACTGGTCTCGAACTCCCGACCTCAGGTGATCTGCCCGCCTTGGCCTCCCAAAGTGTTGGGATTACAGGCATGAGCCACCGTGCCCAGCTCCCCCAATACCTTTAAAAAGGGCTCCTTGCATGGAATCAGAACCAGCTGCCTGAGACCTCCTCCACATCACGCCTCGTTTTGTCCTGCAGAGCAACACGGAAGAAATCTAATTCCAATTGCATATGTCTTTAAACTACTGAAGAATACCTTATCATCTCTTTCTCTGGGCTATTTTTCCTAAATCCTCAAAAGAAAAAGGAAATGAATAATGAAGAGGCATGGTCCCTGTCCTCTAAAAGCATATGGTACTACTTAAAAGCAGCCCTTTGGTGCTTTTTTTTTCCTTTCTTTAAAGGAAAAACAAAAACACAAAACAAAACAAAAAAATCTCCTCACCACGTTTTAGTTACTTTGTGGTACTCTCAGGATGCTAGGTTGCGCACAATAAAATCAATTCAGGCTCTTTTTGAGATGGTGTCTCACCCTGTTGCCCAGGCTCGAGTGCAGTGGTGCCATCTCGGCTCATGCAACCTCCACTCCCAGGTTCAAGCGATTCTCGTGCCTCAGCCTCCTAAGTAGCTGGGATTACAGGTGTGTGCCACCGTGCCCAGCTAATTTTTGTATTTTTAGTAGAAACGGGGTTTCACCATGTTGGCCAGGCTGGTCTCAAACTCCTGACCTTAGCTCGCCTTGGCCTCTCAAAGTGTTGGGATTACAGGTGTGAGCCACCACGTCTGGTTCAATTCAGGTTCTTTAAGCCAAAAAGAAAGTAATGAAAGGATATTAGGTAGCTCAGAAGACCAGTGGGAGGGCTGGAGAACCAGACTCAGGGGCCATGCCCTGATCCAGCTTGAGCCAGACCCAGGCTCTATGGCGTCTGTGTCTTTTCCATCTGTTAGTCAGAGCCTACCACAAGCCAGTCTGATAAGGAAACCCCAGCTACTATCACCACAAGTGCCACAGTTTGCCCCTCTGACGCCAGGCACTGAAACCTCCTGATGACAATTCTTCCCATGGCAGCCCTCTTCTCGCCACCCCCTCACACACACGCACATGTGCACCCATATGCACATATACACATGCACGTACATGCGCGCACACACACACACACACACACACACAAATATATACTGACTGCCCCCACCACCAGAATGGATTGGTAGCCTCCTTATTTGTGCGTCCCACTACTTCCTGATTCTGAGTTGGGCAGGAGTATAGTTTAGCCGAATCTCAACCACATGCCTGATCCCGAGTTGCCAGAAAAGGCTAAGAAACCAACTAGCTGGCATCTCCCACTTCTCTGTTGGGAGATGACGAAAATACATGAAACTTTAAAATATGAAGTATCTACCATGTAGACGGCAAATACCACCAGACATCCTGTACATATGCAACTTTAAAAAGTCTAATTAGATACAGAAGAACTCGCCCATACTGCAGCCTTCGGAGGAATCATGACGGTAACTGGCATTTTGTTTTGTTTTCACCCTGAGGTAAAAAATAGGTGGCCCTGAGCTTCCCAGAAGTTATCCCCAAAAAACCCTGGGTTGCCCACAATGCCCTGGAGAAGGGTCACGGCCCACCCCCTCAGCATGTGCCAGTGGCTTGGCAGGAACCAAAACGGCTGTTCTATTTCTTTAGACCTAACAGAGTGCCCAACATAGAGGAGATGTTTCAGAGAATCTTTGTGGGATAAAAAAAAAATACTTTATCTGATTCGGCCTCACCACCACAAGCAGGGTATCATTTGCCCCATAACCCAGATGACAAACTGAAGCTGAGAGAAATTCTATGGCTTACATAAGGGCAAAGGCAGGATGCACCTAAACTGGCAATATAATCCCTGCATGGACAAGAAAGTGATGGTAGTATACGCCTACCTAGTTTTTTAAAAAATTATTTTTATTTTATTATTTTTTTTTTGAGACAGAGTCTTGCACTGTCACCCAGGCTGGAGTACAGTGGCATGATCTTGGCTCACTGCAACCTCCGCCTCCCAGGTTCAAGTGATTCTCATGCCTCAGACTCCCCTGAAGCTGGGACTACAGGCACATGCCACCATGCCTGGCTAATTTTTGTATTTTTAGTAGAGACGGGGTTTTGCCACGTTGGCCAGGCTGGTCTCGAACTCCAGACCTCAGGTGATCCACTGGCCTTGGCCTCCCAAAGTGCTGGGATTACAGGCGTGAGCCATCATGCCTGTCCCCTGCCTAGTTTTTAACACCCTGTCATAATTTCCTTCATTAGATGAGCTTCATTGGTTTAATAAAAACATGAGGAAATGAACTATCAAAGGGATACAGTCATCAGGAAAATTCAACCCCTAGCACAACTTCACAAGTAATTTTTCCATATAATTTAGCTCTTAATTTATAATGTTCCAATTCCTACAGCTCATAAAAAATTACCCCGAAACTTAGTGCTATAAAACAATCATTTATTATGCTTATAGATTTCATGGATCAGGAATTCAGACAACGCAGAGGAGGGGACAGGTTGACTCTGCTCCACAGTGTCTGGGGCCTCAGCTGGAAGCCTTGAAGGCTGGTGGCTGGAATCTTCTGAAAGCTGATTCACTCACATGTCTAGACTTTGGGGTTGGCTGTTGGCTGGAGGCCTCAGTTCTTTTCAAGGGCAGGCATCCTCACAAAGAGCCAGGCACTTCTGCCTGGCTTTTTATCCTTTTTATGACACATGGCATTACATTTGGCATAATGTATTTCATACATACATACATGTTTGTGTATGTATGTACATGTGTATGTACATATATATGTAATATATTAACTGTTGCCTTACAACAAATTACCCCAAAACTTAGTAGCGTACGATCACAAATAGGCCAGGCGTGGTGGCATGTGCCTATAATCCCAGTACTTTGGGAGGCCAAGGCAGGAGGATCACTTGAGCCTGGAGTTCAAAACCAGCCTGGGCAACACAGGGAGACCCCATCTCTACAAAAAATAAAATATTATCCAGTGCCGGGCAGAGTGACTCATGCCTGTAATCTCAGCACTTTGAGAGTCTGAGGCAGGTAGAACACTTGAGGTCAGGAGTTCAAGGCCAGCCTGGCCAATGTGACGAAACCCTGTCTCTACTAAAAATACAAAAATTAGCTGGGCGTGGCGGCGCGGCTTGTAGTCCCAGCTACTTGGGAGGCTGAGGCAGGAGAATTTCTTGAATCCAGGAGGCAGAGAATGCCGTGAGCTAAGATCGTGCCACTGCACTCCAGCCTGGGTAACAGAGAGAGATGCTGTCTCAAAAAAAAAAAAAAATTATATATATACACACACACACAACTTATATATTATATATATTTAAAAATATATAATATATATTTTTATTAGCCAGGCATGGAGACGATGCTGAGGCAGGAGGATTGCTTGAGTCCAGGTGTTCAAGGATGCAGTGAGCTATGATTGTGCCACTGCACTGGGCAACCGAGTGAGACCCTGTCTCAAAAAAAATAAAAAGTAAATAAAATAAAACCTCAAACATGTAGGATTTTACATAGTTTCTTACGGTTGAGAATGTACGAGCTGGGTTGTTCTGCCTCAGGGCCTCTCATGAGATTACAGGATTATGGTCATCTGAAGGCTTGAAGGGGCTGGAGGATCTTCCTCCCAGCTCATATACAAGTGTTGGCAAGGGGCCTCCGTTCCATGCAGAGGCCATGCAGGCCTCTCCAGAGGGCTACTCTGACACGGTAGCTGGCTTCCCCCAGACCCACTGACCCGAGGTAGAAGGTGAAGTGCCTTTTGTAACCCAATCTCATACCATCCCTTCCGCCCTGTCCTATTAGTCACACAGAGGACCGTGGGACAGTGTAGGAGGGAAGTATACCAGCGTGTGAATAACAGAAGGTGGGACCACTGGGGGCCTCCTTGGAAAGTACAACCTGCTAAACAGATATGGTTACACGTACACATCTTCCTTCCCTTCCCTTTTGTTTTTTGTTTGTTTGTTTGCTTTTTGAGACAGAGTCTTTCTCTGTCGCCCAGGCTAGAGTGCAATGGCACAATCTCAGCTCATTGCAACTCCGCCTCCCAGGTTCGAGCAATTCTCCTGACTCAACCTCCTGAGTAGCTGGGACTGCAGGCACACTCCACCATGCCAGCTAATTTTTGTATTTTTAGTAGAGACAGGGTTTTGCCATGTTGACCAGGCTGATCTTGAACTCCTGACCTCAGGTGATCTGCCCGCCTCTGCTTCCCAAAGTGCTGGGATTACACGTGTGAGCCACCACACTCGGTCCTTCCCTTCCCCTTTTAAAGTCCAAGTCTGTATTTGTTCTGCTCCATCCCTACATCCTTGCTTTTTAGCATGCAGCAGGTACTCACTAAGTACTTGGTAGATGGATATTGTACAAGACATGAGTAGTGTTTGTGCATAGCCAGCTTCCCTTCGTTCCGCCCCATAGAGCACTTCTCAGCCCCCCACAGTTGGATGGGCTTGTGACTACTAGCAAGTTAAACATGCATGGAAAGACCTGTGTCACTGCCACACTGCGGGAATGAAAGGCGGGGTTATGACTCTCTAGTCTCTTTCCTGCCATGGCATCCCACGAACGATGTCAAATGCTCTGGTAAGTGTAGCTAACACATGAATCGCCTCAGTCTACTTCCGTCCCAAACCTGAGGCTGTGCAGAATGGAGGCTCTGCCCCCTGGGAGACAAGCTGCAGGCACATGAAAAGTATCTGAGTTTTGGGGGAGTTGTTACTGAAGCCTGACCTGACCTATCCAGATTTACAGATCTATCATCTCTTTTGGCAAACCTGCTAGCCTCAAGTTGCAGATGGGGAACTGAGGCTCAAAAAGGCCAAAAGACTAACCCAAGGTCATATAGCAAGTACATACTAGAGGTGAGTTCTGAATTTGAGTCTTCTGTCTACTAGTTCAGGAGGTGGTATGGTATATCGATTAATTCCTTGGAAGGTTGAGCCAATAAACTTGACCTGAACCCTGATGAGCAAATCGCTAAAATTCTCTAAGCTCAATGATCTCAGTCTGTAAAACTGGGATATAATAATTACCTTCTTCAAAGGTTACCTTTGAAGATTATGAGGATTAAATGAGATGAACTCATAAATCATAAGCCCTTAACAAATGCTATATACTCTCATTATCATTTCCCTTACACTTCAGTCTCTGAGCTAACTGTATAGAGTTGCAGCCTTTTTCCTTCACCCTTCCCCTGATTCCGATCCTTTACAAGGCATTTTCCAATCAATTCCAAAGCCCCAAGACTATTTCCTCCATGGTTTCTCTTGGTAAAGATGTCAAGGTGATTTTTTTTTTTCCTACTCAAACATAACACATTTTCCATCTTTCTATTATTAGCCTTTCTCTGCCCAACATGCTTTTATTGGGCATTTCTCATTAGTGCAGCTAGCCTGGTGACAGCATACAGCACTGTTGACTCAAGTCGGTAGACACAAAGCAAACCAGCTTCTCGCTCTGCCACCATTTGAAAATGTACTGCAAGAGAAAACTCTCAAGGAAAACAAAGCCTGATCTGCGAAGGTCATGTGTGTACCTACCCTGGGGGAAGAGACCTTTCCAAAGCTCTTCTTGTGTACTGGAAAAACTCATTACCTATTCTTCAGTATGGGAATAGTCAAATAAATGAGGACACAGGCCCGTAATAAAATAGTATGTAGTCACCAAAAAGAATGAGGTAAGAATGTAGGAGTACTGACTGGGAGCAATGCTGATCATACAGTTTTCAGTGCAGAAAAGCAAGTTCCACAACAATATACACAGTATAATCCTGATTTTGTAAAAGAAATACAATTTAATCAGGATATATACATATGTATGTAATTACACATATGCATATCTATATGTACAAACATACAGATACACAACTGTATATGGAAAAAAAAAACAACTGCAGTGGCTCATGCCTGTAATCCCAGCACTTTGGGAGGGACAGGCAGGTGGATCATTTGAGGTCAGAAGTTCAAGACCAGCCTGGTCAACATGATGAGACCCCGTCTTCACTAAAAATACAAAAATTAGGGCCGGGCGCGGTGGCTCAAGCCTGTAATCCCAGCACTTTGGGAGGCCGAGATGGGTGGATCACAAAGTCAGGAGATCAAGACCATCCTGGCTAACACGGTGAAACCCCGTCTCTACTAAAAAATACAAAAAACTAGCCGGGTGAGGTGGCGGGCGCCTGTAGTCCCAGCTACTCGGGAGGCTGAGGCAGGAGAATGGCGTAAACCTGGGAGGCGGAGCTTGCAGTGAGCCGAGATCTGGCCACTGCACCCCAGCCTGGGTGACAGGGCAAGACTCCAACTCAAAAAAAAAAAAAAAATACAAAAATTAGCCTGGCATGGGGGCATACGCCTGTAATCCTAGATACTCAGAGGCTAGGCAGAAGAATCACTTGAACCCAAGAGACAGATGGTGCAATGAGCTAAGATCACACTACTGGACTCCAACCTGGGCAACAGAGTGAACCTCTATCTCAAAAAAAAAAAAAAAAAAAAAAACCAGGGGCTGGACACAGTGGTACATGCCTGTAATCCCAGAACTTTGGGGAAGCCGAGGTGGACAGATTGCTGAAGCCAACCTAGGCAACATGGCAAAATTCTGTCTCCATTAAAAAACATACAAAAATTAGCCAGGCATGGTGGTGCGTGCCTGTGGTCCCAGCTACTTGGTAGGCTGAAGTGGGAGGATCACTTGAGCCTGGAAGGTTGAGGCTGCAGAGAGCTGAGATTGTACCACTGTATTCTAGCCTGGGCAATAGAGTGAGACCCTGTCCTCATTCAATCCTCACCATATCTCTATGAGATAGGTGTAATTATTCCTGTATTACCAAAAAGTGAGGCTCAGAGTCAAGTGTTCAAGGTCACACAATTGAACATGCAGCAAAATACATTAGTCAACAGAATATGCAGTTCCTAAAATGTAGTCTGTTTGTACTCAGTAAACACTGTGCCATGATTTCTGCAAATTCACCTGCTTATCAAACTCGGGCTTCAGAGAGTCTTCAGTGAAGATGTGGAATTGGATCTTCCTGTGGCTAAAGAGCACAGCTGATTTGAGCATGACCAGCGTCTCCTCCAGCCGATTGCCACAGGCCACCACAGCCAGGTGGATCCAGAGCTCGGGTGGCAGCACAGCTTGGAAACTCCTGGGTTCTCCAGGCCTTCTAGGAAGAAGGAAGACAAGTGAAATCTATTACTAAACTCAAAAAAGTAAAATCAACAAAAAACCAGCGAGTGAATGGTTAGAACATTTCAAAACATGATCAGGCACAATCTGTTATATTTTATAAAGTGATAAGCATTTTGACAATTCTTCCTGCTTAGAGAAAAATACCATTTATTCCCATATTTATCCTGGCAATAGCAGGATGAGTCACTGTTTGGACTGCTATAGGTGTCTGAGGCTTTTTCTGCCAGCACTCAGCTGTCTAGTGCCTGCTGGCTGCCTACTGGCCCATGTTTGGAAATAGTATTGCTAAACTTCGACAGCTGACACAAGGGCTGTGGAGCTCCCACTCGCACAGGCCGTGGAAATTAGATTTGAATGCAACTTGAACAAGAGGAGGGTGGGTTGTGGCTTTCCCATGTGAAACGAGCAACACGATATTCCCATCATCTGGATGTTTTTAGGTTGGGGTGGAATGCATGACCACTGGACCAAAGCAAGTCATGCAAGTCTGGGAGGTGAGAAAAGAAAACAACATATGTGCCCTGACTACATCTCAGGAGAGTCTTGAAGAAACAGGTGTTAATCCTGACTGTCTCGCCAATACTGGTGAGGTGGTGGGTATGAAATTCATCTTCTAGTATGAAATTCACATTAATGAGAAACAGGCAGGAGAGGGGGCAGGTTAAACTGAAAATGATCAAGGTATCATATACTGAGTCAACAGCTGACAGAGGGATAGGGTCCAAGGGTCCAGAATCATCATCCAGCTATTTCCTAGTAATAAAAGATTTGTTCCAGACCAGGGGATGCAGCCAAGCCTCAAACACACCACAGAGAAACATTTGCAGGCAAGTTGGAAGAAGTTGGCCTGGAAAAGGTGCCCTGAGACAAATGAAACTAATTTACTTGCACAAAAGATTTGGAGACCAGGGGAACTTGGATGTCAAATGCTACCATCCTTCCAAAAACTTCGAGTTCAATCAGCTTGCTGCTCCATTATTCACTGCATGGTTGAATAATGGCAGTCTTGCTCCAGATTTCTTTCACCAGGAGGAAAGTTGAAGATGTGGGTGGAGCATTTTGGAAAGCTTCCCAATTTGATTACTTATGAGCATGCTTAGCAGAAGCACAGTCTCATGGCTCAGCTAAGACCAGATGCGGAGAGTTACTTGGATTCCATCTACTTTGGGGATCACAGGAAAAGACAGTAGAGACATCTCAAGTATCTCTGGAAATTGTCCACTTCTCTCCATTCTCCCTGCCATTATCTGGTGAGGCCACCATCTCCCTTCCCTTGGATCACTGAGACAGCCCTCTGGGTGGTCCACCGGTCTCCAATCTTATCTTTAACCCCCAGCCTATGCTTTCTCCTGGTTGGTGCCAGGGTGATGTTCCTCTAAAATGCAAATAGGATTGTGTTATTCTCTTGATTAAAATCATGCAAGGGCTTCCCAGTGCCCCCAAGATCAAGTCGAAGCTGCTGACTATGGTTGCTACTTACATCTCTCACAACTGCCCCCAGTACCCCAACCTGGAGAGGCGGCCATTCATAATCATAGTCATATTCTGTTTCACTTCCAGCGCAAGTGACCACGCTGTGTTGCCTCCAGGTCTTGGCACATACATTGTCTGTCTCTCTTTATTTCAGAAATGCTCTTCTCTGCCCTCTTTTCCTTGCTAACTCCAGATCATTTATTCATCAACAAATCTTTACTAAGTACTATTATGCGTAGGCATTATAATAGAAAGACAGTAGTGAACAAAACAAAGACGCCTGCACTGGAGGAAGTTACATTCTGCAAGGAATAAGGGAAACACAAAAATAAATAAGAGTCAAAGTAGATGGTAACTAAATAATTTATATAGAAAGCTAGACAGTAATAAGTACCATGAAGGGAATACATAGTGGAGCAGGATGGGGGTACCAGGAGCGGCTGGTAGGCTGGGGCAGCATATTCCCAACAGTGCCAAGTTGGAAAAAGCCTAACTAAGGTGAGCTCTGCAAATGACCTACAGGAGGGGAGGTAGGGAGCCATATGCACATCTGCGGGGAGGAGCATGCCACGCAGAGGGGACAGCAGAACAAAGGCACTAAATCAGGGATCTGCCTGAAGAATGTGAGGACCCCTGCCTACAAGACTCACAGGCCTGGTCTCTTCCTTGGCTTCATGGGTGGGTTTTCATGTTTGCTATTTAAGCCAACTCCCAATTCACATGTAAAGGGATGTGAAGGAGATGTTAAAGATGATGCTAAAATGACAGCCAATCTCTAAAAATCAGTCAAGACACTAGCTGAAAAACGCTACGAAAGAGATTTAATGCAAACTCATTTGCTTAAGATTATGCCCAATATTTAGGGATATGCATATGATTCAAATGGACTAAGACCATAAAGGCAATCACTTAGATATCTTAAATACGAACACCCTCACCTGCCCCCAAACAGAACGACTCCATCTAGTTTAGCTTTACATATCGGGCTTCTGCAAGGATAACAAGTTTTTAATCTTAGTAATCAGGGAAGTACAAATCCAAATAATAAAGAGATTTATTTTTATTTTCAGACTGGCAAAAATTACAAAGTAAAATAGAAGCTGGACCATATTGAGCTTTCACGTGGATATGGGGCAGGGGACAGCTCAGGCGCTGGTGGGGGGCAGTGTAAGTTGGACTGAACACTTTGGAGAGCCATTTGGCAACATTTAACGCAGGTGAAGATGGATGTACACCCTCCACCCCTCCAGTCCAACTCCTGCATATATAACCTGAAGAAACTCTTGCACATTTGCACAAGACCTATGCAAGAATGTTCACAGCAGTGCTGTTTATTGATAATGAAAAATAGGTAATAAACTTCAGTGACTATGCAAAGGAGAAAAGTGAATATATTCGCTATGTTTTTAAAGTGAATACCATATAGCAGTGAAAAAAAATAAACCAGACTGATATGTACCAACATAAGGCCAAAGAGGATGAAAAACAACAGGCCAGTGCGGTGGCTCATGCCTGTAATCCCAGCACTTTGGGAGGTCGAGGCGGGCAGATCACTTTGAGATCAGAATCTTACTCTGTTGCCCAGGCTGGAATGCAGTGGTGTGATTTCAGCTCACTGCAACCTCAGCTCACTGCAACCTCCACCTCCCAGGCTCAAGCAATTCTCATGCCTCAACCTCCTAAGTAGCAGGGACTACAAGCGGGAGGCCACCACGCCTGGTTAATTTTTTTTTTTTTTTTTTTTTTGTATCTTTAGTAGAGACGGGGTTTTGCCATGTTAGCCAGGCTGGTCCTGAACTCCTTGCCTCAAGTGATCCGCCCACCTTGGCCTCCCAAAATGCTGGGATTACAGGCATGAGCCACCATGCCCGGCCGGATAGTGGTTATTTCTGATTAAAATCTTATTCCTTAAGTCAAGCGGTGGGCACTTCATCTTGTTATTATCTTTACTTTTTGTGGCCCCAAACTATTTGACTTTTTTTTTTTTTTTTAATTAAAAAAAAGCATGCACTGCCCTGCAAGACAGCAGGTCACCTCTTCTCTTCTTTGCAGGCTTCAGTGATTTGGGTCTGCACACTACAAAAAGCAGGGGCTAGGGACGACAATCTTTCACAGTGTCTGGTGACAGGTACTAAAAAAGAAAAATAAAACCTCTCCTGGTGCCAGTTCAAGTATCAGTGGTTGGGATTTAACGAGACCTCTGCTGGCCTCACCCTATTACTTCTCACATTACATGAAAAATCTCAGGCTTTAGGTAATCAGTGTTAGTGCTGTGCAGTCACAATGCATAATAAAGTTTAAGGACACCGGTGTGGTGTGCCTTTCACCAGCTCCTACTGATGGCACTCTCAAATGTCACTCAAGACTGTGAGGAGCCAGGGGAGTGCAGTCTAGGTACCTAGGACTCCTTAACCCCTTGAATGACTAGGATTGGGCAGGGAATGGGTGATAGGGAATCCTAGCACTGCTGTGACTGATGGTTAATATTTACGTTCTTATTTTTACTTTATAAAAGGGGACTGGAGTGAACATTTGCTGTCCAGAAATTTTAAGGACCTGTTGCTAAGGGAGGGGCTGATGGCAACGATCCTGGTAACCATGCTGGTACAGCCTGAACAGGAGTCAACCTATCACAGTGGAAAAGCAGAGTCAGATGATGGCAGGGCAGATCTCCCGTGACTACGTGGATCTAGGTGCACCTGACCCTAACCTGGGGCAGTTTAGTTATTAAGCCAGTAAACTCCCTTTTGCTTAAACCAATTTGAAACAAACTTACAACTTAGCAATCAAAATAATAAGAGTCATAACATAGGTCCTAAAAAGATGTTTCTAATCAACTTTGACTCTTCCTGCCTCGCTCATATTCACTTCATTTATCTTTTGAAATGCCCACTGAACCCATTCCCTCCTTGTTGCTCACTGCTATGACCCCTACCCAAATCGTGACCATTATTCCAGTTTTGTGGCTGGAAGAGATGCCAGACACCATGTAGGGCAGGGGATTCCCTACCTGGCCATGCATCATAATCATCTGCAGTGTCTGTTATTCTGCAGACTCCCAACCCACAGAGATTCTGATTCCATGGGTCTTGGGTGAGGCCCTGGAGTCTGCATACTAACACACTTGTACTACACGCCACTCATAGTTCAGCTATGGTCAGGAACCAGGGATCTGAGCTCACATCTCACCTCTCCTCCTTTCCTTAAGACTTACATTCCCAGAAATGGAATTACTGGGTTAATATCTATGATCCTTTCAAGAAAGTAGCAATTTTGATGGTTTCTCAAATTTACCCAAGTTCTAAAGGAAAGCATCAGACTACGAGAAGAAAGCAAAAAGTGTAACAAACACTACCCCGGCCATCTCTGGATTACCTGTACTATGTAAGTGGAAATGGTCTTGCGTAAGACCTACTGCCTCCTAATTTCCATGTATTCCAATGGGGTGATGCATAGGTGTTAGTAAACATTTAGACTCCAATACAGCAAGTAACACTGAGTTACACAGTGAGAAAGCTATTCCATTTGCGGTGCTTTTTCAATAACACCAACAACAATAAAGTCTCAGCTTGATGCTTTTTAAGAATTTTAATATTTTCTTACTCTTTTTTGTTTTGTTTTGTTTTTTGAGACACAGTCTCGTCGTGTGGCAAAGGCTCGAGTGCAGTGGTGCGATCCCAGTTCACTGCAACTCTGCCTCCTGGGTTCAAACGATTCTAGTTAGATACCTATAGGAACTGAAAACATGTGTCCACATAAAAGGTTGTACACAAATGTTCAAATAGCAGCATTATTCCCAATAGTCAAAAAGTCCAACTTAAATGTCCATCAACTGGTAAACTGATACATCAAATATCCATACAATGGAATACTATTTGGCAGTAAAAAGGAATCAAGTATGATATGATGTGTGCTACAACATAAATGAACCTTGAAAACAGTAAACCTGTGAACGTAATGACAATGTAAAAAGCCAGATATTTTATGATTCCACATATATGAAAAGTCCAAAATAGGCAAAGCCACAGAGACAGGAAGTATATTAACGAGGCGAGGTGCAGTGGCTTACCCCTGTAATCCCAGCACTTTGGGAGGCTGAGACGGGTGGATCACTTGAGGTCAGTAGTTTGAGACCAGCCTGGCCAACATGGAGAAACCCTATCTCTACTAAAAACATAAAAATTAGCTAGGGGTGGTGGTGCCTGCCTGTAATCCCAGCACTCTGGGAGGATGAGAAAGGCAGATCACTTGAGGCCAGAAGTTTGAAAACAGCCTGGCCAACATGGAGAAACCCCGTCTCTACCAAAAATATAAAAATTAGCTGGGCGTGGTGGTGCATGCCTGTAATCCCAGCTACTTGTGTGGCTGAGGCAGGAGAATCGCTTGAATGCAGGAAGTGGAAGTTGCAGTGAGCTAAGATCGCACCACTGCGCTCCAGCCTGGGCGACATAGCAAGACATTGTCTCAAAAAAATAAAAAATAAAAAGGTAAAAAAATAGATTAATCATTGTCAGGAACTAAGGGGAGGGGCAAATGGGAAGTGACTAATGGCTTAATAGGTACAGGGTTTCTTTTTAGGGTAATGAAAATGTGAAAATGGCTGGGAGCAGTGGCTCATGCCTGTAATCCCAGCACTTTGGGAGGCCGAGGTGGGTGGATCACGAGGTCAGAAGATCGAGACCATCTTGGCTAACACGGTGAAACCCCGTCTCTACTAAAAATACAAAAAATTAGCTGGGCGTGGTGGTGGGCGCTTGTAGTCCCAGCTACTCAGGAGGCTGTCAGGAGAACAGAGTGAACCCAGGAGGCAGAGCTTGCAGTGAACCGAGATCGTGCCACTGCACTCCAGCCTGGGCGACAGAGCAAGCAAGACTCTGTCTCAAAAAAAAAAAAGAAAATGTGAAAATGTTCTGAAATTCGATGGGGGTGATGGAAGCACAATTCTTTGAATAAACTAAAAACGACCAAATAGTATAGTTTTTTTTTTTTTTTTGGATGCAGAGTCTTGCTCTGTAGTCCAGGCTGGAGTGCAGTGGTGTGATCTTGGCTTACTGCAACCTCTGCCTCCCAGGTCGCAGTTCAAGCAATCCTCCTGCCTCAGCCTCCTGACTAGCTGAGATTACAGGTGTGTGCCACCATGCCCAGCTTTTTTTTTGAGACAGAGTCTAGATCTGTCGCCCAGGCTGGAGTGTAGTGGCATGATCTCGCCTCACTGCAACCTCCGGTTCCCAGGTTCAAGCAATTCTCCTGTCTCAGCCTCTTGAATAGGTGGGACTACAGGCGCCTGCCACCATGCCCGGCTAATTTTTGTATTTTTAGTAGAGACGGGTTTCACCATATTGGTCAGGCTGGTCTCAAACTCCTGACCTCAGGTGATTTGCCCACCTTAGCTTCCCAAAGTGCTTGGATTACAGTGGTGAGCCACCATACCCGGCCAATTTTTTGTATTTTTGTGGAGACAGGGTTTCACCATGTTGGCCAGGCTGGTCTTGAACTCCTGACCTCATGATCCGCCCACCTTGGCCTCCCAAAGTGCTGGGATTACAGGTGTGAGCCACTGTGCTTGGCCCAAATTGTATACTTTTAAAAGGTACTTGAGTTAAACTGCAATAAAGTTGTTATTAAATAAATAAATACATCAATGCACTTAACGTTTATAACATGGATAGATGTTGTAAAAATTTTTAAAGCAGGTAATGGTAGTATAGCAATATCATAAGAATTGTGGGCCAGGTGTGGTGGCTCACGCCTGTATTCCCAGCACTTTGGGAGGCTGAGGCGGGTAGATCACCTGAGGTCAAGAGTTTGAGACCAGACTGGCCAACGTGGTGAAACCCCGTCTCCACTAAAAATACAAAAAAAAAGTAGATGGGTGTGGTTGCAGGTGTTTGTAATCCCAACTATTTGGGAGACTGAGGCAGGAGAATCGCTTGAACTGGGGAGGTGGAGGTTGCAGTGAGCCGAGACTGCACCATTTGCACTCCAGCCTGGGCAACAAGAGGGAAACTCCGTCTCAAAAAAAAGAATTGTGATGCCATGTGGGAATGAGTGAGGTTTGTAAAATGTTGCCCTAGTTGTCCTGGCTCAAGTATTCCCCAAGCTCAAATGAAAAATGATATTCAGAATAACACAGAAGGCTCGGAGGGAGTAGCAACTTCCATGCTTCCTCTCCATGGTGCCTGAGACAAGCGTCTCCTTAATCGCTTAGAAGTCTCAAGCGTGCGACTTAATTAAACTTCAATTTCTGGAGTGTATAAATAATGAAATACGGCATTTATGTGTAGTGCTATTTACTTTGTAGCCTATTACTGCAAAATACACTGAATTATTAAAGCGAGTAATTGGTTCTACTCAGACCCTCTTTTCTGCCATCTCCTGCTATTTCTCTTATCAGTGCTTCTCCTGAACTGTCAAGCTAAATTAACTCAGGTGAACCTGAGGCTGCCATACAGACTGGCAGGGAAAGTTGGATGGAAAATTGCACTTCTTTCAAATACAGCCCTAAACTGCGCTGTTGGCAACTAGTTTTACTTACAGAAGGAAACAGAAATATGTGGGGGAAAAATGGTAGAAGATGAATTTTAAGAAGCTGAATATGCTCACCTTATGGGAAGAATAGACTAGTGATGTCCCCCTCCCTAGTGGAGTATTTTGCAAGATGAAACCATTTTTGCTATTTTAACATGGAGAAAGTCTGCAAATGAGGAGAGAGTGGCAGTTCAGGAAGCGGAAACAACACTTTGATATGGCCCCTGGAAGAAGAGTCCGGAGAGGGATAATTATAGCCATGTCAAGTGTTGGCAGTGAAAGTCACTACTAAAGTTCCCTGCAAACCACAGGCTTTGGAAAGCATGAATCCCCTGACAAAAATTTTCTCCCCTGACGCCATGATTAGATTCTTCACTCAGAACCCACACATGACACTAAGGACTTTGCTAACAGTTAAATAACTTTTAATGACCCATGGTTTCGAGTTAAATCAAATATCATAAATCTTTCAAGATAGACAGAAGAGCTGGCATTTGCCTTGAAGTCATGGTGTTATATGAATAATGCCAAGAGAGTGCCAAAAAACTCCATGGGGGGCTTCATGACATTATTTGATAAATGTATTTAATTATTAATAGTACCTATTTAGCTTGGCTCATGATATCTGAAATGAGGCTGTATTCTTAAACAAAGTCTAGGTCTAATGCATGGTAGGTGTTCAGAGCCTAAAGTTGGTAATTACAACTATGTGTATACGTGTGTGTGTGTGCTTTTAGACATCATTGTGCACATACATAAGCTTTAAAACTAGTGTCACAGCAAGGATTCAAACCCAGAGAGGTAGACTTAAGAGGCCATGCTTTTAGTCATTATGTTGTATTTGGAACCACACACAAGTAAGTTAGAAAAAGAGCCCTCTCTGGCTGGGCGCCGTGGCTCACGCCTGTAATCCCAGCACTTTGGGAGGCCAAGGCAGGTGGATCACCTGAGGTCAGGAGTTCAAGACCAGCCTGACCAACATAGTGAAACCTTGTCTCTACTAAAAATACAAAATTAGCGGGGGGTGGGGGGGGAGTGGCACATGCCTGTAGTCCTAGCTACTCAGGAGGCCTAGGCAGCAGAATCACTTGAACCTGGAAGGTGGAGGCTGCAGTGAGCCGAGATCGCACCATTGCACTCCAGCCTGGGCAACAAGAGTGAAACTGCACCTGAAAAAAAAAAAAAGAAAAGAAAAGAAAAGAAAAAGAGCCCTCTCTGAGCAGATGCAGCCCCTACGCAGGGCTCCTGGCATGGACTGCATTTCAGTCTCCCATGCCTCCCCCCGTGCTCGTGTGCAGGGAACGATCTCCACAACAGACCTTTGCCAACGCTACCTTCCTAATCCACCCATTTGCCATTCGCAGAGGTTATTCAAATTTGTGTTGATTTATTCCCCCTCTAGAATTCTACGAAGGCACCTGGACTATCCTCATTTCGTTTTTTCCCTTATGATTGTTCCTGACATATAGCAGATTCTATTTCTCCATCTCCTTCTTCTTTCCAAATTAACATGTTATTGAGATTTTAAAATATGAATCGGCAGTGCTAGTTTGAAATAAATGGCTGTTGACATACGAGGGAGAAGAACTAGATGAGGATTACATATTCCGCAAAGGGGCATTTCTGTCTCATTTCCTGAAGAAGAACATGAAGGACTTTAAAGCTTAGAGGGAGGAAACGAAGAAAAATGGTCTCCCCAACTAATTTCCAGCTTCCTAAGCCTCAGGCCATCAAGGGATTTTTAATTTTTATGGTAATTTCTATACTTTAAGTTATTTAATGCATATACAAGTAGTGCATATATCATAGAAAAAATTTTAAATACCACCAGCAAAAGTGGGGGCACTCAATTCCAATTTCATAACTACTGTTAAAATTTTGGTATGCTGTCTTCCAGAGTTATACCCAATATACGTGGGTGTGTGTATATACATATGTAAATATATAAAAACTTTTAAACTTGAAGTAGGATCATTTTCATAATTTTTTTCCTTACAAATCTGAACAATTAAAAAAAACTAGAGAGGTTCTAGAAAGCTATCAAATGGTTCAAATTGTGACATTTGTTCTCAGCTACAGCATGGTGGTCAGCAATTTTGCTCTAAAAGCACATAGACCTGGCTTCAAATTCTAGGCCTGCCACTTGACTGTCCTATCTTGGGTAAGTGCTTTAACCACCTTTAGCCCTCAGTTTCCTCATCTGTAAAATGGGCATACTGATGGTAATGGACATCTGCTTTGGGTTTTGGGATTTCTTACTGGCATCCATGTTTAGGACTTTCTGGTAAAAGCGCCTTAATTTTATTTTGGGGACACCACTCTTTTTCTGTTCTCAGCTCATGAGGCTTGGAGGGGATGAATCAGCTGCCCCTCACCCCACCAGCTGTAGGCACATCTCATGTGTAGCCGTCGGTGATTGGAAACACATGTTAGTCAAGTGAGGTCAACGGAGGCAGCCCTGGGACTTTTGCTGGATGGAATTTTTCCCTTAGGGGCTACTAGAAGAGGAGGTTGCACACCCAGACCTATTGGGAATCATTACATGGAGAAAACTGACCTGAGAGTGTCGCCCACACAGAAGGAAGCAGAGCTAAAAGGAGCCAAGATGGTTAGAAATCCTGGCCTCACCTGTGACTGAAGCTTTATCTCTTTGCACTTTCCAGTTTTACGAGCCAGTTAAAACCCCTTTTATGACTAAGCGATACAAACGGATGAGCTGGCATTCTATCATGTGCAACTGAAAGAGTTCTGCCTTATCCAATATGAGTTCCTACCTCCTAGGTTATTATGAAGATTAAATGAAATAATGCAGTGAAGTGCTTAATAAGGTACCTGGCATATTTTAAATCATCATTCAATATTAGTTATCATCATAATTAAGTATTAATGTGAAATTCATCAGAAGCCTTCATTTTCCTCTAAATACGTTATATCCATGCCAAAACCAGGCTAGGCAGGGCAGCAAAAAGCACATTATTTTATGTATCAATACTCTATCTTACTACAAACCGGATTTGAACTGCTAGTAAACCTTTTGCTCTGTTTTGTTTTAATTTGAGACAAGGTATCACTCCATCACTCAGGCTGGAGTACAGAGGCACAATCTCAGCTCACTGCAACCTCTGCCTCCCGGGTTCAAGCGATTCTCTTGCCTCGGCCTTCAGAGTAGCTGGGATTACAGGCGCCTGCCACCATGCCCAGCTAATTTTTGTATTTTTGGTAGAGGCCAGATTTCACCATGTTGGTCAGACTGGTCTTGAACTCCTGACCTCAAGTGATCTGCCTGCCTCAGCCTCCCAAAGTGATGGGATTACAGGCATGAGCTACCGCGCCTGGCCACACTCCTTCAGCTTGTAATGAGTACCAGGAGACTGAGATTGGTGTATCCTTTATTATATACAGAAGCTGAGTCTCAGCTTCCTCAAGTCATACCTATCCCAACAAGAAAAGGCTGCTTGAATCTGCATTTTAAAAAATATATATAAAACTGAAATAGAGATGGGTGTCTCACTATGTTGCCTAGGTTGGTCTCTAACTCCTGGGCTCAAGCGATCCTCCTGCCTCAGCCTCCCAAAGTGCTGGGATTACAGGCATGAGCCACCAGGCCCAGCCTTGAATCTGTATCTTAGCCCTTGCTAACACTTGCTGGGAGTTTCTGGTGTCAGCATTTTACCTGCATTGTCTCATTTTGTCACTGAGCTTATTTCTGAGAAAGCCACAATTTGCTGAGGACTGACTTATTCAAAGTCACACGGGTACTTAGCTGGGTCTAGTTATGGCTCAATTCCTAACAATGCAATGATGGATAATAATCGTACTCAGAACAGCAAATCATTTGGTGACTCCCATGAGCTAACCTACTGTGCTAGGTGCTTTATGTACATTATTATTTCACCTCTCGGATCTCAGTTTTCTCACTCATAAAAGACAGTCATATTTTGGATTATGTATTCTCTATCATCTTATGTAAAGCTTGGTTTATAAATGGTACCATATGAGATTACAGTCTCTTATGTTGCTAAAAGAGATAGGGGATCATCTAAAAGTCACTTGAAATATATGAAGGTCACTCTTTACTGGCACAAAATCAGCAGCTCCCAATGAAGGTATCATGTCAAAAAACTTCTTTTTCCAGGAGGAGTTTTCAGAACTTCATAATCTGAAACAAATGCTGGGGAATATTTAAGGGAAACGTAAAATGAATATTCTCTTCAACAGAAGTATCTTATTTTCTTTATATTATTTGTAAAATTGTGCTAAAATACATACAACATAAAATTTTGTCTTTTTTACAGTGAATTATAAATGAAGTATTCTTAAGGAAAACAAATCTGTTCTCAAATTCTCTTCCAAAGACTCTCACCTGTGAGTGTTAAAAGGCCCAGTGTCAATATGGCCAGTATTTACTGAATTTAGTAAAGGTGTTAAAAGCAGGTGCTACATATTCAAATTAGTCAGGACTCTCTGGTGGCAAGTAACAAATGCAAGTCAAACTAGATTAAGAAAAAGAGGGGAATTCATTACATCACAGAATCTAGAAATGGTTGAGACAGTGAAAGGCAAGAAGCTGGCCTTGGGAACAGTGCTGGGAGCTGCCCACCACCCCCACCCAGCCCCGGCCCCACCCCGCTGGCCTGCACACCGCTGCCAGCGCACCTGACCCCACCCCACCGCACCCCATCTGGGTTGCTTTGCATCACTTCTCATCTCTCCATACCATCTTGGTTTCCATTAGCTCCTATTGCAGAACAGCCTTCCCCACTGGCAGAAATACAGTTGCAGTCCCTGAGTTGCTTAACTTACAGCTTCAGCCACTAGAAACAATCTGCCCTTATGCTATTCCCTTAGGTCTCCGTTGTACCAAACCCCTATTAATCTCAATGGGGAAGGCACCAGGTTCAAGAGGCTGAAGAAGAGACCCAGAGCCAGCAAATGAGACCTGGGGTTTTACTGGGGGCTTCCATATAAGGGAGAGAGTCCAGTGGCAGTGGGCTGGGCAGGAGGACCGCCTTACATGCAGTGTAGTGGCGGTGGGTTGGACAAGATGACTGCACAGCCCAGTGGGGAAGGGCTGGGCAGAACAACCGCAACTGTTTGCAAAAGGTGTGCAGTTTACATATTATAGCGTTTTCACTTACCACCCTCCCCTCAACAACCTCCACCTGGCAATCTTCATGCAACCCAAAACTCAAGGCCTTAATCCCCTGCATAGCCCGTGTTCCACGGGGCAGGACGAGGGCTCAGATGTTCCTCATAGAACATAAGCATGAATCTCTGGGTTGGCCACTCCAGGATTCCCTAGGTTGGAACACACATTCAGGTGCATCTGGCATGCAGGGTCATTCTAAGGTATGCTCAAGCTATTGCTGAGTCACCATATAGTCTCTGATCCCAATTTTTTAAAATCCTTAAGAAAAGCTCTGATTTTGCTCAGGAACCTACCCCTGGTAAGTCACCCGCAGGCTTTGATAATTGATAAGGTCAAGTGCACATAATGGCTGCTCTGGGGTGTGGTGGATGCTCACTTCCTGGGTGCCCCCACCCAACTATTCCCCTTTCTCTCCATCAATAGTCCCAAGATTTTGATTTAAAAGAATCATCTGGTTCAGCTAAGATGATTTTGGATGCAATAACAGAACTCTCAACTCCAACACAGGGCCCAAGAAATGTTAGATCTCAGGATGCCTTGATTCTGGGACTCAGTGGTGTCCTCAAGGACCTGTATTTTCTTTCTCTACTGCCCAAACAGATGGCTTCATCCTAAAGATGATTCCCTTACAATCATGGTGGCAGCTGGGGCTATTTATTTCCTTGGTTGTATCTAGAAGATGGAGTCTTTTGTTTAATAATGTAAAATAAGTTCTTTCCTTCTGGCTGATTGGGCCAGTTTGGGTCATATGTCACACCTGTAGACCAATAGCTGTTGGCAGAGAAATGAGTGTATTGACACGCTTAGTCCTGGATACAAGAAGCTCACATTATGAAAGGCATGGATCATCATGGTGGGCTTAGACTCTCTCTTGAGGCGACACAGTGAGACACTATCCTAAAAAAAGAAAAAAACCCAAATAATAAAAGTAATAAAAAATAATAAAACCTATTTAAAAGGAAAAACGTCCCTCTCTTTTAAGGGTGTTACTATTAAAGACCCTCACTATTCTTCAAAAGGGTATGGGACCATTTTAAATATTACTAGATAATAAGGAACTTAATATTATAAGTAAATCTTGGAACAGGGCTGGCACAGGCAGTTCCTGCACCCATTCATTAGTTCATTCAACAAATATGTATTGAGTATCTACTATGAGATCATCTCTGTTTTAGGAGTCAGTGAAATAGTGATTTAAGGAGAACACTGTTAAGTGTACATGAGGGGACAGGAGCAAATAACATACAATATTCACACAATGAGTGCTCTGAAAAACAAAAGACTAAACAGGGTAAGGAAGAAGAGAGTGATGGCGAGGACCCCCTTAGGAGAAAATATTTGAGAACAGTCCTGAAAGAAACGGAGGAGCTAGCCATGCTAGGATGTGCGCAAACATTCCACCACTAGAGAGATGCATACTACTGAAGCAGGAATGGGCTTGGTGTATTTGAAGCCCAGTGTGGCTGAAGCAGAGTAAGTGAATGGGGAGTGGTAGAAGACGAGGCCAGAAAACTAAATGGGGTTGAGATCAGGCAAGGGCTCAAAGGCCACACCGGGAAACTTAAAGTTATTCTTAGTGTGATAGGAAGTCAATCACTGGAGGGCTTTAACCAGCAAATAGGTGGACCCCATCTGGTCTACCTATTACAGATTATTTCAGCGGCCGTAAGGAAAATGGACTGTAGAGGGCGCTAGAGTGGAACCACACAAACCAGAGAGTAGGCACCTGTAGGTGTTCAGCTAGGGAATGATGGTGGTTAGGACCTCACTAAGTAACTATGGAGTGGAAATGGTGGAACTGGGGATATATTTTTGAGACAGAACCAACAGGGCTTACTGACTGAGTAGGTGTGGAGGGTGATCGAGGGGATTCATGGACCAATCAACAAAAATGAATTGTGGACAGAATCAAGACTCACACTACATAGTATCATAGACAGCACTCAAGATCCAGACACCTTTAATGTGCTCTGGGACTATTAGCTAATTATAGGATGGACATAGATGAAGCATTTTGCTACAGAACACCATCCCTTTTAGTGAGACCTTTATTCAGGTTTGAACACTCTGAGAAGACTTATCTCAGACACCAAAGGGAACTGCAGGAAATGGTGCCTCTTGATGAGACACATGCTTCCTTTCATTGGAGCAGCTGGGGAGGCTGCCAAGTGTAATGCGTTTCTGTATTGTCTCCTTTCCCTCCTCCCCAAATTCTGGGAGGGCAGCAACTCCATTCACCATTGTACCAGGAGTGCCTGATAGAGTAAATGTGCAATCACATTTGCTGAATGACTATGGAATAAAATGGCAGAGGAAAACTACAGGGCTTAAAGGTAGCTTAAGTCTCCCTTAGAAGCCATATTTTAAGAGAAACAGCAATATCCAGGCCAACACAGAAGAAAAAGAATAAAGTTCAGGACAGGGTTGCGGTTGAGTAATCAGTAAGAGCCCTAGGATGGAGCCCATAAATGGGAAACAGTGATTTTGCAAGAGTTAGCACAAAGGGCCATGCAATAGCCATTGTTGGGCTTTTGCTGCTAAACTTGATGATCTCATCACAGGATCATCAAATGTCTGAGCTGGAAGATATCTTAGACAACTTTTGGATTAATTTGCTCATTTCACAGATGAAGAAAATAAGGTGAAATGGCTTTGGACTAGAACCCAATTTGCTGAACCCCACATGCCAACTTCTTTCCTATATTGCGCTGATTAGCAGTTAACCTTCCTTTTCCACATGTAGGCTCAAGGAGGAGTTTTCAGAAGCAACCTAGAGCGAGTCTTCTAATGTCTAAAATCTATTCCCAAGTACAATTCTCATTTTATGATTCAGTTTTAGGAAAAAAAAAAAGATCTCTCTTGATAAACCTTTCCTCTTATTCAGTGAAAATGAGGCAGCCCCTCAAGGTTCCCTTTTTGAAATGGCTGCCAGGCTTAAATTTAACACTTAATCCTACTAACAGAAGTACTGTTTATTTTTGATGAACAGTATTTATTTACCCCTCTTCTTTATGACTTTTCATTTTTCATACCATTTCAATGGACTTATTGTATATGTGTCTTTTACTATACGTCGCCTCAGATTCTTTTTGGAAGTCAGCCAGCTATAAATCACCAATAAGCCAAAATAGAAGGAAGATTTCATTTCTTTTGTGCACTGGGACTGCTGCTTCCAGAATGGTGTCCGTTTTCAAATCCCCCCCTTGACAGAAAAGCTCAGACCTTACTTACCTCCTGGCTTTATATTTATAGAGAAGGAGGCCACCACAGGACAGATTGTATACAAATGACTAGTTATAAAATTGAAGGGTCTGCCTACTAACGAGGCAAGTCCTTGGAAACTTCTGTGAAATGAAAACAAGATGTGGAAGGAGAGTGCTACGTTTCCTGCGTTGACGTGGCAGAACTTTACTTACAGCAGCCCCCTGTGGGAGGCGAGGCAGCACAGGCTGTGGATGGTAAGCAGGTGGTGGACTGTGTCACATCCAACTCCAGGCTCTCAGCTAACTACAACCACAAGCCTGACCCTCCCCAGACCAGAGAAATGAGATCACGTAGCCTTCATCTCTTCTGGATTCTAGCCATGTAAAGAGATTAAAGCACTCGTTTTTTGAAAACACGAGGCTTTCTCTTCCCTCCCTAAATGAAATTCCTCCTAAACCACAAAAATTTAACCCAAGCAGAATTAGGAAAGCAATAAAGGAGACCTAGCAGAGATCCTCCTACTCCCTCACAACTTCAGAGTCTTCTGCTGCCATTTCTGTCGAGGTAGCAAGAGAAACAATAAATAAGTCCCAGAAAATGTCAACTGTTTATGCATTTGAGCCTGAGACTTCCTGTGGCTTTTGTCTTTTACTCCTTTTCCAGTTTTAAAATTTTGTTCTTTATTCCTATGGTGTTGGCCATGATTTGCATGATAATCTAAGAGATATGTTCAAAAGAAAAATGGCTTCAAGGGTACTGTTGCTCCTGGAAATAGTCCTTCCCTAAAACATCCATTTGGATTCTGTTCATGATCTCCTCCTAGTCAGAGCCACTTTGTTCAGATAGAGACAAAAAGATGCTGCGCCACTGTTCTCAACACCTTGAAGAATGAGACAGATCCAAAAATCTAGTGTTTCTTTAAAAAACATCTCAGTAAAATTACGAATTGCAGGCAAGTCTATGGCATGACATCAGCATAGCACGTAAGTGCTCAACCTGAGTCCACACTGCCTGGATCTTTATCTTTCTCTACCAGGTTACCTGTGAACTTTGGAAAAATTGCTAACCCTTGTGCAATATTTTCCTCATCTGAAAAGTGGGGATACCATTGGTGCTTTGCAAAGCACTTTATCAAACTTTGTTGTGCGTGAGAAACAATGGGAGGGACTTGTTAAAACACGGTTGCTGACCACCCCCCGCTCCAAAGCTTCTGATTCTGTAGGGCTGGGGTGAGGCCCAGGAATCTGCATTTCTAACAAGTTCCCAGATGATGCCTGTGCAACTGATCTAAAGTCCACACTTTGAAAACCACTATCAAAGGGTTATGGTGTGGGCAGGGCGCTGTGGCTCACGTCTGTAATCCTAACACTTTGGGAGGCTGAGGCAGGTGGATCACTGGGCTCAGGAGTTCCTGGCCAATATGGTGAAACCCCGTTTCTCTACTAAAAATACAAAAATTAGCTGGGCGTGGTGGCACACGCCTGTGTGCCAGCTACTTGGCAGGCTGAGGCATGAGAGTCACTTGAACCTGGGAGGCTTGAACCTGGGAAGTGGCGGTTGCAGTGAGCCACTTTTTTGTCTCAAAAAAACAAAAAGGCAGTGGGGGTTGGGGGAGATTATGGTGTGGATTATGTAGTTGTATATGTAAGTGTTAACTGTGACTATTTGTGTGTACTGCAGTTAGCAATATCCCTGGCAATAGGTTAACAATGTTAAGGGTGACATTATTATTATTATCTTACCAGTTGTCCCATCAAACTTAGCAATCATATTAAACTTGCAGTTAAACCCTAATTAATCTATCATAAGAAACACCAGTATAGAAGAGGAGAAATCCTATTAATTTCCTAACAGACATATCCTTAAAGACTGTACACATCCAGAAGGGGCTGTAAAGTGTTATAAGTACTTTAAAGTGACAGATTGTTGGGGTCTTTTTCCCTCTAAAACTTGTCAGTACCCATCTGTAGTGAGGCAGAAGGGAAACAAAAGCTGACACAGCTACTTCTTGAGGTTTCATGTCTTTTCTCTTAGTTACAGTAAAAGCACCAAAGAGATTTAGTCATTATGGTTAAAAGGAATTTTTCAACTCCCTTCAGGTTGAAATTAAGGAGCCCAGCAAACGAGGACGTTGCATTGGCAGTTAGAAACAACAGTTTTGAAAGGGCAGACGAAACAGACTCACTAGAAGACAAGGGGATTGTTGAAAAGCCCTCCACAACAAAGGAAATGAACGCAAATCCCTAACCTGCGGGGCGTTTCAGCAACCCTAAGGCCAAATATAAAGCGCTCTGATGAAAAGCCTCCGCGTGTTAAGCTTTGTGTAGGGAAAGAGAGTATCAAACGTAAGGTCGAAGGTTAAGATGTTTTTCTAGTAGGAGAACCCTTTGACCACACTTGAGCCTGAAACAGAACGAGGATCTGGAAACCCCCACTCTGTCTTTTCTGTGCCACGCATCAGTCCTTTCAAGGAGAGAACTTTTTAATAAACTTAGGTCAAGTGTCTCTTCTGTTCTAAGCATGGGGGTACTCCAGGTTGAACGAGAGGCTGCCAGTCCTTGGTAAACATCTAACTTTTCCAACTCAATCAGATCTAAGGTTTCCGCAAAATTCTCCAGTGAAACATGAGAATTAGATAAAGCATTCTTGCATTGTGATGGCTTTTGACAAATTAAACAAAGGGTGCATGTTTGCAAAAGTGCAAAAATACGCCTTGCCTTGACAGTTAAAAAATTTAATGTACGAAACCACTTTCCTTGACACTTCAAAAATGTACGTGATTATCAGCACTGAGCTGTTAGAGGGACTCCACCGAGGTGGGTCTTCTTTTCTATCGGGCTAAGAAACAGAAGTGGGCAGCCCGTGGGTGAAACTTGGAAGTCTGCCTCTCCAGCCCAAAGCCTCCCTTGGACTTGGCACGGGTATAGGGAGCGAGACACGGGTCCGCAGATGGGATTCTGGGGTTGCCACGACTCACCTCGCCAACTTCTCCAGTCTCGCAGCGCCCCGGCGGCCCGCTCGGGGGCGCGGACGCTGGGGCCGGCGCCTCCGAACTCCCGGGCTGGCCACGGGGAGGGCGCCCGGTGCCGGCCAGCGCGCGGGGACCGGCGCGGGGTGGCGCTGCGGGGCGGACGCGGGGCGTGCGGGAGGCGCTGGGGGCTCAGCGCGGCCAGCGCGCAGGGACAGCAGCGCCAGCAGCAGCGCGGCCAGCGCGAGCAGGAGCAGCGCCGCCGCCTTGCTGCGGAGCTTCATGGTGCGGCGAGGCGGCGGCGGCGGCCCCCAGGCGGTTCGGTCCCTCTGCGCATCGCGGCGGCGGCAGGACGAGTGCAGCAGCGCGCGGCGGTCGCCTTCTCCGCCCGCCCGCCGGGGACTGGGGTCGTGGCGGCCGGCGGGCGGCCGGCGGCGGCGGCGACGGCGGAGGAGGAGGAGAGGGAGGAGAGGGAGGAGAGGAGGGGGAGGCGGTGAGAGCGGGGCTCCAGGAGGAGCAGCCTGAGCCTACCGTACTGTGTGGAGTAGCCGCCCCTCCGCCCACCCGCCCGCCGCTGGGCGCTCGGAGTTCTGGTAGCTTAGACTCAAAACCACTCCATTCATTCATTCGTTCGTTCGTTTACCTCCCCGTTCACTCACCCATCCATGCCATCCACTCTTCCCGCTGATTGTCATCATGCCATGATTCAGTTATTTGTTGATGTATTCCATGTGTTTCCTCCTTATTTATTTTATCCATCTATCCACACATTTGTGCACTTATCCACACATCCTTTCAGGCAGGAACATCTCTGTCCTGTTTGCCCAGTGCAGGGATCTGCGGGTGGTGGTGTCCAGTAAATATCTGTTGAATAAACCCCTATTGCTGCCTCTGTCTTGCCACCTCCCTTTTTCCTGGAGGAGGACATATTCAACAAGGACACATGCAATAAGGCAAAAAGAGTAAAAGTAACACGTGATTAGTAGTTGGGGCTTCAGACTCAAAACACCAAAGAAGAACTTGGGACAGCTAGACTGGCCAGAACAGATCCATGTAGTCTGAAGAAATTAGAGAATGAATTTCAAAGTTTGGATTTGAAATCTGACACTGTCACTTAACTGGCTTGGTGATCCTGAGGAAGCTGCACAACTTTCTTAAGCCTTAACTTCCTTACATGCAAAATAGGAATGACAATACTGGTTACTACAGAGGCGTTTTGTGGGCATTAAATTAAATAATGCCTTCAAAGAAACTAGCACAGTGCCTGGCTCACGGTCAGTGCCCAATAAAAGTTCTGTAATGATTAGTTCAATAAAACATAGCTTATCATATATACATAAACACACATTGTATTTTTTTTCTGGCACAGATTTGAGAGAGAGTAATAATTTCACAACACAATGTAAGAATGGCTTCTTTGGAGACTTTAACAGCTACAATCGCCAGATGAAGGTCATAATTTCCAGAAGATTCTTCCAGGGGATCCCCAGTTACAAATATGAAACATTAGGACACATCCTCTTATGACTCACGGTGAACTGACAGCCAGGACTCCATTAACTCTCTTTTCAGCACACCACAGAACAAAGAACACTAGTTATAACAACGTCCCTGAGTTTTTTAGTTTTTTAGTAATTTTTTTTCTCGCTCTGTCGCCCAGGCCGGAGTGCAATGGTGCAATCTCAGCTCTTACTGCAGCCTCCGCCTCCCAGGTTCAAGCCATTCTCCTGCCTCAGCCTCCCAAGTAGCTGGGATTACAGGCTGCGCCACCACACTCGGCTAATTTTTGTATATTTAGTAGGGACAGGGTTTCACCACGTTGGCCATGCTTGTCTTGAACACCTGACCTCAAGTGATCCACCCGTCTCGTCCTCCCAAAGTGCTGGGATTACAGGTGTGAGCCACCGTGCCCAGCCTGTTGCTGAGTTTCTACAAGATTCCATGTTGCTTTATAAATAATCTAAAATTCAGTTATATTCTGAATTATTCTCATATTAGCATTTTATTTTAATTCCTTGAGAACCCATTGTATTTAAAGTTCTAGGGATGAGAATATTTAGCAATTTGGAAGCTCTTGCCAAGCAGACATCTAGAAAATGGCAGGGTGCAAGTTCAGTGTGGGGGACATGTTGTAGGTGAGTAAGCGCAAAGAATTCATTAGTTCTCAAAGATGAGGGGGAAGGTGCCATCCTACTCGGAAGCATCTGAAATTGTGGGAAGGCTGACAGGTTCTACTAGCATATGCAAAACCTCCTGCAATGCTCAGGACATGACAACAATGAAAACTATCCTGGGCCAGCGTGGGACCCTGTTGAGAAACACTAGGCCAGGCTAAGGCCTGATGTTTAGACCTTTCAGGTTTAGAAATGGCCACCACTATGTTGACATGTGGCCCAGAGAAGCAGGCATTCCCAACTCTGTCTTGCCCCCTCCCTTCTACCTCTGGGAGGACAGATGCAACAAGGATAAGCAAAGGTAAAGTGAGTCAAAGTAACATTTGATTAGTAACCAGGGTTTTAGCCTTAAACACCAAAGAATAATGGACCAAAGAGAGGACTCAGTTTTCTTGAACCTCACTGAAGCAAAAAAAAAAAAAAAAACCTGATTTGCCTCCTTCCACTGAGTCCAAACCCAACTTTTGGATTTGTTTGGATTGCTCTGATTCGTCGAAAATTACATCCTCTAATTTTTTATTTTTTTGGATGTGGGCAAACCTCATTTTAATTGCAAAAGACTTCATTTACAGTACATTCAATAATGAACCAACAGGAGAGTTGCTGACTTTGGAACATGTGAATATATAAAAATCCCTTACAATTCAGGTAGTCAAGATAATAAGCACATACAAGGAAAGCAACCCTCAATTTTCTGAAAACTTTTACATTTTAAAAGATGACTAGGCATACTTGGAAGTTCAAAGCAGTAGGATGTCCCTTGCAGGGAAAGGAGGAGGAAAACCCTTTTCCATGTTGTTAGACAAATGTGTATCAAATATATCCCAATTCCACTTGATAAAGTCAGTTGGATGACCTCTTTGAACCAAGCTAAGGCAGAACACTTAAGAGGGCCTTGGGTGGGGATGTGACTCCAGGAGAAGAGGAACGCCAGATCCCATGCAGCGCCAAACACATCCGTTCCACCCTCTAACACAGATGAGGCACGTGGCCCATGTCCGTGGACACCGGATACACAAGAACAGTCATCAGATGGTTACTGCTCCCACGGCCTTGTGTTTTCTAATGGTCTTAATTCAGGCCTTGGAGAAAATCCTTTACCACCAAACGAAACTGTCATTGAACTTAAGTCATAAAGAATGTTATGGGGGAAATTCTTGTAACACATACATGAGGACTTCTATTTAACTCATTAGAATAATGATTACACAATTGACATTCCTGTTTTCATAAGGTTTTGTTCTCTACACTGGAATGGCTTAAGAAAAAGTTGTCTATTTTTGGTTTTATTTTACACTTTCAAAAGAGAGGGAACAGAGAGAAAAAAATGTGACTAACTGCCCAACTTTGGGACCCAGCAGGTACAAAAGTGGACTTCTCTGACTCTAGGTCCATCAGATTTGGGGGAAGTTTCAGTGCCTAGGGAAGGTCAGAGAAGCGCATTACACCCCCAGTCCTACAGAAAGAATTCTACAGCTAATCTATCATAGTATTCTAGCAAAGCATATGTTGAAAACTACAGGTGTCAACCTAACATCTAAATTTTTTAAAGTAGCATTTCAGCAACAAACAAGCTCAGAGAGCTCATCACAAAAGTGAAATAACAGAACTATTGCTCAGATGTCTGAAAAGTCAAGCTGCTGCCATCAGCTCCGCCCACTTGAAGGCTTAGGCAGACATGTAAGGTGGCGGCGGCTCCTTGGCAGCACCATTCACAGTGGCATCATCATACACGGGTAGTGTCATTGCTGGTAACATAAACCAGGACATCGGAGGAGTTCCTGGCATTGGTAGCAGTTCCAAAACAGCTAATCAAGTAACCCTTAAAAGTCAAGATAATGCTAATAAACAGAAGAATAATAAGGACCAAATAGGTAGGATTCACTGACATGACATCCTCTCTGTAGGGAAAATTAGGAGGCAGTTGTCATGTGTATTCCTGAATGGAGTTTGGACAAACAAGCACAGTGACTGCAGCCAAGGTATTTAGGGCAAAATCAAAGATCTGGTAGCAGAAGAATGGGATGATCCGGGCTGTATATTGCTTGTATGCTCTGTAAGCCGCCAATAGCACATATCAGGATCATGAGAAGAGAAATCACAATGGCAATGCACGTGTAGTTCCACACGACTGGGGAGGCCTCAGAATCATGGCAGAGGGTGAGAGGAACTTCTTACCTGGCGGTGGCAAGAGAGAATGAGCTACATCCTCTAATATTATAGAAAAGGCTTCCAGACTTCCTTACCCATGGCTTACCCAATGTCTCACTTAAATGATAGAAAAAAATGCTTAATTATAATGCTTTACAAATCATCTAAAATTCAATTATATTCCAAATCATTGTCATATTAGCATTTTATTTTAATTCTTTGAGAATCCACTGTATTTAAAGTTCTGGATGTGGGAATATTTAATAATTTGGAAGCTCTGAAATCTATTTTTTCTCCTAGAATCTTGACACCTCTAGTTACCTAGTGGCTCGAGCCAGAAATTATGTAAAAACCATCCTCTTTCCCTCACCTCTTATATGACTGATCTATTGTTGCAAAACAAATGACCCACAACATTTAGTGGCTTAATATGCATAATCTCATAGTTTCTGTCGGTCAGGAATCTGGGCATAGCTTAGCTGGGCCCTCTGCTTCACAGTCTCTCACAAGGCTACCGTCAGTTGTTGGCCCACCTCTGTGGTCTTATCTGAAGGCACAGCTGGGGAAAGATCTGCTCCTGGTTTCACTCATGTGATTGTTGGAAGAATCTAGTTTCTTTCTTTTTTTTTTGAAGTTCAGCTTATCAGTCTTTTCTCTCAGGGTTAGTAGGTTTGGTGTTTTGTCTAAGAAGTCTTTGCCTACCTCTTGGTCTCAAGAAATTATTTTATCTTCTTTTACGATAGAGCTGTCTGGGCTGGGCATGGGGGTTCACATCAGTAATCCTAGTACTTTGGGACAGGAGGTGAGAGAATCACTTGAGGCCAGAAGTTCAAGATGAACCTAGGCAACAAAGTGAGGCCCTATGTCTACAAAAATAAAAATAATAAACAAAAGATAGAAGTTTCTGTGATAATGGTAATGTTCAATGTCTGTTCCATCCAATATGGTAGTCACCAACTCCATGTGGCTGTTGAGCACTTGAAATGTGGCTAGTACAACTAAGGAAATGATTTTTAATTTTATTTAATTTAAATAGTAACATAGGGCTAGTGGCTGCCATGTTGGAAAGCACAGTTCTAGACTCTATATTATTTGATTTTTCACAAGTAGATCTACAACCCATCATGGATTATTTTTATGTGTAAAGTATAAAGGTAGACGACAGGATTTATATTTTTCTGTGGATATTTAATTAACCCATTTGTTGAAAAGATCATCCTTCTCTTAGTGAATTTTATTAGTATTTGTTGTAAATCAGCTGACCATTTATACCATTGTAGAATATTATACAGCTTTTTAAAAATAATAAATCAGAAGGCAGAAAAATATGAGCTCACATTCTGTAGTAAAATTTCTTAGGGTCAAATATTAGCTCCATTCTTTACTAGCTGCACACTTCTGGGCATGTTACTTTCTCTTCCTAAGCTTTATTTCCTTATGTATCAAATGAGGATAATAATAGCATTTATATATTTCTTGTGAGAATTAAGTGCATCAATTCTATGTGAAATTAATGGTTACCATAAAGCATTCATTGTCAACTACTGGTTGTTAGCTATTCATCCTAACTTGGCCCAGTCTGGAGCTCTATCCAGCAAACATTGATCTAGCAACGCAGTGATTAAGGAGTTATATATTTATTGATATTATAAAATATTTATTATATCTGTGTGTGTGTGTATATATATATACACATACACATATATTCCTATTTTGAAGTTACATCATAAATGTACTAATAATAGTAGTCATTATTAACATTCATTATGTCTTACTGAAGGCTAGTTCCATTCTAAGAACTTTACATGTGTTAACTCATTTAATCTAAGGGGTAGATGCTATTATGTCATTTATTGATAAGGAGATTAAGACACAGAAGAGTTAGCTAATTTGCTCAGCTAAAAGGAAAAAGCAGATAGGACTTCTGGTTTGCAGTCTGTCATGTAAGGAGCTTGTACCTCATTATTCTGTCCTAACAACAAGTGAAAATTGTACAAACTGAAAATTAACAATTCTTTTTAGGTCCATCAGAGAAGTAAGATCACAGGGCAAACCACTGTCCCAGAATTTGAAGAGCCAGGGAAATACAGAGAATTAAGTGCAACTTAACCCAAGCAGAAACCTCTGCAGGAACCAGTGCTGGGGTAGGAAAACCTAAACTATAATTCACAAATTACTGAAGGCTTAATGTGGAAAAGTCAGAAGTTAAAAACCCTGGAGGTCGGGGGCGCTCAGTGCTCAGTCTTACGGGACCCACACTCTTGGGAGTTCACCTCCAGGAGCTCTGCCAGGTTCTCACAGTGAACACTAGAGGAAAATCCCCTCCTGCTCTGGCAAGGGGAGGAAACAGTAATCATTTTTAAATACATCAGGCCTTCTGCCTGCCCTCAAGAGAAACTATTTTTTATCAGAGTCTAACCTATTGGGGTTTATCGGAGCCTAAGTGAACTGGGGAAGGGAAATGCCCAACTTGAGCTCCCTTTAACTATCCTGTCCCACCTACAGAGAGGGGGACTGGAAGCACTTGTGAAGTTTCTAGCCAAGGGGCATAGGCTTACTAAAAGACAGCAACCTAATCATAGGACTACAGAATGCTTCCCCTCCCCTGACACCTTACCACCATATCACTAAAAGCCTATTTACCATAGTTTTTCTCTATTATATCGTATATAGTATGTAACAAAAAATTACATGGCATACTGGAAGACTAAAACTACAGTTTGAAGAGACAATGCAAACACTAGAACTAGACTCAGATATGCCACAGATGTTGGAATTATTAGACTGGAAATTTATTTATTTATTTAATTGTTTTGGTAGATAGATTTTATTTTACTTTATATTTTTTATTTCAATGGGTTTTTGAGGAACAGATGGTGTTTGGTTACGTGAATAAGTTCTTTAGTGGTAATTTCTGAGCTTTTGGTGCACCCATCACCCAAGCAGTGTACACTGTACCCAATGTGTAGTTTTTGTTTGTTTGTTTTTTGTTTGTTTGTTTGTTTGCTTGTTTTTTGGGGGGGGATGGAGTCTCACTCTGTCCCCCAGCCTGGAGTGCAGAGGTGCAATCTCGGCTCACTGCAAGCTCCGCCTCCCAGGTTCACGCCATTCTCCTGCCTCAGCCTCCCAAGTAGCTGGGACTATAGGTGCCCGCCACCACGCCTGGCTAATTTTTTTGTATTTTTAGTAGAGACAGGGTTTCACGGTTTTAGCCAGGATGGTCTTGATCTTCTGACCTCGTGATCCACCCACCTTGGCCTCCCAAAGTGCTGAGATTACAGGCGTGAGCCACCGTGCCCAGCCCCCAATGTGTAGTTTTTATTCCTTGCCACTCCCCGCCCTTTCCCACAAGTCCCCAAAGTCCAATGTATCATTCTTATGCCTTTGTGACCTCATAGCTTAGCTCCCACACATAAGTGAGAATGTAAAATGTTTGGTTTTCCATTCCTGAGTTGCTTCACTTAGAAGAGTAGTCTCCAATTCCATCCATGTTGCAGAGAATGCCATTATTTCATTGCTTTTTATGGCTGAGTAGTGTTCCATGGTATACATGCTCATTGATGGGCAATTGGGCTGGTTCCATATTTTTGTAATTGCAATTTTGCTGCTATAAACATGCATGTGCAAGTATCTTTTTCATACAATGACTTCTTTTCCTCTGGGTAGATACCTAGCAGTGAGATTGCTAGATCAAACAGTAGAGCTACTTTTATTTCTTTAAGGAATCTCCACACCGTTTTCCACAGTGGTCGTACTAGTTTGTATTCCCACCAACAGCATAAAAGTGTTCCCTTTTCAGCACATCCACGCCAACATCTATTATTTTTTGATTTTTTTTATTATGGTCATTCTTGTAGGAGTGAGGTCGTATTGTTTTGTGGTTTTGATTTGCATTTCCCTGATAATTAGTGATGTTGAGCATTTTTCCATATGCTTGTTGGCCATTTGTATATATTCTTTTGAGAACTGATCAGACTGGAAATTTAAAACAACTATGATTTATAATCTAAGGGCTTTGTCTTAGTCCACTTAAAGTGTTGCTATAAAATGATACCTGAGACCGGGCGCGGTGGCTCAAGCCTGTAATCCCAGCACTTTGGGAGGCTGAGACGGGCGGATCACGAGGTCAAGAGATCAAGACCATCCTGGCTAACATGGTGAAACCCCGTCTCTACTAAAAAATACGAAATACTAGCTGGGCGCAGTGGTGGGCGCCTGTAGTCCCAGCTACTCGGGAGGCTGAGGCAGGAGAATGGCGTGAACCTGGGAGGCGGAGCTTGCAGTGAGCTGAGATCTGGCCGCTGCACTCCAGCCTGGGCGACAGAGTGAGACTTCGTCTCAAAAAAAAAAAAAAAAAAAAAAAATGATACATGAAGCTGGATAATTTATTTTTATTTTTATTTTTTTGAGATGGAGTCTCGCTGTGTCGCCCAGGCTGGAGTACAGTGGCACGATCTCAGCTCACTGCAACCTTCACCTCCTGGGTTCAAGCAATTCTTCTGCTTCAGCCTCCCAAGTAGCTGGGATTACAGGCACCTGCCACCACGTGCAGCTAAGTTTTGTATTTTTTAGTAGAGACAGGGTTTCACCATGTTGGCCAGGCTGGTCTCGAACTCCTGACCTCAAGTGATTCATCCATTTTGGTCTCCCAAAGTGCTGGGATTACAGGCGTGAGCCACCATGCTCAGCCTACTTAGCTTAATGTTCTGTAAGCTAGAGAGATAAGGGTGTGTGGCTTCTGACAAAGGTTTTTGCGCTGTGTCATAACATGGAGGAGAAAGTAAAAGGGGAAGTAGACACACCCAGAGAGAAAACCCAAGGGGCATTCTGGCTTTATAATAACCCATTTTTGAGGGAACACATCCATTTTCTCAAAAACGAATTTAGTCTCGCCAGAGTGAGCACTCACTACCACAAGAACAGCACCAAGCAATTCATGAGGGATCTGCTGCCTTGACCCAAACACCTCCCACTAGGTCCCATCTCCCCACACCACCACATTGAAGATTAAATTTCAACGCAAGTTTTGGCAGGGACAAACAAACCATATTCAAACCATAGCAGACCCTAAGCCACAGATCCAAGAAGCTCAGAAAACTAAGCAATGTAAGTGTGAAAGAAAAAAAGAAAGAGACTATACCTAGGCATATCATATTTAAATTGCATAAAATCAAAGGTAAAGAAAAAAATCTTGAAAGACGTCAGAAAAGAAAATCTTAACTATAAAGGAGTAAGGATGAGAATTACATCTGACTTCTCCTCAGAAACCATGTAAGCGAGAAGAGAGTAAGTGAAATACATGAAGTGTTGAAGGAAAAAAAAACAAACACCAGTCTAGAACTCTGTATCCTGATAAATTATCCTTCAAAAGTAAAGGAGAAATAAAGAATTTCTTAGACAAACAAAAATTGAGGGAATTTGTTGCCAGTATAATTGCTTTGCAGGAATCGTGAAAAGAAATTCTTCAGAGAGAAGGAAAATGATGTAGGTCCAAACCTCGGATCCACATAAAGAAAGGAAGAGCGTAAGAGAATGAATAAGTGAAGATAAAATACAACACTTATTTTTAAAAACTCTTAATTGATATAACAAAAGATTTGTTCAAAATAATAACATATTTGATGATTAAAGCTTATGTATAAGTGGAAGGAATGACAGTAATAACACAAGGGATGGGAGGGAAGTATTAAGAATATTTTGTTATTATAAGACATTTGCGGAGCAGGTGCGTGGGCAGCTTCCTATCTCCTGATAGAAATTCCCCAATACAAGGATCTTCTAAAACTTTTTACCACAATAGAGTTAATGTGTTGGTCCACACTTGTGGAGGACTATGGAATGGAATTAAGAAAAGGTTCCCTTGAGAGTCCTGCAACTGATGTTTTTGGTTCTACAGAGGAAGGCGAAAAAAGGTGGAAAGGCTTGAAGAACAGAGTTGTTGAACATAATATTAGAATAATGGCCAAGTATTATATTCAGATAACAATTAAAAGGATGGTACAGCTTCTGGATCTATCTGTTGATGAGTCCAAAGCCTTTCTCTCAAATCTAGTCATTAACAAGACCATCTTTGCTACAGTAGACAGATTAGCAGGAATTAACAACTTCCAGAGACCCAAGGATCCAAATAATTTATTAAATGACTTGTCTCAGAAACTGAACTCATTAATGTCTCTGGTTAACAAAACTACACGTCTCATAGCCAAAGAGGAGATGATACCTAATCTACAATAAGGGTCTTAATGCTTTCAAAAAAGAGTTAAAATTGGAAGTTATTTTTTTTTAAAAAAAGACTGTTTAAAAAAAAAAAAGACATTTGCATTACCAGCGAAATGATACAGTGTTATTTGAAAACGGGCTGGATGTAGTGGCTCACACGTGTAATTCCTGAACATTAGGAGGCCGAGGTGGGAGGCTGTAATCCTAGCACTTTGGGAGGCTGAGACAGGAGGATCGCTTGAGCCCAGGAGTTCGAGACCAGACTGAGCAACATAATAAGGCTGTATCGCTAAAAAAAAAATAAAAATAAATTAGCTGGATGTGGTGGCTTGTGCTTGTGGTCCCAGCTACTTGGGAGGCTCAGGTGAGAGGATTGCTTGAGCCCAGGACGTCAAGGCTGCAGTGGACTATGATTGCACCACTTTACTCCAGCCAGGGCACCAGAGCAAGACCCTGTCTCTAAATGAATGAATGAATGAATGAATGAATGAATGAATGAAAAACTCAGTCTGTGGTATTCTGTTGTAGCAGCACAAAATGAACTAAACAGTGGAGAACAGAGTATATGGAAAAATATACGTGCATGTGTGAGGGGCAAAGAGCATATGGAAACTCTCCTTTCTACTCAATTTTGATGTGAACCTAAAACTGCTCTATTAAAAAGTAAATTTTTATTTTTGGTTTTTCACTCAGGTATTCTGGCTCCACTGTCTATGGTTTGCTTTTTTGGTTTTTTGTTCTGTTTTTATGTTTTTTTTTGTTTTGTTTTGTTTTGTTTTTGCCAGTCTCACCTCACTTTGTTGCCCAGGCTGGAGTAGTGCAGTAGTGCAGTGGTGTGATCTTGGCTCACTGCAGCCTCGATCTCCCAGGTCCAAGCAATCCTTGCACCTAGGCCTCCAGGGTAGCTGGAACTACACGTGTGCACAACCAAGCCCAGCTAATTTTTGTACTTTTTGTAAAGACGGGGTTTTGCCATGTTGGCCAGGCTGGTCTCGAACTCCTAAACTCAAGTGATCAGCCTGCCTCGGCCTCCCAAAGCGCTGGAATTGCCGGCATGCATCTCTGTGTCTGGCCTGTAGGTGTCTATGCCTGGCCGCTAAGGTGTCTATGTTCTTTTTGCTTTTTTTTTTTTTTTTCTTTTGAGATAGTCTCCCTCTGTTGCCAGGCTAGAGTGCAATGTTGCGCACTGCAACCTCTGCCTCTCAGGTTCAAGCGATTCTCCTGCCTCAGCCTCCCGAGTAGCTGGGACTACAGGCGCACGCCACCACACCCGGCTAATTTTTGTATTTTTAGTAGAGACGGGGTTTCACCATGTTGGTCAGGATGGGCTCAATCTCTTGACCTTGTGATCCGCCCACCTCAGACTCCCAGGTGTCTATGTTCTTAATCATGCTTCCCAGGGGTGTGTGTGTGTGTGTGTGTGTGTGTGTGTGTGTATGTATGTATGTATGTATGTATGTATATGTTTGCTTGAGCAAACAGAAGGCTATAAACTGACATATATGAGGTAGTAGTCAATGAATAACTTGGGTGGGAAAAGATATTTTGGGCTCTGTCTATATTAGAATGTTTTCAACTGCACGGAAGAGAATACTTGAGTAACAATGGCTTAAACTAGGGCTAACTTTACAATGTGGATGAATTATCTGAGGATCTTATAAAAATGCAGGTATGAATGTAGTATATCTGAGCATAACCAGATATTCCACACTTCTGACAAGCTGTAGTAAGCTGTTAGATCCTGCTGCTGCTGGTGGTCCAACACTTTAATTAGCAGGATTTGAATAATGAAGACATTTTTATGTTATACAGTAAGAAGCCCAGAGCAGATGGAGGACAGGGGTGAAAGGAAATCTCTTCAGTATATACCTGCTGTGTACATCATTGTGTTTGCCTTTTGGTGAAAATATGATGCATTTCTGTTGGGTATACACCTACGAGGGAAATCGCTGTGTCTCCAAGTAGGCTTATACCTAGCTTTTGTGGATGCTGTGCAACATTTTTGCCAAATGATTGTATCAACTTACCTACCCATCAGCAGGGTATGAGAGTTGCGGTTAATGCACATCTTTTTCAGTACTTAGTATCATTAGTCTTTCTTTTTTTTTAACCATTTTGGTGGGTCTGTAGTAGTATTTCATTATGGGTTTAATTTGCACTTCCCCGATGACTAATGAAGTTAAACATCTTTTCATTTATTCATTGGCCAATTAGACATCTTATTTTTATTATTACTATTTTTTGAGACGTAGTCTTGCTCTGTCGCCCAAGCTGGAGTGCAATGGTATGATCTCGGCTCACTGCAACCTCCGCCTCCCAAGTTCAAGTGATTCTCCTGCCTCAGCCTCCCTAGTAGCTGGGATTACAGGCGTGTGCCACCATGTCCAGCCAATTTTTTTGCAGTTTTAGTAAACACGGGGTTTCACCATGTTGATCAGGTTGGTCGTGAGCTCCTGACCTCAGGTTATCCACCGCCTCGGCCTCCCAAAGTGCTGGGATTACAGATGTGAGCCATCGTGCCCGGCCTAGACATCTTATTTTATGATGTATTTGTTCAAGTCTTTTGGCCATTTTTTCTTTCGAGTTACTTCTCTTTTATTGATTTGAAGAACTATCCAGAATATGTATAAATAACTCATCAATAAATACAGTTTCATTTTAAAATTTAAATCTTTGATCCACTTGGAGTTCATCCTGATGGAGGTATGAGCCTAATTTAATTCTCTTTTCAGGTGGTTACTCAGTTGTCTCAAACCAATATCATATAGTCTGTCTTTGCCACATCAATTTGAGATGCCACCTTTGTCATGTAATACACTCCCATGTGTATGTTGGAATATTTCTGGGCTTTCAATCTTATTCTATTTGTCTGTCTCCCAGATACAAATGCAATTTTATGTACTTAACATTTTTAATGTGTTTAAATATTTAGTAGAATAAATCCTATAGTTTTAAAGCTTTCCAGGTTATTTTAATTTATTTTTCCATCTGAACTCAAAACTAGTTTGTCTCATTCTAAAATTTAAAAAAAACTTTATTGGTACTGAGACAAATTTATAAATTAAATTAGGGAGAATTAAAATCTTCATGATGTTGAGTTTTTCTACTCAACATGATTACACATCTCTTATGTGTTCAAATTTTAACTGGTGTCCTTCAGTGGTGCATAAACTTCTTTTGATATGCATGACTGAGCTGGTGGGAAAATGAAGAAAATCTCTGAGGCAAAGATACTGTAAGAAAATTAGAAACCAGAACGGTTTTTCAGCATTAAAACCAAACTTTTCCTTGAACAGGAGACAGCTTAGATCCCAAGCAAGGTGTGACGTTAGAGTTGGGATACTTAAAATAAAACGAGGTCCTTCATAGATTAGCATTTTGATTAAGAATCTGGAAAACACGCGGGGGGCGGTGGCTCATGCCTGTAATCCCAGCACTTTGGGAGGCCGAGGCTGGTGGATCACCTGGGGTCAGGAGTTTGAGACCAGCCTGACTAACATGGTGAAACCCCGTCTCTACTAAAAATACAAAAATTACCCGAGTGTAGTGGTGGACACCTGTAATCCCAGCTACTTGGGAGGCTGAGGCAGGAGAATTGCTTGAACCTGGAAGGCGGAGGTTGCAGTGAGTCGAGATCGAACCATTGCACTCCAGCCTGGGCGACAGAGCCAGACTCCATTTCAAAAAAAAAAAAAAAAAACTAGAATCTAGAAAACACTTCACAGAAGACGGGAGAAATATTGTCTACGTGAACTGTGTTTCTCAAAGGAGGGAAAAGGAAAAAAAAATTTGAGAATTCTTAATAACCCACCTTCAAATGGGGTTCTTATATGCGTTAAAAAAAAAAAATCCGGCCAGGTGTGGTGGCTCACACCTGTAATCCCAGCATTTTGGGAGGCCAAAGTGGGAGAATTGCTTGAGCCTAGGAGTTTTAGACCAGCCAGGGCAACATAGTGAGACCCTGTCTCTACCAAAAATTTAAAAGTTAGTCAGGCATGGTGGTATGCACCTGTAGTCCCAGCTACTCTGCGGGCTAAAGTGCGGGGATCTCTTGAGCCCAGGAGGTCAAAGCTTCAGTAAGCTGTGATTGCACCACTGCACTCCAGCCTGGGTGACAGAGTGAGACCTTGTCTCAAAACAAAAACAAAAACAAAAATGAAACCCCCAAAAAACAAAAAACAACAACAAAAAATCCCAAGCCAAAATATTAGGTTAAAACAGTTCCAGGTTGGTAGTTCCTCCAATTTCCAAAAGCAAAAACAAATTTTCATTGGCCACACACATTCTAATCCTCATTGTAGTGGGTTGAAGAGTGTCTCCTTAAAATGTGTGTCTACCCAGCACCCTTAGAATGTGACCTAATTTGGAAATAGGTTCTTAGCAGATGTAATCAATTAAGGATCTCAAGATGAATCATCCTGGATTTAGAGTGGGCTCTTATGACTGATGTCCTTATCCTTACAGGAAGAGGAGAGGAGGATACAGAGAGTCCTCTCTGTGAAAGAAGGTCATGTAAAGATGGACAGAGAAATTAGCATCATGCTGCCACAAACCAAAGAATGCTACGAGCCACAGAAGCTGGAAGAGGCAAGGATGGATTCTCCAGAGAGCCGTCAGAGGAAGCATAGCCTTGCTGGCATTTTGATTTCAGACTTTTTGCCTCCTGAACTGTGAGAGAATAAATTTCTGTTGTTTAAACCCTTCGGTTTGGGGTAATTTGCTATGGCAGCCCTAGGAAGCTAGTACACTAAGTTTCAAGGGATTTACACATATAAAATTTCAAAGACCCTGATTTCATAATCTAAAACCATAGAACACACAAAGAAATAAGCCACGATAAGCAAGAATGAGCAGAGATAACAAACTGCAGAGAACAACTTCCAGTATAGGCCTTGGAATGGCCAGTGTGGAATGTTAAATAAGTATGCTCAATAGTTCTAAAAAAATTGGAAGGTTATGGAAACTATGATGTAGGTATAAGGGATTATCAAAAGGGACAAGGAAGATTAGAAAAAAATGTATAATTTCTAAAATACAGAATATGTGATGATTAAAACTAGAAACAATTTATGGGCTAAATAGCACACAAAATGTAGCTAGCGGCCAGGCACCGTGGCTCACGCCTGTAATCCTAGCACATTGGGAGGCCGAGGTGGGCAGATAAGGAGGTCAGGAGTTCGAGACAAGCCTGACTAACATGAGGAAACCCCGTCTCTACTAAAAATACAGAAGTTAGCCAGGCCTGGTGATGCATGCCTGTAATCCCAGCTACTCAGGAGGTTGAGGCAGGAGAATCACTTGAGGAGGCAGAGGTTGCAGTGAGCCGAGATTGTGCCATTGCCCTCCAGCCTGGGCAACAGAGCAAGATTCCGTCTGGGAAAAAAAAAAAGGTAGCTAACGAGGAAACTAAAAAAAACTAGAAGATAGAGCTAAGAAAGTTACTGAAAATAGAGCACTAAGAGATTTAAAAAATTAAAAATTAAGACATTAAAGACAGAAGGGTGAAAAGATTTAACACACTTCTAATTAGAGTTCTAGAAGGAAAGACTGGCGGTTGGACGAAGGGGAGGTGATATTAAAAGTGAAAATGGTTGAGAGGTCTATAGAACTGAAAAAGATACAAATCTTTAGATTGAAAAAGCAAAGGCTGGCATGGTGGCTCACGTCTGTAATCCCAGCACTTTGGGAGGCTGCGGTGGGCAGATCACTTGAACACAGGAGTTTGAGACCAGCCTGGGGGTACACGGTAAAACCATCTCTACAAAAAATACAAAAATTAGCTGGATGTGGTGGTGCATGCCTATAGTTCCAGCTACTTGTGAGGTTGAGACAGGAGGTTCACCTGAACCCAGGAGGTCGAGGCTGCAGTAAGCTGTGATTGCACCACTGCACTCCAGCCTAGGCAACGGAGTGTGACTGTTTTAAAAAAAAAAAAGAAAGAAAATGATAAAATATTTTGACAAATGTAAAAACAGCCACAAAAAATACTTTGGAGGTGGTTTATAATCAACATATGATGGACCTCTATAAACAAAAACATGGAAGATAGGTGGGAATAATTCAGAGTGGATTTAAAAAGTTAAGGCCTGGTGAAATGACTCAGGCCTGTAATCCCAGTGTTTTGGGAGGCCAAGGCAGGAGGATCATTTGAGGCCAGAAGTTTGAGAACAGACTGAGCAACATGGCAAGATCCTGTCTCTACAAAAAAATTAAAAAATTAGTTGGTTGTGCTGACACATGTCTGTGATGCCAGTTACTCAGGAAGCTGAGATGGGAGGATCACTTGAGCCTAGGAGTTGCAGGCTGCAGTGTGCTAAGATCATGCCACTGCATTCCAGCCTAGGCAACAGAGTGAGACCCTGTTACTTAAAAGAAGAAGAAGAAGAAGAAGAAGAAAAGCAAAAAGTTAAGGTTCCTGTTTTGTTCAGAAGGAAAATAGTAATATTAGCTATATTTTTCCTAACAAAATCTAAAGCTAGTTGTTTGCTTTTTTTTTTAACAGAATGTATAGCTAATGATAAATGGAAATATTAAAAATTTAAGAGTATAGATGAATATACAATATTCATTGTAATGTTCCTTTAGACTTCTCTGTGTGTTTGAAACAGTTCTTTTATTTATTTATTTATTTATTTATTTATTTATTTATTTGAGACAGAGTTTCACTTTGCCGCCCAGGCTGGAGTACAATGGTGCGATCTCAGCTCACTATAACCTCTGCCTTCTGGGTTCAAGCAATTCTCCTGTTTCAGCCTCCTGAGTAGCTGGGATTACAGGCGTGCACCACGATGCCTAGCTAATTTTTGTATTTTTAGCAGAGACAGGGTTTTACCATGTTGGCCAGGCTGGTCTTGAACTCCTGACTTCGAGTGATTCGTCCACCTCGGCCTCCCAAAGTGCTGGGATTACAGGTGTGAGCTACTGCACCCGGCCAAAAAATTTCAAAACAAAATATTGGGAGGCATAATCAATGATGACATATCTTTCCGAACAGCTAAAATGAAGAAGAATGATAATATCTAGCATTGGTAAGAGTATGAAGCAACCAAAACTCATACACTCCCAGTGGGAGTGTAAACTGGTCCAACCACTTTGAAAAACACTTCGACAGAACCTATTAAAATACATATATGCACAGTCTTTGACTAGAAATTCCACTCCTAGATGTAATATATATTTAATAGGAATCATACTTAAGTGCATCAAAAGATACACAAAAGAAAGTTCAGAGCAGCTTTATCTATGATAGCTAAAAACTAGAAATTATTCAAATGCCCAACAAAAGTAGAGTGGATGCATGAGCATATTCATGTGATGAAATACTACATGTCAGTAAGATTAAATAAGCTACTGCTATGTCCAACTGTGGGTGAACTGCATTAACCTAATATTGAGGGAAAAAAACCAAAGACAAAAGAGTGTACACTAATCTTATCTTATTCATATAAAGCTCAAAAACAAGTCAAACGAATCTTTGGTATTAGAAGTCAGGTTATTGATTTACTCTGGGAAGGTGGGAGAGGAAGCATATTCTCTTTGTGATATATATATTTGATATGCTTTTCTAAATCTAAAAAAGATTATTGTTTTAAACATTTCAAGATAATTTTTGAGTCTATTAGCCTATGGTAATTTCAAAAGAAACACTAGAATAGTGGCTCACGCCTCTAATCCTAGCACTTTGGGAGGCCGAGGTCGGTGGATGACCTGAGGTCAAGAGTTCCAGACCAGCTGGCCAACATGGTGAATACAAAATAAAAAATTACTAAAAATACAACAATTACAACATGGTGAATACAAAATACAAAATTACTAAAAATACAAAAATTACTACTAAAAATACAAAAAATTAGCTGGGTGTGGTGGCAGGCACCTGTAGTCCCAGCTACTCAGGAGGCTAAGGCAGGGGAATCTCTTGAACCTGGGAGGAGGAGATTGCAGTGAGCTGAGATTATACCATTGCACTCCAGCCTGGGCAACAGAGTGAGACTCCGTCTCAAAAAAAAAAATAATAAAATAAATAAATAAATAAATACTAGAGTGAATCCCTAAGGTGAGAACAATTTTCCAGTTATTTTGAGGAAATTGAGGCTAAAGGACACTGGAATCTGCTTTGCTGCTGGAGCCCTGGGAGGTGTTGATCTCAAAGGTGTTCCCCAGGCTCCACAGAGCAAGAATAATAAGGTGGAGTGGATGGCTGAGATCTTCAGAGGAGAGAAACCTGAGGTAGCCTCCCATGGCCCTGGAGTAGGTCACAGAATGGCTAAAATTTCTGCATCCCAGGGAGAATATTAGGTTTCTGAGACAGAGTCCTATCAGGCTCATCCCTAGTATTCACAGGGTCTGAGGCAGGAGTACAAATGAAGGCCTCCTACTATATGTCCAGACAGAAGTTATAAGTCAAACTAACCACTATCAAATGAGTTCTATGCTTCTGCTTGACAAATATGCTTTTATAATGACCTTGAAGGCCATAATACACATTGAATTCTACACTCGTACATGGCCATGGTGGAAGGCCAGTTCCCAGTCCCCAGCCCTTGCTCTATCCCTCTTCCCTCCACCCCGGGAATGCACGGACACCCCTGTCCAAATGTCCAAGCTTCATCCGTGTGTTTGCAGACAGCTGCTGTACACCAGAGGCACAGTTTGCCTTTAGGAGGACCATTTGGCAAAGAGGTCAATACCAGCCCTGGAAACAGACTCAGGATCATTAATGTAGGGAATTATGGGGTCTTGGCTATCCAGTGTGTGTTCTAGAAGGGGGGATGGGCTTGGTCTCTAGACAGGAGGGCACTGCCTCAGGAAGGCCAAAGCGGGGAGCTGATAAAACATAGGGTCCACTAGGGACCCCGATATGGTTTGGCTGTGTCCCCACCCAAATCTTATCTTGAATTGTAGTGTGGGAGGAACCCAGTGGAAGGTAATTGAATCATGGGGACTGGTCTTTCCCATGTTCTTGTGACAGTGAATAAGTCTCAGGAGAGTTGATGGTTTTATTATTTTTATTTTATTTTATTTTATTTTTTATTTATTTATTTTTTGAGACGGAGTCTCGCTCTGTCGCCCAAGCTGGAGTGCAGTGGGCAGATCTCAGCTCACTGCAAGCTCCGCCTTCTGGGTTTATGCCATTCTCCTGTGTCAGCCTCCCGAGTAGCTGGGACTACAGGCGCCTGCCACATTGCACGGCTAGTTTTTTGTATTTTTTTTTTGTAGAGACGAGGTTTCACTGGGTTAGCCAGGATGGTCTCGATCTCCTGACCTCATGATCCACCCGTCTCGGCTTCCCAAAGTGCTGGGATTACAGGCTTGAGCCACCGCACCCGGCCGATTTGATGGTTTTATAAAGAGGAGTTCCCCTGCACAAGTTCTCTCTCTTTGCCTGCTGCCATCCATGTAAGACATGACTTGCTCCTCCTTGCCTCCCACCATGATTGTGAGGCCTCCCCAGCCATGTGGAACTGTGAGTCCATTAAACCTCTTTCCTTTATAAATTACCCAGTCTCTGGTATGTCTTTATTAGCAGCATGAGAACAGACTAATACAGTCCCTTTCTCTAGCTAGGATATAAAGAATATTGTAGGTCCTTGTGCCAATGAGGGAATGTCTCAGACTGTAGAGCTATAAAATAGGACTTTGGATGCCTAAGCAAACACTCATCTTCATGCCTGGAGACCACATGGGACTGGACATTCCTGCACACGTCTGTATAAGACAGGACTCCAAGGATCAGATGTCCTCTCAGGCTACCTGATTCTTTGAAAACTTCCTAGAAATGAAATGACACCTTGAGGAGAATTATAGAGGAAGAAAAGAACCTTAACTTTTTGAATGTACTCCAAAGAAATTGAGGAAAAATTCTGAAGTGATGGAGTTTACCATGAATTTTTGGCAAACTGCAGCTAAAGAGAGAAATTAAGTTCAGAGATGCAAAACCAAAGTACTTTTTTGCACATCTGAGTTTTGTGCACTGAAAGTTTATACTTAATACACATTTTATCCATGCTGCTTAGGTCTACTATGGTTTTAAGATTCATCCACTTTTCAGAGGCTGTGCGCGGTGGCTGACATCTGTAATCCCAGCACTTTGGGAGGTTGAGGCAGGTGGATCACCTAAGGTCAGGAGTTCAAGACCAGCCTGACCAATATGGTGAAACCCTGTCTCTACTAAAAAATACAAAAATTAGCCAGGCATGGTGGTGTGTGCTTGTAGTCCCAGCTACTTGGGAGGCTGAGATAGGAGAATTGCTTGAACCCAGGAGGTAGAGGTTGCAGTGAGCTGAGATCGCACCACTGCACTCCAGCCTGGGGCTACAGAGTGAGACTCCGTCTCAAGAAAAAAAAAAAAAAAGATTCATCCACTTTTTAGAACATCTTGACTCATAGTTTTTTATTTTATAAAGTAAAAAAAAAAAAAGAATTTATTTACTTTTTGTGTTCTCCTGTTTTTTTTTTTTTTTTTTCCTTTAATAAGGAATTCCCTCAGAAAACCCACAACTCTGTTTATTTTTTATTTTTGAGATGGAGCCTCGCTCTGTAGCCCAGGCTGGAATGCAGTGGCACCATCTCGGCTCACTGCAAGCTTCGCCTCCCGGGTTCACGCCATTCTCCTGCCTCAGCCTCCCGAGTAGCTGGGACTACAGGTGCCCGCCACCACCACTGGCTAATTTTTTTGTATTTTTAGTAGAGACGGGGTTTCACAGTGTTAGCCAGGATGGTCTCGATCTCCTGACCTCGTGATTCCCCTGCCTCGACCTCCCAAAGTGCTGGGATTACAGGCGTGAGTCACCACGCCCAGCCAACCCACAATTCTTTAAGAGATAGGGGTCTCCCTATGTTTCCCTGGCTGGTCTTGAACTCCTGGGCTAAAATGATCCTCCTGTCTCAGCCTCCCAAAGTGCTGGGATTACAACTGTGAGCCACCAAGCCCAGCCAAAATTTCTATACGTGGCTTCTCTTACTAAGCAATGCTTACTACTTTTAAAACTTAATGGATGGCGGATCACGAGATCAGGAGATCAAGACCATCCTGACTAACACGGTGAAACTCCATCTCTACTAAAAATTTAAAAAAAAAAAAAAAAAAATTAGCTGGGCGTGGTGTGGGCGCCCGTGGTCCCAGCTATTCCGGAGGCTGAGACAGGAGGTGGGGGAGCTTGCAGTGAGCCGAGATCGTGCCACTGCACTCCCAGCCTGGCGGACAGAGTGAGACTCTGTCACAAAAAACAAACAAAAAAACTTAAGGGATGCAGCCTTATGAATAAGAACCAAAAAACTAGGAATGAGCCAAACATCCGTCAAGGGGTAAATGGATATACACAAAATACAGTAGACCCATCCACACAATGGAATACGATTCCTCAATCGAAGGGAATGAACTACGGCACACGTTACAGCATGGATGGACCCTAAAAAAACGTCATTATGTGAAATAAGCCAAAGGCAAAATACCACGTATTGTATGAGTGCATTTACATGAAATATCCAGAAAAGACAAATCTACAGGGACAGAAAGTAGATTAGTAGACTGCAGCTAGAGGCTGGACCAAGGGTTAACTGTTATGAGCAGAGAGATTTTACTGGGGAGATGGAAATGTTCTGAAATTGGATTATGTTGATGATTACACAACTCGATACTAGAAATCACTGAATAGTAAGTACAATTAAAACAGAGTGAATATTATGAAATGTAAATTATACCTCAGTAAAGTTGTTTAAAAAACTTAAAGGAGAATTTGGTGAAAGTTCAGAGACCTAAAGGTTTAGAGGTTTGGTTGTTTTATTTTTAATATGAAGGGAGAGGAGGAGGAAAAGCTGATAGAGATTTTACAACTACAAAATTAGAGAATCTTGCTTTCAACATGATAGTGTCTGTACAGATGTTTAGAGTGGCTACACCACAGTACTTTTAATGCTAGGGGAGAAAGCCTACCTAGATTTAGACACACAACAGTGATGCTCTTTCCCTAACCAACTGTGGGTTCCTGGAGGAAAGAAGCCAGCTTGGCCTCAAGTATTAACATCTCCAGCCGGGCGTGGTGGCTCACGCCTGTAATCCCAGCACTTTAGGAGGCCGAGGTGGGTGGATCACTTGAGGTCAGGAGTTTGAGACCAGCCTGGCCAACATGGTGAAACCCCATCTCTACTAAAAAATACAAAAATTAGCCGGGTTTGGTGGCATGTACCTGTAATCCCAGCTTCTGGGGAGGCTGAGGCACAAGATTGCTTGAACTTGGGAGGCGAAGGTTGCAGTGGGCTGAGATCGCACCACTGCACTCCAGCCTGAGCAACAGGGCAAGACTCCATCTCAAAAAAAAAAAAAAAAAAACTCCCACCAACCAGCTGGGTAACCTCCCAGAGTCACGTTCTCTAGCTTTCAGTTTCATCTGTTAAAGAAAAAAAAGAGTTGGACTAAATGATTTTTATAGTTCTGTTCAGTTGTAGAATTATTTTCCTTGGCATCCATCACCCTCAACAATTTGCCCTAGACTCCTTTCCAATCCTATTGCTTGTTGCTTCAGTTCCTATATCCTTTACATCAGATAAGGTGACCCGGTTCTACCCCATTTATCTGCATTTTTTCTCCCCAGAGCCTTTACTCGGGCCCCAGACTTTCTTACTAGAAATGTGATTTTTCTAATTGTTTCAACCCTCAAGCATTTCTCTATCTCTGGATCTCTCGGACATTAATTTGTACACTGTTGTTTCTTGCCGCTGTGTCATTTATCAATTGCTACATTATAAACCTCCTCCAAACCCACTGACTTAAAACAACAGCTATTTTATTATGCTCACAAGTTTGAGAATTAGGAATTAGGTCAGGCACAGTGGGGAGGGCTTCTCTCTCATCTGACATAATTGAGACCTCTGCTGGGGTGGGTCTGATTATAGGAGGTGGCTGGGACGGGGCCTTAAGCCTGGAGCCTTCTTTCCGGCTGTTAGCTAGATTTTCTCCACATGGCATCTGCTAGGGTTTGAATGTCCAAAATGGCTTCTTTACTCATGTGAATGGCACCTGGGCTGAAATAACTGGGAGAGCTGGGATGGTCACATAGCCTCTCCAGGTGGCTAGGTTGGGTTTCCCCACAGCACTGTGGTTTTAGGATAGTTGGATTTCTGATACCACGGCTGGCTTCCGTCAGAGCACAGGTTCTAAGAGTCGAGGATGGCAGCAGCAAGGCCTTCTATGACCTGGTCTTTGGAAGTTACACAGTGTTCTTTTCTGCTGCATTCCGTTTGCTTCACAGGACCAACTCAGATTCATTCTGGGAGGGTACTACACAAGGTGGAGGTAAGTGTTGGGTTTAGTTGCCATGGTGGGAGGGGGCATCTTTAGAAACTGGCTGTCACAACTGTGAATGCTTCTGTGTTTTATTTTTGTAACTAAAGTCTGAATTATTTGAGACTAGGAAAGATTTCTTTCCTCTTTTATTATCTTGACTCTCTCCTCCTTCTCTCTTCCCAGAGCATAAAGAACAGAAACACATGTTTTATAGACTATAGGCAGGAGAGCTGGGCACAATGGCTCATGCCTGTAGTCCCAGCACTTTGGGAGGCCGAGGTGGGCAAACCACATGAGGTCAGAAGTTGGAGACCAGCCTAGCCAACATGGTGAAACCCCATCTCTACTAAAAATACAAAAATTAGCCAGGCTTGGTGGCGTGTGCCTGTAGTCCCAGCTACTTGGGAGGCTAAGGCATGAGAATCGCTTGAATCTGGGAGGTGGAGGTTGCAGTGAGCCAAGATTGCCCCACTGTACTCCAGCCTGGGTGACAGAGTGAAACTGTGTCTCAAAAAAAGAAAAAAAAAAAAAAAAAAGAATATAGGCAGTAGTCTGGATAAGCGCAGGGGTCCCAATCCTGGCTCTGCCATTTACTAGCCATGTGACTTGGGACAATCACTCAACCTCTCCATATCCAAGTTTCCTCATTTACACAATGGAGGTGGTGGTGGTGGTGACATGATAGCACTTTTTCTCATAGAAATGATAGGAGGATGAAATAGTGATATTGTTAGCAAATCACTTAGGAAAAAAAGGCTACCAAACAACAAGCAACCAATAAATACCAGCTATTATTGTTGTTGATTTAATTTGACCATCAATGTATCATGATTTGGGAGCAGCGTTGCCCAGAGGAAAAAGGAAGAAACTAAGCATTGTTTCCTGAAATTAAAAAAAACAACTTATCCCATAAACTGTGATGATGAAGGCAACTGGCTCTACAGCGTCTGTTCCGGCACTGTCCCAGAGGCTGGAGACTTCTGAGACCAAGACGACATGTTTACATTTTCTTGTTTCTTCATGTCTTATCTAAAGATATATTTAGATAAGAGAGGATATGTGGATACAAAGGCCTTACTCCTTGCCTCAATATGGGACAACTCTGAAAAGGCTGGTAAAAACTGAAGAGGAAAAAAGCCATCCCAGTTCCAGAGCTGCCAGTAGAAATGGTTTCTTTTTTTTTTTTTTTTTTTTTTTTGAGACAGAGTCTCGCTGGAGTGCAGTGGTGCAATCTCGGCTCACTGCAAGCTCTGCTTCCTGGGTTCACACCATTCTCCTGTCTCAGCCTCCTGAGTAGCTGGGACTACAGGCACCCGCCACCATGCCCGGCTAATTTTTTTGTATTTTTAGTAGAGACGCGGTTTCACCGTGTTAGCCAGGATGGTCTCAATCTCCTGACCTCGTGATCCGCCCACCTCGGCCCCCCAAAGTGCTGGGATTACAGGCGTGAGCCACTGCACCTAACCAGAAATGGTTTCTTCATGTCTTATCTAAAGAGAGTATATGCTTAATTGGCTATAAATTACAATTTAAAAATCACAACCAAAGGAAAAAAATGAAGAGAACAAAAAAAAATCACAACCAAAAGGCTGTTAAATACTGAAAGGACCACGAAAAACAAGTGTAAATAAACAAAACCTGTAAGTCAAAAAAAAAAAAAAAAACACCAAAAAACTGATGTGAAACAAAGAAAATGTCAATGTAGAGAAAAGAAGTTCAAGTAAATTGGAAGGATGAATGAACACTTGCAGAGGATATGCAAAAAGCAGGGTGGAGAATGGAGCACAGATCAAAAGAAGAAGATTAGAAGAAGAATCTGAAGGCATGTTTTGATTACGTACAATTGACAATAACAAAATTGCTAACTGCATTTTAAACACTAAGGCATCTTGTTGAAAGGATTGGTCCTTATTTTGGAAAAAAGCAACTAATGTGAACTCTTCTGGGAAAACAATATAAAACAAGCCAGTTATACTATTTTAACTTTACAGAGAAGTGCCTATAATGAGTTTACAATACATATAATCTACAGAAATAGTTTCAAATTGCAGGAGGGCCAATTTTCCTCCTACTTAGAGCTCATTTTGTTTTGCTTCTTTCCTTCAACAAGACTGGCTTTCTTTTGGGTGGCTGCAATAATCAAAAGACATTCAGCAAGATAGAACGACCTGGCAATGGATTTTTTTCCCCCTAGAGACAGGGTCTCGCTGTGCTGCCTAGGTTGGAGTGCAGCAGTGCAATCATAGCTCACTGAAACCTCAACCTCCTGGGCTTAAGCGATCCTCCTGCCTCAGCCTCCCAAGTAGCTATGACTACAGGTGCATGTCACCACACCCAGCTAATTTTTTTTTCTTTTTTTGAGATGGAGTCTCACTCTATTGCCCAGGCTGGAGTGCAGTGGCATGATCTCAGCTCACTGCAACTTCCATCTCCCAGGTTCAAGTGATTCTCCTGCCTCAGCCTCCCCAGTAGCTGGGATTAGAGGCATGTGCCAGCACACCCAGCTAATTTTTTTGTATTTTTAGTGGAGATGGGATTTCATCATGTTGGCCAGGCTGCTCTAGAACTCCTGACCTGAAATCGTCCGCCCGCCTCAGCCTCCCAAAGTGCTGGGATTACAGGTGTGAGCCACTGTGCCTAGCCCCAGTTAATTTTTAAAAAATAATTTTCTGTAGAGACAGAGTCTCAATCTCTTGTCCAGGTTGGTCTTGAACTCCTGGCCTCAAGTGATCTTCCTGCTTTGTCCTCCCAAAGTGCTGGGATTACAGGCATGAGCCACCATGCCTGGATGGATTTTTAAAGTCATGCATCATGTAGTGACAGGGACACGTTCTGGAAAATGTGTCATTAAGTGATTCTTTCTTTAAGTGATTGTGTGAACGTCAGAGAATACTTACAAACTTGGATGGCCTAGCCTCCTATACACCTGGGCTGTATGGTATAAGCTTTTGCTCCTAGGCAACAAACCTGCACAGCATGTTACTGTACTAAATAATGTAGGAAATTGTAACAGAATGATAGGTATTTGTATATCTAAATAAATCTAAATATAGAAAAGGTACAGTCAAAATACAGTATTATAATCTTATGGGATCACTATCTTACATGTGGTCTATTGTTGACTGGAAAGTCATTATCGGGCACAAGACTGTATAGGCAAACTCATGGCTTTAAGACCCCTTAGTGAAGAAATGCTGGGAAAGGACACTGCAGGAAAATCAAAAGGAGGCTGCAGAGTTACATGGGGAATTTTAGTATTGAAGGGAAGGTCAGCATTCCAGTCTAAGACTCTAAGAAGGAGAGTTGAGTGCAGATGGTTTTGGGGGATGCTTTTGGAGATAACACCTCTACAAAGAGGGAGGTAGGACTGGACATTACAATTGCAAGCAAGGCCTCCACCATTTCTCTTTTTTTTGAGATGGAGTCTCACTCTGTCATGCAGGCTGGAGTGCAGTGGCATGATCTCGGCCCACGGCAAGCTCTGCCTCCCGGGTTCATGCCATTCTCCTGCCTCAGCCTCCCGAGTAGCTGGGACTACAGGTGCTGGCCACCATGCCCCGCTAATTTTTTGTATTTTTAGTAGAGATGGGGTTTCACCATGTTAGCCAGGAGTCTCGATCTTCTGACCTTGTGATCTGCCTGCCTTGGCCTCCCAAAGTGTTGGGATTACAGGCGTGAGCCACTGCGCCCAGCCATACCATTTCTACTAGGAGCTTTGGAGCTGGGATGATTTTGTCTTCTTCAGTACTTAACAGCCTTTTTGGAGTTGTCTCATATTGTGGAAAGGAGTAAGGCCTTTGTATGCACATCAGCCCTCTGGAAGAGGGTAACTGGATAAGGTAGTTCTCTCTAGGTAAGGGCAGTGCCCTGTGAGGTACACAGCTGTGAGCCAGCAGCAGCAGCGTCCCTCCCAGCATCCAGGGTCTTCTGACTGTTGTCCAGGCATCCACAGATTCTCTTTTTATTGAGATATTACACAGAGTAATGTGCACAAATCTTAAATCCATGGCTCTATGAATTTTTATGTATGAATACACTTATATAATTCCCATTCAAACTAAGATAAAAACCAAATTTTCAATACCCCAGCAGGCTGTCTCAAGTCCCCTCAATAACCATTCACACAGATGTAATCACTATTCTCACATCTATGACCACTGGTTTTGCCTGTTTTTGAACTTCATATAAGTGGAAATGTCTATATTTACTAATATATTAGTATATTATTATATATTTAGATAATATCTAAATATACTCTCCTGGGTCTTGCCTTTTTGACTTAATGTGCCTAATGTGATTCACGTATGTTGCTCTGGATAGCAGTAATTTATTCTTACTGCTGTGTGTCTATATTGAGTGAATATACCACAATTTGCTCATTCTTCTCTTTTTTATTTTTGAGGCGGAGTTTCACTCTTGTTGCCCAGGCTGGATTCCAATGGCGTGATCTTGGCTCACTGCAACCTCCGCCTCCCAGGTTCAAGTTATTATTCTGCCTCAGCCTTCTGAGTAGCTGGGATTATAGGCATGTACCATCATGCCTGGCTAATTTTGTATTTTTAGTAGAGACAGGGTTTCTCCATGTTGGTCAGGCTGGTCTCAAATTCCCGACCTCAGGTGATCTTCCCATCTCGGCCTCCCAAAGTGCTGGGATTACAGGCGTGAACCACCACACCTGGCCCTTGCCCATTCTACTCTTAATGAGCACTTGAATTGTATCCAGTTTTGACTATTATAAATAATGCATCCATGAACGCTCTTGTACATGTCTCTCGATGGAATAGTACCTCAATTCTGTTATGTGTAAAAGAGGAATTTCAAGGTATACATATGTTTAGCCTTAGTAGATACTGCCAAACAATTTTTTAAGGTAGTTATACCAGTTTACAATCCCACCACAATCTTTCAAGCCAAAAAAGGTACATTTAAATCATTTCTGCATGAGGGACTACAAATATGTTCATCTCTGTCTGTACTAAACAATACAAAAATTAGCTGGGCGTGGTGGCATGTGCCTGTAGTCCTAGCTACTTGGGAGGCCGAGCAGGGAAAATCCCTTGAACCCGGGAGGTGGAGGTTGCAGTGAGCCGTGATTGAGCCACTGCATGCCAGCCTGGGTGATAGAGCAAGACTCCACCTCAAAAAAATAATAATAAAAATAAAAATATGTTTACTCTGAATCAAGGAAAACATTAGTTAGACTAAGGATAACTAGACTGTAGGAACTTTTTAAAAAGTAAGATAAAGACTTGAATCAGCTCTCCTCCATGGGTATTGTAGAAACTTTTCTCCAGTAATTTTGCAGGAGCGTGAAGAAGGTTTAAGGGGTTCCTTAAGTGTGCTCATGAGTCAGGTTCCCTAGAAGCAGATCTTGAGAGATTTTTTTTTTTTTTTGAGACAGAGTCTTGCTCTGTCACTCAGTCTGGAGTGCAGTGGTGCGATCTCGGTTCACTGCAACCTGTGCCTTCCAGGTTCAAGTGATTCTCCTGCCTCAGCCTCCCGAGTAGCTGGGATTACAGGCATGCGCCACCATGTCCGGCTAATTTTTGTATTTTTATTTATTTATTTATTTATTTATTTATTTATTTATTGTTATTTATTTATTTTTGAGATGGAGTGTCACTCTTGTTGCCCAGGCTGGAGTGCATTGGTGCAATGTCAGCTCACTGCAACCTCTGCCTCCCAGGTTCAAGCGATTCTCCTGTCTCAGCCTCCCGAGTAGCTGTGATTACAGGCGCCCACCACTATACCCAGCTAATTTTTGTATTTTTAGTAGAGATAGAGTTTTACTATGTTGGCCAGGCTTGTCTCGAACTCCTGATCTCAGGTGATCCACCCACCTCGGCCTCCCAAAGTGTTGGGATTACAGGCGTGAGCCACCACACCCGGCCTATTTTTGTATTTTCAGTAGAGACAGGGTTTCTCCCTGTTGGCCAGGGCGGTCTTGAACTCCTGACCTCTGGTGGTCTGCCCACCTCTGCCTCCCACAGTGCTGAGATTACAGGTGTGAGTCACTGTACCTGGCCAGATCCTGAGAGATTTTGATGCATGTGATTTACGAGGAAGGGTTCTCTGGAGAAACTTATTGAGGAGGTGAAAGGGAATGGGAAAAGGGAAGACAGCCAAATCAAGATGTGGGTTTGGGGAAAATCTAGCCTTGGCCTGATCCCATTAAAAAAACAAAACAAAACTCTGGCACATAAGCCATGCCACAGAGTCACCTTCCCTTTTGAGCTGGTCTTCTGAACCCCATATCATTCCTCGTGATTGCAGGCCTGGGCAAGGGGGTAGTGGTGGTGGTGGTGGTAATTAAATCCTGGAGGTTTCTTCTGTCAATCTAAAGCAGCTGTTCTCAGCCCTGGGCAATTTTGTCCCCTCGAGGGCATTTGGCAAAGTCTGGAGATGTTTTGTGATTGTCACACCAGGAAAACTCATGCTTGTATTAAGAGATTAGAGGATAAAGATGCTGCTAAACATCCTACAATGCATAGGACAGCCTTCTACAACAAAGAATGATCCTGCACACGATACTAGGGTGAAGAAATCCTGGGCTAGGACAATTCTTTGGAGGGATCAGTGGGAAGCCATTACATTCACTGCTAGTGACAGATGAGCTTCCTGGCTCCATAAAGGGAATCTGGGCAGGGCATCAGAATAGTACCTTTTGCAGATGTCTTTTCAAAATATGTTAAACAATGAAGCAGGCTTGAAATGCGGTTCAGTTAGCATTCTTTTGTAATTCTGCATTTCACTTAATGGGATGAGACTAGCATCTTGAAATATATATCACTAAGCCCTTAGGTACATTGCTCAGAAATCTTGTCAAAAAACACTCTTACATCAGCTGTAACCATTCTGGATTTTCTTCGGAGCTTTATTGAACTTGTGTAAAATTGGAATTGGGCTGAATCCTCCCTGAAATACTCATTACTATGCTGCATTAGTGCTAACACTGTGCTCCTTAGCAAGTTTAACTCTAACAGTAATGTGAATGGGGTAAAAGACCGGGGAAAAGAACAAAAATAGCTGTACTTAAATCCAGAGGAGTTTGAAAACCACTGGAGTTCACCAGTGTCAGACTTACGGTCTTCTTAGTCTCTACATCCTGTTGGGATCATCCCTTAAACCTCTTTTACAGTCCTGTATTTATCTGTCCGTTACCCATTAATTTATCTGTGTCCTCTCAGAAGCAGTTTATAGCTTGGAATTGCAAAACTCAGAGTATCAATGGCAAGAAATATTTGCAAATTATGTCTCCAACAAAAGGCTAACATCCAGAATTTACAAGGAACTCAAACAACTCAATAAGGGGGAAAAAAAAACTGTAAAAAGTAGGCAAAGGACATGAACAGACGTTTCTCCAAAGAAGACATACAAGTAGCCAATAAACACGAAAAAATGCTCAACATCACTAATTAGAGAAAAGTAAATTAAAACAACAATGAGATATTATCTTAACACCAGTCAGAATGGCCATGATTAGAAAGTCAAACAACAGATGTTGGCATGGATGTGGAGAGAAGGGAATGCTTATGCACTGTTGGTGGGGATGGAAATTAGTACAGCCTCTACAGAAAACAGTATGGAGATTTCTCGAATAACTAAAAATAGAAATATAATTTGAACTTGCAATCTCACTACTGGGTATCTACCCAAAGGAAAAGAAATCATTATATTAAAAAAAGACACTTGGCTGAGTGCGGTGGCTCATGCCTGTAATCCTAGCACTTTGGGAGGCTGTGGTGGGCGGACTGCCTGAGCTCAGGAGTTCGAGACCAGCCTGGGCAACATGGTGAAACCCTATCTCTACTAAAATACACAAAAATTAGCCAGGTGCACACCTGTAGTCCCAGTTACTTGGGAGGCTGAGGCAGGAGGATCGCTTAAACCCGGGAGACGGAGGTTTCAGTGAGCCACGATTGTACCATTGCACTCTAGCCTGGGCAACAGAGCAAGATTCTGTCTCAAAAAACAAAAACAAAAACAAAAACAAAACACCAGTCATATGTGTACTGTAGCACTACTCACGATAGCAGTCATGAAATCAACCTAAGCGTCCATCAGTGGTTGACTGGATAAAGAAAATGTGGTAGCTGGGTGCAGTGGCTCACGCCTATAATCCCAACACTTTGGGAGACCGAGGCAGGTGGATCACTTGAGGTCAGGAGTTCAAGACCAGCCTGGCCGACATGATGAAACCCATCTCTACTAAAAATACAAAAAATCAGCTGGACATGGTGGTACATGCCTGTAGTCCCAGCCACTCGGGAGGCTGAGGCAGGAGAATTGCTTGAACCCAGGAGGCAAAGGTTGCAGTGAGCTGAGATTGTGCCACTGCACTCCAGCCTGGGCAACAGAGCGAGATTCTGTCTCAAATAAATAAATAGATAAAATAAAAAAGTGGTATATGTATACCATGAAATACTATGCAGCCATAAAAAATAATGAAATCAAGCCCTTTGCAGCAATATGGATGGAGCTGGAAGCCATTATCTTAAATAGATATAGAAAATCTCAGAAATAGAAAATCTCAGAAATAGAAAATCAAATACTGTAAGTTCTCATTTATAAGTAGGAGCCTAAACAATGGGTACACATGAACATGAAGATGGAGATAGTAGACACTGGGGACTCCAAAGCGGGAGACTGAGAAGGGTAAGGGCTGAAAAATTACCTAATGGGTACTGTGTTCACTATTTGGGTGATGGCTAACTAGAAGGACAACCCCAACATTATGCAATATATCCACGTAACAGAATTGCACATGAACTCCCTGAATCTAAAATAAAATAAATTTAAATAAAAAACTAATGATATCTAGTCTCATTGTATTACCACTGTTATACAAAAGGATTTTTTCAAACTTCAAAATGTTATCTAGTTTGTATTCTAACTTTCGTATTTTTATCCTAGTTTTGTAATCCTAGTATTAGTTTTATTTTTTTCCTTTCTTAAAATGTTAAAATGAATCATCACCATATTCAATTCTGTTTTTAAGAGTTACAACACTAGGCCAGGAGTGGTGGCTCACTCTTATAATTCCGGTGCTTTGGGAGGCTGAAGTGGGAAGATCGATTGAGGCCAGGAGTTTGAGACCAGCCTTGGCAACATAGCAAGACCCCGTCTCTACTAAAAAAAAAAAAAGTTAGCTGGGTGTAGTGAAACATACCTGTAGTCCTAGCCACTCGGGAGGCTAGGTGGGAGGATTGCTTGAGCCTAGGAGGTTGAGGCTGCAGTGAGCTATGATCCTGCCACTGCACTCCAGCCTGGGAAACAGCACAAGACCCTGTCTCTGGGAAAAAAAAAAAAGTACAAAGAGTACAACTATGGATAAACCTATTCTTGACAAAAATGTAGTCAAATGGAAATATTGTAATGCCATATATTATATATAGATATATTTTGACATGGAGTCTTGCTCTATCACCCAGGCTGGAGGGCAATGGAGCAATCTCGTCTCACTGCAACCACCACTTCCCAGGTTCAAAGGATTCTCCTGCCTCACAGCCTTCCGAGTAGCTGGGATTACAGGTGGCGCCACCACACCTGGCTAATTTTTTTGTATTTTTAGTACTAACAGGGTTTTCCCATGATGGCCACGGTGGTCTCAAACTCTTGACCTCAAGTGATTCACCCGCCTAGGCCTCCCAAAGTGCTGGGATTACAAGCCTGAGCCACCATGCCCAGCCTGTAATGCTATATTAAGTGAAGAAAGCAAATACAGATTATTACATTATTTTGTTGAAAATACTTCCCATACTTTTATGAATAGGAGACTGAAAAGATGTATGCCAAAATAATGGTTGTATGCCAAAATACAGTGGTTAAGATGTAGTTTGCAAGTAATGTGTCAGATTCCACCACCTCCCCAAAATGGCTCAGAGAATGAACTAGAGATATAAACAACTTATTCAGGAAGCTATTTTTTAACATAGGTTAAAACTCCATTCTTTGAGATAACATTGTTTTAATCACCTACATGCATGCCACCTTCTGGAAACAAGGAGTATTTCACCATTAAAAGACTTCTAACAATAGAACTTGGTAATAAAGCTGACATTGCAATTGTTTATAAAAACCATTTTTAATTCAACATTTAATTTGGAAGCTTATGGATCACAATCAGGGTTGTTAGATCAGAGGAGGGGCCAATTTAAAATAATGAAAGATGATGGGTTACACACTTGTCCTAAATAAGTTGGTCATGGAAAAAACTTTATCTTATTATTTTATTTTATGTCCTCTGTAGGCCAGAAGAAAAAACTATTTTTAAAATAGTGGTAGGCCATCCAAAAGTAAGCTTTCAGAAAATGAAAAGATAAAAAATACTGCAACATTTGAATGCTCAAAAATGATGAAAAATTGCATTCCTATTTTCCCCCTCTAAACCAGAGCTAATTTAAAATATTAAAATGTCTTTATTGTGAAGCAATGTCTGTATCCAGAAATAGAAACTCAATTTGATCTATAAATCAATATAGCTATGTCTCAAAAATGAACCAAAGTAGGAAAAAAAGCATGTTGCAGAATTACATTTATAGTGTGAGAATGTACCCACATAAAATGGTTCTAAACACAAGGCATCAGGGTCCATAGAAATGGATGTAGAATTAGAAATGGGTCTGAAGTGATAGCTACAAGGACTGCCTCTGAGGAAGGAGAAAGAACCAAAGTTGCATGGCAGCCAAAAAGAACTTTATGTTCTTAAGTGAGAATGAATCTATAACTTATATTTACCACAAATTAGAAATGCAAAAATAAGAAAACTGTTGCTTGTAAGAAAACAAAAACCAACAGAAACCCAAAACAACAAAACTTTGTTATATACTTGAAACTATCAGTATTTTGTGGTTTCACAGATGCAATATATATTTCTTATAATGAGAGCAGCACTGAACCATGTCGTCTGTTTTTCTGTATTGCAGTCCTGTGTGTATGTGTGTTGCCAGACACATAATAAAGTACCCAGGAAATGCACAGCTGTAGTTTGCAAAGTGCTTTCAATTAGAGTTTCCTCATGGATAGCATAGCTTGTTTCAGTTGATTGTCTGGCATTAATAATTTAAAAATATTAATGCTTGTGACCTACAGGAATGAGGCCCCATGGTAGATGTAAAGATTCTTTCTTTCTTTCTTTCTTTTTTTTTTGAGATGGAATTGCACTCTTGTCACCCAGGCTGGAGTGCAATGGCACAATCTCGGCTCACTGCAACTTCTGCCTCCTGGGTTCAAGGGATTCTCCTGCCTCAGCCTCCTGAGTAGCTGGGATTATAGGTGCACACCACCATGCCCAGCTAATTTTTGTATTTTTAGTAGAGACGGGGTTTTACCATTTTGGCCAGGCTAGTCTTGAACTCCTGACCTCAGGTGATCCACCCGCCTGGGCCTCCCAAAGTGCTGGGATTACAGGCGTGAGCCACCGCACCCAGCCAAGATTCTTTGTAAAGAAGCTAACTTGGAATAGTTTAGTCAAAGGCCTATCTCAAGGGACCTTTTGAGAGCTTTACTAAATCCAAGTTGGCATCAATTCATTGTCAATATTGAGTGCCTATTACTTGTAAGGCTCAGTATGGTCTAAAGCAGGCAGGCTTGGCATTAGAATGTGAAACAAAGGAAGTAGGTGGTAATAACAGAGGGAGTCAACTCCGTAATAGTGTAGAGCCTGGGCCTCGGAATCAGACTCACCTGGGTTTCAATTCCCATTGCACCACTTACTAGCTGTGAGATCCTGTGCAAGCCAAGGGAATATATAATGCCTACTTCATAGAGCTGTCAGGAGGGAAAATGAGATCATTATAAAGGGTTTGCTGCAGTGCTGGCACATAGTAAGTATTCAGTTACCCTGTTATTTTTTTTTTTTTTTCTGAGTCCTAATGAAGTTTCAACAATGTTTCCTTAGAATCATAAAACAGTTGGAGATTGAAAAGGCTTTTGAAGTTTTCTGGTTATCTCCACTGTCCTAGGAGATGACTTTCATCTCCTTTCCACTGATACTTAAAACCATGGAATAAATACCGCAACTGGATTATTCTAATTAGTGGTGGAATAACAGGAAACGACATGTATGGAAAGACCAAGGGAATATGTGGGGGAAGAGGGAGACTAGTGGGAGAGGCACGGAGAGAGTATAAGGGGCACACTCCAAGGGGAGAAAATACAGGGAAGACAAGTAGAAAAAAAAAAACACAGAAAAGATGTCCTCAGACAAGTGTAAGGACAAGAGTGAGAAAAAGAAAAGAAGCGGAATACAGAGGGACCTTAATTTGTGAATGCAATTACCGACACGGTGTAAGAGGCAAACGTTCTGAGTTCTAATCACTGTAAAATGCATGGTTATAAAATATACTCTTAACCTCTGTGAGTCGTTTTCTTTAGAGTTTGCAGCGTGGATTAGATGAGATTAGTGGGATGGATGATCTGTTAAAGAGAAAACCCTTCAAATAAGCGGTTAAGAATGAGAGAGAAAGCTGCACAAAAAGAGAAGTGGAGAGAGGGAGGAAAGGGAAAGCGTAAGAGGAATTGTTAATAAGGCAGGTGAGGACTAAGGGAAACCACTGTAACGGTGCTGCTGCGGCTACTGCGGTGACTACTTCAGCACATCAAACGTTGACAACTTGCCAAGTTCGTTATTAGAGTTCTACATGCACAACTTCACGCTACCCTCACAGCATCTCTATGGGGCCAGGTTCTCGTATCATCCTCGTTTCACAGAAGATATAGAGAGGTTTTGTAACCTTCCCAAGGTCTTACAGCTGGGAAGTTGTGGCCAGGAAGGGATTCAAACGCACGTCTGTCCACCTGCCAAGCCAGTGTTGTTAAAATCATCTCTAAAAACCTCGCAAAAGGCTTGGTTGCTAGTCATCCGGTCGGTTCAACGCCTGCGCCCAGGCACCACTCGCCACGCCCTTTCTCCTCCCGGCGGTTTCGAAAGTTCCACCTCTTCTCGAACGGCGTCCCGTCTCCGTGGAGATCGGCGTGGGGCGGGACTTCCTGCCCCACGCGAGAGCACTTCCGCCTCGAGCCGGAAGCTCTGTGGCTCACACCGCGGGTTCCTGCGCGTGGGGAATTGTAGAGTTTGCGTGGCGGGAACGCGGCGGCAGTGAGAGCCAGTGGCGCCGGCCGTTGCCTCCGGTGCGGCGATGCTGACCCCGGCGTTCGACCTCAGCCAGGATCCGGACTTCCTGACCATCGCCATCCGCGTGCCCTACGCCCGGGTCTCCGAGTTCGACGTCTATTTCGAGGGGTCCGACTTCAAGTTCTACGCCAAGCCCTACTTTCTCAGGCGAGTTCTGGGTGCCTGGCCGCAGGAAAGGAGCATTCGTTAGATAGCTGCTTTAGCGGGAGAATGCAAGGTCGAGAGAGCAGTTCTCGATTGCGCGAATGCCATTTCCCGACGTTTCCGCAGCTTCTCTTGGTGACAGGGAAATGCCCTCCCTTTTCCAGGGGTGCGTTTTAGATGCTGCAGAAGCCCTTTTCCTTCTTAAGCTTTCTTAAATCCCACATCAAAGGATTGCGGAATCACTTGAAAAAGTGGCGTTTGGACCGTGTCACTTGCCCGTTTCTGCCCTGTCGCCCTAGTTCTCGTTCCGTTCTGACTTGTTCTGTTCTTTCCTTTCACTCCGCGTTCGCTCTCCCAGTCTCTCCCTCCCTACGAACGGCGCGCGCTGACATCCCCGTGACTTCCCAACCCGTCGGTCCTTTTAACTTTGCTCAGGCAGCCTTCTGTTGATCCATCTCTTGTCTGTCTCCTCCCTGCTTCCTGAAATTCTTACCTTTTTTGGACCTCTTGACACCATATTAGCCTAGTTCTCCTGCTTCCCTGCTGTCTGCTGCTCCTCTGTTTGGTTTTGCCCCTGATGTGTGGTTGTGTCCCCCAAGTCTTCGTGAGGGGCCGTCAGTACTTGATCTGTTTAAATTATTCTCCTTGCAGAATCGTAACCTTAGTAGCAGCTAACACTGATCACCCGCAGTGTGGTGGACAAGCAGTTCCGTTAAGTGCTTTGTAATGCCGTATCTCATTTAACTTTGACAGTGTTGCTTAGGGATAAGCACTGCTATTAACCCCATTCCACAGAACCTGCTGCTACATATTCATCGTAAAGCATTGCCAATCTTTTGTCCTTCTCTTTATCCATCCTCCTAATTTTTCTCAAGTGCAGCTGCAGCCTGCTTTTCCCACCCAAGTACTTTTGTGATACAAACCTTCTCCACCAGTCAAGGTCGTTTTTTCACTGTTCCTGAACCAGTTTTGCTCGGATTTCCCTTATACCGTGTAACGTACCTTTTTGAATATATTGCAGTTTCCAGTTTCTTAATTCACTTATTTCTTTAGTTTGTTTATTGAGTTTCAGTGTTGGGATTATTGCGCTGAACAAGACAAAGTTCTGCCCTCATGTACTTTACACTGGGGAGAGGAAAACAATAAACTAGCCGTCTACCTAATTGTGGCAGGTGCTATGAGGAGAAAGAAGTGCATGATATAGAATGAAGAGGGGCTCATATTTTATAAAGTAGTCAGGAACAGCCTTTCTGGGGAGGCGATATTTAAGCCAGGATGTGAAGAATAGGAAGATTATGGTGGTAGCAAATATTTATTGAATTTTTACTCCAGACTGGTGCTTTATACGGATTATCTCATTTGTTATTAGGACAGTATTACAATGAGGTTTTATTATTTACCCGTTGCCGTGGATGGATTATTTATGGGCACCCCCCCAACTCTTGCCCCCAAATTCGTATGTTGAAGGTCTAATTCCGGTGTCACTTCTGCTTTATTGTATTAATCAAAACAGTCCCAGCGCCTGCTGAATTTTAAGAGGAGGGGACATAGACCTTCATGGTTGGGAAGAGTGCTGTGAGATGGGCATTCTTTGAAAATACAGTTTGCCCCCGGGTGTGGTGGCTCATGCCTGTAATCTCAGCACTTTGGGAGGCCAAGGTGGGCAGATCACTTGAGGTCAGGAGTTTGAGACCAGCCTGACCAACATGGTGAAACCCCATCTCTACTAAAAATATAAAAAAATTAGCTGGGCTCGGTGGCACGCACTTGTAGTCCTAGCTACTTGGGAAGCTGAGGTGAGAGAATCATCTGAACCTGGAAGGCGAAGATTGCAGTGAGTCAAGGTTGTGCTATCGCACTCTGGCCTGAGTAACAGAGCAAGACTATGTCTTTAAAAAAAAAAAAAAATACAGTTTGCTGTGGCATACCAAGGACGAATAAAACCTGGTCCCTCTCCTTGAAGAACGGAGAGTGTAGCTGGGGAGGCACCCTGTAAGCAAATATGATTTCCTATGCAGTAAGGATTGAACTCTAGGCTTTTAGAGTTTAGGGGAAGGGAGCTGGTAATAATAGCTCACATTTTCTGAATGCTCACCTATTGTGCCAACCACTGAGCTCTTTGCATTTTCATTTCATGCTCATAGTAACTCATGGATAGTTACTGTTATTTCCCTCCTTTACAGAAGAAGAATTTATGATTCTTGAAGAATGATTAACTTGTACAAAGAAGGTTGTTACACATCTAGTAAATGGCAGATCTGGGAGTTAATTCAGATTCTGACACTAAAGTTAGTGTTTGTAACCATTATAACAAACTCATCCATAAACTGACTCCTTATTCTGGCTTAGAGGGATTTTCATTCTGAAAATGTATTGAAGCTTGAGGAAACCTTGGGATTAAAGGCTCTGGGCCGTTTGGGATTGTCAGGTGTTTTTGTTTTTAATTGTATTTAATGAGAAAGAAGGGGGAGGGCCATGGGAGGCAAGGAAGCTCAAATTTCAAGTTTGGAATGATACGGAGTGGGCCTGAGATGCCCTTCTGATGAGTTTAAATTATCTAGGCAATATCAGGCAGCCATAGACATTTTTTAAAATAGAAAAGTGACAATTAGATTCCTGTTTTAGAAAAATTCTTTTGGGGCCTCAGTGGAAGACTGATTGAACTAGGGTAAAACTGGAAGCTGGGAAATCACTTCATTTCTTTTTTCTTTCTTTTTTTTTCTTTTGACACAGAGTCTTACTCTCGCCCAGGCTGGAGTGCAGTGGCGTGATCTTAGCTCACTGCAACCTCCGCCTGCTGGGTTCAAGTGATTCTTCTGCCTCAGCCTCCTGAATAGCTGGGGCTACAGGCATGTACCACCACGCCTGGCTAATTTTTGTATTTTTAGTAGAGATGGGGTTTCTCCATGTTGGCCAGACTGGTCTTGAACTCCTGACCTAAGGTGATCCACCTGCCTTGGCCTCCCAAAGTACTAGGATTACAGGCATGAGCCACTGCACCCAGCCAATCACTTCCTTTCTTTTAGTACTAAAGATGGGTAAATCCCCACATAATAATGATGAGATTTGACACTTTTGCTTTCTGCTTTTTTTTTAAAGTAGTAATTTGCTTGATAAAAGCGATTGGTTTTATGTTTCTTTATTGTTTCCCGTTGAGTATCCCTTGTCTGTACAGATTGAGTGTCCCTTATCTGAAATTTCAGATTTTCTAGAGTTTTGGAATATTTGTGCATACATAATGAGATACCTTGGGAATGGAACTCAAGTTTAAACACGAAATTTATTTGTTTTATATACACCTTATACACATAGCCAAAAGGTAGGTTTATATAATACCTTTATTAATTTTGTGTATGCACCCAAATTTTGACTGCTTTTTGACTGTGACTCATCATGTGAGGTCAAGTGTGGAGTTTTCCACTTTGTGGTGTCATGTTGGTGCTCATAAAGTTTCAGATTTTCGAGCATTTCAGATTTTCAGGTTAGGGATACTCAACTTGTATTTTAACAGTAGTGATAACTATTATTTATTATGGTTTTTCTTTTTCAGTATCTATTTTATTGGTGACTAAGGGTATTCAAATAGATGAGTCATCTCTGATTTCTGCTTTCTTAGTTGGGGAAAGAATCTAACTTATTTCGAATCTAACTTATTTAGTTTATTAAAATGTGAAAGTAATACTGAGGAACTTTTTAAAAAAATGATTATTTTGATGGTTAAATGTTTACAAGTATTGATGGCCACTTATGTTATAATTTAAGGACTTCATGAGACCTGTGTTAAATCTGCAGATTAACCCTTCCTGGAAGAATAGTAGAAAATGGAAGCGAGCAAGGGTCCTATGACGCAGATAAAGGTATCGTCTTTGGAATTTTTGTTAGTTTATTTCTTGGGATTTTTCACATTATTTACATAATAATCTTTCAAGATACCGTGGGGACCTTTCGATATCTTTCAAGTATAATCTGTTCTGATCACTCTTTATTGCTTCTTAGTGTCTAGTGCCTGTTATTGATGTTTTTGTCCCCCACAAGTCTTTTAAAGTATTTCACAATATTCTTCAAAGTAAAGTTAAATACTCTGGTTCTATATCTTAGAGTACTTTCCCTTCATTTAGTAGACATTTAAAAGTAAAAATTAGAACATGTGAAATGATTGATTGTAAAAAATGTAGATGACTTATGAGCTTATGAATGGAATCTTTCTTGTATAATTTTCACACTTGAATTTTAATAACAGGTAGGTGAGAGAGAAACTATGCGTGGGTGGCATTTAAAGGCTAATTGAATTTTCTCCTCATGATTGATGAGCCCTTCATTTCAGCTAGCCATGAACCCATTTATTTTTCCTTTATAGAAGCCACTGGCTTCCTTTGTCATCGGATTTAGAACACCTTGTGTACTCTTGTGTACTTTATTCAATGAATATTTATTGACCTTACTGAACTGGGCTAAGGTGGGTTAAATGACAGAGATCTAACCTGTAATGCAGTGTAATTAATGTGTAATGAAGTATAGTGAAACTGCCTTCCTAGATAGTAAACTGGCTTTTAGTTATAGGTAAGTTGCATATTGAAACAAAATTATTAAATTTTAAAAATACACAGGAGTTAAGGAAGATTGTATATGCGGAGATATTTGGGCTGAGTTGTATTTGATATGTTGAAATTCAGTTCAGTACACTGAAAGAGGCAAAATGTTTTAAAATTTAAGAGTGCTAAATAATGTAGTAAGTTCCCAGGGAAGCCTAAATAAGATTGACAAACTCAGTCAAGGAAAGAAAAGAAGTACATAGAGTTTGAGTCTGCCATAGACTTTAGGGATAGATCTCCTGACGTGCCCGAAAACCTTATTGAGCCATAGTTGTTGTATCTAAGATTCTGTGTATTTTTAAAACTGCTGCCATTCTCCATTGGATTAGGTATTCGGATTTTTTCCTCCTTTTCCAGAAGTCTAATTAGTAACTCCTGGTTAATTCTAAGCTATTACCTTCTTAGGCCATTGATTTTTAGAAGTTTTAACTTGGATTTTTAATATTATCAGTAGGTGAAGGTCATACTGTATAAGATTAAAGTATTCTATAGCTTTAACAGATTAAAAAAATATATATATATATTTTTTTATTTTGAGACGAAATCTCGCTCTGTTGCCCAGGCTGGAGTGCAGTGGCACGATCTCGGCTCACAGCAACCTCTTCCTCCTGGGTTCAAGCGATTCTCCTGCCTCCGCCTCTCGAGTAGCTGGGGCTACAGGTGCGTGTGCCACCACACCCAGCTAATTTTTATATTTTTTAGTAGAGATGGGGTTTCACCATGTTGGCCGGGATGGTCTCGATCTCTTGACCTCGTGATCTGCCCACCTCAGGCTCCCAAAATGCTGGGATTACAGGCCTGAGCCACTGCACCCAACCAGATTAATAATTTTTTATAGAAATGACAGCTTCTGAAAAACCCTCGTTAGGAACCTTTTTCTATCTTGACTTGTATTCACCAAATCTATGAGGACATAGTTTTAGAGCTCTGTAAAATAGAATTGTATTTTACCAGGGCATATATTTCTTAGATATATTTATGAAGTCTTTGACTATTTTATTTATTTTTTACTTTTAATGAAAATTTTTTTTTATTATTTTCTGTAGAGATGGGGTCTTGCTATGTTGCCCAGGGTGTTCTTGAACTCCTGGGCTAAAATGATCCTCCTGCCTCAGCCTGCCAGAGTATTGGGATTACTGGTGTAAGCTATTGTGTCCAGCTTTTTGAATATTTTAATCTAAGCGTAAAACAAATTTATCTTTAAGGAATTTTTACCATTCGCCTGCCCAAAGAAACCCCTGGCCAGCATTTTGAGGGGCTAAACATGTTAACTGCTCTTCTGGCACCAAGAAAATCCAGGACAGCAAAACCACTTGTGGAAGAAATAGGTATGTTTATTGCAGTTGGAAGGAAATTAAGATAAATAGAAATATTTGGAATGCTGTGTATTTGTAGGGGAAATGGGATAGAGTGAATAGGAAATTGAAGAAAATACTTCAGGTATAAGGTGCTCATGTGAAACCATATGAAAATAGCTTCTTTGGTGATATAATTAAGACATTAAAAATCCTGTTGAACCAGATCTCTCATATTTTTGGACCAATTGAAGCAGCATTTTGTGGTTGGCAAAATATTAGCATCTTGAGCTAACATCAGAAGTATACATTTCAGTGAGTTACGTAAAACAGGGGTCCCCAACCCTCAGGTTGCAGACCAGTACTGATCCATGGCCTGTTAGGAACCTGGATGCACAACAGGAGGTGAGCGGAGGGCCGGGAGTATTACTGCCTGAGCTCTGGCTCCTGTCAGATCAGATTAGATTCTCGTAGGAGCATGAACTTACTGTGAACTGTGCCTGCGAACGGTGTAGGTTGCGTTCTCCCTATGAGAATCTAAAGCCTGATGATCTGAGGTGGAACAGTTTCATCCCCCAAAACTATCTCTTTACCCCTTTGATCTGTGGAAAAGTTGTCTTCCACAAATCCAGTCTTTGGTGCCAAAAAGTTTGGGGACCACCGATGTAAAGTGAACACCACCTCTGTCAAGAAATAGAGCATTTCCAACACCCCGGAACCCCATCCTGTATTCTTCCATTACTTTGTGCTCTCTCCAGGGTAACCACTATTCTCTGTTTTGCCTGTTACTGTGTTGCAGATATAGGTCATACAGTATGTGTTGTTTTTGTCTGGCTGCTTTCCCTTAACATTATTTTTGTGAGATTTATTCATATTCTGGCTGAGATTCATTTGCTTTCATTGCTATGTAATATTCCATTGTATGAATATACCACATTTTTGGTTCTTTTTTTTTTTTTTGCTATCGTGAATAGCGGAGCTATGAATATTCTTGTACGTGTCTTTTGGTACATCTGTGTGGGCATTTTTTCCTATACTTTTTCTTCCCCTAGTTGTGCTTAAGTCCAATACTTAAAAAAAATTAAATTAAAATTTAACACGTTCAGATGCTTCTGAGATTCCTGAGGAAGTTGATGACGATGAAGAATTTGATTGGGAAATTGAGCAGACACCCTATGAAGAGGTATCAGAAAGTGCTTTGAATCCGCAGTGCCACTATGGATTTGGAAACTTAAGATCAGGAGTGTTTCAGCGGTTACAGGTATGTTGTCTTTCTGAAAGATCTTGATCTATAGGATTTTTCCATTTGGATATTTTAATTTCAGTTATGCTTATACTCAGTAGTTTTTAAAAGTAATATTACAGGAGGTGATTGTATTTAAGCACTTAGCACAGCTAAAGTACATAGATGTTCATTCCCTTCCATATCATTGGCTGTTCTGCCTAACTGTACTGTTCTTACAGACGCCCCGTGGCTTTCTTTTTTCTCCCCTTTATTCCGTATTCTAGACATGAAGTTTCCAAAGTGCGAAGCAGAACTCTTCTCTCATACTTCCTGCAAAGCTTTATGTTTTATACTTCTGAAAAATGTGATCATGTACTTACAGCATGATGTCTCTTCTCTTCTGTATATACATGAAATAGAATGTTCCTGGTGAGAGTGAGATTATGTGTTTTGATCAAATTGTCTAATTCTTGGTGTGTAGTAGGCACCATTGTCTGTTTATTCTTTTTTTTTTTGAGACGGAGTCTTACCCCGTCGCCAAGGCTGGAGTGCAGTGCAGTGGCGCGATCTCGGCTGATGGCAACCTCTGCCTCTCAGGTTCAAGCAATTCTCCTGCCTCAGCCTCCTGAGTAGCTGGGATTACAGGTGCCCACCACCACGCCCAGCTAGTTTTTTGTATTTTTAGCAAAGATGGAGTTTTACCATGTTGGCCAGGATGGTCTCAAACTTGAGCAATTTGCCTGCCTTGGCCTCTCAAAGTTCTGGGATTACAGGCATGAGCCACTGTGCCCAGCCCATTGTTTATTCTTTTTTTTTTTTTTTTAAGACAGAGTCTCACTTTGCTGGAGTGCAGTGGCATGATCTTGGCTCACTGCGACCTCTGCCTCCTAGGTCCAAGCGATTCTCCGGCCTCAGCCTCCCAAGTAGCTGGGCTTACAGGTGCGCATCACCACGCCTGGCTAATTTTTCTATTTTTAGTAGAGATGGAGTTTTGCCATGTTGGCCAAATTAGCCGGATGTGGTGGTGCATGTAATCCCAGCAGTTTGGGAGGCCGAGGCGGGAGGATCATGAGGTCAGGAGATCGAGACCATCCTGGCTAACATAGTGATACCCTGTCTCTACTAAAAATACAAAAAATTAGCCAGGCATAGTGGCACCTGCCTGTAGACCCGGCTACTCGGGAGGCTGAGGCAGGAAAATCCCTTGAACCCAGGAGGCGGAGGTTGCAGTGAGCTGAGATCGTGCCACTGCATTCCAGCCTTGGCGACAGAGCGAGACTCTGTCTCAAAAAACAAAACAAAACCTGTTTAGAATGTGGTTTATTATCGTAAGACATATTTGAATTTACCAAGGAGAGGGAAAAGACCCAGGTTCTGGTCCTGCTCCTGCCTATGTTTAGGTTTGGGATACCAGGCCAGTTATTTGACCACAAGTAAGTTTTGTCTCCTCTTTTGGAAAGTGGGGATAAATTTGCCCACCTACTTTATAAGGCTGTCTTGAAAATTTAAAAAGAGAATGCATGTGAAAAGTCTTTGGAAAGTGTAGAATGCTGTAAAGACTCCTGCCCTTGAAAAATATAAAATGCTCTCAAAATTCCTTAAAGGGAACAAAATTGAGATTTACTTAGGAGCAAATAATGCTGATAAAATAGCCTTCCTTCTAAAAACTTAGGTGTTTTTCTGCTGAGTTGTAGTCTGCCCATATTCTCTGCTTGATCACAATCGCTGGTGATCTCAGAGGTAATTAGAATAGTCAGTTTTGTCTGTAGCAGGAACGACAGTGAATGGACCTCAGTTGTTTGGCCAAGAGATAGTTTGTGGTCAGGCTGTTTGGGGCTTGCCAATCTAACGCTATACATGAATGATAATGAATGTCACACGACTAAGTACAGATTTTACATTTAGATTAGAAGTGCTTCTTGAGGCCAGGGGTTTGTTACTTAATTGTTGCTGCTGTTTACGGAAAATCCTTTTGAAGGATTTCTGACACGTTGCTGAGATGTTGCAGGAATGCCATAATGTGAACCTAGAACGAGTCCCTTTTAGGTCAGAAATTCTTGTATCTTGAAAATGTTCACTTAATAAATAATTTAATTTTTTTTTTTTTTTTTAAAGCTGCTATACTTTCTATCTTTTTGGATGTCTTAACTAATGTGTCAAATACCTGGATATTTATTAGTTAGGTTAAAAACATTAAATATTAACCAATATAGTTCACTCCTGTCTAATCCCTTTTTGTTTACATCCCTCTATTTCCCATCAGAAATAAACCACTGTGGCTGCGCGTGGTGGCTCATGCCTGTAATCCCAGCAATTTGGGAGGGTGAGGCAGGCGGGTCAGGAGTTCGAGACCAGTCTAGCCAACATGGTGAAACCCTGTCTCTACTTAAAAATACAAAAATCAGCTGAGCATGGTAGCGCATGCCTATAATCCCAGCTATTTGGGAGGCTGGCAGGAGAATCGCTTGAACCCAGGAGGTAGAGGTTGCAGTGAGCCGAGATTGCGCCACTGAACTCCATCCAGTCTGGGTGACAGAGTGAGACTAAATCTCAGGGGGGAAAAAAAAAAAGGAAAAAAAGGGAAATGAACCACTGAATGTAATGTTTATTATTCTAAGCATTTAAAATGGCTTAATTGTCTAAAATCATTAAACTCTTCTTCAAATTTTAATTGCATGAGCATTGTTTCTCTAAACAATTTGAATGCATATTCCCTAATGTAGGGGAAAAACGGCTGAGCATCTGGGAAAACTCTAAGGGTTTTATAAAGTGAATAGTATACTACTTATAGTATAGGTTTATAACCCCATATGTGGAATGCTGGGATCACACAAAGTTCTGAAAACTAAAAGTTTTAAAATATTTAATTTGATGGCAAAACTTAACCTGAAATGATACAGGTTTTTAAATCCCACTTAGTGTACATATTCAAAACTTCCTTGTAGAAGTAGCGTTTGGATATGGGCGCTGCCCCAGACATCTTAGAGGGTATTATGTAAAATATGGTGTGCGCGCCATGTTACCTTTCCAAACTCTGAGTGAATCCTGAAGCTCACCTTGCTCCAGGGGATTTGGATAGCACTGTGCTGAGTGCTTTGTGTGCAGCAACCAGACTTTTTCAGAAATCAAGTGTAAACCCAAGATTCCAAAAATTCAAATGTATCCTCTTGAAGGTATTAAGGTAGATATGTTTTATGAAATATTGCCACAGAAATCTTGCATAATTGGTTAATTACTTGTAGAGTTCTTCTGCATTCACAGCTGCTCTGTTTATGGCAGCTGTAACAAGTGGTTCAAAACTGAGTGATCATGTGAGGTTAATAATGTGACCCTATTTCTGTGAGTAAAGCAGCTAGAAGAAACTGAAATGATGATCACAAATAAGATATTTTAGAACATCTCTTCTAATTTAAAATGATTTTGAAAACTTCACCATTTTCTCAAATACTATTTTCGCACAAGTTTATTTTTTCTAGTTCTGCCCGTAGATGAAGAGATGTCCATACAGCTTCATTAACTATTCATATCAGTATTTTTACAGCTTTTTCCTCCCTCCATAGATGAAAAATGGCTTTTTTTTGTTTCTAAGAATAAGAGCAATACAGATTTATTATAAAAATATAATACAAAGAAGAAAGTAAAAAAATTCATAATTTCAACTCAGGGATCTTTTCTTCATTGAATAATTTAGCCCTTTACAGAAGTCTTTCACATTTTTTGCCTCCAACTTTTTTTTTTTTTTTCCCTGAGACGGAGTCTTGCTCTGTCGCCCAGGCTGGAGTGCAGTGGCGCAATCTCAGCTCACTGCAGGCTCCACCTCCTGGGTTCACACCATTCTCCTGCCTCAGCCTCCTCAGTAGCTGGGATTACAGGTTCCCACCACCATGCCTGGCTAATATTTTGGTAATTTTTAGTACAGACGGGGTTTCACCGTGTTAGCTAGGATGGTCTCGATCTCCTGACCTCATGATCCACCCACCTTGGCCTCCCAAAATGCTGGGATTACAGGTGTGAGCCACCGCACCTGGCCTGCCTCCAACTTTTTAGGCAGGATTTGCTTGTAAACTTCTATATTTTATACTGATAATAAGAAAATAAAATATTTTTGCTGAAACAAATTCTCTGAACATTCCTCCCTCTACTCCCCATACACAGAGATACACGCTCCCTACCCCTAGTCTTTTTTTCCTTTCTGAAATTGCTGCCAGCCACCAGGGTGCCTTTGGAAAACTGCCCTGGCTGCTCAAAGTCAGGACTTCACAACAAGCTTCTGGCAGTGGTGGCTGCCAGCAGCAACAATCCTAGAGTCTTTGGGCGCCAACCCAGCAAGCTCCTGGGACTGCTGCTGCCAGCGCCTCAGGACGCCAGGCTTGCTGGCCCTGTCCTTTTGGCTACACGGGGACCTGAGGCCATTGTTTCCAGGAGACCCACTAGCCGGATGTGTTCACTGTTCTTTATTTTCTCTCTGGATTGTCTCTGCCTAACCTATGCGTAAACTTCCGTAAGCCTAATTTAAATCCTACATGACCTTTTTTTGGCAATATCTGTCTTTAAATAGCTGTAGTAACTAGTGGCCATAGCAGTTGTTTAAAAGAAAAAGGAACCTTTTTTTCCGGCTGTAGTTGAACACTTCTCATCCTCTTTCTTCCGTTTGGTTGATTGATGCCTTCTACTTCTAAACCCCAAGCTACCTTTGCTTTTAGTTTGTTTCTGTTTCTTTTTAGGGTCCAGTTTGAACAGGGCTGCTGCATGTGACTGTGCATAGAACAAGCCTGGGTGGGGCTTGCACTGCCATAGAACACTCACGTTCTGCTGTGTACATGTTGCATGACTGTATGTGGAGGCCCTGAATCTGGAGGCCAGGGGGAAGAGGAGAGAGGAAAAGAGCTGCTTTATTTTATTTTATTTTATTTTTTGAGACGGAGTCTCGCTTTGTCGCCCAGGCTGGAGTGCAGTGGCATGATGTTGGCTCACTGCAAGCTCCGCCTCCTGGGTTTATGCCATTCTCCTGCTTCAGCCTCCCGTGTAACTGGGACTACAGGCACCTGCCACCATGCCCGGCTAATTTTTGGTATTTTTAGTAGAGACGAGGTTTCACCATGTTAGCCAGGATGGTCTCGATCTTCTGACCTCGTGATCCGCTTGCCTTGGCCTCCCAGAGTGCTGGGATTATAGGCATGAGCCTATAATCTCTCTCTCTCTCTCTTCCTCTCTCTCTCTTCCTCTCTCTCTCTCATAGAGTCTGGCTCTGTCGCCCAGGCTGGAGTGCAGGGGCATGATCTTGGCTCACTGCAGCCTCCATCTCCTGGGCTCAAGCCATCCTCCCACCTCCGCCTCTCGAGTAACTGGGACTACCAGCGTGAGCCACCACACCTGGCTAATTTTTGTATATTTTGTAGAGATGGGGTTTCGCCGTGTTGCCCAGGGTAGTTTGAATACCTGGACTCAAGCAGTCTACCCGCCTTGGCCTCCCAAAGTGCTTGGATTACAGGTGTGAGCCATCACGCTCAGCTTGTATGTAGTCTTTTACAGGATCTGAAATCTGAAATGATCCAAAATCTAAAACTTTTTGAGCACAAACATGGCCCTCAAAGGAAATACTCTTTGGAGCATTTCGCATTTGGGATTATTGGAATAGGCCTGATGAACTGGTATAATGCAGGTATTCCAGAATTTAGAAATATTCAAGATCCAAAACACTGTGACCCCAAGCATTTTGTATAAGGGATATTGTCTGTATGGTAATGCTTCTTTAGGCCAGCTGAGCTAGACTATAGGAAGAAAGAAGAGACTATGTGTAGATGTCTGAAAATCAAGCCACTCTACGTTAATAACTTTCAAATATCTAGGTGTAAATGGGGAAATGGATGTTGAGTTAAGTGTTCCTACTTGCTTGTAGGGGTTTATTCCATTCTGTTTTTTATGTTAAACTTTTATAGCCTTAATATCTGTCAGTCAGCTTGCTTGTTGTAAGGATTAAATGAGATAAGTTATGAGAAAGATCTCACAGGGCCTACCAAGTAGTAGGTGCTTAAACATTTGTTGGATTTGAATCTAAATGTCACAGGTGGCATCATGGTTTACTGATCAGTTAGGTTCTTCCTGTGCTTTGGCATTTTGTATAAAATTTGAGTTTTAAATGCTAAAAATAGGAGATAGCAATTATTTCTTTTCTGGGTGTCCTCAGGATGAATTGAGTGATGTTATTGATATTAAGAATCCAGATTTCACCCCTGCAGCTGAACGAAGACAGAAGCGCCTGGCTGCTGAGCTGGCCAAGTTTGATCCTGATCATTATCTGTGAGTAATGAGGTTTTTGAGGATTAAATAATTTACTTGACATTTATTTTAAAATTTTTGAGTATCTTTTTAACTCTGCTAGGGATGTGCGTTTTGGATTCTAGAAACTATTGAAGACTGAAGACCTTAATGGACGTTTCAATTAACCTACAACTGTTGTATCTCTGTAGTCTTTGTAAGATGTTGCCTCTTATATCTCAAGTTTTTCATCTTAGCAACAGAGAACTCTTCTAACATACTTTTTAGTTTTTTTCTTGCCAGGCTTAAAAATATAATACTGAGGCCGGGCGTGGTGGCTCACGCTTGTAATCCCAGCACTTTGGGAGGCCGAGACGGGCGGATCACAAGATCAGGAGATTGAGACCATCCTGGCTAACACGCTGAAACCCTGTCTCTACTAAAAAAATACAAAAAAAACTAGCCGGGCGTGGTGGCGGGCACCTGTAGTCCCAGCTACTAGGGAGGCTGAGGCAGGAGAATGGCGTAAACCCGGGAGGTGGAGCTTGCAGTGAGCCGAGATTGCGCCACTGCACTCCAGCCTGGGCGACAGAGCGAGACTCCGTCTCAAAAATATATATATACATAATACTGAATTCATGAGACTATTACACTTCTTTTAAGTAAGCTTTTGGTTGTGATTAACGGTATGCATAAGTGAAAGTATGTTTCAGTTTCTTTAAGAATTTGAATGTACCTGTACCATATTTCTTGGCTGATCCCAGGATCTTCCTAATGCTTTCATCCACTAGCTCTTGTAATCAATGATATGTTTCCAGTGAACAAGTAACTGTACTTTGTGGTAGAGTATAAATAGAATTTAATTTGAAGTTTTGCTGTATTTCCCACTGGCATTAATTGTGTTTTTGGCTATAATGTGTCTCCATCAGGCTTACATTTGCGTAAAGAACTTATCTAATTAACAGATAGGTACATGATGACTTGAGAGATTGTGATACCTCCCCCTGGCCAGGATAGCAGCATTTCTTCCAAGGATTGTTGCTTGACCTCTCTTGGACACGTGGCTCTATTAGGATGCATGGAGAATGAGTGTTTTAAGTTGATGTAGACCTCAATTATTATTCTGGGTCAAGATTTTTTTAGCTTACATATATAGCTATAATCATTGTATCTCATTATATTGGTATAGTACCTGCAGCTTATAAAGTGCGCTCATGTAATTATTCAGTTTTCACAACAGATGAGGAGAGGAGGTTAAGGGACTTGCTCAAGGTCACACTACTACTAAGTGGCTTGGCCAAGACTTGAAAAGAGTCTCTCCATTTGTCATTTTGTATATCCTTTTCATGTACACTATTTCAGTTTAACTGCTGTAGCTCTTGTGATTAACATTCTATCTCCTGTGACACAGTAGGATACTAATTGGAATGGCAGGGATATATCTTGTGATGTGCAAATGGAATGAGTGATGTGTAATGATAAATGGTTGAACTGTTTAACATCCTAAGGGAAACTGGGTAAGAGCAGGGGATGTTACATTTTGGAGGACATCTGAGAGATTGAACTCCATTTACATTGCTATTTCTAATTACCTTTATTGCTCCAATTGTGGTTTTAAAGGTCCACTGAAGAGTAATTTGAAGAAACCCATTTAAAATCATGTTGAATATTTAAAGTAGAAATTTCATTGTCAGCAAATTTCTCAGGCTAGCATAAAAACAGAGGGAGCTTTACAAGACTGAAATTTCAAGTGGGAGGGAGCTTAATTAGAAGAACTGCCTATCTCCTCTCTTCTAAAACTAGAAGAATAACTATGGCCTGAGAGAATTAGGAAATTGGAATTTATAGTTAGCAGTGTGATATTATAAGCAGCCCTTATTTTTCTCCGTCTTCTGTGTGTTTTTATCCAGAAGCTCATTTTCTTTAATGCTATGCATGAAATATTCTTTCCACTTCTCAAAGAACAGTTCTTACAGGAATGGTTTAAATTTAGTTATGGGCTAAGTGAGGAGAGTGGGAGTCATGAGGTAAAGATTCTTTGTGACTTTTCTGATAGCAGTAAGACTTTGGCTCAGTGTAATTTTTGTGTTACTACTCATTATTAGCTGACTGACTCATCCAAATGTGTTAATATGATATGAAATGCAACTAAAATTCTTTTAAATTTTTAACTAAAAATTCTTTCTTTAGCTTAGTGCTTTTTTCTTGTTGTTAGTGGTTAAAACAGTGGAGGAAAAAAGGCTCACTTTAAATTACCATCTACCATGCAGATAATACATTGTAATATACACATGTAATACATAATGTATGTAATATTAGCATAATATTACCTGACTCACCCAAATGTATTAATATTAAATGAAATGCAACTAAAATGCTTTTAAATTTTTAATTAAAATTTTTTTAGCTCAGTGCTTTTTTTGTTGTTGTTAGTGGTTAGAATAGTGGAGAAAAAAAGGCTCACTTTAAATTACTATCACCGTGTAGATAATACATTATAATATACACTTGTAACACATAATGTATATATTAGCATAATCAATAATGTATATAATATTACCTATTTGTAAGTTGTTTGACTTTGTCTTTACAAGTCATAGTGTTTCCTCATGTTGTCAGGATTTGGGGGGCTTTAGGAAAACGAATTTTAATTTCAGCCTAAGCAGAACACAGTGAAGTCAATTGATTGTAAAGAAAAATTTATACATTTCAAAGGCATATATATGATTTTAGATTGTTATTTAAAAGTCTTTTATTGTAAAATCTGGATGTTATTTAGGTATAATCTGTTTTTTTTTTTTTTTTTGGCATGTTTTGCAGCCCACTACAGTGATCGGCATATCATAGACGATCCATAAATGTTTATTGTTTTTTATTATCCATTTCTTACTTGTAATTCCTTTGGGTTATTAGTTTTACACTAAAATATGTTGACAGCATCTTGAAACATTTTTTTTTTTATTATACTTTAAGTTCTAGGGTACATGTGCACAACATGAAGGTGTGTTACGTATGTATACATGTGCCATGTTGGTGTGCTGCACCCATTAACTCGTCATTTACATTAGGTATATGTCCTAATACTATGCCTCCCCCCTCCCCTACTCCATGACAGGCCCTGGTGTGTGATGTTCCGCTTCCTGTGTCCAAGTGATCTCATTATTCAGTTCCTACCTATGAGTGAGAACATGCGGTGTTTGGTTTTCTGTTCTTGTGATAGTTTGCTGAGAATGATGGTTTCCAGCTGCATCCGTGTCCCTACAAAGGACACGAACTCATCCTTTTTTATGGCTGCATAGTATTCCATGGTATATATGTGCCACATTTTCTAATCCGGTCTATCACTGATGGACATTTGGGTTGGTTCCAAGTCTTTGCTATTGTGAATAGTGCTGCAGTAAACATACGTGTGCATGTGTCTTTATAGCAGCATGATTTATAATCCTTTGGGTATATACCCAATAATGGGATGGCTAGGTCAAATGGTATTTCTAATTCTAGATCCTTGAGGAATCGCCACACTGTCTTCCACAATGGTTGAACTAGTTTACAGTCCCACCAACAGAATAAAAGTGTTCCTATTTCTCCACATCCTCTCCAGCACTTGTTATTTCCTGACTTTTTAATGATCTCCATTCTGACTGGTGTGAGATGGTATCTCATTGTGGTTTTCATTTGCATTTCTCTGATGGCCAGTGATGTTGAGCATTTTTTCATGTGTCTGTTGGCTGCATAAATGTCTTCTTTTGAGAAGTGTCTGTTCATATCCTTTGCCCACTTTTTGATGAGGTTTTTTTTTCTTGTAAATTTGTTTAAGTTCTTTGTAGATTCTGGATATTAGCCCTTTGTCAGATGAGTAGATTGCAAAATTTTTCTCCTATTCTATAGGTTGCCTGTTCACTCTGATGGTAGTTTCTTTTGCTGTGCAGAAGCTCTTTAGTTTGATTAGATCCCATTTGTCAATTTTGGCTTTTGTTGCCATTGCTTTTGGTGTTTTATACATGAAGTCCTTGCGCATGCCTATGTCCTGAATGGTATTGCCTAGATTTTCTTCTAGGGTTTTTATGGTTTTACGTCTAACATTTAAGTCTTTAATCCATCTTGAATTAATTTTTGTATAAGGTGTAAGGAAGGGATCTAGTTTCAGCTTTCTACATATGGTTAGCCAGTTTTTCCAGCACCATTTATTAAATAGAGAATCCTGTCCCCATTTCTTGTTTTTGTCAGGTTTGTCAAAGATCAGATGGTTGTAGATGTGTGGTATTATTTCTGAGGGCTCTGTTCTGTTCCATTGGTCTATACTTCTGTTTTGGTACCAGTACCGTGCTGTTTTGGTTACTGTAGCTTTGTAGTATAGTTTGAAGTCAGGTAGCATGGTGCCTCCAGCTTTGTTCTTTTGGCTTAGGATTGTCTTGGCAATGTGAGCTCTTTTTTGGTTCCATATGAACTTTAAAGTAGTTTTTTCCAATTCTGTGAAGAAAGTCATTGGTAGCTTGATGGGGATGGCATTGAATCTATAAATTACCTTGGGCAGTATGGCCATTTTCATGATATTGATTCTTCCTATCCATGAACATGGAATGTTCTTCCAATTGTTTGTGTCCTCTTTTATTTTGTTGTGCAGTGGTTTGTAGTTCTCCTTGAAGAGGTCCTTCACATCCCTTGCAAGTTGAATTCCTAGGTATTTTATTCTCTTTGAAGCAATTGTGAATGGGAGTTCACTCATGATTTGGCTCTGTGTTTGTCTTTTATTGGTGCATAAGAATGCTTGTGATTTTTGCACACTGATTTTGTTGGTATCTTGAGACTTTGCCGAAGTTGCTTAAGAGATTTTGGGCTGAGACGATGGGGTTTTCTAAATATACAATCATGTCATCTGCAAATAGGGACGGTTTGACGTCCTCTTTTCCTAATGAATACCCTTTATTTATTTCTCCTGCCTGATTGCCCTGGCAAGAGCTTCCAACACTATGTTGAATAGGAGTGGTGAGAGAGGACATCTCTGTCTTGTGCCAGTTTTCAAAGGGAATGCTTCCAGTTTTTGCCCATTCAGTATGATATTGGCTGTGGGTTTGTCATAAATAGCTCTTATTATTTTGAGATACGTCCCATCAATACCTAATTTATTGAGAGTTTTTAGCATGAAGGGCTGTTGAATTTTGTCAAAGGCCTTTTCTGCATCTATTGAGATAATCATGTGGTTTTTGCCTTTGGTTCTGTTTATACGATGGATTACGTTTATTGATTTTTATTGATTTGTGTATGTTGAACCAGCCTTGCATCCCGGGGATGAAGCCCACTTGGTTATGGTGGATAAGCTTCTTGATGTGCTGCTGGATTCAGTTTGCCAGTATTTTATTGAGGATTTTCGCATCGATGTTCATCAGGGATATTGGTCTAAAATTCTTTTTTTTATTGTTGTGTCTCTGCCAGGCTTTGGTATCAGGATGATGCTGGCCTCATAAAATGAGTTAGGGAGGATTCTCTCTTTTTCTGTTGATTGGAATAGTTTCAGAATGAATGGTACCAGCTCCTCCTTGTACCTCTGGTAGAATTCGGCTGTGAATCCGTCTGGTCCTGGACTTTTTTTGGTTGGTAGGCTATTAATTATTGCTTCAATTTCAGAGCCTGTTGGTCTATTCAGGGATTCAACTTCTTCCTGGTTTAGTCTTGGGAGAGTGTATGTGTCCAGGAATTTATCCATTTCTTCTAGATTTTCTAGTTTATTTGCGTAGAGGTGTTTATAGTATTCTCTGATGGTAGTTTGTATTTCTGTGGGATCGGTGGTGATATCCCCTTTATCATTTTTTATTGCATCTATTTGATTCTTCTCTCTTTTCTTTATTAGTCTTGCTGGCGGCCTATCAATTTTGTTGATCTTTTCAAAAAACCAGGTCCTGGATTCATTGATTTTTTGGGGGGTTTTTTGTGTCTCTATCTCCTTCAGTTCTGCTCTGATCTTAGTTATTTCTTGCCTTCTGCTAGCTTTTGAATGTGTTTGCTCTTGCTTCTCTAGTTCTTTTAATTGTGATGTTAGGGTGTCAATTTTAGATCTTTCCTGCTTTCTCTTGTGGGCATTTTAGTGCTATAAATTTCCCTCTACACACTGCTTTAAATGTGTCCCAGAGATTCTGGTATGTTGTGTCTTTGTTCTCGTTGGTTTCAAAGAACATCTTTATTTCTGCCTTCATTTCGTTATGTACCCAGTAGTCATTCAGGAGCAGGTTATTCAGTTTCCATGTAGTTGAGTGGTTTTGAGTGAGTTTCTTAATCCTCAATTCTAGTTTGATTGCAGTGTGGTCTGAGAGACAGTTTCTTATAATTTCTGTTCTTTTACATTTGCTGAGGAGTGCTTTACTTCCGACTATGTGGTCAGTTTTGGAGTAAGTGCGACATGGTGCTGAGAAGAATGTCTATTCTGTTGATTTGGGGTGGAGAGTTCTGTAGATGTTTATTAGGTCTGCTTGGCGCAGAGCTGAGTTCAAGTCCTGGATATCCTTGTTAACCTTCTGTCTTGTTGATCTGTCTAATGTTGACAGTGGGGTGTTAAAGTCTCCCATTATTATTGTGTGGGAATCTAAGTCTCTTTGTAGGTCTCTAAGGACTTGCTTTATGAATCTGGGTGCTCCTGTATTGGGTGCATATGTATTTAGGATAGTTAGTTCTTCTTGTTGAATTGATCCCTTTACCTTTATGTAATGGCCTTCTTTGTCTCTTTTGATTTTTGTTGGTTTAAAGTCTGTTTTATCAGAGACTAGGATTGTAGCTCCTGCCTTTTTTTGTTTTCCATTTGCTTGGTAGATCTTCCTCCATCCCTTTATTTTGAGCTTATGTGTGTCTCTGCATGTGAGATGTGTCTCCTGAATACAGCACACTGGTGGGTCTTGACTCTATCCAATTTGCCGGTCTGTGTCTTTTAATTGGGGCATTTAGCCCATTTACATTTAAAGTTAACATTGTTATGTGTGTATTTGATCCTGTCATTATGATGTTAGCTGGTTATTTTGCTCATTAGTTGATGCAATTTCTTCCTAGCATCGAGGGTCTTTACAATTTGGCATGTTTTTGCAGTGGCTGGTACCTGTTGTTCTTTCCTATGTTTAGTGCTTCCTTCAGGAGCTCTTGTAGGGCAGGCCTGGTGGTGACAAAATCTCTCAGCATTTGCTTGTCTGTAAAGGATTTTATTTCTCCTTCACTTATGAAGCTTAGTTTGGCTGGATATGAAATTCTGGGTTGAAAATTCTTTTCTTTAAGAATGTTGCATATTGGCCCCCACTCTCTTCTGGCTTATAGAGTTTCTGCCAAGAGATCAGCTGTTAGTCTGATGGGCTTCCCTTTGTGGGTAACCTGACCTTTCTCTCTGGCTAACCTTAACATTTTTTCCTTCATTTCAACTTTGGTGAATCTGACAATTATGTGTCTTGGAGTTGCTCTTCTCGAGGAGTACCTTTGTGATGTTCTCTGTATTTCCTGAATTTGAATGTTGGCCTGCCTTGCTAGGTTGGGGAAGTTCTCCTGGATAATATCCTGCAGAGTGTTTTCCAGCTTGGTTCCATTCTCCCCGTCACTTTCAGGTACACCAATCAGACGTAAATTTGGTCTTTTCACAGAGTCCCATATTTCTTGGAGGCTTTGTTTGTTTCTTTTTACTCTTTTTTCTCTAAACTTCTCTTCTTGGTTCATTTCATTTATTTGATTTTCAATCACTGATACCCTTTTCCAGTTGATCGAATCAGCTACTGAAGCTTGTGCATTTGTTATGTAGTTCTTGTGCCATGGTTTTCGGCTCCATCAGGACATTTAAGGTCTTCTCTACGCTGTTTGTTCTAGTTAGCCATTCACCTAATGTTTTTTCAAGGTTTTTAGCTTCTTTGCGATGAGTTTGAACTTCCTCCTTTAGCTTAGATAAGTTTGATCTTCTGAAGCCTCCTCTCAACTCATCAAAGTCATTCTCCGTCCAGCTTTGTTCCATTGCTGGCGAGGAGCTGCGTTCCTTTGGAGGGGGAGAGGTGCTCTGATTTTTAGAATTTTCAGCTTTTCTGCTCTGTTTTTTTCCCCATCTTTGTGGTTTTATCTACCTTTGATATTTGATAATGGTGACGTACAGATGGGATTTTGGTGTGGACGTCCTTTCTGTTTGTTAGTTTTCCTTTTAACAGTCAGGACCCTCAGCTGCATGTCTGTTGGAGTTTGCTAGAGGTCCACTCCAGATCCTGTTTGCCTGGGTATCAGCAGCAGAGGCTGCAGAACAGCGAATATTGCTGAACAGCAAATGTTGCTGCCTAATTGTTCCTCTGGAAGCTTTGTCTCAGAGGGGTACCCGGCCATGTGAGGTGTCAGTCTGACCCTACTGGGGGCTGCCTCCCAATTAGGCTACTCAGGGGTCAGGGACCAACTTGAGGAGGCAGTCTGCCCATCTCACATCTCAAAACCTGTGCTGGGAGAACCGCTACTCTCTTCAAAGCTGTCAGACAGGGACATTTAAGTCTGCAGAGGTTTCTGCTGCCTTTTGTTTGGCTATGCCCTGCCCCCAAAGGTGGAGTCTACAGAGGCAGGCAGGCCTCCTTGAGCTGCGGTGGACTCCACCCAGTTCCTGGTGGCTTTGTTTACCTACTCAAGCCTCAGCAATGGTGGGTGCCCTTCCGCCAGCCTTGCTGCTGCCTTGCAGTTCGATCTCAGACTGCTTAGCTAGCAATGAGCAAGGCTCCATGAGCGTGGGACGCTCCGAGCCAAACTCGGGGATATAATCTCCTGGTGTGCCATTTGCTAAGACTGTTGGAAAAGCGCAGTATTAGGGTGGGAGTGACCCGATTTTCCAGGTGCTGTCTGTCACAGTTTCCCTTGGCTAGGAAAAGGGAATTCCCTGACCCCTTGGGCTTCCCGGGTGAGAGATGCCTCACCCTGCTTTGGCTTATGCTCGGTGGGCTGCACCCACTGTCCTGCACCCACTGTCCAACAAACCCCAGTGAGATAAACCTGGTACCTCAGTTGGAAATGCAGAAATCACCTGTCTTCTGTGTCGCTCACGCTGGGAGCTGTAGACTGGAGCTGTTCCTATTTGGCCATCATGGAACCACCCTCTTGAAGCATTTGTTTTTTTTTTTTTTTTTTTTTTTTAGACGGTGTCTCGTTCTGTTGCCCAGGCTGGAGTGCATTGGCCGGCTCTCAGCTCACTGCAAGCTCCGCCTCCTGGGTTTATGCCATTCTCCTGCCTCAGCCTCCCGAGTAGCTGGGACTACAGGCGCCCGCCACTGCGCCCAGCTAATTTTTTGTATTTTTTAGTAGAGACGGGGTTTCACTGTGTTAGCCAGGATGGTCTCGATCCCCTGACATCGTGATCTGCCCATCTCGGCCTACCAAAGTGCTGGGATTACAGGCTTGAGCCACTGTGCCCGGTCCAGCATTTCTTAATAGTCATTCCTCATTGCTTATTATTATATCCAAGTATTCATATTTCTCTTGCTGATAATGTTTGGTTTTCTTCTTCCCCAATAGTTTTTAAATTGTTGGCATACATTTTACATTAATAAGTTCTTAAAATCTTGCCTCTTTCTTTGGAAGGAAGCACAAGAATTTAGTCAGTGTTCTAAACATCTGTGAGATAAGAAAAGGGACAAAAATGATCTTATATCATTTGTGGTACCATTTTAAATTGCGATAATTTTTCATTACTCTAAATTTGTGAAAGAAGATGGTATATTGATTAAACTCTTGGATTTATTGAGTGGATATTAAGACAATAAATAGTAATTGGAAGACTGGGAGCAGGATCACATGCTTCTGAGGTGGCTCTCAATTCAAAACACAGAACTTGAGAAAAAGCATTAGAATACAATTTTATGTATCCATTCTTTCATTTGTGTATTTATTTGTTCAACAAATATTTGTCTGAATGAACTACATACTAAGCAGTGTCACAGATACCAAGGACACCGTGGAGTATACGGCAAGATCTCAATCTCTGTGTTGTCCATGGGACTTCCATTGTAGTGGAGGAAGTAGACACTATTTTTATTTTGATTAAGTGCTATGAAGAAGAAGCAGATTGAAGGGTTAGAGAGAGACTCGGTATCCCACTGACTCCTCTGTTTCAACATGTCCAAAATTGAACTCATCGTTTTACCTCTAAAGTCTTTGTAAATTTTCTAACTTGGTTGATGCCCCATTTTTCACTCTAGTCACCCAGATTAGAAAGCGGGGATTCATCTTTGCTTTCTCTCTTATCCCACACATTCAATCAGTTCTGAAGTTGTACCATTCATCTCTGTAGTATTTTTTCTTTTCCATTTCATCAATTTCTGGCCCTCATCTGTGTCTGGTTTAGTGCAGCACTCACTAACTGCCTAACTGGCATCTCTGCTGCTAGTCTGGGCTACTTCAGATCCATCAACCATGAACCATTAGTATGATGTCTTACATGCTGAAAATGAAAATCTGCTGAACCCTGTCCTTGATGCTCTTCTGCTTAAAGTACCTAACTCCTTTGTGTGTCATTGCAAGTTCTCTGTGATCTGGACCCTGCCTACTTCTGTAGCTTCACTTTTGCCACTCTCTGCTCACGTTTTACACCTCAACAATGATGAATGTTTGCATTTCCCCACCTGTACCACACTGCTTTTGTCTCTTTTTTTTTGAGACGGAGTCTTGCTCTGTTGCCTAGGTTGTAGTGCAGTGGTGCGATCTCAGCTCACCATGGCCTCTGCCTCCCAGGTTCAAGTGATTCTCCCGCCTCAGCCTCCTGAGTAGCTGAGCTTACAGGCCTGCACCACCATGCCTGGCTAACTTTTGTGTTTTTAATAGAGATAGGGTTTCACCATGTTGGCCAGGCTGGTCTCAAACTCCTGACCTCACGTGATTCACCCACCTTGGCCTCCCAAAGTGTTGCGATTACAGACATGAGCCACCACGCCCAGCCCACACTGCTTCTCCTATGTTTCCTTTTATCATGGTATCCCTTTGCCATTTATTTCCCCTGACCCCACATTGCCTGAATAGTGGTTCTTATCTCTTCAGACTAGGCTCATTGTTTCTCCCATGCACTCGCCCTGTTAGACTGGCTTAGGAAGCCCACCTCAGTGCTCCCCTGTTACAGTTTATCTTGTTTTTACCACATTGTTTTATAATGTTCTGTATTTGTGTACCTGGTTCTCATTAAATTGTGGAGTCTTTAAGGGCAGGAAGTGAATTTTACAGATCTTCATCTTCCTGACAACGCACGTAGAGGGCATTCAGTGAATGCTTGTTCAATTTGTGACCTTAAAAATCTTGAAAAAAAATTGAGATCTCAAATGAAAAAACAGACAAAACTTGGAAGTAATTTATTATGAAAAGTAAAATATTAGTCACCGTCAGTGCTTGTTCATGAAACTCTTAATTCATGGACAGTGTCAAGCATAGACCAGCACAGTTTGGATTGCTAGGACTGTGTTAGTGAAATTTTACTCAAAATAATCAAACATTTTGGAGGTGTTTTTGGTGGGGAGGGGGATGGAGGTGGTAGAAATACCATGTTTCCAAGCCAGTTTTCTTTTTCCCTTCATCGTGGTCCCTTGGGGAGGAAAACAGCGTCTTTTCAGATGGGCTCCTCTACTCTTGCCTTTGGTGTCCTCCGCGCTGTGGTGTCCAAGGCCCTTTTCTCTCACTGTGCCAGTTCTTCCTGGGCAATTTTATCCTCCTCTTGATTTAACTGCTTATGACTCCCATATCTCTCTCTTGAGCATCAGACTTGTATGTCCACCTACCTATTGGATGGGATGTTTGTAAATCCTAAGAAAAGGCATGTCAGACTCTACCTATCCCAAGCAGGGGTCTTTATTTCTCACTCATATCTGTTAGCTTCCCTCCTATGTCCCTGTCTCAACGAAGGACACTGTTGTCCACTGAGTTATGGAGGCCAGAATTCTCTGTGTCATTTTTCACTCCTTGAGCTCCTCGTTCCCTGCATCCTGAGGGTTCTGCCATCTACATGTAGGTCAGATTCATCCACTTTGCTGTGTGTCTACTGCCACTATGTTATTCTAGGCCACCATTATGTCTGCTTCTCCAGACTTTCTCCCTTTAAATCATTTTCCAGGCTGCAATAAGAGTGATGTTTCTAAACCATGCCAGTGTCATTCCCCTATGTGCAAAGCTTTTAAGTGTTTAGTTGGTAGGGATAATCTTTGAGATTTCTTAGATATGGCTTACAAGGTGGTTGCCACTATATTATTTTCAGCTTCTTTCGACTTTTTTTTTCCCTTAAATGTGCCTTCTTGTTTTCTAGCCTTTGCCAACCAGTTTTTCATCACAGAATACTCTCTCCTACCCCTCTTCCTCTGGTTAACTGTTCATTTTCATTCCACCGTTGGTTTAGATATTATATCTTCCAGGGTCCTTGCCTGTCATTCTAATTTATTTTGCCCTAGAATCTTACACTGCTGTTATGTCATAGCATTTTGCTATATTGTAATTGTTTGACTCTCCCATGGGATTATAAGTTGTGTGAGGGCCAGGACTGTCTGTGTCTTGTCAGCAGTGGAACCTAGTGCCTAACATGGAGCATGGAACGTGGCACAATGTCAATACTTTCTGTTGAATGAATGACTTATTTAGCATGTTAGTCATTGATTATTGTTTATCCATTTGAAATTCATTTCCTGGAAAAAAGCTCACGTTCTGATTTGTGGATGAGTTTATAGTAGAACCTCAATTCAAAAGAGTTCCTTCACTTTAAGGAGAAAGAGATAGCTAAGAAGAAAATAGGCTTAGCAGGATTAGTTTATGAAGCAGCTATTTTGTCTTACTCTCACATGTCTGTGCACCTGTCAGAAATCGTTACAATTCCTATTTCAAGATATTAGCTGTTCAATTTTGTCTAATATGTACTTCATTTCCTCCTATATAAAAATGGAATATTTATTTGGTTAAGAGCTTGGAATCTGGAGTAAGAGTTAAGTAGGTCTACATCCTAGCTATGCTTTTTACTTGTTCTCTGAACTTGGCCAAGCTACAAAACTTTTCTGAGCCTCAGTTTCTACCTTTGTAAAATGATGGTATTAATAGTACCCCATGCTCATAGTGATGATGTGAAGATTCAAGGAAATAATGGATGCAAAGCTTTTAGTGCAGTGCCTGGAACATACAAAGAACTCCGTAAGTTGTCTGTGATCTTTCTAATTTTTAAACGATTTCAGCATCTCAGTTGAAAGGGAACTTCAAGTGTCTAAGGTTGTAAAACTATCAGTTAGAAAATTCAGTGTATCAAAGCAACCAATTCCTTGAGTTTCTGGTTAACTAAAATATAAATAAAATTTTCACCATTGAGTTATACTTTGTTAATGCTTTTCCCAAGAATACCAGTTTCCAACTTTGAATGCAAGATAGAGTCATTTCTAAATAAGTGTCCTCTAAGAGTGAGAGGTATATTTTGAATGTGGATGTTATTTTTCTAGTTGAAACAGGAATGTAGAGTACAGGAAAATTAACTTTCTGTTCTCTACAAATGTTGCTTTTATCTTCTTCAGTAATTTAAGGAACTGTTAAAATTCATATCTTAATAAAATAGATTGTATCTTGGTAGAAAATATGAGTGCACATGCCAAAAATGGGGTGTGTGTGTGTGTGTGTGTGTGTGTGTGTGTGTGTGTAGCCCCTTTTAGCGTCTTTGCGGAGATGCAGTATCCTGAATTTCCTACTCATCTGCTTGTTTTTCTTTGCTGGTTGAGTTCAAAAATTTTTTCCTTTATTGAAATTTTACTGAAGTCTGTGGTACTTGCAGACCTAGCACAAGTGCTAGATTTCATTCCAGTGTGTCTTCAGATTTGCTTCATTTCACATCATTGAATATGGGATGGGACTTCAGGGTAGGACCAGTCTTCTACGTACCTTCTATTTAAAGAGATCAGAGGTTGGACACAGTGGGTCAAGCCTGTAATCCCAGCACACTTTGGGAGGCTGTGGTGGGAGGATCACTTGAGGCTGAGAGTTTAAGACCTGTCTGGGCAAGGAAGCAAGACCCCGTTTCTATAAAAAAATTAGAAATTAGCCAGTCTCAGTAGCACGTGCCTATAGTCATAGCTGCTTGAGAGGCTGCGACAGGAGGATTGCTTGACCCCAGGAGTTTGAGGCTGCAGTGAGCTGCGATCATGCTACTGTACTCTAGCCTGAATGACAGAGTGAGACCCATCTCTTTTTAAAAAAGTTAACAACAACAACAAAAAAGATCAGAAATCTTATATATCCCTTTAATCAGATACTTACTTTTGTTTTATGATAAGTAACTTATGTTTGTGGTTGGTAACTACAAAGAAAGTAAATAGAGTGTTCAGTCTTTCCTTGAAATGTACTTTGAATTAAAAATCTGTATTTCTGGTACAAGTATGAGTTAAGATAAAATGTTAAAAAGTAAAAGCCAGTATAATAAGTTCTTTCAATGTTTTTTCCTAGAGCTGACTTTTTTGAAGACGAGGCGATTGAACAGATTTTGAAATATAATCCTTGGTGGACTGACAAATATTCAAAAATGAAGGCCTTTTTGGAAAAGAGTCAGGAGGAAGAAAATCATGCTGCATTAGGTAAGGAACTCAAATTCGGCTAATTTGTTTCATTTTAAAATCTTATGGTATATGTACCACATTTACTGCCTTCCATATTATTAAGCATATAGATGTAATTGCCTTATAATGTTAAAATATGAGTTTGAATTGCTAGTTTTGGAAATGACGTCTTTGCCTCTGACTGGAACATGCCACTAAGTAATTAGGCTTATTTGTGTTGGAAAATTCTTTTGAAGTATGTTTTCCTTTAGAATCATTGGAGTTCTTTTACAATTAATTATTTTTTAAAACCTAAATTTAGGGATATGATCACACAGGACATTTGTAGTTTCTCAATAACCTGCTTAAGAGGTATGAACATTCTTCTTTGGTAAGGACATTTGAGTATTCGTAATGGGGGGAAAAGACCCAGGTGGGAAAAGACCTAGATGGACATGTTATTACCACCTTGTCTAAGTACAGCGTTGATATATTAAGACTATACATTAGAAATATAACATTTGCAGACAGATCAAGGAAAGAACACGCATGTTTTCTGTCACACTGATTTGGCTTTTATTTACATATTAAAAATAAAATTTCAGTGTTTAAATGGAAAGAATACACACATATGTACATTCTGAAGAATACTGAATGGAATATAGACTTTTTCCACCTCAAGTTCCTCTTCCCAGAAGTAATCACTATTAGTAATTTTGGGGATATTTTAGAAATATATATTCCCACATCTAAATAGTTGCTTTTAGAAATGTCTACACATAGACTCACGTATACCCGGTTCGTACCTTGTTGTTTTCAATTTGTAGTGTGTTGCACATCTTCCATATCAGTATGTACAGATCTACTTGAAGCTTTTCATGATTACCTAGTATCCCATTGGATTTTTTTTCATGATTGATGGATATTTGGGCTGTTTACAACTGGTGGACATTTGGGTGATTTCCTGCTTTCTGCAGTTGCAAATAATATATATAGTGACTTTCTTTGACCACTCATTCTGAAGTAGCTGCAGGGTCTCTAATGCATCACAGTTTTTTATTTTCTGCATATCAGTGCAATAACCTGTTATCTGCTATTTTTTCAGTGTCTAGTATAATGCCTGTTATACAAAGGTACTCAATAAATATCTATAAATATTGTAATAAATATTTTTATGGTTAAGTTTTATTAAAGTTTAGGTGATTTCTAGCAGATCAAAACATTGCTACTATAATATTTTAGAAAAAAGAGGATTAGCTTTAGTGCATCACAGAAGCTCATTATAGTGACTCTTGTTATGGATTTATTGTCGTTTTCAACAAATCCTGACTTTTATATTTGAGTTTAAGCAGCTTTCAGACTTCTCACGTTCTATATGTATATATAGGCACATTTTCAGGTTTAGGATTGCTAACACAATTTAGATAGTTAACTGTATATGCTAGATAGATCTGGTCATAAAGTTTGAGCAAACTTAAATCATCTAGTATATCAATTGGTCTGAGTCAGTTTCCCTAATTTTTGCACAGTATTTTAATGAGTGGTGTGGGAGAAAATTGATGGTTGCGTAGTTGAGTTTTCTGTCCACCAGGGTGAGCTAGTGGCCCTAAAAATCAAGAGAAGGCATTCCCTTTGATTTAAATTCTAACTTGCTCTACTTTGATAAATTGTAGCTTATTCTCAGTCCAGTTTTCTGTGTCAGCAATGCTTTGAGTTAGTCTTCTCTGTGTAATTTTAGCAGGAGATCAAGCCACTCAGTCCTTTTAACCACCTGCCCTCCTGACCCTTCATCTGACCCATGGCTGATAGCCAGGCTGGTGCCTCAGGAACAGTCACAGTCTGCAAAGCCATTATGATGATTCATTCTAAAAACCACCTTTAAAAATAGCAAGGACATGTGATCCAAGGTAGAAGAACTTGAGCTTTGTGTTGAACAGAGTGTCTCTTCCAATAATACCAAATATAAGATATAAACTCAGTGTAGGCTTGGGGTTGGACTTCTTGTTCCACCACATACTTGCGATATGATCTTGCACCTTTGGATTGCTGTGGAAATCCTGTACCTACCTCAGAGTTGTCCTGAGATTGAATGAAACGTTATATTTAAAATCCTGTAAATGTTAGAAATTATTATTATAGAGTAAAATCAGTCACAGGAGAGCCAGGAGTTGGTTAGTTTCTCTGTGAAATTACAATTTTTATACATTTTTTAGAAAGCTTTAAGGGAAAATTCCTTGTTAACAAAATTTCTCTCCCATTTAAAAAATTCTGGTTCAAATATTTGAGGCACTCAGAATTGGAGGAATAAATTGAAGTGTGTTGAGCCAGGATAAAATATGGGGGAAAAGAAATAAACCAAGAAATAAACCTCACAGTGTTCTGCTTAGCTGCGGTGCCTGCTGCTGTACCTTTTCCCCTCTTCCTCTTTGTTCTTTGCCTCTCTGGCCTTCTTCCTCCTTGTGTCATAGCTGTGGGCTGTTGTCTGTTTAACACCTCCTCATCAGGTGTTGCCAGGCAGATATAACAGTGCAGGTGAGGGGTGTACCTTTGATTTGTTCTGTATCATAAAATATTAACCTAGATTGCTTTGAATTCCAGATAAGCCTTAGGTGGTGAACTTTGCTCCCTCTCTTTCTCCCTCGGTTGTAATTCTTGTCATTTTCATCACAGCCCTGAGTTACAACAGGGAGACTTTTCTCCAGCTTTGTAGTGATCCGGATTTTCCTCCCCAAAGGCTTGTAAATGGAAGTGTTAAACGCTATGCTTCCCCTGAGCTCTGGTTTCATGAGGATGAACTTACCGCATTTCCCATGTTGTCTTTCAGTGGTTAATCTGAAGCTCCAGAGTCTTGGCACGTTATTGCATGTTATGACACCACATAACATTTATAGTCAATGAACTTCCTAGCAGGGACATCCTGTTTGGCACCAGTGAGCCCTTCAGTGTTTGTAGAGATAACTGTCAGTGTCAACTTTGAAAGTTGTAGCACTGCAGGGCTACCCATTTAGGCTGAAGGTTTGAATGCAGCACAATTTTTTCTGGTTCCCTTGATCTGGTTCCAATGAATGTACAATGTAATAGACAGATGTGCATTACTCTGAGAGCATCGAGATCCTTTGTGATTTAATTGTTGACCTAGATAAGAGGGATGTTTGGGAGGGGGATTTAGAGAGGAAGGGAGGATTTAAAAATAACAAAATTAGAAAATATTTGGGAGAGAAAAGTGACTACCTTGCAGACATCTTTCCATTTTGATGAGAGTCCCTTTGCAGCCTTCAGACATATTGGTGGTGTTTTGATGTTGGGAGGTGGTCCTCGGCCATTTGCTTCAATGCTCGAGTACCAGTTTCCTCCTCAAATGTACTGAGTTCAACTGACTTTTATTTCACTGGAGATTGTTTTTAAAAGTATAATTAACCAAAACATTGTGAACTATATGGCAAAGCTGCTTTGTAGTGTAGCTAAGTCATATAAATGCTTGACAAATGTTACTCATGGTGGCAATCATCCAAGCATTGTTGGCACTGCATCTGTAGTTATTTCCAGTACTGCTGCTAGGTTAGACTTGATTGTGTGCAAACTTCCCCCAAGTTCCCCTTTGGGTGATATGATTTATAGCTCTAATAAAAAAGGCCTTAGGGAGCTCAGACTTTTGGTTTCTCTAGTGATTTCCTGGTTTGTTGTTATTGTTATTTATCATCTCTAATTTCTTTGCTTGAATTTCAGAATTTAAATGCATTTGTGTATTATTAATGAAGTAGGCCACAATGGAACTTATAAATGCTCAGTAAAAGGTGGAAGTGTTTTAGGGAAAGTCTAACAGCTCCTAGTATCCAAGAATTCAGAAGAATAATTCAAGTAGGTTTTTCTTCTGTGCACAGTTACTGAAAATGACTAATGTAGAAACACTTCCATGTGCGTAATGTAACATCAGAACCTACATTGCCTAGATCAACTTTTACAAATGATTAAGCATCGATAGGTATGATTACTTAAAAATGAAGGCATAAATATGTGGAGAGTTGACATGTTGCTAAATAGTTTCTGGGCAAGCTTACTTTGTGATTGAGAATTATGTGGGAGCAGGGATCTTTATTAGTCAACTAGGATATAAAGATATTTCTCTAGTCAGATATCATGAACACCTGGCATTTTCCCATTAGCTAAATTAATGAACATCTCGAAAACCATACCTAAGGGAATACTGTCTCAAACCCTCTTGCTAAATACCAGGAGTCTTAAAATATTTTGTCAGGTATGCTTTCTTCCTGCAGTGAGTATGTTCCTTCATGCCATTTCCTTAAATCAAATTGCTTAAAGTGAACTGAGAGCTTTTATTTAAATTAAGGAATCTTCAGATGTGTCCTCCAATGAGGCAATCAGCACTCAGTTTATCTGTCTTATTGATTAAATCTAGTAAATTTTAAATTAAACACAGTTGACCTTGAGCAAAACATGTTTGAAATGCATAGGTCTGCTTTTATGGGGATTTTCTTTTGCCTCTGCCACCCCTGAGATAGCAAAACCAAGCCTTCCTCTTCCTCGTTTTCCTCAGTCTACTCAATGTGAAGACCAGGATGAGGACCTTGATTTATGATGCTATACCTCCACTTAATGGATAATTTAATCTTAAAGAGACTTCATGTACAATTCAAGGATTGGGGAAACCTTAACTAAAGCTATAAATCCAGAATATTGTCTTAAAAAAAAAAAGATGGACATATTTGACTACATGAAAAATAAATGCTTCAATGGCAAAAGGTACCATAAACAAAGTCAGTAGAGATATGGTAGCTTTGGAAAGATGATTAGGGTTTATATCTATAATATACAGGATTCTTAATTTGACAAGACAAGCCATCCAATGGAAGAAAAAACTGGACAAAACACATACGAATGGGTTACTCATAAGAGTGCAAATCCAGATTGCTTACAAACCAAGAAACTAGTGCTTAAAGTTGAGCATTTGGAGAAATACTAAGTGAAATAACAATGATAAGTCACCGTTTTAGTTCTCTTTTGCTGTATAACAAATTATCACAAGCTTCACACAGTGTACGTTCATGATCTCAGTTTCCGTGAGTCAGAAGTTGGGCCTGGCTTACCTGGGTCCACTGTGTAAGGTCTTGCAAGGCTGTAGCCAAAAATACCCATCTTATTTTTTTAAAAAACAAATGTTGGAGGCTGTGTTTCCTGGAGCTCAAGGTCTTCTTCCAGTCTCACATGATTGTTGGCAGAATTTAGTTCCTCGCAGATACAGAACTGAGGCCCCTACTTTGTTGCTGGCTGTCAGCTGGGGGCCACTCTTCGATCTTAGAGGCCCCTACAGGTCCCTGCCATATAGCCTTCTCACAGGCTCTCTCACTTCACCGTGTGACATTTCTTCAAAACTAGCAGGTGAGTCCCTGGCTTTGGTCTGCTAATAATGGAATGTAATCATGGAAATGACTGTCCCATTGCCTGGCCGTATTCTGTTGGATAGAAGCAAGTCACAAGCTCCATCCCCACATAGTGATATGACTCATTGGAGGTCATCTTGGAATTCTGCCTGCTATACTCAATTTATTAACCTGGAAATGATTGTAAAAAAGCTGTTACATTTCTTGCCAGGGGAAAGTGGGAGGTATGTGTAGGAAGAGGAACTTCTATTCATGACTGTGAGAAAGGAGAGTTATTGTAGCCTTTAAGTAAAGTATCCTTCTAAAACAGATACTTTTTTAACCCAGTCAATCCAGTCTCGAGAGTCTACTTTATGGAAATAAAGCCTCTAATATCCAAGGACAGAGGATAAGGATATTTATTGCAGCATTTTTAGCAGTGGCAGAAAGCTAGAAGCAACGTGAGTGCCCATCAGTAGGGGGAGTGGTTGGATAGAGCATGGTACGTTTTGGAATATTATACTCCTTTACAAAAATTAGTTACACACCAGTTGACTTTTAGGGATTTGCCAGAGGTATTGTTGAGTGAGAAGGGCTAGATGGAGAAAAATGACCTAGTTATTTGGGTCAAGGGAGGGCGTAGGAAGTACAAACTCCCTAGTATGTATGCTTGTGTGTCTGTATATGATTACATGTCTGTAGAGAAAACTATGGAATGATATATACTAGATTTTTAGTGGGTGAGAGGCTGTTGACGAATATTCAGGTGGAGAGAGGGTGCTAAGCAAAAGAAGAAAAGGAAAAAGGAACCATGTTGTAAAGAAACAGTCTCATCCCACAAGTCTAATGTATGTGATGTGGTCATATGTAAAACTTGATTTATATGGTAGACAGTATGAGATTTTAATGGATTAATTTGAATTGAAATTTAGTTTAGTTTAAATGTAACAATTTTAATTGATTAATATCTGGGAATATTCCTATTTCTTGGTATAGGACTTTCAAATGGATAATGAATAGTTTCAGTGTACTTTAGCGCTTTCTGTTGTCAAAATGTGTTATCTTAATTTTAAAGTCACTAACTGGCATTCAGACACCTTAAGTACAGAACAGTGTAGCAAAAAAGGGAGGGCTGGGAATTAAGGAATAGGTATTATTTCGAAAAATCTTTATTCAGCCCTATTAGGATTTGAGCAGACTCACAGCTCTTACTAAAACTGTGACGTCTACTTAAGTTATTTATATATCCAGAGTTAAGTAGAAATAACTTTTATTTCAGTTTCTATAATCAAAGTTCTAATTTTGACATATCTTCCACATTGGGGGATTTACAAAAATGAATGAAACATCTAATTTTTAAATGGGTTTTCTTCTAGTGTCTTTTTCTGAAGAAGAGAAATATCAGCTACGAAAATTTGTCAATAAATCTTATCTGCTGGACAAGAAAGCCTGTCGTCAAGTGTACTACAGTTTGATTGATATCCTTCTGGCATATTGCTATGAAACCCGTGTCACTGAAGGAGAGAAGAATGTAAGTGCTTGTATGTGTGTGTGTTGCCATAGATGACTGTGCTGAGTAAACTGCATTAAAGCATCAGTCTTTCTTGTCTAGAGTAGAACTGGTGGTGATTAGGTATTCAGGGGATGCCCCCGGCAGGGTTGCGTGTGTGGGGTGGTGGTGGTGGGTACCCACATGCAATCATACATTGCTTAGTCGGTCTTTTCCAGTTTTCTCTTGGGACTAGTCTCTGCAAAATAGCAGAGTAGGGAAGTTTAAGGGAGTAAAGCTGAGAGTAGAGAGGAAGGCTACTCTGAGCCCTCATCTCTTTTAGGCCAGAGAAGTGCTCTGTCACATGACACTTCACATTGGCCAGGGGGTAAACTACCATACCCATTTATATTCTTTCTCTCAGCCAGAAGTCAGCAGATGCAAAATATGGCATTTTACAAAATAAAGAAATCTTAGTATTTACCTGCAAGTGTCCCTCAATTCATAGAGTGTGTGGATTTCTGAAAAATTATATGTAAATCAGATTTTTTAAAACCGGAATTATATCTTTTTTTGCTATTTAAAGGGATCATGTTATAAAAGTAAATCTTTTTGTAAATTATTTCTTAATCTTTTAAAAAATAATATAGACTTTATTGTATTTCTTCTTAAACCATATTTGATATTGTAAACTTCCTTTTCACCTATACCATTGATTGTATATTTAAAAAGGCTGGAAACCAAAAAACAGCCTTTCTAGTTAGTGTGGCGCTGCAGCTGTTTATAATTGTCCTCGCTCTAAAGGTTATTTTTGATCTGAGCATAACTTTCCTTTTTTGAATTACACAAATAATTCATATTGTAAAGGAAAATATACAAACGAAGGAAATAATTAAGATTTCCTGTAATTTTAGTCATCAGAAATAACCGTTGTTACGTGGCGATGTATCTATTTCCAGTCTTCTTTCAGTCCTTGGGTCCTAACGTATATACTATTTAACCTGCTTTTTTCACTCAACATTATAGCACTAGGATGGTATTAGAGTTAGAATTTTCTGTGTACCAATTTTTTTGTTGTCATGATTCTGAAAATTTCTAGGGTGACTCTTGACGTTTGTGTCTGACTCCAAGATGACTATTAATTGAGTGTGCTAAGGCTACTTAATATATCTGAAAATACTTTTGGTTTTCACTCATCTTTTAAAGATACTGTAAATGGAGAAAATGTTTTCTTTGACAAAAAATGCTTCATATTGAATCTTGAAAAGATGAGTGTTTAGGTATACTTGAAAAAATTTACCATTTTTTATTCTTGTATTTGTGTATTTAAAATCATCAAGTCTTACAACTTGAGACCTCCTCTAGAATGTGCTTATTCTCACCAGCATTCTCTGAAAGATCAATTTTTCTAGCAGCTTCTTAAGTGCCACAGGTAATACTTCAACATTATCTTTGATTCCTTTGATAGATTATTTATGGATTGTTTGGGAGGCATGTAACTTAGTTGAAAAAGGACAAAAATTGAGCAGGGATTACTTTGCTTTAACTTTTAGTTTCAAAACCCCTGGTTATTTGCTCTTGTGTTCTGGTACTTTTATCAGTAGAAAAGTTTTATTTTCAAAAATCCCAAGTAAAGTAAACAGAAACTTCCCACTGATAGTCTCTGCATCAGCAAAATAATTATTTTTCTATAGTTGTGAACACTTCTTAGTTCTCATATATCAGTGATCCTCAGACACTGGTTGAAAAAATGGATTTCTTTGGTTTGTTTAAATGACTTTACCTTTAATGTGATGGTACTCTTTTCTCCAAAACAAATACAGGTTGAATCTGCATGGAATATCAGGAAACTGAGTCCAACACTATGCTGGTTTGAGGTATGATTTCCAGTTGCAGTTGTTTAGAGTTTGTTGTTCAGGAAGTTATTTTTGTTGTTTTTACATCATTTGGGGTAATTCAAGCAATTCCTTGAATTTTTAAAAATAGAAGCTCTATTGTACAAGTTTGTTTTCCATCTTTTTAATAAAATTCTGATAATGAAACCAGGTAGAGTATTTTGGAAGTTGGGGGAGGGAAACACACTTCGGAGAGAGGATGGAGACATGGTTTGTTGGGAAAGAATGTGGGGTAGAGTGAGAGGTGTGTTGTAAGCTGGCATGTATTTACTGGAGCTTGAAACTCAAAGATGGAAGCAAACCTAGGTGATAAGTGACCATCAGGGTCTATGCCAAGAATAAACACACACACACACACACGAAAAATAATGTTTTTATATGTTTTATATATATATATATATATATGTATATGTATATGTAAGAAAAACTTCACCTGTTCTCAGTAAGTCTGTGAGGTAAGTGTTGCAGGTTTTACAGGTGAGGAAACTTAGATCATATAGCTTAAATCACTTATCTTAAGTCCTGCAATTCAAATGTAGTCTGGTTACATTTGATAACTCTTTTAGTATGGTAGTAATTGTTTCTGTGTTCTGAAAGATGGTTGTGCAGGTCTCACCAAAAATACCAAAGGATAGTGTCTTTAAATTTATAAGTTTTTAACAAACTTGTACATCAAAACAGTAATTAAAAGCAGAAACTTTAAAAAAGTATCAAGATTATATCATCAATGAAAACAGCCAGTATTTTTTAAGTTGCAAAATCCAGGTTGGTTCATTGACGTCACTTTGTTAAAATAATAGGTAAGATGTAAACAGGAACTGAAACACTTACTTCATTATAGAATCTTACTACTCCAAAAATGATTCAAGGACAAACAACCTGACCAGCGGCTTCAGCTGGGAGCTCATTAGAAAGACAGCATTTCAGTCCCACCTCACACCCACCGAATCAGAACCAGAATTTGTAGCAAGATCTCTGGGGAGTTTGTATGCCTACTGAAGATGAAAAGTGCTCCCCTCTAGGCTTCATTGGAGTTCCTCATGTTGCCATGATCAGCATATAATAGAGGAATCGGTTTCTGTGTTAGCATTTATTAATATGTTGGAAGTAGTTGGTGACTGGATAATTTTGTGGTGTAGTTATTAAAAATCTACATGAAAATTCACCTATTTATGGTTTTTAAGTTCATAATTCTCTTTATGTCAAATACTCAGTGTTAATCAGATTTCTCATAGTTTTAAGGATTAATGTACATGTAAATTATCTTTCTCCCTTGGTTTTAAGTTTTACATATGGTTTACATTTTTTATACTTTGTTTATCAAAAAACAATTTTGTGGAAATTTTCTGTTGTCTAGTGTTTTTAGTAAGTTTTGAATTGCTAATGTTATCAGTTTGATACCATTCAAGATAGAACACCTTTTTTTCCCTAGAAATCAGTTTGATAAGCAAGAGCAAATTACTCAAGTAAATGTCTTGTATTACCCATGTCCAGTGCAAAAAAAAAAAAAAAAAAAAAAAAAAAAGAGGAGAGGAAGTTGAACATACTTTACTAAAAAGTTCTACTTTTTTTTTTTTTTTTGTGATGGAGTCTCGCTGTATTGTCCAGGCTGGAGTGCAGTAGCGCAATCTTGACTCACTGCAGCCTCTGCCTTCCAGGTTTGAGCAATTCTCTGCTTCAGCCTCCTGAGTAGCTGGGATTACAGGTGCCTGTCACCGCACCTGGCTAATTTTTGTATTTTTAGTAGAGACGGGATTTCGCCCTGTTGGCCAGGCAGGTTTTGAACTCCTGACCTCAGGTGATCCGCCTGCTTTGGCGTCCCAAAGTGCTTTACAGGCATGAGCCACTGTGCCCGGTGAGTTCTACATTTTTGATGTCTGCCATCTTGAATAGCCCTAGATGACAAAAACATGAAATGTAAATTATTTTAAAATATCCTTTATGTGCATCTGTATTTTGTTAATGCCATGTGTTTTAGATTCTTATTTGTAAGAATCTAAAATACTTAGGACTTTAAAAAGCTTTCTTGTGACATTTGTGATGTATTGATAGTGTGAGAAATTAGAAAAACTAAGATTCTATGTTTTATTTTAAGGTATACGAAAATAATCTTATTTCATGGTTTTATGTTTCTCTTCTACTTGGCATCACAATGATCCGAACTTACAGCTTTTAAATGAGAAAAGCTTCCTATTTCATTGTGTGCTTTTGTTTGTGTGACATTTTATGGAAATGACTGCTTATTAAAATGCCACTTCACAGACTTGGACTAATGTTCATGAAATCATGGTGTCTTTTGGAAGAAGGGTGCTGTGTTACCCACTCTATCGCCATTTCAAGCTGGTGATGAAGGCCTGCAGCGACACTATAAAGATATTGCAACTAGGTAAGATATTATTGCGCTTGCAAATTTGGGAGGGAAAAAGTTGTAAGTTTTTAATCTGTGAAGATACAATTATTTTTGGTTTTTTTCTGTATATAAATAAGTAATGAAAAATGAATCCAACCTCTTTTAAAGTATAAAATTCCTGTGTATAACATATATGTAGATAAGTAATTGCACAGAGGCGTAATAAAAACTCTTTTCCGAGAGGAGTAAGGAAGGTAAACAAATAAGGCACACACAGTATTGCAAACCATTTTACATTATAATAGCTTGCATGGTTCAGTATTTCTTGACTGCCTGTAATCTTCTAGGCTCTATGGTGGGGCTGAGGGTCTAATAATAAAGAAGGTAGAAAAGTTCCCTGCTCTGTTGAAGTTTACAGTTTTGTCAGACAGATGATGAGTAAGTAAGCAGTTCCAAAGAGAGAGTGAAAAGTACTCTGCTGGGAGAAGTCCAGGGATCATTTAGGAGGGGACAAGTAACTTAGATTTGGCATCTCAAGAAAGATTTTCCAACAAAAAGTACAGCTACTCTGAGCACTTTTGACTTGCTAAATTCAACCCGAAAAGACAAACACTTGCTAGCTTTAAGGATGTGGGAAATTCTGAGTTCTGAAACAAATTCCAAAGTGCCCATAATATTATCATTAGAATAAGTATATAATTTCCAGGGTAATGACTTTGAAGGGGGCACCATCCATTTGTGTGTATTAGTTCTGGCACATTTATTTAAAACTCACTCTTAGTACTTTATGGTCATTTCTTATATTCTCCCCCTGGGGAGACTCATCATTCCTTTGCCCTTAGATAAAAGTGTTTCTGGGAACTTGGTTTTCAGACTTGAGAATAAGAAGGGGAAAGAAAGGAAGTTCTTCCCTCTACCTCCAGGTGACTTCACTGACCTAAAGAAGAGAATCACATCTCAAATGTTTTCTCCTACCTCGAGGTGTACTTTGCCTTCTGTGTAACCTGTGGTCTTCTTGCCCTGGTGGCGGGGATGGGGGAGGAAAATCACGTTTGAAGTAGATTATTTTAAAGTAGACAATAATTGTAAAAATGAATCATGGTTAGATGAAAGATGCCTTTTTATTCATCCAGTTGGTTTAGACTAGCCGTATTTTATTTTGAAGGATTGTTGATTATAGGATAAAAGAGCTATCATTGAGAAATCTATTTTCTTTAACTTAGCAGTGGGAAACAAACTGCTTTGTTTTTTCACGTGTTATTTCTTCTTGCCTTCCATCCAAGATGTTTTTTGAATTGCTAAAAGTACCTTGGAAAATCAATCTACTATAAATGACTGTGTGAGCCTCAGTTACACGTCACCATTCATTTCTTTTTTAAGGCCTGCTAGATTATCTGGGCATTATTCATGGACTTAACCAGTGAGAATGCAGTTTGCGGTTATCCTGTTATATCATGGCTTCCAGATGGAGAATTGGCAGAACCTCCACATGCCCGTTTGCACACACACTCACGCACTCACACACTCACTCTCCCTCTCTCACTCTCACTCACATATACAAACTACTGCTTGTTACTTTTTATTCTGGGAAGTAATCTAGTTCTTTTGACTTTTATTGGAAAAGTAATCAGTTCTGTGATTGCATAACCAAAAATAAATTCGATTGCCTTGACTTACACAGGAATCAATTACCCAAACCGTTTTAGTAAGCCAGGACTGAAAATGAGACTCAACTTTTATTCATTATCACTACGACAAGAAGTAGTTTTATCAACTGTGTTATGATAGCAACATAAAACTTGAAGTAACACACTGGAGGCCACTGCTAAAAATGAACCTGAACCCTCTATGTATCATGTACAGTGTGTTCTGTGACTAATTTGGGTTGTGGCTAGTTAGTTAGTGCTAAAACTGAGGGCTGGGTTGTCTAGAATTTGTGCCAGAAGCTGTGGAGATGACATGCTCTGGATGAGAATTGTCACCTGTCTTTGTACAGGTGGATGGCACAGGGATGCCATTCTTGCCGCTGAAGAGGCTCATGTGTTTGAACACCCCATAATTTAAATAAAGGTAGCTCTGGTTTGGCATTTACTGTTTTCCAAGAATGAATTCACGCCTACTTATAATTCAAAATGCAGTCACAGTGTTCACACTTTTTATTATAAAGGTCAGTATAGTGTTCCATAGTTGAAAGTAATGAATAACCCTGGCTCCAAAGAAGGATTGATCTTAAATAGAATGAGCTTTCAAAACCAATGTAGGAGTGCTTCAGAAACTACAGAATATGTCATTATAACTGATTGACTAAGATCTGAGTTTTCAAAGAGCCAGGAATTGGCTTCATGTGACTTAACAAGTAGCCTTTACAAGGATTCTTTACTAGGCCTTTGGCTCTTTTCAGGTTTGCATTTCTTTTCATTCCATCCCCTCCTTCAGAAGACTGTATGTTTATCTCTGGAGATTGCTATTTTGTTTAATCCAAACTCCTTACGGGCAGGAAATCCTGCTTTGCCCCTTAAGTACTGTTTTAGTGCTTAACAAAGGACCTTGCTCTCTTTGGATCTTGGGGCACATGACTCCTTTTTTTCCTCTGTCTCTGTCTCTTCAACTTTTATTGCCTCTTTGTTCCTTTCTTTTTGGACGAATGGATAAAATTTTTCATGGAAGCATCACTTAGCTGCTGTTAGTCAATTAAAAATAAAAGAGAAAAAGCAGATTTTCTAATGTATCTTCAGAAGAGTTATTCTTTTTTTTTCTTTTTTCCCTTGAGACATAGTCTTGCTCTGTTGCCCAAGGCTGGAGGGCAGTGGCGGATCTTGACTCACTGCAACCTCCACCTCCTAGGTTCAAGAAATTCTCATGCCTCAGCCTCCCAAGTAGCTGGGATTACAGACATGCACCACCATGCCTGGCTAGTATTTGTATGTTTAGTAGAGGCGGGCTTTTGCCATGTTGACCAGGCTGGTCTGGAACTCCTGGCCTCAAGTGATCTGCCTGCCTTGGCTTCCCACAGTGCTAGGATTACAGGTGTGAGCCACTGCACCTGGCCCACTCAGAAGAGTTACTCATTTTAGAAGTGACAAGTCGTAGTTTAATACTTGATCATACATTATTTATGTAATTTAGTGAGTGCATTGTCTACATCTTATTAATGTATAGAAGGTATTCCTTACTTTACTTCCATTAGAAGGGTAGGATGGGATGGGGTGGAAGAGAAACACCAACTTAATTTTTGCTTCCAGTTCTCCCTTTGAACTCATTCTGTGGGTTCTTTTTTTTTTCCTTCTTCTTGGATGGAATATATATCTTATATATATCATATCGTATATTTGTCTCCTATAATATATATCCTATAACTTTTTCTTTCACTTTAGATTTTTAAAAAGTTCTTTTACTACTTCTAGTCACAAGAGGAGTCTAATTTCAGCACTTAAAATGTCCACTTTGAACTTCATTACAAAAGGAAATCTTCCCTTCCCCAGCTGGGACCTGCCTGAGGGTGGGTGACCAGCAGCAGGGAGGAGGACCCCTTTCACTTTGACAGGACATACTGCTTTCCTCCACTCGGCCACCACATGCTGCTCTGTCCTGCTTCTTAATGGAAGCCAGACACCAATCTTTGTACTCTACAGTTGATGTCTACAGTTAAAATTTCCAGGGTAAGCAAGTTGTACTCTCTTAGGGCCTATTAAAACCCCGTTTCTCTTGGTTTGAGGTAACAGAAAAGCACCTCCTTCCCGCACCCATGGAGTGTGGTAAGAAACTGCACAGCACTCTACCACCTTTATCCATGGAGATTTTTTCTGGACCTCTTTACTCTTAAGCTCCTGAAGGTGAATATTTGGCGAATGAATTACAAATCATTTTTAGTTTCTGTCTCTACAAGTTCAGCATAAAGAGGTTAGTATCTCTTTAAAATATAGGGATACTTGATACCAGTTATTTTCTTTGTGAGCCTCGTTAGAAAAGAGTCAGAAAGAGTTCTGTCCTGATGAGTTGATAATACGTACAGGTGGATGGCACAGGGATGCCATTATTGCCACTGAAGAGGCTCATTTGTTTGGACACCCCATAATTTAAATAGAAGTAGCTCTGGTTTGGCTAGTTTGTTAATAATAACCATAGCTGCGTGTGTTAGCTACTTTCTGTGTGCCAGCACTAAGTTCAGTTCTTTAGATGCCGTATCTCATTTTGCTCACGTTGCAATCCTGTGAAGCAAGCATTACTATCCCCATTTTGCAAATAGAAGACAGGCTCAAAGAAGTGAAGTCAATGGCCCAGGGTCTTACAGCTAGTAGGTGGGAGAGCCTAGATTTGACTCCAGATCTGTGTAACTTAGAGTCTGTGTGCTTATATATATTGAACTAGTTATAAATGAAATTATATGAAGCCTGGAATTTGCTTCAAAATAGTCCAGAGTGGGTTGTGGGAAAGTGGGTGGGGTGTAGCTGAAACAAGGTTGGCTACAAGTTGATGGCTGTCTGGGTGATGAGTATGTGGGATTCATGATACTGTGTTCCCTATTTTTGTACATGTTGTGATTTTCCCTTAGACAAAGTCTTTTTTTTCTTAAGTCTGGACTCTTCACCACCATACTACTCTTCACCACCATACTAATAAAAACATATACAGTTGTTCTTTCTATTTGCTGTTTTGTTTTTAAGGTTAATAGGAACCTACTTTTTAATAACATGTGAAGTCTGATGAATAGTAGCTACCGAACAGGTAGTAACCCAAGAAACAGCCTTCAGGAGTCTAGTTGTTGTCACCAATTAAAACCTTGTATTACTTCAGATAATTAATAGCCCTTACGTATCAGTTATTAATTGGGCTTAATAAACACATTTTCAGAGATTACTGCTTTACTAACCTCTTCTGTAGATAAAATAACACAATCAGTGAGAAAGAAAAGAAGAGCTATGGCACCAAGCCCAGGGCTTATGACTGATCAGTTTTTTAAAAGAAAAATGGATGTTTAAAACGTTGAGGTTTGGCAAGTGTATTGGATGAGCTCCGAGTTTGGAGGAGACCTTAGAGGTGAATTTCTTTTTAATGTTTACATTTTATTTATTCCAGAGTCAGTATAGCAAATGACTTTTTAAAAAATTGAATTGTAGAGGAGATATTGCAAACTCGAAAACTAAAAGATGAAATCACTGCGATTTTCCAGTGTTGACAGTTATCTATATTTAATTTCTGTAAGTTCCCAGTTCTGGACATTTTAAAGAATTGTTAGGCCTTTTAATTTTTACTCTTTAAATACGTCGTATGAAACTATTTTGAGATTTATTCAACAAGTATTTGTTGAGAACTTGCCGTGTGAGGCTGCTGAGCTGGATTCTGAAGATATAATAGTTCTAATGGGGGCACAGGGCACAGAATTACACAACTACCAGGGTTTTTGAAAAATTGCATTTGTATTAAGTAGCTCAAAAGAGAAATATGGAAAGTGAAAATATAAGCCAGGGAAACTGACCTACATTTAAGTCATTGAAGACATATAACTTCCTATTGTGGGAGCCTCTGCTTTATTTGACCTTTAATTCTCAGCTTCTACTAGTTTCCTAGCGCCCTCAAGTACTTGTTAATTGCTTGATGAGTTCATCTATTCATTGATTTGTTCGACACATATTTTGAATGTATACCTACTCAGGAGCCAGTCCATGCAAAGCACCCTGTAAATATAAAGAGCAATAGAAAAATAAATAAATGTGTGGGCTTTTTTGGGGGAGCCTGTTCACTAGCCACGGAGCTAAGATGTCCCTCAATAACATAAAATATATAGTCAACTGTGGTAAGTGCCTTACAAGAAAGGTGGATTAAGTAGTTGAAAAAAGAGAGAGATGACACATTTCGCTAGGGGTCAGGGAAATTTTCATAGAGGCTGTGAGATTTGAATTGGGACTTGAAGGATGGAGGGAATGTTGTAAACATTGTGAGTAAACCGTGTGAGGAGGTTCATGGGGTAGTATAGTTTCTGCTATGAAAATGTGTTTGTTGGAATGAGATGATGGAAAATCGATATGCTATCTGATGCTGAGATTTGCTCTATAGCCTCTAAAACTAGTTGATAGTTTCTTTCCTATCTGAGTTAACTGGTCACTGGAATTTACATCTCTACTTTTCAAATATTATTGCTTAATTCCCTGCTCCTTACCCGGGAGATGGTAATTCCTTGTGTTTTCTTCCTCCTATTCTAAATTGTTCTTGAACTTTTTTTTTCTGACTTAATTCCCCATACCAATTAATGTTTCTAAGAATAGAACAATCACGGTGCTCTCAGAAACTTCAGCATGGAATGAAAGTCAGCTACTGAAGTAGCATTTGTACCTGTTTTTGTTGACCATTTTACATACCAACTAATCCAAGAAAGGAGAGAACTTCAGAGGACAGCAGGAGTTAACTCCTGGAAATCATGAACTGCTGCTGAATGTTTGAAAGGGAGAACTCTGGATTCTCCTTCTGTGAGGCAAAGTGAATTCCTTTTACTCTTGTTTCTTCCTTGGAGTACAAGTCTATGTTCCCAGCCTCCTAAATTAGTACATTCTTCCCATTCATATGTATTATTTAACCTCAGAGCATTTGCAGGTTTATACTTATAACCCATTATAGAAGGGTATTGTGTATAAATGTAAACATTAAAAGAAAGAATATCAAATTCTAGTCATCTCCATAGAATCCCTTTCCCCCTAATACTTCTAAATAATGTTAATCACTAAAAATGTTTAGATTGCTCTCATGGTAATTTTTGGGTTACATTTGTATAAAACATTCCTGGTTCTCTTAAAATACACAGTAGAGGGAAGCATTTCCCATATGGCTTACAAATAATAAATTGCCTTTTAATTGCAACAAATGATGAATAGCTTGTGGTTATTTGGCTTCAAAAATATCACTTAAAATATTTTAAAATGTTAGTATTCTTTGAAAATTGGAGTTATATAGAAATGCTTACTGATGGGTGATGGCTTCAAGTCGGCTGACCTCTTAAATATTACATACAATTTAAATCTACACTATATTTTCTGTATTACTTATTTTTGTTAATTTCAGCAGCTTCTGAGCTGAGCAGTGTAGAAAATCCCTAGAACTTAGTTACATGGTTTGAATGTATGGCTTAAAAAAAACTTCTATAATTAGTGCCTCTTTAAATAAATGTAAAGTCAGTTTTGAGATTATTTTTATGGATCTGATTTTTTATGGACGTAACTTTCTGTAAGAAAATAGCAGCAGAAAATTGTATGTATTTTTTGGGGGAACAAAGAGAAAACCTTCTATTTGACCCTAATGAATCAAGGTCCTATTGTGTATTAATACTGAGGCCTTGATGAACTGAATTGAATAATAGTTTATGTTTTACCTGGAATACATGTAAGAATTACAATTATGTACCACATAACGACTTTCAGTCGGTGATGGACCACATGTACAATAGTGGTCCCATAACATTGTAATACTGTGATTACTGTATCTTTATTTTCTTATTAAATTTTTTTGTTTGTTTTTCTTTGAATCAGAAAAGAGCTGGAATATACTGTATCTTTTCTATGCTTGGATATGTTTAGATACAAAAATACTTAGCACCGTGTTACAATTGCTTACAGCATTCGGGACAGTCATATGCTATACTGGTTTGCAGCCTAGGAGCAATAGGCTATACTATAGCCTAGGTGTGTAGTGGAGACTACCATCTAGGTTTGTGTAAGTACATTCTGTGATGTTCACATGGCAGAATCACCTAATGACACGTTTCTCAGAACATATCCAAATCATTAAGCAACATCTGATTATATATATATTTAGGTAATTTAGAGTTTCATTTCATTTCTTTTATTTTTTAGAGACAAGGTCTCACTCTGTCACCCAGGCTGGAGTACAGTATGGCATAATCATGGCTCACTGCAACTTCAAACTCCCGGGCTCAAGCTGTCCTCCTGCCTCAGCCTCCCAAAGTGCTGGTTTACAGGTGTGAGCCACCATATCCCAACTTAAAGTTTAAAGTAAGAAGTTAGCGTTGGAAAACAACAAGTGGCAGACATTTATTTATTCAACAGACATGAATCAAATCTATTCTCCATGCAAGGGAGTATAACAGAATTGGTGAGGAGTTACAAGATATTTATGACTTGGTCTTAGCTCTTAAGGAGTTTGTTGTGTAATAGGAATGATAGGTCAAAAGATAGGGTACAAAATGTAAGTATTTATGACGAGAACACATGGACACGGGCAGCAACACCCATTGGGGCTTTCGGAGGGTGGGAGGGGGTGGGTAGGAGAAGGGAGAGGATCAGGAAGAATAGCTAGTGGATACTCGGCTTAATACCTGGGTAATGGGATGATGTGTGCAGTAAACCACCATGGCACATATACCTCAGAACTTAAACGTTCAAAACAAGAACAAAATGTAAGTCTTTATAAGATACAAAGGAGAGACTCCCTTTTAAAAAGACCTTAACGGACAGGTATGGTGGCTCATGCCTGTAAACTCAGCACTTTGGGAGGTAGAAGGGGGAAGATCTCTTGAGGCCAGGAGTTTGAGACCAGCCTGGGCAACATAATGAGACCTTGTTTCTAGAAAAAAAATTTTTTTTTTAAATTAGCAGGGCATGGTTGTGTGTGCCTGTAGTCCTAACTACTTGGGATCCCGAGGCAGGAGGATTGCTTGAGCCCAGCAGTTCGAGGTTAGAGAGAGCTATGATCACACCACTGCACTGTAGCCTGGGTGACAGAGTAAGACCTTGTCTCTAACAAAAAAAAAAAAAAGAAATTACCTTAATGGCCATCCACAGGCCAAATCCATCTTCTATTGCCCTTGAGCTAACAATGCTTTTTACATTTTTAAATCGTTGAAAAAAATAAAAATAATATTTTGTGACTTGGGAAAATTATTTTAAATTCTCATTTTAGTGTCCATAAATAAAGTTTTATTGGAACACAGGCTCATTCACTTACATACTGTCTATGGCTGCTTTTGTGATAAGATGATAGAATTGAGTAAGTGCATCAGAGATTGACCTGCAAAGCCAAAATATTTACTTTCTATCTCTTTACAGAGAAAATTTACCACCTCTGCCTTGGGTATGTACATGGAGGTTGGAGGGAGCCCTTTTGTAGGGAGCCGAGGTCTTTGGCTGCTTGCCATTCCAAATAGTGGCGAGCATTGAAGTAGATCATTTCAGCTGTTTTCTCTTGCCTTCCCACAGGATGAAATGTAGCTGATCTAGTTGGCTCACGTTAGAGTAGACTTCTGTACATTAGGAGAGGCAAACTGAGGTGGCTACTTCGCCAAGCAGGTAAATGAATAAGGATGCTAGGGTTTAAGGAAATAGAGACTAATGAGGCCTGTGTGAACTCGAGAGATACATGGCTCAATTGTAGCGTACTGGTGCTGTGTGAATATGTAGTATTGCCAGTTTTAAAAAGAAGTAGAAAGTAAAATTAAAGTAGAAAGCTTTAAAATCTTTTAAAGCTTAAGTATGAACAAAGAAGTTAAATAATTTTAAATCACACTGTAAGAACCATAGCATGTCTGAGAGCCCACGTCAGCCTGGGAGGCCCCCGGTTTTCAGTCTCTGCTCTAAAGCAAGCTAAGTGCCAGCCTGTCTTTCTCAACCCTCTTGAACCTGCCAGTTTCTAGCTGCAGTGAAGGCTTGCACCAGGTCTTTGCTCCTTCAGTCCTAGCTTGAGACTGAGTCTCAGCCTGATACAGGTTCTAAGATTGGGGCAGGCAAAGGAGGTAAGAGATGTCCCGCATTGTCTAATGTAGTTAACACCAAAAAATCTTTTTAAAAAGTGGATGCCCTGCCTCTCTTTTGACTACTTTGTATTGTTAATCTTGTCAGCCAGAGCCTGGTCAGGGTGGAGGAAATGAGTGATAGGATTTCAGTTACCACACTTCACTCTGACCCAGATAGAGTGCTTGTTAGTAGTGGGAGGAGAAGGGATTAATAGGGAAGGAGCAAACAGCATAGACCTAATGAGTGATATATAATGATAGTTACTAAAGAATGTGTAGGATTTAGAAAAGAAGATGTGGAGGAAGGGTATTCCCTGAGAAAGTAGAAGGCAAAAAAATCAGAAAAAGGAAAATAAAAGAGTTCTATGTCCAAGAAACGGCAAATTCCTGTCTGTCTGGAGGCCAGAGGTGTGAAGGGGAATGGTAGGGTAAAGATGGAAACTGTGCTGGGACTGGGCTGAAAGGAACCTGCAATGGCTTGCTGATGAGTTTGGGTCTTATTCAGGGAGAAACCACCCAAGAGTTTGGCATTGGAGCTGGTGAGAGGCTTATGAAATCAGATTCATCTGGCAGCAACACTTAGGATAGAGTCATTGAGAAGGGTGAAGTTAGTAGGCATGGAGAAGGGAGGAGACTTATTCTTGCCTAGACCCAAGGTAGTCTGGGGACAGGCAGTATGGTCTGAACTACAGCGCTAGCCACGGCACTGAGGAGGAAGGAATATGTGGGCAGGTGCTTCACAGGTAGCGGGGGCAGGGGCCAGTAACGGGAGTGCCAGGGCTGATCACATGACCTGTTGTTGTCCTTCCCTTTTCATATATAAAGTACTTACATGTTTGTTGTCTCATTTAATTTCCATAGCAATTCTTAAGAATTTTTCTTCTAATTTATCCCCGTGGAAACAGATTCAGATTAAGTACCGAACAGCTAAGAAGTGATACCAGAAGCAAGCAAACTCTGGGCTGCACAGCTGGTCCCCAGTGGAACTGTTGGGATTGTTACCATTTTTACTTTGTGAGAAGTTAGCTAAGAACTGCATAAGATTATTTATGTGTAGCTTTTTAATGATCTTTCCTTGGCTTTTTAGAATTGGGGAACACAGTTCTAAGATCTTAATTTCATAGTCAAAATTTTCATGCATCCTTTTCATATAAATTAAACTTACATGTAGAGATACATATCTAATCAGCTTTACTAAATTATATTTATTATCCATTGATTAAAATATAAAGAAGCATAGCTCAGTCTACCAGTGTGCACACCATTTAGCAGAAAGCAACCATATTCACTGAAACACAGTGAGGATTTCAAAACGGTTTAGTTTTTCTCCTTGTTTACCTTGACATACTTACCAGTACTTGAGATCACCAAAATAAATTCATCAGTGGTAGGATTAGGTTTAGGTTTGGTTTTTCTTTTTATGAGCTCTTTGAGATATCCAGTTGTCTTTTTCCTGTATACTCCTATTTCTTCTTTCCGACTTCATGAAATTTTAGTTTTTTTTCATTTTGAAATAAAACAAATTTCAAAGAATTAGAACTCTATTAAGTGGTATTTATTGGAAAAAATGGAGTGTAATTGTTTTAATTAAAAGTACAAAGGGCATTGAAATACATACTGTAATTCTTAAGATGGAAAAATTGAATACAAATTTTACCCACAAAATTTTGAAGTTTTCTATGCCTGTGGGTTTTTTAAAAGTTCAAGTTTAGGTTGCGGCTGTTTCAAAGAGCTTTTTTTCCCATGCATCTTCAGCTTTTTAATCTACTTCTCTCCTTACTGCGTAGATGGACTATATATTTTTAATGTTCTACCTTGAACTTGGATGCCTCATTCTTAGTTGTCTGAAGAAATTGAAATTAGTCATGTTACCATTATGTAGTTTTGATGGCATCTAGTCATGTATTTCTAAACTGAAACAGTCACTGTTTTGACCAGTTACTTAAGAAAGAGGACAGAGTTAATGTCAAGGCTGTCCTTCCAAACTGGCGAATCTTGCAGGGATTGTTAGAGCAGAAAAGGCAAAAAGTAGCCTTGGGTTAAATTCATTATTTGAACTTTTAATGGTACAGTGATGTAATAAAGTTTGTACAGCTACATTCTTTTCTCGTCAGGGAAATATGTAATTAGGGAAGGAGTAAACAAATTGTATATGCCATGTTTGTCACGATGCAAATAACTTAAAGCAAATCTGTAGACCACAGAGATCTTATAACTAGTATATGCTAACTGAGCAATTTGACTGGGTGTGTTTAAAGTTGGATTCTTTGTACTCCAGACTGTAGATTAACAACCAGCGTTTATTGAACAGGATCATACAATTTGCTGGACATTGATTGTTCTAGGCCAAGGAAGAAAGATGAAAAGTCATGTCCTTTCCTGTCAAGGACTTCATCACACATGGTGATAAATACTGACAATGGATTTATTGCATAGTGGCTGAGGGTCAGACAACTTATTTTCCAGTTCTGATTCTTGCTTCCTAGCTGTGATCTTGGCCAACTCCTTCATATCCTTGAGCCTCAGTTTTCTCATTTGTGAAACAGGGAAGAAAGTACCTAACTTGTAGGGTTAAATCATGTAATTATATAAAGTATCTGGTGCAGAGCAAGTGGGTAGCTCCTAATTACTTACCTTAAGTCTGCTTTGTGCTGCTGTAACAGAATACCACAGACTGGGTAATTTATAAAGAACAGAAATTATTGGCTCATGGTTCTGAAGGCTGGGAAATCCAAGATCACGGGACTGGTGAGGGCCATCTTGCTGCATCAGAATGTGGCAGAGGGTATCACATGGTGAGAAAGAGGGCAAGAGATTGAACTGGCAGCCTCAAGTTCTTTTATAATTGGCATTAACATTCATGAGGGTAGAGCCCTCATGACCTAAATACCTCTCATTAGGCCCCATCTTCCAGCACTGTTGCACTGTGGATTAACTTTCCAACAGATGCTTTTTGCAGGGTGCATTCAAACGATAGCACTACTGTAATAGCACTACTGTAATAGGGGCGTATGTCGGGTATATGAGGGAACCCTAAACCAGCTGGGGGGAAGAGTTGGAACCCTGTTCCCAGAAAAAGTAATGTCTGATTTGAGACTTGGATAGACGGTAAATTTGGGGTTGAATTGAGGGTTGTACATTCCAGGCAAAGGGTACATCTACAAAGTACATGTTTGCTTCCTGTTAATTTTGTTTGCGAGTATACAGATAATATATGTAATTTTAATAACAAAGAATACTTTTTAAATTGACAGGACTATAAGTTTGTGTTCAAAATAGTAATTCATTGCTTCAAGTATGTGTTTCTTAATACAGCTCAGAAATCTAGGCTTAAATGGCATCTGAGAAATTAGAGGATAAAAAAATTGCATAGACCTAGAAGCCTTCTTAATGCTAAAGTTAATGTGTGTGTTTGTGTTAATTTTTAGGAATTTGACTTTATTCTATTTCCTGATAGGGCCTGGTGTTAAAGCAAATTACCCCACTTTGGTTCTCTTAATTTAGATTAATTTGACACAGTTTTTCTGCCTTCTCCCTTTTTATGGTCAAATGACATATGAAAATTAGTGTTGAAATCATAAGATATCTGTTTTGATAATATGGTCTCATCAGAATCCCAGAATTCTACCCATTTTCTAGCCAGGTATCTATTATACTAAGCTATGTATTTTAAATGATAGTAATGTTGGCTGTTATTTTGAGATGATTTTACAAATAAAGACCAAGCAGTGCTTTCCCTCAGATGTTTGGAATAACCACTCTTCTTTTCTTTACTGATTATTTTTAAAATTATTACTATTTTTTTGTAGAGACGGGGTCCCACTATGTTGCCCAGGCTGGTCTCAGACTCCCAGGTTCAAGTGATCCTCCTGTCTTGGCACCTCCTAAAGTGTTGGGATTATAGGTGTGAGCCACTAGGCCTGGTCCATTTTCTTATTTTGGCCTCTTGATAAGGACAGATATGACATTTGATCTTAGCCAAAAGGCCAAGAAACAATTAGCTTCTTGTCTTGGGTAACTCAGAACTTTAAAGGGCAGAGTAGATACCCGGAAAACCACAGTCACATAGCTGTAATGTACCAGCAATTGAAAAGAAATTTAGCTCTTACTGTATAGATTTAGCAACTTACATTGTTTTTCTTATGCTGGCTTTTAGCCAGCGAAAACATCCACTTCCCTGAACATCTCCTAGAGATGGAAACCATTTCTTATGTGCCTCCAGCCATGAGCTGGTCTGTCAGTGAAAGATTATTCCCAACCCTGCTCTCCTAATAGGAGGATTTCAGGAAGCCAAGGGATTCTATTTAGAACAACTCAATCTTGTCTTTGTATTAAGATATATTAACCTGAGATGCCACTTCTGTCCAGACAGGAAATCACATTGTTCTTAGTTTACCTTTCCTTTAAAGGAAAGCCAGGGAATATGTTAAATCCTATTTACTACCTACCTACTTATTACTGTCATCTATATTTTCTTTATCTTGTCATTACGTTTCTCTGTGTTGTCATTAGTCTTTCCCTGAAGTAAAACATTCATGGCACTTGTCATTTATAATACCAGGATACTAGTGTTAAACTGCTTTCATGAGTGAACAAGAATTCTTGGTCTTAGAGTCATTCTTCCACGGATAGGGTTGACTTGTTCAACCAAGTCCATCCTAAAGAATCCCTAACTCTTGGGATTTAACATCCTGGAGAGCGCTGTTAGTGCGTTCTGCAGTGAAAATAGTTACCGTGGTTACTGTGCAAGGCACTGTTTTTTTTTCTGCTTTGAACCTGGCAGTGAACTGTCTAAAAATGGTCACTTTCCTGCAGTGCCTTTGAGCAGAAATGATTCTCTTGGACTTAGGCCTTAGTATTTTTTTATGCCCATATCGTGTGTGATGAGCCCACGACTGGATAGAGCCCCACAGGCACCGTGTACTTTGAGTCCCCATAGGCTTCTGGCCACCGGCCATGTGACAACCTGGAAGAGGGCCAGATTTTTCCTTTGCTCATAGCTGCTAGGTAAGTGGCTGAGGGTCTGATAGAAAGAGCAGTCAGTACAAAAGAGACTGAATAAAAAAAAAAAAAAAAGCCCAGCCACATGCTTGGTGAGTCTCCTGACTGTGATGCTATAGTCATCTATGGTGACATAGTCAGAACAGAAGAGATCAAGTGTGACCTCAGAGTAACAATGCATATTGTTGGGGAGAGAATGGTTTTCATGTACTTTTTATTCTAGATTGTCAACTGCCAGTAGCCTGGTTATCTTTACCATATTTGTCACATCACATACTGTGAAAGTAGTTTAAGGCTTACAGGTAAAACACAGCTTGTGAAGAGAGCATATAACTTTCCCTTTCAAAACTGCCGTGCAATATGATTTTTAAATATTAATCTAAACATTGCTTCTCAGTTGTTTAAAATATAATTTAAAATGTGGATTCAAATTTGTAACCTTCATTTGTCAATTTTTCAGGGGTTGGCTGTGTAGTTGAACATGTCTTAATTTTTGTTAAACAAATAATGAATGTTTCTTGTGGACAGTTTTGAAAATAGAGGAAAGTATAGAAAAGAATAAACAGCTGTACTCCCACATATTGAACAATGTCAGGTGCATGACAGGCTCTCACATATTTGCTCAGTGAATGTAGAGACGGATACTGTTAATATCATTTGGGTATATACGTCTAGGATTTTTTATTTTTATTTTATTTATTTTTTGTGATGGAGTCTCACTCTCAAGTCGCCCAGGCTTGATTGAGTGCAGTGGCGTGATCTTGGCTCACTGCAGTCTCCGCTTCCTGGGTTCAAGCGATTCTCTCGCCTCAGCCTCCCAAGTAGCTGGGGCTACAGGTACCTGCTATCATGGCTAGCTAATTTTTGTATTTTTAGTAGAGACAGGGTTTCACCATGTTGGCCAGGCTGGTCTTGAACTCCTGACTTCAGGTGGTCTGCCAGCCTTGGCTTCCCAGAGTGTTGGCATTACAAGCATGAGCCACTGTGCCCTGCCTAGCATTTTTTAAATGAGTATTTGTCTTTTTTTTTTTTTTTTTTTTTTTAGAAAATAGGAATCAGAACATGCAAATACAATGTAATTTCTTCTCTTTAAATTAAAAAAAATTTTGACATTTCTTATTTTTTGTTATTTGACATTTCTTTTGTTTGTTTTTGAGACAGAGTCTCGCTCTGTTGCTCAGGCTGGAGTGCAGTGGTGCGATCTCTGCTCACTGCAGCCTCCACCTCCTGGGTTCAAGTGAATCTCCTGACTCAGCCACCCGAGTAACTAGGATTACAGACGTATGCCACCACGCCCGACTCCGTTTTGTATTTTTGTGGAGATGGGGTTTTGCCATGTTGACCAGGCTAGTCTCGAACTCCTGACCTCAGGTGATCTGCCCGCCGTGGCTTCCCAAAGTGCTGGGATTGAAGGCATGAGCCACCATGCCCTGCCTGTTATTTGACATTTCTTTTCATTATTATTATTATTATTTTTGTGATAGCTGGAAGATTTAAATTTGCCTGTGGCCTTTAGCAGGAGGGCAACCTCACTTTAGGCATGTCTGCTAAATGAAGCTGTATATAATTTTATTAGGTAATGGCTGCTGTGGATCCTCCTTAAATATGTGACCTTAACTCTGTACCTTTCTACATTACGATACCCGGAGTAGGGTCCTTTATTCCTACTGCCTACACCTAAGTTTAGAGACATTCTCACTCAGTCTGTCCAAGTGCATTCTTCTCTTCCTCCTTGTTTCTGTCTGATTTCTACCAAACTCATCTGCTTCTCCCTTTTTCCCTACATGAACTCGTTGCTCCAGCCAAATGGTTTTCTCCAAATCCTGCATTTTCTTTTTCTTCCTCTTTCTTTTTTCTTTTTCTTTTTCTTTTCTTTTTTCTTTTCTTTTTCTTCGGAGCCTCACTCTGTCACCTAAACTGGAGCGCAGTGGCGTGATCTTGGCTCACTGCAACCTCTGCCTCCCTGGGTCCCGCTATTCTCCTGCCTCAGCCTCCCGAGTAGCTGGGACTATTGGCACGCACTACCATGCCCGGCTCATTTTTATATTTTTAGTGGAGATGGGGTTTCACCATGCTGGCCAGGCTGGTCTCAAACTCCTGACCTTGTGATCCGCCTTCCTCGGCCTCCCAAAGTGCTGGGATTACAGGCATGAGCCACCACGCCTAGCCTGAATCCTGCATTTTCTGTTAACCTGTTTATGTTAGTAAAGTGTGGGATCTTGAGAGATAGTATTGTGGAAGTGTCACATAGCAGAGAAGCTTATTCCAGTTACAAGAGAATAGTTCGTTTTTCCAGTAAAGACTTATGATTGACATTTAAAACTTTTAGTGCTTATAAAACTAACTCCTTCCCTCTGCACCCTCCTTCCACTAAAAAGAGAGAGAGAAGGAAAGCAAGAAAGAAATTAGTTGGCATATGCTTACTGTGACATTTGTCTTCTCTGTGGCAATTAAAACTTCAAAACATTCTTACAGGTCAGTTGTTCCTTGATTCTTTGGGTAATATGGCTAATGTGGCAAACTTGGTTTCATCATGCCTGCAGATTTTGATTATATTTCCTCCTCCTTTCATCAAACCCTGCTCTCAACATTACCTAGTTTGTAATTAAAATAGGCTTGTTGTTGGGTGATCCACACTAATCATTTGACATAGTTAAGCTGGGCCACTTTGATAAGCCGTAGCACTGACCTTGACTTAACCAAATCAACTTGACATCTTGTAGCTTTAGGCCTTCTAAATATTAGTTTCTCTTCACAATCAGTCTAGCAGTGGAGCTTCCATTGACATTCTTCATTCATTCATTATTGTATCTGCATATGAGGAAGCCACCAAGTTAATATTTTTTAAAAAGGCATGGACTCTGTTTTCAAGGACTTACTACCTACTTAGGGGTTAAAGTCACTAATAAGTCCTTGAGTAATAAAAACGTGATATAGACTGGATGGGGCAAGAACATACAGGTAGCATGGCACAGTGGGTAGCCTCTGGAGCCATTAAGATTGGAATTTAGATCCTGGTCCCTCAACTCAGTGGCCCTGTATCTTACCCATCCTGGAGCCTCCAGTTTTCCTTCTGGGAATTGAACAGGAGAGGTTTGGGGAGGATTTTCCCCATTTTGAGTTTCCTTTCCACTTCTTTGCAGCATTTAGTAAAGGACCGTGAAGACTAGGAAAGTCAGCCCAGAGCTTCCCGAAGGAGTGAAGACTGGAGCTAGACCTTGATAGCGGGCTAGGTCACATGAGAAGGGAAAAAGGCGCGGAAACAAGTCTGTAGAAAGAGCATTGAGAACATATGCAGGGAAGAGATTCCATGAAAACAGTGCATTAAAAAATGTGTGTTAGAAGGGGTAGAGTCTGGAATCTGAAAGATGGGCAAGAAGATTCTTAAAATCGAGACGTGAGACGAGAATATGAGTGAACATAGGAGCTCAGGCAGTGGCAGACAAAGGGCAGATACAAGGAGCATTTCCAAGGAAAAATCATCAGGATTTGATGGGTGAGACTGTAGAATGAAAGAAATTTTAAGGATTTAAGCTGGGTGATTGCTGTGTCTGTCATGTATTCATTCATTCTTAGAATACTTAAATGGAAAACCTGCTGCTGCAGTGTTCTGTTCTAGGTATTGGGGATTAACCACTAAGTAAAACAGAAGCCCCTGCTCTTTTGAAACTTACTTTCTAGTGTTAATTATGTTAAAAAATTTAGTGTCAGCAATTTTAGGATCTTGAGGTGTCATCATCTAGCTCATGATTCTTTTATGATCTAAAAGTTAAATGGGAAATGTCGATGAAAGCGCATCGAGTGTCTTCATGAACTCAGTATACAGTATTTCTGTGTTTCAGAACTGTGAAGATAAGAATGAAACTGTTAAACTGAAAATACTGAATTTCACAGGTCAAAGAAAGTGGTAATACTCTAGATATGGTATTAATAGTTCACCTTATAATTAATAAATTTCAGGGAATATCATGAAGTGTGGAACACCTAGGGAATTGTTGAATTGTAAAAGGCTCCTTTTGTAGACTTTGGTTAGGTTAAAATTAGGTTCATTTAAAAACCAGGAGGAAGTAGTTAGGTTGAACAAGACTTTAATCCTTGATGGCTTTTGTTCATATGAGTTTTGTCAGCTTACTTCTGAAGTAGTGCTATGATGTTTGAGTGTTCAAACTGAGTTTTCTTCAATTCTTTAAGATAAAATAATTTATTAGTAGATAATTCCTTGACAGAAAATGTTGACATAAGAAATAAAGAAGTTTGAAATTTAGAATACAGTTTTCCATGTTATTTTGAAAGCTTGAATTGGAAGAACATTATCTAATTAAAATTATGATGCATTTAAATATTCATTTGGTTTAGAAAACTTCCTGCCTTTCATTTAATAGACCTAGTTGTATTTCATAGCATTTTAATGATAACCACAACTAGTCAGCTGTAACAATAGAATATAAAGATTATACGTAATTTTTTTTTTGGGGGGGGTATGGAGTCTCACTCTGTCACCCAGGCTGGAGTGCAGTGGCATGATCTCAGCTCACTGCAAGCTCTGCCTCCCGGGTTCGCGCCATTCTCCTGCCTCAGCCTCCCGAGTAGCTGGGACTACAGGCGCCCGCCACCACGCCCAGCTAATTTTTTGTATTTTTAGTAGAGACAGGGTTTCACCGTGTTAGCCAGGATGGTCTCGATCTCCTGACCTCATGATCTGCCCGCCTCGGCCTCCCAAAATGTTGGGATTACAGGTGTGAGCCCCGCGTCCGGCCAAAGATTATGTGTAATTCTTAAGGAAGTCAATAAAGGGATTTAGACCTAATAGGACTCATAAATTTTTTTGCGTTTAAAAATATTCTTAAGAAATGATTAGGATTCTGAACTGCTTTAAATATATTACCTCTCAGGATCTGAATTTCTTTTTCTTAAGGATAATTTTATGGTTTTTTTCAATTTTCTTCAGGTAAAAGTGCAGTTTTAAAGTGTCTCTTGGATATTCACAAAATTTTTCAGGAAAACGACCCAGCATACATACTGAATGATCTCTACATCTCAGACTACTGTGTGTGGATTCAGAAAGTCAAGTAAGTTTTCATAGAGTTACTTATGAATTTTTAGATGCTCACATTGCTGACGTATCTATTTACCCAGGAGGAAGAAAACGAAATCACCTGAGGACTAAGGTTTATTTTTTATTTATTTATTTTTTTGAGATAGAGGTTTGCCCTTGTCACCCAGGCTGGAGTGCATTGGTGCGATCTCGGCTCACTGCAACGTCTGTCTCCCAAGTTAAAGTGATTCTTGTGCCTCTGCCTCCTTAGTAGCTGGGATTACAGGCCATGCCACCACTCTCGGCTAATTTTTTTATTTTTAGTAGAGATGGGGTTTCACCGTGTTGGCCAGGCTGGTCTCGAACTCATGACCTCAGGTGATCCGCCCGCCTCGACCTCCCAAGTGCTGGGATTACAGGTGTGAGCCACCGTGCCTGGTCAGGAATAAGTTTTAATGAGAAGGGAACCCCTAGACCTACCAAACACTAAAAAGTAACTGGATTAACATGGGAAGCTTGATGAATGTTTTTAGGGAAGAAGGTACAGATGGTGAAAAGTTAATTTTATTAGAAAAAATTGGTATTGGTATATCTCAGAAAACAGGTATTAAAACAGTTGTGATATTTATTGCCTTGCTGTTGACTGTCCAGTATGAAATCTAAAGACTGAGTATCTGAACTTGTATCTATAGTTCACTTACAGTAGAGTGTGTGTGTAGATGTATGTGCCTTCATGTTTGTGTGTGCAAACATTTTAGTATGCAAATCACATCAAATGAATCCAGATGAGAGCTCTGCATTCATTGGCTTACCACCTGCAGAGCCTAATGGCATGATTCTTGATAACGCATGTATGGAAGGGTCCGAACACTCACAGATGGGCTCCAGCACTCGTTGTATAAACATTTTTAAAAGTGTTTACCATTGCCTCAAAGAAACATAATAGATTAACTATTAAATTTTGAAATGCAGTGAATATTTGTTTATTTATTTATTTATTTATTTGAGACGGAGTCTCACTCTCACCCAGGCAGGAGTGCAGTGGTGCGATCTCGGCTCACTGCAAGCTCCGCCTCCCAGGTTCAAGCGATTCTCCTGCCTCAGCCTCCTGAGTAGCTGGGATTACAGTCGTGTGCCACCATGCCTGGATGCCTGGCTAATTTTTTGTATTTTTTAGTAGAGACAGGGTTTCACTGTGTTAGCCAGGATGATCTCAATCTCCTGACCTCATAATCCACCCACCTCGGCCTCCCAAAGTGCTGGGATTACAGGTGTGAGCCACCGCGCCCGGCCAGTGAATTTTCATTTTGTGAAGTTCTGTAGATCTGATTCTTAGTAAACAGGGCGAAATTCCATTTCAGTAGCAAGAGGCTATTAATTAAGAACCTATAAATGGGCCAGGCGTGTTGGCTCATGCCTGTGATCCCAGCACTTTGGGAGGCCGAGGCGGGAGGATTGCTTGAGTTCAGGAGTTCAAGACCAGTCTGGGCAACATAGTGAGATCCTATCTGTATTAAAAAAACAAAACAAAAACCTATGAAGGGAACTCTTAATTGGAATGACTCCTAGGTGCTATAGAAAATGATAGCTACAATGTCAATTGTGACTTAGAAGAAAAATGATCTGGATATTTTTGCTACTGCCATGATTGATAAATAAATGCTTTAGTGTGGATTTTAATATCTGTTTTGAATGAGCCATTATATGGGATTTATTTTTTATTTCTCTTCATGGGAAAGCAATTATATTGCAGAATGAAATATGAAAAAACTTGAGGCTATACCTGTTGTACAGAAAATGCTTAGGGATTGCTCAGGATAATGCCTAATAACATACAGCAGGTGGTGTCAGCATTCGTGTTGGAAATCTAGATTTCGCCAGATGGAAAATTGAATCTTTAACCCCTGAGGTCATAATGGCATGTCACCACTTCATTTGATCCTCCTGCTAATTGAGCTTATCAAATACCCTGCTGCCGTTTCCTGTTGTTACTTTCATTTTCATAATAAAATTAAATGGGGATAGTCTATCTGTGTGGGTTTTGGTTTTTCTTCTTCTTTCTTTTTTTTTTAAGGAGTGATGATTTTGTAAACATGTAATGAATATTGAGGTTTGAGCAAGGATCCCATTTCTATGAGTGCCTGTTTCTCTCTTTGTGGTATTCTTTATTAACTAGAGAGAAGATTGTTTTTCATCAAAGTAGAAAGATATAGGCTCTCAAGTAGAGTAGGGATTATCGACTGACTTTGAAAAAACTTTTTCTCTTGGTTTTACGTTGTGGGACATGAAGCGAAATTCTTAGGTTGTTTGTAATTGTTGTGCTAATAATAATTTTTAAAAAAGGGATAAGGTATTGGGGAGTGAGGTAGGAGAGAGAAACCAGCAGGATCTCTTCAAATTACTTTGCAAAAGTGGTTTTTACAACTTTACCAATTTGAACACAACTTTCTTTTCCCTAAACAGGTGTGTTGCTTTCAGTTTGTATGTTAAATTTAACTGTAGCCCAGCTGTTTTTTTCTCTTTTGAAATAAAACATTTGTTTATCTAATTTTTATAAAAATTTCTAGTTTCATTCTTAATTTTACAAACACAACATGATTGAGCTTTCTAGTGTTTCCTTTACTGTGAACTTCTTAGGTCTAAATAATTCTATTGCAGTGTAGATCCATGATTTTCATAAGTAATTTTTTCCTCACTTTTACCTTCTGGTTTATTTCTTCTCCATATAGTTTATTAGTGAAATCTAGCACCTTATTTTTATGTTTGAAAAGAGCTGTGTATTTTTCTTAGTTTAGTTTGATGTTCTTGATTATAATGATAAAAACTATGTAAGGTTTTGTTTGAAATACCGGGTAAGTGATAAATTCTCACTAGCACAAATACAGCATTCCATTTTTACAGTCAGATATATGCTTTGGCAAAAACCTATGGAAACATAGGTAGCAAAGTCATTCTTACTTTGAATTAATGAAGTTATAGCAACATCTATTGTTACTTCTGCTTTTGTACTACGTTTCCCTATGGTTTCTGTGTCTTGTAGTGCGTATTTGCAAAGCTGAAAAACTGAAGCTCCTGGCCTCTCATTCTGAGTTAGAGACTTTACGAATTGTTTTTCTGAAAAGAATGCTCCCTCCCACCCTTCACTATAAGCTTCACTGGAAGTTTCAAGTGTGGTGCTCACTACAGGAAATGTTCTCTGGTTGGCAGCCTTAGAAAGTGATTTGTTTGAGGTTATATGTCTTATAAGAGATAGGTCAGGTCTTCTGGTTCCAGATTTCATATTTTTCAAGATACGCCACGTATGCAACCAGTCGTCTCCACCCATAGCATGTGGAAGAAAAAAGATAAAAGCCTTTTCTTCAGAGAGATTTTCCTAAAGGAAAAGGAATGAATGAAACGTCTGTCTTTCTCGTGGATGTTTCCGTAGCACTTGGTTGAGAGATCACTGGACACCTCTCATGCCTGCCTTATATCGTAGGAATCTAGATGCGTAACTCTTTCCCCTCTAAAATACTAAGGTCTTTGTGAATGAGCACCTATCTGGGCCCATCACAGTTTGTGAGCACAATCAGTTTTACTCAAATGGAATGATACCTGTTAGACCGGATTAAAGGAACATTTTTCATTTTTTTTAAAATGTAGGACTTTAACAATATAAATCAATTCTAACTTATTTTTATTGATATTTCAGCTACATCTACAAGTTCCCCGATTCTTTGCTGGTTGGCTGCCATCAGTAGCAGTGATAGTTCTGACTCTCTGAAAGTTTAACAGTTCCATGGGTATCTAACCCTTTGGCTTCCATGGGCCACACTGGAAGAATTGTCTTGGGCCACACATAAAATGCACTTAATACTAACGATAGCATGGACCAAAAAAAGGTCCATGCATAATTTTTGTGATATCCACCACTGCAGATAAGCAAAAAAGTCATTTCATTCAAAGAGTTGGCACCTTTTTATATAAGGTGGGATAGAAAATAATGAACTGTAATACATTCCAGCTCTACTTCTCATTGACTGTATGACCTTAGCAAGTCACTTTGTCACTTAATCTAATTCAACCAGTATTCGTATCTTGATATTTCCTCTATTTGTTTCCTAATGCATTTTTAAACCAGTGGAAACAATATTGTACATACCATTCTGTAGCCTGTTTTATACTCATGATAATACCCTATAAACCATTTCCCTTTATAACATCCATTACAGAGTTTTTTTTTAAGTAACTAATTTATTCCTCATTATAAAAAGAGTACATATATGCTCACTGAGAAAATTTCACATTAAAACTATGGTTTTAATACATAGCACATTTTGAAATGACAGGGGATCAAGAAGGGTATTCTTTTGTTTTTGCTACATGGAAAAATGTTGTTGTTTTTAAATGAAACTAAAATCTAAAATCCTGACTCTTATCAGTACAAATGTGAACTTGTAATTAAGATGTTAAATCACACTTTTTCTCTCTAGTGTAGTTTTTTTAAGTAGGTAGTTATGGGGAAAAAGAAAAAAGTGTTTTGAAATGCTAAACCCTCTTTGCATTAAACTGATTAATGGTTAATTAACTCTAATACTCAGTGCAATTCACTTTTTGGCTGAAATCTTATGGTCTTTTGGACACTAATGTGGGAAGTTTGTAGAGGGAAACAGCTATATCACAAAATAGTTATCTGTCATTGGATAAATCGTGAACCTCAGTTTCCTCAGTTGTAAGCAAACCTAAGTCATTTCAGCACTGAAGTTCTAAAATTTTGGAAAACTTAAGACCTTACGATTACTTTAGATTGCTTGAGTTGCTTTCTATGTGCGTGTGCTTTTGAAGGGGATAGGATTATGCTAAGAACAGGATAGATAACATACATCTCTTCCTTTTGGCTGTCTGTTGATCTGCCAAAATTAGGGAGTCAGAGACCCATATGCAGAGGTACAACATCAGAATTGTATCTAAAAGTGGAGTCATGTATTTTTTTCAAACAGTAGTTATTGAGCTCTATTATGTGCCAGGTGGTGAGATAGGTGCTGGGAATATTATGGTGAACAAGAGAGACATGTCGTCGTAAAGCTGGTCTTCTAGTGGGAAATGTAGATGTAATATATTATACCCAGTAGCAGCTACAGTGGGCAAGTATGGGTGCTGTGGAAGCATCTAAGAGGACACAGGGCTGTAGGAAAAAGCTTCCAGAGGAAGAGTTGAGAGCTGAAAGGTTGTAAGAATTGGTAAGATGCAGGTGGGGAAGTGGGGATGAAGAGTATTTCAGACAGTAGACAAAAGAATATGGCCCATTTGAAGGGCTTGAAAACCCAGGATGCATAGGTCATAGTATAGAAGGGAGAGGAAAGAAGTGAGGCTAGAGGTTCATGTAGAGGCTTGGCCTTCTAAAGATGCTTGGCCTTTGTCCTGGGACAATATAGAGCATCTGAAGAGTTTTAAGTGATGAAGTGCCTGTATGAGTGTGGGGATGAGACTGACATTCTGGGAAGATCCATCAGGTGACATTGTGGGGAATAAATTGTGGTGGGACAGAGCTCAGAGCTCAAGACTTAAAGGCCGGTTAAGAAGCAGGGTATTCCAGGAAAAATAGCTTGAGCCAGGTGAGTGAGAATGGGGAAGGAGATTAGTTGGCAGATTTGAGAGGCAGATGAGACAGACTTAGTAATTGATTAGACGCTGCTGGGAGAGAGAGAAGGGGAGGAGCCAAGATGAGATGTGGGTTTTGACTTGGGCATCTAACTGGGCTGTTGAAGGTGCATTTGCCAAGATTAAATACTAATGAAGAGTGTGCAGTTTGTGAGAGAAGATGAGAAGTTCAGTTTTGGAAATGTTGATTTGAGGCCGCTAAGGAATATCAGTAAAGAGGGAGCCAGGAACATTTGGAGCACAGCTGGGACAGATGTATAAAGAAGAGTTTAGACAAGAAGGGAAATGAATTAAGTCACAAAACATAAAAAATGTTCTCTGGTTACATGGTACTGTGTTACCTATAAGTATAATAATAATCGGAGTGGATGCATTTCAAACTGGGAAAATAACGTCATGCAGAGGAGTAGACAAGGAGAACAGGTATGCAACATTGTGAACAAATTTTCTCGTTCTATCTACAGTGTATAGGTAGGACAAGAGTGGATGTGAGGCTTTTTGCATTTGGATCATAGTTTATCCTTGCTGTCGAATAAGGATAAGAGGGTCGTATCCTTTATTGTTGAATAAGAGGGTCTACTGTTAACATTCTGAGGGTCACGATGTTTTAGTAATAGGGCCAGATAAGAAATCCTGTCTCTTTAGTCTGTGTGCCGGAGCCTGCCAGTATTCTTAACTAATTCTTTTTGTTTTTTAAGAGATGGAATATCGCTGTGTGACCTCTAGCTCCAGGTCTCAAGTGAGCCTCTTGCCTCTGCCTCTGGAGTAGCTGGGAATACGGGAGCATGGCTCTTGACTACTTCTTGTCAATTGGTCACATAAGAGAAACTCACTCAGATTTTTATAGTAAAATTGAGGAGCTTTATTGGGTGACTATAGGTTATCCCCTGGAACTGTACTTTCAAGAGTACATCTGGATACCAGGAGATCAGGTGATGAGAAAGTGAGGCATTCGCCTTGCTCTTACATGTGGTCTCGCGTGGTGCTGCTTTCTGCAAGGCACTGCCACTCTTCTCTCTCACTGCACATGGAGGATGACCACTCCACAGCTCTGAGTTTACATGTCTTTACTTTCAGTGGGGATAGATTCCCTTGTTTGTAATTCCAGGGGAGGAAGAATGTGATTGGCTCAGCAAGGGTAAGTTTTGCTGGTCCAGTTGCCTTGGTCACACTGGGATCAGAAGTAGTGAGTGGCATTTCTAAGAAAGTGAAGGTGGAGGACATGCAGTCACCTCATGAAGACATTGCTGTAATTTCGCAATACCATTTTGAGCCATAGCTGGGGGAAAGCCATGACACCTACCACCCTCCAAGTCACTGATGTTTATAATGAATACACAGTGTGGAAGGTGATTTTGGGGATCTGTTAAATTCAGGCACGCAGAGTGAAAATCGGACACTCTTGGTGGTTTTACATTTGTATGGGAAGTTTCTTCTCTGACAAATGGTGAAATGCTAAGTGTTACATTAGCTGCTAATGATTAGCATGTAGAAATTTCAAGAAACAATTGTGTGTAATTTCAAGCAAGTTAAACCTCCTTGGATTAAAATCATTCTTGGTAAGGTGCTTATTCTGGCATGTCAAGTTGCTCTTTAGTTTTACTGTTTATTTTTAATTAAATCCACAAATTCATCCTGGATGGAAGTGGGTTTTTATCTCCATAAGAAAAGATTAGTACAAGGCAGTATCCATTCACTTGGATCCATTCAGCATGGTTTCATATAGAAAGGATTTACTTAATGGTTCTGTACCTTATCACCAGTAGTTCAGCAGTGCCCACTGGGGACTGTCGCTCTTCATTAGACTTCTCTTACAAGAAATGTGCCAGTAAATCACAGGATTACAAATGTTCCTACAGATTTAAGACTAAAATAACCTTTCATAAAGATATGAATGCTTCCTGTAATTAAGTGTATTGAAAAAACTAACAAAAGCATCATATATTTGAATGTTAAAGGTTTGTGGGATATTTTTGTTCATTTTTTAAAAAATTTGGAATTTGTATCCTGTTTTTTTTGTTGTTGTTGTTTTTCAGGTAAACTTTATTTTAGAATAGTTTTAGATTTACAGAAAAATTGCAGAGATAGTACAGAGTTCCCATGTACCCCCACCTAGTTTTCCCTGTTAACCTCTTATATTGGAATTATATATTTGTCACAATTAATGAACCAATATTGGTACGTTATTATTAACTAAAGTTTATTTAGATTTTCTTAGTTTTTACCTAATGTCCTTTTTCTATTCCATGAGACCACATTTTGTTTTGCTTTTACTAAAGAACTGGAAATTGAGTAGTGCTCCATTTCTTGGACATTTTGGTTATTCAGGAGCTTAAATGCTATGAAAGGTAGTGAAATATTATTGAGATACTCAGGTACCTGAGGAGCTTAATACATAGAAACATTCTAATCATCATGAATCCAGACTTGGAAAAAATAAATATTTGAGAATTTTTAGAAATAGAAACATATTTCATTTATCATTTTTACTTAACACGTATACCATGGACATCATGATTATGATACATTGATAAAAATAGAGAAAGTTTAGGGCTGGCCGTGGTGGCTCATACCTATAATTGCAACACTTATAGGTGTGTTGGCTGAGGTGGGAGGATCAGTTGAGGACAGGAGTTGGAGACCAGCCTGGGCAACATGAAACCCTGTCTCAACAAAACTTAACTGGGCGTGATGGCATGTGCTTGAACCCAGGAGTTCAAGGCTGCAATGAGCCAAGATCATGCCACAGCACTCCTGCCTGAGTGACAGAGGGAGACCCCATGTCAAAAAAAATAAATACATAAATAAAAGGTTTATAAAAATAAATTGGGCAAGGCCTTTATATTTTCATCTTAATTTTCTTAAGGTGGAGGAGGTTAGAGGAGAAAATGTGGAGATATGTATGAACCATTTTCAGAGGTGAATAAGCATGGAAAATAGCCTACCTTTATTTAGGGAGTAGTATGTTTATCAGGCCCATTTTGTAACTATAACTGAGTGGTTGTGTTAGATGTCTCTGTTCTTTCTTGTTTTAGTCCCTGATACTTGTCTCTAGATTGCTCAAGTCCTTGGTTTTGGCTCAGTGGAGCCATGGCTTTTTACAGAGTAAGCAAATTGCTATTTTCCTTCATCTCTTGGTTCTTGTGTATTTTTGTACCTCAAAACTCTTAGGAGGATTCTCTTTGGAAGGAGCCCCACAGGATCAAGTGAGTTAGGTGATTGATTTAGTCAGGTTTTTAAAACCAGTATTCTCTACTTCAGGTAGAATTTTCACTATGCTTGAATTGTCTTAACATCTTATTCAGAGAAAAGGCTTACATTGATTAATGTGGCATATGTGTGGTTATCATACTTAGAAAGTGCTCTGTTTAAGTAGAGCTTTGTCAAGAGCATTCTTTCAGTGGAGTCACAAGAAAGCTTTTTAGAAAAACTGACAACTTCAAGTACAATTTCCTTTTTCTTCTGTCTATTATGATTGAAACCCAATCTTTGTTATAACATAATTATCTCAGCTGAAGCCAACAGGGAATTGCTGCCTTAATGTAAGGGGTGTGAAGTCCCCTAAATAAATAGAGGATTAATTACATTCCCAGCATGTTGCGAAGGTGATGAGATTGATTGTGATCATTTGACTTGTCCCATTTCCTGCTCTGACTACTTTCTTGAATAAATAGAAGCTGGGAACATAATAAACAGAGCTACGGAACTCTGTATTGGTGGGCATGGAGTGTTGGAAAAGGACCTTCTTGAGGTATATTTCTGGATTTGAAGTGATTTATATGACATTTTACAGTTTTTTTCATTGATTATTCTTGTGCTGTTTCAATTTAAACAGCTTTCAAGGAAATTGTTTTTGCTTCAGAAAACATAGGTATTAGCAGAGTGTTGAGAGAAATTGACAAATTCTATTTTAACGGTTGGATATCAGTAAATTTCGGATCCAATTTTAGATATTTTCATTTAGTGTGGCATTATGGAAAGTTTAAACTAAAGGAAATATTAGCTGTTATATGTTTCTATTGTCCTTTTCACATAAGAGCTTCTTACTTCTGTTAAATTTAAAGTGATAAATTAGGACTTTCATGAAGTGGATCATGTTTTCTGTTTTGTGTTTGTCTTACTCTCTTTTCCTGGAGAGTTTTATAATATCCTGAAACTGTGATTTAGAGTATATATTTATTCTCCAAATTTTCTATTGCTGTGGCTTCCTGTGGAGGTCCACTTTTTCCAGGAAGTACGTAAAACAATCTTTTTGGGGTATAGGAAAACTGTAATAGACCTTCTATCTATCCTTATTTTTTGAGAGTGAAATAAGCTTCATTAATGATGGCAAAAACCATTTTTAGTGGCTACTTACCATACTTTTTTTTTTTAGTGATGTGATATTTGATTAGAAGCTTAAAAGGCACACTGCTTCATGGAACAACCATTCTTATTTTCAAAGAGAGTCTTATACCTTTTTTCTCAAAGCCTAAGTTATGTCAGGGCAGGGATTGCCTCTGCTAGGAAATTAGTGTTGGGGTTCGGGGACTCTCGTCAGTCTCTGCCAATTAAAGACTCCTAATGATATGGTCTCTTCTTTCTGCTCTGTAATTTTATATAAATAATAAAATGGTGCACCAAAACTATGAGAAAAACTGCATTTGTAGTGTCAAATTGACTACCTGACTTAAATGCTAAGTTCGTATTTGAGAAAACTCAAACCAGCACTGATGAATTATCTAATTATTACGTTTATTTCATTTCATGTAGGGTATAAGGGCTTTCTTTTTTCTGAAATGCAAGCCCTTCTTGAAAATCTCACCTGAGGCTGTGCATGGTGTCTTACACCTGTAATCCCAGCACTTTGGGACACCAAGGTGAGCGGATCACCTGGGGTCGGGAGTTCAAGACCAGCCTGGCCAACATGACGAAACCCCATCTCTACTTATGAATACAAAAATGAGCTGAGCATAGTGGCACATGCCTGTAATCCCAGCTACTTGGGAGGCTGAGGCACGAGAATCGCTTGAACCCAGGAGTGGAGGTTGCAGTGAGCCGAGATTGCGTCACTGCACTCTAGCCTGGGTGACAGAGTGAGACTGTCAAAAAAAAAAAAGAGAAAAGAAAATTGCCTTGAGTGCAGACCACCATACTTTTTACTTTATTTACTTCTATATTCTGCCTCTACTAAAAATACGGGTGTGGTGGCTGGCACCTGTAATTCCAGTTACTCAGAAGGCTGAGGCAGGAGAATCGCTTGATTCTCTGAGTTGTACAGCACATCAAGTGATGGAATACACCTCTAATATCATGGCATGTTTGTCTTTTGGTTAGTTTGCCTGATTTTAGTCTCGTGATGGATGAAATACCACTTTACATCCCAGATTTGTAATTATGTGGTATACTTTAAATGACAGAGTGAAAGGCAAAAAGTAATGTCTCTTCTGAAGATCATCTCTTCTCCTGACTCCTGCCACTTTGGGTGTGTACGTACGCTATAAACCCAGAGCACATACACACCCAGAGTTTTTCTTTGTGGCTGTCACTTTTGACACCTTATTAGAACCCAAAGACACTTTCTTTTAGCAAAGAATAAAACACCTTCTCACATATGGTATTAAGTACCTTTGTGCCATTCCAAATAAGCTTGCCAACCAATTTAGATTTGTTTTCTATCCTTAGAATATCCTAATGCTTCAGAAAAATAAGGATTTAGTTCTTACTGGAAGAAATTGACTTCACTTTCAACTTGATATTTAAGATTACAGTTGTCAGCATTTGTCCCATCTGCTTGTTTTAAGGGACATAACAGTTAAAAGGACTTCACTTAATGCTGTATAAGTTAGTGATCTGAATAAAACTGTTGGCAAAGGATCTCCACTTTATATTAAATGCTGGATTAATCACACAGGTCAAGCTTTCAAAATTCTAGTTGTGAAGCTTATGTTCTGAATGTAGCAGCACTATATATCCTTACTTTCAGAAGCTGTATTGTGATCCATGGTTTCAGATGCATATTTCAAATCCGAAAATTTTACTTGGTAAGTAAGGTTTATCATACCTTTTTTAAAAAATTAAATATTTTTTAAATAGTAGAGGCAGGGTCTTGCTGTGTTGCTCAGGCTGGTCTCGAACTCCTGGCCTCGAGCAGTCCTCCTGCCTTGGCCTCCCAAAAGTTCTAGGATCATAGGCATGAGCCACCTCGCCTGGCCTGGTACGTTTTTATCAGAAAGATTCAACCTTGCTCCAGGTTTGTGTGAAAACAGTTTTGCTTTTGTTTTTAAACCAGAGCCACATAGATCTTTCCATCTTCTGTATAGGTCAGTGTTACTTGTTTCTGTTAATCATACTATTTCAAAGTCCCCTGGCATTTTAAGATGGGCTGTCCTCTTGAGGCTTGGGCATGAGAGTCAAGCCAGATACTGACTTCATTTTCTATCTTTTGGGGTCTTGTTATCCTATGTGATGGTAATGGTGGTTGTTTAATTGTGACTGCTTTAGACTTGAGTATCTGTTCATCAGTCCATTCATTCAACAAATAGTTTATGAGTTCCTACTGTGTGCAGGCTTCTCTGCCAGGGGCCTGCCAATGGTAATCAAAAACTTGACTTGGCTTCTGCCCTTCTAGAATGTGTAGTCTGATGGGGAGAGAAGTATTAATCAAGTACTTGCATACACAAAAAGTAAAATTAAAACCTTGGAAAGTGGTGCAAAAGAAAAGTTTCATACTGCCATGAGAGATGGCTGACCTCGCCTCGTGAGGGAATTAGGAGGAGAAGGAGGATCCCCTGGGGAAATGTTTGGTTTGAGTACTGAAGTACAAGTAGGAGTTAACCTAAGAAAGGTGGTGGACTTCAGGAATATATAGTAGATCCATCATGTGCAAAGGGTCTGTGGCAGGAGGGAATTTTATATGTTTTCAAGAAATTGCAAGAAGATCAAGGTGGCTGGAACACAGAGAAAGGGTGTATATGTGGGGGCAGGGGATCAATAAAAGGCTGATAATTTAGCCAGAACCCAGACAGTATAGTGCCTTTTAAGTAATGTTAAGAATTTTTATCCTTTTTCTAAGAGTAGTGAGAAGCCAGTGGAGGATTTTCAGCATATGATGGGAGATCACTGGTGTTGTAGTGTAAAGAGCTTTTTAGGCCAGTTTCAAGACTATTAATAGTGTCCTTATGAGGCGTGAGTGTAGCCTGACTAGGGAGTTAAGATTTTAAGAACTCAAATGGATTTAGGGAATGAGGAAGAAGGCAACATGGAGGATAATGCCTGGGTTTGTAGCCTGCACAGCTGAATGAATGATAAAACCTAATTTTGGAAAAGGAATCTCAGCGTTTTGGCTTTTGTTAGAGGAATTCTTCTTTATACAGAACTTAAAATCTTTTGTGGTGATCTGTACTTTAATCATAATTCTGGATAGTGGCCAGTTTTCTTTATTTGCCTCTGGTATTGTTGCCTTTATTATTTAATGAACTACTGGGCTCAGTTGTCTATGGAGGTTTGCCTTTTGTATGTCTTTTTTGAATGTTTGTAGGGTTATTTTCTTAAAATGTTTTCTTATGAAATATGCAATAATATTTGAAGCGTATACAAATTACACAAATTAAGCGTATACAATTACACAAATTAAAGAATAGTAACGAACTGAATATTCATGTAACTACCACTGATTTTTTTTTTTTTTAAAGAGACAGGGTCTCTGTCTATCACCCAGGCTGGAGGACAGTGATGTGATCATAGGTCACTGCAGCCTCAAACTCCTGAGCTCAAGTGATCCTCCCATCTCAGCCTCCTGAGTAGTTAAGACTACAGGCATGCCCACCTAATTTTTTTATTTTTTGTAGAGATAGGGTTTTGCTCTGTTACTGCAGGCTGGTTGAACTCCTGGGCTCAAGTGATCCTCCCACTTCAACCTCTCCAAGTGCTGAAAGTGGAAGGATTATAGACGTGAGCCACCATGCCTGGCCTCCAATCTTAAGAAATAGAATATCACCAATTTCCTAGAGATTCCCTGTGGGACCAATCCCAATTGTATTTCCCACCTTAACTTCTGGTAACCACAACTCTAAATTTTGTGTCAGTCATTACTTTTCCATATAGTTTTACCATTCGTGCATATATCTCAAGTTTAGTTTTTAGCTGTGCTTGCTTTTGGACTTTATGTAATGGAATCATACTATATGGTTCTTCTATTACTTGTTCCTTTTGATTTTAAAAAGATTTATCCATGATGATGCATAGAGTTGTAGATTGCTCTTTTCTATCCTGCAGTGTACTATCCCGTTGTCTGAATATAGTGCTGTTTGTTTATCTGTTGTTCTGTGGAACCACTAATAAATGGTTTCCAGTTTGGGCTATTAAGAAAATGCTGCTGCAGATATCACTGTACATGTTTCATAGTGTACTTGTGCAACTTTTTGGTTAAGCCCTATACCTAGGAATGGAATTTCTGGGATTAGGGTACAGTGATATGTTAGCCTTTAATGGGCAGTGTCAAACTGTTTTCCAAAGTGGTTGTACCAATTTATTTCAACTTATACTTTAACCAGCAATGTATAAGAATATTCCTGATTCCACCTTCATGCCAACACTTATATGGTTCAAATTTTAAGATTTGACAATCTGAAGGGGTATGAAATAGTTTCTGTTATAATTTTAATTTGCATTTTCCTAATTACTAGTGAAGCTGAGCATCTTTTCATGTGTTTATGAGCCATTGGTGTTTCCTCTACTATGAAATGTCTGTCTGTTGTATCCCCTGTTTTTCAGTAGGACTTCCTTTCTTTTTGATTTATAGGATTCTTCTAGTATTCTGGATACTAGTCCTTTATTGGTTAAATATGTTGCAAATATTTTCTTACAGTTTATAGTTTATGTTTTAGTCTCCTTGTAGTATTTTCATAAACAGAAGTTTTTAATCTCAATGCTGTAGAATTTCTCAGTATGTTCCTTTATGGATGTGCTTTTGGTTCTCATTTAAGAAAGTTTTTATGATTTGAATGTTATAAAGATACTCTCCTGTAGTATCTTCTAAAATTTTTATTCTTTTGCATTTTGCATTTAAGTCCTTAGTCCACCTGGAATATATTTTTTATATGTTATGCAATAGGGGATCTAGTTTCATTTTTCCCATATGGATAACTGTATCCTGGCTTCATTTATTAAATAGTCTGTCCTTTCCTCATACATCCTGCAGTGCTCACTCTCATAAATAAAGTTAACATGTATGTGTGGATCTGTTTCTAGGCTGTCTGTTCAGCCCCACTGATTTACTTGTCTATCATGTGCTAGTACCATACTTTCTTAATTACTGTAGCTTTATATCTTAGAATCAGCTTGTCAAGTTCCATGAAAAACATTTTGATTGGAATTGCTTTGAATCTGTTAATCAGTTTGGAGAGACTAAAACATTTTGTGACTCTTTCCAGTAATATGGTATGACTCTATTTAAGTTTTCTTTAATGTCTTTCAATAAAATTTTATAATTTTTTTCCATTAAAGGCTTACACATTTTTTGTTGGATTTATTGCTTGATAAAAATGATACCTTTTTAAAAAAATTATTTATAAACTGCCTGTTTAAAGTACAGTCATGCATTGCTTAATGATAGGGATACATTCTGAGAAATGCATCATTAGGCAGTTTTATTATCTGAACATCATAGATTGCACTTACACAAACCTAGATGGCATAGTCTACTATACACGTAGGCTCTGTGGTGTAGCCTATTGCTCCTAGGCTACAAACCTGTACAGCATGTGACTGTCCTGATTACTGTAGACAGTTGTAACACAGTGGTATTTGTATATCTCAACATATCTAAATATGGAAAAGGTACAGTAAAATTAGAATATTATACTCTTATGGGACCACCATATGCAGTTCATCTTTGACCACAATGTTATTATGTGGCACGTTAACATATATAAAAATGTAATTCACTTTTAAAAATTGATTTCATACCCAGCTACCTTGCCAGACTCTACTATTAACTCTTATTTATCATTTCTGTCCAGTTTTCTATATAGGCAGTAGTAATGCAAGTAATGACAGTTTGGTTTCTTCCTTTCCAGTCTTTATATTCTTCGTTTCTTTTTCTTTTTCATTTTATTGCACTGGTCTAGGCCCTCCAGTACAATCCCGAATAGATATGGTGGTAATATATTTATCTTGTTCTTTATCTTTAAGAAAATGCTTTCAACATTTTACCATTAAATATGATACTTGCTTTTGTAGATAGCCTTTATCAAGTTAAGAAAGATTCATGTTATTCTTAGTTTGCAAAGAGTTTTTTATTCTAAATAGTTTTGAATTTTATTGCATTTTTTCCCTCATCCTTGGGATGATCTTAAAAATTTTCTCCTTTAATTTGTTAATGTAATGAATGGCATGTGTAAAATTTCGAACAAATTCAGCCTTGCATTTCTGGGATAAACCTGTCTTGATTATGATGTATTATTTAAACATGATGCCAGATTTGGCTTGCAAACTCTTTGGGTGCCTACAGTCAGGAGGAGGGTATGGATGGGAGGAGGGAAGATTGGCCTATAATTTCCCATTGTTGTACTGTCCTTTCCTGATAAAATGACTTAGTCAGAAGGGCATTGCCTTTTCTGTTCTCTGAAGCAGTGCATGTATTATTGAAATGATACATTCCTTGAATCTTCAGTAGCATTCACCAAAAAAACCAAAACAAAACAAAAACGCCATTGTGGCTTTCTTTATGGGAAAATTCTTAACCATTTATTCAGATTTTCTAATTGTTATAGGACTTTTCTGGTTCTTTATTTCTCTGAATCAGTTTTCATAGGTTTTATTTTTCCAAAATTTTGTCCATTTCTTCTGAATTTTCAAAGTTTCTGGCATAGAGTTGTTTTTATTTGCTCTCATCTGTTTTCTCCACAGATCTGTAATTGTTGTCTTTTACATTCCTAATATTCGTGCTGTCTCTCTTTTTTTAAAAAATTATTTTTGTAAGGGGTATATTTGATTAGCTAATTTTTTTTTTTCCCTTGAGACGGAGTCTCATTCTGGTGCCCAGGCTGGAGTGCAGTGGCATGATCTCTGCTCACTGCAACCTCTGCCTCCCGGGTTCAAGCGATTCTCCTGTCTCAGCCTCCCGAGTAGCTGGGATTACAGGCACCCACCACCACGCCCAGCTAATTTTTCTATTTTAAGTAGAGATGGGGTTTCACCATGTTGGTCAGGCTGGTCTCGAACTCCTTACTTCAGGTGATCCACCCACCTTGGTCTCCCGAAGTGCTGGGATTACAGGTGTGAGCCACCATGCCCGACCCATTTCACAGTCTTGATCCTCTCTCTGTTTGTCTTCTATTTATTACTTTTGCTTTTACCTGTATCGTTTTATTTCATCTACATCTTGGAAGTTTGTTAGATTCTGCACATAGATGTTAGTAACTTACTAACATTGACCCTTTCTTCATTTAAAACTAAATTTTCTTTCAAGTATCTGCTTTATTTTCCTCTCACAGGTTTGGAAATGTACTGAATTTTCATTACTGTTTCATTCCACGTATTTTCTCGTTTTACTCATGAAATTTTGGAAATGTTTCTCCTTTCCAAGCATATAGATTTTTATAGGAAAGTTTTTGTTATTGATTTCTAACTTAATTGCATTTCTGCTAGAGAATTATATCATTGTTTTAAAATTGGTTGAGATTAATTTTATGTCTAGAATGGTCTCAGTTTTCATTCACTTTTGGTTTTAGTCTTAAAAGTAACGTTGATTTTCGAATTGTTAGCTGCTGTGCTTCATGTCTGTCCATTGGATGAAAACTTGTTGGGCTGTTTATTTTTTGTGTCTTTACTGATATATTTTGTCTTTTTCATCTGTCTGTTTTGAATTGAAAGAGATGTGTGAAAATCTCCTATGTTGTCAGTCTTGTCAGTTTCTTCCTGTAGACCAATCAGTTTTTACTTTATATTTTGAGGCATGTTATTTGGTGTTATTAGTTAGTTTATAATTGTTTTATCTTCTTGGTTGGTTAAAATGTATCACTAATAATGCTTTTTGCCTTACCATCTATTCTGTCTGATAGTAACATGGCTATCCCAGCTTTCTTTTGATTAGTATTGGCCTGGAATATCTTCTTGTCCTTGGAGAATTTAATTTTTGTGAACATCTCTTCAATAAACCTTTGATGACTGGCTTCTAGTAAATTCAAACCTAACTACAAAAATCTTACATTTTGTATGTGTGAAAAATATGCTCTGAACATATGATGCAAAGCTGTGATGAATCAGTAATTTGGGAACCAGTTGTGACTTTAGATGTTTTTGGGTTTTTGGTCTTGTCGTTATGCAGGTGGACATGTTTGGGTTCTCTAAGTCATGTGTTTCTGTCTTTGATTCCCTACTCCACGTTGACTCCGTCAGCAAATCCTTTTAATTCTTCCTATTCAATCCCTTTCATATAAATCCCTCTTTTTGGTCTCACCACCTTTTTTTGAATTCAGGCCTCTATTTCCTCATCTCTTGCTACAGTGTCCTCCCTGTTGTCCTTGCCACCACAGTCTCACTCCACGTCTTGTTTCTTTGCTGTAGTAATGCCAGTCTGACAGTTCTGAAATGCCATTTTGGATATGGCTGTCTTCTTCGAAGTTTTTTTTTTTTTTTTTTTTTTAAAAAGCTCTCTTTCTGAGGTCTTCCTGAATGCTCTGATCACTCCGATTTTGGTGATGGGGATTTCACTCATCTACCACTGCTACTGTGAGATAGGCTGGAGGATGTACTGTGTCGCCTTTTCCTTTCCTTCCTTGTTGGAGTATACTCATCTTTTTCCTTCTTGTCTTTGGAGCTAGATTCCAGTTTTTCCTTGTCTTTCTTGTCTCTTTCTCATTCTCCTTCTAACTCTTTCTCGTGTTTAAGATGTTTATCTCTGTAGTGTTCTACTTGCTCCTAAAAACTCTGGCCTGGTTTTTTAGGTCTTTTTCCAAAATTCCAATTCATCCTGAAACTTCATGACTTTGAGCTCAATTTCACAAAGTTTGGCTTGTTTTTCCTAGCTCATTTCCGAGTACTTAGAGAACTTGGACTCAGTCATTTCTTCTTTGATTGGATTAGAGTACAGATTATGTTCTTCAGATTCGGAACTCTGAGTATCCTCTTCATCGTCACTTTCTTCTTCTTGATTTTGATTTTGTTTTTCTTCCGATTCTTCATGCTGGTCAAATAACTCCCATTTTGAAGTTGTAACAACCTGTGCTTCCAATTCAGATTCGTCCACAGCTTCCCATTTTGATGGGGCAACTTTAAATATGGGTTCCTTCTTCTTTGAGTCTTCAGTTGCATCCAAAGGCACTCCATCAAGATCATCATCAGGACTTTTTATAGGGATTCCATCAAGATCATCAATGGGAGTAGCATCAATAGGAATTCTATCTACATCTTCCAGAGGTGCACCATCAAGCTCTTCCTTGATAGAAGCACCATCAAGGTTATCTGGTACATCTTCTGTTTCCTTTTCTACAATAATATATACAAGCCCTAAGAAAATATTTTTTAGTTTAATTAAAAATGGTTCTGGATAATTTGCCCAATCTTCACATGCTCTGAAGCTTACATTGTGTCTGACTTATCATATAACTGTCTGAGGGTCCAGATGCATCCATATGTGCATTTGAAGATCCAAATGAATGAACATCTGACGATCTCGTCTTTGAACTGGTCTCCTCAGAAGTTCTTGATGGTTTGCCTACAGGACAAAAGCCTAAATGCCTGAGCTGAGCTGAATTCCAGACCCTCTGCATCTTTCTCCTCATTTTCTAAGCTTAATCCCTCATTCTTGCTGATCAGGCACCCCCCCCCCCCCCCCCGCCGCCGCACCCTACCCCAACAAGTAGATGTACTCACTATTTCCCAAATTTGCCATAAACTGCAGCTTTTTTTTTTTTTTGCTTTGGTACATTCCATTTTCTCTACCATATTTATTACATTTTGCTTTAAGCTTTCTCTAACGACCCCAACTAAGTCATCTCTGCATTGTAAGACTTGAAGTTAACACTGACATCACTCCTCTTGGTGATGACTATCTGTAATGCAGCCATTCATGGAACTGAAAAGTCTTGCAAAATCTTCTCTTTTGTAAGCCTTTATTTTGTGGATTAATTCCCCCCTGCGCTGTCACTGCTGTGTGATTGCTTAGTCGATACCCGCAAATTCACTTATAAATGAGGACCCTCCTACTCTGAAGCAGACTAGAGGGCTTAAAAGTTGTCCTTTAAATCTGATTGAAATCTGCTTTCTTCACATTAATTTCAATTCTGGATCCATATAGAGTAAGTTCTCTTTTCAAATGTCTGCCTTCAGCTATCTGGAGGATTGATTACTGTTGCATCCTTTCTCAGTCTTCCAGATCAACCTCTTCTGCCTTATTCTTATAGGTCCAAATTTCCAACTCTTTGTCCATCTTGGTCTCTTTTTGGGCACACTACTTTGTCACTGTCCCTCAACCCCTCCCTTTATTTATTGTTTTGGTCCAGACCCTTTTAAAGTATCCTCCAGTTTAAATATAATACTTCAGGTTTGACCAGAGAGAAGCTATTGCTTTTGGTTTTTGTGAATATTACTTTGTCAGTCATCTACTTATCATAGGAAACCTTAACTCACTATATTCTTAGTTTATGACTAGCTGAAACTCTTCATATTCGTCTTTAAGTATAATTCTTCTTCTGTGCTAGCTAGTTCACAATCTTTACATTTGTCCCAGTTTAGTTTCACCTTGTTAGATTTGGCATATCCCATCCACCTGTTACAAACTTTTTGGAACTGGAATCTGTCACCTAGGTTATTTCTTGATCTTTTACACCTTTGTAACACTGTTTGTAAACTTGACTCCTGAAATCTAATGAGCAATCATTTTTTGGAGCAAGCACAAGGTTAGGCACTATGGAACTAAAGAAGAATTAGATACAGCTTCTGGCCTTAAGGAATTAGAATGAACATTCTGTGATTTCACCTAAGACAGTGAGTAGAATGTTGAATGAGGAAGGCTGAGGTCGAACTTTGTACTCTTCCACTAGATACCTTCCTTCAGGTTGAAATCAGTCTCACCTCTACGGTCAAATGTCAGTGTAGACAACTATATAATCATACACCCATACTTTGTATTTTGCCCATAAAGAGACCATAGGAGATTGTCATATGTTTTGTTAAAATCCAGACACAATCTTTGCACAGGATTCCCAGGTGCGGGCTGGTCCAAGGGATGGCATCAGTTTGTGAATCCATAGTAACTTCTGGGGATCACCTACTTCATCCCTTATCTGCCTATATCACATAGTTTGAGTTCATGGTCTATGGTTTCATCACTTTCCTTCTTTTCAAAAGTTAAGGAAGACACATTTGCCTCTTTCCTGTCTTCTGTGTGGATATTCGAGGCTAGGTATATTGTTCTGATTCCCTCTTCAGTTATTCTGTGATCAGTAGAACACCTTTGTCGTTAATATTCATCTATATCACAGTTTCCCCTTCTGTAATAATAGATATGATCTTGTACTTTCTGGGCATTTTTCTTCTTTCCTTGTCATGATTAGTTTATTGAACAGACTGACAGCCCTTGGTGAAACTGGCAAAAGCAAGTTCCTTCCTGGAACTTCTGAGATGTAGTCTGGCTCAAACCAGGCCCTGATCATTCTGTCATCTTAAGCCATGGTCCACAAAGCCAAATCCTGTTTCTGATTTGGGAAGGCTGAGGTCAGAAAGCTGTCCCCTGCCATTAGAAATGTAGCGAGGCCATAGAGTATTATGGTTAAGAGTATGGGCTCTGGAGCCAGCTGGCAGCTTCAGATCTCAGCTCTGTCTGTATGGCCTTGAACAAGCCATTTAAACTCTCTGTGCTTCTGCTATCCATAAAATGGGGGAGAATTAGGAAAATTAGATGAGCTAACACATGCAATTTGTTTAGAACATGTTAACACAGAGTAAGTGGTCAATAATATTTGCTAAGAACAAAGCTCCATTGATGCAATGCTTGTTTAACAATAGCATTGGCTGAATCAGGCAATCAGTCCATAACAATAATAGCTAGCATTTATCAAGGGCTTACTGCATACCAGGCATTGTGCTAAGTGCTTTATAGAGATTATCTCATTTGATGATCTCACAAGCCCCGTATGAATTTGGGTTATGTCCTCATTTTCTTATCACCCCAGGTTATGAATAGGGAAACTGAGGCTCAGAGAGATTAAGTTAACTTAATCTCAGGCTGCGTGACTTCAGAGCCTGAGCTCTTAACCTCCTTGCTGTGGTCAGTCAGTCATTTGCTGACTTCCAGAACACGTGACCTCCTGATAAACACAGGACATTTTCTTGGTGAAGCAGCCAATGTGGAGCATTTAGTCTGGTTGTGGAGACAAGACAAGATACGCAGAGGGCAGAATTCGAGGACTGCTGAGCAAGCCCTGGCCCCGTTGCAAGAGACATAGTGATTCAAAGAAGGGGATCCCAGGGTGGTCTGCAAGCTTAGTGGAGTAAAAGTCTTGAACAGGGAACTAAAGATGGGTGGGATCTGACCAGGCACGGAAAGAAAGCGGGGAGATGTGCTAGGCGGGGACACAACTTGAGGCACATCCCAAAGTAAAAACAATTGTTCTGGGTCTGGAAGCAGTGATAAACCAGTCACATTGGTGAAGCAGCTACGTATTGAGATATATAGAATATATTAAGGAATTGGGGAGATGGAACTAAGTCTGTGGATGTAAAAGTTGCAAGTTAGCGGCCCTTGGGTCACTTCTGGCTCTCAGTGAGTTTTTAAAGACTTCAAATTGGTTGTCAACACTTAAAAATTGGAAGATTTTGTGTAAAAGTCTGAATTTACAGCTGCTCTTGAAATAACGGAAGTTCTGGCAGTTGCTGGGCCCACATCCCCACATGGTAACAATTGGCTAGAGCTGGGGCCAGCTGTCTCCATTATGTGGGACAAGTGCCCTCCATTCTGCCACAGACCCCCACCTGCCTGCTAGACTCCATCTGTTTGGCTTCTGGGGGCAGCAGTTTGTGGCCTTGGCCTAATGTGTAAGCTCTGTTACTGGATCAAAGGACCTGCACTTTTTTCCTGCCAAACTGCAGGTCCCATGCAAGCAGGAGCCATGTTTTTCTTGTGCAATGCTGTATAGCTGGGGCCTAGAAAAATGCCCAGCAAATGCTGGGCACTCAATAAATGTGGCACCTGGATGGCAGCAGTGACTGTATTATAGTGGAATCAATTTTGGAAGCTGCAGCGGGGTGCTAGAATGCTTAGGGGAAAACAGACTGGGGCACGCACCATTTGACCTGGTGGCTCATTTTGAACCCTGTTCTAAAGGCACACTGTGGATGACCATTAAGCAGCAAATAGGCTGCTTATAAAGCAGAGAACAATCTGTGTTTGTGTCGAAGAAAAAACTGCTGGCCATGCAGTGCTCTGTTTCCAGCTCCCCTCACTGACGTGGATGGCAGCCCTGTTGTTGTTTTCTTTGGACACGTACTAAACAATAGGAATAGAAAATGCATAAGTAAGGCTTATGGCACATACTTATTTGCCTCACTCAGCAGGACAACAACATGACAAAGATCACAGCCACAGCTCTGGGCTCTGTGTGTTTTAGCAAAAACCTGTAAAACCGAGTTGCTTTCGACTAGGGATATGATCTTCCTAGTTGCTGATGGCAGCTCTTCTCCACGGTTTAGCCTGTGTTCTTGTTTTGTTTATTTATTTATTTCCCTTTCTTCTGCACTTGGTATTCCTCCAGGCTCCATCTGAATGTGCCTTGCCATCGGGAGCACTAGGAAAGAAGAAAGTCAAACTGCCTCTCCCTCAGGCTCAGGCTTTGGAAAATCAAAGCCGAGCAGAGGCAGCTCTTCTCAGCCTGCAGCAGGGTCAGCAATTTGTGTAATGTTTTCCCTGTCGGCTTATCTCTGCTGATTTCTTCTGTTTTTGAGCAAGGGAATGAAGAGTTGTATCATTGCTGCTGCCTTTTTAAGCAGGTGGGGTCTGCAGCTGTGATCAAAGCTAAGCTCTGTGCTCCCTGCTGACAGCATTCCCTGCTTTTTTGTAAACTGCTCCTTCTAGGGCTGGATTTGTCTCAGTGGAATGAGGTGACTCCAAGAAAAAAAAACCACCCAGACTCCCTGACAGGGAATGAAAGGAGCAAAGCCCTTATATCTCCCGCCCCACGCAGGAAGCATTTTGATAGCGTCGTTTGAATCAAGCCATAATTAGGCTTTTGCATCCAGTTCTTGTAGGAACATGAAATGCTAGGCAGCCAACAGGTTTGGTTCTGGCAACCACCTCTCTGTGGAGGATTAAGTTGTACTGTGTATTCCTATATTTAGTAAAATAGTATCTCAGAGACCCTTTTTCATTCTTATTTTTGGTAATCAGTAATTTTTGTAGATAGTAATTTGGGTCTGATTGGGACATGTTGGCAACTGTTCAGTTCTAATTATAGGAGTGTTTTTGCCAGTAAGTCTTGAGGACAGAGTGAACGTAGGATTTTAAAAAGGTATCCCGCAAATTAGTTGAGTCCTAATTGTTGAGGGTCATGATCACTATAATAGAATATATAAGAGATTAATTGTAGCTCCCTACCTGGTAAAACTATTCTAGGAGACTTAATTTGCATAAACGTTTTGTCACGGACTGGGCCCAGTGACATAGGACAGATTCTCCGGTGGTTCTGCTGGCAAATGTCATCTTCCAGCATCTTGTTCAACTTGTATGTCGGTAATCAACTCTTTAGATGGCGTCCCTGCTTCAGAGCGTGAGCCAGCACAGCATAGTGCATAGTGGGTCTGCACAGGAGGAGTTCTGGCTAATCAGGGAGGAACCCGCTGGCATGGGGCAAATGTTCGCTTCTGAACATTGGAGGAATATGAGAATTGAACCTGCTTATGTTTCTGATGAAAGGATCGGATGGGATAGTACATATGAAAGCAATTTGGAAGCCCTCAAGTCTGATGCCATGTGGAGGATTAGTGCTTGGGTTTGTGGCTAGCCTGTGGTATACCTATGCCACTGAAGTTTCTAGGCTTCATCTTTGCCAAGCAAATTAGGGCTTTAGATTAGATCTGTGTGGTCTGATTTGGTATTCATTGCCACATGTGGCTATTTTCATTTAAATTAGTTCAAATTAAATACAATTTAAGGTATAGTTTTTCAGTCACGCTGACATTCCGAATGCCCGACAGCCACATGGGTTTAGTGGCCACCCTATTGGACAGCACGTTTCTATCATCATGTGAAGTCCGCTGGACAACCTGAACTCAGTTATCTAGCAGGTTTCCTCCAGCTGGGGATTGATTAGACTTCAACAAAATGACTCATGAAGTCCTTAAAAGAGGCCTGTGCTTTCAGTTCCCCCTTCCCTTCACCGGCACACCTATACCAGGGGCTTGGATGTGCTGAAATCTTCCCTCCTTGTTTGCCTGGTGTCTGAGGCATGAACGCTTCCTGTGATACCTTCTGCAGTGAGTTTCTTAGAAGAGGTAAGTTGTAGAATGACACATTCCTGAGCCCTCAAATAGTTTTATCTTGTTTATCTAAAATTCTGACTTGGGCAGAATTTTGCACCTCTTTCATTAAACCTCTAGGTCTTCCTTGTCAAGAACAAGATGACCTGTGGTCATTTTCTGTGTACATGGGACAGCTTAGGCTCAGTGTTGGGCTCAGGCAGCAGTGGTGTAGTATGAACTTGGGTAGCAGATGAAGCTTTGGAGGTGCAGGTTGTTCCACAGAGGTGGATGGACGGTACGAGAACAATGGTTTAGGGTTGGATACATCATCTGGAGACTAGCAATAGTTATATCAGAATCGATATCCAGATGGCTTTTAGAACTGGGAGCAGGGGGTCGTTGTGAGTGTCTTACACTAAGCTTAATAGACTGGAGGTTCAAGCTGGGAAGAGGTGGAATAGCTGAAAACAAGAATAAGCTAGGTCCTGCAGTTTAGGCTGTTCAGTGGTGTATGGGGTCCCTAAGGTCACCTTTCAGTGAGGCCTTCCCTAAATACTCATAAAAAATTGAACACCCCCTGGCCCAAGTGCTCCCTGGCTACCTTTTCAGTTCAATTTTTTTTTTTTCCATGGCACTAATATCATCCAGCACACTCTGTATTTTACTTAGTTTTTATTATCTATTATTATTTTAGTATTTATTATCTTATACAAGAATATAAGCTCCATGAGCACAGGAATTGATCTGTTTTGTTTGGGGCTTGAACACATAGTACTTTCAAGTATTTATTTGGCTGGGCACGGTGGCTTATGCCTGTAATCCCAGAACTTTGGGAGGCTGAGGCAGGCAGATCACCGAGGTCAGGAGTTCGAGACCAACCTGGCCAACATGGTGAAACCCTGTCTCCACTAAAATACAAAAATTAGCTGGGTGTAGCAGCACGTGCCTTTTTATCCCAGCCACTCGGGGGCTCAGGCACAAGAATTGCTTGAACCCAGGAGGCGCAGGTTGCAGTGAGCTGAGATCACACCACTGTACTCCATCCTGGGTGATAGAGTGAGACTCTGTCTCCCGAAAAAAAAATATATATATGAACCATGTGATTCTGGGAGGTGGAGGTTGCAGTGTGCTGAGATCTTGCCACTGCATCCCAGCCTGGGCGACAGAAGGAAACTCTGTCTCAAAAAAAAGAATGAATGAGTGAAAACTGCAGGCTTGATGCAGTTTCAGTGCAGTCTGGAGGTAGAGCGACTCTTGGGAGGCTAGTGCCATAGAAGAAGATAAGGAAGTAACGGGCAGAGGTCTGAGGAGACAGGCAAGTGGTGGCATCTGAATGGACAGAAATAGGTTCAGGGGCAGGCATGTGGACCCTGGCTTCAGGCAAGGTCCCTGTGAAAGTTGAAGATCATGTACAAGAAGGCAACTAATGGGCAGAAAGCCCAGCTTTGCAGAATCAGGGTTGTGAGATAAAATGTTTCCAAGTCTGGGCCTCAGGATCAGTCTGGCCTAGAAGAGGGACTAAGGAAAGAACTCTTGAGCCATGGAACCATTAGAGTAGGGCCCATGCATCTTTTTACTTAAAGCCAAGATTGGTGAGTAAATGCGAGGTGGAGATTCATCCTCATGCTCTGGGTGCAAGAGGGATGGAGCAGAGTCAGGCTGCCCTGTACACAATGTGTGAAGTCAGCAATGCTTCACTTCAAGTTGACTCGGGAACAAGGGGACCCTCCCACCAATTCCCATCCCACAGTTTGATCAGATCCAAGAGTCCACAATATTGAGAGTGAATAAAAAGTGTCAGCTGGTAATAATGACTTCATCGTAGTCACAGCTCTCTGGGGCGTTCCAAACATCATGGTGCATGTGTATTACCTGGGAGTCTTGTTAAAAAGACTCCTATTCAGAGACCTGGGATGGGGCCTGAGATTCTGCATTTCTAAGAAGTTCCAAGATGCTGCTGCTGCTCCTGGTCTAGTGTTACGCTTTCAGAAGCAAGGCTTTATCAAGGAAAGAAACTAAATATTAGCCATTGAAGTCAATTGCCTTTATTAAAAGTATTTTAAAATTCTACTTAGATGGTCTAGGGACTGTCATTTAAGGGTATTCTGGTGGACAGATGTTTTTCACTTCAGTTTAGTTTTTGAGAGAGTATAAGCAAGCATAAAATACACTTTCCCAAGTTGGATTTTCTATGGAGGACCACTTGTCAGAACTGCTGTCATGCCTGGCTTTCAGATCCCATGTTTCCTGAGGCAGTCATTGAATACTTTAAACCCTAGTAGTCTGGGCTCCGTGGCTCATGCAAATAATCCTAGCACTCTGGGAGGCCAAGGCAGGAGGATCACTTGAGCCTAGGAGTTCTGGGCTGCCAGCAGCTGTGATTGCACCACTGCACTCCACCTCTCCTACTTGTAAGTAAGTGGTTCTGCATAGTGTGGTATGTGGGCACTGGGTAGGGTGTGGTATATATGCGCCGAGCCACAGATCACGCCGGACCAGGGTCAGAAGTTTGTTCTTGTGATGTGGATGAGGTGGCAGCATGTAACTCACTCTGAAGGCTTCCTGTGCTTTTGTAAAAGTTACTACCCTAGAAGTTTTCATGGGAATAAAAAGACCCCAAACCATGGACATTTTGAAATTTGTGTTCTGATAGTCAGGGTAAATAGATGATCTTACATGCATCTCTCCTGCCTACCACATTCCCAGATAGACTATATAGTCCTGTGGAATGTGGTCGGTATGTCCTTGCAGTCCTAGGATGTGGCCCTGTACCAGGGTTTGTGCTGTGATTCCACAGCTCCTATGTCACTAAACCTCTCCTACTTTTCTCCTCATAGTCCTTACAAAAATTTCATTTTAGATAGCTTCTTTTCTAGAACCTCTCTGCTTCTCTTCTCTCTTCCCCTTCCCTCGTTCCAAGCCTGAAATGGCTACCCCTTCTCTCTGCTCATGGCCAGTACTTAATTCTTGCTGTTTGAGGTGGTTATGGTCTATAAAGTCACTGTGAACACTGAATTAAGTGAATTCTGAACCATTGTTCCCAGGGGAAATACAGGTTAGGTTCCTGTGAGTCTCTGGTCACAACACTTAACCTTGTTTTATGTGTGTTTCTGTTTAAAGTCGCCTTATTTAATATATACTATTGATTCATTAATATTGAACCCACAGCCAACAGTACTAAAACTCATGCCTGAACAAAGCGGTCTTGGTCAGGCACATCTCAGCCTCCTTCCACTTAGGAACACTGGACAGCCCTTTAGCATTATGCTTAGGGGCCTCTTTAAACAATGAAATCACCGACAAAAAGCACAAAAATGAGCAAAACACGACATTAAGTAGGCCACATAAAGGAACCTTGTGTAGAGTGTAAGAGCTGAGACAAGAAGTCAGAATGTCATCACCTTGTAGGACCTCAGCTGGAAATGTGTGTTGGGGAACTTGAAATTTTCTCTCTTCTGTGTATGTCCTCAAAGGACCACAAAAACACTGTAAATACTGACTTGAGGGTTACAATTAAATTTTACTGAGTAGCTAAATTCACAGATACGGAGTAGTGAGGCTTTACTTTACCTTATAGGCAATTTCACAAGGTAAAGTTGGTAGAGGGACCAACACAGTAGGACAAAAAGGAAGAAAAAGGTACTCTTTTTTTTCTGTCAAAGAATCTGATGTTTGAAAAATTTTAAAAAGCACTGAAATAGTCAACCTGGGAAGAATTAGGACTTTGATGGACTTTTCCCCTTATTTTAAGATACAGAATGGTTTTCATTTAGAATTGTATGTGCAAAGAAACTGTCTTCTGAGTGCCCAGGGCATCGTATCCCCACCCTTCTCATAGACTTACTGCACTGTGGTATTGTGGTTTGCCCCTTGCCCACCACACACTGATTTTATATGATCTTTTAGGTCAAATGCTGTTTTGTATTCCTCATTGGATCCACTAAACCTAGCACATAGTAGGTGGTCGGTAAGTGTTTGATGGCGTAACTCCTGAAGGTTACATGTAGAGTCAAAAGGCCCTGGGTGCTGAGAACTCTTCTCTTATTATGAATAGGAGCCTTGAACAATGAAAGCAAAGCATTGGATTAATCTTAAATTTCATTATAAATACAAAGAAATACATACTTTGAGTATACCCTATTGGCCGACGTGGTGGCTCACGCCTGTAATCCTAGCACTTAGGGAGGCAGAGGTGGGTGTCTCCCTTGAGGCCAAAGTTTAAGACTAGCTTGGGAAACATAGCAAGACCTCATCTAAAAAGTAAAAAGAGTCTACCATATATATCTACATATGCATGTGTAAACAGGTACATGAGTATAGTTTATTAGAAAAAGCGATCCAAAGTGCCAAAAATCGAAGCAAAACAAGCCTGAGCAGTGCTGAGGTCTACCAGAGAAACTCCCCGACCTGCCTTTCCTTACAGTCACAATGAATGAAACACCTGAGAACTTGACAGAGTTGTCTTTTCATACCTCCACCCCCAGGGGGAAGGGTTTCTTTTTTTTCTTTTTTGTTTTTTTTTTTGAGAGGAGTCTTGCTCTGTCGCCCAGGCTGCAGTGCAGTGGCACCATCTTGGCTCACTGCAAGCTCCGGCTCCTGAGTTCACACCATTCTCCTGCCTCAGCCTCCCAAGAAGCTGGGACTACAGGTGCCCACCACCACACCCGGCTGATTTTTTTTGTATTTTTAGTAGAGACGGGGTTTCACCGTGTTCGCCAGGATGATCTTGACCTCCTGCCCTCGTGATCCACCCGCCTTGGCCTCCCAAAGTGCTGGGATTACAGGTGTGAGCCACCGCACCTGGCCAATTTTTTCTGTTTTTTACTAGAGACAGGTTTCACCATGTTAGCCAGGATGGTCTCGATCTCCTGACCTCGTGATCCTCCCGTCTCGGCCTCCCAAGGTGTTGGGATTACAGGTGTGAGCCACTGTGCCTGGCCAGATTTCTTTTTTTATTGTGTACATTTTACTTGTAATTATAGACATAGAATGGGGGCCTATTATGCCCGATTTTTTAAAGCTGTTTTGTTTTTTTTTTTTTGGTTTTTGTTCTTTTTTTTTTTGAGAGGAGTCTCGCTCTGTCACCCAAGCTGGAGTGCAGTGGCTCAACCCTGGCTCACTGCAGCCTCAACCTCCCAGCTGCAAATGATCCTCTCACCTCAGTCTCTTGAGCAGCTGGGACTACAGGTTCTCACCACCATGTTCAGCTAATTTTAAATTTTTTTGTAGAGATGGGATCTCACTATGTTTCTGGTCTCAAAATCCTGGGCTCAGGTGGTCCTTCTACCCCAGCCTCCCAAAGTGCTGGGATTACAGGCTTGAGCCACCACATGCAGCCTATTTCGAGAAAGTAAGCTTTACTCTGTAGTATACAACTTAGAAAAAATTGTTTACCTTGAGTAAAATATTTATATTTTGGCATAAAGGTTATATGGTGGCATAAAGGTTCTTGGTAGCTCATGTTCAGATTTTTTATTGGATAAGATGAAATATTATATAGGCTTGGAAGTAAAGTAAAAATAATGGAAATTCTTGTTTTATACTTAGCCCAGAAAGTACTAAAGTTGGTCTGTAGGCCAGAAATCTTCGGGGGAAAATGCCTATAAAATGATATTGGAAATGACCCATAGTGCTTTACTCATACCTCAGGAACAACCTCAATAGCAATGAACTGTGTGTGCACTTGTGCAAAGAAAAACTTTCTGTGTATAGTGTGCACATTGAAAGAGATGGCCAATGGATCTTTCTCTAGGCATAGTTTTCAGATTCTTTTTGTGTTTGGTAGAATGCTCCATGCCTTATAAAAGGAAGTTAGAGATGAGGATGCAGTATTGGTGGTCCTGACAGTTTTCAAGAGGAAATGGGTGCCATCCTGGGATCCCGTCCACCCTCAGGACTGTCCTCCCCTCTCTCTGGCTTGAGACTTCTTTCCAGGACTCATGGAATTTTTAAGTTAATTTTTATTGTATACATAGATTATAAGTATACAAACAATGAATTCTCATAAAGGAAAACACCATGTAACAACAACCCCAGTCAAGAAATGTGCCTTAAAGTCACTCCAGGGGCACCATTCATGCACACCCTACCTTGTGACCACTGTCCTGAGCTCTATCACTAGCCACTGACTTTGCCTGTTTTTGAACTTTGTATAATTGAGATAATAAATACAGTACATACTCTTTTGTGTGTCGCTTCATTCATTCAGCATTATTTTTGGAGCAATCTCTCAACATCAATTCCTAAAAGTGTCTTTAGGGCACCTTAAAAAAAAACTCTCCCAACAAATTGGCCTGAGAGCACTGTACCCTAAAAAGGAACGCAGCAAGTAATGTAACTCTGTGTGAGTGGGGTTGCTGGGGAGGGTTGGATATTGAGTAGATTACAGATGGGCACGTTTCCTGAGCACTTTCTTCTTGGTCTTTGCTGATCAGACCTAAGACCCAGCCATCAGGGCTCCCTTCCACCCCCAGCACAGTCGTCTCTGTTCCAACAAGGACCTGTGCTCAGAAGGATCTCTTGAATGCTGAATGCTACAGCTCCTAGGCCTGGCTCTCCTACAGAAGAGACACAAGTTAAATAGCTGTTCTTATTAAGTCAGTGAGCTATCCTGACTGGCACAGTGTGGGATTGTTTGTTTAGGACTATGGGACAGTACAGCAGCTCTGCCTGAGAGATGGACACTCCATGTTGTGACTGGCCCTGTCCCGTGCCTCTGTGCCATAATGGTGCCCTCTTGTGTTCATCCCTGCTTTCTCTGTAGGAAAACAAGGGTTACAGACACTCTTTTAGGTTCAGAATGACTGGGAAGAGGCAGAGCTTTTGTGACATGTCAGTCATTTAATAATTCCTGAAAACTCAAACTGAGCCAGCGGGCAATGCATTACTTTCATTCATTTTGTAGAATAGGATTGGCATTAAGAAACCATAGAATGGTTCTGGGTTAACTAGCTCATGCCATTGTGGCATGCATTTAAGAAAACATTTTGGCCAGGTGCAGTGGTTCACGCCTATAATCCCAGCACTTTGGGAGGCCAAGGTGGGCAGATCATGAGGTCAGGAGTTCGAGACCAGTCTAGCCAACATGGTGAAACCCCCATCTCTACTAAAAATACAAAAAAATTAGCCGGCTGTGGTGGTGTGCCTCTGTAATCCCAGCTACTTGGGAGGCTGAGGCAGGAGAATCTCGTGTGAACCTGGGAGGCAGAGCTTGCAGTGAGCCGAGATCACGCCACTGTACTCCAGCCCGGTTGACAGAAGAAGACTCCGTCTTGGGAGAAAAAAAAAAAAAAAAAAAAGACATTTCATTGCATATCGTAACAGTGACTGCATAAATATTCTGAATTTTCGAAGTTTTTGCCTCCTATTATATTGTGAAGACCTGCATGCTTCTGCTTCTGCATAACGCAGTCAACACGCCAACACTTGAGTAGTTTGTCTTAGTACTGTGAAAGCAGTATAGCACACATACTTTACATTTTGTAGCCAAAGAAAAATTAGCATTTAGAACAAACATCCAAAGAAAACATATGAAGTCACTTGACCTTGTCTTTTTTTCTGAGTATGCCAGGAAATTTTGAAAGCAGTTATTTTTTATTCTGCTTTCAAAATGGGACAGTGAAGTTAAAGGAGATGCCATTTGAAAGTTTACCCAGGACTTCTACTTCCTTACACCTCAGAACTCTCCTCAAATGTTAAGCTCGTAATAGTGAATGTCAGTGGAGGGTGAAGGGCAGAGCAACCCAGCTGGTGGTCCAAGACACCACAAGGAGGCTTCAGGTGAGTGTGCATATTGCCCCTCAGCCCTCGGGATGGCAGGTAGGATGTGGGCCAGCCTGGTGAGTTTACCCAATGCGCCATGCTGGATAGAGACAGTTTTCTGTGTATTCCATGATACGAAACACCTTGGGAAGCATTGCTTTAACTAGACTGCTTTTGCAAGACTCTCTGAGAGCATTTTAGTTGAATTGTGAATGAGTAGGAGCCAGCATGGGAATACTTGTGGAAGAGCATTCCAGAAAGAAGGGAACAAGTACAAAGGCTGTGTGAGAATTTGTTGATGTGTCCTTGGGACAGAGAGAGGGCAGTTAGGGGTTAGCTTAGTGGCCTGGATGAGAATCATGAGAGAGCCAAGAGTGGTGAGTTCCAGGTCTTACACAGCCTTGTCTTAAGTCGGGAGTTTGGATTTTATTCTGAGTTTGGAAAGTCATTGCAGGTTTTTAGCAGGGGAACATTGTGATCATAGTGTAAAAGTGTAGCATTTTGGGCTTGGATGGGAATTAGTAACAAACTAATCTATTCCCCTCATGTTATTATGCAAAGAAAACTTTTCTGTGCCTTGCTGTTGTTACTTTTAGTGGTGTCTTTTTTTTTTTTTTTCCCCCATTTGTAAACTCAGGAGCATACTGTGCAATGCTTTCTAATTTCTGTTCTGCTCTAAAGATCTTGATCACTGGTGTTCTTCTATATTCATTTCCTAAGGCTGCTGTAACAAATTACCACAGACTGGGTGGCTTAAAACCACAGACCTTTCTTCCTTGCATTCCTAGAATTCCAAAATCAAGGTGTCATTTGGTTTGGTTCCTTCAGCAAACTCTGCAGCAGAATCTGTTCTGGTGCCTCTCTGCTGGCTTCAGCAGTTGCTGGCAACCCTAGACATCCTCTGGCATATGAGCACATCATGCCAATCTCTGCCTCCACCTTCATGGCATTCTCTGTGTCCCTGTGTCTTTACATTGTGTTTACATTGTGTTTTTTATAAGGACACCAGTTGGTGGACTGAAGGCCCACCCTAATCCAGTATCTAATCTTGATTACATCTGCAAATACCCTGTTTCCAAAACAGGTGACATTCACAGCTTCCAGGGCTTAGGACATCAACACATCTTTGTGGGGGGACACAATTCAACCCACAGTATCTTCCTTCTACCACTAACTTTATAGTGACACCTTCTCTATTTAGTTGACTGACCTCTACTTAGTTTAATTGAATCCAAATAGCCGTTTCATTTGAACAGTTAACAGGTCAAAATCCTACATCATTAAACAACACTGTTTGCCCTTTTTTCACAAAACAGGTGAAATGTAGGAATGTTGTCAGAATTGTTCCAAGTCTGATGTGCCCAAATACCATGCTTCATGGAATAGTCATAGAGAAGAAAGTGGATTGGAGAGCTCTGCTTCAGCCTGCGACTTGTAGTCCCCGTTTCTCCTGTCCTTTCCTATCCTACAAAGGTGTCTTTTACTTAAGCAGATAATTGGTTTCATTCATAATTTATACTCTGCCTTGTACTAGAAATTATTTAAAGCATTTCTCTGTGTGTGTGTGTGTGTGTGTGTGTGTGTGTGTAAAACAAGATGGCATAATAAAGGTGAAGGTAAAAGAAGAAAATTAAAAGCAGAAACAGGCTGGACGTGGTGGCTCATGCCTATAATCCCAGCACTTTGGGAGGCTGAGGCAGACGGATCGCCTGAGGTCAGGGGTTCGAGACCAGCCTGGCCAACATGGTGAACTCCTGTCTCTACTAAAAATACAAAAATTAGCCAGGCGTGGTGGTGCATGCCTGTAATCCCAGCTATTCGGGAGGCTGAGGCAGGAGAATTGCTTGAACCCAGGAGGCAGAGGTCATAGTGAGCTGAGATCACCCCACTGTACTCTAGCCTGGGTGACAGAGCAAAATTCTGTCTCAAAAAAAAAAAAAAAAAAAAAGTAGAAACAAAATGAAACTGGGAGCAAGGAGGAGCTCTAGGTACATTCTCTCATGTTGAGTGAGTCATGGATTTGAATAGCCCATGTGGAACGGGAGACCTTGCGAGGTACACAATTCAAGTGAGGTATACAATTCCAAGAGATTTTCATGGGACTGTTATTTAAATCAGCTTTTGGGATCACAGTGAAGCACATTTCAGCAAAAGCATTTCTGCTAGGGAGTAGAGAGAAATGTGGCAAATTTATGAGACCCACGTTTCCATCTCTGAGAATTTGATCTGGCCTGGCAAAAATGTAAAAGAGTTGCAAAGCTGGGGTGAACTGTGTTTCTTTCACACAGTTCTTTATGGACATTGTACCTTTCTTAACCTATTTGTCGCCCTCACCCTTGAATTTCTTAAGTGGAGGTCGGGGTTGAGCCAAATGGTGGCTTCTCTGCATTTGGATAAACCTTATGAGAGCCATTCTTTTCAGTATTTAGTATTGCCATAGCAAGTTTTTTTTTTTTTAGTCATTTATTTTTCTCAAAAAATGGATGTGTGTCTATGTGTTTGCTAATGTGTGTGGGCAGATGTTTGTATAGGCACATGTGTGTGCACATGTATGTATGTATGTACATGTTTGTGGGCACATGTATGTGTGTGTGGGGGCACATGTATGTATGTACATGTTTATGTGCAGACTGTCCTCAAAAAGAACTACTGGAGCTAGAGCCTATCTCCTTGCCTTTAGCTCCCCTGCTTTTCACCTCTTCTGTGCAGAAGAGTAATTCTGATGGAGGACTTTTTAAACATGTAGCCCACCTGTTTATCGTTTGAAGATTAAAGTAAATGATTCTCTATATAATTGTGAACCAGGGGAAACTGTATGTGAGTTCACACATATTAACATAAAAAGTAAGACATGTTCTGCTTGAGGTCTTTAGAGTTGTCGTTCTGTGATAATATGACATCTTCTTTGGTCCTCCATGGCTCAAAGAAGGTGCCACATTATTTTCTTATTTTACCAGTAAGGATAATAATAGTACCTATATCACAGGGTTGCTATAAGTACTTCATGAGTTTACCATGTGAAATACTTAGAAAGCCTGCACAGAGTTACTGCACAGGAAGTGCAAGCCTTTTGTATTAACAGATACTGTCAAAGAACCTTTGTCCTTTTGCATAGCATCCAAGAGGTGGTTGAGTCTATATTATCACTGTTTGCCGTAGTGATTCGACACTATTATTCAAATACATCCAAAAATTTTATTTCTTGGCCCAGCGCAGTAGCTTATGCCTGTAATCTTAGCATTTTGGGAGGCTGGTTCAGGAGGGTCACTTGAGCCCAGGAGTTTGAGACCAGCCTGGACAATGTAGCAAGATTGTGTCACTACAGAAAATTTATAAAGTAGCCAGGCATGGTGGTGTGTGCTTCTAATCCTGGCTACTCAGTAGGCTGAAGTGGGAGGATGGCTTGAACACAGTAGGTTGAGGCTGCAGTAAGCTGTGACTGAGCCACTGCACTCCAGCCTGAGCAATGGAACAAAACCCCATCCCTAAAAGAATAACAAAAAAATTAAAAATAAGTAAAAATTTTTATTTCCCCCACCTTCTTGGGATCTATAGTCTCATGTGTCAGATATATATTAATGCATTCATGAATATTTGTATTCTCTACTAAAGCACTAAGGATCAGAGCTCATAAACTTTTTTGAAAAGTGGCATAGTTGTTGAATCGTTGGAATCGCCTTGAGAGCTTTTATTAATCTAATTACAGTAAACCTACAATTGGCTTTTCATAAAGGGATATGGAGGTCTATTTTGTGATTTTTAAAACCTTTATATAGTTTGTAATATTTCAAGAAGACAGAAGTTATTTTCTGCCAGGGACTTTTGGAAAGTGGTTACTGTCATTTCCTTAAGGAATGATTTGATACTGATTATTTTCTAGCTCCACATTGTATTTTTCCTAAGCTTAGTACATCACAGTCAAGCTGACTTCTCCATAGGAATTAAATAGCATTGAAGGTTTCAACAGTCTTTTTCAAAAATTAAATAATTTCTGTTACTTTCATAACAACTACCCTGTAAGCAGTTGAAAGAGAGCAGGTGAGAGAGAAGAGCCCTTTAAGCTTGGAACTTTGGGATTAATATCTTGTTGCAACTCTTCCAATTTAAGTCACACAAACATTCAAGCTGCATCAAAGTAGCCAGTCATGTCAGCTGCATTTATAAAGTGGAAGAATTGGAGTAGATGACTTCTGTGCTCCCTTAAAGAATGAAATTTCAGTGGATCTCTCTAGTACAGCCACCTATATGTGTCATGCAGAAAGTCCTTTCTGAATATTTGTTGAATTTCTGCACTTAAAAAGTTAGAGAAATGCTATGGTAGTCAAAACTCAAAAATACTCATTAATGAGCAAGCCTCTTAATAGATTTCATCCGCATTCTACTATATCATTTCCTTCCCAGCATCTTTCCCATCCATCTTACCAGTATTTTTGTTGTTTGACTTCTTGTTGATCATTGATATTGTACAGTGCAAATAAATTGCAAGTCAACCCAAAGATCAAGGATTTCACAAAAACATTGGAAGTGATATGGGGGATGTGCTTGAACCACACGGAACTGCTCACCATAGTAAACAATTGAAGAAGAAAACTCTACAATAATAGTGAAATTAGTGGAAAATCCTTATTTTGAATATTAAAAGATTGATTTGAGCATCACATGATTGAGAGGCCCGTAAGGAAACTGATGATACCCTTGATTTTTTTCTGTAAGGATTACCTTCTCTGATTCTGCTACAAAAAGACCAACATGACATGATGAATGTTAGATGGTGCTGTAATAGAATTTTGTTAGAACAATTACAAATACAATTACTATTTGGTTCATTCTTTGCTGTTTTTGAGAATTAGTACATGGTTGCAGTTGTAACCTACATATTGTTAACATTGTTAAATATTTCATAAATTTATTTTTGTAGTTTGTAATTTTATTTCAAGGTGAAGTGTTTTTTGTTTTTTTTTGTTTTGTTTTTTTTTTTTTTTTTTTTTTACACAGAGTCTCCCTCTGTTGCTGAGGCTGGAGTGTGGAGTGTAGTGGTGCAATCTCTGCTCACTACAACCTCTGCCTCCCAGGTTCAAGTGATTCTCCTGCCTCAGCCTACTGAGTAGCTGGGATTACAGGCACCTGCCACCACACCCGGCTAATTTTTGTATTTTTAATAGAGACAGGATTTCACCATGTTGGCTGGGCTGGTCTTGAACTTCTGACCTCAAATGATCCGCCCACCTTGGCCTCCCAGAGTGCTGGGATAACAGGCGTGAGCCACTGTGTCCAGCCTCAATGTGAAGTTTTAAGCTTATCATCATTATTTACTATTAAATTTTGGTCTCCATTTTAAGTTGGTTTACTTTTTTCTGGTCTATTACCCTCTATTAATGAGCATCTCCACTATTTATTTTAGCTCTACAAGGTGTACTGTGTTACAGTGATGCCCTGTGATGTCCGTCCAAAATTCATGTCCTTGCAGAACCTCACAATGTGACCTTATTTGGAAATAGAGTCATTGCAGATGTAATTAGTTAAGATGAGGTCATGCTAGAGTAGGGTGGGCCCTTAATCCACTGTGACTGGTGACCTCATAAGAAAAGAAGAGGCACTAAGACACACACAGAGTGAAGATGGCCATGTGAAGTCACAAACACATAGGAAGAACACCCTGTAACAACAGAGGCAGAGCTTGGAGTGATGCATGTACAAGCCAAGAAACTCCAAGGATTGCCAGCAACGCCAGAAGCTAAGAAAGGGGTATGGAAGGGATTCTGCCCTGAGAAGGAACCAACCCTGCTAATGCCTTAATTCTGAACTATTAGTAGTAGCCTTGGCCGGGTGCGGTGACTCACGCCTGTAATCCCAGTTCTTTGGAAAGCCGAGGCGGGCGGATCATGAGGTCGGGAGTTCAAGACCAACCTGGCCAAAATGGTGAAACCCCGTCTCTAACAAAATACAAAAATTAACTGGGTGTGGTAGTGTGCACTTGTAACTACTTAGGAGGCTGAGGCAGAAGAATTGCTTGAACCCAGGAGGCAGAGTTTGCGGTAGCCGAGATCATGCCATTGCATTCCAGCCTGGGCAATAGAATGAGACTCTGTCTCAAAAAGAAAAAAAAAAGTAGCCTCAGGAACTGTGAAAAATAAATTTATTTATCTTGTTTTCTGCTACCAGTTTTGGATGGTTTGTTATGGCAGCCTTAGGAAACTAATACAGAGAGTTTTCAGAAAATGATTCTGCTGATCCATGGACTAGATGATGTTTCCCAGAGCCTGCGCCCACAAAATGGCATAAAAGCCAATTGAAATTTGTATGAGAAGTTGTTTTATTGGCCCAAACTAGGTATGGACCAATAAGATATGGGTCAATAAGATAAAGATAAATAACTCTTTATCTTGCAGCCTTCCTTGTATTAAGTTAGTCATTTCTTGTTCGTAGAGATTGAATGTTTTTGTTAATGGCTGCGCTAGAAGTGCTTCTCACTGTTACAGAATAAGAACAGACAGCTCTGCGTTCCTCTGTGCATCCACTGGTATTTGTTTTCCTTGGAGGCTCTCAGATTCAAGATAGGAATTTCACCAGCAACTTCTTCTTAAAGCCAGTGCATTACCTTTAGATCAGGCTACATATGTGTGTTTTGGGCCAAGGAACCTAAAGTTTGGAACTGGTTCTTTTCAGTAGAGAGGAACAATGACATGTTATTATCACAAATGCCCTTCTTAAAAATTTAACTTTTAAGTTCAGAGACACGTCTAGGTTTGTTATATATGGGAAACTTATGTCATGGGAGTTTGATGGACAGATTATTTTCACCACCCAGGTATTAAGCCTAGTACTCATTATTTTTCCTGATCCTCTCCTCCTCCCACCCTCCACCCTCTAATAGGCCCCAGTGTGTGTTGTTCCCCTCTATGTGTCCATGTGTTCTCATCATTTAGCTCCCACTTATAAGTGAGACATGTGGTATTTGGTTTTCTGTTCCTGCGTTATTTTGCTAAGGAAAATGGCCTCCAGCTCCATCCATGTTGCTACAAAGGACATGATCTCGTTCCTTTTATGGCTGCATGGTATTCCATGGTGTATATGTACCATGTTTTCTTTATCCAGTCTACCATTGATAGGCAGTAAATGCCCTTCAGAAAGAAAGTTGAAGCCGGGCTCAGTGGCACATACCTATAGTTCCACCTACTTGGGAAGCTGAGGCAGGAAGGCTGTTGAGGCCAGTAGTTCAACATTGTAATGTGGTATTACTGCTCCTTTGACTACTGGTCTCCAGCCTGGGCAATGCAGTGAGACCCCATCTCTCAAACAAAACAAAAAAAAAAAAGAAGAAGAAATTTGATCTACTGTTTGGTCCCAGATAGAACCTGAGATTGTGTGTGTGGTATGCTGTGAAATTAAAAGGCCAGGTTAGCCAGTAAACATCCAGTTTGAACTGTCTGGAATTGCCTCACTGGAGTCTTGTCCTCCGTGATCAGTTGTGGGCTCTAGTCTCAGTATGTCATGCCTGGCAGGCTTCTAGGTTTGGGCAGAGGAAATGAAACCTAGTCGGTTACTATAAGATTTATAGTAGACCTGCTATTGCAGGAAGTGGTGAAAAGTTGATTGATAGTTTGAGACAAAACTCTACAGCAAAAAAACAGGATGTATGCTTTCCATTTATACCCAGTTCTCCCTGCCCCTACATTTCAGGCTCCTTTTGCATTTTGTTTTGGTTGCTTCATAAGGCTGTGGAGGCTTTCCCCCTCCTAAGTACAGTCACCAAATGTAAAATAATTGAGGAAATTTTGTATCAGCTTTGCCACAGTCAAGGCATGTACTTTCTGCTGTTGCAATTACTCTTTGGTGGTAGTTACATGTAGCATAACTTGTCTGCAGTCTTTAAAGAGAAATCCTCCAAATAGGATATTATTTCACATATGCAAAAAGAATGAAAGGTCTTTTTAAAGTTACATCGTAGGATTACATTTCCAGTAACTAAGAAAAATCTATTCTGCGTGTGGTTTTATTAAAATATGACAGTAGTGGTATCCAGTTGTCTCTTTTAAATGCCGAGTCTCTTCATTCTATAATAAATACATTCTTAACAGGTAGGTGATCCTCACTGAGATATAAAACATATACTATAACTAGCCAGGCATTGTGGCTCACCCCTGTAATCTCCAGCACTTTGAGAGACCAAGGTGGGTGGATCACTGTGAGGTCAGGAGTTTGAGACCAGCCTGGCCAACGTGGCAAAACCCTGTCTCTACTAAAAATAGCAAAAATTAGCCGAGTGTGGTGGTGCATGCCTGTAATCCCAGCTACTCGGGAGACTGAGGCAGGAGAATCACTTGAACCAGGGAGGTGGAGGTTGCAGTGAGCTGAGATCGTGCCACTGTACTCCACACTCCAGGCTGGAAGGCAGAGTGAGACTCTCTCAAGAAAACCCCAACCAGATAAACAAAAAACATATACTGTAACTAGTAACTCAGCCTATGTGTGTGTTGAGAGTATCAAAATGTACCATGGCCAGGGCTGCAGCTCACGCCTGTAATTGCGGCACTCTGGGAGGCCAAGGTGGGAGGATCACTTGAGCCTAGGAGTTCGAGACCAGCCTGGGCAACATAGGGAGACCCTGTCTTTACAAAAAATTTAAAAATTAGCTGGGTGTGATGGATGTGCCTGCAGTCCCAGCTACTCAGGAGGCTGAGGTGGGAGGATCACTTTTGCCCAGGAGGTCAAGGCTACAGGGAGCCCTGATCGCGCCATTGCACTCCAGAGCCCAGGCAATAGAGCGAGAACCTGTCTCAAAAAAATAAAAATAAATAAATGGTACCTGATGTTTGTAAGAGTGGTTATCTAATAATGTCATTTGACCAGGCTTTTGGACATGAACTACCCTAGTCTGTTTTGAGTATGACACTATCTACCTTAAGTGAGCTGCTTTCTGAAAAGGTAAGTCTGTTACAGAAGTAGATTCTAGAATTTACACGGAGTGGCAGATTAGAACCAACTCTAATTGTACTAGTGGTTGAAAAAACAAAACAGCTACTCTTTCATGGCTTAATTTTTTTTCCCTACAGGAATAATTTCCCTTTTCGTGAGCAGTGATTGCTAGGTTATCTGTGCTAAGTAATTGAATAAAAACAAACCCAACTTTCATTCCTCAGACTGTTGGGGCACATTCTACACCAATGCTATTTTGAATTTTAATCAGTTTTTATCCTGGCATTCTTTAAGAATGGGAGAGAGTTCAGAATGTTTCTTCTATTAAAGTTTCTTTCAGAACTTTAATATTAATTTAGGAAGCTAGCCAACTTGAAGTAGTAAGGGTGGGATAATAAAATAGAAAGAAGCTTGGTGAAGAATCAAAAATCTATCTCTGTCTGTCTGTCTGTCTGTCTGTCTCTCTACCAGTCTCTCCATCCACCTATCCATCCATCCATCCACCCACCCACCCACCCACTTACTGTGTAACCTGGTAATTTTAAGCATAATATAATGCTGAAAGTGAAAAACTTTTTCCTGAAGGATAAAAGTTCGCATCAGCTGGTTTCAGACAGGAGTTCCTATTTGGGCCCCTGGATTCAACTTCACCACTTTTCTGCCTGTTACACTTGATACTTTTAGTCCCCCCTGTGTGTGGGGTATGCTTTCTGAGAAGAGCCAGGATTCTAGGGGAGGAGCTTTGGAATTCCACATTTCTATAGGTATAAAAGACAGGACACAGTATCTGTATAGTAGACAATAACAAAGATCCAAATAATATCAACTTGAGAATTGGCATGTTTAATATATTCAGCGAAATTCACAAAAATGATTTGAACTTTACCCTTCTTTTCTAAACCTCTATAGATGATGCTTATATGTATACTTCATTTAACATCGTTAAGCTAAATATATTAGTCACAATTGCTTTGGAGGATTCTGGGCTTTGTGCAAGTCAGAACTTGCTCAGTTGGAAGATGCTGAGTGGAGCTCAAATTGGGAAGAAGTAAAGAATGTGGCTTTAAGAAAGGACACTTTGGCCAGGCACGGTGGCTGATGCCTGTAATCCCAGCAGTTTGGGAGGCCGAGGCAGGCAGATCACCTGAGGTCGGGAGTTCAAGACCAGCCTGACCAACATGGAAAAACCCTGTCTCTACTAAAAATACAAAATTAGTCGGGCATGGTGGCGCATGTCTGTAATCCCAGCTACTCGGGAGGCAGAGACAGGAGAACTGCTTGAACCCAGGAGGTGGAGGTTGTGGTGAGCCGAGATTGTGCCATTGCACTCCAGCCCGGACAACAAGAGTGAAACTCTGTCTTGGAAAAAAAAAAAAAAAGAAAGAAAAAAACACTTTGCAGAGCCTGTGTATTCATGGGAGGGCCTTTGATGGAACGGGAAGAGAGCTGAAGTTCTGAGGCTTGGGTTTCCAGTTGTGACCGCTCCTTGTTAGCTGAGCGAACCTCAGTGGCTCTCCTACCCCTGCAAGCTCCAGTTTCCTCATCTGTAATGTAGGGATAACAATGGTACTGGTTCACAGGGTGGTTAATGGAGCAAGCGCAGTGATGTTAGTGGAACATCATCCTTTGTATATTGTTGAGAAGTATTTGTCGTGACGATTAAAATGAGATATGTAGTCAGTAAAGTAAAAGCTTTTATTTTATATGTTTTTATTTCTAGTATTAGAGGCAGTATCCATTTTCCCAAATTTATTACTCTTTATTTCTTAAGCTGCGTGAGAGAACTCCCCTTCATGGAGAGACAGAGTGGTGTACTAGTTCTTAGACTGAACGAACTTTGCAGCAGCTCAGACTGAATCCTTTACCACTGGTAGTCAAGGTTTAAAAATATTGGTGGACATCATCTACAACTATCTTGGGTATAAATGCAAATTATGTTGCAGCCGTCATATTCTATAACTATGCTTTTAAAAATGCCTCAGACTGATAAAAGATTAGCCAGGGATTATAACGCTTTGGTGAATCATTAACTGACTCCAGTGGATGTCACCTTGGTTTTCCTCTTTACCCTAACCCCTCCCTTTTTCTAAGTGCTCTGGAAATTATGGCACTGAAACCCAGGGCTTTCCTTGCATAAGAGAAAGCTACCCATCAACAGTGGTGACTGCCCTTGTCCCACTCACCGCACTGTGCCTCCCACTCACCCTTGGGCACTGCAGTGGTGCTTCTGTGGCCTGATTACATGTGTGAAGGGGCAGCAGGGGTTGTGGGGAGTGGGGGGCAATCCCTGCACAATCTCATTATTGTGCTAAGTATTTTGAGAAATAGCATTTCAGGTACATGCGGGCACCCAGATTAAAATACTATCTTTGTTCGGTATTTCCCATTGTACTGTCAGTTGCACTGAAATGAAGTCTCATTTTCCCGATGTTATGGGATGGACTACACTTTTACAAATGGATTTATCTTGTAAACTCACCCTCATCCAGTTTGTATCAAAGCCACTCAATGTTTTGTATGTTCATTTTATCTTTGGAGTCGGGGAAACATAAAAACCATGTCAGCATGTTTACCACTTTCACTCACTGCCACCTTTCTTCAGTTGTCACATTAGATTTCCCCTTTAGAAGAGTAGTCATCTTTGGAGAATGCCAGTTTCTGTCATTTTGGTTCTTTTAGAAACAAAAAACAACTAATTGCATCAAAGTTAATAATGGAAAAGTTTATTTACTCGATACAATGTAATATTATAAATCTAGGAAGTAATTTAGAGGAAAAGAATCTTCGGCTGGGCGCGGTGACTCACACCTGTAATCCCAGCACTTTGGGAGGCCGAATCTGGTGGATCACGAGGTCAGGAGATCAAGACCATCTTGGCTAACATGGTGAAACCCTGTCTCTACTAAAAATACAAAAAAATTAGCTGGGCGTGGTGGTACGCGCCTGTAGTCCCAGCTATTCGGGAGGCTGAGGCAGGAGAATTGCTTGAACCTGGGAGGTGGAGGTTGCAGTGAGCCAAGATCGCGCCACTGTACTCCAGCCTGACGACAGAGTGAGACTCCGTCTCAAAAAAAAAAAAAATCAAAAAAATCTTCTGAAATAATATGAAATGGTTTTCTCATAAAAAGAAAAGGTACTCCATGCTGCTGATATTGCTTTTCCTCCTTGTACATTTTAAGATTGTGAACATTTATACATTTATATAGGTTTAAAAATAAAACAATGGCAGTGAAAAGGCTCCATCACACCATCATCCTTTGTCATCCCCCATATTTCCAGTTCCCACCCTATCTCCTTTACAGAAGTTACTATTTTCTGTCACTTTGGAGAGTTTATTGAGAAGTATACAAGCAAATAGAAACATCTGTTTTGATATCTTTCCTGTTATTTTCCCTTTTTATATATATGTAGCATATACATATGGTGAGCCTTTTGTGTTGTTAAGCAGTAAGTCTGGATTGGCCCATGGAGAGCTTCATTCACTGTACAGCTGTAGGCTATTCCTTTGTGTGGATATGCCATAACTTATTTCACCAGTCAACCAGTCTTATAACAAGGACATTTGGTTGTTTCCCATTTTTAGGTATTAAAAAATGATGTCATAGTAAATAACCTCAGACCTATGTTATGTAGTGTGTGTGCTACATGTGTTTAATTTTTAGACACGGGGCTTGCTGGGTCCAGGGTATATACATTTTCCATTTTGAAAGTTACTGCCAAGTACTCCTTCTTAGGGGTTTTAGCTATTTAATCTCCCTCCATCAGTATATGAAAGTGCCTTTTCTCCTGCAGTCTTGCTAACAGAATAATATCAAATGTTTGGGTATTTGCCAATCTGACATATAAAAAATATATCTCACATATGACTTTAATTTGTATTTCTCTTATTTGACTGGAGTTGAACATCTAATACATTTAAGAGTTACTTATATTTCCTTTTGTGAAAATTGTCTTCTTGTCCATTTTTCTGTTGGATTGTTATATATCCATTATTAGGAACTCTGTTAGGAGAATTAGGGTTTATTAGAATATATATATATATATGCGCTTATTATAGATATATTACCCAGAAGAAATTGATTTTTTTCCTTTTTCTTTTTGAGATGGAGTCTCGCTATGTTGCCTAGCTGGAGTGCAGTAGTGTGATCTTGGCTCACTGCAACCTCCACCTCCTGAGTTCAAGTGATTCTTCTGCCTCAGCCCCCCAAGTAGCTGGGATTACAGGTGCCTGCCACTGTGCCCGGCTATTTTTTTGTATTTTTAGTAAAGACAGGGTTTTACCTGTTGGCCAGGCTGGTCTTGAACTCCTGACCTCAGGTGATCCACCCACCTCAGCCTCCCAAAGTGCTGGGATTACAGGCGTGAGCCGCCACGCCTGGCCAAGAAATTGATTTTATTTAGTTGAATTTATCAGTCTTTTCTTTTGTGGCTTCTGAATTTTGAGTCATAGTTAGAAAAGCCTTCCTCCTTCTTAGGGTCATAAAGGAAATCTGTGTTCCCCTGTAATACTTTTAATCACTTTTTTAAAAATATGTATGTCTTGGATCTGTTTTTACATATATATCTTGGATCTGTTATGGTATATATCCTGGTGTGCCATTTAAAATGTGGATCCAACTTTATTTTTTTGGAAGCTGTATACCCTGTTATCCTCAGGCCAATTAATAAATAATTCTAATCTTTGTTCTTAAAATGTTTTCAAGATCCAAAAAGTTGGCAGCTCTTGCAGAAGCCTTAAAGGAAGTCTCCCTTACAAAGGCCCAGCTGGGGTTAGAACTGGAAGAACTAGAAGCAGCAGCACTGCTTGTCCAGGAGGAGGAAACTGCATTAAAAGCAGCCCATTCAGTTTCTGGGCAGCAGACACTTTGCTCCAGCTCTGAGGCAAGTGATTCGGAGGACTCAGACAGCACCGTGTCATCTGGAAACGAAGACTCAGACTCAGATTCAGAACAAGATGAACTCAAAGATAGTCCATCTGAGACAGTCAATTCTTTGCAAGGTCCCTTTCTTGAAGAAAGCAGTGCCCTTCTTATTGTTGATGGTGGAGTATGCAGAAACACAGCTGTCCAGGAGTCTGATGCCAGTCAGGGAAAGCCACTTGCCTCTTCCCAGCCTCTTGGAGTGTCTGGACCTCTGATAGAGGAGCTTGAGGAACAACTGAAGACCACAGTTCAGGTTTCTGAACCCAAGGGCACCACTGCTGTAAACCACAGCAATATGCAGGAGAGAGACGGCCGTCAGACACCAAATGATTGACTCTTAGGTGGTTTTATTTGTTGTTGAGAAATACGGTAGATTTGGTTTCATTTACCGAATGAGAATTCCTCATTTTCACTTTGTAGTTTTTCTTAGTATATAGACAGCCTGCTGTATTTGTATCCGCATCTGTGGATTCAACCAACTGCAGATCAAAAATATTTAAGAAAAAATTGCATCTGTACCAAACATGGAGACTTTTTTTCTTGTTATTATTCTCTAATACAGTATAACAACTATTTCCACAGCATTTACATTGTATGGGGTCATATAAGGAATCTAGTGATGATCTAAAGTGTACGGGAGGATGTGGGTAGGTTATATGCAAATACTGCACCATTTTTTATCAGGGACTTGAGCATCTGATGATTTTGGTATCCTCAGGAGTCCTGGAACCAACCCCCCACAGATACGGGGACAACTTTATGACTTTTTTTTCAATCAGTGAATGTGTATACCTTTTGTTTTCCTTGCTATCACTGTGAAGATAAAATTCAAAAGTATTTTTACCAAAGTGTAGCTAATATTTCAAGCTGAAAATAATAGTTCTACTGCCAGTGTCTCCAGAATGTAGAGCCCATCAATATTTTTATTTTAGGAAGTGTACTTGACACCCCATAAACTGCACGTATCGAAAGTGTACAGTGTGTTGGCATATGTGTACCCCACATAAAACTGTCACCGCGATTGAAGTGAGGAGCGGACCCATCATCCCCAAGTGCTCTTGGGCCCCGTTATTAGTTTGCATGTCCTAGAATTCTATGTAAATTGAATCATACAATATGTATCCCTTTTTTGGTCAGGCTTATTTTACTCGGTCTAGTTATTTTGAGATTCATCCATGTGGTAGCATATGTCAAGAGTTTTTGTGTTTTTCATTGCTGAGTACTACTTCATTGAATAGATTTGTTCATTGACCTATCGATGGACGCCTCGGTTGTTTCCAGTTTGGGGCTGTTATAAATAAAGCTGTTATGAACATTTGTATACAAGTCTTCATGTGGACGTATGCTTTCATTTCTCTTAGGCAAATACCTGAGGGCGGAATGACCGAGCCATATGGTAGGTATGTGTTTAATGTTTTAAGAAAACGCTGAACTGTTCTCCAGCATGGCTGTACCATTTTACATTCCCACCAAAAGTGATAGTTTATGAGAGTTCCAATCTATGAGAGTTCCAACCTATGAGAGTTCCAATCTTGCACATGCTTGTTACTGATATGGTCAGTCTTTTAAACTTTTACCATTTTTATAGATGTGTAGTGGTGTTTCATTGTGGAAGTGTCTGTTCAAATCTTTTGCCTCTATGTGTGTGTGTATATGTTTGCCTGTGTGTGTGTGTGCGTATGTTTGAGACAGGGTCTTACCCTGTCTCCCAGAGTGGAGTGCAGTGGCGCAATCTCTGCTTACTGCAGCCTCAACTTCCCAGGTTCAAGCAATCCTAGCACCTCCTCCTGACCACAGGCTTGCTCCACCACACCCAGCTAATTTTTGTAGCTTTTATAGAGATGGGGTTTTGCCATGTTGCCCAGGCTGGGTTTGTGATTCTTTTAGAGTTCTTTTTGTTTGGTTGGTTTTGTTTTGTGTTGTGGTGTGTGTGTGTGTTCGTGTGTGTGTGTGTGTGTGTGTGTATGTGTGTTTTGAGATGGAATCTCACTTTGTCACCCAGGCTGGCGTGCAGTGGCGTGATCTTGGCTCACTGTAACACCTGCCTCCCAGGCTGAAGCAATTCTCATGCCTCAGTGCCCCCAAGTACCTGGGACTATAGGTGTGCACCACCAGGCTGGGCTAATTTTTGTATTTTTGGTAGAGACGGGCTTTTGCCATGTTGCCCAGTCTGGTCTTGAACTCCTGAGCTCAAGCAATCTGCCCACTTTGGTCTCCCAAAGTGCTGGGATTATAGGCATGAGTGACCAAGCCCGACAGTTTGAGAGTTCTTTATAAATTCTGGATACAAGTCCTTAATAATGAGTCTTTTTTTTTTTGCATGCCTCATAGTCTTTGATTGGATGCCACACTTTGTGAATTTTACCGTCTTAGGTGCTGGATATGCATTCTTATATATACTCTCTATCTTTGTGTAGGGATGCCGTCCAGTGACATGGAAGTAGTTTGATCCTTACGGGTCTCGCTTTGTAATTTGTTAGGCAGCTCTGGCGCGGTGCTCAGTCTAGGGCAAATCCTTCCCCAGTGCTGATTTTCCTGAGTGCTGCACCATGCCTTATGAATTACGAGTTTTTCAGCCTGGCTGATTGAACTCACACTGTTCCCTGTGTGCATACTGAGGACTGTTCTCTCTAATGTGAGTGTGTGTGGTTTTTTTTTTTTTTACCTCGAGACAGAGTCTTGTTCTGTTGCTCAGGCTGGAGTGCAGTGATGCGATCTCAGCTCACTGCCTCCTGGGTTCAAGTGACTCTCCTGCCTCAGCCTCCCAAGTACCTGGGATTACAGGCATGCACCACCACACCTGGCTACTTTTTTGTGTTTTTAGTAGAGACAGGTTTTCACCATGTTGGCCAGGCTGGTCTCAAACCTCAGGTGATCCACTCGCCTTAGATTCCCAAAGTGCTGGGATTACAGGCCTGAGCCACTGCACCCAGCCCCCTCTAATCTTTTCAGATGGTTCTAGAAGAGGGCTCTCCTCTCTCTCTCCAGATAGCCAGGGTTCTCTGTGCAGCTGTCTCCTCTCTGGAGCTCTATCCTGCAAATGTTAGCTGCCTTCCTCACCCCGAGTCCTCAGCCCTGTTTTTGAACTCCAGAACCCCCTGGGTTCTGCCTGGATTGTCCTTCTCTGCATAGCATGGAAAGTCTTTCAAGGCAGTAGGTCTCACCTTGTTTTCTGTCTCTCAGGATCACTGTCCTGCATTGCCTGAAGTTCAGAGTTTGGAAAGTCATGGTTTTGTGTATTGCTTCCGTTTCTCTGCTTTGGTTATGTCTGACGGGAGAGTAAATCTGGTCCCTGTTAATCCATTGGGACTGGAAGTGTAAGTCTCCATTAATAGTTTATGAGTTTTCCCACTTGAGTTTAAGCTGCTGGGGAGGTAGGGTCTTGTTAACACTGAATCATCAGTGTCCTTATTCTCAAGCACTCCATAAATATTTGTTGAATGAATGAACAAATAAGATAAACCAATTTGCTTTGAGGAGGAAATGAAATCTGATCTATTAATCTCAGTAGCATCATTAATTTCAAGAAAGGGTATGATACTTTTTACTTAGGGCTTGTGAAGATGGTGAATATTTGTACTTTTCTAGTTTGTGTTAACATGATCCTGGGGTGACTACGGCACTTAAAATGCATATGAACTCCTGAATACTATAACTGCTTTGCTGGAATGTGTTCAAGACTTCTCTCAGCCTCCTTGGAGAGCTTCCAAGTCCTTATGACCATTGAAAATGCATTTCTCCTCAATAGTACATTACCTGAAGCCAGTTTGAAAAAGTATTATCTGTAACTCCCCTCATTTACTTCCACTGAAGTCAAGCAAGTTAAGCAAATCCTCTCTTGTCTAAAAGTTTAAAGCCATGGAAGTTTTCTTCCTTCCATCAGTTTCTGTTCTTAGGAATCTTGACAGGATCTACTTCAGTGGACTTGTCTTGGGTAGAAAAACTTGTTATTCCCTTCCTCAAAGAATGAGCAAACATGATCCTTCCCGGACATCCTCAAAGCCAGGGAGCTCATTAAACAACCCTCATGAGTATTAAAGACAACGTGAGTGAGCTCCTTAATTTCAGAGTCCGTGTCGGCAGTGTTTCTCCTACCCTTTCTTTGTTCACAGAGGTTGAAACTTTGTTATATCACATTACTCTGTCTTTGTTTAAGATGGGCTGAGAACACTATACTACACTAGCTCAGTAACCCAAAACACCTCCAAAGGTGCTGCCTTTCATTTATTTTTTTAAACTAGACAACCTGCCAGGCAACTTTAGGGTTCTCCTATAACCATATGGGTTTCCCAAAACCCACAGGTGATGGGAGAAAAAAATAAGTTGGGGAAAGTATAGGGAAGAGACCCAGTGACTGCCTAGTCGCAGCTCAGTGGGAAAAATCAAGACTTTGCGGTTGACAAGAGGCAGCCTCCAATTCAACCCAGCTCCACTGTGGCTGACTCACAAGGGTAGGGGACTCCAAACTACACCTTTCCCTTCATCTTAGAAATGGGGCTGGGCGTGGTGGCTCATGCCTGTAATCCCAACACTTTGGGAGGCTGAGGCAGACGGATCACTTGAGGTCAGGAGTTCGAGACCAGCCTGGCGAACTTGGTGAAACCCTGTCTCTGCTAAAAATACAAACAAATTATCTGGGCGTGGTGGTGGGCCCCTGTAATCCCAGCTACTCGAGGCTGAGGCAGGAGAATCACTTGAACCCGGGAGGCGGAGATTGCAGTGAGCTTAGATCGTGCCACTGCACTCCAGCCTGGGGGACAGAGTGAGACTCTGTCTCAAAGGAAAAAAAAAAGGGGGAATAGATGAGATCGGGTGCGTTCAGGGTGGTATGGCCGTAGACAGAAATGGAAATAGAACTGCTTTTATTGCTGGCCTTCCAGTGCTAGGAGACTGTATGTTCAAAGCACTTGTATGAACTGGAAAGCGTTAAACCAGCGTAAGGGTTTATTATTATTGTTTCACTTCCCAGAGCTGAACAGGGCTCTATTTAGCTACCTAACAACAGGTCGCTGGGGGAGCTGGCACTGTGAAAATGAGTCAGCCCTGTTAATCGCTACAAAGGCAGGCTAGTGGTAAAAGTCTACACAGTTCAGCAGATTAGATAGAAATATTAATTATGCCAGTGAATCACAGCACTGCCTCATCTTCTAGGCTTGCATTATCATTGACCTGGTTTTCTGTGTTCTGTCTCTCTTGTCCCATTATCCTTGAAGAACGATCGGAGGCCTTGCTGTGGGCATGGCCAGGTTTTAGGTGCCGGTAACTAAGCTGGTATCACCTTTCACTGGCACAAGATTAAGCTGCAAATGAGACAAGACTGCTCCCTACCACATTCTAAATTGGTTGACAGCTGGGGAGCGGTTTTCACACCTGCGAATGAAAAACTCACTTTGGTTACGTGGATCAAATTCTGTTATTAATACCAAGAATTGGGAGGAGGAGAGAGAGGGCCATATTTAAGACTTTATAAAATTATTAACAAAAAAACAAAAACAAAACAGACTCCTAGATATCTGTTTTGTTATAAAGGGATTTTTTATTACTTTATATGTTATAACTGGAAATTGAATTATATAGTCAATGATGGTGAAACAGATACCTCTAAAAGAAATGGAAATGAGTTTAAAACTTAGTATAGGAATGAAATTATAAATATACATCAGATCCTAAGAGCGTATTAATTATAAAATCCTTAAACATGCAGAAACCCACCATATATCAAATGGCCTGTCATGTAATGTCACTGCATGTCAGGTAAATTCAAATTAAGCTTCATGAACGCAAATCTCTCATTGTTTGGTCAGGGGTCTCCATTAGAGCAAATGAAAGATTGCAAATGTTTCTTTAACATCGTTCCATCTAAATCCCTGATGGAATTTTTGTGATCTGCTGCTTTTCTGTCCTGTTTTCTGAGTGTGTTATGTATAGTTTCAATCCATACCAAATGAAGGAAGCATTGATTAGACTTGATTTAAGGCAGCAAGTGATAAATGCAGCTGGGAAATTGATTCGTGTCTCTCGAGTGACTGGGGCATAGCCATCCACAGTTGACACAACTTGTCTCAAGGCTGGAGAAAACAAACAGGCAAACACATGTCAAACAGATAAATGACTTTGCTGTTTTGAGCTCTCCGTGGAGGCCATTTGTTTCCTAGATAAGGAAGACTGCTTTCCAAAGTCATGAAAAGATAAGTTAGAGGAAAAGGATGAACGTGGGATTGGATGCCCAAGCACTGGGAAGAAAACAACACAAAGGATTTACCTCCGGGAAGGATCTTGCTGCTTTTCCCTCCGACATGCTGGGAGCAGCACTCCAAATGCTCTGTCTCCATATTTTAAGTGTTCATAGTGGTATGCTGGTGTCTTTGAAGCTATTTCCAAAGAAACATTTCCTGACTGCTCTTCCTGGAGTGAGCATTCAGGAGAATCGGCAAGAACAGCTAAGACTTGCGAGCCTGGCTTGGTCTGAAATAGTGACAGTTCCAGTAGCTTGACCACCAGCCCAGAGGTCCCCTGGAAACAATAGTCCCATTGCAATCCAGTGCCTCTTGTAGAGCCTCACCCATAATACAAAGTATTGCATTTGTGTGTTTCCCCTACATGCTTTGTGTTTTCCCATCTTCATGTTTGCTCCTGCGTTGCTCTCCCGTTTCCCTTGCTGTTAGTTTGCATGTTTAAATCTCATCCATCCTTCAAGGCCCCCAGTCAAATGCCACTTCCTCCAGGAGGTCACCCTTCATTGCTCCGGACTAGAAATAAATTCCCTCCTCTGAACTCCCAGAACAATTTGTAATGGTCTTAGAGTATTTATTGCTCCCTGCAGGGTAAATACGGGTTTCCTCTCTTTACTAGAGCACAGACTTCAGTATCTGTTTCAGCTTTGGATCCCACACAACGTTCTGTCCACACAACACCTTCAGACAACACTTGTTGAATGAAAAACTAGGCAACTGGAGAGCTCAAATGAATAAATGGCGTCAGACCCTTGACAGCTCTTTACTAGCTAGTAATCCCCACCTAGCATGGGCCATGTTGCCTTTCTTGGATTTTCTTTTGTTTCATAAGTCTTGCTTCTCTTATCTCTTGAATATGACCCAACATTCTAAGCAGGAAGATCAAGTGTGTCTTTCCTTCTCCTCCTTCTCCCGGGTCTGGGGTCCTCATCTCCTGGCCTAATCAACACATATGTTCTATCTTTTCCTGTTGCCGTCCCTCCTCCCCAACCCTGAATTCCCAGCATTCTCCACTCACTGCCCCCTAGGGTGGCAGGTGGAAGGTCAGTTGGTAGAGAATCTAAACAGTCCTCACTCTGGGCAGTGCCCCTGGACATGGACACTATCCCCGTGAATCAGGGCCAGCTCCTGCTAAGGCAAGCCAGAAGGATTGGAGCAGGAAAGAGATTCTTATCTTCTAAAGCAGTGGGTTCCAGACTTCTGTACTGATTTCTACAAAATTAAAATTAGAAACAAAACAAAACAGGGTAGAGTGCAGAGGGTGCTGATGTAAGGCTGCTGACTTTTCATTCTGGATGTGCATCTCTAACCCAACCTAGGCAGTATTCTACTGAAACTATCCTTTCATAAAAGCCTGTTAATGCCAAAAAGTAGAAGGATAGTATTTAGGATAAAGATCAGCCCTCTAAATTGGACATAATTAGCTTTAAGAAAAACTGTTGGTTGGGTGCAGTGGCTTATGCCTGTAATCACAGCACTTTGGGAGGCTGAGGTGGGTGGATCGCCTAAGGTCCACAGTTCGAGACCAGCCTGGCCCACATGGCAAAACCCCATCTCTACTAAAAATACAAAAAAAATTAGCTGGGCATAGTGGTGCATGCCTGTAGTCCCAGCTACTTGGGAGACTGAGGCAGGAGAATCGCTTGAACCCTTGAACCTAGGAGGCAGAGGTTGCAGTAAGCCGAGATTATGCCACTGCACTTCAGCCTGGACGATGGAGTGAGACTCCATCTCAAAAAAAAAAAAGAAAAAAAAACCTCTCTCTTGAGAAACCCCAGATACCTTTTCAGTTTCTCTATTTTTCTTTGTAGACGAGTAAACACATGTATTTTTTAAACAAAATTTGAATCATGTACTACATAAATTTACATCCTTTTTTCTCTCTTAACATGAGGTCCTGTTTCCCATGTCACCAAATAACCTCCCAAAATATGACTTTATAACTGCATTTATTCCTATTGCACTGGCAGCAATTGCTCTCAAATGTAAATCTGATTAGTGAGGATTTTCCTGTTTTGTAGTAAATTTGCTAAGCATGAATGCCTAGATCCTCTAGGTGCTTCCTCAGCAGCTCTTCCTCTGTTGTGTTATAGCAGCATAGTTTATTTTGTTTTATATTATTATTTTTTAAGTTTTTTTTTTTTTTTTCTTTTTTGAGATGGCGTCTCAGTCTGTTGCCCAGGCTGGAGTGCAGTGATGTGATCAGAACTCACCAAACTCCTGGGCTCAAGGGATCTTCCCATCTCAGTCTCCTGAGTAGCTGGGACTACAGGTGCGTGCCACCACACCCAGATGCATAGTTTATTTTAAAGACAATACAGTCGTCCCTCGGTATCTGTGGGAGATTGGTTCCAGGGCCTCCTCAGATAGCAAAATCCAGGGATGTGCAAGTCCCTTATATAAAATGGCATAGTAGTTGCATATAACCTACCTACATTCTCTTGTATGCTTTAAATCATCTTTAGATTACTTATACCAAATACAATGTAAATGCTATGGAAATTGTGAGTATACTGTATTGTTTTTAAAATATGCATTTTTATTGTATTTTATTATTTATCTGAATATTTTCAGTCTGTGGTTGGTTGAAGTCATGGATGTGAAACCCCAGGATATGGAGGGCCGACTGCATCCCCTTGAATTAGAGAAGAGACAGGAATGTAATAACATCTGTCATTTTTGAGCGACTGCATGATGCCAAACACTGTGCTAGGCTTGTTTGTCCTTAGCATGTCAAGTAGGGGCCTGTCTCCTCTCACTCCTTTTTTTTTTTTTTTTTTTTTTTGAGACAAAGTCTCACTCTGTCACCAGGCTGGAATGCAGTGGCATGATCTCAGCTCAGCTCACTGCAACCTCCACCTCCTGGGTTCAAGCAATTCTTCTGCCTCAGCCTCCTGAGTAGCTGGGATTACAGGCGCGCACCACCACGCCTGGCTAATTTTTGTATTTTTAGTAGAGACAGGGTTTTGCCATGTTGGCCAGGCTGGCCTCGAACTCCTGACCTCAGGTGATCCACCTGCCTTGGCCTCCCAAAGTGCTGGGATTACAGGCGTGAGCCACTGTTCCCGGCCTCCTCTCACTCCTCCTCTTACTCCTCCTGTAGCCACAGATTCTGCCAGTGGAAGGGACTTTGGGCATAGTGAAACCCTGTAGCTCTGCTCTTAGCTGACTGGATTGGGCTTGAACTTGACCCAAGGGCTGACTGTGGGGTCAGCTGGCCTGGAAAGCTTTACTAATCCAAGGGTTCTTGACTCTGGCTGCACACTTGAACCATTCAAGAAACTTTTCAAAACTACCAATACTCAGTCCCCTCCAAAGACAGTGGAATTAGAATCTCTGAGGGTGTCTAAATAGGCAACAGCTGGGATAATCCAAGTCCTGCTCCCAGAAATTTGAATTGGGAAATGAAGAGAGGATCAGGCCCTTGGAAGTTATTGAAGGTAAGAGATGCGTTAAGAAAATCACAAGGTGAATCTGGAATCAGTCTTGCAAACTCAACTCAGGAAGGAGGAAGAAGTATGAGTTAGGAGGATCTATGTAATGGAGAAAAGATACAGGTGAGAGGGTGAAGACAGCAGCTGGTTGTGGGAAAGGGAGTGACTGGGTGTAAAAGGATGCAGACACGTGGAGTTGTCATGACTCTGAAATGAACATTCACGCACTGCTCCCCTGAGGTCCCAAGAGCAGCAGCCATGGATGCCTATACCAGCCTTTGATCAGTCTGAGGCTCCATAAGGCCTGAGCATTAGGCGTGTGCTGACTTTTGGAGCTCAGAGAACATCCATTTCCCTATTGCTGATCAAATCAGAGACCTTTCTTATACGTAACAGGACACCTGACGCAACTGCTTCAAACAGTAAAGAGGATTTATTAGTTTATGAACTGTAAAGTCCAGCAGTAGAATGGATTTCAGGAGAGGCTTAACCCAGCCATCCAACAATGTGACCAAAGCTCCTGTCTCCTGTTTCTCTGCACCACCATCCTCAACACTGAATTCATCCCAATTTGGACACCTTTCATGTCTCAAGATGGCTGCCAGCAGCCCCTGCAGCTACCTACTTTCTTGTTACCATCTGTCAGAAAAGAGATTTTGTCCCAGCCTCCCCAGCAAATGTCCTCAGATTCACCCTGATTGGATGCGTTTGGGTAAACACTGAATCATTCATCGCTGGCTACTGAAATGGGATGTGCTGGTTGGCTTTGTCTGAGCCATGTGGCCATTCCTGGAGCTGAAGGCAAGGTCAGGGGGACTCTGGGAGATGGAGGATGGAGCACAAAACCAGTAAGGTTACTGATAAACGTCTACCACCCTTTTCACCAGTGCTCCCATGTGCAGGGCTCAGCTCTCCCTTCAGAAGAGGAGTGGTGAACTGACAGCTTCCAGCTGCTACACCTTCATCTCGGGATCCACCCCACTGTTTTCACCAAGGCCACACTCTTCCTGGCCTGTTTCCAGCAGCTGGCTGGCCATAGCAAGGTGCTGGAGCTGGGCCATTCCTGCCCCATGAGTGACTTCCATCCCCTCCACACCTTCTCAAGCTGCACTGCACCGTGGGGCTCCTTCTACCCTAGTCGTTCTTCCCAGCCTTCTCCCTTCACACTTGTCGGTCTTCCTTGTGGTCTGCGCCCTGCCCCACTCCTGTTTCCTTTTCCCTTTATTCTTCCTTCACAGACATTGCACTTCTAATTCTATCTTGGCTTCTGCTTCCCAGAGTATGAAACTGACACATCCTGGTTTTCTGAGCTACTCTCTGAGTGTGCCTGATTTTCAGAGGAGCTCAGCTCAAACCCACTTTCTCCACAAGTGCCTGTGGGGTCGAGACTGTCTCCATTATACAGAAGGGAAGCCAGGGTTTGAGGTTGAGTAGCTTGCCTGATGCCACCCATGCAACAAGGGGAGCCTTGGCTTCCGAACCCCATCTTTACCTCTCTGCAGCCCGTGCTGTCTACCAGCTCTAGGTGCTGTTCCTGGTAGAGCCTGCTGAGATGGCCGGAGTCACTCAAGGTCACCCCTGGCTCAGTGGAAGAGGAGAGGGTGCATCGCAGCGTGTGTTCCCTCCAGTGGGATTACCTTGAATCACTAGCACCTAGGGGAAGAAAGAAGAGGAGGGGATTGTCGGTGGATGGGCGGGATCTCTGTACTGGGGGCGGGAGGGGGGTTGCCACGTTGAGCACCGACACTTGAGAAGTGACACAGCTTCGTTTGCACACAAACCATCCTGCATGGTGTTTAAAAACAAAGGGCAAAGTGAGACGTTGCTCAAGGAAAGCGAAGCAGGCGGGCCGCCCCCGGATGGCCCCGCGTGGCCCCTGCTCCCATGCTCCCAGATCAGTGAGAAAGCCTGCGCCCCGCCCTGCGAGCCAACCTGCTAATCTGTGGCATCGTCCACCAATGTGTCTAATGAGGTGGCACAACCACCCAGCTCTCCCCGCAGCTGCGCAGGGCCTCCTGGCTGAACCAGTAAGTGTAGCTCCATCCGGTCCTCGGGCGCCGCGGGGCGGGGCGGGGCGGGGCGGGGCGGGGCGGGGCCACTGCGCTTGCGCGCGGACCAGGCGGGGCGGGGTCCAGCGCAGGTGCCTTGAGAAGGGCCTCCGAGCGGCAGGTGCAGACGCCAAGCTCGCTGAGGCTGGAGTGTATGCTTAATCACAGTCGATTGAGGGGCTGTTTAAGAATTATAACAGGCTCTTCCAGGTGAAGTTCTGAGCAGAGCTACAGAAGGTCGCGGTCTGGAAGCTGCTGGGAGGAGAGGCGCGACATCAGTGACTTTCGTTGCGAGGAGGCACATGCAGGATTTCCTGGGATGGGGAAACAATCACCAGAAATACGAGGAGGCTGTTCTAGAAGAGTCAGAGTGCCCACTCCCATCCCACCCCCATCCCCAAGCTGATGAAATTGGCGCGAAGCAGATCCCTAATTCACAAGCCTATCTAATTCCTGCCAATAACAGAGTATTTCTGTTTCTGCGGAGACCTGGCTCTCGGGGCACGTTGAAGCTTCACCCGGAGAGGATGGGACAGAGAAGACGATCAAAAATAGGGCCTTCTTGGAACCAAATGCCAATAACCGCCCTCACGTGCCTAGCTTGCCCTTTACAGATTGCAAAGGACTTTCTTCTGCCTTGCCTCGTTTTCAGCAGGGGCAGGCAGGTGATCCCATTTTAAAGCGAGGAACCAGAGAGAACTCAGGCTTTCCCCAGGGTGGGCATAGGTTGCAGTGGGAGGTAAGGACTCAGTGAGTAGGGGTCACCCAGGGAGCCATGGAATATCTCCCAAAGAAAGGATGAATAGGAGTTGGTTGAGCAGAGGAACGTTAGGGTGGGGCGTTCATGTCTCAGGTGGAGAGATGTGATGGGTGAGGGAACCATATTGCTCAGGGTGGCTGGGCCACGGGAGGGTTAGCAGAGCTGGGGAATTGGGGGGCAGCCCATAGAAAGACACATCCACTTGTGGGCCCAGATCAGCATTGTGTCACATTAAGAAAAAGGGAGAGAGAAACCAATCTAGTATCCATAGTAATTGAAAAGCAATTGAATATTTATTGTAGCCTCTGGTGCACTTAATTTGTAAGGCACAGCCAATACAGCTAGCCCTCCATATCCATGGGTTCCTCGTTCCTGGATTCAGCCAGCTGTGGGTGGAAAACCATTCAGAAAAAATAAAAAGGATAATTCTGTACTGAACATGCACAGACTTTTTTTTTTCGTGTCATTGTTCCCTAAACAATACCGTATAACAACTATTTCCATAGCACTTACACTGTATTAGGTATTATAAGTAATCTAGGGATGACTGGAAGTATATAGGAGGATGCACATAGGTTATCTGCAGCTTCTATGCCAATTTTTTATCAGGGACTTGAGCACTGGCAAATTTTGGTATCCTGGGGGTCCTGGAACCAATCCCTTGCAGATACTGAGGGACAGCTGAATTGTAAAATCTTTTTCTTTCTTTCATTATCTTACTCTCTTATCATAGCCACTGCCCCCAAAGATGCATCTTTCCCCTTCCAAATTTCCCCAGTTCTCCTTCAGACTCTGCCTTCACAGGTTTCCGGCCTCTCCCCTCCTTCTCCCCTTCCTTGGCTGTGTTTTAACCCTACAGTACCTTTTAAATTAATTAATTATTATTTTTTTTCTTTTTTGGGAGACAGAGTCTTACTTTGTCACTTAGAGTCTTGCTTTGTGCCAACTGGAGTACAGTGGCACGATCTCAGCTCACTGCAACCTCTACCTCCTGGGTTCAAGCAATTCTCATGCCTCAGTCTCCTGAGTAGCTGGGACTACAGATGCACCCCACCACACCTGACTAATTTGTGTGTGTGGGGGCGGGGGCGGGATTTTTAATAGAGATGGGGTTTCACTATGTTAGGCCAGCTGGTCTCGAACTCCTGAGCTTAGGCAATCCACCCACCTCAGCCTGCCAAAGTGCTAGGATTACAGGAATGAGCCACCATGCCCAGCCTAACCCTACAGTACCCTTAGATTTCCTTCTCAGTATAAACTCTGCTTACCCTGTGGCTTTTTCCACTTAGGAAAGTGGAAAGAGATTAGTGCAGGAGTCAGCAAACCAGGGCTCACAGGCCACATCCATCCCACTGCCTCTTTTTGTATAGCCTGCAAACTGAGGATCTTTTCTTTTCTTTTTTTGAGACGGAGTCTTACTCTGTCATCCAGGCTGGAGTGCAGTGGCACAATCTTGGCTCACTACAAACTCTGTCTCCTGGGTTCAAGCAATTCTCCTGCCTCAGCCTCCCAAGTAGCTGGCATTACAGGTGCCTGCCACCATGCCTGGCTAGTTTTTTTGTAAGTTTAGTATAGATGGGGTTTCACCATGTTGGCCAGTCTGGTTTTCAAACTCCTGACCTCAAGCAATCCATCCGCCTGGGCCTCCCAAAGTGTTAGGCATGAGCCACCGTGCCCAGCCCAAACTGAGGATTTAAAAAAAAAAAAAACTTTTTAGTGATTGAAAAGAATTTATGGAAATGTCTTTTCTCTCTTGTTATGTAGGTACTTACCTAATAGCCTTGATTCTGCCCCTTGGTCTATAAAACTTAGAATATTTTACCATCTGGACCTTTACAGAAAAAGGTTGCCAATCCCTGGTTTAAGAGAAGGGGTTTGTGAATACCTATCCAGTGGCATTTTGAATGCCTGGCCCGTGGCTTCTGGGCTTTCCATGGCCTCCTGGGGGAGGCTCTGCAGAAAGCTGAGACGAGGAATGAGGCTGATACTACCCTTAATCCCACCATGGGGTGGACCCATGGCTCAGGTCTGGTGAATCAGGGTATCCTGTTCTTCTTTCCACAGTGATTGGTTCAGGAATAAGCAGATGTCTCAAGACTAGTCAATCAAAGTCCTACTTGGGACTTTGGCCAGAGCTACTAGAAATGATACTTTTTCTGGTTGGTAAGCTGGAAGGAAGCTATTTTTGAGAAGACGATTATCTTTGTAACTATGTGAGGAAAACCTTTCCAGAAAAGAAATTGCATATACCAGAAAGCAGACATGGAAGGAAGAAGGGAGGAAAAGAGAGAGAAAGAGAGAGAGAGAGAGATTGACACATCTGACATTGTTTAAGACTCAGCACCCAGCCACACCTAAAGCTCCTTCCATCCTGGACCTTCGGTCATGTAAGCCAGTAAAATGCCTGCCTACCTGCCTCCCTCCCTTCCCCTCTCCTCCCCTCCCCTCCCCTCCCCTCCCCTTCCCTTCCCTTCCCTCTGTTTTCTTAAGCTGAATTGGGCAGAGTTCAGTTACTTGTATCCAAACACATTCTGAGCAATATATGGGCTTTACCAGGTACTTTGGAACCTTGGATTCCTCCCCTTGGTACCCATAGCCCCTGCCATGTAACTTTCAGTGCTCTCTCACTCTGACTCTGGACTCCAAGTGACTTGCTTTGGCCAATGGCATGTTTGCAAACATTATGTAGACACAGTGGGACTTGTATTGTCTTCAGTAGCTCTTGGAGCTCTTCTGAGCCCATATAACAGTCCCAGTCTGGGCCACTACATGATGATAGACATATAGAGCCAAGATGAGCCTTCCCATCCTCTTGACCAGCAAGCCTCGAACTATGATGACTGGAAGCCAACTGTAGGTACATGAATGATCACAGCAGAGGCCAGAGAAAGAACCGCCCCCACCGAGCCCAGCCCACAGAATCATGAGATAAACAAATGGTAGGTGTTTTAAAGCACTAAGTTTTGAGGTGATCTGTTAGACAGCAAAAGCTGATCCACAGGCAAAAGGTGAAAAAAGGGTTATGAAAGCCTCTAAAGGAGAGCAGCTTATCACTTGGTGGCGCTTTTAGTATATAAGAAAAACAAAGCACAATAGTATTGAAATATTGCCCAAGCTTAAAACAGCGACAGTTCTAGACCACTAACACTTAAACAAGGAGTCTGGAACACGTACTGAATTCCTAGTGTAGCCACCTTGGCAGGAACCCCACTGAGAAATCCGCACCTGGAACTCCCTTCCACAGCCATACTGGACAGCTCCTACTGCAGGGATCATGGCCGGCACAAATGTTGTCTCTAGGATGAGGGAATCAGGTACGTATTTGAAAATGTAGAATTCCTCTTACTTGTGTCCTAAAGGCATGACAATAAGAGTCAAAATGCAATAGTGTGACGATCCCTGGTGGTCTAGTGGTTAGGATTCAGTGCTCTCAAAATGCAATAGCATATTGAGCACCTACTGTATTCATAATGTTCACAGCAACCATGTTTTTCTTCTATAGGTTTGACTTAGTACACTTTCATTCTCATTTATTAGGGGTGAACTGCTAGATGCAATGTACCATTTTCTCTTTATGTGAGGTTGTTCATGTCAAATACTAAAGGTATGACTACTACTACTACTAATGATGGCTTGGAGTAGGCCAGGCTCAGTGGCTCACGCCTGCAATCCCAGGACTTTGGGAGGCTGAGGTGGGCGGATCACTTCAGGTCAGGAAATCAAGACCAGCCTGGCCAACACAATGAAACCCTGTCTCTACCAAAAATATAAAAATTAGCTGGGCATGGTGGCATGCTCCTGTAATCCCAGCTGCTCGGGAGGCTGAAGCAGGAGAATCACCTGAGCCTGGGAGACAGGTTGTAGTGAGTCAAGATCGCATTACTGCACTCCAGCCTGGGCAACAGAGTGAGACTCCATCTCAGTATAAATAAATAAATAAATAAATAAAATAAAAATGATGGCTTGCATTTGTGAACACACACTTAGCACCAGGCTCTGGACAAGGGGCTTTACAGGCCTAATATCTTCTTTGCTTTTTGAGACAGAGTCTCGCTGTGTCACACAGGCTGGAGTACAGTGGCAAGATCTCGGCTCACTGCAACCTGTGTTCCTGGGCTCAAACCATCCTCCCACCTACTCACCTTTCCATCCTACTCAGCCTTCTGAGTAGCTCGGACTACAGGCACACACCGTGCCTGGCTAATTTTTGTAGTTTTGGTAGAGATTGGGTTTTGCCCTGTTGCCCAGGCTGGTCTTGAACTCCTGGGCTTAAGTGATCAGCCCGTACAGGCCTGATATCTAATCCTCACTACAACCCAAGAAGTTGGGTACTATCAATCCCATTTTACAGATGAGAAAACTGAGTCGTCCCTTGCCTAAGTGCACCACGTTGTTAAGTATTGGCATTGGCAATTAAACTTTCATTTTAGTTTAAAGGGAGACGAATACTGTAGCCTATAGAAATGGGGAGGCGTCATGAAGGACACACTTCGCCTGCTTTGAAGGCAGGTTGGGATTTACCATCTACCAGCTCTGTGACCTTGAGTGTCTTATTAAATGGTCCCAGGCCTCAATTTATATATCTGTGAAATGTGGGTGATAATCCTGTCTTTCAAGGATTATCAAGGGGAAGGGAATTAAGTGGGGCACCTAAAGCTCTCAGCACAGTGCTGGGCTCTGGGCTGGAGCTCGAGCCCTTATACTTTTTCTTCCACCAGGGGAGACTAGACCATACTGGTTTCTAGTGACTCTATCTGATAGAATGTAAACCTCATGAGAATTTGGTGTTTTCGTTATTTGGTTTAGGTTGTACCCCCTGCACCAGAATGGTGCCTAGCATGTCACAGAGACTCAATCCATGCTTTTTGAATTGAGTTCTATATTTCTGTGGCTGTGATTCTGTGAGATGTGACTGGCAGTGGTTTCCTAGGTGCTGGTTAGAATGGGAGGTGGAAGGGATTCAGGAGCAAAGCTTTGTGAGAGGGAAGGGAGAGATGTCCCAGTCAACAGCGCCCTGGGAGCTGGGCTGCATGGTTTGCCATGTTGATAATGTCTTCTCCATCGCCGCCCCGCCTGGGAGGGCAGCTCAGGAGTTCCTAGAGATGCCCGTTGAGTGTCCTGGGAGCACAGTCTGTGCACTGGGCTCCACCCCACCTCTCTCCTCCTCCTCCTTTCAAGCTCTCCTGACCTCTGCTGAGCACCCCCACCCATCTGCACTGTGGCCAGGCTTAGAAAGAATCCTTCCTTGGTGCCAAGTATCAGCAGGGCTTTCTGAGGGTGTGAATTATTCCCCGACAAACCCAGCACCCATCTGTCCCCAGCCGGCACTGCTGGCATCTCCCTAGGCCTGGAAGCTGCCCAGGGCACCTCCAAGCCAGGCCTGCATGGGGTTTCCTCCCAGTGAAGACATGGCTGCCCTGAGCCTTAATTGGAGAGACGACGCAGTGAGCCCGGGAGATTCTAAAGTGTGTATTTGCAATCAGCTTGCTCCTTGAAGTGGCATGAAAACAAAAATCCAAGGAAAGCACTCAGTGAGAGGATTTCCCTGGTGACCTATGGCTAATGGCCTTTGCCTACCTCTTGCTCTGGAGATGCCCGAGTAGGGGTGGAAAGTGGCTTCCAGGGAGGAAGGGCCTTTCCGAGGTGGCTGTGCTCACAGGACGCAGCCTTTGAGAATCACGATCGGAAGATGTGAGTAGCGCCCATAGTTGGCACATTGGTGGTGGCTGCTCTGGGAGGACTTCTGCACTCCACGTGTTCCCCAGAGACAAGGCAGTAAGATTTCAGAGATGTTAAAAAGAGGTTAGGTTGCCTTTGAGTTCGACCAGCTTCCTGAACTTTCTGGAGAAAATAGTTGTGGCAGCAAATCTGTAGGACAAGAGGCTGGAGGAAGGTGTGTGGACTGCTGGTCATGAAGCGTCTTAATTCTAAGAGATGAAAGGGCCATTTTCTTCCATTGAAATAATAGGCATTATTTGTATGTATCTGTAGGGGCCAGTGACTGACTTCCCAGGAGAAATTGGCATCTGCAGGAGAGAAAAGTAGGGACTTCCTAGTAAAGAGTTCCCCAAGAACCAGTAACAGTCACATGGCCCTACGGCAGGGGCATTTTAAGATGTCCACTGGCTCTGGTTACTTTCAGAAGCCTCACCCACATTATATATCAAGTATCGAGTGCACCTATATCATATGTTTGTTAGTGTAAATACATTTTAAAGAATGTTTAAACCTGGCACAGTGGCTTCTGCCTGTGATCTCAGCATAATCCCTCAGTTTGGGAGACTGAGGCAGGGGATCACTTGAGGCTAGGAATTCGAGATCAGCCTGAACATCATAGTGACACCCCATCTCTACACAAAATAGAAATTATCCAGGTGTGGTGGCACATGTCTGTAGTCCCAGCTACTCAGGAGGCTGAGGTAGGAGGATCACTTGAACCCAGGAGTTCAGGGCTACATTGAGTTATGATTGCCTCACTGCACCCCAGCTGGGGCAACAGTGAGACCCTGTCTCTAAAAAAATAAAATTTAATTTGAAAATTAAAAATAAAAAAATAATTTTTGGAATTTTGCTTTTGAACTTACTTGGCTATGAGTAGTAATTCCTTCGCTGGATAATACTATTGGCTGTGCTTTCTCATGCAAACTCAGGAGTTCTTACAAAGTGAGGGAACCAACCCGTAAATTGTGTTTAGATGTAATAAGATTTTAATGAAAACAAACTTAATGAACAAAGTGGACCCAGTGTTTTTTAGACATTTAATTAAGCATTTATTCATTTCAATTTTGCATCTTTTTCTTTATTTCGAGCCAGTGCCTTTTATTTTCTTCCTGGTCCCCAATATGTTTGCAAGACCTGGAATATGTGGCTATAGGCATGTGTTTCCTGGTGGGTAATGCAGCCTTGTCTGGACTGGTCGATGAGGAGGCTGGAGGCAGCTTGAGCAGCGGCCCCAGGCTCCAAGAGTCTTCCTTCTCACAGGTCACACTGGCGATTTCTCTTGGGTGGAATAATCAGCTCAGCAGGGTCTGGGCTTAGGTGCGGAGGCCTGTGACTCACTTTGAAATCAGCACCTCCAGGTGAGGAAAGCCTGGGGTGACTCAAAACCCAGCAGGAGCCACTAAGGAATCCAGGGGCAACCGTGACTATTTATGCTCCTGGCACACAAGTCACAAGATAAAGGCTCGGGGCCTCCCCTGGCCTTGGAATCTCTCAGAGGTTTATTTGTTCATTCACACATCATTTTACTCAGCAAAGAGGACTCAGGGAGTTGTTTTTCATGCCCAACCTGGAGTGGAGGGAGGGGAAAAACAGATGGGATGTGAGCTTTGTCTCCGTCACCTGGTCGGCTGGTTTCCTTGCACATTAACATTTTATATCTGGGCTCTCAGTAGCAGCGAGAATCCCGCAAAAGCATGGCGCTGGCCTGGTCCTGAGCGTCAAGGAGTCTCGGAGGCTTCTGCTCCTGGGTCGTACTTGGGTGTGGCCCTGTAGTGAACCCCACAGGCCATTTAGGGGAGGAATGAGGAGGGACTTACACTGAAAGGGCACCTCCTGATCTCCAGGCACCGCATCTATGCTGTTGATTTGCTTCCTAACTTGTGCCTCAAGCAATTGCATCCCCGTTTCCAGCTAAGGCAATGGAAGCTCCAGAGAGGTGAAATACTTTACCCCAAGTCACCCAGCAAGGAAGTGGTAGAGGCAGATTTGACCTCAGAGCAGCTGCACCCCAAACTCTGCACTGTTTGCTTCCACGCTCTTCTCCCTCCCTGAATTTTCAGGAGGGTTCAGAGTCTGTTGGTGGAATTTCTGGTATGCCTCAGACCTAGACTTGTTGCTCCTCTCAGATTAACTGTTTCTGCCCGAAGCCAAGAAGACAGAAGTGGTGGATGCGTCTATAGCTGCCTCGGGCCTCTAGTGCAGGGCAAAGATGCCCTGCAGACGAGTCAGGTGAGGCTGAAATCCAGCCCACATGTCACCTACTTGTTGGTACCTGGTGTGGGAATTTGTCAGACTGACAGGAAAGGGTTGCTTGCCAGACCCTGCACCCCTGAAGCCCCGTCCACCTAGAGGGGTTCCTCTTAATAAATTGCACAAAAGCACTGCCTTGCTTTGGGTTTCCCTGGAAGCAGACCCCAAGGCAAATATTGCAGTGCAAATCCTTTTGTTTGGGAGGTGACTCCAGGAAGTACTGGTAACAGAGTAGGGAAGTAAGACGGGGAGGGGAAGCAAAGCATTCACCGTGTGTTGCCATTGTGGACAACTAGACCACAGTCCCGCTGGGGAGCCCTGGGGAACAGTAGGGAACATGCCCCCAAGTCATCCCAGTGCCCCATCTTTGGTGATGGCTGCTTCCAGGGACTCCACGGCATGCTCTTCACGCGGGCTGAGTGCACTCTCACAGCCAGAGGAATGCTCTCCTGAGGATCAGGGTTGGCCTGATGAACTGCTTGGGTCGCATGTGTGGGCTGATGAGCCGTGTTGGCTGCAGGTGTGAGGAGAGGTGATCTGGGCAGGCTGGCAACAGCACCCACCCCACCACTCACAAGGTGAGCCTGACACCATTACCAAGACTTCTGTCCTGCTGGATCCAATAGGCTCAACAGATTGTCTTTTTCAATCGGCCGAGGTATTAATTTAGGCATCCACCTGTAACATTGCCCTCCCAAAGGCTGACTTACGATTGAAAATAAAACAAAACCTTCTGAAAACAAAACAAAAATGCATCCTGCTCGAACACCACCCCGGGAAACCTCAGGACTTTATAATCAAGTCTGGGATCTGTTCCTAGCTCTGATGTGTGGCCGTTTCCTTTGGCTTCTCTTCACTTTCTGCCTCTTTCTCTTCCTCCCCTTCATCTTTGGGAGCCAATAAGGAAATCCACGTGTTCTGGCTTCTCGCCTTCCTGTTTTTATCCCATAGAGACCTCCGGAGGGGTTGTTTGGCACGAGCAGGAGTGGCTGCCTTGGAACTGCACGAGGTTGGGTGGTGAGGCTTGGGAGGGGCAGCCTCATGGGGTGGGGCTGCCTTGAAGCCGTGTTTGTGTATGGTTTACTGACTGGGGGTGATGGAGGGAAACTACAGGGAGCCTCAAACCCCCCTTGGCATTGTGCCCAATGAAGCTGAATTCTTGCTATTGCTGAATCCCCAAGCCCCAGAACTCACAGCCCCTCCTCCGTGGCCCTTCCTGGACGCCCTGGTTCCACGGTTTTGCTTGTTCTGGGGCTGCATCACCGACTTCAGTAAGAACTGGAGCAGGAGTTTGGCAGAGGTGTTAAGAGTTGACTGAAATCAGAAACCTCTAGCACTAAATTGTGACTGTTTTAGTCTCTGGTCCTCCGACTAGACTGCGGCTGCTCCCTGGAGGTTTTCTGATGCGCCTTTCCAGTTACCCTTTACGATTTTTGCCTATAACACAAACAGCTCCGAAGGAGGCGCAGAACCCTGTTACTTCATTTGGCACCAATGATCTAATGAGGTGGAAATCCCAGGGATGCGCTCAGGGGGCCGACGCAGTAATTGATACCAATTGGTGTGATTAGAGAAAGCCCTCAATCATCCGGAGGTGTCTCATCGCAATCTGTCATGGTCCTCATCAGACGAGCTTTGCCCTGAGCTTGTGCTAGAATGAGTACCACTCTCCTGTATTCAGCCCAAAAGCCCAAGTGTGGCTGGGCACAGTGGCTCACACCTGTAATCCCAGCACTTTGGGAGGCAGAGGCAGGCGGGTCACCTGAGGTCAGGAGTTCGAGACCAGCCTGGCCAACATGGTGAAACCCCGTCACTACTAAAAATACAAAAATTAGCTGGATGTGGTGACACACACTTGTAATATCAGCTACTCGGGAGGCTGAGGCAGGAGAATTGCTTGAACCTGGGAGGCAGAGTTTGCAGTGAGCCAAGATCACGCCATTGCTGATCTCAACCTGGGCGACAGAGCTGGTCTCCGTCTCTAAAAAAACAAAAAACATAAAAGGGCCAAATGTAAGCATGAGAGATACACATCTTACTGCTCTGCCCAAGAAGTGAGGACACGCTCTTCCCACTTGCCTGGGAGGCAGCCTGGCCGAGAGGTCACAGGCTCAGGCTCAAAGTCTGACTGCCTGGGCGGGAGTCCTTTACCGGCTGGTGGCCTTGGAATAGTGACTTCACTTCTGGTGCCTGGTTTCTTTATCTGTAGCATATGGTGATAATAATACTACATTTCTTTTTGGTAGAGACTGGATCTTACTGTGTTTCTCAGGCTGGTCTCGAACTCTGGGGCTCAAGTGATCCTCCGCCTTGGCCTCCTGAATAGCTGGGACTTCAGCTGCATCACCACAACCAGCTATCATACTACGTTATGAGCCCTCACAGGATTGTTGGGAGGGTTAAATAATATGCGTACAGTGCTTAGAAATATACCTAGCACATAGTATTTGTGAAGTAAATTCTCTTTAGTTTTTCTTCTGCCCATTCCAGAAAGGCTCTGGGGAGTCTAACAGCCAGGACAGACAAAGACCGGTAAAACAAAGACTGAGGAACTCAAGAACCATGTGAGGCTGACACCCGAGGTATTACGTAGGACTCTGTACTGCAAAGAACATTTATTCATTCAACACCCATCTACTGAGCACCTCTGGTGTCCCAGGCACTGTGCTCGTGGCTGGGCTTACAGCTGTGACTTCATAGAGGTTAGATTTGAGTGTGTGCATGTACACCTGGCATAGGTAAACAAGCAAGTCATTAAGATAATTTCAGGTCAGGCGCGGTGGCTCAAGCCTGTAATCCCAGCACTTTGGGAGGCCGAGACGGGCGGATCACAAGGTCAGGAGATCGAGACCATCCTGGCTAACACGGTGAAACCCCGTCTCTACTAAAAAATACAAAAAAATAGCCGGAGGAGGTGGCAGGCGCCTGTAGTCCCAGCTACTCAGGAGGCTGAGGCAGGAGAATGGCGTAAACCCGGGAGGCGGAGCTTGCAGTGAGCTGAGATCCGGCCACTGCACTCCAGCCTGGGCGACAGAGCGAGACTCCGTCTCAAAAAAAAAAAAAAAGATAATTTCAGCGTGATAAAGATGGTGAAGAAAATGAACAGGACGAAGTGAAATGGAGGAGTGGGGTGGGGGCAACTTCAGGATGCGCAGTTGGGAAAGGCCTCTCTGAGGAGATGACAGGACAAGAAAGAAGCAGCCCTGTGAGGCCCCAGGACGAGAACTTTCCACAGAGGGAGCAGCAAGAGCAAAGACCCTGGGCTGCGTGGGAGCTCAGAGAGTCAGGAGGATAGCAAGGAGGCTGCTGTGCCGGAGGAGAATGAGGGAAGAGAGTGCAGAGGCCAGTTTGGAGAGGCTGAATAAAGCCTGAGTGTGCCTGGTGAAGTGTTCAATTTTTATTTTTGAGGATTTATTTATGTATTTATTTGAGATAGGGTCTTGCTCTGCCACCCAGGCTAGAGGGCAGTGGTACCATCACGGCTCACTACAACCTCAATCTCCCTGGGTGCAACTGATCCTTCCACCTTAGCCTCCTGAGTAACTGGGAACACAGGTGCATGCCACCTCGCTCTGCCAATTTTTGTATTTTTTGTAGAGACGGCGTTTTACTATGTTGCCCAGGCTGGTCTTGAACTCCTGAGCTCAAGCAATCCACCCACCTTGGCCTCCCACCGTTGTGGTGGCATGAGCCACCACACCCGGTTTTTTGAGGACTTCAAACAGCAAACAACACAGTTTCCATTACCAGTTAAAACGTTTAGAAACCCATCTCAAGCTGGCTTAAACAAAAGAGGGATTTATTAAAGAACAGCAACAGTGTCTCATGGAAGCTGGGGTCAGGAACAGAGCTGGGCTTAAAACTGGGAGGGCGATATCTCCATCCCCATTGCCGGTTTGCTTTATACTGTCTGTGACCCAGTCCACGTTGTGGAACACAGCTGCCAACTACTCCTGAAATTTGTGAAATTGACTTCTGTAGTCTGGCATCTCAAGGGTGACGCATCTCTCAGTGCCAACACGCCTCAGGTAAGGACTCAGGAACTGGCTTGAGCCAGGAGTCCACTCCTGGACTAATCAGCTATGGCCAGGGTAGAATGGAGTCACACTCCACTTCCTAGTTGTTCTTAAGTAAGGATGGGGGCTGGGCACGGTGGCTCACGCCTGTAATCCCAACACTTTGGGAGTCCGAGGCAGGCAGATCACTTGAGGTCAGGAGTTCGAGTCCAGCCTGGCCAACATAGTGAAACCCCTTCTTTACTGAAAATATAAAAATTAGCTGAGTGTGGTGGCAGGCGCCTGTAGTCCCAGCTACTCAGGAGGCTGAGGCAGGAGAATCACTTGAACCCAGGAGGCAAGGCTTGCAGAGAGCTGAGATCGTGCCACCGTACTCCAGCCTGTGTGATGGAGTGAGATGTTGTCTCAAAAAAAAAAAAAAAAAAAAAAGTAAGGATGGGGCTCTGGGCAGGGAGAAATAATTCTTAAAGAGGGGACTGAGGGTGCAAAGAAGAATAAACAAAGGATCTAAGTTGCCAGAAAACCAGAAACTGAAAAATGAATGTACCTAGAAGCAAGCTCAGAATTTAGCTCTGAGCTTTGTGGTAGCCAAAGCTTAAAAACAGAAAGAAAGCAAGCAAGCAAGCAATGAATGGGCATCTGAGTTCTGATTGGCTAATAAAATAAGGCACAGCAGATCACGAGGAGAGAGAAGCATTTTCTTCCACGAAAGCCGAGAGGACATTCTTGAGGGTTCTGTGTGGAAGGGGACTAAGAAATACAATAAATGACTCATTCAGCAACAGTTGAATTTAGATTTCTGAGATGACTAAGTTTTTCACAATGTGGGAGGAGTCTCTCCTGGTGAGTTCTGAAAGCAGAGGGGACGTTATTAAATTTCAGTGCAAGGGTAGGCAGGGTGTGTTTGAGGGGGAACCAAAGTCATGTTCGTTATGTTTTCTTTCGATGACCTCAGTGGCTCTTGGAGACCTCAGTGCCAAGGTAAAAAACTCAGGGTCCTCCTACAGGACTGGGGAGAGGGGTGTGGAGTGGGTTGGGTGTGAGGAAAACATCAGGATAAAGGGCAGTTGGCAATCCATCTCTGTCAGCAGGGGGAACTTGAGAAATAGCTGCTCCTTGGCGGTAGCCAATTTGTGCCTCTTAGGCCTAATGATATTCTGCGAGGAAATGGAAATTCTGGACTATTAAAACGTGACTGTTGACAATGAATTTAAATTCCAAGAGCCAAGCAAAACGTGGTGAGGGTGAATGTAGCCCGCAGCCATGGGCGTGCAGGCCCCACCCCTCTGGCATTGCAAGGACTGGGTAGCCTGTGTTCGCATGAGCTCCCTAGAACACGGATGGCTCTGCCAGGCTCTTGGCCGGAACTGGGCACCGTGAGAGCCCCAAGTGCAGAGATTCTGTGTCCTGCAGAGCCAAGAATGCTACAACTCTTCCTCCTTTCCTTCTTTTTTCTTTTTTCTTTTTTCTTTTTTTTTTTCCAGACAGGGTCTCACTCTGGGGTGCAGTGCATGATCACAGCCCACTGCAGCCTCGATCTCCTAGGCTTAAGCGATCCTCCCACCTTAACCTCCTGAGTAGCTGGGGTGACAGGCATGTGCCACCATGCCTGGCTTATTTTATTTTATTTTTTTGAGACCGAGTCTCTCTCTGTCACCAGGCTGGAGTACTGTGGCGCGATCTTAGCTCACTGCAACCTCTGCCTCCCGGGTTCAAGAGATTCCCCTGCCTCAGCCTCTTGAGTAGCTGGGACTACAGGCACGCACCAACATGCTCGGCTATTTTTTTGTATTTTTTAGTAGAGACAGGGTTTCACCATGTTGGCCAGGATGGTCTTAATCTCTTGACCTCGTGATCTGCCTGCCTTGGCCTCCCAGAGTACTGGGATTACAGGCGTGAGTCACCATGCCTGGCCAAATTTTTAAAAAAATCTTTAGTAGAGATGAGGCCTCTCCCTATGTTGACCAAGCCAGTGTTGAACTCCTGAACTCAAGCAATCCTCCTGCTTTGGCCTCCCAAAGTGCTGGAATTACAAGTGGCATGGGTGACCGCACCCTCCCTCCCTCCCTCCCTTCCTCCCTTCCTCCCTTCCTCCTTTCCCCCCTTCCTCTCTTTCTTTCTTCCTCCCTCCCTCCTTCCCTCCCTTTTCCTTTCTCCCTTATCTCCTTCCTTCCTTCCTTCCTTCCTTCCTTCCTTCCTTCCTTCCTTCCTTCCTTCCTTCCCTCCTTCCTTCCTTCCTTCCTTCCTTCCTTCCTTCCTTCCTTCCTTCTTTCCTTCCTTCCTTCCTTCCTTCCTTCTTTCCCTCCTTCCTGTTAGGCCCCCGGTATCCAATGATGAGTGAAACAGGCTGTCCATTCTCTCAGGGAGTTTACATTCCAGTTAGGGAGCCAGACTTTCAACAACTAATTACACAATGAAGTGGTTCATCCAAGTTGTAAGATGTGCCAGGAGGGGAGCCTGCCGAAAGCCACCTTAGAGTGCTTACAAGGGAATCTGATCAAGTCTAGGAGGTTTAAGAAAATTCCCCCGAGGAAATGACTTAAGCAGAGATCTTAAGGAGAATAAGGGAGGGTTGTGATTCCAGACAAAGCAGGCTGCTGTGACTGCTGTGAATCGGGAAGGAACTTGTCACTTGTCACCGGAGGACAGAGTTACCAGAATGGGGCTGGGGACTGAGGAAGGAGCCAGGCAGATTTTGTTGGCCGTGTTGAAGATTTAGAACTCATAAGCAAACTTATCCAAAACTTCGAAATATGGCAGAAAGGAAGACTGCAGTTCCTTTCCATGTCGGCTTAGAGCATTATTTGCCAGGCCTGCTCAAGGATTAGTGAATTATATATGGGAACTGTACCTTGGTTTGATTTTGCTATTTACTGATTGAACCTGATCTCTATTAAGTTACATGTAAATTTGTGAATAGCTGTCCTGTTGAGATGCAAATGGTTTAAGTGTGATAGAGGAGGCAACCCCAAAGGTTTTGGCTTTATCACCCCAAAGGACATTAGTCATTTTTGTTCCTAACTTAAAAAATGAACAAATAAATTAAACTTTACATCAGTACACCCTCTTTGGGGGACTGTAGAAACCCCCTGTCATAAATGCTTTTTGAAGCGGCTCTACCATACTGCTGGCTCTCTTATTAATGAGTTAAATAAACATTGGACACATGCTTGTTAGAGCCCGGTTTTTATCTTCTCAACATTATTCTCTGATGGAACTCTCTCCAAAGTGTGATGAAAGCTGGAGGGTTTTAAGCAGGCAACTGCCATGATTAAATTTGCCAGTGGACGCCAATGTGAAGGTTCTTCTGTGAAAATTAAGAAATGCAGCCTTCTATTTTTACCTTCAAATGGAGACTTTACCTCTAGGGAACAATAACTGGTTTGGTTGAGGACCAATCTGCTGTTGTTATCACCAAGTGTAGGTTTATTATAGGGTCTTTCTGCAAACATAGGGGCCTCTAATCATTGCAGTGTCCATTTTGTTAAGACTTAAGGCATCAGATGATAATTTATAGTAATGGGATCTAAACTAATGAACTCTACTTACAATTAAAATGTTTTAGAAAGCTTTCTTTTCTCCGGGCTCTCCCCAGGAGGCCCAGCTCTGACGAAAGTGGAGCCACTCTTCTGTGGGATAGATTGCTCATCAGCTCTGTCAAGTGTCAGGAGATGGGCCGTCTCTTTAAAGTGCTTAAAACGCGGGAGGGGGGCAGCATCCATTTCTATAAATTATTGATTATGAATTTAAAATAACCTATTTGGAGAAGTGTTGAAATTGCACGTGCTAATTGAAGAGCCAGAGAAACAGCTTTGGACTGCAGAGAGCAGGCCAGTAATTGTTCCCAAGCTTTTGGTGGTCAGAATGAAGGTGACAGCACCCTGGGCAGCCGCGGGATCTAAATGGAGTCCCAAGTAGAAAGGCAGCGCTTCGTGCACCGGGAATTGTGCTAGAGCCCTGCCTCTCTGCTATCTCCTCTAATCCCTAAGGTATTGGCAAGGGGACTGTTGTCGCCTTGCCACAGGTAGGACACTGAGCCCCTCAGAAGTCCAGTGACTTGCCAGAAGTCACTCAGCTAGTGGGTAGCTGTGTCAGTTTGTCTTTCTGTAATTTGCAAACATTCTTCACTTCGGTTGTCATTTTCTCCGTGTTTATGCTCCAATGATATCATTCAAACTGATATAGTAGAAAGAGCATGACCAACCCCCAACATATCCCCAGAGAGTTAATGCTCAGCTTTAGGCAACTGACAGAGAATTGGGAAATTATGATCCTCATTTCTTCCATCCCTGCCTGCCTCCCTTCCCTCTCTCGTAATTCTGTTGAATACCTCCTTCAAGTTTTTGCTCAAGGCTGGGCGTGGTGGCTCACACCTGTAATCCCAGCACTTTGGGAGTCAGAGGAGGGTGAATCGCTTCAGGTTGGGAGTTCAAGACCAGCTGGCCAACATGGTGAAACCCCATCTCTAATAAAAATACAAAAATTAGCTGGGCATGGTGGTGGGTGCCTGTAATCCCAGCTACTTGGGAGGCTGAGGCAGGATAATCGCTTGAACCCAGGAGGTGGAGGTTGCAGTGAACTTGAGATAGTACCAATGCATTCCAGCCTGGGTGACGGAGTCTCAACAATGCATTCCAGCCTGGGTGACAGAGTTAGACTATGTTTCAAAAAAAAAAAAAAAGCTTTTTTTTTTTTTTTTTTTTTTTTTTTTTTTGCTCAAATATCATCTATTCAGTAAAGCCTCCCATGGCCACCCTTCTTAAAATTGCAAACTACATGAGCCCTCAACCCTCTTTTCTGTTACTTTATTCTATTGCTTTTCCCCCATAGCCTGTATCTTCTAATGTACTACATAATCTACTTATTTATTTTCTTTATCATTTATTGTTTGTCTTCCTTTAATAGCATGGAGACAATAAGCAAGAATCTTTGTGTATTTTGTTCACTACTGTCTTTCCTTCCTTCCCTTCCTCCTTCCCTCCCTTCCTCCCTCCCTCCCTTCCTTCCTTCCTTCCTTCCTTCCTTCCTTCCTTCCTTCCTTCCTTCCTTCCTTCCTTCCTTCCTTCCTTCCTTCCTTTCTTCCTTCCTAGTTTTGAGACGGGGTCTCAGTCTGTCACCCAGGTTGGAGTGCAGTGGCACAATCACAGCTAACTGCAGCCTTACCTTCCCAGGTCTAGGTAATCCTCCCATCTCAGCCTCCCAAGAAGCTGGGACAACAGGCACGTGTCACCATGCCTGGCTTTTTTGTATTTTTTGTAGAGACAGAGTTTTGCTATGTTGCCCAGGCTGGTCTTGAACTCCTGAACTTGAACTGTGTTGCCCAGGCTGGTCTCCTACTCCTGATCTGAGCCTCCCAAAGTGCTGAGATTACAGGTGTGAGTCACTGTGCTCAACCCACTTGTGCATTTCAAGTGGTTAGAACAATGCCTAGAATGTAATAGGTGTAATAAAATGTAATAGAACAATGCCTAGAATATTTGTTGATTGATTGCATGAATGAATACCTATTATTGGATTAGTTATAGTTTAACAAAAACCATTAAGGAATGAAACTAGTACAATAGTTTCCTCTTATCCATGGTTTTGCTTTCTGAGATTTTAGTTACTTTCGATCAGCTGCAGTCTGAAAATAGGTGAATACAGTACAGTAAGATATTTGAGATAGACCACATTCACATAACTTTTATTATAGCATATTGCTATAAACGTTCTATTTTATTATTATTGTTGCTAATCTCTTACTGTGCCTGATTTATAAACTTAATCATAAGTATATACATAAGGGAAAGAACATAGTGTATATATAGGGTTTAGAACTAACTGAAGTTGGACGGGCGCAGTGACTCACACCTGTAATTCCAGGACTTTGGGAGGCTGAGGCAGATGGATACCTGAGGTCAGGAGTTCGAGACCAGCCTGGGCAACATGGTAAAACCTCATCTCTACTAAAGATACAAAAATCAGCTGGGTGTGGTGGCACACACCTGTAATTCCAGCTACTTGGGAGGCTGAGGCAGGAGAATCACTTGAACCTGGGAGGCGGAGGTTGCAGTGAGCCGAGATCATGCCACTGCACTCCAGCCGGGGTGACAGAGTGAGACTCCACCTCAAAATAAATAAATAAATAAATAAATAGAAAAATAAAAAATAATTATCTAAAGTTTCAGGCATGCACTGAGGGTCTTGGAACATATTCTCCTGGATGAGGGGGCATTGCTGTATTAATTGTGCACACCTGTGTGTGAGTCATTGTTCTAAGGGTTTACCCATAGTCTCTCTTTAATCTTCACAGTATAGCAACTATTATTACATTTTACAGATGAGGAAACTGAGGCCCAGGAAAGCAGAATAACTTGCCCAAGGTTACATACCCAGTACTTTTAAAATCAGCTTTGATGAGGTATAATTTTTTTTTTTTTTGAGATGGAGTTTTGCTCTGTCGCCCAGGCTGGAGTGCAGTGGCATGATCTTAGCTCACTGCAAGCTCCGCCTCCCAGGTTCATACCATTCTCTTGCCTCGGCCTCCCAGGTAGCTGGGACTACAGGCATGCACCACCATGCCCGGCTAATTTTTTTTTGTATTTTTTTAGTAGAGTTGGGGTTTCTCCATGTTAGCCAGGATGGTCTCGATCTCTTGACCTCATGATCCACCCATCTCGGCCTCCCAAACTGCTGGGATTACAGGTGTGAGCAACGCACCCGGCCTGGTGAGGTGTAACTTTCATATAATAAAATGCACCCATGTTCAAGCACAGTTTTGGCAAGTAAGTACACCTGTGGAATCCTCACAAAACTCAAGATAGGTGGCCTTCCATCCTCCAACAGTTCCCTCCCCTCTGCCACTTAGCAGTCTGTCCCTTCCAGTACCCAGCAAGTGCTAACTTGGTTTCTGTCCTTCAATGTTTGCCTTTTCTAGAATGTTATAAAAAGTGGAATCGCACAGCATGCACTCATTTATGTTTGGCTCTTTTACTCAGCATAGTTATTTGAAATTCATCCATGTTTTTCTGTGGATCAATGGTCCATTCATTTTTATTGCTGAGTAGTATTCTATTATGTGGATATATCACAGTTTGTTTATCCAGTGCCTTTTGATGGACATTTGGGTTGTTTCCAGTTTGGGACTATTGGGAATAAATCTGCTATGAACGTTCATATGTAAGTTTTGTGGGCACATATGTTTTTATTTCTCTTGGGTAAATACCTAGAAATGAAATTGCTGGATTTTGTTTAACTCTATGTTTAACTTCATATGATTTTATGCACCTCTTAGGATTTATGGCTTAGCTGTTTGTATGGCACCCAGAGGGTTTCAGGAATAATGATAAATGATTGAACCCCGGAGACTTCTCCTGTCCCATCGGGCCATCCTTTTACAATCCCCCCTGGAAGGGCTGGGATTAGATGGGAGAAGTAGCCCTGATGGGGTGGGAGGAGCAGGGTAGGGGTCAGGATCCCTTAGAGTGTGTCTTGGGCGGGCATGTCTGCCCTCTGGGGCCCAATCTCTTCAAATGGGGAGAGTTGAATGCAATGGTGTGCTAGTAAATGTTTAATAAATGCTGCTTCAGAAAAGCTACATATGCTCTTGCATATATTTTTTAAGAAATTATACTGAGTAAACAACTTGAGAATAATAAAATGTGCAAAAGTCTTTATTATAAATTCCACATAGCCAGTTGATTTTCACAAAATGCTTTTATAGACTTTGCTCAACTCTCATATCAGTAGCCAACCAATAGTTGCAAATGATGAGTGAATGCAGTTCGGACACAAATGTTGGTTGATATTTTTGCTTATGTTAAAGAGTAAGAGGCCGGGCATGGTGGCTCACACCTGTAATCCCAATACTTTGGGAGGCCAAGGCAGGTGGATCACCTGAGGTCAGGAGTTTGAGACCAGCCTGGCCAACATGGTGAAACCTCATCTCTACTGAAAATACAAAATGTAGCCGAGTGTGGTGGTGGGAGGCTGTAATCCAGCTACTCAGAAGGCTGAGTCAGGAGAGGCGTTTGAACCTGGGAAGTGCAGGTTGCAGTGAGCCGAGATCACACGCCATTGCACTTCAGCCTGGGGAATAAGAATGAAACTTTGTCTCAAAAAAAAAAAAAAAAAAAGAATAAGATGACAGTGAAACAACAAAGAAATATGCATTTATCAATGGCCTAGAGACTTCTTTGATGAATTGGTTAATAGTTCTTGAATATTGGAAGAGTATTTTCTAGTTCTTTGTGCTATTCATAAAGTAACAGCTGCATACAGGAGACACTTCATTATTAACGTTTTCTCTATCACTTTCCTAAGTCTAGACAGTTGACAATGGTAGTTCCACCTCTGGTTCACAGTGTTTGCCACTGCCTGTGGTGTAAATGCTTCTACCTTAATGTGTGGTGTCACTGAATGTGGATTTGGGAAGAGATGCACAGTAGCACACCATTACATGGTGTACCCACTACAGACACAGTAGATATAAATGATCTCAATCACGCATAATAGTAAAATGTATCAAAATACTTAGGAAGGGATGGTTGGTAGTAGTATTACCTTTATTTTTTCTTTTTTCACTTCAATAAGCTGGTCTATATTACCTTTATTTTTAACGTACTTTATTTAGTGAAGGTTTCTTGTTATTTTTAATAATGACTGTGTTTAATAAGCAGCTTGCAAAATTCCTGGAAATTTTCAAATCAGCTCTTGGAAGCATGTGAGCTGGCTGCTGCACATCCCTGGTTTGATGAGATTCTTCCAGAGACCCCACCCAGTGCCCACCTCCAGGCAAGATTTTCAAGAAGGGCCCACATTTCAGACCTTTCCTCTCTGAGTCATTCCCAGCCAGGACCAGGTCAGCTTGCTCCCTAAAAGGAGCAGATGTCTAGCAGCATGTTAGCTTCCTAGGTTGACATAATAAAATACCCCACACTAGGTGGCTTAAACAACAGAATTTATTACTCACAGTTCTGGAGACTGGAAGGCCAAGATCAAGTGTCAGCAGGTTTGTTTTTCTCTTCTCCTTTTGGCTTGCACATGGCCACTTTCTCGCTGTGTCTTCTTGTGGCCTTTTCCCAGTGCAGGTGCCTCCCTGGTGTCTGTTGTTATTCTCATAAGGGCACAGTCCTATTAGATTAGGGTCCCACTCTCATGACCTCATTTACCTTTAATTATCTCTTTAAAGGCCCTATCTACAAATGCAGTCACATTAGGGGGTTAGGGTTTTAACAGATGAGTTGGGGAGGGACACACTTTAATCCACAACAAACTGTGGTGTTTCTACTTTGCTGCAGAAGAGAAAGAGCAGAGAGGTCACGAGGCAGAACTTGATTCTGGAGACAGAGCTGGGGCATCTTTTCCTGGGGTCTCCAGGGTGTGGTCATGGACAGAGGCTGGAGAGGGGAAGGTATAATGACAAAACTCAAGTTGTGCAAGGGGAGACATGAGAGTACCCTCAGTTTTATGCTCCTGCCATTGCAGAACTCCATGACATTGGAGCAGTGTCACCCTGAATGGGCAATTGAGCATAGCGGTTAAAGCCGTGGATGCCAGAGCCAGGCTTCCTGGGCTTCAATTCTCAGCATGCCATTTACTAGCTGTGTGACCTCAGGCAACTTACTGACCTGCTCTGTGCATCAGTGTTCCCACCTAAAGAATGAAAATAATGCCAGTACCTCCCTCAAGGGTTGCTATGAAGATTAAATGAAGAAAATGTACATACACATGCATGTTTCTAATTAGCCTGGAGATCATTCTTAGCGCCTGGCACATTGTAAGTGATTTATAAGTGTTAGGTGTCATAGCTGCAATTACTGTCTGTTTCCTTCTCTCAAGCGTGTGTCTTTGAGAAGATCGACCACTTGTCTCCTATGTCTTTGAAAACCTCCAGTCCCAATTACTATATCTGAAACTTAATAGATGTCCAATAAATGCGTTGGATTAAATTGAATTAAAAATATGTTCCAAAGGGTATCAGAGTGATTAAACAGCCAGGAAACAAGAATATTCATTCATACATGGAATCATCGAATGATTTAATCATTAATTGATTTAATGAATAATTGGTACAGCTTTATTGAAATATAGTTCACACAGCATACAATTCACCCATTGAAAATGTACAGTTCAGTGGGGTTTTTTTTTTTTTTTTGAGACTGAGTCTCGCTCTGTCCTCCAGGCTGGAGTGCAGTGGCAGGATCTCGGCTCACTGCAACCTCCACCTCCCGGTTTCAAGTGATTCTCCTGCCTCAGCCTCCCGAGTAGCTGGGACATGCGCCACCATGCCCGGCTAAATTTTTCTGTATTGTTAGTAGAAATGGGGTTTCACCAAGTTGGTCAGGATGGTCTTGATCTCTTGACTTCGCGATCTGCCTGCCTCGGCCTCCCAAAGTGCTGGAATTATAGGCGTAAGCCACTGCACCTGGCCCAATTCCATGGTTTTTAGTGTATTCACAGAGTTGTGAAAACATGATCACAGAATGAATTTTAGAACATTTTCTCACCCTGAAAAGAAACTCCACACTCATTAGCAGTCATTCTTCATTTCTCCCCCAGTCCACCAGGCCTGGGCAAACACTGATCTACTTTCTGTCTGTATAAATTTGCCTATTCTGGACATTTTGTGTAAGCGGGATCATACTATATGTGTTTTTTAATGGGTAGCTTCTTTCATTTAGCGCAGTATTTTCAAAGATCATCCATATTGTAGCATGTATTAGTAGAAGAAATAACTTTTAAACGTCTGCTGCACACCATGAGATAAACCAGAGAGAACCCGTGTAAAATGCTTATAGTCTAGAACACGCATGCACACAAAGAACTGTCCGTGATTGTTCACAGCAACTAAGCCAAAAAATTAGAAGCAGTCCTAATGTCCATGAATGATGAATGGAAAAGCAAACTGTGTTACATTCATACAGTAGAATACTACTGGGCAATATCAACGAAGAAAATACTAATAGCCCCCAACATGAATGAATCTCACAATCAGTATGTTAACTGCAAGAAATCAAACACAAAAGACAAAAGATGCTGTGTGATTCCACTTATATGAAATTCTAAAAAAGGTGAAGTGATATTGACAGAAAGGCTAGTGGTTGCCCCTGGGGCTGGGGCACCAGAGGAAGGGCTCAACTGCAGAGGGGTCTGGGGGAACTTCTAGGGTGACAGAGCTGCTCTCTATGCAGGTGATTATACCAATGTATACAATTACCAAAATCCATCAAACTGTATAGTTACAATGGATACATTTATTGTATATCAGTTAAACAATAAAAATGTAGTTTTTTTGTTTTTATTTTTGTTTTTTTTTTTTTGAGACAGGATCTCACTGTGTCACCCAGGCTGGAGTGCAGTGGTACAGTCATTGCTCACTGCAGCCTCGAACTCACTGTCTCAAGCCATGCTCCCACCTCAGCCTTCCAAGTAGCTAGCACTACAGGCATGCACCACTACATCGGGCTAATTTTTTATTTTTTTGTGGAGATGGGGTCTCACTGTGTTGCCCAGGCTGGTCTTGAATTTCTGGGCTCAAACAATCCTCCCACCTGAGCCTCTCAAAGTGCTGGGATTACAGGTGTGAGCTGCTGTGCCCCACAGAAACATAGTTTTTATGCTACTGTTTATTAACTGGTATTTACTAAAGGCCAAATACTACTAGAACTTTGTAGTATTACCCCTTTTAATTCCCACATCGACTAAGGTAGATGCTGTCTGTTATTGATTAAATTGTGTCCTCCCTCAAAATTCAAATGTTGAAGCCCTAACTGCCAATGTGATAGTATTTAGAGACGAGGCTTTTGGGAGATCATTAGGATTAGATGAGGTCGTGGGGTAAGGCCTTCATGAAGGGATTAGTGCCTGTAGAAGAAGATGAAGATCTCTCTGTCTCTCTGTACATGCACTAAGGAAAGGCCATGTGAGGACACAGTGAGAAGGCATCTTGTCTGTAGTCAGGAGGAAAACCATCACCAGAACCTGACCACGCTGGAACCCTGGTCTTGGACTTTCAGCCTCTAGGACTGTGAGAAACTACAGTTAACGCCTGAACAACTTAGAGGTTGGGACACTGACCCCCCATATAGTAAAAAATCCACGTATAGCTTGAGACTCCCCAGAAACTTAACTCCTCATAGCCTACTGTTTACAGGAAGCCTTACCAATAAATAATATAAATGGTCGATTGACACATATTTTGTATGTTACATGTATTATATTCTGTATTCTTATAATAAAGTAAGCTAGAGAAAAGAAAATATTATTAAGAAAATCATGGCCGGGTGTGGTGGCTCACCTAAGGTCAGGAGTTCAAGACCACCCTGACCAACATGGAGGAACCCCTGTCCCTACTGAAAATACAAAATTAGTCAGGTGTGGTGGCGCCTGCCTGTAATCCCAGCTACACAGGAGGCTGAGGCAGGAGAATCGCTTGAATCCTGGAGGCGGAGGTTGTGGTGAGCTGAGACTGCACCATTGCACTCCAGCCTGGGCAACTAGAGCAACACCCATCTCAAAAGGAAAAAAAAAAAAAAAAAAAAAAGAAAAAAAAGAAAAGAGAAAAGAAAATCATAAGGAAAGGAAAATCTATTTACTATTCATTAAGTGGAAGTGGGTCATCATGAAGGTCTTGATCCTCATCACCTTCGTGTTGAGTAGGCTGAGGAGGAGGAGGAAGAGGAGGGCTTGCTCTTGCTGTCTCAGGGGTGGCAAGATGAAATCCATGTGTAAGTGGACTCGTGCCCTTCAAACCCATGTTGTTCAAGGGTCAACTGTAGATTATTCTTGTGGGTGTTTTGTTTTGTCTTTGAGACAGGGTCTTTCTCTGTTGCCCAGGCTAGAATGCAGTGGCACAATCATGGCTCACTGCAGCCTTGACCTGCTGGGCATAAGCAATCCTCCCACCTCAGCTCCCGAGCAGCTGGGACCACAGGCATGTGCCACCACACCTGGCTGATTTTTAAAATGTTTTGTAGAGATGGGGTCTCACTATGTTGCCCAGGCTGGTCTCGAACTCCTGAGCTCAAGTGATCCTCCCACTTTGGCCTCCCAAAGTATAAAGTTATAGGCAAGAGCCACCATGCCCGGCTGGTTACTGTTGTTTAAGTCCCCTGGATTATAGTATTTTGTTATGGCAGCCCACACTGCCTACGGCACTATCGTAATTCCCATTTTACACAAGTGGGAATTGAAGCATGGAGAGATTGCTCTTTTGTCAAGCATGTCTGGAATCCATTCAGACTCTGAATAGTTGCTTCTTAATTTCCCCCCACCCCAAAACCACTCCTCTCCCCACATTCAGCAAATGTCCCTAGGAGGTGGTGCTGTCTCCAGCTCAGATTTAAAGCTCATCACTTGGTCCAAGCCGATCAGCTCATCATGACCCTCTGACCCCAAGGATTGGTTCAGGGCTGGGCAGTGGCCCCATTCGTGCCACTAAAACACAGTACAACTTCTGCTGGGACTGCTGGAACTGCGGCACTTTCCTGATAGACAGGAATCTGGGAGGATGTAGGGCAGGAGCTACAGCAGCTATGTTGCCACCATGCGGGGAAAACCTTTCTAAGATGGAGCCGATCCTCTGGAAGTAGAGCTATTGGAGATGGAGAGGGAGAAAACAGGTTGGAGCCCCTACGTCAAACTGACCTGAAGCTAGTGTATCCCTGGACTCTTCAATTACACGTGCCATTACCCTTACCCCTCCCCCCCACCCTCCTTGTTTTGCTTAAGCCAAAAAGATGTACTCAAGGTTGTTGCACAGCTGGTATTTACTCAGGGACACCGTATTCAAGCCAAGGTTGATTCTACTGTGCCCACTCTTGTAGGTATTTAGCTCTAGGGGAGAAGGAAGAAAGAAGGATGTTGTATAAAAGGATAGTGACTTTGGAAGATCTATTCAGACTTCGAATAGTTGTTTCCTAATTTCCCCCCACCCCAACACCACGCCTCTCCCCACTGTCAGCAAATGTCCCTAGAAGGTGGTGCTGTCTCCAGCTCAGATTTAAAGCTCGTCACTTGGTCCAAGCCAACTGCAGCTTTGGGAAACTAAAGCAAGGATGTTGGAGTCATCTGATGTGTGTCGGAAGCCTGGTCCCTCCTTATGAGTAGCATCTGTGGCTAAATTACTTAATCGTTTGCAGTCTCAGTTTCTTCCTCTATATAATGGGGATAACAAAGCATCCATCCCTGTGGACCGTCATGCGATTTAAGCAAGACAGTAAGTAAAAAATATTCAGCACAGCATCTAGGAAATGCTCAAAAACAGTAACTATTTTATTGCCTGAAAATATTTACACAGTGACCTGTGAACTCCCTGGGCCACCCAGTAGTGGATTAGGTTATCTAATCATGCTGTAAATACTTTGTCTTGTTTTGTTTTGATTTTGAATGTTTTGAATTGTTGTAATGATTTTAATACCACTGGGCTCCACTGTGGATGCTTAGACTTGAAGGGCAGCAGGGATGAAAGAGCAGTATCATCGATGCCCCTGGTTTTGCTCGAAAGTCAGTTCCTCCTAAACACTGCTGTTGGATTGCTCTGAAAAAATCTGATGAAAGTTACCCAACAATTCTAGAGAAAAAGCACAAAGATGTTCAACGTACTCCACAGAGCCTCATTAGCCAGAAAGAGAGAGGGGAAAAAAAAAAACCAATCCAATAGAGTTGATGCATAGGATGTTGGGAGGAGTAAATTAGTTAATTCACGTAAAGTGCTTAGCTTGGGGGTGGCAGGCTTTAGCAACTAAGTGCAGCCCTGTGCTAAGAAGTTCATATTCTTTCCTTTATTCCTCTTACCTTCTCAATGAGGCAGGCATTACTCTTTGCCCATTTTGCAGATAAGAAAACCGAGGCTTGGAGAGTTAAGGAGGTCGATCAAAGTCCTCACACAGCAAGGAAATAACCAAGCTAGGATTGAGCCTTTTGCTTCCAAAACCTGGCTGTGCTGTCGCTCTTCTACTGGACAGAATGCTCGCAAGAAGTCTAATGGCCACATATCCCCCACATGCATATGCAAAAATGTGGTCATCACAGCCAAGCTGTTACCTGCGTTCTCAGATTGATCCCCAGGCTAAAAGTCAGTTTTACTTAATGAAAGGTACCAAAAAGGAGGATGCAACCTCCCTCTCATCCTTTCTGTGTAGAATTAGCTTGCTTTGTGTGGCATTTCCCGGGATGGATATTTAGCAGAGTGTCTTCCCATCCTTATGCACTGGATGAGAATTACAAATGAATGTGTGTGGTAGAGTGAGTCTAATGGCAGAACCTGGGGTGCCTTTGGAGCAGACCTCATTTAGGAGCTCACTGGCGTCGTGAACCAATGCTGGGGAAGTGAAAGTCAGGACATGTTTCTAAGAGTGACTCTGATAGATAGAAACAAGCACCTCCCCTTCCCAGGGAAGGAATTTTAACCCGCAGCATGTAGAACCCGTTCAGCCATCCAACAGTGATTTATTTCAGCCTGCAGACTTCAGAGAGGAGTGTGCCAAGGTCGGGCCATCCCCAGGAGAGGCCTGCAGCTGAACAAGGTCATGGCCAAGAGATATTTACTTGTGATTTAGTTATCATAGGGTAAGGCCCTCACAGTCCCAACAGTCACAGTGTTCTTGGGAGCCTGATGCCAGCCAACAGAGAACAGAGGACAGATGAGGGTGGCATGAAGAGTGGTTGCTCTGGGACGCCCACCGCATGCCTGGCCTTTGCAGGCCATGCCTCTGCCCCTCAACTTATCTGACAACGGCTTTCCAGTTGAGGAAGCTGAGTCACCAGAGGCAAAGTGACCTCCTCTAGTTCATACAGCTAATAGGCGGCAGAGGTGGGATTTTTAACCTAGGTTTATCTGGTTCCCCAGTTATTGCTAAGGGATTCATTGACCACAAGAAATAGAAATGTCCATTGTGCAGGACTTCTGTAGCTTCCCATAAGGAAGAAATACAGTTGCAGGTTACAAACTGCAGATTTATAATCCAATCCCACCGCAGAAATGTTTTGTTTGGCCTAAAGAAAGTTTTAAAAAGTGTTTAAGTTTATTATCAACTTTTAAAAATATGGAGTGTTCATAAAGAATGCAGATTTCTGGCTTGTCTTGGGAAACCAGGAGATCTGGGAAAAGCCAGCAGGAGCTGAGGGTGACAGCCTCCTTTAGAAGAGACATGGCGGGGCACAGTGGCTCACGCCTGTAATTCCAGCACTTTGGGAGGCCAAGGCAGGTGGATCACAAGGTCAGGAGTTCGAGACCAGCCTGGCCAACACGGTGAAACCCCGTCTCTACTAAAAATACAAAAAAGTAGCCAGACGTGGTGGTGGGCGCCTGTAATCCCAGCTACTCAGGAAGCTGGGGCTGGCCAATCACTTGAACCTGGGAGGTGGAGGTTGCAGTGAGCCAAGATCACGCCATTGCGCTCCGGCCTGGGCGATAGAGTTAGACTCCATCTCAAAAAAAAAAAAGGGACACGAGCCCTCCAGAGTGACAAAGCCCCTGTCAACCTGGGGCCCTGTTCAGTGGGAAGTAGATGACCTCAAGGCTGCAGAAGGAGGCTGGATTATAGCCGAGGGGAGTCCTTGGACACCAATAGGTAAGGGTACCCTCCTCTCAGATCTTCATCAGCGTGTTTGCTAGGGCTTCTATAACAAGGTACCATAGACTGGGGACTCACACAACAGAAATGCACTTCCTTGCATTCTGCCAGCAAGAAGTCCAAGATCGAGGTGTGAGCAGGACTGGTTTCTTGGCCTCTCTCCTTGGCTTGCAGATGGTTGCCTTCTTCCTGTGTCTTCACGTGGTCTTTCCTCTGTGTCTGCGTCCAAATCTCCTTATAAGGACACCAGTCAGACTAGATTAAGGCCCACCCTAATTACCTAATTTTACCTCAAGTACTTCTTTAAAGACCCTTTCTCCAAATACAGTCACATTCTGAGGGACTGGCAGTTAAGGACTTAAGATATAAATCTTAGGGGTACATAATTCAGCCCTTAACAATCAGTTCCTGATTGTCTTCCCATAGGTATAGACCCAGTTGTGTAGGATCAGAAGCAGTTTTGGAGGAATTCTTTACAAACATTCTTTATTCAAAAAAAAGTACAATTATGCATGCAAAATTAGGTATAGGGAGCAGAGCTGTCGGTGCCTCACCCATATTCCAGAGGTTCTAGCACTTCAGTGTGTCCCAGACACTTCAGCTGCCAGGATTGCCAACCTCTTGTCCATAAACGTACTGGGGAGGCTGGCCGTGGTGGCTCACGCTTATAATCCCAGCACTTTGGGAGGCCAAGGCAGGTGGATCACGAGGTCAGGAGATCGAGACCAGCCTGGCTAACAAGGTGAAACCCCGTCCTACTAAAAATACAAGAATTAGCCGGGCATGGTGGCAGGCGCCTGTAGCCCCAGCTACTCAGGAGGCTGAGGCAGGAGAATGGCATAACCTGGGAGGCGGAGCTTGTGGAGAGCTGAGATCACGCCACTGCACTCCAGCCTGGGCAACAAAGTGAGACTCCATCTCAAAAAAAAAAAAAAAAGGACTTGGGAATGACTCCTACTCCCTGTTCTCGTCCTGCAGAAGCCCTCAGCCAATGACTCCTTGGGATCATTCTGAGGTGTGTGTTCTCTCCTGTGTCTTAACCATGTCTTTTATTTTCTGTATTTCTGATGCTTTGATATCTGAGATCTTGCTGACACTGGAGGGACCGCCCTTTCCAGGGCCAGCCAATTCCCAGAGAGGGTAAACAACTCAACCCAACCAGCCAGTCCAGAGCCCATACTCCCAACCACCTTTACTGAGTTCTGCCCAGCCACTATCTACCTGGCCCAATCAATCTCCCCAGGGCCAGGGACCAGACAACTAGGGACAGCCCCTATACCCCAGAGCCTGCTGAAGTATTCAAACTAGCCAACCCTGCCTTGGCCAATCGTTCTCATGGAGACCCAATAAAGGCCATGGCTAATGCTTTCCTCCTGCTCTTTCTGCCTCCTGACCCACCCCAGGGCTTCCCTATGGGGCCCCCATGGCGTGGCGGATCCCCTCCCCTTGGGAGCTATAACAAGAGAACTTTCAATGACAGTCGTCCCCTGATCTGTTGGCTTTGCCATAGCTAAATAAAAATTAAACCTACTTTTTAAAACATGCCATCTCCCAAAGGCTCTCATGGGATAAGCTCTCGTTGCCCACAGTGGGAGCTGCCTGGATAATGCAGCCTTTGTTGGCTGTCTGCCCTTCCTGCTCTCATTTCCCCACTTCCCTGCCAGTGTTTCCTGTGCCTCCCAAATAAGCCAACCATATTCCCATCCTTGCCCCAGGGGCTGCTTCCAGGGGAACAAAATTAAGTCAGCACAAAAGTGAATATTTATTTTAAATACAGAAAGGAAATACAGATAGAGACAGTGGACTTAATGGATGGCCGCTGAAGTATCTTATACTGGCAAATTCTACAAAACCATGTGACCACACATGCACATTCTGTGAGGGCTCTTGGAAGGGGTCCAGGTCCTGATGCAGGATAAATCTGCCTCTACCTCCCTGCCTAGAACGTAGGCTCCATGGATACCAGGACAGTGCCCAGAGCAACCACATGGTGGTTGCTCCATAAATAATAGATTAGTAGGCTAGGTGCAGTGGCTCATGCCTGTAATCCCTGGACTTTGGGAGGCCGAGGTGGAAGGGTTACTGAAGTCCAGGAGTTTCAGACCAGCCTAGGCAACATAGTAAGACCCTGTCTCTACAAAAAGTTATTAAAAAATTAGCCAGGTGTGGTAGCATGTGCCTGTAGTCCCATCTACACGGGAGGCTGAGGTAGGAGGATTGCGTGTGCCCAGCAGTTCAAGCTGCAGTGAGCTATGATTGCACCACTGTGCTGGCCAACAGAGTAAGACTCTGTCTCTAAAACAATAACAATAATAGTTTAATAAATGAACAGTGTAACAAGGACATGCCAATTAGGCAGAGCAGACTCTGGTGTACTCTCCTGTCTCCTGGGTGGTGCTTGGGTAGACATCCTTTGAATTCCCTTTTTGATGATCAAGTCTCCATTAGACAGACACATTTTTTTTTCTGTAAATGCACTAATATCTTTATTCTCACAGACCTGAGAGTCAGGATATGTCTTTAGAACCACCTTGAAATTTGCTGATCTGATCCATTGTGTACTGACTATGGTTTATCTCCCAGATGGCAACTCTATCTCCATTATTTCCAAGTTCTTTGTTGGGTAGGTGGGACATCATGACCCCTACACAAGAAACCAGGCATGGTATTGACTAATATATGATGTGTAACTGCACAGCCTGCACAGTTGGAAGCCTCTGCACTCCCTAGCAGAGTCTGATTTTGGGCAAGTTACTTAGACTCCCTGACCCTCAGTTTTCTCAGCTGTAAAATGGGGATAATGACAGTACCACCTTTCAGATTAGTGGGAAAATTCAATGAGATAAGGCATTCAAAGCCCTTAGCACAGTGTCTGATGATAGCTAGTGCTTAGTACGTGAAGACTGTTTATGGGAAATGTAATACTATGCCCAAAGACTGTTAATTCTATAAGGCTAAGTTTTTCAGTTGCAGTCCACAGGCCTAGGGCAGCATGGAGTTAATTCTAAAACTGACTTTTTATTAGTCTCTGGGAGCTGGTGGAAGTACAGTTAGGGAATGCTCTAACATGAACAAGGCACCATAAATGATGTGCTTTGTTTCCTGTGGGGGTGGTTTCCTAGTGACTCTCAGGGAGCCCGGTCCCTCTTCCCTAAACAGTGGGGCTTCCTGAGGGAAACAGCCCCTCCTGTGGTGGGTCAGTCAAGAAGGAATTGCTAGCCCAGGGAATGTTGTTTACCACCAACGGCTTTTGGCAACACAGAGGGGATAAACTTAATGGATGAACTGCAGAAGCAGAGAGGCAGAGAGCACAAATGAGCACTTCTGGCAAGCTTCATACAAGGAGGGTGCAATCTATAGAAAACAAGATTTACTGAGATGACAAATGTGTGTGAGGTAAAGAAACAAAAAGAGAAAGTGCGTGGAATGAATATAAAGAAGGAAGGAGCAAAAGAAAGAAGTACAGGAGAATGGCACATGAATCTAGGAGGATCTGTCCTAAGGACAGCAGAAGCTGGAAACAGAGTAAATAACAGAATTGACAGGTATACTTGTCATTAGTCTCCATGCCTATGTCTGTGGCAGACATCACCAGTCAATCACAGCAGTCTTCCAGCTGGCCTCAAACATAGCCTCAGAATCCTCCTCAATCCAGTGATCCGGGTTATCACTACTCAACCACCATGTTGGTGTTTGAGTTGAAACCCTCTTCTTGTCTGGGTTATAACCTCTTGCCAAACATCTAGGAAGAAAACTTGGACCAGAAAAGCAGATCGAGGCACCGAGGACACAAGAGCAGTAAGGAAGGGGGCATTCGGACTGTCACATTCCTGACTGAAGGGCAGAAGGATGGGCCCTTTGCAGTTTCAGAGACTGGAGCTCTGTCTCCACCCTGGTCCACTTATCAGACAGTCCCATTTCTCTGACAGTAAAATAGGGAGATAAAGGGGCCGGATTGAAACCAGCCTCAGAGTTGAGTATAGGGGATCCTTGGAGATGGAACATAGAGAGGAAAAAGGCTTATTCTAGTCATCTCTAGCAGTGGCTGGAAATAGTAGGTGCTCAATAAAAAAATCATTGAAAGAATTGAGCAAGGAATGTGCAGGGGTGGAAAAGAATATTGATTCACCACTGGTGGGAGTGATGTACCCTTTCTGAAGGATGCCATGGACCTATATATAAGCTTAAACATGTGGAGAACTTTTGACCTTTATTTCTAGGAATTTATCCTAGGGAGAATTGCTTGACCCTGAGAGGTGGAGGTTGCAGTGAGCCGTGATTGCCCCACTGCACTCCAGCCTGGGCAAAAGAGCAACACTCATTCTCAGAAAACAAAAACAAAAACAAAAAACCTCCACCTGAAGAGTTTTTTACCCTTATAATGAGCAAAGGGTCAGACTGTTGCTGAGGACCGGTAAAATCAAAATGCGCATGCTCCCTACCGGGGACATTCCCAACTGGAGGGAGCTTTGCTTGAGCGAGCTTGACTACAGTGAGGATGCCGGGGCTCACTGTGTTGACCAGAGCTCCCCACTGTTGCTGCGTCCTGAGGACGTGGTTACTTCCTTGACTACCTATCCTGCTTCAGGTGAAGACCACACAGCCGTTAAAAATGATGCTGCCTAGAAATGTTTAATGACAGGGAACTATATTTATATCATTAGTGAATAGAAAAAAGTTATAAAAAAAGCAAGTACTTAATGAAAAAAATTAAATATATTTATGCACACTAAAAACAATTGGAAGTATATAGGCCAAAATGTTAAAAATATTTATCTGAAGGTAGTTGTATAATAGATAGTGTTTAGTTTTTCCTCCTACTTTTCTATGTTTTAAACATTTTCGCAATAAGCAAATTAGTTTTGTGATAATTAGAAAGTTTAAGAATAATTGACAAGCTGGGCATCGTGGCGTGCGCCTGTAGTCCCAGCTACTCGGAAGGTTGAAGCAGAAAGATCATTTCAGCCCAGGAGTTCGAGGCTGCAGTAAGCTGTGATTGCACCACTGCACTCCAGCCTGGACAACACAGCAAGATCCTGTCTCTAAATAAATAAATAAATTTTTTATTTTTTATTTTTATTTTTAAATTTACAGCAACACCAGCCTGAGAATTCATTTTTTAATTAAAAAAAAAATTGACAGGCATTTATACTTGGTGATTTTTACACAGAGATATGCCCTTATACACATGGTGTATGTGACTTTATATATCCGAACTCTTTTGGCTACTTTAATCATGATGTGTAGTTAGCTAATGTTTAATAAGCATGAACACTTAGTATGTAAATGCCAGGCACTGTGTGAAGCTCGCTTCACGTTTGCCTCATTTAACTCTCACAGAAGCACTGGATGGGAGGTTCTGCTGCCCTCTCCGTTTTAGGTATGAGGAAACCGAGGTACAGGGCATAAGTTACCCACTCCTCCCCCCCCATCCCCTGGCTGCTGAGGGCTGAGGGCATTCTAAGGCAGACATGTCTCTCTAGAACTCACACTGTCAACTTTCCGTTGCTGCCTACAGGATCTTAGCAGGAAATTGTCAACATTCTAAGATTGAACCAAGGGGGATTAAATAATCACGTTTGCAGTAATTTTGAGAGCCCAAAATTAAATTCGCATTTTTGTGTACATGTGTGAGTTCTTGTCAGGAAAGAAAATGAGAGAATGAAAGTATCATGAAAAGATTCCTTTTTATAATGAAGCCTTCCTCGCCTGCTTTCTGTTACCCAGGCTGACACATTACAGCAATGGACAGTGCCTGAAAAGGCCGTGCCTCATGGTGTGTCAGCTTGGGAAGGATGAGAGATGGTGCGCTGAAAGCTCCTTGCTTTAGTCAGCTGTTTTCTGGGTCCTGCATACACGTCTTCAAAATTGCCCGCTGCATTGGAGAGCCATTGGGAGTCAAATATATTTATTGTTTCTGAATGGCATCTGTAGTTTCAACGTCCCAGCAGAGCATTTTAAGGAAATTGGGACTTCAGGGTGGACAGATGGAGGGGAACCTTCTCCAGCCATCTGAGCTCACCCCCTGTAATCACTCATTTCCCTTTGAACAAACCAGAGCTGTCCCTGAGAGAAGAAAACTGTTTAACACCCTTTTGGGGGCAGCCCTTTCTGGCAATTGGGGTTTCTTTTGTTTGTTTGTTTGTTTGTTTTGTGTTTTTGGAGACAGAGTCCCACTGTCACCCAGGCTGGAGTGCAGTGGTGTGATCTTGGCTCACTGCAACCTCCGCCTCCTGGGTTCAAGCGATTTTTGTGCCTCAGCCTCCCAAGTAGCTGGGACTACAGGCATGCACCACCACACCTGGCTAATTTTTGTATTTTTAGTAGGCCATGTTGCCCAGACTGGTCTCGAACTTGTAAGCTCAAGCAATCTGCCCACCTCAGCCTCCCAAAGTGCTGAGATTACAGGCGTGAGTCACCACACCTGGCCTGGGGTTTCTTTAAGCACGGGTGAAGGCCCCAGGGACACCCTTCATACACCAGGGCTGTGTTTGGGAACTGGGAAAAGTATAGCCACAGACTTGCCAGGGGTAGGGTTTTGGACCCAGAAGGAAGAAGGCAGGAAGGAGGGAAGAACAGGGGCTCGGAGTCCTGACTTTGACCCTCACTTAGCCATGCAGTCTTGGACAAGCGACTTCACTTCTCCCAGCTGCAGTTTCTTCATCTATGAAGGGGCAGAAGTCTGTGCCTCCTAGGTTTCCTCCCCTGTCCCTTCCTTCCTTTCCTGTCCTTTCTTCTCTATCTCCCTCTCTTTCTTGCTTTTAGGAATGAGTAAAACAGGATATATGAATGTGTCAGATGCCTGGCACAGAGGGGATGCTCAGCAAAGACCAGTGAAGCAGTATCTGTTTGTGGTTACCCCTGACAGATCTGGAATCCAACAAAAACAAAACGTGGCAAAAATGGCTGCAAATGCTTTGATCCTCCTCCCATTGAGAGGCCGGTGTCCCGTCTCCTTGAATCTGGCCAGGCTCTGACAGCCTCGAGGTGTTGCTTTGCTAGTCTGTGGACCCGGGCCTGAGGGGTCCCCACTTGCTCTCCCCTGGGCCCCTCTCTGCATCCCTGAGCTGCCCTGTGAAAAGGTTAACTATCCTGAGACTGCTGTGGGAGATCACCCCTGGGCACTGCAAGCAACAGTCCCAGCTGGGCTGCCCACCCTGCTACCTGCCTGCCACGGCACCAGGCCTGTGAGAGGAGCTGTCTTGGATCCTTCAGCTGAGCCCCTCTGCCTGCTGAAGGCCACAAAATTGACCTGGGTGACTCTGCCTAGAGCTGATCCCTTCCCAAGTGGTTGTTGTTTTAAGCCATGAAGTTTTGGGGTAATTTGTGACACAGCAATAGATAATTGGAACACCAGGGTTTGAGTTATTCCTTTACCAATAGCTAACCAGTTGTTTGATCTTTAAAGATTACCACTTGAAGCTCCACTCTCCTTACCTTTAAATGGGGACAAGAATAGTCCCTACCCTCTAGGATTTTTAGGAAAGTTTAAATGAGGTAACTTGGCCAGGCACGGTGGCTCACGCCTGTACCCCAAAGCTTTGGGGAGGCCAAGGTGGGAGGATCACTTGAGCCTAGGAGTTTAAGACCAGCCTGAGCAACATAGTGAGACCCCCATCTCTATAAAAATTAAAAATTAGCCAGACGTGGTGGTGCATGCCTGTAGTCCCAGCTACTCAGGAGGCTGAGGCAGGAGGATCACTTAAACCTGAGAGGTTGAGGCTACAGAGAGCTGTGATGACACCACTGCACTCCGGCCTGGGTGACAAGAGTAAGACCCTGTCTCAAAAAAAAATAATGAAAAATAAAAAAAAAGAAATTCCAGCAAAGTGCGAGGCAGGGCCCCGTATACATGAGCACTCAAAAATGCTAACTATGACTGCTATCATTCCTGTCCTAGACTTTGCCAGCAGGATAACGAAAGAGCAAAGGGAAGGAAGCACTCAGACCATGTACACTGGACGGCAGTGGGCCCTGGGCAATGCTCTCTTTTTCCCAATGAATAGAATTATCTTAATCATACTTAATCCTGTTCTCATGAGGGTGTTTAAAATTGGAAGGGTAATCTATTTGATTTCCTCTGAACAAAGTTGCCCTAGTGAACCTGTGGGGCTGGCGAGGGAATTAAGAGGCCTCTTCTCCAGTCTGCATGTTGTGCCCCGCCCTTCTTTCCTGGAAGATGTTAGTGCACATGGATCGGGCTGTTTGCACAGTCTCCTGCTTGTTTTCCCTTTCTCCTTTTGCTTCACGGGCTTTTCTTTGCCCAGTGGTGGGGCAGCCAGGCCTGCGCCGAGGAAAACACTTGGGCTGCTGATCTCCTGGCCGCTGGTGGAGCCCGTGGGAAATGTGCTAGGTTAGCAGGCCAGTACCACACCATTCCCAGCTGTGCCTGCGTTCCACAGACCATGGCCCCCAAAACAACTCCCGGCACCCCTTGGCTTCCTTTCGTACTGATTGCAAGTCTTAGAGACCAGAGGTGTTACATCAGGCCGCTGAGCTGTTTGTTTTCGAGGAGAGGCTGGGGTCTGTGATATGGAGAGTCTGGAACTGAGGTGGAGGCAACAGCAGAACAATGTAAAGAACAACTGTGAACTTTGGGGCCATTCATTCATTAATTCAGCAAATACCCCTGAATACCCACCAAGTACCGGGCACCAGGCAGGCACCAAACTAGAAAATTTGGGTTTGATGCCCGATTCCTCAACTTAAAAGCTATATCCAACATCCACCCAGCAGAATGGCTAAAACAAAAAGGTAGACAATCCCAAGTTCCTATTTTTTTTTTTTTTTTGAGATGGGGTCTCGCTCTGTTGCTGAGACTGGAGTGCAGTGGGGTGATCTTGGCTCACTGCAACCCCTGTTTCCCAGTTTCAAGTGATTCTCCTGCCTCATCCTCCCAAGTAGCTGGGATTACAGGCACATGCTATCATGCCTGGCTGATTTTTGTGTTGTTCGTAGAGACATGGTTTCACCATGTTGGCCAGGCTGGTCTTGAACTCCTGACCTCGTGATCCTCCCATCTTGGCCTCCCAAAGTGCTGTGATTACAGGCCTGAGCCACCGTGCCTGGCCTCAATCCCAAATTCTAATGAGGCGAATAAGTAATTGGGATTCCCAGATGCTGCTGGTGGGAGTGTAAATTGGACTACCACCTTTGGAAAGCAGAATCTTCTAAAGCTGAACATACGTTTCCCTTCTAAATGCACGAGAAGAAATGCCTGAGAAGGTTCATAGCCGTGTCTTTTGTAGGAGCCACCACCTGGGAACAACCCACAGGCCCGGTGGCTCCAGAACAGGCATCCACACCACGGAATTCATGCTGCAACGAGAATGAATAAGACAAGTGCTACGCACAGCAACACGGGTGACTATTGCAAACACCATGCTGCAGGAAGGATATTACGGATAAGAGAGTAAATACGGTTTGATTCCATGGATGAGGATTTTAAAACAGGCAAAGTGAGTGGATGGTGTAAGTCAGGGAGGTGGTCACCCTTGGGAATTAAGGGGTGAGAGGGCGCAGGAGAGGGGCTGGAAGGGATGTCCTGTTTCTTGGCTGGAGGCTGGAAGGGACGTTTTGTTTCTTGGTTGAGATACTGGTTACACGATGTGTTCACTTGGTGAAATCCATCCAGCAGTTTCCTGACAATGTGTCTATTTTTCTGAGGTGCATTTAATAAAAGGTTGGAAAAATGTTATCCGTCTGTGGCCATACCACCCGGAACACACTCGATCTCATCTCATCTCCAAAGCTAAGCATGGTTGGCCTGGTTAGTACTTGGATGGGAGAAAACTGTTATCCTACCTTGACCAAATGGCTTTTCCCTCTTTAAGCTTGATTTCCTTTTCTACAAAATATGGATAATGTTGCCTTGGTCGTAGGGCTAAGGTTATATTGAGGTTTAATTAGTGTGAACATTGTCATGAACTACCTAAAACAGGTTAGGTGCTTCATCAATAGTGACTATTGGCCAAGCACAGTGACTCATGCCTATAATCCCAGAACTTTGCAGGCCGAGGCAGACAAATCACTTGAGGCCAAGAGTTCAAGACCAGCCTGGGCAATATGGTAAGACTGTCTTTACAAAAATAAAAATAAATGGCCGGGCGCGGTGGCTCAAGCCTGTAATCTCAGCACTTTGGGAGGCCGAGACGGGCGGATCACGAGGTTAGGAGATCGAGACCATCCTGGCTAACACGGTGAAACCCCGTCTCTACTAAAAAATACAAAAAATGAGCCGGGCGAGGTGGCGGGCGCCTGTAGTCCCAGCTACTCGGGAGGCTGAGGCAGGAGAATGGCGTGAACCCGGGGGGCGGAGCTTGCAGTGAGCTGAGATCCGGCCACTGCACTCCAGCCCGGGCGACAGAGCGAGACTCCGTCTCAAAAAAAAATAAAAAAATAAAAAAAAAATAAATGACTCTAATTATGATTTTTATTACTAATAATATCTTTTTCATAGACTTACATGTCTCTGAATGACTAATGTGTTTTTTTTTAAAAACTGGGGAAGATGCCATTATTCTTCAAGTGAGAAAGAAAAAAACACCCCTAAAAAAGGCTACTCTGTGGGTTGAAATTATTTTGCTGAAAACAGCTCCCTCTTTTGAAAATGCTCATTTTTTATGCTCCCCAAATCCCTTTTCCTAAATGTGCTTTGTGGCCGAAATTTTGGGGAGAGAATGTCACACCACTTGGAAGAAATGTCCCCCATCCTTTCTCCACACATTTAGAGAACGTGACTAAGGATGAGTTTTTCAATTCCTTGGGAGCTGAAAACATGTTGCGATAGAGTTTATACCTCTCAGCCCAGATTTTCCTCCACTTTTCACGGAGCCGTGTGTCATGAAAAGGTTTAGTGCTTCACCCATGCCCTTCCACGGCCTGAATGCGATTTCCAGGCCCTGGAGAAATGCCCAATGCTTCACGGCTGGAAGCAAAGCTTTTGTACTCTGGATATTACATTACATCAACTTAGAAAGTGTAATCCTGGAATTAGCCATTGGCGGCTGAAAAACAGACTCAGCTGGTCACAGCTGGGGGAGGAGAAAGGCCTAAGAAGGAAGCCTGGGTTCCAGATCAAGGGGAGACCCAAAGGATCAGCGGTGAGGGACTGCAGTCCTCCCTGTAAAGGACTGGCTGATGCTGGCTGGTCCCAGGCATTTTCCTTGCCCTCTGCAAGACAGGCCTGTCTGCCCATGGGCACAGGGTCTGCGGGTCCAGGATAAAGATGCCTAAGTGTCCTGCTGATGCACTTGGGCAGACTTGACTTCAATGTCCAGGCAAGTCTGATGTCATTTATCACAGAAATGGTGGCTGCCTCTCTGCCACATCACCGGCTCACTCTTCCTTAAAAGGATGTGATTCAGGCCAGGCACAGTGGCTCATGCCTGTAATCCCAACACTCTGGGAGGCTGAGGCAGGTGGATCACCTGAGGTCAGGAGTTCGAGAACAGCCTGACCAACATGGTGAAACCATGTCTCTACTAAAAATACAAAAATTAGCCAGGTGTGGTGGTGCACTCCTGTAATCCCAGCTACTCGGGAGGCTGAGGCAGGAGAATCGCTTGAACCTGGGAGGCGGAGGTTGCAGTGAGCTGACATCGCACCATTGCACTCCAGCCTGGGCGACAGAGTGAGACTCTATCTCAAAAAAGAAAAAAAAAATGCGATTCAAGTCAGCCTTACCTAACTGACCTCAAGCAATTGCTGTACTGAACCCCCTGCATCCCCCAGCCTCCTGTGTTTTCCCTCATCAAAGGAAGGGAACAATTAGCACAGATTCCCCCTCCCTGGGCTTACTGGGGGTGGTGAGAAACCAGAATTTTGTGGAGGTCACAGCGTTCCTGGAGGAGAATTTGATAGCATGAATTAGAAGTCTTTAAGAAGTATAACCCTTCTGATCTTAGGAATTGATCCTGAGGAATTTTGACTACTGTGCAAATGTATTTATTTATATTTTAGTTCATTAAATATTTGGTGAGTGCTTGGCAAGTAACTGAGACTTAACAGGTGCCGGGCACCGTGTAAGATGTCACACGCATTATCTCGCAGGCTGCTCAGGGTGACCCCATGAGATGCCATGTCACCATCTCCATTTTACAGACAGAGAAACTGAAGCCTTCTGAGGTTAATTCGCTGCTCACAGCGCAGAGCCAATTGCAGGCAGAGCTGGGATTGCACCCGGTGCATCTGAATCGACAACATAAACTCCTGACCATTTCTAACCTGTTTCGTTGCACAGGCTCTGTGCAAAGGGTGGCCTTAGGCAGGCACAGCTCCGATCCCTTAGAGCTTTCTGCATTCCAGGAGAGACCAACACTGAACAAAATCTACACATGTTGTTACTGAAGGAAACATGCAAGGTGCCACAGGAACATGGGACTTGGATGTTCCTGAAATTGTCGATTACCAGTCTGTAAGAACGGAAATAACCGGCCAGGTGCAGTGGCTCATGCCTGTAATCCCAGCACTTTGGGAGGCTAAGGCGGGCAGATCACAAGGTCAGGAGATCAAGACCAGCCTGGCTAACAGGTGAAAACCCATCTCTACTAAAAATACAAAAAAATAGCCGGTCATGGTGGCGGGAGCCTGTAGTCCCAGCTACTTGGGAGGCTGAGGCAGGAGAATGGCCTGAACCCGGGAGGCGGAGCTTGTAGGGAGCCGAGATTGCGCCACTGCACTCCAGCCCGGGTGACAGAGCAAGACAATGTCTCAAAAAAAAAAAAAAAAAAAAAAAGAAAGGAAATAACCTAAATGTCTGATTACATTACGTAAGTCCACACTTTGGAACAGTGTGCAGCATTAAAATAAATGTCACAGGGCTGTGTTTGTTGACATGGAAAGATGTTCCTGTCACATTAAAGGGAAAATGGTGATTACAATTAAAAAATTCTGTGTGTGTGTGTGTGTGTGTGTGTGTGTAGGCACAGAAACGACACATTACAAGTTTTCTCTGGGTTTGGGGATTATTTATAGATCGCTTTTTCTCTCCATCTCCCTGACCTTTCTGATTTAGGGGGGTAATTAGCATATATTCCATGTCTAATTGGAATAACCAGCTATTTCCATTTGAGGAGAAAATAGCTGCTGCCTTTTAAGGCACACAGATGGCTGGAACAGAAGAGCCTAGCTCCTTGTTCTTATGAAAGGTAAAGGACTTTTTATAGATGAAGAGGCCTGGTCCATGTTCTGTAGAACCAAGGTCCTCAGGTGCAGCCCATAGATCTGCATTCGAATCACCCAGGACTGCTGGTTAAAATGTAGCTTCCTGGGCTCCATCCTGATATCACTAACAACTCACATTTACTGAGCATTTATCATTATTATTATTTATTTATTTATTTATTTTAGATGGAGTCTCGCTCTGTCACCCAGGCTGGAGTGCAGTGGGGTGATCTGGGCTCACTGCAAGCTCCGCCTCCCGGGTTCACATCATTCTTCTGCCTCAGCCTCCCAAGTAGCTGGGACTACAGGCACCCACCACCACGACTGGCTAATTTTTTGTATTTTTAGTAGAGACGGGGTCTCACCATATTAGTCAGGCTGGTCTTGATCTCCTGGCCTCATGATCCACCTGCCTCGGCCTCCCAAAGTGCTGGGATTACAGGCGTGAGCCACTGTGCTTGGCCTACTGAGCTCTTTTTATGGGCTGGCCGTTGTTCTAAGTGCTTTACACTTACTAACTCATGTAATCCTCATGAATCCTAACGTATGTACATAATTATACCCATTTCACTGAGGAGAAAGCTGAGGCACAGACTGTTTAACCAGCATGCCCAGTGAGAGAGCTGGTGGGTGGTAGAGGGGACTCAAGTCCTGGTTCTCAGCCACAAGTCTGAACTCAAATCACTACCTGGAGAGGATGGGGGTCTCAGGAATCTGGAGTTCTAACCAGCTCCCCAGGCGGTCCACGCACACACTGAAGTGAAGTAGCACCACTTTAAAAAATCTTTACCTCTCAGAACCACTTTCAATGCTTTAGTAAGAAGTAGTGGCTAGGCGCGGTGACTGACGCTTGTAATCCCAGCACTTTGGGAGGCCGAGGTGGGCACATCACTTGAGGCCAGGAGTTCGAGACCAATCTGGCCAACATGGCAAAACCCCATATCCATAAAAAAATGCAAAAATTAGCTGGAAGTGGTGTCGCATGCCTGCAGTCCAAGCTACTTGGGAGGCTGAGGCAAGAGAATTGCTTGAACTTGGGAGGCAGAAGTTACAGTGAGCAGAGATCGTGCCACTGCACTCCAGCCTGGGTGACCAGAGTGAGACTCCATTTCCAAAAAAAAAGGTAATGGTTCCATTTACTCAACATCTGCTATGAAAAAACTGTCTTCTTGAAGTCATTAGAACAAAAATATGTCTGAGATTCTCAGCTGTGGGTAAGTCATCATGTGTAAAAAGTGGACGGGGACCAGGCACAGTGGTGCCTGCCTATAATGCACCACAGGAACATGGGACTCGGATGTTCCTGAAATTGTCGATTACCAGTCTGTAAGAAAGGAAATAACCGGCCAGGTGTGGTGGCTTACGCCTGTAATCCCTTTGGGAGGCCGAGATGAAAGGATTGCTTGAGCTCAGCAGTTCGAGATCAGCCTAAGCAACATAGTGACACCTCATCTCTACAGGAGAGAAAAAAATAATAGCTGGGCATGGTGGCATGCACTTGTAATCCTAGCTACTCCAGAGGCTGAGGTGTAAGGATTGCTTGAGCCAGGAGGTCAAGGGTTCAGTGAGCTGTGATCGCACCACTGCACTCCAGCCTTGGCAACAGAGTGAGACCCCGTCTCAAGAAAAAAAAAAAAAAAGTTGAATGAGCTGTGGCAACTCACTAGCCTAATTATTCCTCCTCTTCTTTCCTTCTTTGGAAAACTTCTTTCAGACAAATTTTTATTCAGAATCCAACTTCTAAAATGTTAAAAAGTGGTGCTGCTCTGTCTGAAGTTGGGAGATGGGGGTAGATGTGTGTGCAGCGTTCCATAAGTCCCTGAAAGTCTCCTTTCTGTCTCCAAATGCTGAAGGGCTTTGGAAACAGTTTGAAAGCTGGGGAGAGTTGAGGAGAGGAGGCCATGGCTGCCCAAGGCCACCCAGCTAGCTGGTTTCAGTCTAAGGACCAGACCCTGCTGCCCATCTCCAACTAAAGATTAACACAGGTTGCTTTGCAAGGTTGGCCTGCTGTGTTAACATACCCACTGGCGACCAGGCGCGGTGGCTCGTGCCTGTAATCCCAGCACTTTGGGAGGCCAAGGTGGGCAGATCACTAGGTTAAGAGATCGAGACCATCCTGGCCAACACGGTGAAACCCCATCTCTACTAAAAAATTCAAAAATTAGCTGGATGTGGTGGTGCACACCTGTAATCCCAGCTACTTGGGAGGCTGAGGCAAGAGAATCACTTGAACCCAGGAGGCAGAGGTTGCAGTGAGCTGAGATCATGCCACTGCACTCCAGCCTGGCGAAAGAGTGAGACTCCATCTCAAAAAAAAAAAAAAAAAAGATACCCACTGGCTCAAAGGGTAGCTTGGCAGAGTTACTATGTTGAAATATTGCCTTGCAGGTGCCCTACCCTGGGTGGCACAATTCCATGGGCCCTGTTCCCGTCGTGTGCTATGGAGTTGGCTTTAGGGGGTTGCTACTCATATACATTAGGTAGGTAGATGGTGTCTTCTAAAGTGACAAAGGTCCAAGAACCCACTGATTTTGGAATCAAGGTGAAGTTGGGCCCTGAAGGAGCAGGTTAGTCAGTCTCCAGCATGAAAGTGACAGCCTGTGAGCAAAAGTCTTCCAACCTGAGGTGGCAGACCACAACAGTGACCCTTCCCATTAGCACATATGTCCTGGGCCTAGCTCTGGAAGCTGTCATGGTAGACATGAGATGGGAGGATGGGTGGCATGGACCCCAAAGAAAGAGAGCTGGGAGATTTGGTCTCTGTGCTTGGGGCTGGAGAATGCGGGCCTGAGGACCCCAGTCAAATGGAAGTGTGAGACTGTGGATCATGACTGGATGCTGGAGGGTGCTTCCTGGCCTATTCACAGCATCACCTTGGATGCCCCCAAGCCCTCTGAGGCAGGTACGACTCAGAGCGTAGTTTTTCCATTTTGCAAATTAGGAGACTGAAGCTCAGAGACTTGTTGGAGATCACAGCGGCACTGGGCCATTTGGACCTAGAGCTGTTCTCCCTTCCGAGTCAGTGCGTGATGCCAGAGAACATCCCTGGGTGAGGTTCGAAGAGAGTGGCCAGAGAGACTTTTCTATCTGGGGAGTGTGAGGTCCACATTTCCTGCAGGGCTTCCCCTCTTACAGTGTCTCTCAGCCTCACTGATGACCTGCACCTGGCTGGGAGTTCTTTTGGTCCCTTCCCTACCTCAAGAACCGATTTGACTGCTCCCATTTACAGGGAAGGAACTAAGAAGAAAAGAAAACACTCCTAAACATGAAAGAAATCACAGTCTTTCTCCGGAACTAAAGGCTTTTACAGGAGTGCAGGGGGAAAAAATCTGATCATTCTTGGCAGCTCTTGAACAAATTAGAGTGTTGGAAGAATGGATGAAAGAGTGAGGGGTGTGTTGGAGTGTGGAACAGTTGCACAGTCCTAACGAAACAGGGAAGGCTTCCCCAGTGAGTGCCTGTCCCCTGCTACGTCTGTGAAGTCAGGGGTAACATTGGAGTCTGATGCTGGGAAACAGTCATTGCCCTTTCAATCTCAGCTTGAACCACATTTCCCCAGGGACTCTTCTCCAATCCTTACACTAGGCTGGCCCCTTTATTTTGTGGTCTTTGTGTCCCCTGTACTTGACCTTTATAACCCAGATTGTCCTTGTAATTCTTTGTCCAGTACCTGTCTCCCTGTTTTGACTGTGAACTCCGTAAGGGCACAGGCTTTGTCTACCTTGTTTGCCACTTGTACTCCTTAGGAATCTTTTAGGTACAATAAACAGAAGATCCAAACCAAGGTGAACTAGCAAAAATGAACTTTTGGTTCTGCCCAAGGGTAGAGTTAGTTTCAGGCTAGGTTGGATTTAGGGGTTCTGAATAAGCCAGCCAGATTTGATCTCTTTCCCTCTCTTGGATCTACTTCATCTTTCTCTTTGTGTTGGTGTCATTCTCAGGGTTCTCATGGTGCTGTTATGGCTGTCCTGTTTCTTGCCCCAGATGCTTTCAGGAAAGAGTAAGCTCCTCTTCCTGGTGACTACAGCAAAATTCCCAAGACTAACTCTGTTTGGCTTGGCTTGAGTAATATGTCCATCCTGAACCAATCACTGCAGCCCAGACAGCATGGTGCTCTGACTGGCCAGTGTAGCACACATGGATCATTGTTCACCCAAAAGCTATCCCCTCTTCTTCCTTGATAACAAGAACCCATCAGGTATCTTTTTGTTTTGTTTTTTGTTTTTTGCCCACCTCTTGATACTCATTAGGTATCAAGAGTTGGGCAAGATGCTCACAGAAGGTGACCTCTTCCCAATCCAGGAAACTATTCATGGTAATCCCATTCCCTTTTGGTGGGAATTGGTTTAAAAGGGTGCATTGTAGGCTGTGCGTGGTGACTCATGCCGGTAATCCCAGCACTGTGGGAGTGCGAGGTGGGCTGATCACTTGAGGTCAGGAGTTCAAGACCAGCTTGGCCAACATGGTGAAACCCTATCTCTACTAAAAATGCAAAAATTAGCCAGTCATGGTGGTGCACGCCTGTAATCCCAGCTACTCAGGAGGCTGAAGCAGGAGACTCATTTGCACCCAGAAGGCGGGGGTTGCAGTGAACCGAGATTGTGCCATTGCACTCCAGCCTGGGCAACAGAGTGAGACTCCATCTGAAAAAAAAAAAAAAAAAAAAAGGGTGCATCGCCCCACTTCTGACAAAGAGGACACAATGCGAAGTGTACTGGAGAAATGCTCCTCTCTGGCAAGTCAGATATGTAAGGGTGGGGCTAGCTGCCTGCCCAACCCTTCTTGCCTTTGGATATTGTTGTAAGAGGATGGAAGTTTGCAGTCATCTTGCAACCATGAGGTGAGATAATGCTAATATATGAAGGTTGGCAGAGTGGGAAAATGTCTACCCCTGGCTATTTTGTTGTTTTACTTGTACTAGCATGTACCTGTGCCTTAAAAAAAGAGGAAAAAATGCTGTACACAGGCTCCTGGAACCCCTTTGCCTGCATGTGAAGCGTCAGAAATGCCTGGGCTTTACATTTCTACCAGGGCAGGCTTTACCCGTAACTGTCTGATGCAGAAGTCTGAAAGCCTAGCACCTTTGCTTTGAATTGGGACAAACTCTGAGGCATGCTTTACACTCCAGAGCTTGCTGAAGGATCGGGCTGAGGCCTGGACTTTGCTTGAAATCAACCTTTGAATGGAGTTTTCCCTTCCCTGTCCTGCTCCCCCCACCCCCACCCCCTGCCAGACACCCCTGGGAGCACTTCCTTAATCAATCGCTTGCACACAAATCGTTAGCTTCTTCTGGGGGACTTGTCGTATCACCAGGGCTTACACATCACAGCTGCTCTGTAAATATTTGTTGCCTGAGTGAATGAATACATGAATGGATGAACAAGCTGGGGAAATCACAGGCAGGTGGAATCTGAACAGGTTATTATACTAATTACAGGCTGTCTACTTTTTTTCTCTTTGCCTCTGTGAAACAGGTTGGCCCTTTGGGGAATTTCCCCAAAGCTTTTGAAGCAGACAAGGTGTCTTCTTGCTAGGCTCATATGCTTCCTAATTGGGCAGGCCATTAGAAAATGAGGTCATCTCCCCAGGGAAGGAGGAGGGGCCTTATCACTCAGGACAAGGGCCCTAGGGTGGGGACAAAACTGCCTGAACATCTGCAATGTCCATTGTTACTTGAGCAGCTGGAGGGAATGACCATTCTGGAATAAATCAACTAAACCTTTGACCTGAACTCCGGTTTAATTCACTCTTCCCCTCCATTAGCTAGTGTAAGGGATGGTGGGGGGGCAGAAGGGGAGGGATAACATATTTTATTTTTATGGCATTTTTATTCCAAAAGACCTGTTGGGTCAAACCCACTTTCCTTTCATGAATTATGCATTAGAGGAGCCCTTTTGCTTTCCTAATGGCTTTAGTTGATTTCACCTCCCAGAAAGATAAAACAAAAAATCAAGAATTTCAATTAAAAAGTTCACCTCTTGCCATATCAATTGACATGGTTTTAATTGGGTCATTCCATAAAGAGTCTCTGTTGGTACAATTTTCAAGCTTCCTAGGGTCTTAGAAATCATCCAGCTCCATCCCCGTATTTCAGGAGGGAGGATAAAGAACCTGGAGATGAGAAATGACAGGCCCAAGTTCACACAGTTAGTGAGTGTCAACAGCTATTAAGGGAAAGAGATGGGAATATATGCTACTCACTTTATTTCTAGTCCAGTGTTCTTTTGTGCAAAGAAACCTAGAGAGGTAATATAGTTGCCATGGGTGCAGAACAAATTGCTCCAAAACCTAGTGGCATAAAACAATCACTCGTGGATTCTGTGGATTGGGAATTCGATAGGGCAAATGCTTCTCCATGTTTCTTGGTGTCTGCGGACTGAGCTGAAAGGGCCAAAGTCTTGGGGCTGGGTTCATCTGAAGACCTGTTCATTCGCATGAGTAGATGCTGTCTGTTGACTGACTGAGGCTTTAGCTGGAGTCGTTGGCTAGAACCTCTATATGTGGCCTCTCCATGTGGTCTGGGCTTCCTCACAACATGGTGACTGGATTCCAAGGGGGAGAGTCCTGAGAAAAAGAGAGAGAGAGCGAAATAAAGATTGGTGGAAACTTCCATTAAAGTCACTCAGTGTCACTTCCACAACATTCTGTTGGTCATAGCAGTCCAACAGGTTACAAGGACAGGGAATGCAGACCCTGCGTCTCAATGGAATAGTGTTAGTCACATTGAAAGAGAGCATATTGAAGCCATCTTTGGAAAATACAATCTGCCACAAGAGAGTTAGGGCTAGTACCCATTAAGTTTGGCTGAATTGTTCATTTAGTATCTGTCTTTCCTATTGGATTATAATTTCCTAAAAGGCAAGGCGTGTGTCTGTCTTGTTTGCTGGCATGCCTGTGTCCAGCACAGGTGCCGCTGACTCAGAGTAAGAAGTTAATACATTTTTGTTTGGAAAGTACATATCAAAAAGAAAGTCTTCATTGGCTAAAAATATACTCAAAGATTTCCCTCTCCTCTTCACAGTAGACTTTCCTATTCATCAAGAACTTGATGGCCGGGTGCGGTGGCTCATTCATGTATTCCCAGCACTTTGGGAGGCTGAGGAAGATGGATCATTTGAGGCCAGGAGTTTGAGATCAGCCTGGCCAGCATGGAGAAATATTGTCTCTACTAAAAATACAAAAACTATCCAGGCGTGGTGGCAGGTGCCTGTAGTACCAGCTACTAAGGAGGCCGAGGCAGGAGAATTGCTTGAACCCGGGAGGCAGAGGTTACAGTGAGCCAAGATCATGCCACTGCACTCCAGCCTGGGTGACAGAACAAGGTTCCATCTCAAAAAAAAAAAAAAAAAAGAAAGAACAGAACTTGAACACCACTACCATCTTCCCTAGAGAGCTGATTGATTGGGAGAGATACTTAGCTTTTTTAGAGAAGTTGTCCTGGAGGGTATTATACATAAGAGGAGCCCTGGAGGATGAGGAAGGGAAGCCAAATGAAGAGGCAGGAGGAAGAGCACGCCAACCAGAGGGAATAGCCTGTGCAAAGGTGGGAGTCAAGCTGTTCAGCATGATGGGCACAGAGTTTGAGAGATTTGAGAGATGAGTAGCAAAAAGTCAGTAGGCTAGAGGGGCAGGCAGGTCCTGGGTTATAAGGAGGACTGAAATGTCACCTGGAGGAGTTTGACTCATCCCTCAGAGTGGTGGGAAGCCACTAAGGAAGTGGCACGGTCACATTTGGAAGGATCTGACTGCAGGGTGGGTGGTAGGATGTGGGGTGGGGGTGTGGACATCGTGGGAAGTGGGAGGCTGGTTGGGACATTGCTGGCAGAGATCCAGATGCCAGAGCCACATTAGAGGGCAGTGGGGCTGGCAGGAAGTGGAGGGATATTTCCAAGGAGGATTTAGTGACTAAATGGATGTAGGGCTGAGGCGGGGGCTGGGCCTGTCTGTCCTCAGTCTCTGGTTCAGGTAAGCAAGTGGACGGTGGTCCTAGGCATCCAGCAGGGAACTCTGAAGGAGATACAAGCTTGGAAACGGGGCTGAGGAGTTCAGTGCTTTAGACATGTTTAATTCCAGATGCCAGGGAGACATCCAAGAGTAAAGGTTCTAGTAGGCATTTGGATTCAGGAGACCAAAACTCAAAGAGTGGTCCTGGCTATAAATTTGGACTGGGACCCAATACAGAGATGGAAACTGAAGGCACAGGAGTAAATGCACTCACCGTGGGAGGATGGGAAGAGTGGGAGCAGAGCCATGGGTAAGGCACGTTTCCAGAAGCTTCTCCTGAGAGACCCAGGAAGGAAAGGAACAAAATTCCATAGGATCCACAAGAGAGGAGTCATTGACAATTTTCATAAGGACAGTTCCCCCTGTGAGATATGGGAAGAAGGCAGATGGCAGAGTTGAAGAAGAAGAAGGAGGTGAGAGAGTGATGAATGAATGAATAGCATTCCAGCAAAGTCTTCACATGCCTCCTTCTAGGTCTGCTAATTCTGGAGATTCAGAATGGATTTGCCAAGAAAACTCCCAAAGACCAGCCAGGAGAGGGATGTTTTCCACCAAGCTCTCTCTGTTTCAGAAAATAACCAATGTGTGTGTTGACCTCAGCATCCCTCCCTAGCAACCAGCATCTGCGTAAATTCGTGGGGGAGGGGTGCTATTATCTTGTGGCTATCCACACAGCTTCTGTGGTTACATCTGTTGTTTTTGTCTGCACAATAGCCATTTGTCATCACTTGGCTATTAACACCTCGATCTGGCTGGGACTGACTCCTTATCCCTGGCTCTGGGAATGGCACATGTCTGAACCCTGGCCAATAAGACTCAGGCCTGAGATTTTTTGGAAACTATTGGGAAAGAGAAGCACCCCTTAGGCAGGGATGGCTGCCACCACCCCTATCAGGACTGGAGACATTCTGCCAGCACGGACGGAAACAGATCCAAGAGACAAAGAGAGAAAAACAGTCTTGATGGCACTTCATGAGCTCCTGGATCCAGCCATGCCTGATGCCGTTTAATCCTTGGGCTTTTCAATTACATCAGTCAGTAAATTATCCATGTATGCCTGTCAGAAAGGGTTGTGTGAGTTCTAGCACTGAATGGATGGTCCCAGCAGGAGCAAACTGCCTAGGCATGGGGGCATAGGAGTGGAGTTGGTGGAGGAGGTTTACTTGATTTCCCCTCACACATTTCACCTGGCATGTCACCCCCTAAGTTGCTACCTTAGCAATTCTCCCCTCCTTTTTGCAGCCATCCTTTGTATTGTTTTTGCTTGTATTCCTATCTTTTTGTAAACTCCTTCTTGCTTAAAAAACAGCATCTGAGATGCTGGCTTGAGGCCGTCTGCATTCCCAAGAGACAATACACATGCTTGCTATTCTTTGCAGTAAAACCAAGGTCAACATTGCATTCCCCCGGGCTCCCAGAACCCAGTTGGGAGGTGGGGATTTTGCAGGGACTACATCAGTGTGCAGCATCTGTGCCAGCCTCCAGCGACTGCTGACACCAGCAGCCACATCCCCGCACTTCCACCCCACCACCTTATGTGTGCCACAACCCCTCCAACAATGCAAACTCTTGTTCATTTGCTCAGAACATGAATTAATCATGCCAGGGAAACTCCTGGCCACTGGACCACATTTTGCTGTGTTAGCAATAAACATCCCTTCATATTGTCATTGTAGCCACAGGGGAAGACAGAGGTCTCCTGGCAGAGGAAGGGCGTGACACATTCCCCACTCTTTCTACTCCCTCCCCTTGTCAGCACTGATCTTTGTTTCCTTCTTTTTGCTTCAGAGCAAGCCTCCTTCTAAGGCCTTTAATTCCATGGATCGTATTTTCTGTCTAGCTTCCATCTAATGGCCTGTCATGGGCCCATACCATGCCAGCTCCTGGGCGTAGTGGGGTTTGTGTGTTTCAGTGTGGGCTTGCAGAATGATCCTGCATTGTTTACTTTCCCTCTTCATTGAGAATTATCAGGCTTAGATGATTCCTCCCACCCTTCTTGAACTCTTCTTCCTATGCTTCATCCACCGTCTTCCCTCTCTCTATTTTATTCTTCCTGTCTTTCCTTCTCTCTTTCCTTCCTTTTTTTCCTTTTCCATCACTTCCTGTCTCCCCCTACGCCCTGGACTTTCGTCCTATGGTTCCAGTAAAAGGAAAACAGGGAATAATAAGAAAAGCAGCCAGGCTCAGCCAATAAATCCTCTAATGCTTGTAATGGTTTTATTTTCTTCATGTTCATCCTAGTTTAAGAGGTCCATCAACATCTTTGAAATACTTGTGGTTTACTACATGGAGTCTTTAATTGAGGCACAGAAAGCCCCTCTTTCCCTCCCTCCCTCCCTCCTTCCTTCCTTCCCTGTCTCTCTTCCTTTCATTTATTTAATAAAAGTTTTTGAGGGTTTATTCTGGGGCAGGTCCTGGGCTAACTACTAGGAATGGGGACTAGAAACATGGGTATGATCCCTGCTCTGATGATCTTACATCTATTGGGAGACACATGTTTTCACCAGATAATTCCACTAAATGTATTCTCATAACCTCAACAAATGCTTTGAGTTTCCACAATGGTCTACAGAGACTCTGCCCCTGACTGTGGAGGTGTGGAGGGTTCCTCGAAGAGCTGATTTGAAGGATGAGTTTACTTTTCTTTTTTTGGAGGGGTCGGGGGATGGAATCTTGCTCTGTCACCCAGGTTGGAATGCAGTGGCACGTTCTTGCCTCACTGCAACCTCCACCTCTCGGGTTCAAGTGATTCTCCCACCTCAGTCTCCCAAGTAGCTGAGACTACAGGCACCCACCACCACGCCTGGCTGATTTGTGTATTTTTAGAAGAAATGGGGTTTCACCATATTGACCAGGCTGGTCTCGAACTGCTGACCTCAAGTTATCTGCCTGCCTCGGCCTTCCAATATGTTGGGATTACAGGCGTGAGCCACTGCACCTGGCCTGAAGGGTGGGTTTTCTAGGTGAAGATCAGAGGAAAGAGCATTCCAAGCAGAAGGAACAGAATATGCAAAGGTCCTAGGGTGAGAGGAAGCAAAGCACCTTCATAGAATATAAGAACAGTGTTACTGAGACAGAGAATGGAGAAGGAGAGGCCAGAGGGGTGAACAGGGGCCAGATGTTCAGGACCCTTACCTGAGGTAAGAGTTTGGGTCTTCACTCCAAAAGCAAAAGAATGCCATAGCAGAGGTTCACCTGCCGATGGAGGTGGGTGGGGATAATCGGTGCTGCATTCCTAAGCTCCAGCTTGGCTCTTGCTGCAGTCTGGGTCGGGATGGGAGGCTCCTTGGGTGACCTGGGTGTGCTGGGTCAGATGTGGCATTGGTGCCAGGGTCTGGATTGAGGGTGCCAGGTTATTGTTCTGGCTTTTGGAAAGGGAGATACTCCTGCCTATAAATTTCCTGCGTGGGTTAGAGGATCCTATGAGATTAGCAGGTGGAGGAAGCATCACTGAGTACTGATGAGACCTTTGAACTGGAGACAGACAGATTTGATTTGTTAGGAGATCTTGGACAGGTTTGCAGTTTCTCTAATCTCAGTTACCTTTTCTATAAAATGGGGATATTAACACTAATGAATCTGTGTTATTTCTCTCTGCTGGTCATCCCTTTTTCAATTAGGACATGATCATCCCATGTGTGTCTGCTGGGACTGGCAACCCCTGTTCCCCCAACCCCTATTGGGTGAAGGGAGTGAGCACGTGATCTAGGCCCAGAAAATCATTGTGCGCCACGTCCCATCCCCAGTAACTGATTTAAGGGAGTGGCCTGATCAGAGTCCCTCATTGAGATATGATAGGGGCTGCTGGAAGATAGAGTATCTTGCTTTTATATTATGAGTTGTAAGAGCACAGATTTGAGCTACTGGTATCAAATTTTCCTGGAGAAAAAAAAAAAAAAAAAAAAAGAAAGGGGGATTGGTGGGGTTGGGGGAGGAGAGGGAGAGAGAGAGAGAGAGAATCCCATTTGAGAAACCTTGTTTGAGACCCTGGATTTGGTAGTTCCTGAAGCCAAGAATACTCCCTTGAATCTCTCAGTTAAGGAACCCATAAATGCCCATTTTGGCATAAGCTGGTTTGAGTTGGGGTTTGTCACCCACAACAGATGTACTCTGCCCGATGCATCAAGTCATTGGGTTAATGGCAGTAAAACACTGAAAGTCAGTATGAAGTCTAGGCATGTAGAGTGCTAATAGTCACTATTGTTACTGTATTGGTGATAATTCATAGCTATAGAATGCATCGCTAAAGTACGGGCTGCTTCTTATCCCTGGGTTGTGACCTCATGTTGCCCCACAAAAGGCTGTTAGCCACCACCATGATGCTTTCCTATTTGAAAGCCTTAGACAATGACTTGAGTTCTCCTTCTCTGCCTCCTCATCTCCCTCCAGGCCAGGCTCAGTGGCTTACGCCTATAATCCTAACACTTTGGGAGGCCAGGCAGGCGGATCACTTGAGGTCAGGAGTTCGAGACTACCCTGGCCAATATGGCAAAACCCTGTCTCTACTAAAAATACAATAATTATCTGGGTGTGGTGGGGGAGCCTGTAATCCCAGCTCCTCGGGAGGATGAGGCAGGAGAATTGCCTGAACTTGGGAGGCAGAGGTTGCAGTGACCTGAGATCGTGCCACTACACTCCAGCCGGGGTGACAGAGCGAGACTGTCTCCAAAAAAAAAAAAAAAAAAAAAAAAAAAAATGTGGCTGCAGTGTCCCCTGAGCCTCTCTTGAAGTGACAGTGTTAGCCACTAGAGAATGACGTGAAAGACGTGACTATGTTTAGATCTAATTCCAGTAGACCAGTCCCCTCCCAATCCAGTGGATTTCCCACTAACTTTTTTTTTTTAAACAAAATGTAACAGCTATCTATTGCTGTTTAATAAATTAGCCAAAAGCTTGGTGACTTACAACAGATATCTATTATTTCAAACCTTCTATCGTTCAGGAATTCAGAAAAGCTTCATTGAGTAATTCTGGCTCAAGGTCTCTCATGAGGCTTAAGTCATGACATTGGTCAGGGCTGAGGTCATCCGAAAGCTCAATAGGGGCTGGAAGATTCACTTCCAAAATAGAGCACTCATGGCTGTTGGAAGAAGACTTCAGGTGCTTGACATGGGAACTTCTCCATAGGACTGCTGAGTGTCCTTACAACATGGCAGTTGCTTCCCACCCACTGCCCTCCCCCCACCGCCCGCCCAGTGACTGACCTAAGAGAGAGGAAGATAGAAACTGCCATGTTTTTTATGACCTAATCTTAGGAGTCACACTCTGTCATTTTTGCAGTATCCTACTGATTACACAGATGGGCCCCATTCAGTGTGGGAGGAGGTTGCACAAGGGCATGATCCCGGGAGGTCCAGCAATCACTGGGGGCCATCTTGGAGGATGGCCACCACACTTATGAGGGGTGTGATTATCATTAAGTATGATTAAAGTTAGCAGTTTCTTCTTAGTCTGATGGGACTTCTCTTCCCTGAGGAGTCCTTTGGATGCTCAGGATAACATAGCATCATTGAGGCACCAAAAAAAACACCCTTCCTATAACTTGTGCTTGAAAGAGATTTTAGTGGAGCTTGCAAATAACTCCTTAAATAAACTAGTGAAATGATGAAACTAATTTGCTGGTCTGTAATTTCCTGGCATGTCTGGAGATTTACTAATAAATAGTAGCTGCAGGTTGGAAACCTGCCAGCATTACAGCCCTCTCCTGAGGGCTCCTTATTTGTCAATAAGGGATGTGTAAAAGCATCTTGGAGGGTTGGAAAGGGTGGTATATTGAGGAGAAAGAGAATTGGATGCCTGGGTTTGAGAGATGTCTTTGCCTCTTAACCACTGTTGTATTTCAAGTGAAACACATTCTTCTCTGTGCCTAAGTTTCTCCCTCTGGGAAAAGTGATGATAACCATGGACTTTCCTGACTTGCAGGGCTATGATGAGGTTTGAATGAGATGATGTAGCATTTCTAAAAGAGTGGTCCATGGGACGATAGCACCATGGACTGTTAACCCCAAAAGCGGTCCTGTGCTGAAGCGAACGTGGAGAATTGTGTTAAATGAAGTCCAACCTTTACTTGATTTCCCTGGCCACAGGTGGGTCCAGCTTCTTGGATGAAGGCATAGGGCCCAGTGCTCAGAAGGGTCTGCATTTGGAATTTAATGCTTTACAGTTACTGTCTTGAAATTATTTTATTAATTTATTTACTTATTTATTTTTGGAGAAAAGGTCTTACTCTGTTGCCCAGGTTGGAGTGCAGTGGCTTGATCTCGGCTCACTGCAGCTTCCACCTCCTGGGCTCAGGCGATTCCCCTGCCTCAACCTCCTGAGTAGCTGGGACCACAGACATGCACTACCATGCCCGGCTAATATTTTGTATTTTTGGTAGAAATAGGGTTTCACCATGTTGCTTGGGCTGGCCTCAAACTCCTGGGTTCAAGCCATCTACCCGCCTCAGCTGGGATTACAGCCATAAGCCACCATGCCCGGCTGAAATTCTTAATACTTTTTTTTCTTTTTTTTTCAGGCAGTTGCAATGTTAGACAAGATATTCTTATTTATTTATTTAGAGATGGCTTCTTCGTTCTGTCGCCCAGGCTGGAGTGCAGTGGTGCAATCTCGGCTCACTGCAACCTCTGCCTCCCGGGCTCAAACAACTCTCCCACCTCAGCCACCCAAGTAGCTGGGACTACAGGTGCCTGGCACCATGCCCAGCTGATTTTTGTATTTTTAGTAGTGATGAGGTTTCATATGTTGGCCAGGCTGGTCTCAAACTCCTGACCTCAAGTGATCTGCCTGCCTTGCCCTCCCAAAGTGTTAGGATTACAGGTGTGAGCCATGGAGCCCAGCCTAGACAAGATATTCTTAATGATTTTATCTTTGAAGTTGTGTTTTGTAAGTGAAGTCTGATGGGACAATGAAGTGTGTGTCAGTGGCTTGGGGTCTTGACTCACATGTAGCCCCCAGCCCCACTGCTCCCTAGGGTGGGTTCTCAGCAGCCTGCTCCCCTTCACCAGCCTCCACTGGCTGCCCATGCCCTGAGACTGTACCAACCAGGGCCCCAAACCACAGTGCTCAAGGCCTATTGGCGTGAGAGGAGGCCCCATTTGTTGTCATCCTCTGCCCCGCTCAGGGGCCTGTGTGTAGGTAAGGAGAGGGCTGGGATCCAGTGCCCGACGCACAGTGTCTCAGGTCAGGGCAAGGTGGCAGCTATCCCATCGTGGAGCTGACAGCACCACCGCACATTTAGCAGACAACTCAGTGGGGACCTCTCACCTACCTCTGACCCAGGTACTGAGGAAGTTGCAACCCCTTGGGGATTGTCTGTATACTGTGATTTGAGGTGCCCGTGAGAAGAGGAAAACGACTTCCCCGCTGCCAGCCAAGGTTGTGCATTTTCACTTTGCATTGGGTGCCACAAATTATGCAGCAGGTCCTGCCTGCAGGACTTGTCAGATTCTTTAATATAAAAGTGTAGCAGGTCAGAATGCAGACATGGGAGCCAGACTGCCTGGGTTTGGGTCATAGCTCGACCACATATTGCAGTTTTGTCCTTGGCTAAGTCACATGACTTCTCTGTGTTTCCTTCCTCTTTCTTCTTCCTTCCTTCCTTCCTTCCTTCCTTCCTTCCTTCCTTCCTTCCTTCCTTCCTTCCTTCCTTCCTTCCTTCTTTCTTTCTTTCTTTCTTTCTTTCTTTCTTTCTTTCTTTCTTTCTTTCTTTCTTTCTCTTTCTTTCTTTCTTTCTTTCTTTCTTTCTTTCTCTCTCTCTTTCTTTCTTTCTTTCTTCTTTTTCCCTTCCCTTCCCTTCCTTCCCTTTTTCTTTCTTCTTTGTGTCTTCTCTCTTTCTTTCTTCTTTCTTTCTTTCCCCCTTTCCTTCCCTCTCCTTTCCTCCCCTCCCTTTTCCTTTCCACAGAGTCTCACTCTGTGAGGCTGGAGTGCAGTGGCGAGATCTTGGCTCACTGCAACCTCTGCCTCCTGGGTTCAAGCGATTGTTCTCAGTATCCTGAGTATCTGAGATTACAGGCACCCACCACCATGACCAGCTAATTTTTTTTTTTTTTTTTGTATTTTTAGTAGAGATGGGGTTTCGCCATGTTGGCCGGGCTAGTCTTGAGATACAGGCCAGTATCTCAAGTGATCTATCCACCTTGGCCTCCCAAAGTGTTGGGATTACAGGCATGAGCCACCACGCTGGCCTCTGTGTCCTCATCTCTAAAATAATGATCATGAAGATCACTGAGGTTTGTTCTGAAGATTCAATCAGGTAGTACATGTAAACTTGTGCCCACCGTGCAGTGAGTTTTAGCTAATACCATGTTTGCTTGTTTAATCCTTGTTTCCCCCAAAGGCTGCAATGTTCCTGGAGCAGAAGTGTCCGTCTGGTCCTCTGCTATGATCCTGGTGCCCAGCACCATGCCTAGAATAGATTAGGTACTCCATGAGCACTCGTTGAATGAATGACTCTCCAAGAGGGGGCTTCCCCCCGCCCATACTCACCCCATCCGCTTTTTATCCAGAGAACCGTACAGAGTCAGTGTCCTGCAGACTGCACATTTAGGGAACGCTGAGCTTGCCTGTGGCGCAAAACGCCTCGCAGGTGCAGGCAGCAGTATCAGTAGCCTTTAGAAGGTCCTTTCCCTCCTCTTTGTCCTTTGGGACTCGGTGTTTCGTCCCTGCTGGGAACAGCTCTTCTAGAACCCCCACAGGCCAAAGCCAGGGCTTCATAACTCACTCTGCCTCCCCAGCCTCCCCCGTCCTTAATTGGACCAATCTGTCTGCTTGACATCGCGCTCTAGTTCGTTTTCTTCACAAAGCCCTCTCCTGTCAGTTGACAGATTCTCAACTGTCGTAGGCACATTTTTCAATGTGTGCTCTTCCAGTGATTCCTCGGCCAGGTTTCTGTTCTTTTTCAACCTACTGAATTTTGTAATTTCACAATGGTTTACCTCGCCCTTCATGATTCGTCTCTATCTCCACTCCCCAACGTTTTCCCCAGGGGCTTCCAGCTTCTTGCCAATGAAGCCATGGGTTCTGGGGACCCTTTAAGGAAGCCTGATGTATTCAGCTATGTGATGAACCACAGCCTTAATTGGGATTCCTCCAAAAGCTGGCCCTGAGACAAGGGTTGGGTGCAATTGTTTATCTGGAAAGCTACCCTGGAAGTAAGAGTGAGGGAGAAGGAGAGAAGGAAAAGAGAAAAGCTACTAAACATGCCTTATTTTACTGCTTAGCCGCTGGGTAACTTGCAAGGCACCGTAGATGCAGAATGTACCTTTGCATTGTCCTGCTGGAGGGAGGAGAGGCTGGGACATTTATCCACTGACTCCCACTCCCTCAATGTTGAGGTGTTGTCCCTGGGAAAATGAACATCCTTCTGCTTCTACCTGTGCCCACCAACTAAGTGGCTTTTCCCTGCTTTGGAGAAAACCTCTGCAAGCGCTTGTGGTGGGAATCTAGAAACATCTGCCAAACCTTCCATCAGAGCTTCAGTGAAATCAGGTGGCTATGAGGATGTGATTTGGTGCACGCAGATGTCTGCTGTGGTTGGTCACACGCATAGGACTCCCTGAGTTTGGGATTGTCACTTGGGATGTGGACTCCCTGAGCATACATTTCTTTGTCTTCTGTTTAAGCATCCAATTATGAAGGGTTTCTGCTGTCTTTGGGGCAGACTCCAGTCAGTCGGCGCCCCTACCAGAAGGACTGTCAAGTCCCCAGAAAGAAAGTGAGGTCTAACCATGCAGTTCTGTAAGTTCTGTTTGTGGTCATCAGGCTGCTAAGAGGGAAGACGCTGGTGCTGTCAGATCATAGAAGGGAATGGGTCTCCCCATGACTTCCTCGGCCCATAACTGCATTTGGGTGGTGTCCTGGATGCAGCTGTAATGCAAGGCACACTTTATGTATTGATGAGTCTCAAGGTGATGAGACGAATTAGATTATTTTCCTCCAATTGATCTATCTCCCTTTTCTTGTCCCTTAACATCCTGGGTGGATCTCATAGGTTGACTACAACCTTTTTCTACCTCATGGACTCAAATTCTCTCCTGCTTTTTCTAGAATGGGTTTGAAAATCCTGTTGCTCATGGGAGTCTGACCAGGAATGAGATGCCTGGCTTCCCTTGCAAGCACCCCCAATCTCCATAAGCTACTCTTCTCCCTTAACTAGAGGATAGAGAAGCAGTCCTATCCACTGGCAGTTCCAACCCTGTTCCATCCCTAAGTCTGTTTATAAAAGGTGGAGGTGGGGAAGTAAGTGATATTGGCTCAGCCAATTTGGGAACCTCTTAATATGCCTGGGTGGGCCAGGTGCAGTGGCTCATACGTGTATTCCTAGTGCTTTACAAGGCTGAGGTGGAAGGATAGCTTGAGCCCAGGAGTTTGAGACCAGCCAGAGCAAGATGGAAAGACCCCATCTCTACACATGCGCGCACACACACACAAGCCTAGATGATGAACTCATGGCCTCTTAGTGGCCATGGGGTTTTTGTTTTTGCCTGGAGTCTGTAAGCTTGGATGGGAAGATTTATTTTTCATATTTGTTAATCTCTAGGTAAAAGCTGGCATTTCTTTCTGTACAAAATGTAGACACCAACCCCCCGCATAGTATTAGTATTGCCTATGACTTTCTTACCCTTCACGATCAGAAATCACACTACAGTGACCAGAAGTCACTGATGGTCTCACAGCAGCCTTCCCTATGGGACCCATCCTCCCATTTCTAGTATCTGCTCCCTCCTGCTGTCCCCTCCAGGCCTAGAAACATGGCTACTGTGGGAGACTGCACTTTCCCTACTCTTCCCCCCCGACACAGCTACAGTTGTCACAGATACTTAAAAGTAACATTTTACACTCATCTCTATGTAAAAATTACAGTAGTAATTAGACTCATTGCTAGGTCTTGTTATTTAATGTATTAATAAAGAAGAAACAAGAGTATTACTATATCATACATTTGTTTAATATTTTGACAACTGTATCTTGAGTTCTCTCTGTAATCCTATGTATTTCATTTTGTGCATTTAAAACCATTAGTCTGAAAAGGGGTCAATTGCTTCACTGATAGCAACAGGATGCATGGCACAGGAAAAGGTCAGAAACTGTACTCTGGAGCATGTGGGCTCTTTGTGCCTAATGTCTAGCTTGGGGCTTTGGCCACAATGCTAGGACGAAAGGAAAAGTCATCTCCAACTTCCTGTTACCCATAGGCAGACCGACCCCATGTCGTGGTTTGCCTGGGACAGTCCCTTTTACTCCAGCTATCTGGACTTCGTTATTCACATTGCTCCCTTTCGTTCTTAAAGTCACCATGGTTTGGATTAGGTGGAGTAGTCATTCACACGTTTGTGGTAAGATTGGAAGAATCTCTTTCTTACCCAGTGCCTGAAATCCCACTGTTTTTTGGGGTTAAGCATTGCAATAGGATGTTGCTTAAGATGCAGAGTCATGTGATTGATTGTGTGTATGTGCACTCACTTGTGTGGGTGTGAGGGGAATGGGTGAATACAATGAGTCCTAGTTTGAACTGGTTTTTCAGATTGTGTTCCTGAATAGTGGGGAGAACCTGGACAAAGTTAAACCCAAGAAATGGGGAGGGGGATCCATGGAAGGAAGATATTTGGCCTCTCTCAGCCCCACGAGGTCCCCAAGGGAGAGTTCCCAGACTAGGCTGGCCTCGGACCCAAAGCAAACAGAAGAAACTTGTGACCTTTGGCGCTGGGCAGGCACCTAAGCTTGACTCTGAACTTGGTTTTACTCTGATGGTGAGAAAAGCCCAGGTAATATGTGAGCCCCTGATAAGAGCCAGTATTGCTCCCTAATATTCTTTTGGCAAACCCTCATCCTTCCCACGGTCCCTTCTAAGCAAGAGGAGGAGCACCTGAAGAGGGATCAAGTCATAGATCCCAAAGAGACCACTCCAGGCCTTAAACAGTTTGCTCGTCACACTGATCGAACCCTCCTGGGTTCCAGTGCCACCTCCTCTACTCCCAAGTGTCCTTGGGTGAGGTACCTCTTTGGGCCTCAGTTTCCTCGTCTGTAGAATGGGGGTTAATAGTAACCATCGAGGAGTGTCCCAACTGAGACCAATGACCCCTCACATGAGGATAATTCCAGGAGGGCTGATTTACCAAGGAGCCTGGTGTCAGGGGGGAAGAGTAGGGAAGGTGCAGTTTCCCACAGTAGCCATGTTTCTAGGCCTGGAGGGGACAGCAGGAGGGAGCAGATACTAGAAATGGGAAGATGGGTCCCATAGGGAAGGCTGCTGTGAGACGTTCAGTGACTTCTGGTGGAGGGGCAGGTCCAGCAGGAGGCAAGGAAGGTACCAGGGGGATAAGTACCCCAGCCTCAACCTTCTCCCTCTCTCCACTTTCCTGCGAGGGCTGTTCAACTGGTCCAGCCAACAGGAAGCCAGAGGCAAGAGGGCACGTTAACATAGCGCTCACAGGTCAGACTTCTGGGCACAAAGCAGGGTGGAGAAGGGCAGAGCATAGACCTGAAGGGCAGCAGAAGCCCACCCGCATGTGATCTTGTAGCTGATGGCTGAGCATTAGCGCACTAGAGCCTCACAATAGCCCCGTTCCTCATTCAGGGGCTGGCACATAAAAGGCTCAATAAATAGTCACCAAATGAATGAATGAATGCGTATCTCCTACCTGCTAACAGAAGTGCCTGTGCCAGCTCCTTTCTATACTGTGAGCCCCGAGAGAGGTGCTGGGGCCAAGAGCAGCCTGAATCTACCCAATGGCTGGCCATGAGGAAAGTATTGGACGAAACTGATGAACTTGCCTTGTGTGGAGTGTGGATGCCAAATGGCCTTGCAATGTGAATCCTTGGGACCCCACAGGCCACCAAGAACACAGAAAACTTCTGTGCAAGGTCCCTTTCTCTGTTGATGTGAAGGCTGTATTAGTCCATTTTCATGCTGCAATGAAGAAATACCCAAGACTTGGTAATTTATAAAGAAAAAGAGGTTTAATGGACTCACAGTTTCACATGGCTGGGGGGTCCTCACAATCATGGTGGAAAGTGAAGGAGGAGCAAAGGCACGTCTTACATGGTGGCAGGCAAGAGAGCATGTGCAGGGGAACTGCCTTTTATAAAGCCATCACATCTCATGAGACTTATTCACTATCTTGAGAACAGCACAGGAAAAAGCCACCCCCATGATTCAGTTACCTCCCACCAGGTCTCTCCTGTGACATGTGGGGCTTGTGGGAGCTAAAATTCAAGACGAATTTGGGTGGGGACACAGTTAAATGATATCAGAGACATAATGGAAGCTTCTTGGTGTAGGAATCCCAGGAAGCACAGGCAAAGCTGGTTTGTGTGGTGCTTTCAGGGGAGCCTAGATTCTACAATTTCCTTGCAGTGCTAGTGGGGAATGGCATACAAAGCCCACTGCACTCCAGCTTTTCTTTTCTTCTTTATTACTCTTAGAGTAAGCTTATAGAGATCATATAACTGTATTGTAAAGAAAGCCAAATCAGCAATCATAAATAAGCAGAATAGGAACAATAAAAAATGATCACTGTCATATAATCAATTAATATTTTGGTGCATATCTTTCTAGATTCTTTTCTACTCTGTCTTTCTTTTCATCAGGATCCTGTTGTGTCCAACCAAACCAAAATAGCTAACATGCTGGCTGGGCACGGTGGCTCATATCTGTAATCCCAGCACTGTGGAAGGCCTAGGAAGTGGGTGGATCATTTGAGATTAGGAGTTCAAGACCAGCCTGGCCAACATGGTGAAACCCTGTCTCTACTAAAAATACAAAAATTAGCCGGGTGGTAGTGGCACGCGCCTGTAATCCCAGCTACTTTGGAGGCTGAGGCAGGAGAATAGCTTGATCTTGGGAGGTGAAGGTTGCAGTGAGCTGAGATTGTGCCACTGCATTCCAGTCTGGGCAACAGAGTGAGACCTTGTCTCAAAAAAAAAAAAAAAAAAAAAAAAGAGCTAACATGCTTTAAGCACTTTCTCTGTGCAGGCATGCTGCAAAATACTTTACATGCACTAGCTCATTAGATTCTCATTTTTAAATGAAGGCACAGAGAGGTTAAGTGACTTGTCTAAGGGCACACAGCTAGTAAGTGAGGAAATTGAGATTTGAACCTAGGCAGGCTGACTCCAGAGCCCCCATTCTTATATGGGCTGATTGCAAGCCAGGTAAGAGATAGCTAGTTTTCTGAAGAGCCCATGCCACTATCTCCTAAGTGACATGGTGCCAGCTAGTGTAGTCTTAATCACTGCAGCATGCAGCCAAAAAAAAACTTTTCAGCGCCCCAGTTGAGAAATGAACACTGAACCACAGCGCCCCCTGGCTTACATAGTAATTCTGATTGGCTCACTCTAGGGTCACAGTGGCCAGCAAAAATTCAAGACAAACCTTTATTGGGCATCTACTATGTGGCAAGCTCTCTGCCAGCCACTGGGCATAAAAAGTAGAATAAGGTATAGCTTCTGCCCTCCAGGTATTCTTGCATGGCCAGGAGAGATGCACCTAGAAGATGTGTCCATAGAAGGAGAGCTATGCTCTAATGGAGGGTGTGTACCTGCCAAAGCCCTGCAGACACTATGGGGGAAGGGACTTCCACAAGATCACAGAAAGATCAGGTTTCTGCTCTCACCTCCCTTGAGGCCCCCTCCTCTGATGCCACCTTGAGCTCCCTGGCCTGGCCCCAGTGACGGGATTTCCTTTGGTCCTTCCTTCCTCCACCTGAAATGTATGTGTCTTCCCACATTTTCCCTCAGTGTTCTGCCAGATGACCATCTCGCTAATCTCAGAACCTCATTCGAAATCAGGGGGTAATGACTCCTGAGTTTTAACAAGAGCTCTCAGAGCCGAACACTAGGAATCACAAACACAAACGCCCACAGGTCAGGCCGGTAACATCAGTGCACTCAGCAGACCAGTATTTGGATGTTAAATATATAAGAATATTCTTTACTTGCACAAAGAGATATACTCTCACCTATTTTTTTTCCTTGAAGCACATTGTCCTTTGAGTCTATCTTTTCATTTTCTATTCATTTTAATAGATATTAAATACAGCTAACATGCTGTATTTAAATGAGAAATATAAATATTTCTCTACCAAAAGCAAAAAAAAAAAAAAAAAAAAAAAACAAAAAAAAAAACAAACAGCACAGCATGATGATAAATGCTAACATTTGGTGGAAAACCAAAGGGACTGGTGACTTAGGGTTCCCCTATGGCAGGATCTGAGACTTAGGTTCCTCGAGGGCAGGATTTGAATATAAGCAGCTGATTTGGAAGGTGATCCAGGCAATGGCAGTCAGTCAATAAAGAGTATGAGTTATGGTGAGTTAAACCACTGTGGGCAACTGTGACACAGACTCCAGAGGCCAGCCTCAAAGGTGCCCTTCAGCTGCCCATCCGTGAAATGGGTATTTCTCCATCAGCTCCCATCAGTCATTCATTAGGGTTGCTGGGGCTGTTTTAATTTTCCAGTGTCTCTGGTCTGCAATGCGTGTGTGCCAAACAGGCAAGTCCTCAGACGAAGGACTACAGGCCTTGGGGATTGGAAGTCAGGCCATCAGACCTCCAAATGGCCAGACCCCAGGGCCCAATAGCATTTGCCACAGGCACTGACAATGGTGAGCTGAAGCATGCTCATGCCATCTAAAGGGACAATTTAGCATCGGCTGAATTTCACCAAGCAAGATGTGGGCCTAGGGTGGCCAGACCTTCAGATTTCTCAAGAAAAGCCAGACCTTTATATTTTTATGTGAAATTTCTCAACTTATAAATGTTGACAATGAATTCAAATTTTAAAAAATGTGCTATAGGAGCCAACCAAAGCATGTCTGTGGGCTGAATCTGGTTTACAGACAGCCAGATTATGAAATCTAATCTACTCTGAAGGCTGATCTTGGCTCCAGACCGTTCTTGCTCCAGGCAAGATCTGAAGATGAATTTTGATAAAGGAAAGTGAATGTTTTAGTCAGGAGTAGACTGCACTGATGTAATAAAGGGACCCCCAAGTACAATGGTGGTAACCAGACAGAGGTGTGTTTCCTTCTCGTGTAACAATCTGGAGGTTGGTGGGTGGTTCAGGACATTTCTGCTGTATGAGGCCGTCCAGGGACCAGGTTTCTTCTATCTTGTTGCTCAGAGTGTTGTCTTCCTCCATGGGGGTCAAAACTGGCTCCCCAGCTTCTTGTCCACATTCCAGCCAATAGGAAAGGAGAAAGAGAAGCTTAATCATTTTAAGGATCAGATCTGGTCATTGCACAGTTCATGTCTTCTCACATCCCATTGGTGGGAACTTAGTCACATGGTCATGTCTGGCTGTAAGGGATGTTGGGAAATGTAGAATGTGGTCTCTCTCTCTCTCTCTCTTTCTCTCATTAGCCATAAGTTCTGTTTAAACTTAGGAATTCTATTTCTATAGAATTAGGGGAAGACCAATATTAGCAACAAGAAGGCTCTGCCACCGTGGAAGAAGGATCTGGAAAGAAGATTGGGATCTCAGCCTGATGGCAGGTCTTACCCAAGAGGGATTTTTTTCTCAGGAGAATGGAGAAAGCCTGGCTTTCCTCATCAGCTCTCTTTGTGTTGAATTCATCAGTCATGACAATCATTTGAGAAACCTTAGAAGATCAGCCCAAACCTGGAAAAAGTCAGTTACATTAGGAAAGGAGTGAGCATAATGAGCATCTACTAGAGACAGGGTCCTTTCACACATGTGATCTCATGTAACCTTCACAATCACCCTGTGAGGTGGGTAATATTATCACCATCCCTATACCCTTTTTTTTGGAAGAAAGGTTGAGTACCAGAGAAGCAGGGGTGATATTCAAACTCTTTAATTAGGGTTAGGGCATGGGGACTGACCAATCAGAGCTGCCATACAGATTTGTTTTATCGGAGAAGTAAAGGCCTGGCCAGGATTTGAAATGAGGCTCATATGACTGCAAAGCTCACATTCTTTTCACTGCAATTTGATTTCCTTATGCCAGCTGCTTCCCCAGAGACAGTGACACCAACTCTTCTGGGTTGTTGAGAGGGTAAACAAACCGTGATGAATGAATCTCCTCTCCTAATATGAATGCCTTATTGTTGTTATTCTTCATGCCCTGACAGAGTATTTACAGCCTCTGCTGTTGCTCTGCTTCTATCTGGTGGATTAAGGAAAGTCAGAACTCACAGCCCTAGCGGAAAGTTACAACTGGGATTTGAGCTAATGAAGAGTTGAAGACTCAGCAAGAGGCACTGGGCTTCACTATTAACCTGGACAGGGCCATTAACTCGCCTGTAATTAATTGGCTTGTTCTGTACACACTGTTGCCCCAGAAACACCCATATGGGTGTACCCCACATGAAACAAGCCTGCTCTATGAAAACTGAGACTTGTTGAAAAGATAAATGGGAGCTAATTATTTAATTAACCACAAGAGACTTTGCTCTGAAAAATGGGATTTCTGGATAGCTAGTTTCAAAATAGCACTGAAAGTTTTGATTCTGGGAGAAAGGGAGGATATAAAGATGTGTCAGTTCTTTTTTGGTCTACCTGGGAATGTTCCGGAATAGATTAGATTTCAAGAACTCTGTAATGATGCTTCAGAGGGAACTTGTAAAATCTGAATTGGGTTGGAGGTTGTTTATGGTAGATATATTTGGGGTGCCTGCCAAGCCCCTGTCCCACCTCTGCGAGTCTAGTCCCTCACCACCTAATGGAAGGAAGAGGTGTGTCTAAGCCATCATGTCTACGGCATGTAACTCCATCCCCCCCGCCTCCCACACTGACTGTATCAAAGGTAAACTCCTCAGCAGGAACCAATCCATAGGCCCAGTCCATGAGCCAACCAACTTGTCTTTCAAACGTGTGAACTAAGAGACACGTAACTATACTCAGATAGTGCTTGGCATTTGACCTGAAAGATCATGTACAGCTGGGTTGGAGCAGTGACTTTAATGCTGTGTACTGTCTTTTAGGAAGGCAGAGAGAGGGCATGCCGGTCTGTGAGGGGAAAAGGGGACTGAGTTGACATGCAGTGGCGGGCCTGGCTATCTTGATCTCCCATTGCTGGGTGTCCACAGGATTGCCTACTGTATACTTTGAATAAGCATGTCCGGAGCCCCACTCAGTGAGGATTTCAAACTGATCTCAACTTATCCACCTTGATCAGGAATAAGACCTTATTTTTATTCCACTCACTACTCTCAGTGGGTCCAGTGGTCTCAGTTGGTCACCTGTCCAAGAAGGCTTTTGTCCTGCCCATTGTGGTGGGGTGGGGTTGATGGGGGGAAGGGTGTTAGCCATGGAACATGTCACTGCAAACTGGATGATTATTGAAGTCTAGTGGTCCTTGCCAGACAAGAGAGATGCTTTGGTTGTGACTCAAGAAATCCCAAGCTCCTTGGAGCAAATCTAGTGGAGCCTGTGATTTTCATTCTCCCACTGTGCTGCCCAGGAGTAAATGTAGCCTTTGCTTTATTTCCCTACAGAGTAACTGACTCATTTCTTGCTGAGCAGTCTGGGGATAGCAGTTGGGGGAGAGAGGTTTTTAGGATGCAGCAGAGAAATTTGGTGAGTACAGAAATATGGTGTGAACCCACCGTTAAAAGCCCCAAATGTTACTCTACCCCATTAGCTTAGATGGTTCTATTCCTTGCAACCAAATGTGGTCTACAACACACCAACACAATAGTCTTCCATTGCTTTCCCTCCCTTCCCTCTTCAATTTCTATAGATAGTAGAAATCCGATCTCGTTACTCAGGAGTCCTGGGAATATCATATGCAGATTTACACTGTGGCCCACTCAAAATCCATCATGCTTAGGGGTTTAGCAATGGGGCTTTGTATATTCATAAGTCATTAGAGAAACAACCAACTTACATTCCACTATTATGAGAGTATCTTATAAAAGGGGTTTGCTATCCCTTCGGCCCCTTCACCTAATCCCTTTCTCCTTTTTAATCCCACCTGCTTGAACCACCTTTATTTGCCAGGCATTTCCCCTTCAGTTAATAGTATCCACTGTGCAGGCTTTACTTGTGCTTTCGATATGCCAGCCATTGTGCAAAATGATTTGCAGGTAGTATGCTGTTCAATTGTCACAGGCCCCTGTGTTGCAGCTACTAATGACGATTCCCATTTTACGGATGGAGAAATTGAGAGGCTAACTCATCCATCTGACTCTATAGCCTGAAATTTTTCAGCCACTCTGCTTTACTACTGCTCTGGCTTCCCTGGGTTTCCTTCTGCCGTTTTCAGTGACTAGGGGAGAGAAGGTCCAGGTGTCCTGCCTGGCAGCAGGGCCCCCGGAACTTGGCTCTTTTCTGGCCTCCTTTCCAGCGAGCACAGCTGCCAATCTGGAACACAGCCCTTTCCAAGAAAGCCCAGGAGAGAAGCCAAATGTTGACTCACCTGCCAGACTCGGGGATGCTGCTGCCAAGATGCCTCGGGGCCTGTGCAGGAGGGCTGGCAGGGCTGGCCCATTGTGGGGCCTGGCAGGGACAGCTTCAAAGGGCCATGCCTTCTTTCCTGAGTGCTTCAGGTTCCAGAGGCTAAAGAGATCCAGATGGGTTCCTCCCCTCCTCCTTCTTCCCCATCCTTCAGCTCTGGAAGTTTCTGAAAGAGAATGTCTCCTCTACATCTCCCCTTGGGTGACAGGCACAATTCTAAGAAGGCACACAAGACTTTCTGCCCTTTCACCCCACCTCAGTGTGTGCACCCTGCTTAATCCCCAGGCCTGTGAATCTGCTGGATTTAGCTCCCATGATTAGGTGATGTTCTATGGCACGCTTGATCCTAAGAAGGGGAGATTATTCAAGGAGGCCTGATCTAATCCTAGAGTTTACTCTGGCTGGTGGCAGAAGAGGAAGTGAGAAGTTGGAAGCAGAAGAATTTGACCCAGGTTTTCTGGCTTGAAATTGAAAGGAGCCCTGCAGCAAGGACTATGGGAAGCTTCTGGAAGCTAAGAGTGGCCCACAGCTGACAGCCCGGAAGGGAACAGGGAGCTTGGGCCCACGCGTGCAAGGAACAGAGTCTTCCAACACAGAGAATACATTCACAATGAGATGCTTCCTCAGAGCATTCACACGGGACCTTAGGCCAGCTACCACCTGATTTCAGCCTTCTGATAACCTGCCCAGAGAACTCAGTTGAATCTGCCTGGACTGCTGACTTCGAGAACTATGAGCTAATACATGGGCATTGTTTTAGCTGCAAAGTGTGGGGTAATCTGTTATCCAGCCACAGAAAATGACTATACCTCAGATATCTAACAGGCATCTCAAAACCTGCATGTCCAGCTATTCCCCACTCGAGTCTTCCCCAGGTGGTCAGTGGTAGCTTTATTCTTCTTGGCATCGGGCCCCAAATCTTGCCTCCTCTCCTTCTTGTAACTCTTTGTTGAATTCATCTGCAAGTTCTTTTCACTCTCCCTTCATAACGTCTCCAGACTCTGACTACTTACCACCCCCGGTGACCTGCTCCTTCTCTTTTCTACTCTGACAGCGCAGTCGTTCATTACTGAAATGGCCAAGTCCTTGCCCCTCCCTGGCAGGAGGCGAGGACACTCCCGGGTGATGGTTGGCTGCCCTCCTCTTCAGCTTCTGTACCCAACTCATTGGGGTGGCTGATAAATTCAAACACAGACACAAAGCAGAGGGTGGCAGAAGAAGGGAACTCCCACGTGGAGGCCTCACGGGGAGCAGGGGACATTCGAGTTCTGGCCACCCTTGGGCTTGGTAGGCTCACAGAGCTGGCTGCCTGGCATGTTTCCAGATATAACACAGTTGTCACCCAGGAGGAGTTCCCAAGCCTCCTTCAGAATCAATTATGTTCAGGAGTCATGCTGTGGAATACTTTCCGGGGATCAGGATTTTATTTATTGTTCAAGGTTTTGAGCCAAGAGTGAAAAATTGTTGTTGATGATGACAGGGGAATTCCCAGGAGGCCCAGAAGAACTCACAGGCAACCAGCCTCCTGGAGTTGGTAAGATGAATGGCTGTCAAGTCAGCCAGAGTGTGAGGCCAGCTTGTCCTTCCTCAATGGTTTTTCTGGGGTCTCAGTCTCTTCAGTGAGGATCAAAGAAGATACATTTTCTTGTTTGGTCAAACCTTTAGCACAGGACTGGGCGTACTGTAAGTTCCCATCAGATGGTGGTTCTTATGACGGATATATTGACTGTAATTTACTTCTAAACCTAAAGCATAGTTAATACATCATGTCTCTGTGCACGTGTATGCATGGGGTGTGTGTGTACGTGTTAGCTTTCATCTACATTGTAGGGGCTGTTAACATTCGAAAGATCACAACCCCACACTCCAGAGGAAGGTACCATAAGTGCTTCAATTATCTGTCCTAGCTCAGCATCCACGGGTGTGTTAATTAGCATAATGGATTTCTAAAATGGCTTTTCATTGATGAAAAGAATGGCGTTCAAGAACAGTAGATGGCTGGAAATGTTTCTTAGTGCGTTTGCCTTGCCTGAAAACGTTGCAAATAAGTCTAGCCAGACCAGTTGCTTATTCTTTTAGAAAGCCTCCAGCCTTGGAAGTCCAAACAGTCCTATGTCTATATATTAAAGGGTTGATATGATCACCTGCCTGACTAGGCTAGATACAGCACTGACAATAGTGTCACATGTGCCTTGACTACACTTTTTTGTAAAAGAGGCTGTCGAAGTGTCTAAAGTGAGAGGTGGTGTGGCTGTTTATGTGCCTGCTCGCTGGCCTTGAAACCACTTAGGAAAACGTGGAATTTGGTCTGAGACAGACTGTCTTTGTAACATACTATTTGGTTAGGTGATCGGGGGAGGAAGCCTGTAGCCTTCACGGACTTCTTAACTATTGCAGGAAGCCATCATCATCAAACACCTAGTAGTTTGAATAGCCAAATTGCTTAGGCTAGTTTGCAACAGCTACTTTCAAATAAGTAAGATAATTACAACTGGATCAAGGAATAACTGGTTTCCTTTAGCTTAGAAAAGATGTGTTACAACAAGAAGTCAGGAAAGTATGAGAATAAACCTCTGTATAGCATGTCCTGGGGTGGAGCTCTGGTGCCATTTTAGATGATGGTCAGTCCTCTGTGTGTGTGTGTGTGTGTGTGTGTGTGTGTGTAGACAAACAAATGAGCAGGTAGATGATAGGAGAAGAGGAAGGTGAATGGAGAATTACAATTCTATTTTTCTCTCAAGAAAAGAAAAGCCATGGAACCTTCTAGAAGTGGTGTGGCTGAATGTGATAAGCTGGAGTTTGGACCTCAGACCAGGATTCGAATGCTGCCTCTCTTTCTTTCTAAGTGGCCTCAGGCCAGCTTCTTAACCTCGCTGAGTCCACTTTGTCATCTACAAAATGGGTATTGGAATACTTCCCTTGAGTTGTGATTAAAGTAACTGGCCTTGAAACCACTTAGCAAAACGTCAGGCATGAAGTGAGCCTTCAATAAATAATTGCCTTCCTGAATATTTACGGAGCATTAGGACTCTGCACACAGTACCTGGGGTATAGCAGCAAATAAGGCATGTAGATTCCTAGAGCTCGCAAACTCACAGTGATGACGAACTTCATTAAGGAGACACACGAGGACCCCCTGGCATGTTTGTTAAAAAGGCAGATTCTAAGTATCCAGACCTCCTCAATCTGAGGATAAGTGGGTGGGGCCAGGAACCCATTTATAATAAACTCCCCAGGTGATCTAATGGGTGGCCAGGTTGGGGAACCACTGACTTAACCACTGTAATTCTCTACTGAAGCCTCGGTTTGGCAATACTCCAGTCTCCCTTCAAAGGCTCTTTGGTCATGAGTTTGAACTGACTGCACCTACAGTAGTGGGAGGTGCTGCCCTCTTCCTACCCTGAACCACTCCATTGCAGTGGGGGCAGAGAGAGTTACCCCTTGTCTTGCTTATTTTATAGGCAGTGCTCATACATCATTATCAGAAACTTCAAAGACTTCACTGAGCATTGAATTGACAGGCTACAACTTGAATTATGAAGTCTTCAGTAGCTAAATTTCTAAACTTGAGAAAGCCTCTGTTCCTCAGATCAGCACCTGAAAACAACTTACATCTAGTCTGGAGGCTGTTATTGTCTGCATGTGACTTAGGAACCATTTTTTTCAGTTCTTCACCTCCTTAAAATCATGCATTGTGCTTTTATTTAGTGCAATGCGTGAAATATATGTATCAGTAGAAAATGGAGGTAATATAGTACTGGTACAGAAAGTAAAAAATAGTAATCCAGCCCTCCTGAGCTAATCACCATTAATATCTTTGGTATACTTCCTTCCAGTCTTTTTTTTTTTTTTTTTTTTTTTGAGACAGAGTCTAGCTCTGTTACCCGGGCTGGAGTGCAGTGGTGCAATCTTGGCTTACTGCAACCTCCACCTCCCAAGTTCAAGCAATTCTTCTGCCTCAGCCTCCTGAGTAGCTGGGACTACAGGTGTGCACCACCACACCCAGCTAATTTTTGTATTTTTTTTTAGTAGAGACGGGGTTTCGCCATGTTGGCCAGTCTGGTCTCAAACTCCTGACCTCAAGTGATCCGCCCACTTTGACCTCCCAAAGTGCTGGGATTATAGGCATAAGCTACCATGCCTGGCCTTCCTTTCAGTCTTTTTTCTTTGTATGTGAGTACACGTATTTTGTTGTTGTTGTTCATAAATCAAGATAGTACCTTAGTGCTATTTTTTGAACTGCTCTTTTCATTTCATAACATGTTTTAAAGTAAAAAGTTAATAGTGTTTAATGCCATTAAATATTCCTCTTTAACAGTGGTTTTCACACTGGGCTGGACAAAACCCTCAGGGTTCCTGAGAAGTGCCTACTGCTTACCTGGGGTGGGGAAAGGAGTTGGGTGGGGGGAGTTTCAGGCCCCAGAGCCCAATTTTCATCATAGCAGTTCCACTCATATGTGGTTGTAACTGGAACGCTATGTAGGATTCCATCAGAGACTTAAAAAAATTTGTAAACTATCGCCCTAAATTGTCATTAAAATGTTTTAAAACCATTCTTTCCTTCTTTTTGACAACTTAAATGGAATGACTCTTTAAAAATTATAAAACAAATATTTGCTGATTGTTTTTAAAAGTCCAGGTTTTTATTGTATATTTTTAAAAAATGATATATGTTCTTTGTAAATATATCAGATACAGATTTGATGACAAACCCACCTTTACTTCCACCTCCAAATACCCAAGGAACCCAGCACTGCCCCACTGCCCACCTCTAGAGGGCTCAGCTCACAGAATACCCAGTTAAGCCAGGTGTGGTGGCCCACACTTGTAATCCCAGCACTTTCATATCCACTTTGGGAGGATCACTTGAGGCCAGGAGTTGGAGACCAGCCTGGGCAACGTGGTGAGATGCCATCTCTATAAAAGGAAAAACAATTCAGTTAAGATTTATGTCTCATTCTAGATTCTTCCCAGCATATGGATTATTCCATAGGTTGAGGTACCCCGGAAGCCGACCTGAGACTAGGATTTCAGTGCAAGTGTTTTATGTGGGAGGCAAGCCGACCACTGTCCTGGTTTGCCTGGGGCTGAGGGTTCCCAGGATGAGGTGTTTGCCCTCTGTTGGGAGATAATCCCAGGAAGCACTGATGGAGAAGTGGGGAGGTGAGATGGACAACGCTGGAAAGCCTATGATTAACAGGTTAGCCCTGTGCACAGCTGGGCTCAGTCCTGTTTGGGACCTGTGGGGGGCGCTCTAGAACACCCTCCCCAAGGTGCTTTTTCTCCCGTGGGGCGTCCCTGCCTGGTTGCAGGCTCCCCCGACTGCAGGCCTGCCCACCTCCTGCAGTCCTGGAGAGGCCTGGGCAGAGAGCCCCAGGAGCACCAATGCCAAGAGGGTAGTGGCAGAGCGCCAGTAGCATCTGCTATGAGAATATTTCTGTACACATATTAAAAAAAATAAAAATAGGATCACTCCATTTTTGATTTACTGGCACCTTGATTTATGTAAGGTGTCTAAAGGAAAGACATTCTAGACCACAAATCTAATACTGCAGTTATTTCAAGGGTCCAGGCTTGGAATTGCCCTTGGGTTAATCATATCAGAGGCTGATCATGTAAATGGCCTGCATTGGAATCGGATGAAATACTATCGCTACTACTTAAAACAAAAAACAAAAAACCTCCGATGAGTTCTCTGCTGGATTCAGTTCAAAACTGTCCGCTAAACCACTGAAAGAAACTAACAATGAAAGTCTAGCGATTCCAATTCTTCTAGCGCTTGCGGTCAGCCCAAGTCCCCCGCAGGAGCCCACATCCTAATCCCAGGTCCTGACATCCGTGGACGAGGCCTGGTGGCGCTCACGTGGAGCCGGGGGCTGCCCCGGTGCAGGAATTCAGGTGTGTGCGACCGCGGGCGGCGCCAGCCTCCCCGCTGCAAGCACAGCAGCTCCTTGATTGCTCTGTCTAAACAAGGGAGCGAAGGCATAAGTTCCTTTTGTCACCCCGTCTCCATGGTTATTTGACACGTGATCGTCTTTTTTGGCGTCCTCCCGGCAAAATCGGCGGTGGGTTTGACTATTACATTCCTGTCTGCGAAGGAATGGGAGGGACCCAGTTACCCTTCCGGAGAGCCTCGGGTTGTTCCACAGAACAATTTTGGAGGTGTATTTCTTCCCGAATGGATTTAGGAACCCCAACCCTGATTTGTCAAAATGGATGCTGTTGAAAATTTGAATACTGATTGTATTGAAGCCAATTTGATGATATAAAGGAATCATTGTTGGGTTTTTTTTTTTTTTTTTAAGTTGTGTTCATGGTACTGTGTTTTAAAAGACCACTCTTAGCCTTTAGAAACACATACTGATATTTACAGATGAAATGATATGATCTCTGAGATAGGCTTCAAAATATGTGGTAGGGATGGGCCAAGCCAAATTTGCCATGGGTCTGGGAGTGTTGTAGGAAAGTAATATGCCAGAAAATTCTAATCTGTGGATAATGATGATAGAGGTGGTGGGGGGATGTGTGTGTGTCAGGGGGGTGGGTCAGAGTTATTGCAGGGCAGCTCTGAGGGTCTCAAATAGAACTGTCCACCTATGACTAGGCAGGGTAGAATTTTGAGATATTAACCATACTCCAACCCCAATTTGTGAAGCCAGACAATTTGCCTGTATTGCATAGGGGAAGAAAGGGTGCGACAGAATTCAGAGAATAGAAAGATTAAAGTTTTGACCTTTTGTTTAATAAATTTTTCATAGAGATAGGGTTTCCTTGTGCTGCCAGGGTGGTCTTGAACTCCTAGACTCAAGTGATCCTCCCACCTCAGCCTCCCAAAGTGCTGGGATTACAGGCATGAGTCAGCATGTCTGGGCAGTTTTGCATTTTGAATTTTAAAAGCTACTGTCCAGGCATAAGAAAAAGACTTAATTAGTGAGAGTCATTTTTCCTTCCCTCCTGTTCCCCCAAAATGATAGATAGTTAGCTTTAGTTAAGCATTTATGATGGGCCAGGCAGTGTTCTAAGCATTCTACAAATATTGTCTTTTTAAATCCTCTAAGAAGCTTGTGAGATAATCAGTTTTACAAATGGAGAAATCGAGGCACAAACTGGTTAAGTAACTTGCCCAGAGACCCATAACTCACCTGACTCCAGAGCCTGGGTGCTTAACTAATCCCCAGATAGATGAGGGAAGACCAGCTTATCATGGGAGCTGTTGGCTGAGATGGTGGATCAGGGAGTCTAGGTGGAAAGGACCCAGGGAGTCCCAGTGTGGAAGGGAGAACATGAACTGAGTATGGAAGCCTAAAGGAAGCTGCAACCGCCCTCGCCTCCCGTGCCTTGGTGCTCCCGAGGGCCTCCAGAACTTGGACTCAACCTAAGGGAGACTGAGGGAAATTCTTAAATGACAGTGATTTTGTTTCTCCCACCTCCAAGATCAGGAACCTGATAAAGAAATTCACGTTAGTTGTCAAAAAACTGGAGAAATGTTCACTCATGGTTGAGTTTGCAGCCTGTGATTCTACATGCATAACAGTGTGATATGGTTTCTGCTGTTGTGATAAGGCATTCTAAAGGAATCAGGGTTCTGGTTAGAATATTAGGTTTTCAAGTCAAAGTAACTTGGGTCTGAACCCTAACTCTGTCAGTTAGTTGCTATGTGGCCCTGGTGAGAGCCTTAATTTCTTGTCAGCAAAATAGGGATGAGAGTACTAACTGTGCCCACCAAACAGGGTGGTGTAAGCATGAGATGAATGCTCAACTCAGTGCCTGGCACAGGGCATCTCCTCAGTACATTGTAACCTGTGTGTCTCAATTCATTGGTGGTATAAACAAGAACTGGTTTCATTGTTTCCAACCATTGCTCCCATCCCAGCTTCCGTAAGGTTTTCCATGGCCTAACATCCTTAGTAGTAATTCAGCTGGATTCTGTAATACCAGTTCCTTTACTAAAACTATCACTTTAGTTTTTTAAGGCTCTGTCCTGGTCATTTTAAAACTTCAGTCTATATTGCTGATAGGGGGGTGTAGTTAAAAAAAAAAAAAAAAAAAAAACTATGAAAGAAAGAAAGAGAGAAAAGAGAAGAGAGAGAGAGAGAAAAGAGAAGTCTATATTGCTGATATGGGAGTGTAGTTAAAAAAAAAAACCATGAAAGAAAGAAAGAGAGAGAGAAAAGAGAAGAGAAGAAAAAGAACGCTTCAGTCTCATATTGGATAGAAAGCCTTTTCCTGCAGTTGCCCTGGGGCACGTGTGAACTATGATTCCTGAGGTGAGGAGGGGAAGTGAGGATGATTCTCTCATACCCTTTGCCCTCTCTCCTCCTTTTGTTGGCTCCTCAAGGGTGGGGGCCGGCAGGAAGGAGAGGAAGCGCCTCCCACATCTCTTGCCTGGGCCTGCTGGTGAGGCTGTGGACTTCTCTTTGTTGACTTAGAGCTTTTGCTGCTCCAGGGTTCTGTGGGCTTCATGTTGTTGGCCTTGCAAGGGGCTCACTTCCCAGCATCTCTCAGGATGTTGGTTCCTTCCTAGACCTGCCCACACCTCCTAGCTGGCCCCACCATAATCCTCTCTGTGAGGATGTAGGGTCTTTGCTCTTCTATCTTCCATGGCCAACTTTGGGACCTCTGGGCTTGTGTGAACTCCAACTGTACACTTCTGAAAAACTAGGGATCTAGATTGAACTAGGGACTCTCTTTCTTATGGATTCCATTATGCCATCGCACCCCAATTTTATCATCTTCTTTCTGGTCACACAGAGGAAAATCAGCAGGTCCTCCCATTAGGAAATGAAATTCCAATCTCCTTTACCTGCGGATACTGCTAGTCATTAGCAGGATACTCTCTGGGTCTCCCTCTCCTTTCTTTGGAGGTCAAAACACACTTTGTTATCAAGAGGAAAGGAGGAAGGAAAAGGCCTCTCTTCACACTACTCCAAAATATGAGGTCCTCTCTCCACAGTGGTGGTGGTGGTGGTGGTGATAGTGATGGAGATAGTGGTGGAGGTGATGGTGGAAATAGTGATGATGGTGATGGTGATGAAGGCATTGATGGTGGTGGCTGTGGTGGAGATGGTGATAAGGGTAGTGGAGGTGGTGGTAGTAGAGGTGGTAATGATGGTGAAGGTGGTGGATGTGATGGTATATATAGATGGTGGTGATGGTAGAGATGTTGATGATGGTGATGGTGATGAAGGCATTGACGGTGGTGGCTGTGGTGGGGATGAAGGTAGTGGAGGTGGTGGTGGTGGTAAAGGTGGTAATGATGGTGATGGTGGATGTGATGACACAGGTGGCAGGGATGGTGGAGATGCTGCTAATGGTGATGGTGAGGAAGGCATTGGTCGTGGTGAGGGTAGTGGAGATGATGGTAGTAGAGGTGGATGTCATAATACAGATGGTGGTGATGGTAGAGATGCTGATGATGGTGATGGTGGTGAAGGCACTGACGGTGGTGGCCATGGTGGAGATGGTGGTGAAGACAGTGGAGGTGATGGTGGTAGAGGTGGTAATTGTGGTAAGGGTGGTAGGTGTGATGATACAGATGATAGTGATAGTGGAGGTGGTGATGCTCCCACAGTTACCCCAGATAAAGCCCTGAGGGAAGGTAGCTGGTCCTTTTGATTCTCAAGGGTCAGTTCTCTGAATTTGGAAGATGGGTGTCCTTTGTCCTCAGCTCTGGGCCTTAGGAGAATTTTCAGAACAACAGGAAAAATCCCACTCAACCATTAACACTGTCCAGTTACATTAGGTATAGTGCTACCAATAAAAGTAATTCTTCCACAATTCTATTAAAATGGTACTGAAAATATGGTAGCTTCTTGTTATTTCCTCAGCCAACAGAAGCTGAAGTACAACTACTACAGTGTAAAGGTCTATAAAAGTTCTTGGCATTGGAAAAGAGTTCTTTATATCTGAAAACTTTCAAACCAGTGCTCTGACTGGGTTGCTCACAGTCTCTTCTTGGGCTGGGTGAGAGGTCTTTTGAACTGGGGGTATAAGCTGTTATCCCAGAAAGAGCACAAGTTAATAAATGATCAGTAAGAGGCTGAAACAAGAACCCTGGCCTTGCTAACTCTACAGTCTGGTCAATGGGGTGAAGCAAGATGGAGGTGGTTACCTAGATGAGGAGGGAAGTCAGGCTCCTCCTGGTTTTCTTTACTTCTGCCTTATGGTGAGTTAATTTCTCTCTGTACAGCTAGAACTTCCTATAGGCTTGGCACTATTGACATTTGGGGCTAGATAATTCTATGTTGGGGATTCGGTGGGGCAGGGCCGTGCTGTGCATTGTAGGATGTTTAGCAGCATCCCTGGCCTCTACCCATTAGATGCAAGTAGCACCCTCCCCACATTGTGACAACTTTATATGTTCCCAGACATTGCCAAATTTCCTTTAAGGGGATCCTTTGAGCATTGCTACTATAGATTCTACCCAGGCCAAGGCTGCCCTTTCTCTGGGAAGGGTCTGGATACTGACGCAGCAGTTATGATTTTTATTTTATTTTATTTTTTGTAGAGATAGGGTCTTGTTTTATTGCCCAGACTAGTCTTGAACTCTTGGCCTTAAGCAGCCCTCCTATCTCGGCCTCCCAAAGTGCTGAGATTACAGGAATGAGCCAGCCTAGGTTTGATGTTTTTGAGCCAGTATTTCAGTCATGTAGCAAATTTAACTCTATATATATACACACATACACACATATTTATATACACATATACACATATACATACACATATATATACGCACACATACATATATATATGAGGGTTTTTTGTTATGTTTTTTCTCTTTTGTTTTGAGATAGAGTCTCGCTCTGTGGCCCAGGCTGGAGTGCAGTGGCGTGATCTTGGCTCACAGTAGCCTCCACATCCTGGGATCAAGCGATTCTCATGCCTCTGCCTTCCAAGTAGCTGGGATTACAGGTGCCCACCATCACGCCTGGCTAATTTTTGTATTTTTAGTAGAGATGGGGTTTCACCAGATCGGCCAGGCTGGTCTCGAACTCCTGAACTCAATGGGTCTGCCTGCCTCGGCCTCCCGAAGTGCTGGCGTGAGCCACCGTGCCTGGCCAACATTCTTCATATTTCTATTCCCCATTTCTGTAACTCGTTTATATATATCACCCTTTGAGCCCTCATTCTTCCTGTTGGCATCTGCGGGGAAACACTCTCTTTTTAAGTTTAAACTCAGTCAATTCAGGATCCTTTTATTCTCTTTCCCTCCTGTACTGATCAAAGATTTATGGGGTTTCTGGCATTGGTGAGGGAGTGGTGGGAACTAATTTCTGTTCTATGCCACTATCTTCTGAAATGTGTGATCCTTCTGGATGGTTCCTTGCATGGGGGATTTTCGTATTGACTTCTGTGTTGTCTGAACCAATGGACATGTCTGTTCTCATCTTATTTGATTCCATTTGATTCCTTCTTCCTCCCCTACTGACTTTATTCTCCTGGCTTTTGTGACCCCATAGACCCCAGGTTTTCTTCCCATTTTACTAGTTACTCTTTCTTTGCCTCTGTGGCTAAATCTTCCTTCCCCTTATCTCCAAATATCAGAGCACCCTGGAGTTCAGTCCAGAGCCCCATTTTCTTCCCTATCTAAACATTTCTCTTTAAATCCATGGCTTCAAATGTGATGCTTTTCCCATACCTCCCAAATCTCTCCAGCAGTGACACTGCCTTATGTCCCTCATCCTTATGGTCGACTGTCCACTTGACATTTCCGCTTGGATATCTTACTGATGCCTCGAACCTGTCATGGTTAGAACCACTCTTGTTTTCTTTTCTCTAAACCTGCTTCTGCTCCCCAGTCGTCTCTATCTTAGAGAATAGCGTGCCATCAGTTCAGTTCCTCGAGCCAAAGGTCATGCAATTATTTTCAGTCTTCATTTCCCTTCCCCAACACATTCTATCTAGCAAGATCTGACTTTGACTTTATCTTCAAAACAACATGAATCAGTTCTCTGAATTTTCATTGCTACCACCTTGGTCCAATTAACCATCATCTCTTGCTGACATTACCACAACAGCCACCTGACTGAGGTTTCCTTGCTTTTATTTTTGCTCTCATCATCCTACAAATCATTCCCCATGCAGCAGCCAGAATAAGCTTTAGAAAATATAGAAATCATAAGATCATGTCACACTCCTACTTAAACCTTCTTTTTTTGTTTTTTGTTTTTGAAACGGAGCCTTGCTCTGTCGCCCAGGCTGGAGTGCAGTGGCGCGATCTTGGCTCACTGCAACCTCCACCTCCCAGGTTCAAGCAATTCTCTTGCCTCATCCTCCTGAGTAGCTGGGATTACAGGTGCCCACCCCCATGCCCGGCTCATTTTTGTATTATTAGTAGAGATGGGGTTTCACCATGTTGACCAGCTGGTGGTGAACTCCTGACCTCAGGTGATCCACTCACCTCAGTCTCCCAAAGTGCTGGGATTACAGGCGTGAGCCACGGTGCCCAGCCACCTGCTTAAACCTGATTGCTCCTAATCACACTTCAAATAAAATCCTGACTGCTGGCTGGGTGCAGTGGCTCATTGGCACTTTGGGAGGTCAAGGCTGGAGGATCATTTGAGCCCAGGAGTTTGAGACCAGCCTGGGCAACATAGTGAGACCCTGTCTCTACAAAAAATTTAAAAATTAGCCAGATGTGGAGGCATGTACCTGTAGTCCCAGCTACTTGGGAGGCCAAGGTGGGAGGACCACTTGAACCCAAGAGGTCAAAGCTACAGTGTGCCAGCCTAGGTAACGAAGTGAGACCCTGTCTCAAAAAAAAAAAAAAAAAAAAAAAAAAAAAGGAAGAATGTTAGGAAGGAAGGGAGGGAGGAAGGAAAAGAAATCCGTCCTCACTGCGTCTGCTGGCTTACAGGCCCAGCCTGATCATCCCCTGCCAACCGCTCCAGCTTCATCCTCTACCATACCACCCTTTGCTCCATTGAACTTCAGCCACACCGGCTGTTTTAATGATCTACTGTGGCAAAACAAACCATCCTGAAACCTAGTGGCTTGAAACAGCAACTGTGGATTATTTCTCATGATTCTGTGAATTGGTGGCGCTCAGCTGGGAGGTTCTTCTCTGTTCTACTCTGATATTGGTGGAGGTGACTCATGTGGCCTCATTTGGCTTGGACTTACGCAGGAACTGGAGCAACCTCTCTCACATGGAGGACAGCTGGACATCTCTTTCTCTCCATCTTGTCTCTGGATCCCTTTACATGCTGGCTCAGGAATCCAGGTGAGTGAAATTGGGAACAGCCAGACTTCTTAAGGCCTTAGTGTGGAGCTGAAACACTGTTACTCCATCTGCATTCTATTGGTCAAAGCAAGTCACACGGAATAACCAGATTCAAAGGGGTGGGGGAGTGCGAAATAGACTAAGATATGGCCATCCTGAATCTGCAGTCCTGACCCTCTTTGTTCCTTGCTCATGACCAGTTTGTTCCTTCCTTGAGACCTCTGCACCCTACTGCCCCCTGGCAGGGACTATGTCCTCCTTGATCTCAGCACGGCCGGCACCGTCTTGTCATTCACATCTCAGCTCACATGCCATCTCTTAAGAGGTGACCATCCAATGAATAAAGTCACCAGTTACTCTCATGTTACCCTTTAAATATTCTCTGCAGAGCATTACCACTCTGTTTGTTGGTTTCATTATTTGCTTATTTGTTGTCTCTTTTCACTGGAATGAAAGCCCCATGATGGCAGGAACCTGGCTATTTTGTTCACACTGTATCTTTAGCCCCTAGAACACCTGGTACAGAGCAGGCAGAGGCCCCCGGTAATATGTGTTGAAATAAATAAATGATAAAGGCCTCTCTACCCTTTGGAAGTGAAGAAGCCGGGAATCACTCAGGTCTGGGTTCTTATCATTTGCTGTGTAACCCTGAGGACGTTATCTAACTTCTCTGTGCTTCAATCTCTAAAACAGAGAATTAAGAGTGCCTACCTCATCCTCATGGGGGAGTTGTAAAGACCAATGAAAATGATCTATATGTAACTTATCAAATGATCTGGAACTTGGTAAGCCCTTATTACCATTTATTTTTAGATTTTATTTTTAATTGACACATAATCATATGTATGTATAGGGTATAGTGTGAGGTTTCATGAATGTGTTCTGTAGTGATCAGATCATAAGTAGCATTTTTATTACCACAAACATCCATTCTTTATGGTGAAAACATTCAAATTCCTCCCTTCTAGCTTTTAAAAAAATATATATAATACGTTATTGTTAACTATAGTCACCCTACTGTGCATTAGAACACCAGAACTTATTCCTCTTATCTACCTATAACACTATATCTGTTGTCCAATATCTCCCATTCCCTCCATCTTCCCTACCCTGCCCAGCCTCTGATAACTTCTACTCTCTACTTCTATGAGCTCCACCTATGAAGAAGATCATGCGGTATTTGTCTTTCTATGCCTGGCTTATTTCACTTAATGTTAATCCAAGTTGTTGCACATGGCAGGATTTCATTCCTTTTTACGGCTGAATAGTATTCCATTGTGTATATGTACCACATTTTCTTTATCAATTCATCCATTGATGGGCACTTAGGTCACTGATTGTGAACAGTGCTGCAATAAACATGAGAATGCAGACACCCCCTTGTAATTTTGTAATTTTAATTGATTACATTATTTTAATGCAAACACCAACTTGCTCCCTCCTTCTTACCTCCCTTCCCTGAGCTCCAAAGGCAGGAGAGAAACCAGTAGAGAAAAATTCCATGTAATTCCAGAAGGCAAGAATCACATTTCATTGCTATCTTTGAAATTTTTAGTTTCAAGTGACTGCCTGCTGGCTGCAGCCACAGAGCAGGAGATGGGTCCTTATCTTGTTCTTGGCGGTGGAAGGTGGGTCAGTCAAGGTCTGGGCCCCACTCTCTACTTCTTACAGAAACGTGGAGCTCCTGCTGCAAGGGTCTGGCAGGCTTCTAAGAAGGTCCCTTTTGATTCGAATCCTGCTGAAGGCTGTGCTGGACTTCTCTAGTTTGTCCCAATTAGAGTCTTTTGAAACCACTGTACTTAATTTACCACCTAATTACTCTTACCTTGTTTGTTTAATGAAGCTTACATAATGATTCTGGTGATCTGTACAAAACCTGAGGTGGAGATTTTACTTTTCACTTGATAATTTGTGATTTTTATATTAATGTTTTATAACCTTGGGTTCTTAATCATAAAGTCATAAGGAGCTTAATTGATTTGAAACTAACCATGCCCTGAAGTGTGTACATGTCAAATTGATTCAAATTGATCCAGTGAGTTTAAATAAAGCTTAGGCCAGGGACCATGATGACACCTGATAGAAATTTTCCTAAAGCACTTGACTTGGGGGACTCAATTATGCTGCCATCTCCACACAGTAAATTATTAGATAAATACTCTTTTTTTTTTTTTTTTTTTGCATTTATCACAGACTGAAAAGATAGGACAGTTCAAAGAAAAAACACTAGGAAAAGTTAGACAAGTGTAAAATGTTCTATTTATAATTCTTCCTTCTGAAAAGCTGCAGAGAACTCACATTTTAGAGCATGCTGGTTTGAAATATATGTATGTTTACAGGCTTTGTTTCAGAGCCTGACAGTCAACATCACAGTCTCAAGTTGAAAATGGTTGGAAATTAAGTACTGATAATAGAAGCACTGGAAGAACACAAGCCTTTTTGGGAATGAGTGATCCTTCTTCAGGGGTGATCAATTCAAGCACTTTCCCAAAGAGAACTTTCTCTGAGCAAATGAACTCACAGGAGAAATCCTCAGTTTTCCAGGACAGGGTGCTGTTCCACATTTCTGCCAAATGACAGGTCAATTTAGTTCTAATTGGCCCTAATTGGCACTGTTTCCCCTGAGAGGCTACATTCTTGTACCTGCCTTCCAGCAGTCCTCACAAAGGTGTGAAATCCCTTCTGGCTTTGAAAAATACCAGATATAATTTCCCAGTGGATCCCTTTATACCCAATGAAACTGATTGCTGGGCCCAGGGAGATGAGCCTGACTCCAGAAAGATGTAATTCCCAGGGCTCAGGGCTCCCTGAGGTCCCAGCAGTGAACAACCGCACGAAATTCTGCTGTAATTGATCTCTCCAAAAACGTTTTCCTTTGTAAGCAGTTCCGATGGTTCCTGAGTTGCTTTCATATCTCTAGTTGCCATTTCTCACAAGTCAGTCGTTTTGTTTTACTCTTTTTAAGAATTTTTAGAGAAATACGTCTTGGACTTGAATGTCTGCAGTCTCCTGTGTCCCGCGTCACTGGTGCTGCCCTTCTCAGTGGGAACTCTGTGCTAGCTTCTTAATGAGGCTCCTTGTCTTAGTTTCATGTTCTACAGTATCCTCTTTGCTGTATGTCCCTTGGATATGGTGTCCCTGATTGCATCTTTCACCACAGTGCACCCAGGGCTGAGCACAGCATTTGACATACAGTACATGCACACAAATACTTTTTAAAAAATTTTTCACGTGGAGGTACATAAGGTGTTCAAACCTTAGGTGATATCACAAAAGACATTTTTACTCATGTAGTCACCACCTGCATCAAATATAGAATGTTCCCAGCTACCCAGGGAGCCTCTTCATGCCCTCTTCTCAAACCCCCAACCCTAACCCATTCGGGAAGTAACCACCATTCTAGTTTTATCACATTGCATTACATTGATTTTGCCTGTTCTTGACCTTTCTATATGGAACTGTTCACTGCTATGGTGGCCATAAAAATGCATCTCTGGTTGCTGGGGTTGACCCATAGTCGATTTTGCTGGGCTCTAAAATCCATCAGAACATTTGCACAGGGAAATCTTCCCACAGGCTGCTCTTCCCTTGGACTGGGTATAGCAGGGATGCTAGTGCGGGCCTATTCCCAGGAGGTAGGGAACTCCTCTGACAGCGATTTTGGCTCAAGGACTCCCAACTGTCCTTGCCAACCTTCCTTAGAACTGCACTGTAGGCCAGGCGCGGTAGCTCACACCTGTAATCCCAGCACTTTGGGAGGTCTAGGGGGGCAGATTGCTTGAGATCAGGAGCTCCAGACTAGCCTGGCCAACATGGTGAAACCTCATCTCTACTAAAAATACAAAAATGAGTCTGGTGTGGTGGTGGGTGCCTGTAATCCCAGCTGCTCTGGAGTCTGAGGCAGAAGAATTGCTTGAACCTGGGAGACAGAGGTTGCAGTGAGCCGAGATCATGCCACTGCACTCCAGTCTGGTCAACAGAGTGAAAATAAATAAATAAATAAAATAACTGCACTGTAGTCTAAGATGTTCCCATTCAGCATTCCTTCTTTCCCTCTCTCCTTCCTGAGGGGCAGACCAGCATCTCAGTCTGACGATTCCCTGCTTCTCCTGGCTCCCTCCTCATCTTCCCTCTCAGGTGTTTCTCTTAATACAGCTCTTGGACATTTAATCCTGGCATCTGCTTCTTGGGTTGACACAAATGTGAACTCTTCTCTGAAGGCTTCACTAGGCCCATGATTTTCACTCATGTTGCATTTAGCAATCATGTATCCTTTTCATTTATTGCCATGTGGGATTCCACTGCATGAGTATGTGCACAGTTTAGCTCTTCTAGACCTGATGGGCATTCATTCGGGCTGTGACTGGTTTTTAACTCCCATGAATAAAGCTGCTAGGAGCATTCTTGGACTCCTCTCTTGGTAGACATGTGCATTCATTTCTCTTGGGTGTGTACTTGATAGTGAGAGTGTTGGCTTGTAGGGTAATGGATGTTTAGTATTAGTGGATACTTCAATACAGTTTTCCAAAGTAGTTGGACCAGTTTACTTTCCCATGCTCATAAAGTGTTTACCGAATAAGTGAACTCTAGCCAGAAGAGTCTTTTAAGGACTTAACTTTATCCCAGTCACTACCCTGATTAGACACACACATACACACATGTGCACGTGCACACACACACGCGCACACACACACACAGCTTTCCATGGTGACTCATTGTTATAATGTCCAAATTCTAAACTTACAAGTTGTACAAGGCCCTGCCTGACGTAGCTCCTGTGTAACCGTCCAGTCGTGTTGCTCGCCACAGCCAGCACCCACTAGCCACCAGTCACACCAGCAACATAAACTTTGGTTACGTTGCTTCTGTTTTGTTTGAAAATGCCACAGTCTTCTACCATCTAGATTTCTACACATATTAGACCCTCTGCCTGCAACATGTTAGCTTGTGTGTCTCCCTATCTATATTTCCCACTTTGCCTAGTGCATGAGTTAGAAATGTTTTCAATCATAAGGAATGGGGAAAAAAACAGACTTAAAGTGACTCAAATAGCAGTTCTTTCCCTGCAGCTCTTTGGCAGGTAAGACCCTCCCATGACATCAGAAATGTAGAAGTGGGCAGTAACTAGCATTGCTTCAGCAGTATGATGATGCCAGGGCTGATTCTGTGACATTCTATTATCTTTCATCCCAACCTTGATTACCTCATGGTCATGAGATGGTTGCTGCAGGTCCGGGCATTACATCCATCTTCAAGGCAAGAAGAATGGGAAAGGGCTAAGCCAGCCATTCCTGTCTCTTTCATGAGAAAAGTGAAATTTTTTTCAGAAACACCTCCAGCAGGCTTCTGTTGGAGTTATCTTGGCTGAACTTGGACACCTCTAGCTTCAATGAAGGCTGAGAAGCTATGTATGTTTGTACATATGTATGTATGTATGGACAGAGTCTCACTCTGTAGCCCATGCTGGAGTGCAGTGGTGCAATCTTGGCTCAGTGCAACCTCCACCTCCTGCGTTCAAGTGATGTTCTCTCCTCAGCCTCCCAGGCTCCTGAGTAGCTGGGATTACAGGTGTGAACCACTGCACCTGGCTAATTTTTGTATTTTTGGTAGAGATAGGGTTTCACCATCTTGGCCAGGCTGGTCTCGAACTCCTGGCCTCAGGTTGTCCACCTGCCTTGGCCTCTCAAACTGCTGGGATTATAGGTGTGAGCCACTCTGCCCGGCCCTGGGAGCTATTTAGCTCTTCAAGGTTCCACAGGGGAGGACAGGGGAGAAAAGGTTTGGAAATGACTGTTGAGTGAACCTCCCCAAAGTGTCTTCTCTAGTAAGCAGACTCTGACTCAGCCTCTGGTTTCAGTTTGGCCGTCCCTTCCTCTTGGAAGCCTTCCTTGATCCCTCACCTTTTTAGGACTAATTTAGATGTTTCACATCATAGTGGTCTCTAAAGTTTTCCCTAGTCATGAAGTTATTTACTGACTCTTACCTTGAGGTATGCGTTAAATCAAGCCCTTCAAGAAAAAACAGGAAAATATGTATGGCCATGGTAAAATACATGCACAGACCCCCCCTCCCCTGCCATGAAGCCTCCCTACCCCATCAGCATTTTGCCTGTTTTATTATCAAGTCTATGTGCAACCTCAAAGTGGCCATGGCTTCTTGGGGGAGTTCCTACCACTTCCCTGAATTAAATAAACTCCTAGGAAAGCACTGCCAAACTTATCCCAACATTTGTACCTGTCAAAATCCTGTCAATCCAGACTGGCTACTCCTAACTTCTTTGTTTTATTACTACTTAAAAGCTTTAAGATCCCCTCTTTGGGGGACAATCTGTAAGTTTTTAAGCAGGTAAGATCTTGGCCTTTGGACCCAGAATGTCTAGGTTCGATTCCTGACTCTGCACTTATTTGATATGTGGCTTTGGGCGAGTCACTTCACCTCCCTGGGCCTCAGTTTTTTCATCTGTAAAATGGGGATACTAACAGCACTTATTTCTCTGTGGTGGTCAGGTTAATCCTTCTTGGAAACCCTGTCACATGAAAAGCACTCACTCCACATTGGCTGCATTTATTCCCTCTGAGCCTTGCTTCCATCTACTGCCCCCGCCAGTCCCCTTTCTTCTCTCTTCCTCTCCAAACTCAGTCAGTGAAATGCCTAATCCAATCAATGCCTGAATTGGTGACGATTATATTTGCTGGGAAAATTTACAGTCAGGTGAAGGAGCTCAAACAAGCGCCCAAATCACTAGAAAGCAGCAGCTGACATGGATCGTACCCTTGCTCTGTGCCTTGCATGCGTTAGCTGGCGTGTTGCTTGCTCACCCTGGGTTGCTTCATTCTTCCCACATTTCTAGGTGAGGAATCTGAGTCTTGGAGTGATTTGTAAATTTATAGTGTTCCAACAGAGGATTCAATGCAACTTTGGCAGCCAGGCGTGGTGGCTCATGCCTATAATCCCAGCACTTTGGGAGGCCGATGGTGGAAGGACCACTTGAGCCCAGCAGTTCAAGACCAGCCAGGGCAGCATGGTGAGAGCCCCCTGCCACAGCCACGTCTACTAAAAATAAGAAAAAAAATATTAGCCTGGCGTGGTGGTGTGCGCCTGTAGTCCCAGATACTTGGGAGGCTGAGGTGGGAGGATTGCTTGAACCCAGGGGTTCAAGGCTGCAGGGACTCATGATTGCACCACTGCACTCCAGCCTGGGTGACAGAGCGAGACCCTGTGTCAAAACAAAAACAAACAAACAAAAAACAAGTCTGTCTCATTTAAAGCTTGGGCTCCTGACCATCATACTAAACTGTGTTTATGATGGAGAACGGTCAGTCAGCCCCAGAGGGGCACGAGACATTTTGGCGTTCCGAGGTGGCAGAACTGATTTGGGGGTTACCATGGACACATAAAACCCAGCTTGGAGGGTGGGGAATATTTCATCAGGTGGCTGGAGGAAATACAAGGATAGTGGAAAAGGCTTTTTGGATGCATGGAACAGCAAAAGCAAAGACACGAATTCTCAAAGCACAGGATAAATTTTGAGGGAAATAATGCTTAGGAATATAGGCTCTGGCATTGGCAAAACCCTTAGTTTAAATCCCAGCTCTGCCGCTACTAGCTGTATGACCTGGGTTAAGTTGCTTAACTTCTTTGTGCCTTCGTTTTCTTGTCTGTACAATGAGAATAACAGCGGCCCCTTTGCAATGGTTTGGCAGGATGAAATGAGATGATGCCCAAAACCTCATACAGTGTAAAGCACTCAGGAAGTGCCATCTGTATTCACCACATCACACAGACTGGTGACCTGTACATCACCTGCTCCCAGGAGATCAGGACGAGAAGAAGAGAGGAAACAGCTTTTGAGTTTTCTCTGCCTTTAGGTAAAAAAAAAAGTGGAAGCACTTGTTCCTCTTGCAGCAAACGACAGCATGAATCATGCTTTATTTATCCAGTCTCTTCCAGTCTGCCTTCTGCAACATGCCAGCATTAGCAGAATGTGGATAGGAACATGACCATTAAAAAATGAACACTCCAAGGCCAGGCGTGGTGGCTCACACCTGTAATCCCAGCACTTTGGGAGGCTGAGGTGAGCGGATCACTTGAGGTCAAGAGTTCAAGACCAGCCTGGCCAACACTGTGAAACTCCATCTCTACTAAAAATACAAAAATTAGCTGGGCATGGTGGCATGTGCCAGTAATCCCAGCTACTCGGAAGGCTGAGGTGGGAGAATCGCTTGTACCTGGGCGGCAGAGGTTGCAGTGAGCTAAGGTTGTGCCACCGCACTGCAGCCTGGGTGACAGAGTGTGTGAGACTTTGTCTCAACAATAAATAAATAAAAATGAACAAACACTCCCGTATGGGCAACATAGTGAGACTTCATCTCTACAAAAAATTGTAAAAACTTAACCAGGCACAGTGTCACAGGCCTGTAATTCCAGCTTCTCGAGGGGCTGAAGTGGGAGGATTGCTTGAGCCCAGGACGTGGAGGCTGCAGTGGACCATGATCAGGCCACCACACTCCAGCCTGGGTGACGGAGTGAGACCCTGTCTTAAAAAACAAAACAAAACAAAAACAGTCACCTTGAGTACCAGTGTACAAATATTTGACTTCAGCAGGTATTTCAGACCCTTTCCTCGGGGAGAAACTTAAAGGCTGATTTCTGAAATAAATTATTCAAGCTTAATGTCCATCCACTACCCTTTTGCTGGTCACTAACAAGACCCCAGTGCTCGGCCAAATGGGGGAGGGGAAACCAGGAGAAAAGAAAGAGGGTGTTTTGTGTTTTTTTAAGTTCACATTTTCCTCCTTGTTGAGCCAGTTGGAGTGTGGTCAACAAATTGCTTTGAAGGACCTGAGACACCTCGGTGGGTCCTTCCTGCACCGTCTTTGTGTTGGTAAAAATCAATGCTGGCTTCCACCACCAGCCCTTCTGCCCTAACCCTGCTCCCCGCTCCCATTTCCCCCTAGGAGATCTAAGGAGAATTTAATCCATATGGTTTTGATTCCCTCACTCATCAAAATGCAGTTTTCCAAGAGCCATTTGATCTCCAAGATGTTATGTGAGTGTCTTTTTGTATTTTATTTTTTCCCTTAGAAAAGAAAAGCTGATGGTTTGCCAAAAGAAAATGAACTCCAAACTCTTGGGGTCTGAACTGGGTTCAAGCATCAGATCCAGGGAAGCCCAGAGGGTTGCTGTTTAGTCAGGGGCCTCAAATGTTCTCTGCACAAGCCAGGTGAATCCAGGCAAAGTGGGGGCACTCCCTCTGCTTTCCTTCCTCGCGTGTGTTCGTGTGTGTGTGCACGTGTGTGCGTGTGTGCGTGTCTGTGTATGCGTGCATGTGTGTGCATGTGGGCATTCTACCCACTCTTCTACCCTAGAAACTGAATAATAAAGACCATGTATTAAGTACTTCCTGGGGTCCAGGCTATGTGCCTAGACCGATTGATTGATTGATTGGTTGATTTTTTGAGATGGAGTCTCGCTCTGTCGCCCAGGCTGGAGTACAGTGGTACAATCACAGCTCAATGCAACCTCTGCCTCCCAGGTCAAGCAATTCTCCTACCTCAGCCTCCCAAGTAGCTGGGATTACAGGCATGTGCCACCACGCCTCACTAATTTTTGTATTTTTGGTAGAGACAGGGTTTCACCATGTTGGCCAGGCTGGTCTTGAACTCCTGACCTCAAGTGATCCGCCCACCTCAGCCTCCCAAAGTGCTGGGATTACAGGCTTGAGTCAGAGTTCCCGGACTGTGCCTGGATTTATGATCTATGTGCTTTATGTAAATGCTTGAGTCTTTATAATCACCCTTTGAGGGAGGTGCTCCTTCCCTCCCTCCCTCCCTCCTTTCTTTCCTTCCTTCTTTCATTCATCAAATATTTATTGAGCATTTATTATGTGTCAGGCACTATTCTAGGGTCTGGAGACAAAGTGGTGAACAAGACGAATTTCATCCCTGCCTTTGTGAAGCTTACATTCTAGTTCATGTGCAGTTAAGCAAATGAGTTAGATGACTTGAAGTAGCAATCAGTGTTATGAAGAAAATAAAAGAGGAAGGTGGCAGAGAGAGCTTGTGCTCTGCTCAATTTGGAATGAGTGGTCAGGGAAGGTCCCGCTGAGCTGATTGCTGAATGTCACCAAGGATTCAGCAGAAAAGATGCAGGAGCGAGCTCTCCTGCAGAGGGAATAAGCAGGGGCAGAGTCCCAAGATGGGAGCACCTTGGGCACGTGCAGGCGGACAATAAAGGCCAGCAAGCTGGAACAGAAGAAGCAGGTGAGTGGGGAGTGGAGTCCACATGGCAGGGAAGGAAGCCAGGTTAAGCATGGAGGGCTTTGTGGCCATGGGGAAAGCCCCTGGAGTACGAGGCAGGAGAGGCTGGGATCTGACTCTGTGTTTACACCATTGCTTTGGGGGCTGGCTAGGGAAGAGGTTGAAAGGGCCTCGATAGGATACAGAAGGAAGGAAACTGGCCAGGAAGCTGCTCCTGACCTCAGGGTATGGTTCTCCCTCTCCATCCTGCCTCAGGCAAAGACAGGCTCAGATGAGTGTTGGAAGTAAAGCTCACTGCCCCACCCAACTCCACCACTTGGTAATAGAACTTAAGGAACTGAGTATTTTTCAAGGGGTTCTGGTCACAGTGGTGGTCCAGATGGAAGTTCGGAAGTAGGAGTCTAGATGTAGCAGGTGGGCTCACTGACAGATTGAAGGTGTGGGAGAAAAAGAAGAGAGACATCAAGGATAGTGGGTCAATAGAGGCCTGAGCAGCTCGTGGGGTGATGGTCCCCATTTTCCAAACAAGAAAATGGAGGCCCAGAGAGGTTGAATACCCTGACTGAGATCCCATAGGAAGGAGCAAAGTCAAGACTCCAGCACAGGACTCTGTCTTTGAAATCTGATCTCTGGCTTGTGCTTTCACGACTCATTGATATGCCCCTAGACCATGCTGAGCATTGCACCTGGGGGACAAACCCAGCACATTTCCTCCCCCAGACTTCACAGTGGCTTCTCAGGCGCTTTTAGGCCCTCTTTCCCCTTCCTGAGGGTATAGTGCCCTCACAAGAATACACGTACAGCCAGGCACAGTGGCTCACGCCTGTAATCCCAGCACTTTGGGAGGCTGAGCTGGGCAGGTCACTTGAGGTCAGGAGTTCGAGACCAGCCTCGCCAACATGGTGAAACCCCATCTCTACTAAAAATGTAAAAATTAGTCCGGGCGTGGTGGCTCACGCCTATAATCCTAGCACTTTGGGAGGCCGAGGTGGGCGAATTGCCTGAGCTCAGGAGGTCGAGACCAGCCTGGGCAACACGGCAAAACTCCGTCTCTACTAAAAATACAAAGAAAAATTCACCAGGCATGGTGGTGCACACCTGTAATCCCAGCTACTCAGGAGGCCGAGGCATAAGAATCACTTGAACCCATGAGGTGGAGGTTGCAGTGAGCTGAGATCGTGCCACTGCACTCCAGCCTGGGTGACAGAGCAAGATTCTGTCTCCAAAAGAAAAATAAATAAATACAAATACAAATACAAAAATAACAATACAAAAATTAGCCGAGCATGGTGACGTGTACCTGTAATCCCAGCTACTAAGGCTGAGGCAGGAGAATAGCTTGAACCTGGGAGGTGGAGGTTGCAGTGAGCCGAGATTGTGCCACTGCACTCTAACCTGGGCAACAGAGTGAGACTGTCTCAAAAAGAAAAAGAAAAAAAAAGCACGTTCTTTTTTATTTCAGGGCTTTGCTATTTTGAAATGAGGAGAATACACATACCATTGCTTTTCCTTTTACTGATTTTATTTTCAATCATTTGTTTGTGTCTGTTGTCTGTACAATAGGAGTTTACTAAATAATGTTGATTGACTAAATGTGCTAATGCATGCTGTGATATTTGTTTAATGGTATAGAGCTGTAGAAAGTTTTCATTCATCCATTCATTCATTCATTCCTGAGTACTATCCCTAATGTTATGCTGCACGTTAGGGGCTCAGAGAAGAACGAAAACAAACCTCTGCCCTCAAACAACTTCTAATCCCATTAGGTGTGAGTGGAGTGAGCGTGTGTGACTGCCGAATATGAGGGACAGGTGTGTAAACAAATACTTTCAATACGATGTGTGTACAAATTTTGTTGAGTACATAAAACAGGGACATTTGACTCTTGGGGAAGTTGGGAAGGTATGGATTTTATTAGAGATGGCTTCAGGGAAAGCATCACATTCAAGCTCAGATGCAAGGGACAAGGGGAGGAATCCTCTAAGAACAGAGTGGAAAACTGAAGGGGATTGTGTTGGGAGGCACATTTTCCACCTTTGTAGTCCCTTCTCCAAGTTAAGAAGGTTAGTATAGGTGGGAACAGCTGGGGGGAGGTGAGTGGGAAGAGGAGATTACTGACATATCCCCAAATTCTGTGGCTTGGAGAACTTTGGGATTCCTGTAGCCAGTTTCTGGGTTGTGGAGGTTCCCTGGTCCATATTTCTGGTATTGATGACTGTTGATAAGGTATTGATGACTATGGTAGACATGGGCTGTTTTTTCCCCAGCATCCTTTCTCCATTCTTTTGGCGCAGCCCTCATGCTTCTATAGGATCATCCCTTTTCCAGTCTCAGTCCTTGTGGTATAGCAGAGGGTCAAACCCTGCCCCCATTGGGATATTCCATTCCCTTGGCCATAGTAGCCGTGTGATCCACACCTTGCCAATCAGGGCCCAAAAGACTCAATGCTAGGATTTTCATTTGAATTACTGAAGCAGTACAATCCTGCTTGCTTTTCTGCTGGATATGATGCTGGATGGAATGTGGTCCAAGGAGCTGTTGGCAGCCACTTGGCAACTACATGAGGCTTAGAATGAGGCCAACATCAAGCGAGTACTGTCAAGACACAGAGAGGGAAGCTGGTTCCTGGTGACACCTTTTGAGCCCTGAATCAATGGATACCTGAAGCCAGCCTTATCCTAGGACACGAGCTAACAGATTGTCTTTTAGCTTTAGCGAGTCTGAGTTGGATTTCCTTTAGTTTGTATCGGGCAAAATCTCAACTAATACCATGGCCAACCCTGTGAGATGTCATTGCTTCAGGAAAACCTTTTCTTTTTCTCCTAGAAGCTTCGGTCTTAGAATGTAGAGGAGGGATGGAAGTGGGAGTTTTAGGCATGATGGCCAGGAATACAATTAAAAGGGGCAGAACATATTTGCCGCTGATTTTCTATTGCTGGTGCTATTCTCACTGATGTCAGTCACCTTAGTGTCACTCAGTGGAAGGATTTACTGCAGTGGTAAATTTCAGTGGAAAGAGTTTTGTTATTTCAGCACAAATTTTTGTTGTTAGTGGTGGGGACTTTTTATAGTTCTGTTTTTACAAATCAAAAGTAATGGTTAAAGTAGTCACTGCATTAGAGACTATTTTGATTTCAAAGGATCCTAGAAGTCACATAGTTCAACCTCATTAAGCCTCTGGTTCTTCAACAGTAAAACTGAAATCATCAGAATATGCACCTCATGGGAGCATGAGCTGTCATGTATGTTAAACTCTAATATAGACTTGTATTTACAACTCAGTAGAAATAGCTTACTTCCAATAATTTGGGTAATCTCATTTTAGAGGATCTAAGTAGTACTTCTTTACAAATTTATATATTTTAAATATGTAAATGGTTTCATGGTTCTCGCTGGGCCTCAGTTTCCCCATTTGTAAAAGGGAGGTAATAATGGTACCTCATTCATAAGGTGGTTGTTGAGGATTAAGTGAATAAAGCCCAATGCTCTCCTGACCCAGTCACTCTGTACTTTTTTTGACCCTGCTGAGTGTCTGGGAGGCTGATCTGACTCAGGTGGGTTGTGGTCACAGGGCTCCACTGCCCTCTGGTTCTGGTAGGTTTCAGCCTATGAAAAACATGAGGCTGGAGCAGGAGAACAGTGACTCTGCTAGGGTCAGCGTGAGCTGGCCATGTCTTGTCACCAAAGGCCCTAGCTCCTTCTGTGCAGCCCTCTCCAAAGGCCCTGGTAAAGGCTCTGTCTCTTTGTTGCTTCAGTCCCAGAGGTTGTCAGCCCCACTGTCACCTGTGTTTTCTCTACATCTCACCCACACCTTTGCAAATGGTCTCTCTATTGAGCTGTTCTCAAAGCTCCCAATTCGAGTGCACCCTCTGCTTCTGCTGGCCGCTGACTGATTTGCTCCCTTGACAAGACCCAGGACAGTACCTGGAGCATACTCAATGCAGTCCCTGCTGTGGTTATTATGTTATCTACAAAGCAAAAACTCACATGCATGATGGATGTGTGGTTCGACCATCAATTTCATAGTTCGAGGTCTTCTTTTCTTAATCAGATGTTGTGGTTTTACTTTCATGAATTAGGAATGGCTTTGATGAATGACTGACCCTCCCATTGAAGTGCCTCAGGAAAGAATGGGTTATGGGCACAATCTCCAATGCCCAGTCGTCACATTACACTCTTAGTCCTCCGGTATTCTCATCTCCCCTTATCATAACCCTCAGGACTCAACTATAACCCAGGAGGTTTCCCACTTGTGCTAATGTAAATTAAGCAAACTCAGATATACCCTTTTGGTAGGGTCCATGGAAGTTGTAGACTGAAAGTCTGTGTTTCCCCTAAGTTCATACGTTGCAGTCCTAACCTCCAAAATGATGATATTTGGATGTGGGGCCTTTGGGAGGTGGTTAGGTTTATTTTATTTATTTATTTGTTTTTTTTTTTGAGACAGTCTCTCATTTTGTGGCTGGAGTGCAGTGGTGCAATCATAGCTCACTGCAGCCTTGACCTCCCTGGGCACAGGTGATCCTCCCGTCTCAGCCTCCCAAGTAGCTGGGACCACAGGCATAGTGCCACCACACCTGGCTAATTTTGAATTTTTTGATAGAGATGGGGTTTGCCATGTTGCCCAGGCTGGTCTCAAACTCCTAGGCTCAAACAATCTTCCTGCCTTGGCTTCCCAGAGTTCTGGGATTACAGGCATGAGCCATTGTGCCCAACCGTGGTTAGATTTAGATGAGGTCATGAGAGTGGGGTCCCCCTGATGCAATGAGTGTCCTTTTACGAGTAGGAAAAGGGAGCAGAGTTCTTTCCCTTTCTCTCTACCATGTGAGCACACAGTGAGAAGGTGACTATCTGTAGGCCAGGAAGAGACCTCTCATCAGGGAACCAAATGGGCCAGCACCCTGGTCTTGGACTTCACAGTCTTAAGAACTGTGAGAAATAAATATCTGTTGCCTAAGCCACCCAGTCTATGGTATTTTGTTATAACAGCCTGAGCTGACTAAGATGATGTAAATATTTCATGTGCATAAGAACAACGTGAACTCTTCTGCCCTAAGAGCTCACTGTGGGCCAGGTGCTGTGTGCTAAGCACTCTACATGAATGATCTCATTCAATGACCACAGTAACATGTATGACTACTTGTATTAGGAATTGCCTTTAGTTTTTAGAAAGAAACCAGGAATAACAATGATTTAAAAGATAATTTTTCTCACACACACAAAAAGCCGGGAGCTTGGTAGCCATGGGCTTAATAGTAGCTCTGTGGTCATCACAGTCTTGGGCTCTTTTTCTTTTTTAGTGCAGGTGTTCCATCTTCAAAGTTACCTCATGGTCCAATGTGGCTGCTGTAGCTCCAGCCATTATCTCTACATTTCTGACTATGAAGGAAGAGAGGGAGGCCAAAAAAGTTGTTTTAAGTGCCAGCTCAACAAATCTCCCTTTATTACACTTTCCCAGAAACCCCACCCAACAACTCCACTTACATCTTATGGGCCAGAGATTGCTCTCATGGCCATACCTAGCCACGAGGTGGGCTGGTTAAGATAGTCTCTTAGCCAGGCTCACTGCAGTGCTTAGTAATGCCAAGGTTCTTTTCCTTTAAAAAAAAGGGAAATTAAGATGAGGCAGGTGGTTTCTGCCATAGGCCTGCTGTTGTCCTTGTTTTACCAATGAGCAACATGAGGCTCTGAGAGTCAGGCGTCTTGCCTGAGACTACATCAATAATAAGACGGACGCTGCGTTTGGATGGACATCTGCCTGACTCCAGTCTTTATTCACTAATGATAAAGTTTGCCTAAGAAAAAAGGCAGGAAGCGAAGTAGGCGGCCACACGCGAGCTCACATGTTTCCAATGCTGCTTGATGGGCACCCGCTGAATGGGCCAGAGTTTTAATCCACCTGGCTTACGTGCAAAACTGACTCACAGAAGGCTTTCCAGAGGGCACTCTCACATCGTTGGAGGACTCTCTTAACACGCTGGCTTGTCTCTCGTTCCCGGTAGACTGTAGGTGTTGAGTGGGCTGTCATGGGCACCGTTTTATGCCCAGTAGCCAGCACGGTGCCTCGCACATCACAGGCACTCAATAACTGTTTGTTGAATCCATGAAGGGAGTGAATGAGTGAGTCAACTAATGAACTTGGATATGGCTGACAGTCATGAAAGCCAGCCAACTTATTTTTCTTGGATGGCATTTACCACCAGCTGACCAATTGTGTTGAAACCATCCCTGAAGAGGTAAAATTTCACTGAGAAAACCACCCATTGTCAACCATGAGTCCCAGGAGTCTCTCTCTGTGAAAAATAGCATGTGTGGCCCCCATGAGACCTTTTTTTTTTTTTTCCTGCTAGATTTTCTGAATATCCTTTTTTTTCTGACTGGCCTATAAAATGCATTGAGAAATTATGCTAATGCTAGTATCTCTCCAACCAAGTCCTACTGAGGATTGAATCTATTTTTCAAAGACAAAACTGAGTTTTAATTTAGTGCCCCCTTGACATTTTCCCTTTCAAGCACATGAAGGATGCTTCTGCGGAGGGAGAGGTCTTGGGAAATCTTTCACGGATGGCTACGCTTCACGCCTGGGTGGAGTAACCCTCAGCACGCCAGCTTTCAATTAGAAGTAAATAAATGGAGACAGCTTTGCAGTGTGCCCGATACTCTGAAAGATCAACCCCGGGCCTCGGGGCTGCCTTTCTCCCACTGCAGCGAAAAATATTCATTTACATTTTTTTGGTGTTTTCTGAGCAGCTTTAATGTGCCAGGTTTAACCTTTAAGGCCCTCTCCCCTTCTTTCTGCTGCTTCTCCCCCAACTCCGGGCTTTGAGGATGCCACAAGCCTTGAAGCTCTTGCAGGAAACAGCTGGACCCCCTCTCCACACAAGTGGATTTTGAACTGAATTCTTTAGATGGAGGTTTGGCTCTGGTAGGATTGTGTAAAGGAGTCTTTCATCTCCCCCTCTGTGATTGTCATTCTGTTTGCAATAAGGGCAGCTGGGGATGTCTGTCCTTTGCCCATTACATCCTAAGGCAGAGGTGGATTTGGGGGGCTTGGGTTAGGATTGGGGATAGGGGATGTCTGGGGAGGGGCTCCTTGCTGCGCCATTCCTCCACATTTGGAGACCCAAGGGGAAGACCTTGGCATCATTTCGAGATTCTTCTATTAGGGAACTATATCCATTAGTTATTGCTGCACAGCAAATGACTCCAAAACTTGATAGCTTAAAACATCATTTACTCACCTTTAGCTCACAATTTTGTAGGTCAGCAATTTGGCCAGCCTCAACTGGGCAGTCCTTTGGGTCTGTGCTGGGCTGGTCTCAGATGGGCATGAACAGCTGCCAGGTTGGCTTGCAATGGTCTCAGCTGCGATGACTGGGGCTGTCGCCATCCAGCAGGCCATCCTGCTCTCGCACAATGAGAGCTGGGCTGAGATGGCTGAGGTTGTCACTGTCTAGCAGGCCAACCTGGGCTTGCTCACTTGGTGGTGGAAGGGGTTCAAGAGCAAGCACAGAAGAGCATGAAGTCTCTGGAGGCGTCAGCTGAGAACTGGCGCCATGTCACTTTTGCTGCATTCTATCAGTCAAAGCAAGTTACGAGGCCCACCCCAATTCTGGGAGTAGAGAAAATGGCTCTACCTCTTGATGGGAAAAGCTGCAATGCATTTTGGCAATTTTTGCAATCAGTAACAAGGAGTGATTTTCCAAATCTGCTTCTCAAGGCCTAGGGCCTCCATGGAAAAGCCACAGGGGCCACTGTAGGTTCAAGATTAAAGTCTGGGCTGTCCTCTTACACCTTTAACCCTAGGAACTCACTTTTATCTGCAGAATATATTGGACTTCCAAGTAAGATCTCATTTGAACAAAGGTTGCCATGGTTAAAAGACATTGAATACCAATTAGTTAGAAGTAATTGTCAGGCTCTCCCTACCTGCTTCTGACCTCTGTGACTCATAGAATTGTACTTCCTGTTTTCTGATAAAAGAGAACTAGTGCTAAGAAGTAGGAAGATTCTGGCCTTGCTCATTCACTCATCAGTCTCTGCATCTCCAGTCCTCATACAATCTCCGTGTTCTAGGCTGTAAAAAGAAGTGGAAGACAGTAATGCATAGAAGAGTGCAGACTAAAGCCAGGCTTTCAGGGTTCAGACCTCAGCTTCCTCAGTTGCAGTGTGGTCATAGGAAGGTTACTTAATCTCTCTAAGCCACTGCTTCTGCATCTATAAAATGGGGTGAGAATATCTATTGCCTGGATTAAAAAGATAATTTGTCCAGCATAAAAATTACTCAAATCATATTTACTAATTTTATGATGTAGTCTTCAAGTTCCCTTAACATTCTAGCAGATTATGTTACCTATGAAATTACGGTGGGCAGTGCCAGTTTCCAGTTGCTAGGTGTTCTGGTTTGGGATTTTTTTAGGAAGGCATTTAACAAAACACGCCTCTGCTCACTGGCCTGCCACCGAATGGTAAAATTCATCTGTTTGAGAGTCATTCCTTTGGCTGAGTACATTAAGATGTTCTTATTTGTTAATACTTAGTTTGAATCGGTTGATTAGATCATTTTCTCCCATGAATATTAAGCTGAACCCTAGGCAATGAGCAATGTGAACTTTGATGGAATGTTTTTCAGAGGAAGGGAAGATGACGTATGGGAGAGGAGAGAAGATAGTTTGGGCTGGCCATGGCAGAGTTAGGGGGTGAGGAGCAAGGAGGTTGCTGCCGGAATGAAGGAAGGGACCCCTTACGCTTCCGGGAGAAGTGCCAAGAGGCACTTGGCATGCTTTCCTGCTGTGCTTGGAGATGAGAGTCTTTGTATCTGGTGCACAAGAAAGGAAAATGCATCCTCCAGCTTCGCCCATCATGATTCTGAAATGCTTTCAGATACCCCAGTCTGTGCGGGAATATTTAAAGCCGCCATGATTACCATTTGCTATTTGACAGGAAGAAACTCTACGCCCCTGTATGAGAGAAGAGCAGGTATTTTCCTAAGCTCCCCTGGGGCACGTTTTGGTGTCTCAGGGAGGAGAATCTGCACCCTCACCCCACCTTCCTTTGGCAATGAGCAGGTCATCCATCAAGTTGGTCCTGCCCAACAGGATCTTCCAGATCTCTCGGCAGAGGCTTCCACTCCACTAGGCCTAGGCAAACAGGCTCCAGCTTGCCAAGGCCATGGGCCTGATGGGAAAGGCAGGGCAAAATGGCCCCAGCCTGACTTTTCAGATGCTGCATGCAGACTGGCGTGCACTGAGGAGCAGTGCTTCATCTTGGGATGACAAGAAGTGGCCAGGGGGTGTGTGTGCCTGGATTCCACAGGCATCAGCAAACACCTGGCTTCCTTTGGTATCAGGAAGAGGTGCATCTGGCTCTCAGCCAGCTGTCTATATGGAAATATTCCACCCCTCTTTCAAAACTGCATTTTCATATCAAAGATAAACTAGGGAACTACGAGGCCCTTATTGGAGGGAGGCTTTGTCTTTCAGAATTTGCCTTAGCATTTTTTTTTTTAACCTAGCAAATTCTCCTAAAATATTTGAGAGTTGTACTTTTTTGGTTTTGTTTTTTGGAATGTCTATCATTTGTATTAAACAAGTCATCTGTGGGTGCTCACTGTGGAGAAATCTGAGGAAGAACAGATAAGTAAGTTTTGTTTACAGTGAAAAATTGCTTATAAGTAATTTTTATTAGATTATCTATTTTTGTCTTTTCATCGTTTTCTGTTGAGAGCATATCCTATCATATATTTACAGAATTCCCTATGTTTAGGAATTTAGGGGTCTTTACAGGCTCCCTGCCCCTGCAAAAATCCCCGTGAGATGAGGCCCCAGTTGCTGGCAGTGGTAGCGGGGCGATAACTCACTCTTTATTAACTGCCTGCTCTTGCCTGTCTCATTTCTCCACTTCCTTACTCATTTCTGTTTCGCCTCCCAAATAAACCACCTGCGCTGAGATCCTGGTCTCAAGGGCTGCTCCTGAGGAAACCCAAACCCGTGCAGCTATCTACTGTTTTTGAGTGTACAGTCACGTTCCACAAGACGACTCTTCAGCCAATGACAGACTGCATATACAATGGTGGTCTCCTAAGATTATAATAGAGCTGAAAAGTTTCTGTCACCTAGTGATGCCTTGATGGTCCTGACCTGAGCAGGCCTAGGCTAATATGTATGTTTGTGTCTTTGGTTTTTTGTTTGTTTTTGGTTTTTTGTTTGTTTGTTTGTCTTTTTGAGACAAGGTCTTGCTCCATCACCCAGGGTGGAGGGGCAGTGAAGCAATCGTGGCCCACTGCAGCCTCAGACTTCCGGCCTCAAGTGATCCTCCCACCTCAGTCTTCCCAGTAGCTGGAATGACATACCGGAGTCACCATGCCCAGCTAATTTTTAAATTGTTTTTTGTAGAGACCAAGGTCTCACTATATGATACAGGCTGGTTTCAACCTCCTGGCCTCAAGTGATCCTCTCACCTTGGCTTCTCAAAGTGCTGGGATTATAGGTGTGAGCCACCATGCCTGGTTCTTTTTTCTTTTGTAGGGAGTGGGGTCTCAGTATGTTGCCCAGGCTCATCTTGAACTCTTGGCCTCAAGTGATCCTCCTACCTCACCCTCTCAACAAATGTTTAAAGAGTTAAAAAATAATAATAATTTTTAAATAGAAAAGAGCTTATAGAATAAGAATACAAGGAAAGAAAATATTTTTGTACCGTTTAAAAATGTGTTTGTGTTTTGTTTTTTGAGACAGAATCTCACTCTGTCACCCAGGCTGGAGTGCAGTGGCACAATCTCTGCTCACTGTAGCCTCCACCTCCTGGGTTCAAGTGATCCTCGTGCCTCAGCCTCCCAAGTAGCTGGGACTACAGGCATGCGCCCACACACCCAGCTAATTTTTGTATTTTTAAATAGAGACGAGGTTTTGCCATGTTGGCCAGGCTGGTCTCGAACTCCTGGGCTCAAGCGATCACCCGCCTCAGCCTCCCAGCGTGCTGGGATTACAGGCGTGAGCCACTATGCCCGGTCTGTGTTTGTGTTTGAAGTGTTATTATAAAATAGTCAAAAAGCTATAAAAAAATTAAAAAGTTTATGAAGTTGAAAAGTTACAGTAAGCTAAGGTTAATTATTGAAGAAAGAAAGGTATATTTTAAAATAAATTTGGTGTAGCCTAAGTGTACAGTATCTATAAAGTCTACCGTAGGGTACAGTAATGTCCTAGACCTCCACGTTCACTCACCACTCACTCAATGACTCAGCCAGAGCACCTTCCAGTCCTGTAAGCTCCATTCATGGTAAGTGCCCTATACAGGTGTATCATTTATTATCTCTTACACAGTGTTTTTCACTATACCTTTTCTATGTTTAGATGCATAAATACTTACCACTGTGTTACAACTGCCTACGGTGTTCAGGACAATTACATGCTGTACAGGTTGGTAGCCTAGGAGCGACAGGCTACACCATCTAGCCTAGGTGTGTAGGAGGCTCTCCCACCTAGGTTTGTGTAAATGCACTCTGAGATGCTTGCACAATGACGAAATTGCCCAATGATGCATTTCTCAGAGCATAGCCTTTTCGTGAAGCGATGCATGACTGTGCACCATGGCTGCCTTGACCAACCTCGGACTCACATACAGCTTTTCAGGAGCTCTCTTGCCTAGTGTGGATTACTCAGAGGTTGGGGCTTTCCTGATTCACTTAGGCTACGTTTGGGTGTGCCACCTGGGTTTGGCAACTTAACTTTCGGCCTCCAAGTTTCTCATCCTATACTAGACTTTCCCCAACGCCTCCTTGTTACTAATGGCCAATGCTTGGCCATTAGTAACGACCAACCTCCTGTAACCTACTGCCATTACTAATGGCCAACCCTAACCCTAACCCTCCTTTTCCTCCTTGTCACTTTGCCCCTGAGTTAATCCTCTCCTACAATTCTGCTATCTCTTCTTTGTTTTTTTCTTATCAAAAAATCTTTAGCAGCCTTAGCCTGAAAGCAGGAGGCCCCAGGCCATACTGTGATCTAGGTGAAGGGTTTCTTTGGGGATTCTATTTACCCAGCTCTGAAAACTCTGCTTTTTCTTGTAATCCTCCCTGGAAAGAATTTTTTTTTAATTAGGTTGTCCTCTGAGGTGATGTCTTCTCCTGGAAGAGAGAAAAATAGTTTTCTTTGCAAAGCATTGACATATATTCTTTAACTTTTCCTTTCTCCTCCACCTCCCAAAACTTGCCAGTTTCAGGGTCCAAAGTTCCGGACCCCTGACAAAGCATGCACCCACTTACAGATGGAATACATGATCATTGGCCCAGGGCCTGATGCTGTCCTCGCTGAAGGACATTTGTAATCTGGTGACCTTAGTCTAAAGACATGAGCTTAAAGGTGGGAATATGGGGCACTGTGGCGGGAAATGTTTGTAGTGACCTTTCAGGAAACAATATTCACATTTTGACAGGAGGATGCCTTGGCTAGCTTTCTCCCTTCCTTCCTTCCTTCCTTCCTTCCTTCCTTCCTTCCTTCCTTCCTTCGTTGCTTCCTCCCTGCCTTCCTCCCTCCCTGCCTTCCTCCCTCCTTCCCTTCTTTCCTCCCTCCCTCCCTCCTTCCTGTTTCCCCCTTCCCTTCCCTTCCTTTCTCCCTCTCCCCCTTCCCTCCCTCCCTCCCTTCCTTCCTTCCTTCTTTCCCTCTTTCCTCCCTCCCTCCTTTCCTCCATCCTTCCCTCCTTTCCTCCCTCCCTCCTTCCTGTTTCTCCCTTCCCTTTCCTTCCCTTCCCTTTCTCCCCCTCCCTCCATCCCTCCCTTCCTTCCTTCTTTCCTTCCTTCCTTCCTTCTTTCCTTCCTTCCTTCCTTCCTTCCTTCCTTCCTTCCTTCCTTCCTTCCTTCCTTCCTTCCTTCTTTCCTGCCTTGTCAAGAGGGGTAGTATGGTTTACTCTACCAGTTACTAGCTCTGTAATCTTGGACAAATTACTTAATCTTTCCATTTCTCTGCCTATAAAATGAGGTTACTAATAAGATTGACCTCACAGAGTCTGTGAGGATTAAATGAGTTAGTATCTATGCCATGTATAAGGTAGTACCTGGCAAAGAGTAATCTTTCAAAACATATTTGCTCTTTTTGTTAATTCATTCATAAAATAAATAAAACACCTACTGCTTGACAGGTCGTATGGCAACAGGGCGGACTAAGCCCTGAAGAGCCTAGTGAGGGAGCTAGTGTAGAATATGGCTACTCAAGCTGCCTTGAGATGGAAACCGTAATTTTAAGTTTTCTTTCTTCGTTACATTCAAAAATTCAGCCTATTTTAGCTGGGAAACTGAGCACTGTTCCAGGAAGCTGTCCCTGATAAGGGCAGCAAACATCATCTCAACTCAAGAGTGCCAGAAGGAAGGAGAGCAGAGCTAGGCTTCTGGTAGCTGATGATTGGGCACTGGTTTAAATGACTCCCAAGGCCTATTGAGAAAGAAGATAACAGAGAGGTTCTAGAAGGGGCTGGAGTGGGGCCTGAGGCTCTGGGATGGATGTCCATGAAAGGGGTTCAAACGGTAATGGGTGGACAAGTGAAGGGGTCCTGCAAGGACGCTAGTCCCAGGCTCAGTGTTCCCAGCTGCTGGCCTCACCTGCTCTGGAGCAGGTGCAGCAGGCTGGTTAAGAGTATGGACTCTGGGGCCTGGCTGTGCGGGTTCAAATCCCTGCCTCCCCATTAACAAGCAGCGGCCAACTGCATCTTCCAAAGATGCCACAGCTCATCCCACGGACTCTTCTCACAAGGTGGCTGCCACTCCTCCCACCAGAGGAGGATGTCTGTGTCCTCTCTCCTTGAATATGAGTGGGGGCTCGTGACTCCTCTGACCAAAGGACTACGGCAGAGGGGATTCTATGTGACTTCCAAAGCTAAGTCATAAATGATCTAGGGTCTTTCTGGCTCTCTGTCTCTACCTGGGGACACTCACGCTTGGAACCCAGCCACCATATTTTAAGGAAGCTGAGGCCACATGGGGAGGTACATCTAGGCATTCCCGCTGATAACCGTTACTAGGCCCTCAGGCAACAGCCAGTATCAATCATCAGACTTGTACGTGAAGGAGCCTTCAGATTATTCCAGGTGCACACTATTGAAATGTCTACCTCATAGCAATAGTGACTTAATATATGTAAATAATTTAGACATGGCACCAAGTAAGTGCTATGAGTTCGCTATTAAAATTGCTGTTATTGCTGCAGTTGTTACGATCACATGTATTCCATGTGGTCTGCAGGCATCTGCAGGGTGGCCCCATCTACAGAGGGCTTTCCCAGTACTAGCTGGTGACACAGGCCATGCCACCCCTGACAGGCCAGGTGCACTCTACAATGCCCCAGGTTACCCATGACTCAAAGAGGGATGCTGGACACGTAGTAGAAGAAGTCGGGCTTTCAGAGCTGAACTTGTTAGGGGGAGCCAGAACTGGGCAGAAGTGAGAGCCTTGGGTGGGACAGTGGTCAACGACAGCAGAGTACACTTATGTTTTATTTTTAGAGACAAGGTCTTGCTATGTTGCCCAGGCTGGTCTCAAACTCCTGAGCTCAAGGAGTCCTCCTGCCTCAGCTTCCCAAGTTGCTGTGATTTCAGGTGGGAGCCACTGTGCACAGTAGAGTTTGACAGATGCTCAGATGGGCCAAGCTTGGGTGGTAAAAGCCTACAGGAGGGACTTTCATCTTAGTCCTAGGGGGCCATAAAAAAGGGTATCAGAGAAAGTTGAGTAGGAATTGCCCAGTGAAAGAGAAAGGAAAGGGGATTTCAGGTGGAGGGTTTTGTGCAAACAAAAGCGTGATGGGGAGAAAAGATTTCATTTCTGAGGATTTGCAAATCTGAGGGTGCTAAGAGTCTACAGAGTGACAGGTTCAAGGGCATTCTATAGAACCAGTGGTCTGCACTCTTCAAAATTCCAATATCATGAAAGAGAAAGAAAGGCTAAAAAACGGCATTAGATTAAAAGAGAAAATACATGCATGTACACTAAATGTAATGCCTGGTCCTAGACTGGCCCCTGGGTAAGGAGAAGCGGGAGTGGTACAAACGACATTATCAAGACAGTTGGAGGCATTTACATATGAACTATGTATTAGATAACAGGTCAGAATAGTGCATTTTTGGGGGTGTTGATTTTGAGGGGGAGAGAGTAGGGGAGAGCCACCTGGGGTGCTGGGTATTGGTACTTTCATCTGGGTGGTAATTACACAAGTAGGACTTGAATATTTAGCTGAATGTAAATTATACATAGTAGAAAAATAAACATCGATATTAAATACAGTTCTATTTTCTCTTATATAAAATGATGTCCTTTTCTAAGGAAATGCATGCTGAAATACTAGGGGTAAGTGGGTGTGATGTCTACAATGAACTCTCAAATGTTTTAGGGGAAGACGATATTTATTTAGACAGCAGAGTGATACAACAAATATGGCAACATGTTAATTGGTGAAGCTGGGCAAGGGGTAGAAAGGAGTTCCTTCTATTCTTCAATTCTATAAGTTACTTCAAAATAAAAAGTCTGAAAAAAATGAATGGAGAAACAGAACGTGCAGGCTGGCGGGGGGAGGGGAAAGAGGGAAGTCTGGAAGTCAGGCCGCCGCCCGTTTTATCGGAAGGGACATGGAGTTGTAGAAAGGCTAAATGGCTGGTCAGGGGTCAGCGAGCGATTAGTGTGGGCTTTGTGCCCCTGACTGTACTTCTGAGACCCACGTCTCACCTCTTTCCAGTCAACCAAAGGGTCCCAGGAGGGAGGTGTGAGTGTTAATATATGGCCTCCGATGTGGAGAAGACCTCAGGGGTGTAATTTTACAGAGCTCCTATTATTTCAGGTTATCACTAATGTGAGTTGTGCCATGAATTCCCCATGCACGGCCCTGAAATTTGCCCCATATGTTTGTAAAGGTTGATTACATCTTTGGGAGCTTTTTTCTAACATGAACAGAAGCTATTAATATATAGTTGCAATTGTTGCAGCTCATTGGGACCAAGTGTCTTTTCTGGTGTGTCATAAAAGGGCTCTGTACCTGATATCTGAAGGCAAACAACCAGGTACTGACAATCTATTGATTTCAGCTGATGTGTAATGCCATCATTTCTTAGATAAGAAATTAGGAGAAAATCTCTTTCCCTTTCCAAAGGAGAGCAACTTAGTAAAGAGTAATGGAATCCTGGTTAACTATGGGGCTAGGCTTAAAAAGGAGTCCCCACTCTCACACATTTTAGCAGCAGTATAAATTGGTACAACCACTTGGAAAAACTGTTTGACAGTAGCTAATATAACTTAATATATGCTGGGCTAGGTGCAGTGGCTCACACCTGTAATCCCATTTTTAGAGGCCAAGGTAGGTGAATCACTTGAGATAGGGAGTTTGAGATCAGCCTGGCTAACATGGCAAAACCCCATCTCTACTAAAAATACAAAAAAAAAAAAAAAAAAAAAAAAAATTGGCTGGGCAAGGTGGTGTGTGCCTGTAATCCCAGCTACTTGGGAGGCTGAGGCACAAGAATCTCTTGAACCCAGGAGGCAGAGGTTGCCGTGAGCTGAGATCACGTCCAGGCACTCCAACCTGGGTGACAGACAGAAACTCTGTCTCAAAAAGGAAAACCCGAACTAACAACAACAACAAAACAACTTAATATATGATGAGTAAAAGCAATTCCATGCTTGTGCACTTAATGTAAGAGAAATAAGTATGCATGTTCACCCAAAAACACTTTCAGAAATATCCATAGCAGCTTTATTAATAACATCCCCCAAACAGAAACAACACAGAAACTGTGGTGTGTTCACGTATGGAGTACTACTGAGTAATGAAAGAGAATGAAATACTGAAATATGCAGTAACATGGCTGAATGTCATAGCTACATGAATACCAAAGAAAACATTCAGGGTGATTCTATTTAGTTGCAGTTTAGAAACAGGTGAACTGAATCTATGCTAATAGAGGTCATTTTAGAGGGTGTTGATTTTGAGGGGGATAGAGTGGGAGAGAGCCATCTGGAGTGCCAGGAACGTTGATGCCTTCATCGGGGTGGTGATTACACAAGTAAAACTTGAGTATTTAGCTGAATGTAAATTATACATAGTAGAAAAATAAACATTTTACAAAGATTTCTTCCCACTGGTAACGTTGTCTTGAGGGGCTGAAGAATGGGACATCCCAATGACTGTGCTTGATAGCAGCAATCTGGGGTTGGTTGTGTCCTCAACCCCATTCTACAATGGTCAATTGCGTATGCTCTTGCCCACGTATGCTGGGCAACAGTCACCAGTCAGCCAAGGCTCTGTCAATGCCTGTGCATTAAACCCGTGCCCTCAGGACTGCTTCCACCTGGAGGACAAAGGCCGAGGCCACACAAGCTCTAGGACAGCAGGCAGCTTTTCTCAAACGTCAGTGTGTAAAATAATCACCTGGTGATGCTATAAAAATACTGATTCTAATCTAATAGGTCCTGGGGGGGTCCTAACATGTGTTTCCAATAAGCTTCTAGGTGATGCTGATGCTGCTTCACCAACTTTGAGTATCAAGGCTCTGGAAGCCTACAGGCCAGGGTAAGATTCTAGGCTCTGCCATGTATGAGCTCTGTAATCTTTGCGGGTTTTTTTGTTTGTCTGTTTCTTTTCTTTTCTTTTCTTATTTTATTTATTTATTTTGTGATGGAGTCTTACTCTGTCACTCAGGCTGGAGTGTGGTGGTGCTATCTCGGCTCACTGCAACCTCTGCCTCCCGGGTTAAAACAATTCTTGTGCCTCAGCCTCCCCTGTAGCTGGGATTACAGGCCTGTGCCACCACGCCTGGCTAATTGTTATATTTTTATTAGAGATGGGGTTTCACTATGTTAGCCAGGCTGGTCTTGAACTCCTGATCTCAGGTGATCCGCCCGCCTCAGCCTCCCAAAGTGGTGGGATTACAGGTGTGAGCCACCTTGTCTGGCCTGAGCTCTGTAATCTTTGCCAAATTACTTGTCCACTCTGAACCTCAGTTTCTTTTTCCATAAAATGGTGGGGGTGTGATGGCTTAGCTGGGGTGGAGTGGGGAGGGACAGGCAAGGCACCCATCTCCCAGAATGGTGCAGATTAAGCATGATAGTATACATAAAGTGTTTAGCACAGTGCCTGCCCTATAGCAAGCACTCACTAATTGATAACTCTTGTTATATTATTTTTAATAAAGAAGAAAGTCTGGGTCATAATTTGGAGAAAGGTGAGTGAATGTAGTTAATGAGGGCAGGAATGAATGAGCACTTCCCTTGTATCTTATCTAGGAAGGATATTTTCTCTTACTTCTTTTTCTTCCACTTCATCCCATCATCCTTTCCTTGAATTCATTCCCTGGGTCTTCACTATCAAGATAAGATGTGTTTCCTCTTCATTCTTCCTCCCACCCCAAGCCACCTAAAAGCTACCAAAGCTGGAAGAACTCAGGCAGAACTGAAGCTTGAAGCCAGGCAGATTGTCAGATTGTGCCCGGAGGTGATATCTTTGTTAAGGAAACATCCTCCCCACCTTGGCTGTTTCTAGCGGGGCGGGCTTGGCCCTTGAGAGTAGAAGTCCACGGCTGGGTCTCCACGTATGCCCACGCCCAGCTGCCCTCCTCAGAAACCGCCCATGCTTCTCCACACACAAGGCCCCTCTGGAGGAAGACATATGTTTCTCAATCTGTGGGGCTGTCAGTTGGCATCTTTTTCAAGAACTGAATTAACTTGTCGTCCTAGAGGAAAAAAAGAGAAGTGCTTTGTTTTGTCTGTAGGGTAACAGGCCTGGACTGGGTCCAAATTTGGGGGTGCTCCTCTTTCAGTTGGAGGTGAGGGAGCCATCTGATTGGAGCCTTGAGGCTGGGGGAGCTCTAAGTCACAGTTTGGCTCAATTCTATAAAGTGACATTGTGTTTAGTGAGTGCCAGGCACAAAACCAGGCACCAAAGGCTCAAAAATAGTGAAACAATGGCACTTACAGTAGAGCAGGGAGACAGAAGAGAAGCAACTATAAAGTCCTAAGATAAATGCCTAGGTAGGGATGTACATGACATGCAGAGAATGGGGAAAGACCGGAAGGTGTGGCAGCCAGTCTTCAAGATGGCTCTCAATGAGACACACTGCTTGACATTCATGCCCTTGTTTAGGCCCTTCCTGTGTTGAGTCTGGGCTGGCCTATATAACCAACAGAATGTGGTAGAAGTGACTCTGTGTGACTTCCAAGGCTAGGTCATAAAAGGCCTTGCAGCTTCCACCTTGGTCTCTCGGAATGCATGCTCTGGGAGAAATCAGCTGTCATGTCAAAAGTCTGACTACACTGAGGCCACCATGCTGTGAGGAAGCCCCACCCAGCCATGGGAAGGCATCACAAGAAGACACAGAAATACCATCTCCGTAGCCAGCTTTTCCACCCATCTCACCCAGGCAAGCGACAGGTGTGTGAAGGAGCTGTGTTGGATGCCCAGTCCAGTTGAGCCTTCAGATAACTCCAGCCTTGGCTGCCATCTGACTGCAACTGGCTGAGAGACCCCACATGAGAAACTTTCAGTGGAGCTCAGTCAGCTCACAGCACCTCAAATAACCATGAGCAATAAGAATAGTTGTGTTAAGCTGCCAAATCTGGGTGGTTTGTTACACAAGGACTGATAGAAGGAGAAGGGTTTCTGGTAGAAAGGATGATGAGGGAGGGAGTAGAACAGTAGATTTCTGGATGGGGAGCAGCATCCCATGAAGAAGTGCATCTTGGAAAACCACAAAGAAAGGAAAATCAGAATAGGCTCTTGAGGAATTAGGAGCGGTTAAATATTAATAGAGAGCAAAGGCCAGGCAGAGAGAAGTGAGGAGAGCACTGGGAGAAGTGGGCAGGGGCCAGACCTACGGATTCTGCACAGGGATTTAAACAACATACCATGTGGTTTGTGGGAGCTTTGTATTTACTTAGAATTTTGAGAGGTGAAGATGTGAACTCCCCCTATAAATCTCCCTATGGCTGCTGCTATTATTGTCTTCAGCAGCTGCGACAAAAACCACTCGGGAGACTTGGTGAACACAAACACTGAATGGCCTCGTTGGCTCAAAGAAAGAGGGGAAAGGGCTAAACACTGTTCAGAGTTCTTCCACTGCTTTCCCCAAGTCTGGGAAATGTCGCGTGCCTGAGAAGTCCTAGATTCCATTTTAGCAGCAGCCAGAAACTACCTTCCCTGGATTGATGATTTATCCACAAAGTACCTGCCCAGCAGCACTGGGAAATATGTGATTTAAATTATGCTAGCATCAAGCCAGGTCCTCCCTGCAGTCTCACTGGGGCCTATTTCCACCTGCAACCCTGGCTAAAAGGGAAGAGCCCAAGGGAGGACAGTCCCCATGGCTGTAGTTTCTCCTCTGCCATGCCATCTAGTTACCTTCGTAGGCTTCCACATTCTCTACTGTAAAATGGGGACAGTAATGCCTATCTTACCCTTGACTGGAGAATATTAAATGAAATACTGTGATTCAAGTAAGCAGCAAAAACCCCACGTACAGGGCCCACTCAGCAAATGGAGGCCATTGTTAATATCACTCTTGCCTTGGTGCTCTGGTCTTATACCCTGAGTCTGCTCTCGAGGTAGCTGATACAGAATAAAGGCGCTGTCCTTGGCCAACATAGCAAATGGATTAGGCCATTCTTTGTCCCAGCATACAGATGGCCTCACAGTCTCCAGCAGCCACTAATATTAATTAATAGCGCACATTTCTTGAGATCTCACCATGCTACAAATGAGTTTTCTCTTGTAATCCTCATAAAAGTCCTGCAGAAACATTTTACTTTTGAGAAAACTAAGGTGGAGCAAGGATAATCTACTCAAAGCTATGAAGCCAGGAAGAGCTGGGACTGGAGTTGGAACACTCCAGAGCCTGCTGCTTAACCACTGCCCCGCACTGCCTCTCAAAGGAGTCTGCCCTAGAAAGGAGGAGCACAGGATGAAAGCACACACCACCTCCCATTGTTCTCAGAAACTTAGATGAACTGTACATTGTCTTTGTTTAGGCATAGCCCGTTCAATTAGCATGCTGGTGATTTTATCTTTTCCTACTAAGTCCAAGTGTTAAAGCAACAGAAGGAGGGCTCTTTTAATCCCAGTTCCCCATAATTACTAGTGAGAAATAGCCTCAGAAAACGCCATACCGTGTTTTGAGGTTTTGAGGAATTATCTGGAGCTTACACTAGAACATTAAGTCAATGAGGACAGGAACTCTGTTTTCCTTACCTCTGTACTCTCTGTACTTAGAGCAGTGCCTGGCCCATAGTAGATGTTCAATACATATTTATTGAATGGGTGGGTACAGGGTCTACTTCTCCATTAGGCCTAATAGACACAGTGCCTGAGGCCCAGATATTGTTAGGGGTACATGATAGCGTTGTTATTTTCCTTAACAAACAAGAGAAAAAATAAGTATAAAAAAAGTCAATACATAACAATGAATCCAGCCTAGAAAATATTCTTTATGCCAATGCAGTCATAAAATATAATTTTTATTTTTTTTTAAGGAAGTGATGGCCAACCTAGCCAGGAGAATTCTAATGCAGTCCTGAATGAGTGGGGCTTCTGTGTAAATGCCCAGTTGGGTACAGGGTCAATCTTAGACAAGATCCATTTCTTCCCATCTGTGCTTTAGGAAGTAGAAGTGCAGAGCAGGCCATCTGTGACACCACATGTACCCAGTGGCTCATTCCTTTCATGTCCACAGCCTCCCCACAAGGATGTCCTCTCCTTTGCACCAGGGATGATTGGACCAGTATGCAACCCTGACCAGGGACAGCCAATAGGAGCTGCTCAGGAGCACAGAGCCGGGCAGGAAATGCTGTGCCCAAGAGGTGCTACAATGAGCAGTGCCAATCCAGAAGGACTGAAGCTGAAATATGAGGAAAGAATCAGTAAATAGTAAAGAAGCTAGAGAAGACAGTGAAATGGAGACAGTGACTGGGTTGTGAGAATTGTGGAATGGAGTGAGGATGCCTCAACACTCTCTGCACTTTGGGCTAGCTGATCTAGTTCCTGTGTGGACTCCAAACACAAGACCCACCTGCACTTACTGAGCACCTTCTATTTTCTAGGCCCTGGGCCAAGTGGTTTATATATATATCACCTCATTTAACCTCCCAACAACCCTATAGAGGTGGTTTTATCTTTATCATACTTATCAAATGTGGAAAGGAAGCTTAACTCATTTGTTCAGGGTCACATAGCTAGTAACTGGAAGAACCAAGCCTCAAAAACCCAGCCTGTTGGACTCCAAAGTCCACAATTTAACCAACAAACCAACTTGCTTTGTCAAATTCCAAAGTCTATTCCAGACTCCAGGAAGCTCAGCAGTTCCCCTTTCTTGGTTTCTCTTGAGATCCCTGTTATCAGTATGTTATATGTGTCCTTGCAATTCACTGGAGTAATGGCTTGAGGTAGTCTGAAAATCTGTTCTTTATCTGCAAAAGACCAACAGTCCAGAAGGTCAAGAAAGAGAGAGGACCTGGGGTAAACAACAGGTAATAAACATGAAACACAAAAACAAACAGAAAAAACTGGTGAGGAGCTGTATATTGGTGAAGAGAAGCAGCTCCAGTTTGCCGGGTCATGGTGAGAATGAGCTTCCAGTAGTCAGAAAGAGGCCAGATTAGGGAGAGTCCAGAGAAAAAGACCAAAGAGGGTTGTTCTTTCCCCCCCATAGACAAATAGACAAGGGGCTTCAATGGTAAGAAACAGGAGGAGGTATGTACAAAGCAGCATTTAAGAATGTGGTTGGCAGAGCCAGGATGAATTTGCCACAGAGAGGGAAGAAGCAAGAGGTTACTTTTACAGCAGTAGGAGAAAGATAACCAAGTGTGAACTTTGATGGTGGTGTGGGGAATGGGAACTTTGATGGTGGTGTGGGGAATGGGAACTTTGATGGTGGTGTGGGGAATGGGAGGTAAGCCCGCTGCATGGTAGAGAAAGACTGCACAGGAATAATTAGAAGAAGGCAGAAAGGGAACCAGAGGGAGGAACCATCTGTGATTATGTCCAGAAAATTAAAATCTCAGTGGCAGAGATTTCTAGTTGTCCACGATATCCTTTTGCCCCTTCTTATAAAAGCTCATAGTTTTTAGCTGGGTGCATGACTGCCTAAGTAAGATAAAGGCTATGTTCTCCAGCCTCCCTTGCAGTCTGGTGTGGCTATGGGCCTGTCTCCTGCAGAAACAGATCTGCCCTAGTGTCCCTGCTGGACTCTTTTCACTGTCTGGGAGCTCAGGCAGGCTCTCACCTAGTGACCACAAGATGGCTGCCATAGCTCCAGTATCGCATCTCACTGGGTAAACCAATGGGAAACAACATCTGCCTTTTTCCCAGCACCCACTGTGAAAACCTCATTGTGTCTCATTGGTTCTGAATGAGTTACATACTCACCTCTGAACCAGTCACTGTGACTAGGGAAATATGACTTGCTGATTGACTGAGGCCTAGACCACAGGCTCCACTCCTAGAAGGAGGGATGACACTCTAGCCAGATTCTAGAGTCAGAGTGTAGGGCAGGGTGAGTCCCCAAAGAAAAACGGAAGGTGAGGGAACTATGCTGGGGAGACAACAACAAGATGTCCTTAATAATAGTGTTAAATGCCCTCACACTTATTTCCTCCTAGGACCCTATTTGCTGAGTTACTTGTACACAGCACATACTGAGAGATGCTGGACCTTAGAAATATAAGACATGCGTAATATCTCTGTAATTACACCTTCTGCTTATTTTTTACAAATGGGCCATTCGAGTTAGGAATGGTAGCAAAGAGAAAATCTCCTATTTATTTATTTATTCATTTGAGACTGAGTCTTGCTTTGTCACCCAGCCTGGAGTACAGTGGTGCAATCTTGGTTCACTGCAGCCTCAACCTCCTAGGCTCAAGCAATCCTCCCACCTCAGTTTCCTGAGTAGGTGGGACTACTAGCATGCACCACCACACCTAGCTAATTTATTTTTTATTTTTGGGGGTGGGGGGGGTCTCGCTTTGTTGTCCACCCTGGTCTCTAACTCCTGGCCTCAAGTGATCCTCCTGCCTCAGCCTCTCAAAGTGCTGGGATTACAGATGTGAACCACCACACCTGGCCAAAATCTCCAGGGGAGATGGGGCCACATGGTTGATGAAAACCTAAGAGAAATTCTATTCTCTTAGATATTTTTATTCCAAAACAGATGAAGAGTTTGCCAGATTTTATGTATTTTGGGGAGAAAAGATAATAAGACCCCATAAATTACCCCAAAGTGTCCTTAATGACCTTTCCATTGCCTCTCAAGTACCCCTGTAGCCTCCTTGATAGGAATCGATTAGGAGTCTTCATTCTCCTCTTATCACTGACGGCACCTCTGGGGAAAAAAAGGCTCTGCCCTTCCCTCCCACTTGCTGTAGGGATTAATGTCCAGATAAGATCCTAACAGAAAGAAACAATTTGGGTTCAGCTGTTGTGAACTAGTGGGGCTAGGTGGCCAGCATTTAAGATATTATGTCCTGGGCATGTGTGAATTGATAATATCTTTATTGATTCTGAGGAGTTACATGACAATAAAAGCATGTTCAAAAATATTTATCACAGAGTATTGTAGCTCACCGACTCCATTTTAAAGTTTACAGAAGATAAATCATAAATGCCGTTCTGGATTAATATTCTACATTTTCTCTTTAAAATAAATAAAAAGATTACAAAAAATGATAAGAAAACCAGTAACAATAACACTGAGTCCTTTCTGTAGGCAGGCACTCTGCTAAGTACTTCATATGCATTATCTTGTTTTGTCTTTACAATCATATAATGAGGAAGGTAATATTATTGTTCACATTTTACAGATGAGAAAAATTGAGGCTCGGCTGGGCGTAGTGGCTCATGCCTGTAACCCCAGTACTTTGGGAGGCCAAGGCAGGCAGATCACTTGAGGCCAGGAGTTAGAGACCAGCCTAGCCAACATGGTGAAACCCCATCTCTAGTAAAAATACAAAAAATTAGCTGGGAGTGGTGGCAGGCACCTGTAATCTCAGCTACTTGAGAGGCTGAGGCAGGAGAATCGCTTGAACCTGGGAGGTGGAGGTTGCAGTGAGCTGAGATGGCACCACTGTACTCCAGCCTGGTGACAGAGACAGACTCCGTCTCAAAAGAAAAAAAAAAGAAAGAAAATTGAGGCTCAGTGAAATTAAGGAACAAATTCAAGACTATATAACTAATAAGTAAAAGAGTCACGGCTGGGCATGATGGCTCACGCTTGTAATCCCAGCACTTTGGGAGGTCAAGGCAGGTGAATTACTTGAGTTCAGGAGTTTGAGACCAGCCTGACTAACATGGTGAAATCCTGTCTCTACTAAAAATACAAACATTAGCTGGGCGTGGTGGTGCACGACTGTAGTCCTAGCTACTTGGGAGGCCGAGGCAGGAGAATTGCTTGAACCCAGGAGGCGGAAGTTGCAGTGAGCTGAGATCATGCCATTGCATTCCAGCCTGGGCAACAGAACAAGACTCCATCTCAAAAAAAAAAAAGAGATTTTTTTTTTTTCCAGCAGATGTGGGTCTCACTCTGCCACCCAGGCTGGAGTGCAGTGGTGCAGTCATAGCTTACTGCAGCCTCAAACTCTTGGACTTGAGCAAACCTCTCACCTCAGCCTCTCCAGTAGCTGGGACTATAAGCACACACCTGGTTATTTTTTTTCTCTTTTCTTTTCTTTTGTTTTTTTTTTTTTTGGCCAAGGTCTCACTCTGTCGCCCAGGCTGGAGTATAGTGGTGCAGTGGCGTGATCTCAGCTCACTGCAGACTCCACCTCCTGTACTCAAGTGATCCTCCTGCCTCAGCCACCCGAGTAGCTGGGACTACAGGCATGGACTACCATGCCCGGCTAATTTTTGCATGTTTTGTAGAGACGAGGTTTCACAGTGTTGCCCAGGCTGGTCTGGAACTCCTGGGCTCAAGGGATCCACCAACCTTGGCGTCCTAAAGTGCTGGGATTATAGGCGTGAGCCACTGCACGCAGCCTATCAGAGTCAGAATTTCAAATCGGGTCTAGTTTCAGTATGTGTGTTCTTAAAATTACCGTTCTATACCCTACCACTTAATGATACAAGCTTTTCTCCCCCTAGTTACCTATCCCATAGGGATGCTGGGTGAATCGAATGTACTAAAATGTGTAAAGATATCAGACACTTCCCAACCTGCAGTGACTGGGCCATTGGAAGCTGTAGGTTTTGTTTTGACCAAACTCGTTGTTTATTGTCACCTTTGACTTTTGTGGAGTGGCATTGCCAGAGATCCCTGATGCTTCTGTCTCCCTTGAGTTGCCAGACCAGACCCAGTGACATGTACCAGGCTTTTGCCAGCTCTCGCCCCCCACTTATAAGGCAGGATCCAGGCTTTTTACTGAATCTTCCCCTAGTAAGTATTTATAGAAGTCATTAGGGTGCCACGTATGTGCTCATAAATGTGAACAGTCAGTATCTCCTGGCATAAACCACTCTATTTCCTTTCTCCTGCTCTGGCCTCCTTATTCTGGGCACCCTTGGTATATGAGGTACCACTGCTGCTTTCCCTGTACAATTGGGTACAGTTGTGCCTGATGCAGGGCACTGTGACTTCCCATCTCTGCTTTGCTGGTGCCCCCCAAGGACCTGAAGCTGCTGTGTTTTCAGGAATCCTCAGTGGGCAGGAGTCCTCAAGTGTCATCCCCCGTATAGTATAGTAATCTGTCGGAGAGCATGAGGAATTTGAATAAGATATTTTGGGTAAACTTTACTAAAGTGTAGTATGTATATAGAAAGAGACATAAATCATAAGTATTCAGTTCCATCGATTTTTCATAAAATGAACCCATACATGTAATCAGCACCAACTTCAAGAAACAGAAGACTCCCAGCACCAGAGAGGCTCCTTTGTGCCCCCTTCCATTAGCAAGGGTAGCCCCCCTTCCCCAGGGTAACCACTATCCTAATTCTTTGTTTTGAAATGGAGTCTTGCTCTGTTGCCCAGGCTGGACTGCAGTGGCGCCATCTCCAATCACCGCAATGTCTGCCTCCCAGGTTCAAGTGATTCTCCTGCCTCAGCCTCCCAAGGAGCTGGGACTACAGGTGTGCACCACCACACCTGGCTAATTTTTTTGTAGTTTTGGACTTTTTTGTATTTTGTATTTTTTTGGTAACTTACAATTTATGTCTTTTTCTGTATATGGATGGGTTTTCGCCATGTTGGCCAGGCTGGTCTTGAACTCCTGACCTCAGGTGATCTGCCAGCCTTGACTTCCTTAAGTGCTGGGATTACAGGCCTGAGCCTCCGCTCCTGGCCCCACTATCCTAACTTCTAACACTATAGATTCTGGTTGCCTCTTTTAAAACTTGATATAAAAAGGAATCATATAGACTTTTTAAAATCTAGTTTATTTTGCTCAGTATTATGTTTGTAAGATATAGTTACATTAGTGAATACAGCTGTAGCTTGTAATTTTCATTTCTGTGTAGTATGCCATTGTATGGATATAGCGCATACAATGTTTAGTTATCCATTCTAGTGTAGATGGGCATTTGGGTAGTTTCCAGTTTGGGACTCTTATGAATAGTGCTGTTGTGAACATCTTTGTGCATGTCTTTTGGTGAACATATGCAAGCATTTCTGTTGGGGATATATACATATGTGTGTGCATGTACGTGTGTGTGTGTGCACATGTGTGTATGTATAAATTGTTGCCAGGTCATAGGCTATGCATATATTTAGTCAATACTGCCAAACAGACTTTCTTTCTTTTATTTATTTATTTATTTATTATTATTATTATACTTTAAGCTCTAGGGTACATGTGCACGACGTGCAGGTTTGTTACATATGTATACATGTGCCATGTTGGTGTGCTGCACCCATTAACTCATCATTTACATTAGGTATATCTCCTAATGCTCTCCCTCCCCTCTCCCCCACCCCATGACAGGCCCCAGTGTGTGATGTTCCCCACCCTGTCTCCAAGTGTTCTCATTGTTCAATTCCCACCTATGAGTGAGAACATACGGTGTTTGGTTTTCTGTCCTTGCGATAGTTTGCTGAGAATGATGGTTTCCAGCTTCATCTGTGTCCCTACAAAGGACATGAACTCATCCTTTTTAATGGCTACATAGTATTCCATGGTGTATATGTGCCATATTTTCTTAATCCAGTCTATCATTGATGGACATTTGGGTTGGTTCCAAGTCTTTGCTATTGTGAATAGTGCCTCAATAAACATATGTGTGCATGTGTCTTTGTAGCAGCATGATTTAGAATCCTTTGGGTATATACCCAGTAATGGGATGGCTGGGTCAAATGGTATTTCTAGTTCTAGATCCTTGAGGAATCGCCACACTGTCTTCCACAATGGTTGAACTAGTTTACAGTCCCACCAACAGTGTAAAAGTGTTCCTATTTCTCCACATCCTCTCCAGCACCTGTTGTTTCCTAACTTTTTAATGATCGCCATTCTAACTGGTGTGAGATGGTATCTCATTGTGGTTTTAATTTGCATTTCTCTGATGGTCACTGATGATGAGCTATTTTTCATGTGTCTGTTCTGCCAAACAGACTTTCAAAATGATTGGACCATTTTACACTCCCATCGGTGATACAAGTATTTGGATAAAGTTGTTATTGTATTATGGTTCGTTTTTTTCTTTGTCCAGATGTCCTTCAAAACTTAAGTCCTGCTCAGGCCAAAGGGTCCCCTCTCCATGAGTCTCTTCAGTGTATCAGTTAGAGTTTGTGGTTACAAGCAACAGAAATCAACTCTAGCTAACATGTAGGAGATGCTCATACAATGACAGAAGGTAATTTTCCAAAAGGAAATCTGGATGTTGTTAGAATGGGAAATGGATTCTGGACTAATGGATAAGACTTGGATAGGAACAGAAACCAAGGCAATGTTGGAGGCTATGGCATGAATCACAGCAGCAGTCTCCAAGCAGGAACCTTTCTGTGAGCATGTCACCCTGCATGGAATGGCCTCACTCTTGACCTTTCATTATACAGTAGCCCAGGAAAGAAAATCCAGTGGCCTAAGCTTACATGGTGGACCTGTTCTCCAACACATTAAGCTAGAGAGAGGCAGGGACTGTGCCTTTGAGTTCTGTAGTGGGATATGATCCCATCCCATGATGCAGTACTTTCTCTGCAGATCTCATTAACCAAAAATGAGATAATTCCCCCAAAAGTAATCCAGAATGAAAGATGAAGATTTCTGGAAAAATCAGAATATAAAATGAGTGCTGGGCAGCCAAAGAAAAAAGATGGCTATCTACCAATCTAAGAGAGATATGCATACGAGGAGTAATGACCAATAGGAAGCCCAGTCACATTTTTTTTGGTAGCTGGGGCTTGGTCCCCAAACTGCAACACAGACGACTCTGGTAGCTCAATTGGACCACATGGAACATCCTTGCTTTTCTAAACTTGTGTGTTAATTTTATAGGACTGCTGTAACAAATTCCCATGAAGTGTGTGGCTTAAAACAACAGCAATGTGTTCTCTCACAGTTCTGGAGGTAGAAGCATGAAGCCAGGTATTGACAGGAGCATGCTCCCAGGAAAGGCCAGAGGAAGGATACTTCCTTGACTCGTCCTTGCATTTGGGGTTGCCAGAAGTCCTTGGGGCTCCCTGGGTTGTAGCTGCCCTGCTTTGATCCCTGCATCTGTCTTCACATGGCCTTATCTTCTGTATATTCCTCTCCTCTTCTTACAAGGACACCAGTTGTTGTATTTAGGTCCCACCTTAAATCAGTATAACCTTTTGTTAACTAATTATATCTGCAAAGAGGCTATTTTCAAATAAGATCACATTTTGAGGTTCCCAGTGAATACAAATTTTGGGGGGATGCTATTCAGACTGCTATAGCAGATTCAGTTTCAAACCAGAGAATTTGGTGAGCTCTGATTTCTTTAATTCCTCCTACCACTTGCTGATACCCAAGTCTAATGTTTTCTTGCATGCTGGCTACATGGAAGAAATGGAAGCTATGAATTACAATCATGGCCTGATCTTTTAATGCATTATATAACCCCACTCTCCTTCAAAGCTGATCCACTCAGATCCCAGAATTGACCAGATTGGTATGATTCAGTGGTAAAGAGAAGAGGCTGTAGTGTAACGGCCAAGACTGAAACCCTGGTTTGGGCTGGGCACAGTGGCTCACACCTGTAATCCCAGCACTTTGGGAGGCCGAGGCAGGCGGATCACCTGAGGTCAGGAGTTCAAGACCAGCCTGGCAACATGGTGAAACCCCATCTCTACTAAAAATACAAAAATTAGCCAGGCATGGTGACAGGTACCTGTAATCCCAGCTACTTATGAGGCTGAGGCAGGAGAATCTCTTGAACCCAGGAGGCAGAGGTTGCAGTAAGCCAAGATCATACCATTGCACTCCAGCCTGGGCAACAAGAGCGAAACTCTGTCTCAAGAAAACAAAACAAAATACAACAACAAAAAACCCTGGTTTGACCTTTTTATTGTCTGGGTGACACTCCTTGTGTCTTGGCTTTCTTATCCATAAAATGTACTTGATGAAAAATGTACTATTTCATCTGGCTGTAGTAGTAAAAGTTAAATGAGAAAATGGATCTAAGTTCTTACTCGGTGCCTGGTACAACATAAGCACTAAGTCAATGTTGTTATTAATTTGTGTCTTCCTGAGGGAAGTGGGTATGGGAAAGGAGGCTTAAACATGATTCCCCCTCAGAAAGGCCTGATGGAGTTTTAATAAAAAACTTGTGGCTTTTTTCTCCCTGCAGTCTTTATGGCCCTCCTCCCTCCTACCCTAGTCCACGGGATGCCAGGCTGGAATAGAAAACCTAAGAGGAGACCTCATGGTATATGCGCTCTCCTTAACAATCAAGGCTTTGTTACTAGGCCAAGCTTAAGGCTCCTGGCTCTGTTTTCCCATAGGGCGAATCCTCTCCCAGAGGCTCTCTGAGCCCACGTGCAAAGACATTTCAGAGGCCCATCCCATCCATTTACCAGGCACGCCCACATGGGCCTGGGGCCCTAGCTGAGGTCACTGCTATGCCTAGGAACAGCTGAACAGGCAGCTCAGTTATCTCTTGGGCTGGAGACAGCCTGGCTGGGGCACCTGAGGCTGGAGCAGATCCCCGAGGTTGTAAATCAGGGCATGCCAAGATCATCCTCGGAAGAGGATTTGGGCTTCTTTCTGTCTGAAGGCTCTGGTGCCCTGGCTTCATCTAGGGGATGGCAAATAAAACTGGCTTCTCCAGAGTGACACAGGGCTGGCCGGGGGCCAAATTGCTATTGATTTTTCTTGCTAGGGTCTGAAGCTGAGATAGGAGATGGCTTTTTGCTTCAGCTGTGTGGACCAGCTCAGGAGGAGGCGGGGGGTTGAGGGGCAGGTGAGGGGTGAGAGGCTCCTTTGCAGGAGCCTGGGCCCCTGGCTGAAGTCACTGGAGGAGAGGGCACATGTCAGGAGCAGAATAATGACTCTGCAGTCATCATGTGTCATGTGCAATGGAGGATGACCGTGATGGCCCTGCTGCACTCCAGCCAAGGGTCCAGTGGGCTTTTTGTTTTTTTTGTAGTTTGCTGAATTATCTTTTAGTGTCTGACTTCACAGTAGGAAAGGGTTTGATACCTCCGACTGCTTTTCCTCTTCTGCCAGGATGATGGGAGCTAAGCAGAGCAGAACCACAAGCTCCGTGTTCAGGCTGGCCGCTGTGGCAAGAGTGCAAATGGGGGCTTGTGAAAGCGGTATCTAAGTATTTAAACATTATCCATCCCACTACAAAAATGCTATGTAAAATAAGTTCTACCCTCCAACTTTGACAAATGTATCTTCCTAATGCCCTGCAACACCAGGAGGGACTTTAGATTTCTCGGGCTCCTTGGTCCTCCACACCCAAATGTGATCTTGCGGGGAGAGCACAGCCCCTGACTCCACCCACTCCCCTTCTGTTCCACTGCTGGTTCCATTTTGCATTGTGAAGAACGTCCCTCACTCATGCGTGCTCTCTCTCTCTCTCTCTCTCTCTCTCTCGCTTGTGGACACTCCAGCCTGCATATCCATGTTTCATCCCCACTGTCCTTCAAACAGCTGCCCCTAAGTCAACTCTCAGACTTGGGTGCACATGCTGGTGGGCAGGTTTGGACTTCCAGCAAAGAAAGAAGGGAAGAGGCCCACACACATTCTGGAAACAGGATTAGAGCTACTTGGGTAGAGAAGTAAGGATTCCAGGCACCCAGACCAGGACTTAGAAGCAGGAGGGCATGGGGCTTAGATGGGTACATCTCTTTGGTCCCATGGATTCCTTAAACATCTGCCCCTTTGAGGAGGCACAAAGCCAGACGGGATCCTTTGAAGTGGGAGGCCAGGGCAAGACCATTGCTGCCTGATTCAAAAGGCTGTTCTGTCCATGATCACAACACCATGAGACTCCAATCTTGTTCCACGATCACAATACCATGGGCACCGTGAGATTCCAATCCTGTACCAGTATGGAAACTGTGCTTCATGGTAGAGGGCATCATTTCTGAAGTCTTGGGGAGATGCATCTTTGACTTCTCTTCCTTCCAAAGAACAGTTCCCTGGGATAGCAGGGACTGCCTTGGAATTAGGAAAATGAGAGCAGATAACAGCAACTGCAGGGTCCAAAGCACCCCAGCCCTGACCCATGCCTTCTTTTTGGCCTTCCCTAGATCAAGGTTCCCTCTGAAGGCAGTTCTCAGCTCCACAACCCATGTGTTTTCTGTTGTTTCCTAATCCTCAGCTTGGCAGGCCCCCGAGTGCTGCATCCATATTTTTGTCTGCTCTTTTGTCTGATGAGTTTCTCCCTACATGCCTGAGCTGGCAGCAGCAAGCCTGCAAAATGAAGCTACTGCCCCTTCACAAAAAGATTCATCATGTTCTTCTTTGAAAAAGCCTTTGCAGCCTTCATTTTTCTCCCTCTTGCCCGCCATCTCCCTCTTCTTTTGGTTCTATTATATATATATTTTTAGCAGCCTTGGTGTTCCCTGCATTTTTTTTTTTTACCACAAAGTTGACTGTTATGTAACAGTCTCATGGACCTGCCTCCCAGAATCTGAAGTGTCTGTTGCTATAACTACAACGCTCATAAATTCAGCCTCCCTTAAAATTATGCATTTTCCAAACTCCCCAAGTAGAGACTCAGAAGGGTTGGGTTAGCTGGATTTTTAACCATAAAATTCATGTCTAGACCCCCAAATCTGTACTGTATATTTTTAAAACATTTATAAAGGGACCTGGGTTTCTTTTCATTTCTGCAGACAGTTTAAAGGATAAGTTTTATTTCTGCATCTGGAATCACAGACTTTCTCAACTCTCCAGGAAAGAGGTTTTTGCCATACTACCAGATCCTACTGAATCATACTACCAGAAACCCACTGAATAGCAGGGAAGGAGAGGAAAGGTGTGACTTGGAACTAGCCGGCGGTTTTTGTGCCCAGTCTGTTTTTCCTGCAATGCCTTGGGTTTCTGATTTGAGCTCCGTTTCTGGAACTCTGTGTAGGAACCAGGTCATGTATGAGAGGAGCTTAAGGGGACCTTGGCAACTGGTAATAAGTGAAGGCAAGCCTGTTCTAAAAGAAATAAGATTGCTGCTACTTCAGGAACCAGGAATCCAATCACTACCCTCCATTCCTGCTGCCACTGTCCGGATCTAAGACGCTGGCTTCTCCTCCCGGGCATGCCTCGGTGGCTTCTGTGAGACATCTGTGCCTTTCCCAGTAATATCCATTATCCTCCTCTTTCATAGGGAACCTCAATTTTGTTGGGGATGGCAATGTACCAAGCTAAAAACTACCTTCCCAGCCTCTCTCAGAGATGAGGGTATGTATTCATTATTCATTGCTGCATAGAAAATTACCACAAACCTGGCTGCTTTAAATAACATACATGGGGCCAGGAGCAGTGGCTCACACCTGTAATCCCAGCATTTTGGGAGGCCAAAGTAGGCGGATCACTTGAGGTCAGGAGTTCGAGACCAGCCTGGCCAACATGGCAAAACCCCATCTCTACTAAAAATACAAAATTAGGCAGGTGTGGTGGTGCATGCCTGTAATCCCAGCTACTCAGGAGGCTGAAGCAGGAGAATCACTTGAACCCGGGAGGCGGAGGTTGCGGTGACCTGAGATTGTACCGCTGCATTCCAGCCTGGAAGACAGAAGGAAACTCTGTCTCAAAAAAATCCAAAGAACCAAAAAACATACATGGCCAGACATGGTGGCTCATGCCTGTAATCCCAGCACTTTGGGAGGATCGTTTGAGGCCAGAAGTTTAAGACCAGTCTGGGTAACAAAACAAGACTCTGTCTCTACAAAAAAATGTAAATATATTTAAACACACACGCACACATTCTTATTATCTTACAGTTTCCATGGGTCAGGAATCTGGGCACAGTTCAGCCATGTCCCCTGCTTCCGGGTCTTTCACCAGGTTGCAAGCAAGATGCCAGCCATAGCTGGGGGCTCAGCGGGAGGTTTGATTGAGAAAGGATCTGCACCCAGGCTCACATGGTTGTTGGTGGAATTTGGTTCCTGGGAGGGCTGTTTGATTGAGAGTCTCAGTCCTCACTGGTTGTTGGCTGGAAGCTACCTCCATTTCTGGCCATGCGGGCCCTTCCAACATGGCAGCTATCTTCATCCGAGTGTGCAAGCCGAGAAGGCAAGAGAGAGAGTCTGCTAGCAAGATGGAGGTTATAATCTCTTGTAACCTAATCATGAAAGTGACAACTCATCACCTTTGCTGTGTTCTGTTGGTTAGAAGCAAGTTGTTTCTAACCACCATATCATGCTGCTGTTGTTTGAGCTCCTGGGCTCAGCCATGCTTGAAGTCCTTCAATCCCTGGACTTTTCAGTTACAGGAAACAAGAACCCTTTTCCCCCTTTTTTTAGCTGGAGTCCACGTGAGCTGAGTTTTCCATCACTTGCAACACAAAGAGAATATTCTAATACAGTAGGCTTCTATAAATATTTGATGAGTGGATTTAAAGGAAGTGCTGAAGAATTGATAAGCAATTTTAGAACTCTGAAGGCTCAAGAGCCTAGAAATAACACCCAAGGGTTGGCAAACTTTTTCTGTAAGCAGCTAGCTAGTAAATATTTAAGACTTTGCAGACCACACAGTCTCTGTTGCAACCAATCAACTCTGTGTTGTAGTGTGAAAGCAGCCCTTGACATTACAGAACTGAGAGTGGCTGTGTTCCAATAAAACTTTATTTACAAAATCAGATAGCAGGTGGGATTATCCCACAGGCTGTAGTTTGCTGACCTCTGCCATAAGCTACTGACAAGTGTGAGAAGGATTGTTAAGTATTTCATATTGAAAAAACATCTGAGCAGACTGGTGAACTTGGGGGATGCTACTGCAAGGTTAGGTGAGGTTTCTTCTCAATGTCTTCATATCTGTTAGTCCTCTTCCCTTTTCCCAGTCCTCTCAGTGTCTGAAAGACTTTGGTAAAAGGGAGGACATCCAGGTCCTTGGTGGCTTCACATTCATCCCACCCTCCTACCCTGGGTTGGCCACAGTTGTCGTCATCCCCAGCCTTACTTTGTTCTCTTCCCTTCCTCTCATCCTCAACTTTTTTCTTCCTTTCTTCTTCTCTTCATTCATGAACATTTGATTCCTTCCTCCTTTTGCCCCTTCTTCCATCCAGATAGCAAGGGGGGTGTTCAGAAAGAGGAGAGAGAGGAAGCTAAAGAGAAAAGTAAATGAAACAGCCTCCTTCCCAGGACCTCCATCCCGAGTCTTGCAGTGGGAGTGAAGAAGCGTCTGAGCTGTCCTTCAGGGACGAGCAAGGGAAAGGACCCCCCCATGCTGGGGAGAATCACATGGTGAAATGGGCATTCCTGTGGGAGTGGGGCCTTTCTCCTAGAATGTAAGCTCCAGGAGGGCAGGGACCATGTCCCCAGTCCATCCCTAAAGTCTGCTGCAGTGCCTGCACTCACATCTATAGCAGAGTTGCTGAATGAGTCAGTGGGCAGAGCTCTTGCAGCTGGTGTTCTGAGTGATTTCTCAAATGAAGGCTCACTTTATTTTCAGGCTGCTAAAGACTCTGCTTCCTTAGCTTAGCTCCAGGCCAGCTGCAAAGACTCCCTAAGCTGGAGGCAGGAGGGGTGATTCTGTCCTGTGTAATCTTTTTAAGTGACTTCTTTGGGAAAGGCTTTGCATGCATTAAACACTGGGTTGGCAGAGTCTTAGACATCTTTCAGAGGCCGTGTCAGGCAGCCACTACCAATAGGGACCACGCGAGGCTGGGTGAAAGATGGATGAGGGATTATCTCCTCTCTGTGGAGCCAAGGAGGGGCAGAGCCGAGGGCTGCTACAGCACAGTCCTCGGAGTGACCAGGCCCCTCATGGTTTCCAGAAAACACGGAGTGTTCCTCCTTCTCCCTCAGGCACAGTGTGGCCTTGCAATCAGGAACACAGGTTTGAGACCTAAATGCCTCAGCAACAACACTACCACCTTCTCTTATTAGCTGTGTGACCCCAAGCAGGTTCTGTTCCCTCTTTGTGCCTCTGTCTTCTTCTTTATGAGTTGAAACACTGACGGTGCTGCAGACTTAACATTTTCATATGGGGTTCTGTTGTGAAGTCAGCTGGAAGTCCAAAGTACCCTTGAAAAATGCTTTAAATCACCCTTACCTTTGGTCTATGAGGTTTTTGTGTGTGTGTGTGTGTTTTTGTGAGGCAGAGTCTTGCTCTGTTGCCCAGGCTGGAGTGCAGTGGTGCAATCTGGGCTCACTGCAAGCTCCGCCTCCCGGGTTCATGCCATTCTCCTGCCTCAGCCTCCTGAGTAGCTGGGACTACAGATGCCTGCCAACACAATATAATTTTTTGTATTTTTAGTAGAGATGGGGTTTCACCGTGTTAGCCAAGACGGTCTCGATCTCCCGACCTCGTGATCCACCCTCCTCGGCCTCCCAAAGTGCTGGACTTACAGGCGTGAGCCACCGTGCCCGGCCCGGTCTATGAGATTTTATGTTATCTACAGCTCTTAGAGAAATTTCCAGGCCCACTAAAGGACCCAATGGGAAGTCTCTGTGCAAGTGTCTGGGGAAGTCAAATCATTCAGTCTTGCAGACAATTACCAACCCCTGGCAGTGGCTGGTGGTGGAGTGAGGACTTCTCAGGTGTTCTTCTTGCTTGAAGGCTTTTCTCCATGCCGGTTTCATAGCTTCTATAATCGTCATACATGTGAATAATTGTTTTGTTTGGAATTGGAAAGATCAAAGAAAGAGTGGTGTTGCATGGGCGGGGAGTGGAGTGGGAGTTAGAAAACTTGAAAAGCCTCAGAAAGTTGTCCCATAGATTAAATGAGATACTGCATAGTCCATGTGTAGGGCAGTGGTTGGCTGAAAGTAAGTGCTCGATAAAGGATAGGTTTGGGTCTAACATTATTATTATTATTATGTCTTTGGAACCTCAATTCTGCCTGGCCTGTAATTATTTAGAGAACATAGTGGATGCTGTCAGCCCATCACCTGCACTCCACCCTTAGGTCCCTTTGCCGTTTTCAGAAAGGCTGGCTCTCACTCCTGCTAGCCTGCACCTGAGTCTCTGTCGAGGGGGCTGTCCTCAGGCCACTGGAGCCAGTGGAGAGCAGAAGTGCCTGGGAATTTATGGTCTACCCAGCTCCCTCGCCCTGATCTTGCCAGTGGGGCCAGCTCTGAGGCTCAAGCCACACTGTCCCCAGCACTCCCCTGCAGGATGGAGGCAAAGGTACCCTCTGTTTGCCTCCTTGTTCCCCAGTTCCATCACCTCACTTCCTAATAAGTCACTTTCACATGAACCCTCATTTCCCACTCTGCTTTTGGGAACGTGGTCTAAGAAAGAGAGGTGCTGGGATTTTCCATATTGTGCGGATGGAAACCAGTGTGGGGAATAGAGTGGGGAGGAGAATAGAGAAAAGGAAACACTGGGAAAGAAAGGGACAGGGGGAATCAGAAAATGGGGTGGGGGTGACTTCAGGCATTATAGAAAGCACACCAACCCAGACTTGACAAATGGAGAAACTGAGAACCGAGGAAAAGGGGCTTGCCTGAGGGCAAATGACATTGCTAGACACAGAACTTGGCTGGTACCTGGCTCACGAAGGTGCCTGGTATGTATATGTAGAATGAGAGAATTGAATGGGTAAGTGGCCAGGACTGCAGTCCTGTCCCCTGAGCCAACGGGCTCAACTGAGGCTTTGGAGAACATTTTGCCCTGCAACATCTGCCCCCCAGGTGCCTGAGCCTCCTGGCAGATTAGTCTCTGGGTATCTGCTCCCCGCACACCTGGAGGCCTCTGGTTCTGGGGTGCCCTGGCCAAGGTCCCAGGGTGGGCACATCTATATGACCTTGTCATTGGCCCAAACACGTGGGGAGGTTCTCTCTTTTTCCTTCCTTCCTTTGCCACAAAGGCATTTTCAGCATCATCAGAGATCATCTGTCCTGAGCTCCTCAAAGTTTGATCTGCACCCAAACCTCCCAGTTGTTCAAATGCAGATTCTGATCCAGTGGGTCTGGGTGGGCCTGAGAATCTGTATTTTGAGCAAGCGCCCAGGTGAAGCAGGTGCTACTCATCTATGAACCACACTTTGCAAGGTTCTAGGAATGTGGCTTTGTTTGCATCGCCCCCTGGTCTCTTTACCCACCCTTTAAGGCTCAGCTCCAATGTCACTTCCAATTCCCTCTTGAGTCTTCCTCATTTTTTTTAACAGGAAGAGATCTTTTGCCATGTCACTTTTTCTGTGCCTCTTAGAACATTTAAAATATGCTCCTTATGGCATGATTATTTATGTCCTGGACTGTGAGCTCCTTAACGGACTTTGATTTCATTTTGTAACCTTGTGGCACCTCTTTTGCTCTCTGGTACATTGCAGCAAATGGTCACTTGCCGGTGCCAGGCACTGGGCTCAGTCCCTAGTGAGCATTATCTGGATAATCCTCAAATAGTCTTGTGAGGTAGGTATGAGTATCCTGGGGCTCAGAGAGGTGAGGTGAATTGCCTGAGGCCACATAGCTAGTAAGTAGCCAAACCCGTTAAATCCATCTGTCAAGCCGGGCACAGTGGCACACACCTGTAGTCCCAGCTACTTGGGAGGTTGAGGCGGGAGGATCCCTTGAGCTTAGGAGTTTGAGTCCTGTTTGGGCAACATAGCAAGACCCTGTTTCTAGAAAAATCATTTTAAAATATTACAAAATCCAGTGATCAAAGCCCAAGCTCTTATGCATTTTGTATTTGTTGAAGGAGTGGAGAAGTAAACGAATAAATGAATGGATGAATGAATGTGTATTTCAGATGCAAAAATTGATTCTGTGTAAAATGCTCCACTTGAAAGCTCGGGAATGCACAGATTTTAATTTGAGATGGGACTGATTCTCCCCGAATCCCTCTCTCCTTTCAGTCCCAAAATTTCCATGAAATTCTTATTCATAATTGAGACCCCACCCACAAAGAACAGGAAACTGACATATTCAGCCACAGCCATTACACTTCTGAACACCCTCGGGTTTAGTCCCCAACATCTCATCTGTCACCAGATAGGATCTCCCTCCCCCAGAGTATGAAGGGAGAGCTCCCTGCCTCCTGGGGGTGGAGTGGGGGTGGGTGCTGGAAGGCAAAGCTGCCTTTTAGAAAAGCGCAGCGCTGATGTGGAACCAGGCAGCTGTTGGCCTTTATTTCACTGGAGCAGCTTACCTCAGATCATCTCCTCAATCACAGGCCCTTAAACAGCTTCTGACAATCAATTCATATCCCTGCTGCTGCTGCTGCTACTGCTGGGAGGTGGAGGAAAAGAATTACCGTATTTGCCTGTGTATAAGCAGCAGCTTTCTGGTGGCCAGTGACTCCCTGGCGTGAGCCAAACTGCTGCCCCTGTGGGAGGATAGCACAGGCAAAGTAGCTGACATTGATGGAGCCCCTGACATGGGTCAGGGGTCCATGTAAGTCCTTCCAGGGCCTCATCTTGAATTTTCCCCACATTCCTGCCACTCTCCCTCTCTCTGATCGGCACACTCCAACCCCACTGGGCTTTCTCTGTACCTAAAATAGACCAAGTTCCTTCATGCCCCAGGGCTTCTGTACTTGCTGCTTCTGTTGGCTGAATACTCTTCCCCAGATCTTTGCCTGCCAGGCTTCTCCCCTCCAACTGGGTATCAGATCCCAAGTTACCTCCACAGACAGCCCCTCCCTGGCCACTTTGTCATGGGCAGCCTTCTCCTTCCTGCACCATTGTCCTGTTTTATTTTCTTCCGAATGCTTATCACTATTTGGAAACCTGACTGTGTGGGGGTGCATGTGTGTGTTGGTCTATATTTCCCCTTAGAATATAAACTCCATGAGTGCAGGGGCCTGTCTCGTTTACATCATCAGCTCCTACTACCATGCCTGGCAAATAGTAGGTGCTGTATGTGGCTTGCTGAGTGAATTAAGGCAGAACCCCGTAAGGATCTCCATTGTGAAGGTAGGAAAGTTCAGAGAAGTTAAGTGACTTACCCAAAATTACACAGCAGATAGGCCAACCCAGATGTGTTTGATTGCAGAGAGAGAGGAGGTATGTAGTCAGACTCCCTCCCTGTCTGGGAAGGAAGGAATTGTGCCCGGGGTACCTAAGCATGAGTCCTTGTTTTCCTTCTTATCCCATTTTCTCATCTGGTCCTGAAAGAACAGGTGACATAGTGGCTCACGTTTAATGGCTTTCTATGTATTATCCTGTTTAGTGCCCTGAGATCTTTTTATCCCCATTTTATGCATAAGCAACTGAGCCAAGGAGGCAGGTCACCTGCTGAACCACATCAAATGTCAGCTTGTTAGTGGCCAAGAGCAGGGCTTGCCACCCCCTCCTTGGTTTTCCATTTCTAGGATTGTCTTTGTGGACCGAGCGCTGTGGGGAAACCAGATCATTCTTCTTAGGCCCAGCTTGCTGCTAATGATGAGTGGTGGAGCAGGTGCTGTGCCCCAAAATAGGGGGCATGGAAATGGGGGAGTGAACAGAGTGGCTAGGGAGCCTGGGCTTAGATGGCAGGTCTGCTGCTCACAAGCTGTGTGAGTCTTCACTCTGAGCTGCATTTTCTGCACAGCCTCACCTCACAGGGTGGTGGTGAGGACTGAGTGAGATCAAGCATGGAAAGGTCAACAAGTGCCCGGCACATGGAAAGCACTCAGCAAATGGGAGGTGTGCTCAGTTATCGGGCGCACTGAAGCTGATTGCTGGAGCCCTGGAATCACAGCGTGGCAGGCTGGCTTCCTTGACTTCATTGCTGTGCCCCAGACTTCCCGGCCTCCTACTCATCCTCCAGGAATCCTCCTTCAGGGAGCTCCTGGGACCTGGGATTAAGTGCCCCTTTCTGCTTCCAGGCTGAGCTTCTCTGTTGGAGACATTTAACAACATCTATCTGTCTTTTTTGTCTTCACCTTCCCCGCTCAATCTATGCCTCCAAGCCAGTACCTGACACATACATAGTAGGCCCTCCATAAATATGTGGGTAAAGAATATCAGAAAAAGGGAGCAGCTTGGGCAAGGGCAGAGAAGCATGAGGAAGCATGTGTATTTGGAAAAGCAAGCCATTTGGGTGGGAGGCGGGTGGGAAGGTGAGGCTGAAAAGGCATTTGGGACCAGCTCACAGGGGCAGCTGGAGACCTGCGAAGGAGTCAGGACCTGATGCAGGGGCGAATGATGAGGAGGCCGGTGAGTGGTGCAGATCAGAGTTTAAGAAGGCTGTGTGAAGGAGGACCGTGGGAGTTGAGGGATGGAGGGGAACGAAGGAGAGTAGATAGGAAACTGTTGCCAGCCAGGGTGATACTCAAAATATTTAACTACTGGCACCAGATCAATGAGACAACTCATAGGTCATGAGCATCAGCCAATCAGAAGGGGCTGGGTCAGGGTCTTGGAGGCCCCTGCTGCACTCAGCATTAACCCTTCAGTGCCTAGTCTGTGGCGATCTGTGGGATTGAAAAGAGGGCCTGAGTGGCCTGGGTGGGGGAAGCCAGGGACTCAGGCCAGTGGATATTTACCAATAGGTAACGGAAATAGTGCAGTACTTTAACAACGATGGTGGCCATATCAGTGCACATATGCTGATGGTCAGCCCTGACTGGTGCCTTGGTCATGGAAAGGAAGAAGCAGATATCTGTGAGATAGTTCAGAAAACATTGACAGGAGAGCGTGGTGACTGCTTTGATTCCCATATTGTTATAAGAAACCTGCTTTGTTCAGAGCTCTCTAGGGTGGGTGGAAGGGGTGATGTCACCCTTTGACCATGTTGGTTGTTTACTTCTGTCTGCTGAAATCCATGCGTCCTTTTCCTTTTTCTGGTACCAGTACCTCAGTCCTCTTTGGAGAGAAATTCTCCTCCTGCTTTTTTTTTTTTTTTTTTTTTTTTTTGGCTCATCACTGCAGCCTTGACCTTCCCAGGCTCATTTTCCCAGCTAATTTTTCTATTTTTTGTAGAGACAAGGTTTTGCTATGTTGCCCGGGCTGGTCTCGAACTCCTGGCCACTCAAGCTATCCTCCCACCTTGGCCTCCCAAAGTGCTGGGATAGTAGGCATGAGCCACCGCACCTGGCCATTCTCCTGTTTTTAGTCCATCTGGCCCCAGGGTACAGTGTCACTCAAGTCTGGCCCATCAGCATTTCCATCCACTGGACAGAGCAACTGGTTCAGCAAGGGGTCTGTGATCCGGGTTGGCTTAGTGAGAGTCAACCCTAGGAATGTGATTGGAACTTCTGGCAGAAAGAAGCCAACTTTCTACTGGGACTGCTAAACTGGAAGATCTAAACCTGGAGGTATTACCTGAAAATGAAAGTAACACAGATCAAAAAAGGGCTGAGCATCAGAATTCCCGACAAAAGAACTTAAGCCCCTGGATCCAGCAATGCCTGATGCCTACCCTCGACTTTTAAGTTACTTAAGCCAATAAATTTGCTCTTTTTCTGGGAGCCAGTTTGAGTTGGGTCTTCTAATACTTACCAGTCCAGTACTCTCCCTTGTGAATTACGAATTGAGACATAAAGACGGAAGCCTATTTATATTGGCTTAAACTAAGAGACCACAGAATACCAGGTTGAATGGCCATGTGCTCTCCTGAGCACAAATACCAGAGACACAGAGAGAGGTTGCAGAGAGGAACAAAAGTGAGAGAGAGATGGAACAGATAAAAAGATAGAGGGGAAGACGAGAGACCGTGTGGCTTCAGAAAAAATAGGAAAGGCCTTTTCTCTACCCCTGGGATCTTCGTGGTCTCTGCTTCTGAACCCGCAGGGAGGCTGGCTACATTTTCTGCCCTCAGTTCTTCCCCCAGCTCTCATATCTTCCCCAAAATTGGCCTCCTGGACTTGAATTCATTTGAGTGGATTTCTTGCCTCCAAATAATTCACAATCAACACAGCAGCTGATTGGATAGGAGAAACAGGGAAAAGAAATATACCAAGGATTACATCAGAGATTATATCATGGGGAGAGGAGAGGGAGGAGCACAAGGTTGCGGGTGGGGGTGACCCAGAATTAAAGCCTGTTAAGGCCTTTTTATGTGCCTAAAGCCAAGCCTGCTACAAATACTGCAAATTCCTCTCTCCTGGAAACCAAAAGTCCATGCAGCTCAAACAACCGGAATCCCACGATCCTGCCCTGCATGGATGCTCAGAAGGTTGTTGGTCGGCACATGGCTGTATTTGTGCTGATCTGACCCTGGGGATTAAAGGTTTCACTTGTTCGTGCCCTCAGTCAGCGTGCTGGAAGGTCACCATCCTCCTTTTGATGGCACCCCCTGCCTCATTTCCATCTGCACCTGTCAATCTCACCACACTCAGCAGCGTCTTCCTGGCCTCAGTCTCTCATGCCTTCCATCACTGGATAAAGACCTAGTCACAGCCTCTGCTGCAGCCTTGCACATGTGCCCTGGGCACCACTGTTCCCACAACCAGGGATGGTGTCCTTGTAGGTGCCTGTCACTATCGGCCAGGGAGCTTGCTTTGGCCAGGAGCATGCTTGGGGGAGTAGGGTGGGCAGGCCAGAATGTTCGGGCATTGATGCCCCCAGGAGAAGTCGGACCAACACCAGACAGGGGTCTGTGGACAAATACACCAGTTTCTTCATTCCTTAGGTGGGGCAATTCTGACTCCTGTTCTAGACTATCTCAAGGTGTAGGGGAGCCCAGCCTAATTAAACTGATACATCCCTGCGTCCAGTCACTGTCATTTCTCACCTGGCTTCCTGTCTGGCTGCCCTCTAGTCCATTCTATAGCTGAGGGAGTTTTCTTTCTTTCTTTTTTTTTTTTTTTTTTGAAGCAGTCTCGCTCTGTTGCCCAGGCTGGAGTGCAGTGGTACGATCTCGGCTCACTGCAAGCTCTGCCTCCCAGGTTCATGCCATTCTCCTGCCTCAGCCTCCCGAGTAGCTGGGACTACAGGCGCCCACCACCACGCCCAGCTAATTTTTTTGTATTTTTTTAGTAGAGATGGGGTTTCACCGCGTTAGCCAGGATGGTCTCCATCTCCTGACCTCGTGATCTACCCGCCTCGGCCTCCCAAAGTGCTGGGCTTACAGGCCTGAGCCATCGCGCCCAGCCAGGAGTTTTCTAAAATGCAAAATTGGCTGGGCGTGGTGGTTCATGCCTGTAATTCCAGTACTTTGGGAGGCCGAAGCGGGTGCATCACTTGAGCCAGGAGTTCGAGACCAACCTGGGCAACATAGGGAGACCCCATCTCTACTAAAAATACAAAGAAATTAGCTGGGTGTGGTGGCATGCACCTGTAGTCCCAACTACTTGGGAGGCTGAAGCACAAGAATCGCTTGAACCCGGGAGGCAGAGGTTGCAGTAAGCCAAGATCACACCACTGCACTCTAGCCTGGGTGACAGAGCAAGGCTCCATCTCAAAAATAAATAAGTAAATTAATTTAAAAATAATAAAATAAAATGCAAAATTAATCCTTTCCCTCCTCTGCTCCCTATTGCTTTTAGACAGTGTTCGAACCCCTTACATGGATGACAAAACCCCTTGCAGGGTTACCCGGCCAGCTGTCTCCTCCATCCCCCGCTCCCTTCTCTCACTCACAACTCCAGCCATATGCAATCATCGGAAATTGTCCTGGGTGCAATGCAATGCTTGACTTCAACCCAGGCCACTGCCTGTGCTGCTCCCATCTCCTGTAATCTTCTCCTGCTTTCTCCTTTCCCAGTACCTTGGCCCAACCCATGCTGACTTCTGTCTTCAGGTCTCTTTCCTCTAGAAAGCCTTCCTCTGACCTCAGGCACGGTTAGAGTCCATCTCTCCTTGCAGCCACAGAACTTTACTCTTGCCCCCCTCACCCTGGGACAGAGCTGTTTCCTTATCTGCCCTTCTTTCTAGAGCTGTGGCTGTCAGCCCTGGTTGCACATTAGAAACATCCAGAAGCCTTTACAAAATGCAGATACCTTGGCCCCGCCATGGACTAATCACATCAGAATCTCTGCAGGTGGGGCCTAGTATAGGCTTTTCTTAAAAGCTCCCCAAGCCATCCCAGTGTGCAAAACCACATTCTGATAGTATGATCTCACTAAGGCAGAGCCTGAGTTTTATTTATTTCATCTTCAGTTCCTGGCACATAGTAGGAGGTCTCTGATAAATGTTGGCTGTGGATATGAATGACAGCTACTGACATGCTGTCATCCTTCTGTGTCAGGTGCTGTTCCAAAGCAATCAATGGATAAATGAAAGAATAAGTGAGTGAGTGAATGAATGTGTGAGGGAGTGAATGAATGAATGAATAAAAGGCCCACCCACATGCAGCTGGGAACTAGAGGCTCCAAAAAATGTCTGTCCCTCTAGATGTCTAATTGTCTAAAGGCAGTGAATAGCCTCTTGCTAAACTCCTAGCAGAGATTAAGTAGTCATCCAGCCCTGGGGCACGACCGTGGGTGGTCACTGCTAAGCTGCCAAGTCACCAGCGAGCAGCGAGCAGCGAGCAGCGAGCAGCGGCAGCCACAAAACTGGAAACTGGAGTTGGGAGGTGGGGGCTGGGAAGTCAGGTAGGAAGGAGCCAATGGGCTCCGTATTTAGGAATGAATTTGTTTTGGTGTTGTTGCGGGGGGGGGGGGGGGGGGGGGGGAAAAAAAAGTTGTTTTGGGGGTGGGTGGGGGGGGGGGGGGGCGCGGGGGGGGGGGGGGGGGGGGGGGGGGGGGGGGGGGGGTGTTAAAAATCATTGTTTTTGAGGTTGCTGCGAAGAGCTGGGTCCAACCCAGCAGCGGGGGGTTGGAGCAGGGTAATTGGAAGTTGCAGGCCCTGGATTTGCAGCTCTCCTCCCAATGAAAATACACTGGAAAGTAAAACAGAGAGGCTGGAAAATCGTCTCCCAGCGTCACTGGCAAGAATGAAAATATATGGCTTAATAAAAATGGCTGATTCAATTTCAAACAAGTGGCTCATACCCACCTCTAAATAGCTGCTGTTAAAATGCAGACTCTAGCCCTGTTTTCAATGAGGCCTAAGGTAGGGGGGAAAAGGCCTCTCTGCAGGGAGGGGCATGGATCTTTGGTGAGGCCTATTTCAGTCTGATGTTTTTAAATGGAGTCAAAACAAGGTCTTGATGTTGCTTTAATTTTTTTTTTTTTCCTGTCTGCACAAAGTAGGCTCTAAATGGCATTAGCCGTAATGAGGTAACCCCCATGCTCCCCGGGGTGGGCACCTGAGCAGGGGCCCCCACAGGACTGACTGCTGCCCTGGGGCGCTTTACGGGGAACTGCCGCCTCCCTTTGTTCTGTCTCCATGGCCAGAATGAAGCCAGGCGTAGTCGGGTGGCATTCAGAGCTGCCCCCAGCCCAGCTGCCAGTTCCCTGTTATCTGAATTGAAGAGGTCAGAGGTTAAGTGAGAGATCAGAGTCCCCGGGTCAGGGAAAGAAAAACAAATCCCGGGGGCCTCCGCTGTGCTCTTGAAGCGTGTAGGCCGTGCCCTCTGGTGCAGATGGGGGAATATTTTATACCGGGCCCTGTCCTTTTCTGTTACTATGTAAATTGATTGACTTTTTTTCTTTAATCGAGTTAGGAGAATTTCATGGAGGGGAAAAAAAGGATTGCATGGGCATTTGAATTTTTGCTGAAGACCCAAGAGTAGCAACTCCAGTTCTGGCCTCAGCTTCATGAAGCCGGCATTGATTGTGGGCCTCAGTTTTCCTCTTTTCAAACAAGTCCAAGAGGTGAAAAGGTAAAAAGGGATCCGAGACACTCATGAATGTATTCAGAAACTAGGCTATCGCACCTGCTATCATGAAGAAGGGAGGCACATTTAAAAGCTTGTTATTGGCTTGGCATGGTGGCTCATGCCTATAATCCCAGCAATTTGGGAGGCCAAGGCAGGCGGATCATCTGAGGTCAGGAGTTCAAGACCAGCCTGGCCAACATGGTGAAACCCCGTCTCTACTAAAAATACAAAAATTAGCCAGGTGTGGTGGTGTGTGCCTGTAGTCCCAGTTACTCAGGAGGCTGAGGCAAGAGAATCGCTTGAACCCAGGAGGCTGAAGTTGCAGTGAGCCGAGATCACACCACTGCACTCCAGCCTGGGCAACAGAGTGAGACCCAGTCTCAAAAAAACAAAGAAAAAAAGCCTTGTTATTCTGTGGTTCCAAGAAACTCCTCATCGTTCAGGCTCATCAGTCAGGAAGAGTTTTGGAGTCTTCACTGGGTTCTTAGCCCTGTGCAAAGAGTTGTAAGGGTTACTGAAGGATAAGATAAGATAATGCCTCTTAAGGGGCATTTTATGTTGTTTTAGAGCCAGAAAGACTTCAGTTCATCCTGGCTCTGATAGTTCCTAGCCATGTGACCTTGGGCTGACTCCTTGAAGCCTCAGTTTACTTATCTGTAATATGGGCGTAGTAGGCCCTCTGTTCTCACCACTTCAGTGTACCCCAGCACCTCCATTTCTTCACCTAGGGGCTTTCTCAGGTTGCCAATGCCCACTTTGCCTGCCCTTGCAGGTACCAGCAGTGCCCAGGAATTAGTTCCACTTCCACCTACACACAGCCCTCAACCAGCGTCTGGTGGGAATTGGTGAATAAGTACCCCAACTCCTTCACCCCCTGGGTACAGTGATTCTGAGACGCATTCTATGCCATTTCCCAGAATCTCCCCAGCGGGATTTGGCTCTGGTTTTCCCCCAGGGTGAACTTGCCTGATAATACACCTTCCCTTCCCTGACCTCCCCACCGACCTGCCCATGTTTCTTTAAACTGCCAAGTAAACTGTGTGCTCTGAGTCCCTGTCTCAGGGTTGCTTCTGCCAGGACTAAGACGATGGGATCATGAGAAGCAGAAGGATGATTGTGGGGATATTGTAATTGCTGAACAGTGCAAGAGCATAGAGACTGCTTGGCACAGGATACGTCCTCAAATCAGTGATAACTATCATTCATAAGACTCAAAATGTACCTGAGAGACGACAGCCCTTTACATTAAGAAAGCAAAGCTGCATAGGATTGAGTAGCTTAGGCAACAGGCAACATAGATATTAAGAGGAGAAAAGGGAGAGCTGAAAAGGAGAAACACTTATGTTAGGCCCCACGAAGGAAGTGGGGAAGCGACTGAGATACACAGCCACATGCATGGGCACTGGAAGAGCACCTGGCTTGCCAAGGGTCCTCAGCATTCCCTTTTAAAAGCTTTCAACACTCCTTGATGCTCCCCTCTTAGCACTGAGTCAAAGCTGGAATTCAATAACTATTTGAGAATGGGCGTGGTGGCTCACACCTGTAATCCCAGCTCTTTGGGAGGCTGAGGCGGGTGGATCACCTGAGGTCAGGAGTTCGAGACCAGCCTGCCCAACATGGTGAAACCCCATATCTACTAAATATACAAAAATTAGCTGGGCATGGTGGCAAGCACCTGTAATCCCAGCTACTTCGGAGACTAAGGCAGGGGACCGCTTGAATGCGGGAGGCGGAGGTTACAGTGAGCTGAGATTGCTCCACTGCACTCCAGCCTGGGTGACAAAGCAAGACTCCGTCTCAAAAAATAATAATAATTAATAAATAAATAACTCTGAAAATTTGTCAAGTTTGAATAACATTTGTCTTTCTTGCACAATTTTAAGATTCTGAAGGGGAGGACAGGCTGTGTCTGTTCAGCATTGTATCCCCAACACCCAGCACACAGCCTGGTATATGTTAGGTCTACAATAAATGAGTAAACAGATATGTGAATGAATGACTGTCGAAGGAAGGGATAGGCATAGTTAGGAGCTAAGCCGAGCTAGTCTGGGAGCAGGCTGGAGCAGGCCAGGTGAAGGTCCTAGTGAAGGGCTCAGTTTGGCAGGAGTGGAAAAAGGAAGAATTGTAAAAAGGGAGGCTCAGGGCAGGTTGCAGAAGGCCTTGGATGCTGACATAGGAGTCTGGATTTTATTCCAACAGTAATTGGGAACCATCAAAGGTCCTTGAGCTAGGAGGGAGGTGCCATGGCAGAAACAGGAATTTGCTTTCTTTTTTTAAGAAGACTCTTCTGGCACTTTCCTTGGCTGTAATAAAGAGTTTTCATATCCCCTAATGCCGGTGGGTTTCTGGGAACTTAAATGAGATAATATATCGGCAGTGCCTAGCACAGTGCCTGGCATCTACTCACAGGACACACCCAATAAATGCTAGTTACTGTTCTTGTATAAAGTGTAAATAAAATACTTTATTAGTGTTTTACAAAAGAGATTGTAAATAGAGAAGAGCAGAAGGCCATAGCCTGAGGCCAGAGGAAAGTGGTCACCTGCGCCAGGGAAGGAGCAGCTGGAGAGAAGGAGGGTGTGGTGGACACTGTAGTGTGCTGCCCAGATCCCCTTTTGGGGAGGGACTGACTCCCCCAGCTGCTGACAATGCTGTTGGAATGGCCTGTGGCTAAAGAACACCACCTTGCCCAAAGCCCTGCCTACTTCCAGGGAGCCCACATCCAGCGACTGATCAATGGGGTGTGTAAAGACCTGATTCTTTTGCTCCAACTCAGTGCCCCGAATGCCTGTCCCTGTGGAGCTGGCTGTGGCCTTTGCTGAGACTGTTTCACAGCTCAGCTTCTCCCTTCCGGTCTTGCTTCTCTCTGCTTCCTCCACGGAGGGATGATGGGAGCACTCCCTGATCATCTCCATCTCAGAGACAGCTTCCCAGGGAAGTCGACCTGCGGCAGGACAGCTAGGTAGAACAGCGCCATGGAGACTTAGGCAGGAGAGCTGTCTAGAAGGAGGAGATGAGTGGGAAGACCATATTGAAATGGGAAAAGTTCCCTTGTCGCCCTCACAGGGCGTGTGTGGCTCGCTTCTTCAGTGCCCCGCTGCTCAAACCTCTAGGAGGAGCAGGCAGATAGGCAGGCCGTGGGGCTCCGACCCCACGGCAGCATCTGGGGGTGAATGCTTATAGCTCCTAAAGCCCCAGTGGGTGTGTGTTACAGGGTCTCTTTTAGTTTTGCCATCTGTAGGTGGCTTGTGTTAGTCAGCTCTGTTAGACCCCCTGCCTTATCACAAGGACAGAGGGCTTTCTGTGTCCCAGGGTTTCTTGCTTTGGTGTACTGGAAGAATCGGATCACATGTGGGCGTGGAGAAGGAGTGCAAGGTTTTATTGAGTGGAAGTAGCTCTCAGCAGATGGGGGAGCCAAAGGGAGATGGAATGGAAAGGTAGTTTCCCCCTAGGGTCAGGCCACTCAGCAGCGGGGCTCTCCTCCAACTGTTGCAGCCAGACTCCGTGTTGTTGCACTGGTCAATGGCCTGCCAGCCTGCCGGTGCCTGTCAGTGTGCTCCTGACGTCCAGCTGCTTGTGTGTTCTTCAGCCGGTGTGTTCCTCTCAATGCTCAGCTGCTTCTTGTGTGCATACCCACTAAGGTCTGGGGTTTATTTACAGGCAGAGGATGGGGGCGTGGCCGACCAGGGTGGTCTTGGGAAATGCAACATTTGTGCATGAAGGCAGGAGTGCCTGTCTTCACCTAGGTCGGTAGGCACAGGCTTGGGGGTGGAGCCCTAGCCAGAGACCATGCCCTTCCCTTCCCAGCACTTCCCTGCCCATCTTCCATATCAAAATGGTGCCATGAGAGCAGGAGAACAAGATCTGAGAAAAGACCATTGGATTCAGCAACTAGAAAGCTGGCATGAGCCCAGTGCATTCAATGAGTCCAGTGCATTTAATGAGTCCAATTAATGGCAGAGGCTGAAAAGGTGATGCTGGAGTGCAACAGAGACCACAGGTGCAGAGAGTCTAGAAATTAGGCTAGGAAAGAAGACAAGCCGTGAGAAGACAGCCTGAGAGGTGCCCGGGTCCTGTCACGTAGCCTCTGGATCTGGCTTATTTTGTTAAAAACAACCAAGGATTCCCGTCGGAAAACCCTCTGACCACATGTTCAAGAGACACCAAATATCTCTCTAACTCTGAGACTTTAAAAGGGCAATTTGTTTTCGCAGGATCTAGAATGCAAGCCTTAGGAATGTCATTTCCTCCGCACTGAAAACACTGCAGCAATCTCGATACTGGGCATTTTGTAAAATGAGAATCACTGTCTGCCCTGCAAAGCGTCTCCCACTCTCCCTCCTCCTCCATGGACTCTTCAGGATCTCCTCTTTGAACCCCAGTCCTATGCCTCTTCCCTTTTGGCCTCCTTTGGCACAGATTATTTCAACAAATAGTTATTGAAACCAACAAAATTGCATCAAGTCAAAAGCAGCTCATTGAAATTCTTTTCCTCCTTTACTTCCACCCCCACTCCCCAGGCTGGGACAAAGAAAGTGTGGAATAGATTCAGAGCCCGCCAGCTCTCAGACTAAACTGGCCTCCCCCATTTCCTGGTGGACTGTGGCTGATTCCCACCCAAGCGCTATGTCCCCCACCTCTTCCAGGGTCCTCTCCTAAAGATGCCTATGTAAAGTGTGGCCCATGTGAAGTGTGGCCCTCCTTAGAAGCACCCAGGTTCTGGGGTCCTCAGAACCCAGGCTTCTCTCTGGGTTGGAAACAAAGTCCAGATGCTCACTCACTGCTGATGGGAAGGTTAAATGGTGCAAGCACTTTGGAAAGCAGTTTGGCAGTTTCTTAAAAAGTTAAACTTACCATTTGATCCAGCCATTCTACTTCTAGATATTCACCCAAGAGAAAGGAAAGTTGACGTCCATGCAAAGACCTGCACGAGAATGTTTGAATGTCTATAGCAGCTTTATGTGTGATTGCCCCAAACCGAAAACAATTCAAGTGCCCATCAGTCACTGAATGCATAAACAAAACGTTATGCGTCCATATAGTGTCCTGCTACTCAGCAGTCAAAAGGAATAAGTTACTGATGCTGACAATACAAAACTCTAGAAAATGGAACCTAATCTATAGTGACAGAAAGCAGTGGTTGCCCAAAGGGGAGATTGGGAAGAGGTGGAAAGGAAGGTGTATTAGTCTGTTCTCACGCTGCTGATAGAGACATATTCAAGACTGAGTAATTTGTAAGAAGAAAGAGATTTAACGGACTCACAGTTCCACATGGCTGGGGAGGCCTCACAGTCATGGTGGAAGATGAAAGGCACATGTTCCATGACAGCAGGCAAAAGAAATAATGAGAGCAAAGCAAAAGGGGTTTCCCCTTATAAAACCATCAGATTTCATGAGACTTATTCACTACCACGACAACAATATGGGGGAAACCACCCCCATGATTCAATTATCTCCCACACAGTCCCTCTGGGAATTGTGGGAGCTACAATTCAAGATGAGATTTGGGTGGGGGTACAGCCAAACCATATCAGAAGGATTAGAAGACACACAAGGAAACTTCTGGGGGGAATGGCTATGTTCATTACCTTGATTGTGGTTATAATCACACCGATGCATGAATAAATCAAAACTCATTGTATTGCATGCCTTAAATATGTGCAGTTTACTGTATGTTCATTATACCTCAATAGAGCTGTTCAAAAAAATTTTTTTAAGCAAAGTCCAGGAGAAGGAAGGTACCATGGCTTAGTTAAAGAGTAAAATCTTTCTCATGGAGAAAGTGCTCTGTTCCTGGGTTGACATGAGCTGACATTTCAGCCTCTATTTCCTGGACATTGGACCAGGTGCTCTATCGTTGAAATCACCCCTGCGATTTTATTTTTTTATTTTAAAAATGAAGACGGGATCTCACTGTGTTGCTCAGGCTGGTCTCAAACTCTCGGGCTCAAGCAATCCTCCCACTTCGGTCTTCCAAAATGTTGGGATTACAGGCATGAGCCACCACACCCAGCCACCCCTGCCAGTTTAGAAATAAGTAGATTTGCTTTCCACTTGATTCCTATATTCCAAAAAACCAAGCAAAGAATAGTTAGGAAATACTAGGTTTGGTGAACTGAACAAACAGTGAAAGGTGGGTCATATTTCAGAGAAAAGAGGATCTATCTCTATTGGTTAAATTCCTAGAATTTGCTGTATGGTCGCAATTAAATTGGGGCCGGTGTGGTGGCTCACACCTGTAATCCCATGCTTTGGGAGGCCAAGGGAGGAGGACTGCTTGAGCCCAGGAGTTTGAGAGCAGTATGGGCAACCTGGTGTGACCTTGTCTTTCCAAAAAATTTAAAAACTAGCTGAGCTTGCTGGTGCATGCCTGTGGTCCCAGTTGCTCAGGAGGCTGAGGTAGGAGGATCACTTGAGCCTAGGAGTTCAAGGCTGCAGTGATCCATGATCACTCCAGCCTGGGTGACAGAATGAGATCCTGTCTCAAAAAACCAAAAAACAAAACAACAACAAAAAACAACAACCAAACCTAAATTGGGCTTATTTATAAATGTAGCTCTTTCCTTAAATGTTTAGAAGCATCCATTTACTCCTTTCAAAAGAAATGTATATGTATGTTGCTTTAAGTGAATGCATGACATTTATTGTATTGATGAACCATGATTTATTTGGCTTTCTTCAGTAACCTTCTTGTTGGATGTTTAGGTTATTTCCAATGTTTTACTGTTATATATCATAGCAGACAATTTGGTCAAGAGCAATTTGGCCGGAAGCAAATTGATTAAGCTGTCAGTATCGTTGGAATGCTGAATTCGTTGATAATGAAAGTTCTCAGTCACTATGTTTATACAAAGAGGAAATTTTTGTTTGCCAAGGGGAAATTTTGCCTGGAATGATTTTCCAACTTTTTATGCATCTTTCAGCAAAATCATCATTTAAAAAAAAATCTTAAGTTTTGTTTTCTTCTTTTCAACACCTCCCTATTTCCAATCAATTATGCCCTGGTGGCTGGGTGCAGTGGCTCACGCCTGTAATCCCAGCACTTTGGGAAGCTGAGATGGGCGGATCACCTGAAGCTAGGAGTTTGAGACCAACCTGGTCTATAGTCAGTGTGCTGGTTAGTAGGCCCAGGGTTAGTAGGGTAGTGGATTTAAAGTGAAATCATATAACTAGGCCAGATGTTATTAGGAGGGCTGAGAGAGCTCCTGTTAATGGCCAAGGGCTGGGTTTAACTATGTGGTAGGCGTGTGTCTGGTGGGTCATTATGTATTGTTGTGTAGGTAAAGGTTTACTAAAAGGGTGAAGACATAAGCCTGGATGAGGGCAACAGCGAACTCAGCCTGGCCAACATGGCAAAACCTCATCTCTACTAAAAATACAAAAATTAGCCGGGTATGATGACACGCACCTATAATCTCAGCTACTTGGGAGGCTGAGGCAGGAGAATCACTTGAACCTGGGAAGCAGAGGTTGCGTGAGCCAACATTGTGCCACACTGCATTCTAGCCTGGGCAACAGAGTGAGCCTTTGTCTTAAAAAAAAAAAAAAAATTATGCTCTGGTTTGGGATTAGACTAGCAAGGAAGCAACTGAAGCAACTATCGCCTAAAAGATGGAAATGACCCTAGTGTTCACCATTTCTTGTCTTGAATAGAATGTTCAAAATTTATGATATGTGCACTAGTGATTGAAAAACTAATTCTGGTTCAGTTTGGTAAATTAATACTTTCAGGAAAACATGGCTGAGTAAACAGAGGAAGAATCAGTTACAGAAAATAAAATCTCTCCAGACTTTTTTTTTTTTTTTTTAGTGTAAGTAAAGTTCCTAGTATTATCCCTATCCAGGTAGAGAAAAAAAAAAAAAGTTAACCTCTGGCACCCGGGAACCAGTCTGATACTCACAGCAGGGCCACGGTGTTCTGCTGTTGGACAGACACAATCTCACAGAACACAGACAAGGTCACTCTGCAACCAGGATAAAGTAAACTGAAAAGACAGTCATTGTGTAACCCATAAGATACCAAACATCTCTTTTTCTCATCTAACATGAATGACTGCTGCTGCTTTGTCAATTACAGCTTTATCCTTGATTTAGTTTGCCTTCTGTATGCATAAGACTTATAGTAATACTGAATTCTAGAATTGTGGCTGCTTTCTGGCAGCACTGAATCTAGAGTGAGCCTGTTTCCTTAAGCCTTCCCCCAGATTACTCAACCAAAGCCCAAATCCTGTACTAGATTCTTTCTAACACCCTCTACGGAAACTCCCACAGTTCCCCAAGGTATTTATGCTCTCTAGTTTCCACCAGTAACAAAACCAACTTGCTCAATAACAGGTGTGTTCCTGGGTGGTCTTTGGCTGAAGGGCATTGACAAGGTTCTTTAATTCTTTGTTCCTTTTATGTATTTGTTTTCTTTCAATAGCAAGGCTTTCTCTTTTCAGGCAAAACAGGAAAACCAGACCAGCAGAGAGGAGAGAGACCAGCAATCAGACCCTCCCAGAGACAATCACTGTTAACACACTGGTGCAGACCTTTCCTAATTTCTTTTCTATAGATATATGTTATACTTTCCCTCTTTAAAAATAGAACCAAATTATTCTATTTTGCAGTCTGATTTTTTTTTTCCAACTTACGACAGCGATGGTTTAATTTTATGCATTACCTTGGCTAGGTTATGGTGCACAGTTGTTTGGTCAAACACCAATCTAGATGTTGCTATGAAGGTATGTCACAGAAGAAATGTGCACCTACAATCAACTGACTTTAAATAAAGGAGGTTACCTTTGATAATGTGGGTGGGCTTCATCCAATCATGTGAAGGTCTTAGAGCCAAAACTGAGGTTTCCTGGAGAAGAAGGAACATGGAAATCTTCCTCAGTTTCCAATCTGACAGCCTGCAGATTTCAGACTGGGCTATAACATCAGCTCTTGTCTGAGTTTCTAGCCTGCCAGCCTACCCTACAAATTTCAGACGTGACAGTCTCCGCCAATCATGTAAGCCAATTCCTTAAAATCTCTCTCTGTCTTCCTGAATTCTGTTTCCCTACAGAACCCTGATGGACATAATGACTACCTTTTGATGTAAACAGAGGCATACACTCTATCCTTTCTCTACCATATTCCTTAAAATGAGGCACACCCATCGTATGCTTGCTCTGTCCTTTCACCAACTCCCTATTGATAGACATAAAACAATCTTTTTGCTTCTTCTTATTAACAGTCCAGAGCATATTTAATTGTCTGAAAGGGAATTAGAAATTTTAAATGTAGAGGAGAATAAAATCCCCCAAATTCTGAAACATATTTACTTTTTTTTTTTTTGTCTAAAGGAACAAAAAGGTCATAAAGCTACTCCACAGGGGATTGAAATTACCTGCACCCATGATTGCAATATTCTTTTCAACCAAATTGTCACAGAGACTACACTGCTATTGCCACCATTGTGTTTTCAACCAAATCCAATGAAGCCACTGTAAACCAGGCTATGATAGGACATTCTTGTAATTAAATTTTTTGCACACATCCTGAAAATATTTCCTTACATTAAATTCTCAGAAGATGAATTGCTGAGTCAAGCAATCTGCACTTTTAAAGCTTGAGATCTATAATTGTCCCCTTGGGATTAATTCCAATTCGTGTGTTTATTAGATAAAGTTTTTGAGCACCTCCTATATATATATATATATGCTGGAGTGTGCCAGGCCTGGAAAACAGAGACAAATAAGCTATATCCTTGGCTTCAAGGAGCTCATGGCCCCTTTCAGTTGCCTTTTTGCCTAGCACAATGAGCCAACAGCAGGCTCTCAATACATATTTGCTAAATAAGTGGATGAAAGAATAAATGAATGAATGCATATCAGTTGGCTTTTCCTGTGTAGCAAACGACCTTATCATAGGCTTAAAATGACCAACAGTTATGATTTTTCATGATCCTGTGGGTCAACTGGGTGGTTCCTCTTGTGTGGGGTATGTGACTGATCTCTGTGGGCAGCTGGTGGCTCAGCTGGGGCTGTATGATCTAGCATGGCCTCACTCACCTATCTGGCATTAAGCAGACTAATTGGTCCTGAAGGGCTTCAGTTGGGAGGGCTCATCTCTGCTCCATGTAGCCTCTCATCCTCCAGGTGGCTAACTCAGGCTTGTTCCTATGGTGGACTCAGGGTTCCAGTGACCAGCAAACAAGGGCAAGTGCCAAGGCACAGTACTAGTCAAAGTTCTGCTTGGGGGGCTGGGCACGGTGATTCATTCCTGTAATCCCAGCACTTTGGGAGATTAATGTAGGTAGATCACTTGAGCCTAGGCATTGGAGACCAGGCTGGACAACATGGCAAAATTCCATCTCTACAAAAAAATAGAAAAATTAGCTGGTCATGGTGGCCCACGCCTGTAGTCCCAGCTACTTAGGAGGCTGTGGTGGGAGGATCACTTGAGTCTGCGAGGTTGAGGCTGTAGTGAGACGAGACTGTGCCTCTGCACTCCAGCCTGGGCAACACAGTGAGACCCTGTCATATATATATATATATATATATGCCTGGGCCACATTTGTTGCTTTCCCATCGATTGACTCAAACCTCACAGTAAGCCCAGAGTGAAACTAGAAGGGTGTGGACCTAGGGTATGGCTCTCGCGAGGAAGATTCAGCGGCATTTTGGCAGTCTGTGCAGAAAAGACCTGCCTTTGCTTCGAAGCTCCTGGCCTGTGTCCATTTACCTAGATGCTTAAGTTGGAAACTTGGTTCTTTGTTTTCGAAATTACACTTTGAACCCTGAACTTTTCCACTACATGTGTTTAGCTCTGCCTTCAAAGAACCCAGTGTGTTTGATTCCGGAGGACATAGCTAAGAAAACCGTTTCTGGGGCCTCAAATGCATGTTCACCACCGTGTGCTTTGACCTTTTCCTTCTTAAGTGTGGAGAATGATAAGTCAGTGTTGCTGAAGCCACCGGTGACTTATCTGATCTCTCCTCATGAGCACAGATAAAGTTCAATCTTTACCCTGGTCCCCCATCACATAGCCTATTGGCACTCCATTTGCTCAGCACTTGGAAGGTGACTGAAGGTAAAATTCCTTAGCATCAATTAAACATTTGGCTCAGGATAGCAACATGAGAGACCTTTTGGGGCGAAAGGGGTGCCTGTCATTAAAAAAAAAAAAAAACTGCTGATTTTCAAAGAATCATTACTAAAAGATCCCTTTACTACCACTTCTAGCCTGGAAATCTCTGCCTCCTGTTAAACACACGTGGCATGTTTGAAATGGGAGAAAATAGCTGGTAGAAATCTCTTGCATTCTTTACTTGAGAGGGCACAGAGGTTAATTTGGGAAATAGTTCTCTAATGGAAGCCAGATTGGGGAAAGTTAGGAAACAAATTTAAAAATCATGTCTCCAAAGTAAGTGAGAAAGACGCTTTATTTATTTATTTTGCATTCAGAATAAATAACCACTTATTAAAATTTAGGGGTTTTGTTTGTTTTTTGAGGGGGACACATTTTTATGGCATGGGCCCCCACTTGCATGGGGCTGTCTCAGTCAGTTAGATGAATAGGATGATCTTAATAGCTGCAATTTATTCTCCCTTTGGGGACACCAAGTTCAGAAGACCATTTATAAGCTGTTTATTCTGGCATATTTGATTCTGAGAAAGTCTTTTGACGTTATCATATGGAGAAGCTTCCCTGCAAATGCAGAGTCAACCAAGTTTACCTTCTAAATTCTTCCCTTTCCTGTTGTCCCCCACTCCACAAACACCACATACACACATACACACACACTGAGACCCCACATACATTTGTCTTGTTGCCCTAGGAACAGTGTAGAACAGTGCTTCTCAAATTATCTGGGGATAAAAGGTCAGTTTTTGAGATTTCTTTTTTTGTTGTTTGAGACAGAGTCTTGCTCTGTTGCTCAGGCTGGAGTGCCATGGCACAATCTTGGCTCACTGCAACCTCCAGCTCCTGGATTCAAGTGATTCTCATGCCTCAGCCTCCCGAGTAGCTGGGGTTACAGGCACCTGCCACCACGCCCAGCTAATTTTTGTATTTTTAGTAGAGAGGGGCTTTTGCCGTGTTGGCCAGGCTGGTCTTGAACTCCTGACCTCAAGTGATCCATCCGCCTCTGCCTCCCAAAGTGATGGGATTACAGGCATGAGCTAGTGCACCCAGCCAGTTTTTGAGATTTCTAATCCATTGCAGACCAATACAGTAAAGTACAATTGACATAATTTAATAGAAAAAAAACCAAGGCATACAAAATATGAGCTCAGTGTTTTTTTATTATTAGATTCAGCAAACATAAAAGCGCTCAGTTAAAGTGCTTTACAAGTTTTGAAACACCCTCAATGTCTGCACTTAATTTGTTGCAAATCAGTCATAGCCAGTGGACAAGCAGTATCAGCTGGTGGCCCCCACTTACACAGCACCGATCTAGAACAACCCCATTTCAGTGGCCAACTGAGTGCCTAGCAAACGTCCATCCACATACTCATCCACATGTCATTCACACATTTATCGAGCCTGTGTTCCACATTGGGAGCTCTGTGAGACACAGGTAAAACTACAAACCCATCCCTGGCTGCTGTGATTGGGGAGCCCACGGGTAGCATCTCACCCAAGTGTCAGGGGTCAGGCAAGGCCAGCTAGAGGAGGTGGCATCTAAGCAAAGTCTAGAGAAAGGAGGGAAAATGGGTTACGTGAACAGAGGGGTTTGGAAAGGTGAGGGGGCAAAAGGAAGAAGTCCTTTCCAGGTAGAGGCAACTGTATTTGCAGGTGTCTTGGACTGTTAGAGGCGCAGCAGGTAATTCTCTTTGCCAGGATACAGAGTTGGAGGAAGGGAGAGAAGGGGCTGGGTCTGGAGAGCTGGGGTCCTGGTACAAGTTTTGATGTTATGTTAAGGAGTAAGGGCTTCCTCCTGGGGAGCACAGGGAGCAGCTGATGGCCTTGATGGAGAAGCCCCCATCAGTACATGTGCATTTAGGAGGCTCCCTGTGACTGCTGTGTGGAGCGGCTGGAGGCCAGCTATGAGGAGCACAGTCTAGACAGATGCAGAGCTCACAGGGCCCTGAGATAGATTGTTTGCAAAAGAGAAAGAAAAGAGGCTGGGCACAGTGGCTCATGCCTGTAATCTCAGCACTTTGGGAGGTCGAGGCAGGCGGATCACTTGAGGCCAGGAGTTCGAGACCAGCCTGACCAACATGGCGAAACCCTGTCTTTACAAAAAATAGAAAAATTAGCCGGGTGTGGTGGCACATGCCTGTAGTCAACTACTCTGGAGGCTGAGACACAAGAATTGCTTGAACCTTGGAGGCGGAGGCTGCAGTGAGCCGAGATTGTGTGACTTCACTCCGGCCTGGGTGACAGAGAGAGACTGTCTCAAACCAAAAAAAAAAAAAAAAAAAAAAAAAAAAAGAGGGAGAGAGAGAAGAGAGGCTTTGAGGAACCTCTTGAACACAGAACAATGTAGGGTGTGGGTGTGGGTGTGGGTGTGGGTGTGGGTGTGGGTTGCCCAAAGCTGGCCCAGTGAAGAATGGGGTTGAGTCAACCTTCAGGTCACAGCTTCTACTCCAGCCTGGCACCATTCAGGAACCACACACAGCCCAGATGGATAGCTTTCCTAGGCCTTCCTTTTAAAAAGTGTGAGTCTCCCTCATCTAAGTTATAGGAAAGCAATAGAGAGTTGACTGAAAGAAAAGGATTCATTCCACACCACGTTGGAGAAACAAGCTCAGAACAATAGGTGTGTAATTCTCAAAGCAGATAATTCTGCTAATTCTTGCCTTTGGATTTCTTTGTTTTTAGTTTAGTGGAATTTTTATTTATTTATCTTTTAATTTTAACTTTTTATTTTTTAGTAGGGGAGAGCATGAACGCAGTCCCCTACTACCACAAATTATGTAGTCGAGTTTCCCACATTTGGGGAAACTGCAGGAGTCAGCACATCTGGAGTGCAATGGATAAGGCTTGCCCTGGGAAAACCACTTCCATGATCGTAGTATCTCCCTTGTCAGGTAGTTAAATTTTTTAGAGACAGGGTCTTGCTATATTGCTCAGGCTTGAGTGCAGTGGTATGATCATAGCTCACTGCAGCCTTGAATTCCTGGGCTCAAGGATTTCAAAGATCCTCCTGCCTCAGCCTCCAGAGTAGCTGGGACTATAGGCTTGAACCACTGTGCCTGACATTAAAAACAAAACAAACAGAAAAACAAATAAAAAATGGCAGCAACTACCCAAAGCTCAGCGTTTGATGTTAGTAACACATGCCTCATCTCTGAGAGGCATGAGATGAGATGTAACCTCATCTCTGTCTTTGTTGCCCGATGGACATGATGATGGAAGTGTTTGATGCTGAAATCACACAACATACTGCCATCATCAGTTAAATGATGACTCTAGTACAAATTATTCATTTAGTGTTCAGGAGGGAGTTGAACCAGATTTTGTGGATGTCTCTAATTTTAGATGACAAGGGGGCAATGTTTGGGAGTCTCCAAGGTAGCCAGGCAGAAAGGGAGGTAGTGTGATTTTTCACAGGTGGATCCCAGGTGCCCTCTTTCCTCTGGGGAGAGTCAAGATTCTTACAGGCACCACAAAACCCAGAAGAGCTTGGGACTTGAGAGCAGAGCCAGAGCGTGCCCTTGTTTTTTTTTTTTTTTTTTCATACAGAGTCTTGCCCTGTCTCCCAGGTTGGAGTGCAGTGGCACAATCTCAGCTCATTGCAACCTCGTCCTCCCAGGTTCAAGTGATTCTCCTGCCTCAGCCTCCCAAGTAGCTGGGACTACAGGCGTGTACTGCCATGCCCAGCTAATTTTTGTAGTTTTAGTAGAGATGGGGTTTCATCATGTTGGCCAGGCTGGTCTCAAACTCTTGGCATCAAGTGATCCGCCTGCCTCAGCCTCCCAAAGTCCTGGGATTACAGGCGTGAGCCACCATGCTTGGCCCAGAGTATACCCTTCTCCTGCCATTGTTTCAGGAGAAAATTCAGTTAATTGAAGGACAGTCCTCGGGATCAGTTTTCAGGCTAGAGTTAGCACCCTGGGAGGGTGGTGGATGGGGTGGAGAGAGGGGCTTTTCTAGCTAAATGTAAGCAATGGGCCTGTTCTTTAAATATCCTTGCAGCTGGATTTCAGTGTCTCACCCCTCTGGAGCTGTGAGGACTTCGACTAGATTGTTTCCATTCAAGAAAAAAAAATTTATGAATTGCTTACGGACTTACAATTCTTGTTTCATCTATATATTCCCTATGTTTGGAATTATGACCAACACACAATAGGTTCTTACTAAAAGTTCAATGATTAGAACAGGTGAATTGTAATTTCCCCTCTGTTGTCAATTTTTGTTTACCTGGTTTTTGTTTGTTTTCCCCACTTGTACTCATTCTCCTGTGGGAGCAGAGGTTGTATCTGTCTTCATGAGGACTATTTCCCCAGTGCCTAGTGAGGTCCTGGACCTGGGTCCACTAGGTGGAAGTCGATTGAATGAATGGATGGAATATTGTGGAGCAGACGCCAGGCCTTACTACTGCTCGGCCCGAATACCTACTGCTCGGGGCCTTCTCTGGTTGCCATACCCATGGGGGCAGCCCCCATCCCGTGACTGCACTGGGTATAAATACCCTACCTCTCACCCGAGACATTCTATGTGACTCCAGAGTTTCCCAGGTGTGAAGTCCCCTTGACTTTCAGAGATGGCAGAGACTCGATGATATTCTCCTTATTGGTTGCCTTCTCCCACCTCACTTTTCCACTGCTGTTTCCTGGATCACTTACTGAATAAACAAGTTGCACTTGAACCTTTATCTCAGGATCTGCTTCTGCGGTAACCCAAAGTAAGATGATAGACATCTTATCTCCCAGTGATGACAACCTTATCGGGAGAAATAGTGTATTTTCCCTCCCAATATTTTATTTAGAAGGACTTCAAGCCAAAGAAAAATTGAAAAAATATATACACTTTCAACCAGTCTCACCAATCAATAACATTTCTCCATATTTGCTTTATTTATCTGTCTCCCTCTTCTCTCTCTTTATAAACAGATGATAGATAGACAGATGATAGATAGATAGATAGATAGATGGATAGGTAGATAGATGATAGATAAGATACATTAGATAGATAAAGCTATATGAGAAAGAGAGAGAGTCTTTATTTTTATTTTTTGTAGAGACGGAGTCTTGCTTCGTAGCCTAGGCTGGTCTCGAACTCCTGGGCTCAGGTGATTCTCCTTTTTCAGTGTCCCAAACTGCTGAATTATAAGTGTGAACCACCATGCCCAGCCTGAGTCTTTATTACTTATTTTTATTTTCTCAGAGGGAATTTGTTTTTATTGACACAGTTGTCCATGCGAAGAATCCTGGATTTCCTCTGGTAAAGTCTGATCAATACAAGGTGGTAATAGTGTCCACTTGTCAGTTTTCATTAATAAAGAAATGACTGCAAACTTCCATAGCCAACGTGGACGAAAGCCAGCATGAAATAGAGGTTACTCCAACCTCAAAGCTCCAATGTTGCACAATGCACAATAAATCCATTATTAGAGAATCTTTAGACTTTAGAATCTAGAGATTTCAGAGGAAAACTCTCATGTAAATATATATATTACATATATCATTTTCTCCCAGAACATTTGGAAGTAAGTTGCAGACTTCATAGAATTTCACCTGTAAATTCTTTAGAATGTGTCTACCAAAACAAGGAGCATCCTCCTACATAACCAGAAAGACCCTCATCACACCCAATGAAACAGACATTGATACAAGAATAGTGTCAAATATACAGTCTATACTCAAATTGCCCTGGTTGTCCCAATAATGTCCCTGAGAACTGTGGGACAATGTGTCTTCACACTCAACCACTAGCCCCTTCTGTACTGGGGCTCATACAACACCCTTCTGAGCATAGGACTATCCATTAAATGCAGGCCAAATTGATCAGAATGAAATAGCTTCCCTAGGACCAGAAGATAGAGACGTTTAAGTTGTGCTTCTGGCAGAGAGACAAATATTGCCACCAGACTGTGGGGCATGGCAGGGTTCCTTGACTCCTAGTTAAAATATCTGAAGGCGCAGAGCTGGGCCCCGCCACAGCTCCCCACCCTCTTCTCCAGAGCCTTTTTCCAGAGAGCCCTGGCCTAGGGAGAGGAACTCCTCCTCCAGGTAGACCAAGCTTGCAGCTCTGAGTTCAGTTCCTGATTTCGGATGGTTCTGCCATGACCAGCAACAGACTTGAAACTTTGTTTTAATTGGAAGGAAAAAGAAGTGAGGTCTGAGAATGCAGTGGCTGTCCTTGGAATTCGGGACTGGCTACATAATTTGCCAGGCTCAGTACAAAATGAAAATGTAGGTCCTTTGTTCAAAATGTGTTTTGAATTTCCAGCGGGTGTGGGCAGAGCATTGTGACAAGTGCAGGGCCCTTCTAAGAGTGGGGCCCCGTGTGACTTTGCGGATCACAAGTCTGTGACGCTGGCTCTGTGGGTATTTGCGTGCAGCCTGGATTCACAGAAGGCCTTTCCGAACTTTGAAGTAGTGAGTATTGACCAAAGGCTTGAAGGTCTTGTGGCACATGGGGAGAAATTAAGGTGGAAAGACTTAGTCCCATGCCAAACTGGTCAACAACAATTATAACTCAATATTTCCTCAGGAGAACAGCGTCTAGTTTTTTGGTTTGTTTTCATGTCAGACAGTAATGTGCTGACTTCAAAATGAGGTTCGAGGGTGGCACATCTCACACATGCATGTGAGCACCCGATCATCACACTCAAGAACTACAAAAGCATCTGCAGTTCTTACGAGTGCATCTGCAGTTGTCACATATTCGCTGTCACCTTGCAGCACAATATCAGGTCTGGGAGGCACTCCCACCAACATCACACAGACATTCTCGTGCATGCTGTAACCACCCTCTTCTGTTCGGCTGGTTTGACGTGAAGCCACTCCCCTTCCCTGTTACTCGGGGCAAGCTGCACCCGTTCCCATCCCATGATGGCCCCCTTCAGCCTCACACCGCATGGAACATTGCTGAAGCGGTATCAGCAGAATCAGAAGTTGAGATTGCCCATACCCGCCTTGGTCCTCTTCGACACGGATGCAATTCCCCAAAGAGGAAACTGAGGCACTGTCGGCAGAATAACGCATCACCATTCTGGAAGAGAAACACATATTCGTCCTGTCTGGATGTTTCCCTCTGAAGACCCTGGAGGACAGGCTATTTCAGCCTGGAGCCAGGACCCTGGGAGGGGGAAAGCAGAGAGACAGAAAAATGGTGCCAGGACCTCGGCAGGACTGGGGACAGAGGAGAGACAGGAGGAGGGGACCCAGGGAGACCAGAGACAGGAGGGGTTCCCAAATGCACATTTTTATGGACTAAATGATGACTTGTGGGGGAAAAAGAAACGTTTTGTGTCTCCCTCTGGACTGTACAAATAAAAGGCTTCCTTTCTGGGAGTAGCCTATATTTAAATTCCCTTCCAGACTTGATGGGCACAACTAGCAGGATAAAGCACAGACCCTTGGTCGTAGCCAAAATGAATGTTATGCCATGATTGGGATCTGACAGTGTACCCGGGATGAGTTGAATGCCCAGTGCTAGCAGGAAGGTGTGTGGCTGAAATCAGCTGTGAGTATGTGTCTTGAGTCACCGTCCTCAGTAGGACAAGACATGAAGCAGAGGTTTCAACAAATGCCTGGAAAAATAAACATTGCCAGAGGGAGAAACTAGAACCTTATTGTCAACAGGAAACGTTTCCCTTCTGGTATGTCTGACCCAGAAGCAGTCTTGTTTGGTGTGTGATGCCCACAGTTTCTTTTCCTGGGATGCGATAAAAATAGCCAGGAAGTTGATGTTAACTGAAACCAAAGAGTCTGAGACCCTGAGTCCCTGCTCAGCTTGGCTCCCGGAGAGTGCAACAGTGGTCGAGTCTCAGTACTCAAACGGTGATGAGAAGACCACCAGCATCAGCACCATCCAGAAATTTGTTAGAAATGTTGGATCTTGGGCCCCGCCCCAGACTTGCAGCAACAGAATGTGCATTTCCACAAGATCCCCGTGTGACGCAGGCACTCGTTAAGGTCTGAGCAGTGCTGGTTTAAGCACAGGCTTACAGATGGAAAAGGCCAGGGCTCCATGGCCTTGGAGAAGCCGTAGAGCCTCTCTGAGCCCCAGTTTCCACTTCCATAAAATAGGCATAAAAATACAATCTATCAGATAGATTTGTTTAACTTCAGAGTTAAATAAAAGGACATACATGCAGCTCTTAGGTTAGCATCCCCCAGAAAAAATGTTGGAAGTATTATCATTATTAACCCGTTTATTACCTTCTGACCATGTGCTCTTGGGCCAGTCACACTGTCTGTTTCTAGGAGTCAGCTAAAGGCACTGTAAACGGTGACCCTCTGTTAAAGTTCTTGCTTCATCGTAACCCATTTTCCTTGGCTTAATGATTAGTAGAAGTTCAACAGGCCACAGCTGGAAAGGAAGTTAGAGCTTTTCTAGTGAGTCCAGCCCCTTCACTTCCCACCTGAGAAAACTGAGGCCCAGAGCTTGCCTTGCCTGGGCTCACAGAGCTAAGGGGCTGGCAGCACCAGGCGACAACCATGTTCTTGAATTCCCTGTCCAGAAACTCTCCTCCATGGTAAAAACAATTAGCTACTGTGCTTCGGGCACCTCCTTGGTGCTAAGCTCTGGGCTCTAGGTTTACCAAAGAGCATCTCATTTAATCTGTGGGTCAATCTTCCGTTTCAAAGAGAAGATACTCCTGTTATCAGCTCCCAGAGTTCACTAATATGCCCAAGGCCACAGAGCCAGTAAGGGGCTAGCTGGGGTGTTCCCAGTGGACCCTCCCCTTCCACCCCAGACAGCCAGGAAGTGGGAGAGACACACGCTGTTAGGCACTTTCGGGTATTGACTCTTATTTTTTGGCCTGGGTGGTAGACACAGGGATATTCTTTTTTTTTTTTTTTTTTTTTTTTGAGACAGCATCTTGCTCTGTTACCCAGGCTGGAATGCAGTAGCACAATTATGGCTCACTGCAGCCTCAACCTCCCAGGGTCAAGCAATGCTCCCATATTGGCCTCCCAAGTAGCTGGGACCACAGGCATGTGCCATCACACCTGGCTAACTTTTTAAAATTTTATTTTGCGAGGAGATGCGAGTCTCACTATCACCCAGGCTGGTCTTGAACTCCTGGGCTTAAGCAATTCTCCCACCTTGGCCTCCCAAAGTGCTGGGATCACAGGTGTGCACCATCAGACTTGTCCAGGGATGTTCATTTTATTATCACTCTTTAAACTGTACAGATGCATTATATACATCAAATATTGTACACCTGTAACTAAAAAACCAAATAGAAGAGGAGTCCTGCAGGTACTTGTATACAACCCTGGGTGGTCTCAAGGCGGAAAGAAGGGGTCTTGGGCTTGGCATAAGAGCAGTAAAAGACCAACCTGGGCTTAGCCTAGGAACCATGTCCAGTGGTGCTGGTTAGCACGTGACTCAGGACCAGATAAACGAGCAGGTCTAGAGGTGCTGGGGGCAGAGCTTAACAGGAAGAAGGGGATACAATTTGTCTAAAACTGGGTTATGAAGAAAATAATTTGTCTTTTATTTTATAAGTCCCAGGTTAGGATAGGTGGATTGATTGGCTTATTCACTTTTACTAATTTCCCCAGACATCAGTGGAAACGATGCATAATTGTATTAATTGATAGAGAGATTTATGATAGTGAAAATTTGGAAACCACCTAAAAGTCCAACTATAGGGCCTAATTTAATAATGTATGGTGTCTGCATATGAGAGATGGCCATAAAAAGCCATTTAAAAATCATGATGTGGGGACTATCACAAGGACATTAAACACAGCTGTGGCCCTCTATTGCAGGTGCCCCCTGTGCCAGGGTCTGTGCTAAGCACAAAACACTTGTCCTGGTCATTGATTCTCACAGTACACCCCACATTCCACAGAAAGGAAATGGAGCTTTAGGACTTGGTCAACATCCCACAGCTATGACATGGAAAGATGTTCATGATATTTTAAATTTAAAATGCCGCTTATAAGGCAGGCTGTGCAGTGTACATACACAGTGTCCAATAATGAGATGGTGATGTACATTACTTCATATTGATCCCAACTGACGGGGAGCTCTGTGGTCATTGCAAATGGTGTGTAGATTCCTAATAACTGGCAACAGAAAGAGTTCACGGCATGGTAAATTTTTTCAAAGACAAGGAAGTATTTACAATATGATTTCATTTAGAGTGTGTGTGTGTGTGTGTGTGTGTGTGTGTGTCTAAGCAGTGATTTATTTTTATTTTTATTTATTTTATTTTTATCTCACAGAGTGAGATGGGGTCTCACTCTGTTGCCCAGGCTGAAGGGCAGCGGCATGATCTCAGCTCACTGCAACCTCTGCCTCCCGGGTTCAAGCAATTCTCCTGCCTCAGCCTTCCGAGTAGCTGGGATTACAGGCACTCACCACCACTCCCAGCTAATTTTTGTAATTTTAGTAGAGACCGGGTTTCACCATGTTGACCAGGCTGGTCTCGAACTCCTGACCTTAAGTGATCTGCTCACCTCAGCCTCCCAAAGTGCTGGGATTATAGGAGTGAGCCACCGTGCCCAGCCAAAGCACTGATTTTAAACAGAGGGTGATTTTGTCCCTCTGGGGACATTTGGCAATATCTAGAGATATGTTTAGTTATCACAAGTGGGGGTGGGGAGTGCTACTGGCATCTAGTGGGTAGGGAGACCAGGGATGCTGCTAAATATTCTACAATTCACAGAACAGCCCCCTGCAAAAAAGATTTATCCCACCCAAAATATCAATGATGCCTGATTTTATATATATACACGCATATATATAAATACACTCACACGCGTACGTACACACGCATGCAGAGAGAGAAAAAGTATAGAAGGAATATCTCAGAATGTTAACAGTGGTTATCTTTGGGTGTAGGGTGGGTTTTTTTTATTCATATCTTTATTTTCTAAATTTTTTTATACAAGGAGCATGATTAAGTGTGGGGAAAAAATAGAAAATTATATAGCTACAATTGCCTTAGAAACAGCTCAGTTAGAGACAAGCGGCAGAGGGAGGAAGGTTTGGGGGGTAAGGTTTTCCAGGGGTTCAACACAATGCCATGTCAAGCCTCTTGGGGAACCATTTTCCAAACCGTTTCCCTGATTCTGCAGCCCACAGAAGCCCCTGGGGAAATGGATGTGAACCTGCGGGTCCCTGCAGGAAAAGCCACACCCATCCTCCAGGCGATCAGACCCTGAACGGTGGAGGTGAACTTGCAGGGGTGTGGTGTGTACACGAGGGCGTGAGGCCCAGGCTTTGCCACAGTTATTAATGCTGGGCTCTCATACCCCTCACCTGCTCCTCACGCTGTTTGATGGCTCTGTTCGCTCTTTGCCCTTTTCTGGACCAATAGTGCTGAAGACTTGGGGGCAGCTCAGTAACCACCTGGGTCACGGCTCCTTATGGGAAATAAAGAGAGAGACAATAGTGTCCCGGCTTAAAACAGAAAGGCTCCAGCAGCTGCTTAGCAACTCTTGTGTGGCTTCCCTCCCAGGGCCGAGCAGCAGACATAAACCATCCCATAAAAAGAGAGCAAGAGGGGCCCACAATGCCTGAAAACTCACAGAGGGTCCTGGCAATCTTCCTGAAAGCTCCATGAAGAACCAGACAGCACTAACTAAACAAAGGGCCAGCCCCTGGCCCACCTCCTGAATCCTGTTCCTCATCAGGGGGAAGTACAGGCCTCTATCCTGAGCCTGTTACTTGAGTGTCTCAACATTTGAACCAGACCAAAGTTTCCCAGGGATGAGTGCTGGCCAAGTACACCTCCTATCCTCCAAGATCCTATCCCCCGTTCCCACCCCATTATCCCCATTCAATTATAAAATGGATCATAGCTGTGCTTAGCTCCTTCTCAGTGCATGCTGAAGAAACCTCTGTCTGACCAGAACTCTAAAGAACCGTCACGTGTCAGAACTAGTGGATTCCTGGGCATGTGACCTTAGGTCAAGGATTGCAAATAGGTTGCAAATCCTACACCAACTCTGAATGGCTAGAGGTGGCTGCCTGGAGTGCTGTGTTGAGAAGCTCCCAGGGACCTGGTCCAGGAGAGTAGAAAACGTGTTGTGATTGCTGACCTCTCTCCGTGTGGGTGTTCATGGAGAGCTGTGCCCATGTGCTACTTTATTCTGGCCTCTGTCCTTGGCCGATCTTCTAACCACTTAGTTATTCCCAAATGTATTGGAATTTCCAAACTGCCATACCAATTGGCAATTATTGTCAATTCTGAGGTGGGTATTTTTACCGATTACCAGCACCAAAGATCCTTGGGGACTTACCAAAGTGCAGATTCCTGGACCTCAATAATCTCTGTTAGAATACCCTTACAACTTAGCAAAATAGGCAAATTTCTGGGCCCTACTCCCAAGCTCCTAATATAGAATATTTTGGAGGTAGGCATAGGAATCTTTCCTTTTACCAAGCACCCCCAGATGATTTGTATCTGATAATCATTAACCATGAATGAATAACAATGAATCTGATAATCATTAACCTACGAATGTGGCTGCCTGGGCTGTCACACCTGAGAATATTCCTAAAATTATTACTTTAAATTGGCTTATGGTGGCTTAAAAACATGTCCAATATTCTTTCACACTTCTCCCTTCAAAAGATGAACCCTACCAACTTGGCAAAACCCCGTCTCTACTAAAAATACAAAAATTAGGTGGGCGTGGTGGCAGTTGCCTATAATCCCAGCTACTCAGGAGGCTGAGGCACAAGAATTGCTTGAACCCAGGAGGTAGAGGTTGCAGTGAGCTGAGATCACGCCACTGCACTCCAGCCTGGGCGACAGAGCGACACTCCATCTTTAAAAAGTGTGGGCTGGACTTAGGGACTTACTAAGTGTGGGCTGGACTTAGAGACTCACTTGTAATGAATACTGTGGAGGATCTGACAGGAACATCCAAGATCAGAGCATAAAAGGGGCTGTAACCTCCTCCTGGCTGTCTCTTGGCTCATCTGCTCTGAGGGAAGTCAGCTGCCACGTTCTGAGGACACTCAATCAGCCCTACAGAGAAGCCCAGGTGGTGAGAAACCGAGGCCTCCTGCCCACAGCCATGTGAGTGAGCAGCTTGGAGGCCCCACTCACCCACGTGAGCTTTCAGAAGGCTTTAGCCCCAGTTGATATTTGAGCAACCTCATGAGAGACCTTGAACCAAAACCACTTAGCAATTCAGCTCCCAAATTTCTAACCCACAGAAACTGTGAGATCCTAAATGTGTGTTGTTTGAAGCCCCTAAATTTGAGGGTACAGTCGTCCGCTTGTATCTGCAGGGGTTGGTTCCAGGACCCCTTTAGATACCAAAATCCATGGATGCTCAAGTTTCTGACATAAAAGGGTATAGTATTTGCATATAATCTATGCACATCTTCCTGTATATTTGAAATCATCTCTAGATTACTTATAATACCTAATACAATGTAACGTTATATATGAATAGTTGTTATACTGTATTCTTTTTTATTAGTATTATTTTTATTGTATTATTATTGTTATTGTTATTTTTTGAATATTTTTGGTCCATGGCTGGTTAAAGCCACAGATGTGGAATCCAAGGATAGAGTAGTTTGTTATGCAGCAATAGGTAACTAATACGTGTGTAAAAAGTCGATTTCCATTCATTTCTTGCAGGGCTATACTATTAATCTAATAAGCCACCCCTGGACAAAGTGAGCTTAGCTCCCTTTAGCAAATCAGCTCCCAAATTTCTAACCCACAGAAACTGTGAGGTCATCAATGTGTGTTGTTTGAAGCCCCTAAATTTGAGGGTACAGTCGTCCCCTGGTATCTGCAGGGGTTGGTTCCAGGACCCCTTTAGATACCAAAATCCATGGATGCTCAAGTTCCTGATATAAAATACTATATAAAATATATAAAATGCTTAGCTACCCCAAGAAGACTTTATTTTCCTCCAGCCAGTCTCCTGGGCTGAGATATAGAGAATGTGCAGGGGGCGCTGTTCCCAAATTACCTAAGCCCCAGCCAGGCTCTTCTTCCATTCAGCTCAGGGGTGTGTTTGCCCAGAGCTTTGTTTGACGTCCTACCTGTGTGTATATACCCTCTGCCCTGCCTACCAGTGCTGGCGCCAAGCCCTTAACACAGCTCACGAAGCCTTGAAAATCCAGTCCCTATTTCTCCCCAGCCCCATCTCTCACCATTTCACCTCTCTACATGCCTCCCAGTTCCCCCCGCATGGTGAACACTGGCATCTGAGCCTGCAGGTCTCTGCACATGCTCTCCTCCTGCCCAGGACGCCCTGCTATGCCCTGACATCACCTTCTCTGGAGCCTTCCTCAGCTTCCCATGTCCCTTCCAGGCAGTATTGATTGCTTCTCCTCTGTTCCACCAGTGCTTTGCACACTCTAGGAATGACATAAACCTTATTTTACAGTGCAGTTTTTGGTTTGAGGGTCTAGATGATAGTTCTTTTAAAGCAGAATGGTTCAAGTGCCCAAAATACGAGCTTGTAGAATTTCTCTTTGTGTCTTCTTCCAGTCTAGCTCAGTGGTTCTCAAAGGTTAGTATACCTAAGAATTATTGTACAGGGAATATGCAATTGGAATTTATATACAATTCTGAATTTTACATAAAATTGGAAGGCTTGGGGCAATTCTGACTTCCTGGATTTGCACCTTATGTGCCTGCATTTGAATGCATTCCTTATAGTGAAAACACTGTCCTGAGGCATCTAGAATGACAGATTGCCGAGGCTGGGAAGAACCTTTAAGATAATGTAGGCCTGTAGTTCTAAAAATTTTCTGTTACATCCTCCTTTGATAATAGAATGGAAACGACGGATAATCTCACTGGAAAAATTCCTACATGAATTCCAAGTTCAAAATCCTTAAACAGATTACCAGCACCAAATAACTTCAGGGACTATATCCTTTTATATCAGGAACTTGAGCATCCATGGATTTTGGTATCTGAAGGGGTCCTGGAACCAATCCCTGCAGATACCAGGGGACGACTGTACCCTCAAATTTAGAGGTTTCAAACAACACACATTTATGACCTCACAGTTTCTGTGGGTTAGAAATTTGGGAGCTGATTTGCTAAGTGGTTCTGGCTCCAGGTCTCAAATATCAACTGGGGCTAAAGACTTCTGAAACCCTTTTTACAGATGAAGAAAATGAGGCCCAGAGAAGGGCCAAGGCCTCAGAGCCCTGTGGTGAAAGAGCTGGGCCTGTAATGCAGATCTCTTTACTTTCTCGTTTCTGGTTCCTTCCCTGGGTCAGGGGCCTCCCTTACAGCACCCTGGGTCTGTGCCAGTATAGCCTCTGCTTGGTGATGTTCAGAGACCAGAACCCTTCCTTTTCCGCTTTAGCCTGCTTGACACTTCATCCAAATTTGGGCGGTTCAGCGGAAGCCTCTGTCCCTGGGGCCATTTCATCACCCAGAGGGTTTAAGTAGCGGGAAGGTTATGGCTTCCTTGGTCCTCTAAGAAGGGAGGATTGGGCCCAGAGTTTTTGACCACTGATAAGTGGGTAGTGAGATTGGTATGTCAGACAGATGAGAATTCATTATAAAGAAACTCAAGACAACAATGAGGGCCAATAGTAGAGCAGAGAGCGAAGAAATATAGGCTGAAATAAAGTCAGAAAATAGTTATCTGCGTGAGGTAGCTAGAATCAAACCAGGTACTTAAGGATACAGGAAGCTATAGTTGATTGTAGGGAAGATAAGAAGTGTAAGGAGAGAAATGGCCAAGAACCAAGTGGTTCTCGCAGGAAGCTAAACTGTGAGAAAAATTACCTACATCTGCCCCTCTAAATAGGTACTTTAGAGGTGACTGGTTGGTGTCTGTTAGGATACTTTTGCTTTAAAAATAAAGAATAAAAAACAAATCTCCTAAAACTGTCTTTAATCAATAAAGAGAATTTATTAGGTTTTATTACTTGAAGGTTCAGCGGTAGGTTAGACTTCAGGAATAGTTTGATCAAGGATGTGGCTCAGTTTCTCTGTAAGTTTCTCTGTTCTGCCCTTCTCTGTGCACTGGCTTTATCCTCAGACTGTCTTCCTTCATTGTAGCAAAGTGGCTACAGCTGTCCCAGGCCTCATGTCTGCATACTATACTCTCAGCAATAAGAGAGAGCTCTCGTTCTCCAATCACTGAACTGAAGTCCTGAACATCATTCTTATTAATCACTGTGGCAAGGGAGATGGGATTACAGTGAAGGGCTTGGGCCAATCACAGCTCATCCTGGGGATGAGCTGGCTCAATTGCTTCTCCTCTGGAAGCTGTGAAAGGCAGGGAAATGGATTCTTCTCAGAAGCCTCCAGAAGGTACCAACCCTGCCAATACACTGATCTCAAACTTCAGACCTCTAGGACTGCAAGAGAATAAATTTGTGTTGTGTTAAGCCGCAAAATTTGTTACAGCAGCAATAGTAAGCTAATACAGATTTAATTCCCACGAAACCTTATAAAGTATACACTACTGTCATCATTTCCATTTTACTTATGAGGAAACTGAGCCTCAGACCAGCTAAGTAGCTTTCCCAGCAGTTAAGTGGAACCCATGCAAACCCTGAGCTACTACACATCAGAGCTGGGCAGGTAGAGGATGGGGAGGCCACCATGGTGTTCATTCTGTGGATTTAAGGGGGCCGTGGCACTATCTACTAGAATTCTGACAGCTGTTATTTTATTTTATTTGTTTATTTATTTATTGAGATGGAGTCTAACTTTGGCACCTAGACTGGAGTGCAGTGGCGTGATCTTGGCTCACTACAACCTCTGCCTCCCGGGTTCCTGCCATTCTCCTGCCTCAGCCTCCCAAGTAGCTGGGACTACACGCGCCCGCCACCACACCCTGCTAATTTTTTGTGTGTGTTTTTTTTAAAATAGAGATGGGGTTTCACCATGTTAGCCAGAATGGTCTCGATCTCCTGACCTCGTGATCCACCCACCTCGGCCTCCCAAAGTGCTGGGATTACAGGTGTGAGCCACCGCGCCCGGCCCCCGGTTATCTTTTTTAAAGGCCCTAGTTTGGTCCACACTCCATTTCTAGAGATTTCTTTTGACTCCTTCTTCAGCTGTGACTGAGCCCCTCTGAGTCCTACCTGCTCCTCTTGCAAGTTTGGGAACCTGGCACTGAAAGATGCTGATTCAGTGTTTAGAAGTCACAGAAAATTAGAACAGGAAGGGATCATTTGAAGTCATCTGATCAAACTCCTCATTCCCATTTTTGTATAGAGGTGCTTCCCATCTGGACTCCAAATCCAGTGGTCTTTCTCTGACCCAGTGGGAGGCTCTAGAGTGTAAAGTGTAGGAGGCCAGTTTTGACACAGTGCTGCCACTTAACTGCTGGGAAAGCTGCTTAGCTGGTCTGAGGCTCAGTTTCCTCATAAGTAAAATGGAAATGATGACAGTGGTGTGTACTTTATAAGGTTTCATGGGAATTAAATCTGTATTAGCTTACTATTCCTGCTGTGACAAATTTTGTGGCTTAACACAACACAAATTTATTCTCTTACAGTCCTAGAGGTCTGAAGTATGAGATCAGTGTATTATTGGCAGGGTTGGTACCTTCTGGAGGCTTCTGGGGAGAATCCATTTCCCTGCCTTTCACAGCTTCCAAAGGCTGCCTGCATTTCTTGGCTTGTGGCCCCTTCCTCCATCTTCAGAGCACATCACTCCATCCTGTTTCCATAGTCACATCTCCTTTCTTTGACTTTGATCCTCCTGCCTCCCTGTTATAAGGAGCGTTGTGATTACATTGGTCTCACCTGGATAATCCAGAAAAATCTCTCCATTTAAAGAGCCTTACTCAATCACTCTTCAAAATTCCCTTTGCTATGTAAGAAAACATATTCACAGGTTCTGGGTGTTGAAATGTGCACATCTTTTTGGGGCGGGGGCAGAGGTTGCTTTATTGTGTGTACGATAGAGTAACAATTAATGTAAAAGCATTAATTGCATAGCACCAGGTATGTAATAAGTATTCAACAAATGGCATTAGTATCATTTAGCGACCACCTACTAGTGCCCGTAATCAAAATAGATATAGTTTTTGCCTTTGTGTCTTCGTGTCTTATCCAGTGTCCACAAGCCAGGGAACACAGGCAGCCTTTGGAAGCTGTGAAAGGCAGGGAAATGGATTCTCCCCAGAAGCCTCCAGAAGGTACCAGCCCTGCCAATACACTGATCTCATTTGATACTAATGCCATTTGTTGAATGCTTATTACATACCTTGTGCTATGCAATTAATGCTTTTACATTAATTGTTACTTTATCATAAACAGAATAAAGCAACCTCTGCCCCTGCTCCAAGTGATTGTATCAGCCAGCCTTTCCTGTGTAATCAACTACCCTAAAGCTTACTAACTCAAAACAACTACCATTTATTTAACTCTCAGTTTAGTAAGTCATCAGTTTCAGTTCTTCTGGTCTGGTCTGGGTTTAGCTAGTTTCCACTGGGCTCCCCCATGGTCACTGGGGCTGCTGGTTTATAATGGTCTTGGCTGGAAAGAATGGGGCCTCTCTCCATGTGTTTTTTTCTCACTCAATAGACTAGCCCAGGCTTGTTTGCATGTTGGTGGAAAGGAGCAACAAGAATAGTAAGACCTCTTAAGTCCTAGGCTTCAAACTGACACATTGTCATATCCGCCACTTCTACAGATCAACAAAAATCACAAGGTCAGCCCTGATTCAAGGGCTTAGAAAGTAAACTTAATCTCTGATGAGAGAAGTAGTATTGTGTCCCTTTTTACGATCTACCACAGTGACATTGAAGGGAGGAGAAAGGAAGCATTGAGTTGCATGCCAGTAGAATACTTACTAGGGAAGAATTTCCCTCTGGAAAGTTCCCCAGGAAGGGAGGCAGCAAGGCTGCAACAACCTGTTTAGGAGTGGCCCTGGGGTGGCTAATTATTCTTGTGCTCTCTGTGAAGGACAACACATTAGCATATTTCTTTCTCAATGTGCTAAAGTGCCAGGCCCCAAGATCTCTATTATAAATGACACAATTAAGTCCTTGGCAAGAAAAAGTCAAGTTCGCCAACCTCTCTTCTGTTTTTCAGAAAGCTAGTAGGACAAGCAGAGTTACTACATCAAAGTCCATACGAGTGACAAAAACACAAATTTTGAGAAATTGAGAGAAGTCATTGGAACATTAAATTCCTTTAAAACAAAGGTTTCTATTTGTCATTAGCAAATGTAGTAAAAAAAGCAGGATATAAAACAGTTGATCCAGCCTTATCCTAATTCTTTTAAGACAAAAATATTATATGTAGGCCTAGAAAAATGATTGGAAAGACGTGTGTGTGTGTGTGTGTGTGTGTGTGTGTATATATCTCACAATATTAACAGTTAGATATCTTTGCTGGGATTAGAGGTGACTTTTTCTTTCTGTTTCTCCAAAATTTCCCAGTTTCTATAATAAACCTGAATTACTTTAGTAATCAGGAAAAATTTTAATTAAAAAAAAACCCCACAATGGATTCTTTTTTTGGGGGGAGGGGACAGAGTCTTGCTCTATTGCTCTGACTGGAGTGCAGTGGCTCTATCTCAGCTCACTGCAACCTCCGCCCCTCTGGGTTCAAGCAATTCTCTCGCCTAAGCCTCCCAAGTAGCTGGCTGGGATTACAGAGGCATACCATCACGCCTGGATAATTTTTGTAATTTTAGTAGAGATGAGGTTTCACCATGTTGGCCAGGCTGGTCTTGAACTCCTGACCTCAAGCAATCTGTCTGCCTTGGCCTCCCAAAGTGCCAGGATTACAGGTGTGAGCCACCGCGCCTGGCCCACAATGGATTCTAATTGCTTCAGCATTTTAAAAATGAAGCCCTAAGTTATTTGATTATGTTGTTAATGGTATTTGCTAGAATTGGGACTTTCATATTTTTCTCTTTAAAATTATCCTGGGGCACTAATTTGCACACTAAGGTCTTGAACTCCTAATTTCAAGTTTATGAGATGTATTAATTAGTGCAAGTGCCTTTCATTTGTCCAATCTCTCACTTCTCTAGATGCTGGGAGCTCAAAACTCTTTAGCAAGTGAGGTACCCAGAGGCCATTACACTGACTTTTTTTGAACAAATGACTCTACAGAGCTGTGATTTAATATCTTGCTCTCGGCTTTTATCAGGGGTCGATATTGATATACTGAACAGGCCTGCAAAGAACATTTCTGCATCTTTTATAGAACTGCTGCCAAAGGCCTTGTCTTTTATTTGGTTCGCAGTCCTTTTTATGGAGATCCCCTCAGTCAATTCCCCTTGTGTACCTCATGAGGAAGTTTGGTTTCTATAGTGCACTGGTGTGGCTCATGTTAGGGAATGCTGAGATGAGGTCATTTATCTTGTTTTCCTTTTGCCTTTGCTGCTGGGAAGCTTAGAATCAAATTTTGTGCTCAGTGAAGGCAACTATCCTTAACCAAGGTTTTCTATCTTGCTGAATAGTACCACCAACTATCCGTCTCACTGAAGCTAGCAATTCCAGACAACATTCTAGAATTTTCTGCCTTCTTGCAGCTATTACCAAATGAAGGCATTCAGGAAATGTCACCCCAAAACATGCTGGTTTGGTATTCTGATTGCTTTGGCCCGAGGGCACTTGGGGAATAGCAATACAGGCAGAGCTTTCTCTGGGTTCCCTTTATCTGCCTAAAGAGGACTCCTCCAAAAGAAACTCAGTGGTCATGAATCCCCTCCCTGGACTCTCATCAACCAGGGAAGATTGGCTCCTATCACAGGAGAGGGGATGGGAGGTTGATGCCACACCAAGACAGACTTTGTCACAGGTTGTCATGTATTCTTCTGAGGCCCCATTCATCTTTCCCCAAAATCATCTATTTTCCCTTAAGTTGCCAAAACCCCCTCCCCTGTCATACATGAAGAGAGGATCTAGACTTCTAGATCTTACTGGGTTTTGGGGTATTCACTTTTCTTTCATGTAATGCCTCTGAGCATGTAGTAAATGTGTTTACCTTTTCTCCTGCGGTATTAGTCCGTTCTCACATTGCTATAAAGAAATACCTGAGCCAGCCTGGCCAACATGGTGAAATCCCATCTGTACTAAAAACACAAAAATTAGCCGGGCATGGTGGTGCATGTCTGTTATCCCAACTACTTGGGAGGCTGAGGCATGAGAATTGATTGAACCCAGGAGGCAGAGGTTGCAGTGAGCAGAGATTGCGCCACTGCACTATAGCCTGGGCAACAGAGTGAGACCCTGCCACAAAAACAAAACAAGAAAAAACCCTGAGACTGGGTAATTTATAAAGAAAAGAGGTTTAATTGGCTCACGGTTCTGCAACTGTACAGGAAGCATTATGCTGATGTCTGCTTGGCTTCTGGGGAGACCTCAGGAAGCTTACAATCAGGGCAGAAGGCAAAAGAGTCAGCAGGTCACATGGCAAAAACAGGAGCAAGAGAGAGAGGTGGGAGGTGCTACACACTTTTAAACAACCAGATCTCTTGTGAATTCACTCACTATCTCTATCTTGAGGACAGTACCAGGGGGGTGGTACTAAACCATTCATGAGAAATCTGCCCTTATGATCCAACCACCTCCTACCAGGCTGTAGGATACAGTAAATTCCTCTTCGAAGTTTAGCCTGTTAACTTCCTTTAAAATTTAAGAGGGAGAAAAATTGTTAAGTACAGTAAGTTCTGAGTTCTTCTTCAAAGAACCAATATGTCGTATGTTTAGCTTCCCTGTTCTTTGTTCTCCATTTTAAAGTATAACTTCCTCGTTCTTTACCTTCCTTGCCCATAGTTTCAGTAAACAACCCCCTCCTAGCCTCTATCACCTGTTTTGTCCTTAGGCGTCCTTAGTCACATGTTCTGTCCTTAGTAATCCTTAGTCACCTGCTCTGTAACTGTCCCTCCCTCCAAAACTACTCACCCCACCACTCTGGCTCATACCCTCGCTCTCTTTAAAATAGCCAATCGGAATTAGCTTAGACTGTGTGGTCCAACCCTAGCCAATAGGGGAAAGACACAGCAGTAGGGGCTACCTGTGTTGGGAATAAGAACCCCTTCCCCTCCCTTGTCCGGTGTGCTCTCGCCATTGCTCCATCCAGAGACGCACCCTTCTATAGAAGTAAATTGCCTTGCTGAGAGAACTTTTGCCTGAGTGCTATTTTCACTTGGCAGCACCGAGCATTTACTTCCAAGAAGGCCCCACCTCCAACATTGGAGATTACAATTCGACATGAGATTTGGACTGGGACACACATCCAAACTATATCACCTGTTCATCTGCCTACTATCAGCTGATTTCATAGATGCAATTATCAAACACCTCAGAGGGTAGCGGGAAAGTCTGCCCTCTCCTACACAATCCTGGAGCATTTTCCTTTTAAGGCTCTCTCCAGTCTGTTCACCACTCTGTAGTCCTATAGTTTCCTTTTAGTTCAGCCATCATTTTGTGCTTGGATTGCTCAGTATCTCCTAACTGTACTTCCTGAGTCTCTTCTTCCCCTATCCTACAAAAATCCTCTACCCAAAATGTCCATCTTCCACACCAAGATGAGCAAGTGGTCTTTGTAACATGCCAATCTAATCTGGCAAGTTAAAAATCTTACCATGTGAAGTCTTAACTCCTTCACTTCTCTCTCTCTCTTTCTCTCTCTCTCTCTCTCTTTCTTTCTTTCTTTTTTTTTTTTTTGAGACGGAATCTCTCTCTGTTGCCCAGGCTGGAGTGCAGTGGTGCGATCTTGGCTTGCTGCAACCTCCTCCTGCTGGGTTCAAGCAATTCTTGTGCCTCAGCCTCCCAAGTAGCTGGCATTACAGTCACGTGCCACCGTGCCTGACTAATTTTCGTATTTTCAGTAGAGTTGGGGTTTCACCATGTTGGTCAGGCTGGTCTCAAACTCCTGACCTCAAGTGATCCACCCACCTCGGCCTCCCAAAGTGCTGGGATTACAGGCGTGAACCACTGTGTCCGGCCTCCTTTGCTTCTCTTGCATAAGTCTCTATCTGCTTCTCTCAACTTTCATCTTCCAGCTCTTTACTCCAACCATATGGAATCCACAGCCGTACTCTCTCTTGTCTCTGGGATTCCATTTTCTCAGTTGCTTTTCTCTCTTCTCCAGCTCCTCTTTGGCATGGTTCATACCATGGATCTTGCTTCAGAGTTTATGACTAAAGCCTTCCCTGGTTCCTTCTCTCCTCTGAGACTGGTTAGGTATTCCTACTGTGAGTCCCCAAAGTTGTCCACACTTCCCCTAACATAACACTTGCCATGGTGAATTGTAGGGTGGGTTTCCTTTTCTGTCTCCTCTAAACTGTAAGACCCAGGAGGGCAGGTTCTAGGTCTACCTCCCGTTATACCTTCAGGGCCAGCATAGCACCTGGTCCACAGTAGATGCTCACTGAGTATTTGTTAAAAGAATCAATAAATAAATAAACTAAATTTTGGCATTAAAAAAAAAATCTCTTCTCCGCTCCCAACCTCCTCTCCTTTACTCTCATTATTTATCTATTGTTTGTCCCTATTGTTTTATATTTCTCCTTCCATAAATCAATCTGTAAATTGTTTTTCAAAAATGGCCACAATATCCCATTCCTTGCAGCAAGTCCTTATCAAGAGGTGGCGCCTGTTTTCCCACCTCTTGAATCAGTGCTGGTATCCTCATGAATAATACGCAGCTGATTGAGTGTGGCTGACTGCATCTGTTCAGGCAGCCTTGCATGTTTCTGCTCCCTCCCTTGGAACTGCACAGCAGCCATGTGAACAAGCCTGAGCTAGCCTGCTGGACAATGAGAGACACAAGGCTGAGACCTCACCATCACCCCAGCCAACAGCCTGCTGGCCTCCTGATGTGTAAGTGAGGCCACCTAAGACTAGATGGCCCCAGACAACCTGTCACTGATGTTAGATGTCTGAGTGAGCCCAGTGGAGGTCAGCTCTGCTGGACCCAGATCAGTGGACACACCTAATTTGAGAAATAGACTTGAGAGCAATAACAAAGTCTTGTCTTAAGCGCCCCCACATATCAAGGTGATTTCTTATAGTGCACCTTGGTATCTTTCCTGGAAACTGACCTCAAGTGACACCATCCAACACACTGGGAGACACTTTGAAGCCTCCAGAGGGTTAGGGTCAATCTGGTCCTCTTTTTCTCCAGCAACTTAGGGCACACACCCCAAATCTGTTTTTTGTTGTTGTTGTTTTGGTTTTGTTTTTGTTTTGTTTTGAGACAAGGCGTCACTCTGTTGTCCAGGCTGGAGTGCAGTGGTGAGATCATAGCTCACTGCAGTCTCAAACTCCTGGGCTCAAGCTATCCTCCCACCTCAGCCTCCCGAGTAGCTGGGACTACAGGTGCATGCCACCATACCTGGCTAACTTTTAAATGTTTTTTGTGGAGATGGGGGTCTTGCTATGTTGCCCACTCTGGTCTCAAACTCCTGGGCTCAAGTGATCCTCCCACCTCAGCCTCCCAAAGTGCTGGGATTACACGTGTAAGCCATTGCACCCAGCCCCAAATCTTTTTTTAAGACAGAATTGTAAAGTGTGCCTCAATTTCTAGATGATCAAATTCCTCTTACATCCTTCTCATCTCCACTTTACTTCTTCTAGCCCTTTCTTCTGAACTAAAAAGCAAAATGAAACTGAATTTAATTTCTCTTCCCTGGACTCAGAGTATCTGAATTTTGCTTGGATTGGGATCCTTTCAACTAACCCAGTGACTGGCTCCAAATTTGGTGTGGCCTGCTGCTCGTAACTGGCTCCTTCATGACCTCCAGCAAATGACTTAATCTCTCTGAGCCTCAACTTTTCTCATCTGTAAAATGGGCTGAGGTGGGAGGATCGCTTGTGCCCAGGAGTTTAAGGCTGCAGTGAGCTATGATTTTGCCACTGCACTCCAGCCTGGGTGACAGAATGAGACCCCATCTTCAAAGATAAAAGTAAACAAAATAAGAAACCGAGAGCCAGTTGCTCAGGTTAAGGTCTGACTCTTACCAGCCAAGTGATATTGGCCAAGTCATTTAGAAGCAGTCAGATTTTAGGGCTATTAGAGAGGTGCTTCTCAAACTTCAAAGTGCAAGATCCTCAGGGGATCTTGTTCAAATGCAAATTCTGATTCAGTCTGTAGGTGCTATGGTTTGAATGATGGTGTCCCCTCCAAAATTCATGTTCAAAATTAATCTGGCCAGGCACGGTGGTTCATGACTGTAATCTCAGCACTTTAGGAGGCTGAGGCGGGTGGATCACTTGAGGTCAGGAGTTTGAGACCAGCCTGGCCAACATGGCAAAACCCTGTCTTTACTAAACATATAAAAATTAGCTGAGCATAGTGACAGGCACCTATAATCCCAGCTACTTGGGAGGCTGAGGTGGGAGAATCGCTTGAACCTAGGAGGCAGAGGGTGCAGTGAGCCGAGATCATGTCATTGTACTCCAGCCTGAGCAACAGAGCGAGACTGTCTCAAAACATAAATAAATAAATAAATACATAAATAAATAAAATTAATCCATAAAGCAAGAGTATTAACAGGTGTAGCCTTTGGGGGGTGATTAAGTCATGAGGATGCCACTGTCATGAATGGGATTAGCATCCTTATAAAAGGGCTCAAGGTTGAAAGGGATGCTCTCTTGCCCTTCCATCCTTTGTACCATGTGAGGACATAGCATTCCTCCCATCTGAAGAACACAGTGTTCAAGGTCTCACCAGATACAAAGACTGATGGCACCTCCACCTTGGACATCTTGACCTCCAGAACTGTGAGAAATAAGTTTCTTTTCTTTTCTTTTTTTCTTTTTGAAATGGAGTCTTGCTCTCTCACCCAGGCTGGAGTGCAGTGGATGTGATCTTGGCTCACTGCAACCTCCGTTCCCCGGGTTCAACCCATTCCTGCACCTCAGCCTCGCAAGTAGCTGGGAAACCGGTGTGCCTGGCTAATTTTTGTATTTTTAGTAGAGACAGGGTTTCCCCATGTTGAACAGGCTGGTCTTGAACTCCTGACCTCAAGTGATCCACCTGCCTTGGCCTCCCAAAGTGCTGGGATTAAAGGTATGAGCCACTGCGCCTAGTTAGAAATAAGTTTATATTGCTAGTATATTATCCAATTCGTGGTATTTTGTTACAGCAACACAAACAGACTAAGACAGTTGGAATGTGGTGGGATCTGAGCTTCCTCATTTGTACAAGCTGCCAGGTGATGCTTGTCACTGTTAGTAGCTGGCTGCTGCTCAGTGACAGGAGCACCCAATGGCGTGGCTGTAACCCTGGCTGCACATTAGAATCACATAGGAAGCTCCAACCAAATTCCATGTCAGGTCCCACCCCTGTAAATCTTCTAGTTTGATTGGTTTAGGATGGAGTTTAAGCATTGGAAGCTTAGAAACTCTCCCCTAGTGATTCTGTTGTGCCACCAGAATAGAAAACCACTGGCTTGGTCCATACTCCTCATCATCTAGGGCTTTAGGTAAGGAAACTATATGATTTATTGTCCAAGCTGGAACACATTTTATTTTATTTTATTTATTTTTTAATTTTTATTTTCTAGATGGAGTCTTGCTCTGTTAACCCAGGCTAGAGTGCAACAGTACGATCTCGGCTCACTGCAACCTCCGCCTCTCAGGTTCAAGTGATTCTATTGCCTCAGGTCCCCAGTAGCTGGGATTACAGGCGCCCGCCACCACTCCTGGCTGATTTTTGTATTTTTAGTAGAGACGGGGTTTCACCATGTTGGCCAGGCTGGTCTTGAACTCCTGGCCTCAAGTGATCCGCCCACCTTGGCTTCCCAAAGTGCTGGGATTACAGGCCAGAGCCACCACACCCAGCCTGGAACACGTTTTAGAGAAGAAGAAGTCTCAGATGATAACCACACAGGTTCAGCAGGTGTAAACCAGGGTTGTCCTGGGCAAATCTGGATGCATTAACTATAGCCTTGTGGGGTCCCAGCCCTGCCCAAGGTCACAAAGGTGATTAGTGGTAGAGCCAGGACTTGAAACCAAGCCTGGTGGCCCTCAATTAAGTTCTCATTTCACTTCCTTGTTACCTTAATTATTCAGTCTCTGAAATGGGAATAAGAATGTTTATCTCATCAACCCAAATCTAGGGTGATCTATGGTTATAAAAGGAGGCCATAATCCACGTAAATGTGCTTTAAAAAGTCAAGTAGCTCTATGGAATTGGAAGGCATTTTTATCATTGTGAGTCTGTGGTATTTCCTGTAAACTAGTGATGAGCTCCAGAAGCTTGATGAGATTCAGGTTCAGTATTTGTGGCAAGACTCTTATAAATGGTGACTGTACTTTCCATTGCAGTCCATCGGGAGCTTTCTAATGTCATAATATCAGGTTGTATCTGTCACCAATATACGTGGTAGTATTTGAAAGTGAAATGAGCCAGGTGTAGTGGCTCACACCTATAATTTCAGCACTTTGGGAGGCCGAGGTGGGAGGATAGCTTGAGGCCAGGAGTTCAAGGCCAGCTTGGGCAACATAGTGAGACTTCTGTCTCTACAAAATAAAGAAAAATTAGCCAGGTGCAATGGCACATACTTGTAGTCCCAGCTACTCGGAAGGCTGAGGTGAGTGAATAGCTTGAGCCTGGAGGTTTGAGGTTGCACTGAGCCATGATCATGCCACTGCACTCCAGCCTGGGTGACAGAGTGAGATCCTGTCTCAAAAAAAAAAAAAAAAAAAAAAAGAAAAGAAAAAAAGAAAAACGAAAAAAGAAAAGAAATGATCACCTGTCGATAGCCAGCCCCAAATGGGCTGTGGGTGATGGCACTGTGTCAATGTAGGTTCATCAGCTGTAACAAATATGCCACTCTGGTACATGATGAGAGTTGGGGGAGCTGTGCACATGTGGGAGCACGGGGTATGTGGGAACTCTCTGTACTTTATGCTCAAGTGTGCTGCATACCTGAAGCTATTCCTACTCTAAAAAATAAAGTATATTACACAATTGCTTTTATTTTGTTTTGTTTTTTGAGATGGAGTCTTACCCTGTCCCCTAGGCTAGAGTACAGTGGCGCAATCTCAGCTTACTGCAACCTCCGCCTCCCAGGTTCAAGCCATTCTCCTGCCTCAGCCTCCCAAGTAACTGAGATTACAGACACCCGCCACCATGCCCAGCTAACTTTTTATGTTTTTAGTAGAGATGGGGTTTTGCCATGTTGGCCAGGCTGGTCTCGAACTCCTGACCTCAGGTGATCTGCCAGCCAATTGCTTTTAATGATCCAAGGAGGGAGGAAAAAGGGGGCTGGGGAAGAGAGAGGGACAGAGAGAGAGAGAGGAAATAAGAATGGCAAAATATGGTTGTTGAAGCTGGGCAATGGTACATGGGGTTCATTGTGTTATTCTCGCCTGTATATTTGAACATTTCTGTCATGAAAATTAAACAGAAGAAAACACTACTGATGAATGCCCCTAAGAAGATGCAGCACACACAGTTGGTGGCTTGTAACCCAGTATTTACTTTCTGATACCCCTCCACCCACAGCTGGTTGGACACTTGACCAGGCTGAGCCAGTCAAATCTGTTCTCGCCGGAATTTTAAATAAGAGTAAAAATTCTAGACTTGCTGTTGCTGGGCGCCAGAGCTACAAACTCACATGGGGTTATGATCAGTACAAGCTAAGTAATGAGGCAGCACAAAACAGAAGTTTACGAAATAAATAAGTTGAGGAAGAGGAGAGGAGAAAGAGAGGAAGAGCAAGAGGGAAAAGGGGAGAGGGTGAGACAAAGGAAGAAGGGGAGGGAAAAGCAGGGGGAGAGACATGGGTCCAGAGTGGGAAATGAGGAGTGGGGGTGTGAAGAGAAAGTGAAAGAGTTTAGTTGGTGAAATAGTGCTCCCCGCCAAGGTATGTTCACCCAGAACCTCAGAATAAGACCTTATTGGGTGCACACTTACTAAGAACTAGGAAGAAAAAAAAGAAAATACAAATTTAAAAAGAAAAAGAAAAAAGACCTTATTGGAAAAAAGGGTCTTGGCAGATGTCATTGAGTTAAGGATCTAGAGATGAGTTAATCCTGGATTTAGGGCGGGCCCTCAATCCAATGACTGGTGTCTTTATATGTGAAAGGAGGGAGATGTAACACCCAGAGACACAGCAGCGGGGCTGTGTGAAGATGGAGGCAGAGATTGGAGTAATGCAGCTACAAGCCAAGAAATGCCAAAGACTGCTGAAGCCACCAGAAGCTGGGGGAGGCGGGCGACGGAGGCTTCTTTCCCAGAGCCTCCAGAAGGAACCAACCAAGCCAATACCTTGATTTGGACTTCAGGCCTCCAGAGCTGTGAGCAAACAAAATTCTGTTGTTTGAAGCCACCCAGTTTGTGGTGACTTGCTATGGTAGCCCTAGGAATCTATTTCATCCTAAGAGAGAGGGAAAGGACAAGAGGAGGAGGAGGGAGGGCAAGGGAAGAAAGCAAAAGTGAAAGCAGGAAGGAAGAGGAGAGACAAAAGCAAAGCAGAGACACAGAGAGAGGCAAGACTGCGGCCTGCTCCTCCCCAGAGTACCTGCCCCTGGACTTCCTTGTTGATCTAAGGACCTGGCCATAGGTGCCTATTGTGACATTTACCTCCCCACCCTCCACCCGTTTCCTTGAGTGTGTCTACCCCTCACACCCTGGTCTTAGCAACGCCCCTAGTGAGGGATGCAGCCCTGCAGTTGAGCCTTTGCCACCTAGGCAGCCCTGGGCTGGCCCTGGGGACAGGGGCAGGGACGCTGACTGAGGCCAGATGGCTCCCAGTGGGGCGGCTGCTGCCAGCAGTGCACATGGGATGCATGGGGAGGGCGCGCTGGTGACAGGTGGCTCCTCTCTTCTTGCATCCCTCCACCTCACTGCAGAGGTCCCCTGGGACCCTCTCCAAGTGCTGATGAGCCCCACCAAGGGCTGTGTGGCCCGCTCTGAAGCTTGGTACCATCAGAGTCTCCGCCTCGAATGCTCCAGAACAAAGGCACATCCTTGGGGGTTCTACAAAGACCAAGGCTCTTGCTCTTTGCCTCTGCCATGCCATGTTATTTTGTATTCACCACCATAGCTAATATTTCCGAAGCTCTCCTTTTGTGCCAGGTGCAGTACCAAGTGCTGTACAGGCATCGTCTTCACGGATGCGCCTGCTGCGACCCCACATTAAAACGAGAAACGGACGCTGATCAGGGAGGAAAAGACCCTGCCCGAGGACCCTGGAAGGCGAGAGCCAGGCTCAGAATGTGACCCCAAGTGCTGCCCTTTGCCCCCTGTGCTCTGCTGCCCTGTAACCTCTGTGCTCTGCTGCCTCTCTGTGCGCATGCCTTGAATGAGGATGGTCGTTGGCATCCAATGTGTTCCCACACACTCAATTGTTAGTGAAATGACAACAGATTTTTATCAGCTGTTAGCTGGGAAAATAAGGAGCTGAATCGTTCTTCCCTGGGCTTCTCAGCCCCAGGAGTTCCTCTCCGTTCATAGCAACTACACCCATCTATCTCCATGAGGAGGGCTGAGGAGGGCTAAGGAGGGGCGAAGGGAAGCAGTGGGAAGGCAGAGGTTTTAGCGCACCGTGATGGGAATGTCTGGGAAACAAAGCCCAGGCGTGAGCTTACTTCTTTACTTCCTTTCTGCTCTTCCCCCAGACTTTTTTGGAACTGTACTGGAGCTCATGCCAGTTGCCCTGAGTCTCTCTGCCAACCTGGGACGCCCCCATCCCAGCCTTGCCCAGGCCACCATTTGCGTCGCCGATGGTGTAGGGCCCTGGGATATGTCAAGTACACTTTAATCGAGAGGTTTTCAAAAGCACAACACTCTGTGGTTTAGGGGTGCCTGCTTAGGTGTCTTCAACAAAGCAAGGAAGCTATTACCGATTGGGAGGGAAGAGGTGATGTCCTGGACAGGATGTGAGACCTGTGGGATATGGACAACTTACCTGGACCTGGGCAGTGAGGAAGCAGATGTTAGTTGATAATACTTTGTTAAGCTCTGTGTTTATGCTTTTGGTGTTTGTGAATACAATTTTTTTTTGGGGGGGGGGATGGAGTGTCACTCTTTTTGCCCAGGCTGGAGTGCAATGGCATGATCTTGGCTCACTGCAATCTCCACCTTCTGGGTTCAAGTGATTCTCCTGTCTCAGCCTCCCAAGTAGCTGGGATTACAGGTGCACACCACCATGCCTGGCTAATTTTTTTTTTTCTTTTTTTGTATTTTTAGTAGAGACGGGGTTTCTCCATGTTGGTCAGGCTGGTCTCAAACTCCTGACCTCAGGTGATCCACCCGCCTCAACCTCCCAAAGTGCTAGGATTACAGGTGTGAGCCACCGGGCCCGGCCGAATACAAATGTTGTATTTTACAACTTTGGAAATGTTCAAAAATAATACAGTTTACTTCCCAGGGTTCTTGGTGCATTCTTTCAGACATGCATCTGATGCCCTTGCACACAGTAGGTGCTCAAAGAACAGGGGATGGGGTGGCTCTTCCCTGGTCATTATTCAGCCAAGGGAGAGCTCAGTGGTTGGTCAGGCTCAGAACTCTAAGAAGAACATAAAAGAGAAGAGGGAGTGGCAGTTGGCAGTGGAGTGAGGCAGAGATAGATGAGTTATTGCCAAATTCATGGGAAAGTGAGAAATTTATTAAGAATCACCTGCATCCCAGGCCAGGGTAGTTTCAGAAAGGAGCTATGCTAATGGTTTTTAAATTTCTTCTTTGTTCATTCATGCCAGAAATATATAGAGAGCACCTGCCATGTGGCAGGCATTGCGCTGGCTGAGGGGATACTGGAAGCAGGATAGAGTCCCTTCTCTCAGGGCTAGAGAAGTGGACGTTTAATGGGGTGGACTCCATCCACTGGGCTAAGAACAAGGCTGGAGAAACAGAGTGTAGCTGAGCCCCTAAGGGAGTCCTTCTGCCCAGTGGGTTTTTTTGTTTTGTTTTGTTTTGTTTTGGGGGACAGGTATTTGTCAGAGAAGTCTTTCTGAAAGAAGTCACACATATGCTGAGCCCCAGAGTTAGTTGAATCTAGCATATTCCAGGCAGGGCAACAGTACATACAAAAGCCCAGAGGTGAGAAAGAAAGGATGATGACTTTGAGGAACAGTAGAAATATTTGAGTGGCTAGAGTGCAGAGAGAGAGAGAAGGAGAGACCAGTGAGGTAAGCCAAAGTCAGTTCACAAAGGGCCTTCTATGCCCCAGTAAGGAGTCAGGCTGTACTCCTAAAAGCAATGGAGAACAATTGAAGGATGGCAAGCAGGGAGGGGTGCTACATTGTCCCAAGCTTCCTTTTAGAAGAACGTGGTGACTGCCATGTCTGTTAGAAATGGATGGTTACCCTGGGTGAGCAATGCCAGCCTCCCCTTCTGGAACAAGAGCTGACCTTCTAAGTAGAATTGCCTTCACCCTCCTACCTAGAACCTGTGCTTGGTCAAAGTATGGGGAAAAACCACTTCTGCCTATCTTATTTGGTCCATGTGGGCTGCTATAACAAAATGCCTGAGACAGTAATTTATAAAGAACAGAAATTTATTTCTCAGAGTTCTGGAGGCTGGAAGTCTGAGATCAAGGCAGGTTTGGTGTCTGGTGAGGCCTGGCCTCTGCTTCCAAGATGGCACTTCGTTGCTGCTTCCTCCAGAGGGAACAAAGGCTGTGTCCTCACGTGAAGGGCAAAATGGGCCTAGACAATTCTTCCCAGCCCTTTTATAAGGGTATTAATCCCATTCACAAGGGCTCTACCCTCACGACTAAATCACATCCTAAAGGCCCCACCTAATAATATCATCACATTGTTGATTAAGTTTCAACATATGGGCTGGGTGGTGTGGTGGCTCACGCTTATAATCCCAGTACTTTGGGAGGCCGAGGCGAACAGGTCACTTGAGGTCAGGAGTTTGAGACCAGCCTGGCCAACATAGTGAAGCCCTGTCTCTGCTAAAAATACAAAAATTAGCCAGGCGTGGAGGTGGGTGTCTGTAATCCCAGCTACTTGGGAGGCTGAGGCAGGAGAATCGCTTGAACCTGGAAGGCAGAGGTTGCAGTGAGCTGAGATTGCGCCATTGCACTCCAGAGTGAGACTCCACCAAAAAAACCCCAGAAAGTTTCAACTGATGAGTTTTGGAGAGCACATGCAGATCATAGCACTGCCCAACTCAAAAAACAAGAATCCTGATTGTCAGGGAACCATGGATGAAAGCCTCATAGGGACAGGGATGTTCGGGCTTGCTGCACAGAGCTCCCTTCAGGGCCAGGCCCAGGGCCTTGCATAGAATAAGAACTCCATGCTTGCAGATGAGCTAGCAAGGCTGCTTCTGTCTAGCTTTAGTTTTCCTTAATTTCTAGGACTATAATGGCCTGAGGAATTAAGACTTGTATTTATGGGCTGGGTGTGGTGACTCACACGTGTAATCCCAGCACTTTGGGAGGCTAAGGCAGGCAGATTACGAGGTTAGGAGTTCAAGACCAGCCTGACCAACATGGTGAAACCCCGTCTCTACTAAAAATACAAAAATTAGTCGGGTGTGGTGGCGTGCACCTGTAATCCCAGCTACTTGGGAGGCTGAGGCAGGAGAATTGCTTGAATCCAGGAGGCAGAGGTTGCAGTGAGCAAAGATTGCACCACTGCGCTCCAGCCTGGGCCACAGAGCAAGACTCCGATTCAAAAAAAAAAAGACTGTATTTACACAGAACTCTGCCTTATGGAAACCCGAAACTCTAAGTGTCTATTTGATTTGTGGCCAGCATTCAACTTTCAGTCTGATGAAAGGCTCACTTTTCAAAGGAGATGTATCTTATTTGTTTGCTTGGGTGACATTAGTGAGAATAAGGGTCCCATGGGGAAAAATGGAGATTCACAGGATCTACCTTCTCTGCAAGAAACGTTGATTCAGTACGTGTATCAGTCAGCACTCGCTTGGTTATACTGCAGTAACAAATGATTCCCCAAATCTCAGTGGTGTATAATGAAAAAAAGGTTTGTTTTTTACTGACATTTTATATTGGCTGTGTATCGGATCTGCCACGCTTTCTTCATTTAAGGACTCACACAGAAGGAACAACCCCATAGGGGACATACACTTGTATCAGAGATGTATCATCAGGCTGGGCATGGTGGCTCAAGCCTGTAATCCCAGCACTTTGGAAGGCCAAGGCAGGTGGATCCCCTGAGGTCAGGAGTTCAAGACCAGCCTGGCCAACATGGTGAAATCCCGTCTCTACCAAAAAAAAATTAGCCAGACATGGTGGCGCATGACTGTAGTCACAGCTACTTGGAAGGCTGAGGCAGGAGAATCCCTTGAACCTGGGAGGTGGAGGTTGCAGTGGGCCCAGATCATGCTACTGTACTCTAGCCTGGGTGTTAAAGTGAGACTCCTTCTCAAAAAACCCCCCAAAAAACAAAAGACATGTATCATCGTCTTCTAGGAAAGAAGGAGCAAATGACTGGGAACTGTAATACTGTTTACCGTAAGAGGTCTGGGGTGGGGCCCAGGGCTATAAGGCTATGCATTTTTAAACATTTTTTCTAAGTTTTTTTTATAAAGATGAAGTCTTGCCATGTTGCCCAGGCTGGACTCGAACTCCTGGGCTCAAGCAATCCTCATGCCTCGGCCTCTCAAAATGCTGGTATTACAGTAGTGAGCCACCGCACCCAGCCAAGGGCTACACATTTTTAACCATATATGCAGGTGAGTCTGTTGCAGGAGGTCTGAGGGCCATGTGTTCAGATAAAGAAAGGCATTGGTCTGGACTGGTTTCTCCATGGGCAAATTCAGGCAGTTTTCAGCCTCTTTTTGACACCTAAATCTTCACTTTCATGCTCTTTCTCCTTGATGAGGTCTCCTCTCAGAAGCCTTCAGGACCTGAGTGCGCCACAGTTCAGCCTTGAGTCCCAGATCTCTCCCCTATACCTCCAGCTCTGTTTTCCACTAAAGAACACAAATAAATCTGGTTTTGAAAAAATAATGAATGTAAATGGGCATGCATACATTTATGTGTTCACCCTGTGTGAGTAGGTATTTGCATTTTAACCAGACTGTATTCATGACCCAGAACTCATTGCATGATGAGCATTTGAGGCACCCTAACTAGCTGTAATGGAGGGTAGTATTAGAATGTGTACTCTCCCTCCACCCTCCCAGCTGATGGGCCATCACCGTGCTGCTTCTTGCTTGTCTCTGGTACTGCACTTGCCACTTGATGTTGTAATGGTCTATACATCTGTCTCCCTTACTGTCTCCCTTATGAGGTTCTTGAGGGCAGAAGCTTTGAGTTCTCCTTTTAGTCCCCTATATCAAACATGTTTGATGAGTGAATACGTATTTGTTATTTGGGTATTATTGCAACCCACTCTTGGACCATTTGAAAACTTGGATTTTTTTTTTTTTTTTTTGCTCATTTCCTGATACTTCTTCCTGGTTCCTTAAAACTGCTCTGGCCAATATGGTAACCATCAGCCACACATGCCTCTAAGCAATTGAAATGTGGCTAGTCTGAACTGACATGTAAAATATTAGATGTAAAACATTGGGTTTCAGAGACTTAGAATGAAAAGAATGTAAAATATCTTATTGCATTTAAAATATTTCATTCATAATTTTATATTGATTATAGATGAAAATTATAATATTTTGGATATGAAAATGAAACATTGTTTAAATTACCATTATTTTTTATTAATGATTATTAAAATTATGAAATCCTGTTTCCTCTGACTTTTTAAACGTGCCTACAAGAAAAATATTAATTTTTTATGTATTTCACTTTATTGATTTATTTTTTTAGAGAGATGGGGTCTTGCTCTGTTGCCCAGGCTGGAGTGCAGCAGTGTGATCAGAGCTCACTGCAGCTTCGAACTCCTGGGCTCAAGGGATCCTCCTATTTCAGCCTCTGGAGTAGCTGGGACTTACTGGTGTGCATCACCATGCCCGGCTAGTTGTTTTTTTTTTTTATAGAGATGGCATCTCATTATGTTGCCCAGGCTAGTCTCAAACTCCTAGCCTCAAGCGATCTTCCCATTTGGGCTTCCCAATGTGCTGGGACTACAGGCATGAGCCACCAGGCCCAGGTCACCAGAAATTTTTAAATTACATAATGTGGCTTGTGTTATATTTCTTCTAGACAGTGCTGTTTTAGAGAATTCTAACAGTTTCTCAATCACATCTGCAGTTTTCTTCACTTCCCTGGGGAGTAATTCACTTGGGTGTGGAAATAGGGACGTACTTTAAGGAGCGAATGAGCACCTAACAGTAGCTTTGCCTCTCTCTGCCTTCAATTCCCTTAAATAAAGCTTTTCCCCTTCCAATTTCTCTGGTGGGGAGGATGCCATCACCCAGCAAATTCCAGCAATTCAATCCTACTTGAGCCAAAGCATCATTTCTATCAGAATTGGGTCTGTAGCAAAGGTTCTTTTTGGTCCTGGTTGGCTGAGCAGGTTTGGTATCTAAATCCTCAATCCTTATTCCAGGACAACTTTGTACGTGAGATTGACAGGCATGAAAAAGTTAGAGGAGGATGAGAATAGCTTAAAATATGTAGCCCTGTCAGGAGCATGGACACCCTTGGTAGGGGTGGGGGGCGCGGTGCATAGTGACTGCCAGGAGGCACAAGGGGGCTTTCCAGGAGCCTGAAATGTGCTGATTCTTGGTTTGGGGACTGATTATGTGGGAGCAGTCACTTTATGAAAAGTCATCAAACTGTATACATTTCTGATTTGTTTTTCTGTGGGTATGTTATACTTTATTAAAAAGTTTACATAGGCCTGGTGCAGTAGCTCATGCCTGTAATCCCAGCACTTTGGGGGGCTGAGGCAGGAGGATTACTTGAAGCCAGTAGTTTGAGACCAGCCTGGGCAACATAGCAAGACCCTGTCTCTACAAAAAATTTAAAAATTAGCTGGGCATGATGGTGCACACCTGTAGTCCTAGCTACTTAGGAGGCTGAAGTAGGAGGATCACTTGAGCCCAGGGATTTGAGGCTACAGCGAGCTATGATCATGCCACTGCACTGCTGCCTGAATGACACTACAAGACCTCATCTCTAATAAACATAAAAGTAAATGTAAAAAAAGTGTATATAGGCCAGGTGCAGTGGCTCATGCCTGTAATCCCAGCACTTTGGGAGGTCAAGGCAGGTGGATCACCTGAGGTCAGGTGTTTGAGACCAGCCTGGCCAACATGGTGAAACCCATCTCTACTAAAAAAAAGGCCGGGCATGGTGGCTCACGCCTGTAATCCCAGCACTTTGGGAGGCCGAGGCGGGTGGATCACGAGGTCAGGAGATCAATACCATCCTGGCTAACACGGTGAAACCCCGTCTCTACTAAAAATACAAAAAACTAGCCAGGTGTGGTGGCAGGTGCCTATAGTCCCAGCTACTCGGGAGGCTGAGGCAGAAGAATGGCGTGAACCCGGGAGGCAGAGCTTGCAGTGAGCCAAGATCTCACCACTGCACTCCAGCCTGGGTGGCAGAGTGAGACTTCATCTCAAAAAAAAAAAAAAAAAAAAAAAAAAAATTAGCCAGGCATGGTGGTGCATGCTTGTAATTCCAGCTACTTGGGAGGCTGAGGCAGGAAGATCACTTGAACCTGGGAGGCGGAGGTTGCAGTGAGCCAAGATTGTGCCACTGAACTCCAGCCTGGGTGACAGAGCAAGACTCCATCTCAAAAAAAAAAAAAAAAAAAAAAAAAAAAAAAGTGTACATAGTAAAGCAAATAGGATATGAAGGATATGAGTGACAGTCACAAAAATAAAATGAGAGAAAATTGAAGTCCTATGAAAATAAGTCTCTAGGGCGGGATGTAAGAAAACTTTCATCATTTAGCATTTTAAATGTGTTAAATTGAGCAATACAATTATTTACAGCGTTTGTGACAGTAGTTTACGATGGCCCCCACGATCTGCCTGTGGTCATGCCCTTGTGAGGGTCTGCTTTTGAGTGTGGATAGAACTGTGACCTGCTTCTAACCAACAGAATACAGAAAGGTGACAGAATGTGTGCAGTTGTATATACCTGATTACATGACATAGATGTTGGTGTGGTTTCTACATCCCCTGCTAACTTTGAAGAAGCAAGCATCATTTTTAGGAAACCCACACAGCAAGGACACCCCAGTGATATCCTGTAGGAGCTGAAGGTGGCCTCTGTTCAACAGTTAGCAAGTGACTGAGACCTTCAGTCCTAAACCACAAATAACTTAATTCTGCCAACAGCCTGAGAGGGCTGGAAAGTGGGTCCTTCCCCAATCAAACCTCTAATGAGACCACAGCCCCAGCTGACACCTGGGTTGCACACACGTGAAGAAAGAGAGCAAGTAAGCTCTCTGGTGCCTCTTCTTATAAGGATACCAATCCTATTCTATCAGAGTCCCTTCCTTATACCCTCATTTAGCCTTAATTGCCTCATTGTAGTCCCTATTTCCATATACAGTGACATTAGGGGTTAGGGTTTCAGCATTTGAGTGGTGGTGGAAAGGATACAATTCAATCCATAGCAATGTGTGTACAAGTTTTTAAAAATTGAAGGTAGGATTTTACTCTCTTTTCACTAAGCAACATATCCTGACTGTATTCTCACATTATTCAATATTTTTGTTGGCTGCATAGTGTTCCTGTATAATGCTGCAGAATGGCTGTGTGAATAAACTGTTAGCCATTTAACTGATCTCATTTGGCTGTATATTTAGATGATTTCCACTTTTTTTTTCATTAGAAATGACATAGGTGTCCATGTGCTTGTGCATAGAAGTCAGTATAATATGCTTTTATTCATATATCCGGGATTACTTTCTTCTGGATAGGTATTACCTTGAAAATTTTACCAAAAAGGAGCCCCTATATTTTTGCTTTTGTTCTAAGCTATTTTATAGCAAAGAATAGAAAGACAGATATTATTAGGAAATTAGATCTGGGATGCTCCTGTAGGTTTGGAACCTTGAGGTTCAAGGAAGCAGTGTTTTTAGGGACTCAGGGAATTACCTGAGATGCTCTGCTTTAAGAAGCAGCTTCCAGGAGTGACTTGTCTTGTATGTGCTTTTGCCCTAAGGCGATGCATGTGGGGCACAGCCTTCAGGCCCTTTGGAGAGATGTCATGAAGCTGAGTGCCATCTTACAAAGCAGAGAGAAGAAACTGACAAGGATATGTTAGTCCTACAATTTATAGGAAGAAGTGAGGACATGAAATATACCATCCCAGCAAACACATGGCCAGGCTCATGGGAACTGGTGGTACTGGATGGTGTTAAGGAGATGGTTTTGGTCAGGACGTTGGCATACCCAAATCCTGCTTTAGAACATCTCTCCTTGAAAAAGATAAAGATGTGGAGAATGAAACTATGAAACATGTTGTGGTCAGCATTTGTTGGTTTTGCCTTCCCAGCATCTGTTCTCCATTCTTCTGGTAACAGGACCCTGACTATCTTTTGGGAGCCAGCCCTCGCCCACTCTCTGTCCAGGAGTGGGCACAGAATCCAGGTCTGACCAGTCCAGCAGAGGGTGCATTGATAGGTTTGCAACCCAGGCCTGGCCGACCTAGGTCTTCCAGGACTCTGGCTTGATCTAAGAGAATTGTTTCTACTGGTAGAGTGTGAGCCTTGAGCAGCCGATAGTGGTGCTTACCACTCAGGAATAAAGGCAAGTCGAGGTGAGAAGTGGGGAAACAGTGAGTCTTGATGCGATTGTTGAGCTCCTGGACTCAGCTATATCAGAAGCCACTGAAGCAAGTGTGCCCTCCTCCCTTCTCCCATCTTTTTAAAATTTTTAAGCCAATTTGAATTGGGCTTCTTTTTGTTGGCAACCAAGAGTCCTGAATGAAATACATTTTTATTTAACTGGGGCTCCCTATGCATCTTCAGTGCAGACTGGTGAGCTCTGATATAGAACCTTTTTATCTGAGTTGATGCAACACTTGTGATCTAGAACCAAAGCAGCCCATATACGAATTCCCCATCTTACCACTGCAATGAGGGGAAAGGGCAGAACCCACCCATCCGTGATCAGAAAGAGAGAGAGAGAGAGAGAGAGAGAGAGAGAAAGAAAGAGAGAAAGAACATATGTGCAAAGGTAGGGTGAGGGGGGTTCTACATGGGAGCAGAACAGGAATCATCTAAAGAGGCAGAAATGACTGGGGTGGTCCTTGCTTTTCCTGCTCAGCCACATAGAAGAAGGGGACAAGGAGATACCACCCCCATGTGTGCATAACTTTTTGAACTCAATGAGTGTTCTATCTGTTTTGGGGCTGATGGCCCACCAGAGCATTTGAATTAGACCCAAACCTTCACCCCTGCTCCATGGGGTGGAATGAAAGGAGGTAATGAGCTCTGCTTATTCAAAAAGCTTTAAGGTCAAGAAGCCAGTACAGAATGTGGGTCAGGCTATATCAGCAGTTCCAGCGACCTGGCCATCTTGTCACTCCCTCAGAAGGGACTGCCTACTCTAAGACCGTCCTCGCAGCATGTGATGGCATACGCCTATCATCCCAGCTACTCAGGAGGCTGAGGCGGCATGACAACTTGAGCCCAGGAATTCAAACCCAGGCTAGGTGATATAATGAGACCCTGTCTCTAAAATTAAATACATAAGTACATAAATATAAATAAAATTAAAAATTAAATTTTGTTTAAAATTTAAAAATAAAAATACAGCATCAGCCACCACCAGATGCAGTGGCTGACACCTATAATCCCAACACTTTGGGATGCCAAAGAGGGAGGATCACTTTAGCTCGGGAGTTCAAGACCAGCCTAGGCAACATTACCTTGTCTCAAAATAAATAAATAAAAAATAAAAATCAATAAAAATGCTTACGGTAGAAAAAATACCACCATGATTTTTTTTTTAAAAAAGACTGTTGAGTGGTGACTCAGCCCCTCCTACTCTTTCTGTCTTCCCTTTCTTGCCACCTCGGCTTGTTTCCCTCTGCTGTATGTGTCCCCCAGAGGGTGAGCCCTAACTTGGATGGTTCCCACTTGTCTGCTGCAGGGCTTCTCTGTCAGTGAGAGTTTTTGCACCAGGCCTCCTCATTGGCTGCCAGGCTCCCTTATGTCTACACATGGCAGTTTGAGGCTAGCAGATCTGACCAGACTGTGGTCAGGGTGACGGTGACGGGGGTGGTCCCATGACCCAATTTATGGCAACTTAAATGGGACAATGTCTGGCTTCTTGCCTGAGAGCAGAAAAGCCAAAGTAGGTTCCAGAACCCTTGTCTTGGTTCCTCTTTCCCATCCCAGGTTGAAAGAATATGTATAATATGCAGTAGTGTCTACGTGTGTCTGTGAGAGCATGTATGAGCATGCAAGCATACAGAACATTTGACGCTGAGCTCCTCTTTTCTTACACATGTTCATTTCCTCCCTTCCTCCTCACTGTTCTCTTTTTCAAGTAGTCTGTCATTGTATGAGCCAGACTGTGTTGCCTAGGCTACAGGTGTTTTCTATCCATTTCAACCTCCTGTCAGCCATTGAATGTAGGACCGGGTCCCAGAATGTCGGCCACGAACCAGCAATGTCTTAGTCACACCTGCTAGACGATGTACCTGCCAAAGGTCGCCCAACACCCAGTCCTGCCATCTGTCATGGCAGGCCACTTAATCCCAAGTTGGAAAGGTTGAAAATCGTGTGCCTTTTTGAGTCATCTTGCCTTGCTTTGTTTACAGAGCTGGTTCTCAAAGTGTGATCCCTGGAACAGCAGTATTAAGAAAGGCAGCTTGTCAGAAAGGCACCTTCTGGATTTCTATCCCAGACCCCAGAAGCTCAGGGGGTGAACCCAGCTCTCTGTGTTTTCACAAGCCCTCCAGGTGACTCTGATGCTTGGTAAAGTTTGAGAACCAGTGGGCGACAGCATGGTGTCATAGGGCTTGAGTTTGCCTAGTAAAAATATCCACAGCAGCTGATGCTAACTGGGCTGATTACTGCCCGGCTCTGAGCCCGGTGCTGAGCTATGCACTTTACATGAATCATCTAGTGCAGGGTTCTCCTCCTGCCTGAACACTGGAACCAATGAGGATCTTTTGAAACATCCTGATGCTTGGGCCCAACTCAGACAAACAGAATGCAGATGGCCTGGCGGAGATCTAGGCAAATTGGTACTTTTTAAAATCTCCCCAGGAGATTCTGATTCACAGGGAGGGTTCAGAGCACACTTTTGGCCCCATCTCTGACACCCTTCAGCTGTGTGGCTGTGGGAACAGTGCCAAAGCTCACCCTCCCAGCCTTGCTTTCTGCAACTGTAAAATGGGGATGATGACTCCTAGCCTCTCACCTCCCAAGGCTGTCACATGCAATAAATGAAATAAACGATGTAAAATCTTACGGTAATTGCCCTTAAAATTGTAAACAAGTTGGGCTTGAACCCTGAGCTCAAGAACAGGGAAAACCCTGTGTTTCTCTCAGGAGACTAGGGTGGAGGCAGGGTCGGAGGGAGGGGCTCCTCTCTCATCACTGCCTCTGACTTTCCTTTTAGGTTGGCGTCCATCTTTGCCCACTGCACATGCGCATTCCATTTTCAAGGGTCATTCAAACCCCACCCCGAACTCTCCTCTTTTCAAACTTCCACCATCTCAAGGCTATGGTGTGTAACTTGGCTGAACGATCCTAACAACATCAAAGGCTTCTAGCCCAACGGAGCCGACACCTAAAACTGTAAGAGTCCATACAGCCTTCCCACCTCCAGGGATAGCTCATCTTCCTCTTCTCCTTGTGGGCTCCAGCACCCACCACCATCTTGCTCCTCTCTCCCCAGCTTCCAGCCCCTAGAGTTACTTATTCATCTCCCTCGAAGAGTGCTTTATCTCTTTGTCTAATTTGTAGCCCATTCCTGCCTTGCCTGGAGGGAGAGCCTTCCACAACCTAAGTATCTCATGAGGAGGTTTTGCTGAACAAAAGCACTTGCCTCCTGGAAAAGGAATTCTGCCCCAGTTTGTTTGTTCGTTTGTTTTCTTCTCCCCACTACATAAATAGACTTAAAAAACATTGGGTTTGAAAGAAGACATTCATATTGTCCAATGTCCCCTTGCTGGTAATTGACCTTAGAGGGATTATCTCACCCCTTGCTACTCCAAGTATGATCCATGAACCAGCAACATCAGCACCAATTGGGAGTTTACTACTAGATGCAGAATCTCAGCCCAGCCCAGACCTACTGAGTAAGGATCTGCATTTTAACAGATCCCCAGGTGAGTCGTTTGCCCACAAAAAGCTTCGAAGCCCCTTTCTAACCTCTCTGAGCCTGTTTCCTAGTGGGTAAAATGGACATAATGCCTCACTGGGAGGCTTACATGGAATAATGTATGCAAACACTAAGCTTGGTGTCTTGAAGAGAGAGCCTTCAGTAAATGGTAGCTAATATTATTAGCTATTAAGCTGAACAGCTCTGTGCCTGCATTGGAGATTGTTATTCCAGCCAAAAATAGAACCTCTCAGGATGCTGGGACTCTCAGGGTAAAGCAATTGCTGTGTGCTGGGGCCAGGAAGCAGGGGGTCAGCAGGCCCTGAGATTGGAGGACTTCAGAAGCAGGGAAGGGAGAGATCGGCCCAGCTGCCGCTAAGCCAAAAACGACATTTCATGTGGTTAGACTTAGCACACCCGCTACTGCACAGTCTGGTGTGTTGGGGGAGACGCAGAGCCACTGGATCAAGGCGGTGTATGTTCTTCATGTGACCTGCTTACTCATGGAAAGTAATTGCATCATTTGCATGTTAAAAGTAGAGAGAGAGGGGGAGGATACAGCGTTTGGTACCACTTATAGCAAGTTGTAGAACAGACAAAACTGAACTAAGGTGATAGAAATCAGAATATTGGTTTTCTGTTGAAGGGTGAGGGGATTAACTGGAAAGATGCATGAGAGGTCTTGGGAGGTGGATGAAAATGTTCTTGATTGGGATGGTGGTGGCATTTGTCAAAATCCATTGAACTGTAGACAACAGTGAATTAGACAATTATTTTTAATTCATTTTTAAAAGTTGGGGCTGGGCACAGTGGCTCATGCTTGTAATCTCAGAACTTTGGGAGACTGAGGCGGGGGGATCACTTGAGGGGTGTGCTGGGGCCAGGAAGTTCGAGACTAGCCTGGCCAACATGGTGAAACTCTGTCTCTACTAAAAATACAAAAATTAGCCAGGAGTCGTGGTGTGTGCCTGTAATGCCAGCTACTCGGGAGGCTGAGGCCCGAGAATCACTTGAACCTGGGAGGCAGAGGTTGCAGTGAGCTGAGATCACACCACTGCACTCCAGCCTGGGTGACAGAGCAAGACTCCCTCCATCTCACAAAAAAAAAAAAAAAAAAAAGGTTGGGAACAGAAGGGAGAGACCACAGACTCTCACCCCCCAACCCCTGGCCATTTTCATCTGCCCAAAAATGCAGGCCCTAAGCCCAACCTTAGCTGGTCATACTTGACTCAGGGTGGGTGTAGACAATGGCCAGGGCCAGAGTGAACTGACATCTGGGTGAAATTCCTTGGTCAGACCCTCCCAGGGGCCTAGGGGCAGAATTTCTAGCCCAACTGGACTCTGGAGTATACATTTCAGCAAGAAGGAGCCTTGAAAGGCATCCACTTGTACTCCGTCTCCTTGTACAGAGCACCCCTGTGTCCCAGGCCACAACAGCCTGTGCCTTCTGTTTGTTCCCAAATTGCTAGGGCATCGTCCACAGTGGGTTCATGGTGAGAAATTTCCTCTCCTCAGGTTCCCTGTAGATTCAGAACATTTCTTAGGGTACTGGTTTGTACTTTTGGGCACAGTCCCTCATATTTTCCTTCTCCAGGCTGCTGGTCCTGCTACGTTCCTGCGTTGGCCTTAGGTGATCACTACCTTCATCAAGGTCTGCACCTTGGCCGAGAGAGGAGCAGTGAATTCCCTGTCCTCCCTCACTCTGTGTCCTGAGCCATCTCCTAACTCCTCAAACTCCTCATGGTCTCTGGTTGAGACCATGCTTCAACCAGACTCAAGCCATTCTCCCCCATTTCCATTCTGAAACCACTCACTCCAGGCCTTTCTTCACCTTGGAGTGTTGGCCCAATAAAAACTTTTCTCTTCTTTAAATCTTTGTTTCCTGTCTCAGGATTAACTTCTCCCCAAAGGATCAGCGTGGGAATGTCTATTCTTTCAGGGGAAGCTCCACTTCCACCCTCAGTGGGAAAAATCCCAAAGGGAGGGCGGATTATTCAGACAACACACAACCACACAAATACACACACAGCCATACACACACACACACACAACCACATGCACACAACCACGCACATACACACACACAACCACACACACCACACACAACCACACACAGCCACACACACAAACACACACATAAACATACAGACCACACCAACACACCACACACAACCACACATACAACCACACACCCACACAACCACACACACACATACACAATCACACACACCCACACAAAACCATACACACACTACCACACAGGCGCGCACACACACACAGGCACACACACAAAGACAGACACACACACAGGCATATCTTCTCTTTTGCACACACGCTGTCACACACAGACACACACACTCTACACACACACACACACACACACACAAACACAGAAAAAGGAAATGACTTCCACTTGGTGGTTAATGACAGAGCTGCCACTGGACAACAGGTCTCCTGATTGACTTTCTGGCCAATCCTGGTTCCTTTGATTGGGGCTGAAATTCATCTTCCACACAGGAACTTGCTCTGCCTGGGACTCCACTGCACGATTCTGGCAAGCCACTTAATGTCTCTGCAGCTCAGCGTCTTGACAGTAATTGGGGACAATAATAGTTACCTACTTCATAGGGATATTCAGTGGCTCAATTAGTAAAAGCTTCTAAAGTGCTTGAGTCCCATTATTAGTTGTAATGGAGTACATCTGCCGGTGTTGGCCAATCTGTTGGCTCTTGGTAGGAAATGCTCTTTCTAAGAAAGCCATAAAGACACAAGCCCTAGGGACTTGAGAAAATAGGAATAGAGCCCAGTGCTGCTAGGTATTTCAAAACCCTCCTTGTCACTTGATTTTTAAGAGAAGATGTTGGAAATTTCTGCCTCAAGAAGTGATCCTTGGGTTTATAGCTATGGACACGTCATCAAAGCGACTGCACTGAGTGGATGTGCAGACACCAAATTGGGACAAGGTGATGGAGAGGGGCTACCTCAGGTAAATGGAAATAAAGCTATGCTTAGAGTTGTCCAAGTTGCCCAGGTAAAATTCACACCCGGTGATTGTAGTTAGCCCTCTGTATCAGTTGAGATACAGGGTAAGCTGCTGTTACAGAGTTCTGAAGCTGTGGTGGTGTATACGAGATACGAATAATTTCTCTCTCTTGTCATAGTCCAGAGGTAGCAATCCAGAGCTGGTGGGATCACTGTTCTCAGCACAAGGCTTCTGCTTGCGAGCCAATTTCTCACCATCTCCCTACCAGTAGGAGGGGGACAGGGAACTTTTTTATCTGAGGATAAGATTCAGAAATGGTACCAGCGTTATTCTCTTTAGTCCTTTGGCTAGAACCATTGGCTGTTCTCTCTGCCCATTGGCTTGTAGTCTAATGGCTACACCCTACTGTAAGGAAAGCTGGGAAATGTAGTCTTTACTGGGCAGTCTTTACACTGAAAGGAGGAGAGGATAGAGAGGAGGCCGGGGATGGGGGACAGCTAGCAGTCTACCACAACAGCTTGAGACATTCCGTGAGAGTGTCTGCAGGTGTATAAGTGAAGAGTGTCAGAATATCCAGGACTCCAGCTGGCTCACAGGGGATAATCACAGGAGTGGGTCTGGAAAGTGACTGGAACTTACTTAATAGGAATCAAAAGAGGTAGTCAGGCTTCCTGGGAGAAAAAGTGAAGATAGACACTGGTCCCATGCCACAGAGACCTTTTAACCTCTTCGAAAGACGCAGTCTTGGAAAACAATGCTCGCCTGTGCCCAAGAGTCTGACCCATAAGAAAAGCTTCCTTCAACCCAGAGGCTTGAGCTTCTAGGTCTTGATCCTGACACATGTTTGGAAGATGAAAGGGGAAGAGGCCAGAGGAAGCTCTCCCAGAAGGTAGCATCGGTTGTTCCTCAAAAGAGGTGTTTCTCAAACATGGGGTCAGTGGCGCAGTGGAAAGAGGAGTTTCTCTACATTTTGTTAAAGGAGGAGGAGAAGGAGAAAGATGAAGATTAGGAGAAGACACTTCCCCTTGCACTTCAAAACCCCTCTAGGATGACCTACACATTTCTGGAAAAATGTAATGTAATTTGCACATTTCTTGAGGAATGATAATCTGGTTAGTGGATTTGAATACCCTGAGAAGGAAGAAAACCTCAGCGCAAAGTGAGGCTTTGTAATCTGGTTGCCATTTGGGAAAAACTTGCTAAGATTTCTCATTAAACAGCCCTCGGATGTTTTCAGAGACTGGTTTTTCCTCAGAACATTCATGCCTAAGCCCCTCCACTTGTCAAAATTAGAACAGAACAATGCCAATCTGGAGAATTTATTTTTAAAAAGCTCACAGTTGAGCCAAGCAAGACACTGAGACTAAATCAGAGAGATGAACTTTTTATTATGAAAATTGTAACACATGTACAATAAGCCCAGCTACAGCAGTCAACCACTCATGGCCGATCTTATCTGTACTCCTCACCTACTTTGTGCCTTCACCCTGGATTATTTTGAGTAAATCTCAGTATCATACTATTCATCTGGAAATGTTTCATATGTGTCTTTAAAGGATAAAAATTCCTGGGTGCGGTGACTCATACCTGTAATCCCAGCACTTTGGGAGGCCAAGGCAGGAGGATTGCTTGAGCCCAGCAGTTCAAGACTAGCCTGGGCAACATAGTAAGACCCCATCTCTGCAAAAATAAATTAAAAAAAATAAAAATTTAAATTAGAAAAGGATAAGAATTCTTTATAAAAGACATTACCACAATATAAAACCATACTTTAAAATCAATGATAATTTCTTAATATACCCAAATATCTAGTCAGTATTTAAATGTCTCCAATTCTCTTCCCATCCCTCTTTCTTCCTTACAATTGATTTGTTTACACAGAATCTAAACGAGGTCTATGCATTGCATTTGGTTGCTACATCAGATGTCCCTTCAGTTTCTTTTCATCTATAGTTCCCTCTTCACCTATTTTTTTCCCTTTATATTCCATAAAGTTTCCCAAGGTCTGGATTCTCTGGCTTCATCCCAGTAGTGTTATTTAACATGTTCCTCCATCCCCCACATTTCCTCATGATTGGTTGATAGATCCTTGGGCTTGGTCTCAGGTTAGATTTGGCTTCACAGGTTTATGTTCTTACCATAGCAGGTCCCTTATGTCTGATCATCTCTCTGTGATGTTAGCAGACATTGATGATCATTTGCTAGATCCGTTATTTCAGTATGGTTCACAAAATGCCATACTCTAATTATTTTATTCCTTTTCTGTTTACTAGCTGAAATACTTCTATAGACAGAAATGGTCTCTCCTCAGCCATTTATGGTTACCCTGAGGAACAATTCACATAGGAAAGGCAGGATAAATGCTTGACTTTTCCCTTTTACTTACTAGTTTTAAAAAACTTAATTGTTATCTTCCAAAGGGATTGAGAGTTTGTTTATTTTTGTTTCACTGCCATTATGAAGTCATGAAATTTTACTTATGCAATACAACTCAATCCTTTGTGGTGAATCTTACTGATGCTCAGATTGTCCCACTGGTGTCCAATGGGAGCTTCTATAAGTTGACCCCTGAGTCATTTTGACGTGATCCCAGTAGTCTTTGATAGCTTTCTTATATGACTAGGTAGAGAGGCTTATCTTATACATTTCTTGCCTTAGATTGGAATCAATCACTTTATCTAAAGACCCTGGTTTCTCTGAGTGGTACATGATATTTAGAGAGCACAATCTGGGCAGTTCAAACAGTGTTTAAGAAAATATTTTTTTAAAAAAATTAAAAATAAAGTTTAAACATTGCAAAGATAACCTAAATCCAAGAGCCACATGAAAAAGTTGAACAAGAATGTTCCAGAATAGTATTGTCCAATAGAACTTTTTGCAATGATGGACATGTCCCATATCTCAGCTTTCCAATATGGCCACCACTAGCTACTTGTGGCTGTGGAGACCTTGGAGTGTGGCCAGTGCAACTGAGTAACTGATTTTTAAATTTAGCTTTAAATTAATTTTATATTTAAATAGTCACATGTGGCCGGGCGCGGTGGCTCAAGCCTGTAATCCCAGCACTTTGGGAGGCCGAGACGGGTGGATCACGAGGTCAGGAGATCGAGACCATCCTGGCTAACACGGTGAAACCCCGTCTCTACTAAAAAATACAAAAAACTAGCCGGGCGAAGTGGCGGGCGCCTGTGGTCCCAGCTACTCGGGAGGCTGAGGCAGGAGAATGGCGTAAACCCGGGAGGCGGAGCTTGCAGTGAGCTGAGATCCGGCCACTGCACTCCAGCCTGGGCGACAGAGCCAGACTCAATCTCAAAAAAAAAAAAAAATAGTCACATGTGGCTACTGACTACCTTATTGGCCAGTACAGAAATTTATAGTAAAATCTATTGGTTAAATTCAAAACTATGTGTTTTAAGTACCATCCATATGCAAGACTTGGTGAAGGTACTGCAAGATAGAGAACTGAGTAGTGCACTGTCATTCCTATAAGAATCTTCCATTATATTATAGTAAGGAAAGTAAGATCAGTCCTCTAATAATGTAATCAAAATGATTACCGGATAAGTTGCAATGCACTGAGAATCCTGAGTAAGGAAAGACATTTTAAATAATTTGGCTGGGGGGCTGGACACAGTGGTTTACACCTATAATCCCAACACTTTGGTAGGCCAAGGCCAGTGAATCACTTGAGGTCAGGAGTTCAAGACCAGCTTGGCTAACATGGCGAAACCCTGTCTCTATGAAAAATTCAAAAATTAGCCAGGTGTGGTGGTGTTCACCTGTAGTCCCAGCTACTTGGGAGGCATGAGAATTGCTTGAACCTGGGAGGCGGAGGTTGCAGTGAGCTGAGATCGAGCCATTGAACTCCAGCCTGGGTGACAGAGGGAGACTCTGTCTCAAAAAATAAAAGTAAAAAAATAGAAATAATAATTTGCTTGGGGTGATCAGAAGTGGATTCAGGGAGAAGATGACGTCGGGAAATTCTTCCTGCTCTCAATTAGCAACTATAGCCTTGGTTTACTTTATTTTATTTTTGGAGTTTAAAAAAAATTTATTTTTTAGAGCAGTCTTAGGCTCACAGCAAGATTAAGTGGAAGTACAAAGTTCCCATATGCCCACTGTCCTCCTCAGGCATGCACAGCCTCCCCCAATATCAACATCCCCACCAGAGTAGCACATGTGTTACAACCGATGAACCTGTGTTGACACATCATTATCACCCAGCGTCCATAGTTTACAGCAGGGCTCACTCTTGGCATGGTGTACATTCTATGGATTTGCACAAATGTATAATGACATGCACCCACTTTTAGTATCATACAGAAGAGTTTCACTGCCCTAAAAACCCTCTGTGCTCCACCTACTCATCATTTTCTCCCCACAACCCCTAGCTACCACTGATCTTTTCACTGTGGGCATTGTTTTACCTTTTCCAGAATGCCATATAGTTGGAACCATGTAGTATGTAGCCTTTTCAAATTGGTGTGGTCACTTAGTGATATGTAGGTTCCTCCATGCCTTTTCATAGTCTAACAGCTTACTTCTTTTTAATGCTGAAGGGTATTATAGATGTATACCACAGTTTATCCATTTACCTACTGAAGGACATTTTGGTTGCTTCCAAGCTTTGGCAATTATGAGTAAAGCTGTTATAAATATCCATGTACAGGTTTTTGAGTGCATTTAAGTTTACAGTTTACAACTCCTTTGGGTAAGTACCAAGGAGCCCAGTTGCTGAATCATAAGGTAAAAGTATGTTTATTTTGTAAGAAACTGCCAAACTGCAGCAGATGCTTTTAAAACTCATGACAGGGCAGGTATGGTGACTCATGCCTGTAATTCCAGCAATTTGGGAGGCCAAAGTGGGCAGATCGCTTGAGTCCATGAGCTTGAGACCAGCCTGGGAAATATAGTGAAACCCATGTCTACAAAAAATATAAAAATTAACCGGGTGTGGTGCTGTGTGCCTGTAGTCCTAGCTACTAGGGAGGCTGAGGTAGGGGGATCACCTCAGCCTGGGAGATCAAGGCTGCAGTGAGCCATGATTGTGCCACTGCACTCCAGCTTGGGTGACAGGGTGAGACCCTATCTTAAAAACAAACAAAATAAAACTCACATAACAATAGTAATACCGTTTATTTGTTGAGTACTTGCTCTGGGCTAAAAATCTCTCATACGATAACATACTTAATTTAATCCTAATAACCTATAAGGTAGATGTTTTTAATTCCCACTATGCAGATGAGTAAATAGAGGCACCAACAGAGTAATGACTTGCTCAGGGCCCCACAGCTCCCAAGTAGAACTGGAATTCAAACCCAAGTCTGTCTCAATCCAAAGCCCTTGTTCTTCACAGCTATATCAAGCTCTCAAAGCCCAAAGGTTTCACAGAGACTTCACAAATGTGTGTCATTGCCTTTGCTTCTTGGAATCCTCTTGAATAAAGATAACTTTCCTCTTGCACCCCTGAAAGCCTGCTTCCAAAGAGGCTGGCACTGAGGAAAGTCTCCCTCCAGGGTGGAAAGGAAGAGCAAAGTGTACATGTAGGGAAGCACATTGTAAATTTCAGAGCCCAAAGGTGGCGGGGACTGTGTGTCCTCCCTGGCTCTCCCTGCAGCCCAGGTGAGGCTGCACATCCTCTCACCTCCTCACTCTGGTTTCTCAGCACTTCTCTCCCAACCTCGGTGTTTTACCATCCCTGTTGTTTGCTTGATCCTGGTTCTCTAGTTCTTTTCTAAAACCTTGTATCCAGTTACCTCCATGTCCAACTCTGTGACTTGGCCTTGGTGATGCCATCTGTTTGGCTCTCCCTGTGCTCCTTCTGGACAGTCTTTGCTGTCTTCCTTGTTGCCGACCTTGGCCCTAATCCTGGGCCTTGGAAAAGTTTCTTGGAGCTCAGTTTTGGTGGAAAGCCCCAGGTTTGTGCCCCTCCATGGGGCCAGTTTCGAGAAGCCATATCTTCATTTATTGCTAGAATTATTTTCTGTTGGGCATTACATTTCAAAAAAGTCGTTTAGTGGCTGAAGGTCAGACTGCTAATCTCTATTCTCCTGCACCACTGCTCACTAGCTATGTGTCCCTGGATAAGTTTAACCTTTCTAAGCCTCAGTTTCCTCATCTGTAAATGGGGATATTAACAGTACTCACTCATAGATTTCTTGATAGATTTGAATGAGTAATCCTCATAAAACTCTCACATAGCACCTGGTGTGTAACATGCACTCCATAAATATTAGCCATTAATACTAATGATTTTATAACCAGTAATTGATGACCCTTGGTTTGGGGGAAAGCTGGAACAAATAGCTTTGCAACTGGTGGTGGCATGTGCCTGTTATCCCAGCTAATTAGCAGGCTGAGGCATGAGAATCTCTTGAACTTAGGAGGTGGACGTTGCAATGAGCTGAGATCGTGCCACTGCACTCCAGCCTGGGCAACAGGGTGAGAGTGCATCTAAAAAATAAACAAATATTTTTGAGAGTGAAATATTTGAAACATTCCATGAGTGCTAAGAGTTCTGAAATAAATGAGTGACCAAGTTCAAGACCTAGATCTTCATTTTATCTGATGGGTGGCTGTAGGTAAGTTATGTACTATTCTAGAGCCTCAATGTCTTCATGTGTAGAGCAGGAATTGTAGCCACTGGCCTGCCTCTGGGCCTCTGCACCACCGTTTACTCTGAATGCTCCCAAGAGATCAAGCTCAAGAAGGCAAGGACTTGGCCCCCTCTCTTCACTGCTGGGTTCCCAGCTCCAGAGATGACACTTAGAACATAGCAGACTCTAGACTCTCGATAAACAGTGTTAAAAGAAAAAAAAAGTGTAGGAAAGCCTTTTCAAAGTATACAGAACCCTGGAGTCATAAGCCATTTGTGTGCGTAGGCAGTTTCTGGGCCATTTGAAAGACCCTGTGAAAAGTCTGCAAGTTGAAATCAGCAAGTTGATGCACCTAAAACGTTTAGCTTTGATGAGACCAGCATCTTTTTAGAACCATACCTTGTCCTGTCGATTTGTGATGAGCTTTAAGGAACACTGCCAAACCCAGAGGGAGACAAGGCCAAACCGTGGTAGAAATATCTTCTCGGTGCTTTGGCCAGCTCCTGTGTTGTGCCTCCCTTCCCCCCGGGCCCTTCCTACACCTGAAGTCTGGAGGAGTCTGTCTCCGGCTCCTCCCTCCCTCCCTCATGTAAAGGGTCTGTGGAAAAGGCCCAGGAATGTCACGGACTTCCACCATGTGTAAAGCCCACCACCCTTCCCAGGAAGTTTGTACATTGAGGCTAATCCCCAGTTTGTAATGAAAAGTTTTATCTAGTCCTTAGCTGCCATTTATTTATTTATTTTTTGAGATGCAGTCTCGCCCTGTTGCCCAGGCTGGAGTGCAGTGGCACAGTCTCGGCTCACTGCAACCTCCGCCTCCTGGGTTCAAGAGATTCTCATGCCTCAGCCTCCTAAGTAGCTGGGATAATAGGCACATGACACCACACCTGGCTAATTTTTGTATTTTCAGTAGAGATGGGGTTTCGCCATGTTGACCAGGCTGGTCTCGAACTCCTGACTTCAAGTGATCCACCTGCCTTGGCCTCCCAAAGTGCTGGGATTACAGGTGTGAGCCACTGTGCTGGACCCTTAGCTGCCATTTATGAGTGACTATTTTCATCACTGACTTAGTCAATTATCCCAATAACCCTGCAAAGTGACATTTATATCCCCCTTTACCAATGGGGAAACTGAGGCTCTCGTAGCTTTGTAACTTTCCTTGGGTCACGCACTTGGCAAAGACCTCAAAGCCACACTCGTTCCTTTGCCTGCAGCGCCTTCTGTGAGCTGAACCCAGCAGCCGAAGCGGAGGCTCAGAAGGAAGGGGGCTGGGAGTAACCACACAGTCCTTCGCTTTGGCTGCTGTTTCTCGCAGTAAGGGGATATGTTTCCAAAATGCTGCTGGCAAATAATTTCGGGGGTTTGGCCAGCCTGAAATAACCCATCTATTTAGAGGTTTCAAGACCAGGCAGCAGAGGCTAAATAAGGTAAAGTGTCTGTCAAGAGTGGAGGCCCAGGAAGAGAATAGAATATTAAAAGACCCATGGCTTATGTCATGTTTTCTTTATCCAAGCATCTTTCATTTTTATTTTTATTTATTTATTTTTGAGGTGAGGTCTTGCTCTGTTCCCCAGGCTGGAGTGCAGTGGTGCGATCTCATCTCACCGCAACCTCTGCCACCTGGGTTCAAGAGAGCTTCCCACCTCAGCCTCCTGAGTCGCTGGGACCGCAGGTGTGTGTCATTAGGCCCTACTAATTTTTTGTATTTTTTTGTATTTGAGATGGGGTTTCACCATGTTGTTCAGGCTGGTCTTGAACTCCTGAGCTCAAGCAATCTACCTGCGTCAGCCTGCCAAAATGTTGGGATTACAGGCGTGAGCCACTGCACCTGTCCCAAGCCTCTTTTAAAAGTGCATATCTATACAAAGTATCATTGTCTTACCTTACAATATAGAAATTCTCAGCTGGGCGCAGTGGCTCATGCCTGTAATCTCACCACTTTGGGAGGCCGAGGTTGGTTGGCGGCGGGGACATCACTTGAGGTTAGGGGTTCAAGACCAGCTTGGCCAACATGGTGAAACCCCATCTCTACTAGAAATATAAAAATTAGCCAGGCATGGTGGCACACACCTGTAGTCCCAGCTACTTGGTTGGTTGAGTCAGGAGAATCGCTTGAACCTAGGAGGTAGAGGTTGCAGTAAGCCAGGCCAGGATCACGCCACTGCACATCCAGCCTGGGCCACAGAGTGAGACCTCCATCAAAAAAAAAAAAAAAAAAAAAAAGAATATGGAAATTATGATACCAGGGCAGATAAAATACACACACATACTATACACACATAGGTATTTTTGTTTGTTTATAATATATACCATATGTATGTATTTATGATATACAACTACATATCTTTGAAAAAAGCTGGTTTATTATACATGATTTTGGTAAAACGTAGAGTTCTTAGCCAAAACTTCACATCTAGATTTTAGGTATAGGGATTTAGGGATTGTTCCTATGGAATGCTAAATTTTTAGCAATAATAGTAACTGTGACCTACTTAGCACTTATTATATACCAGGAACTGGGCTAGTTCCTTCCCATACTTTTTTACACTTACTTTTCACAACTCTATTTCGATTTTCCTGTTTTATTGATGAAGAGGTAGAGGTTCAGAGAGATTCAGCAATTCACCCAAGGCCACATAGGTGTTCAGTGGCAGGGCCAGGTTTTCTTTTTTTTTTTTTCTTTTGAGACCGAGTCTCGCTCGTCGCCCAGGCTGGAGTGCAGTGGCGCAATCTCAGCTCACTGCAAGCTCTGCCTTCCGGGTTCACGCCATTCTCCTGCCTCAGCCTCCCGAGTAGCTGGGACTACAGGTGCATGCCACCACGTCCGGCTAATTTTTTGTATTTTTAGTAGAGACGGGGTTTCACCGTGTTAGCCAGGATGGTTTTGATATCCTGACCTCGTGATCTGCCCACCTCAGCCTCCCAAAGTGCTGGGATTACAGGCTTGAGCCACCGTGCCCGGCCAGGGCCAGGTTTTGAGCTCAATCTAAAGACTGTAAGTTCACAAGGTTGGAACACATCTATTGTGTTTACCAGCATGTTACCTGATGCCCAGAATGAACCCAATGATTGTAAGTGCTCAATAAACACTGGAATGGAGAATGAATGGACCAGCGCTTGAATGCTTGCATGCATGAATGAATGAGTGCTTACATGAATGCATGAACGAATGGCTCTCACTCCTGTGTTCCCAGCTACTGTGCTGAACCTCCTCCTCACTTACTTTGCTCCACACGCTGCCAGCATCAAGTTGCCTGTATGTGAATGACACGGGGTGTTAGGATGGAACAGTCTTTGCATCTAAAGTAGAATAAATCAGACCTAGGTGTATTTTCACTGTCTTTTATGGATCTGTGATGAGACTTGGTGGGGAGGGTGGTGGGGGATTTGCCGGATACTGAGTGTTTGCATGTCTGTCTAATGTGGTCAGGGTGGAGAGTGTGGATAAATAGGGCAGGTCCATGCTGGGTGTGTCTGTCAGCAAGTTCTCAGACATGCCTCCACTGTCACTCTGCTTGAGAGGGAAGCAATGGCTCTGGCACCACACTATCTGCTAACTCTCAGGGAGGGAAAGAGGAAGTGACATGGGACCGCTTCTACTGCCAGAAAGGAAAGCAGAAATTCAGTAAGAAACAGAAGTTCCCTTGCAGTGCCTCGTTTTAGTTCCTCAAACTTACACCAAAAGTTAACAGGGTGACATACAAATCTCACGGAACTGGAAATCAGGCCCTGTTTTGTCAGGGGCTTGGATAAGTCATTTTTCTGCTTTGGGCTTCAATTTCCTTATCTGCAAAATAAATAAATGAGGCTAAAACCCTGCCTTGGCACATTTAGAACTGTGGATGTGTCTGGAAGCATCTTCTTGGCGATCATAATGATTGATGAGTGACGTTTATGTGTGTTGGGGGCTGGGTGGGAAGCAGGAAAATAAATGTATTCATATACTTAGGACCACACAATGGGAAATCGTCCCTCTTAGAATATGAAATGATGATTAAGAACCTCTTCATTGCTGAAATACCGTGACTCTATCCTAACCATGCTGATTTGAATCACCCAAGTCACATAATGAAAAGAAACCAGACTCTACCTAAAATAAATCAAGGGTAAGGGACATAATAGATTTTAAAATACCTCTCAGGGTGCCTTATTTTTGTGCATGTCAATACAGTTTCTTTCCCTCTCTCCCTTCCCCCAGGATTGCTCCAGGAAACGGGAGGACATCAGCCCCCAGAGAGGAAACATCACAGGCAGTTGCTGTCAGACAAGAGGGGTAAGCAGAAAGCCCTTTTGGCACAGGGGAGGCACAGCCCCTCCTTCACAAGGCCCAGATGGGAGGGGCTGCTAGGCCAGGGCAGCAGAAATGACTGAGAGAGACATCCAGGTCAATAGGCCCTTAGGACCCCAAGGATTTCTAAGCTTGAGGAGGGTAGTGGCTAAAAGGCTGAGAGGACCAGTGAACCAGAGGTCTGGAGTGGAGCCCAGGACCTCACCACAGGAGGTTAAAGCAAAGGAGACATGAGCAGGGGAACCAGACACTCCTCAGCGGTGCCATCAAAGGACAAACTGACCACTTGGAAAGACCTCTCCAGGAAGGCCAGTGGATTTCCATAGATGAGTGGTTCCTCCTCCAGCACCCAAAGCTGGTTAAGCTCTTTCCTGTATCCAGAAGCTGTGTTTGTGGTGGTTGCTGCTTTACTGAGATGCTACACACAGCGAAGTACACAAATGCTAAGCATACAGCTCAATGCATGCGCGCCTATGTGTACACCTATGTACCTACCACCCAAATCAGGATATAGGCCAGGCCAGCACCCTAGAAGGCTCTCTTGTGCCTTCTTCCGGTCAATACCCTCTGCCAAAGATAACCATTTTGTAACTCGATCATGATAGGTGAGTTTTTGAACTTCATAGAAGTGGAATCCTACAGTGTTTAGTCTTTGTTGTCTGATTTTTTCACTCAACATTATACCTCTGAGATTCATCCATGCCATTGTGGGTAGCAGTTCATTTCCCTGTGATGCTGGGGAGTATTCCGTTATGTGATTATGCCCCAATTTATTTATCTACTCTACTGTGGATGGACATTTGGGTTGTTCACAGATGCCATCTTGAGAAATAATATGAAGGATGAAAACATCTCTCTTTTTTTTTTTTTCTGTTGCCAAGGCTGGAGTATCGTGGTGCAATCTGGGCTCACTGCAACCTCCGCCTTTGGAGGTGAATCTCCGCCTTTGGTGATTCTCGTGGCTCCTTAGTAGCTGGGATTACAGATGTGCACTACCACGCTCAGCTAATTTTTGTATTTTTAGCAGAGAGGGGGTTTCACCATATTCGCCAGGCTGATCTGGAGCTCCCAACTTCAAGTGATCCACCTGCCTTGGCCTCCCAACGGGCTGGGATTACAGGGGTGAGTACAGCACCCGTCCTGGAAACCTCTTCAGACGAGAGAAACAGACCCCATAGGGAATTTGAACTGGAATTGGCCACCTGAAAATGACCATTTTAAGCCAGAAGAAGCAGAATGATCTCCAATTGTCAAGTTTACATTTTCCCCACCATTAGCAGGAATGGGGACTCCAGAGCTAAATGAGCCAGTTAATGGAACATTTTTCTTTTAATGACATTTTTTGCACATCTGAGGTGAGGAGTGTAACTTTTGGCCTTGCTATACAGGCAATGAGCTGATGTGACTTTCTCATAAGAAAAATGGTGCACAGAGCTAGCTTTAGGCTTATTCAGGCAATAAAACAGTTGTTGTCTTACTGGTTAAAACACCAAAAATTTGGAAGACACACATTCAAGAAGTGGTACATCAAAAACAGGATGACTTCTAGGGGGAAATATTCAGAAGATGTGGAAAATCTGAGTGAATACTTCTAATGGGGCAGCATGGCTGGGACACCGAGATCTCGGACAGAATTTGAGTAGGCAGAGCAATGATTGTCAAAGAAAACACCAGCCTCATTCAGAAAGGTGCACAATTACTCACCCACCAGGGGTCGAGGTCTGTTCTAACTACTCTGACTAATTTCAACTTGTTTATCTTAAGAGAAATGGGAGGCACCAGGAGAGGTTCTCAAATAATCTTGATGACTTAAGAGATGAAAAATGAGTCCAGGGTGAAAACGTTAATGGTGTTACAGCTGTTTTTGCCTTAAGAAAAAACTCTACTACCCTTAGAATGGGCATTTCAATCCAGGAAGAAAGTGATCGTCTACTTTCACAGTAATGTTTGCATGGATTTCTCTGCGGGCCTTTATGTACAGGATCGGACTGATATGATGAGGACACAGATGGTAGCTGTTTATCATCGCCTCTGTGTTATACATGAGGATGTCCACAAATACTTTGGCTCTGTCTCCTGGGCACACGGTAGGATCGTGCTTTCCTGCCCACTTGAAGATAGTGACCAGCCTAGAGCAGAAGCTTTCAGAGTTAATGTGGCTTCTCTCCAGAGACTTGTTTGCCCCTGCCAGGGTTCCAGGTGGGAGCTGCTTCAGCAGCCTGGGTTCTGGAGGAGCAAGACCCTCAGCCCTTCTTGATAGATGTGCATATGGATGAGAAATAAACTGCTGTTGCTTCAGGCTGTTTGTAGCACAGCATAACCCAGCCTTTCCTCAAGGATTGATTCAGCTGCTCACCAGGGCTTCTGAAATGGTCACGTGGTATACTATGACCTTGAGCCCTTATCCAGAGGGATGGACACTTCACCTCTGACCAAAGGTCAGCTTATCGATTCTTCCTCAAGGATTTGAACTCTAAGAAACACAGAGACGATTGGCACTTCATGGTGGAAGCTTTGCTAAGAGGTCAGGAAGGATGGTCAGGACTGTGAGCTGTGCGAGGCCAGGGATTGAAAAAAAAGAAAGCAAAGCAGACATTCACTGCGAGGGAATGGCAAATGGATTGACTGGGAGAGAGGAAGGAGGTGCAGCCTCCCAAATAGCCCTGATTTTGACTTTCCTGTTTTCCTGTATAGGGCTAGTTGATCTCTGCTTCCTGTTTTTAGCTTCTGTGAGGTCCCTGTAGACTAACACCAACTCCCCAACACACCTTTCACTTGGGCTTGTCCAGGGTGCTTCTGTACTTGCAACCATGAGGACTCACCAAGAACAGAACATAAGCAGGAGCCAAAAGTTAATGGTATTGCTAACACTTGGCTACACTTACTATGTGGCAGACATTGTTCTAAGTGCTTCATGGGTTTTAAGGCATTTAATTCTCACAGCAACATTATGAGCCACATACTTTTAACATCCTCATTTTTACAGATAAGAAAACTGAGGTCAGGGAGGTTGAGTGCCTTTTCCCATACCCCATCACTACTAAGTGGTGACACCATATTTCAAGAGCAGGTTGTCTGGCTGGAGAAACCACTACCCTGTAATGGAGGCATGGGTGATGTGTTAATTAAGGAGTTTGTGAAATTCTGCTCATAACACATTTTAAATTAAAATTTTTGTTATTTAGGTGTGATAATGATGTGGGTGTGTGTGTGTATATATATATATATTTTTTTTTTAATTTATAGTTTTTTGAAATGGGGTCTCACTGTGTCACCCAGGCTGGAGTGCAGTGGTGCAGGCTCGACCTCCCGGGCTCAAGTGATCCTCCTACCTCAGCCTCCTGAGTAGCTGGGACTACTGGCATGCACCTCTACACCCAGCTACTCTTTAAATACTTTTTGTAAAGACAGGGTGTCATTGTGTTGCCCAGGCCAGTCTCAAACTTCTGAGCTCAAGCAGTCCTCCTGCCTTGGCCTCCCAAGTGCTGGGATTACAGGCGTGTATGCCACTGCACTCGGCTGATAACAATGTTTTAAAATGAAGTACAGTTGATCCTTGGAACAACACAAGGATTGGGACCCCAACACCCCACACAGTCAAAACCCTATGTATCACTTGTAACACTCTGAAAACTTACCTAGTAGTAGCCTCCTGTTGACTGGAAGTCTTACTGATAACAAACAGTTGACTAACACGTATTTTGTATGTTACATGTATTATATGCTGTATTCTTGCAACAAAGTAAGGTAGATAAAAGAAAGTGTTATTAGGAAAGAGAAAATTTATTTACTCTTCATTAGGTTGAAGTGGATCATCATAAAGGTTTTCATCCTCATCACCTTCATGTTGAGTAGGCTGATGAGGAAGAGAAAGAGGATGAGTTTGTCTTGCTCTCCGGGGTGGCAGAGGCAAAAGAAAACCCACAGATAAATAGACTCATGCAGTTTGAACCTGTGTTGTTTGAGGGTCAACTGTGTTACCTTTAAAACCGTCTATAAAAGTATTTATGGATAAATATCATAAATTGATAGATTGACTATGGATAAATTAAATACGATTTATGGATAAACATACACATGGATAACTATGGATGCATACGATGTCTGGATAAATAAACTGTGAATAAAGGGTAGTGGGTGAGTGGGTGGGGCTATAGATGTCACATGATTAGTCTTTTTTTTTTTTTTTTTTTTGAGACAGAGTCTCCCTCTGTCGTCCAGGCTGGAGTGCAGTGGTGCAATCTCGGCTCACTGCAACCTCCGCCTCCCCAGTTCAAGTGATTCTCCTGCCACAGGCTCCCAAGTAGCTGGGATGACAGGCACATGCCACCACGCCTGGCTAATTTTTGTATTTTAATAGAGATGGGGTTTCACTATGTTGGAAAGACTGGTCTTGAACTTCTGACCTCGTGATCCACCTGCCTTGGCCTCCCAAAGTGCTGGGATAACAGGCATGAGCCACTGCGCCCAGCCGAGTTAGTCATTGTTGAAGCAGGGTCATGGATACCTGGAGGATTATTACATTATTCTCTCTGCTTTGGTATATGTCTGAAATTTTCCACAAGTTTAAAGGGGACTTTTTATCTCATCTCTGGCATTTTATTATTTTAGAGCAGGGGCTGGCAAACTATGACCAGTGGGCCAAATCTGGCCTGCTGCCTGTTTTGTGTAACCTACACATTTTGAATGATTTTTACTACTGATTGAGAAAGTGTACATTACATGAAATTCAAATTTTAGCATCAATAAATAAAATTTTACTGGAAGTCAGCCACACCCATTTGTGTGTGTATTGCCTCTGGCTGCTTGCGCTCTACAAAGGCAAAATTGAGTAGCTGTAACAGAGACCATATGGCCTGCAAAGCCTGCAATATTTACTATCTGGCTCTTTACAGAAAAAGTTTGCTGACCTCTCATTTAGAAGGAAATGTATTTGCCATGACTTTGTTTTTAAAACCAATAAAAAGAAAACCTATATTGCTTTCTTTTTAAATTGGGAAAGTGATACAAGACCATTGTTGACAAGGCAGAATATATCAACAAGTATAAAATAGAAAATTATATTTCTCCACTGGCTATCCATTTCTAGATTCTTCCCTTTTATCTCTTATCATCAAACTGTTGACCCAATGAAACTTTCTCTGGGTTTAGGTAAAAGTTAAGGATTGCCTTTCTCGTGCTGATGAGACGAGACTTGTAAGCAAACATTGGCTGTGCCAGGGAAACAACGTGGACAGGTTTGAAAGTGAAGCTTATTAAGGAATGAGTGTGTGACTATATTAGCAGAGCAGGCATGATATAAAGGTCAGAGTCTGTGGCTTAATGTGGGAAAGCCCGGGAGCTTCCTCTTGGGTTGGGCTGCCATCACCCCTGGCATCACGCATACCAAGTGACACCTTGGTCGTAAATTGGGGTGGAAAAGATCTTCCTGGATAGTGGTGAAGCATAGCCCCTGGCCACTCCTTATGTGAAGCTCTGTGACCAGATGCTGATTGGGTTGACCAAAAGTGATTCCTGGCTAGACTGGCCTCCAATGAAAGCATCCGATGATAGCTAGACATGCTATGTAAGACCAATATCTGTTCTGATTGATCCAGTGATCATCAGATCACTGCCCAGGTCAATGCCCAGTTGGGCCAATTGTTAAATATTTTAAAAATCACCCTGGCTGGGAATCCCCTCAAATTATCATTTACTGGCAGCCTCCAGTATCAGAGAGATGCTACACTAGGGCCAAATTTTCTGATAACTTGCTTTCACAAAGTAGAGTGACCATTTAAACAACATTTAATTCCTTTATATTTGGGGACTTCAAGGTGTGCTTTGCATTGGATTTGTTTAAAACACCAAAAAGATATGATCACTAGGAATGTGGAATAGATAACCAGGGCTACAGAAATAGTAAAAGCTACTATTTATTGAGTCTCCACTGTTTATTTGTCACTTAGTGTATATTATTTCTAATTGTCACATGAAGAGTTAGGTCTGTTTCTTATTTTATTCATGAGGGAAGCCAAACCTTAGAGAAGCAAAGTGGCAAAGCCAACATTCAAACATAGCACTACAGTATTTGATCCCACATGTGGGAAACCCATGTCTAAGCTTAGCTGATGTGGTGGATCTTTGTGGTTTTTACCCATCAACATCCATTCCAGTCACCTTTCTTCAGCTAGCAGGACCCTGATTTTTCTCTGGGGTACCATCTTCTCCCCAACTCTTGTTCCAGGTATTTTGCAGAGGGGTCATGTGACTCAAGCCTGGCCAGTCAGTGCATGCTATTTCCCTGGCCTTGGTGACTCACTCACTCATTCATTCATTCAACAGATATTTATAGAGAAGAGCTGAGATATACAGCAAGGATCAAGCCAGATGAGGATGCTGCTCTGGGGAAGCTTATTTTCCAGTGAGAAACAGACAGACAATAAACAAGTAACAAATACTTAGCATAATTTCAATAGGCAATAAGTGTTTTGAAGAAAATAAAACAGAGCAATGGGAAATAGGAGTAACAAAGGACAGGGGATCGACTCCTTCAGAAAGAGTGGCCTGAAACAATGAGACGCAGTGAGACTTGTGCTGGGGCTCTTCATATTTCCCCTGGACTTGAACTTGAAGGGACATGGGGCCAGCAACCATTGGCATTGGAGCTGGAGAATGAAGCCAATGCGGGGAAAGAGGGAGGAGGGGGAGACAGAGACACACAGGATTTAGATGATGTCATTGGACCCTTGCATCATGCTGTACTTGAAATTGGACCTGCCCCTACACTTTGTGTAAAGAAAGCCTGTACATTTTTTTTTTCATTTTTTGCTTAAGATGGTTTGAGTCATGTTTTATGTTACTTGCACCAGGAAGAATCCTCTATTGTACAGTTGAGTGTTCAATCAAATGGCTGCCTGGCCTATATGCCTCCTTCATTTCTGGCAGGTACGTGTACATTTCAGTTGGTTAAGCAGATGCCTGAATAGACCGATGACAGCTAGATCGCTGGATAGGCTGATTGATAGAGAACAAATAAAAGTTAGTGTTTACTCATGCGTGGAGAAAAGGATTGGAAAGATATACATCCAACTCTTAACACAGTTAACAAAAAAGATGCCACTTTTTAATCATCACCTTCTGTAACGCTCACATTTAAAAACAAACATGAATCACGTGTGTAATATTTTTTTAAAATGATGAATCTGGAAGGATGTGGACCCAGAGGCCTGTGGGATAATAGTGGACTGTGTCCCCAACAGTGTCCCTACACCATATTCAATAAGGTGTCAGAGGATGGTTACTCAAAGTTACTCACAGCTGCCAAGAAAATGGTACAAAGGAGAGGCTCTCTTGTTCTTTTCCCTGCAGAGCTTCCCAAGTTTTTCATGTAAGGACAGCTGGAAGATGATAATGTCTGTATGGCTCACTGGGGTACAGAAACAGCACCACAGGAAGCCAGAATTTTTTTTTCCTGGGCTCTCTGTCAGCCCCAGATGCTGCCCAGTGTCCCAAGGGCAGAGGAGATCAATTTCTTTAAGCAGAAACTATTCTCCAAGAAACAGCAGGCCAAGATTACCGGTCAGAGGCTCTCTCTACTGAAAAAGCATGATTTTTAAGTGTCATTCTGCTTCACGCCAAGGGAATTGTGTCCACCTCAACATCAGAAACTTAACTAGCATCATTACAGGTTTTTAATTTTATTTTAAAACATTCAAGGAACTCATAATTATACTCTTATTGTGCCTGAATTTTGCTTGCTTGCTTTATTAAAAAGATTTTGTTTTATTTTATTTTATTTTTATTTGAGACGGAGTCTCGCTCTGTTGCTCAGGCTGGAGTGCAGTGGCACCATCTCGGCTCACCGCAACCTCTGACTCCCCAGTTCAAGTGATTCTCCTGCCTCAGCCTCCCAAGTAGCTGGGACTATAGGCACATGCCACCATGCCTGGCTAATTTTTGTGTTTTTAGTAGAGACAGGGTTTCACTATGTTGGGCAGGCTGGTCTCAACCTCCTGACCTCATGATCCACCTGCCTCAGCCTCCCAAAGTGCTGGGATTACAGGCATGAGCCACCATGCCCGGTCAGATTTGCTGTTTTAGAGGACCACTTCGGCGATCATTTTGGGACTTCCTTTCTCTTGGATAAATCTTGGATAATTCTATTTGATCACAGATTGTTCCTGAATCCTAGATGAATGCTGTCTTTTAAAATCAAAAGTCTCACATACATTCCAGCTTTGCTGTTGTTTAAAGCAAGAGACCAAATTGTATGGGGATCTTGTTTGAAAATTTAAAGATCATATGATAGAATCAGTCTTCCTCTTTGCTCCTTTTAGCTTACAGAAAAAAAAGAAATTGCTTCTATTACTTCTGTGTAGCAGGTTCCACTTGGGCCCCAATAAGTTGGATACTAAAACCTTTTAAAACTGTACTACTGAAATATTCCTCTTGTAATTTGTCTTTTTAAAAATTTAATTGCTTTGCCCAGAGAAAATGAAAAGCAAACTCCAACCCAGGGAAGGTTGAATGATCACAAATTCCAATTTTAAGGAATCTGAATTAATGAGACTTCACGAAATTTTAGCCAGGAAAGAACCCTCTTCCCATGGGACTGCAATGCTTATAACTTTACTTACAGGCACACGATATCATTCTCTAGAGAAGAAATTTTGGTCACACTTTAATTTGGATCAAGAGATAAAATCAGAAAATCTCTTGAGGGAAATGTTATTCATTATTTACAAATGCATGTAATTAAAGGAAGAAGGTGTATACAGAAGAAAGACCATAGTGTCTGAAGAGCAAGAGCTTGAATCTCAGGCGAACTCCCTGGGATCTCACCAGGCACACGCCCCAAACACATATTTAAAGTCTACAACTTGCAAAAAACATAGCTTGAGGGATATACATCAAATGATGATCTGCTTTTCTCTGTGGATTGGGGAAAGAAGTGGTATTGAGGGATAAGTTTAATTTGATATAAAAGATTGCTATGATGTTTGACTATTTATTTCTTTATTTGAGACAGCATCTCACTCACACAGGCTGGAGTGCAGTGGCACAATCACATCTCACTGCAACCTTGACCTAGCAGGCTCAGGTAATCCTCCTGCCTCAGCCCCCTGAGCAGCTGGGTTTACAGGCATGTGTCACCACGCCAGGTAATTTTTTGTAAAGATGGGGTTTTACCATATTGCCTAGGCTGGTCTTGAACTCCTGGGCTCAGGCCATCCGCTCATCTCAGCCTCCCAAAGTGCTGGGATCACAGGCCTGAGCCACTGTACCCTGCTGGTTTGACTATTAACATAACGAGTATAGTGGATATTAGCTGGGCTTTGTGGCCACCTAGCAATTAGAACACCTTTCCAATATCTGCAGAATTTCTCTTGAGTTGGGTCTGAACATGCTTAAGCCAGAAACTCCCTTAATGAGCTTCCCTTGTAACTAGGTGTAGTAATCAGAGTTCTCCAGAGAAACAGAACCAATAGTATGTGTAGATAGAGAGAGGGAGAGATTTGTTTTAAGAAATTGGCCCATGCAATTAGGGAGTTCAGGAAGGAGACAATGTTACGGTTCAGGTCCAAAGGCAGTCTTCTGGCAGAATTCCCTCTTGCTTGGAGGAGATCAGGTTTTGTTCAATTAAGGCCTCAAATTGGTTGGATGAGGCCTATCCACATGAGAGAGGGCAGCCTGCTTTACTCAAAGTACACTGATTTAAATGTTGATCTCCTTCAAAAACACCCTCACAAAAACATCCAGAATAATGGTTGACCAAATACCTGGGCACAATGACCCAACCAAGCTGACACATAAAATGAACCATTGCACCAGGGAACAGATATGTGACCTAATCCTCATACAGGCTTTGGTTTAGAAGTAAGTGCCACACGGAGTTCATTCTTCACAAGTGGTGGTAGCGGAGACATCCAGCTTACAGAAGCAAAATGGCAGCACTCTGTCACTAGAATGTATGGGGTCTGCGCCCAGCAATGGCAGCAGAAGGGTCTCCACTGGAAGAGTCATGGCTTTGTAGCTCCAAGCCTCATCCTTCAGTTTTCCCAGGAACTCAGTGAACTCCCTAGATCCTTTAACACATTCCTTGTCTACTTAAATTAACTAGGACAGATTCTGTTATTTGCAACTAAGAACAGTAAAATTCAATTAGCGTTTTGTATTATCTATCATTGCATAACAAATTACCCCAGAACTTAATAACTTAAAAAAATAATAATTATTTATCATTTCATTTTCTGTAAGTCAAGAATTTGGGATGAGCTTAGCTGGGTGGCCCTGGCTCAGAGTCTCTCATGAGGTTGCATTCAGGGTTGCAGTCATCTAAACACTTGCCTGGGGCTGAAGGACTCCCCCCCTGCTTATTTTTTTATTTTTTTAAAATTGTTTTGAGATGGAGTCCCACTTTGTCACCCAGGCTGGAGTGCAGTGGCGAGATCTCAGTTCACCACAACCTCTGCCTCCCAGGTTCAGGCGATTCCCCTGCCTCATCCTCCCAAGTAGCTGAGATTACAAGCATGTGCCACCACACCTAGCTAATTTTTGTAATTTTAGTAGGGACAGGATCTCACCATGTTGGCCAAGCTGGTCTCGAGCTCCTGACCTCAAATGGTCTATCCACCTCTGCCTCCCGAAGCACTGGGATTACCAGGCATGAGCCACCATGCCTGGCCAGTTGGAGAATCCCCTTTAAGATGTTTTATTTCTGACCAGCCAGTTGGTAAGGCAGGAGGCCTCAGTTCCTCTCATATGGACTTCTCCATAGGGCTGCCTGAGTGTCCTAACAACACGGAAACTGTCTTCTCCCAGAAAGAGTGATTCAGGAGAGAAAAATGGATGTCACAATGCTTCTTATGACCTTATCTGTGCAAAATCACTTCCACTTCATTTTATTTGTTACAAGAAAGTCACTGAGTCTAGCTCTTATTCAAAGGGAAGGAAATTTGTTTTCTACTTTTTGCAGGGAGGAATGTCAAGGGATTTGTAGATATATTTTAAAACTTCCTGTAGTAGCCAGCCTCCAAGACGGCCCCTAGTGATCCCCTTCTCCTGATAGACACACCTTTGTGTATTTCCCCCCTGTGCTGTATCACAGTTGGTCTGTGTGGCTAATGGCCTATAGAGAAGTGATGATCTGCCCCTCCAAAATTAAGTCATAAAAAGCTGCAACTTCTCTCTCTCTTTGCTCTCTCTGACCCTGTCTATCTGTGTGTCTGTCTGTTGGTCAGTCTGTTTCTCCTCTCTGAGGGAAGCAAGCAACCACGTGTAAGTACCTTATATAGCAGCTTATGCGGGAAAGAACTAAAGCTTCAGGCTAAGAGCCAGCAGGAAACTGAGGCCAGCCAACAAACACATGAGTAGTTTTGGAAGCAGCTCCTCCAGCCCCAGTTGAACCTTGCTAAGACTGCAGCCTTGGCGGACAGTTTGACTGCACCCTCATGAGAGCTCAGGAGACGTTACCACCCAGGTAAACTGCTCCTGCATTCGTGACCCCCAGAGCCTGTTTGAGATAATCAACATTTGTTGCTTTGCATTGCTAAGTTTTGGGGTAAACTGTTACACAGAAATAGATAAGTAATATAGCACCACACATGTATTCCTTTTTTTCAGAAGCCATCAAGCTGTGTGTGTGCCTGTGTGTGTGTATGAGTGTGTGTGTGCGCTTGTGTGTGTGTGTGTGCGCGCTTGTGTGTGTGTGTGCGCGCCTGTGTGTGTGAGAGTGTGTGCCTGTGTGTGTGTGTGAGTGTGTGTGTGTGCCCTGAGAAGGGAATGAGAGAATAAGATACAGATCTACCTAAGTCACCAATGGGAGACGTGACCATCTTTCAGTTGTCATGGAGCAGTACTTTGCAGCTTTATGAATTTTCACTAAATATCTAGAAATCCTCAACCAAATCTTAAATTGAAATTGTTCTTTTTTAAGGTTCCATGCTGCTGCCTACCAAGTTGTAAACTGCTACCACCTAGAATGTGTCAAGCGAGGCCTGGAAAATCCCACAGGCGAGAGGGCTGGTTTGGGCATTAGGCTCTCGTGTCTGTTTAGGGACACTGTGTTTCAAAACTAGGAATGATTTGGTTTTTTTGAATTCCTGTTAGCCTTATTACTTTAGAATGTCTGTAGTTGAAGACTATAGCTTGTGGGTTATTCAATCATGTTTTTAGCTGTAATAGCAAAAACAACTGTGCAATCTATATTTTATCAGTTACCCAAAATAGTACAACATCCCTTTGCACAGTAAATGTTTGCTGAGCATCCACTGGGTGCCAGCACTGTCCTAGGCACTGGCACACTGGTTTTAAATATGCCCAGCACTGCGAGAAGACAGTAGACGCTATTATTGCAGTAGAAATACAATTACAGGAAAACTAAAGCCCTCCTTCTCCACCTGAGGAAAAGCCAGCTGTCTGTCTCCCAAAGAGCCCTGCTTGTGCATTCACCCAGGTCTAGGCTCTGGCCATAAACTTTTCAGGCTTAAGAATCCTGATTTGACAGCACACCAGGAACAGGTCTATGCCCCAGGGAAAATCCATTAACCATGCTCAGGAGACTGTTACATAAATCAGAAGGTCAGTTTCCTAATTTACAATGAAAATTCTGTCCCAGAGACCCCAACACTCATGTTTGTATGACCAACCCCAACCTTCCTCCCTCCCATTGTCCATTCTCCCTAGCCTCTCCTCTTTATTTTCTTCCTTCCATTCTTGCTGCAACAAATACTTAGTAAGCATGTCTTAGGAGCTTGGCACAGGGCTGAGTGCTGGAGGAACAATGGTGTCTGAGACAGAGTTCCTGCCCTCAGCTGGAGGGTAGAAGGAAGCCCTAATTAAAACATTCACACAGATAAACACTGGGTCTCTTTTCTGAACTTTCATTCTCTTTGAGACTAACAAACATGAGGGTCCTCGTCCTTAATAATGTGCATTCTCACATATACCCAACATTGCACACACAATTTCAGGAGTTCTCAGTCTCCCTAAAACCCATCCAGGCATATGGGGTATTGGCAGGCCTACATGGGAAGGAGCCAAGTTATAACCAGAAGGTTGCTTCGAGATCGTGGAGTTGCAACAAGGGCATTGTGTAGGTGAACTGACTGTATAAGGACAATAGGCTAAGAGCCCATTCAACATGGAAGGCCTTGTAGAAATGGTCTTCCCACTCGAGATATTCCATCCACTGGAGGCCTCCCCTCACCTGGACCAGTGCCCAAATGGTGTCGTGCCAACAATAACCTCTGCCCTGTCTCAGTGTACAAGGCTGACCAAACCCCACTTTGTTGACTAGTCAGTCTCTCTTGAGATAGGCCATCACCTTGATCCACTGAGAGCCACATACATCTCATCTTGGAGTGATGCAGTGACCTTCAGAGCACTTTGCATGTCTCAGCTCTGAGCCATCACAAATAGACATAAAGCTTAACTTTGGTGGAGAGCCGTAGCTTCCTTACTTAAGTTCTTGTAAGGTGTCTCATTCTGGCCCCCAGCAACTCTTAGCTGGATTTTCCTAGAGCATCCAGAAAACAATAAAAGACAGACAGACACCCAGCTGATCACAAACCCTCTCCAGCCCACATTTTTCCTCTCCACAGCCTAGAGCAAGGGTTGGCAAACTGATTCCGTAAAGGACCACATAGTAAATATTTTAGCTCTTTTTTGCAACTACTTAACTGTTGTTATAGTGTAAAAAGCAGCATAGGTAATAAATACATATAGGAATGAGTGTGGCTGTGTTCCAATAAAACCTTATTTACCAAACACAGTGGGCTGGTTCGGATCGGGGCTGGGGACTGTGGTTTGCCAACCTTGGTCTGGAAGATTCTCCTCCTCCTGATGGAATTTCCCCAGCCCCCTGTTCTTCTCTGCTCTCTCTTGGTGATCTTTTTGAAGGATTCATTTTCACTGTATTTCTGAGGATTTAGACAGTCCTTTTTCCGAGGAACCAGCAAATGGAAGATTGCTTTCAGCTGGAAAAGATTAGATGTCCTGGGTGTTCAATCCTTCTTCCTGGTTTGCACAGTGTGGAGAAATGGATAGGAAAGAGACATCGTCTAAACATGGGAAAACTTTTTCACGAGGTTAAGAGCACTTACTCTTAAGTCAGATAATAACAACAGTATTCTGAGTCAGATGGATGATACAAGAAAATAATAATAATAATAGTAACAGCAATAACAGCAACAACACAGATAACGTTTATCGAATATTTGCCATGTGCTAAGCCTTCTTCTGTTTTTATATACTTTGTATTAGATGCTGGGTTTGTTTTCCAGCTCTGCCACTATCTAGCTATGGGATGTCACCTAACCCCTCTAAGCCTCAGTTTCTCCATCTGTTAGACAATGGGTGTGGGGTCACTTGTAAAAAGCTCTCGGCGCAGTGCCTGGCTCCTTCTAAGTGCTCAATAAGGGTTAAATCTTAATATTCCAGTCTGTGAAGGGACCAGCCCTGTTCTTTGTACCTCAGAACTTAGAAAGGAAGTCAGTAGGTGGGACTCTCAGGAATAGTGATTGCCACCCCAGAAAAACTTTCGGACACAGCACTTCTAAGACGTACAGGGGGTTGGTAGATAATTTTTATTTTTTTGACAAGGTCTTGTTCTGTCACCCAGGATGGAGTGCAGTGGCCTGTGATTATAGCTCACTGTAACCTCCTGAGATGGGATCCTCCCACCTCAGCCTCCTGAGTAGCTGGGACTACAGGTGTGCATCACCATGCCTGGCTAATTTTTGGTACGTGTGTGTGTGTGTGTGTGTGTGTGTGTGTGTGTGTAGACAGGATTTCACCATATTGCCCAGGCTGATCTTGAACTCCCAAGCTCAAGCAATTCATCTGCCTCAGCCTCCAAAAGTGCTGGGATTACAGGTATAAGCCACTGCGCCCAGCCTGTTGGTAGATGATTCTTGAAGAAAGAACTCTATAATCAAATAAATTTGGGAATTCTCAGCTGAGCAAAGTTAAACAGGTTTCTCAATTGCTGTATTTCTCATAACTCAGAACATACTGTTGTGGAATAAATCTCGAGGAAGATGTTATCACAAGCAGCTTTTTCCAAATGTATTTATCCACCAATCTTTTTCTTTCTTCACCCCTAGGGCATCTTTGGAAATTAGTTTGCCAGAGAAAACCCTTTGAAAAAGTACAATTGGAGTTGTCTGAAAATAGATTGGGCTACTGGAGGTAGTGGGCTCCTCATTAAGGGCAGGATGCAAACAGAGGCTGGATGCCCAAGGGACAGGAATGTGGAGAGAACCCTGTGAGGGATCAAAAGGGACTGAGGGAAATGAAGAGGAAAGTGAAAGACTCGTGTCAGTCCAGGGGGGCTGGGCTTTGTCCTTTCAGGCTGTGGAAGTTGTGCTAGTTTTCTGTTCCAGCCCTGGAATTTGGGATTTGACTTAAAATGACACCAGGAAAGGCCAGGCGCAGTGGCTCACGCCTGTAATCCCAGCACTTTGGGAGGCTGAGGCGGGTGGATCACCTGAGGTCGGGAGTCTGAGACCAGCCTAACCAACATGGAGAAAACCTGTCTCTACTAAAAATACAAAATTAGCCAGGCATGGTGGCGCATGCCTGTAATCCCAACTACTTGGGAAGCTGAGGCAGGAGAATCGCTTGAACCCGGGAGTGGAGGTTGCAGTGAGCAGAGATCACGCCATTGCACTCAAGCCTGGGCAACAAGAGCGAAATTCTGTCTCAAAAAAAAAGACACAAGGAAAGGAGCCTTTTGGGGTGAAGGGTGACGCTGGACAGCTCAAGTTAAGAAGCCTTGAGGAGCCAAGCTGACTGTGCTGTCCTCCCCTTTAGGGTCCTCTCAGGTTGACTGGAGATGAAAGTTTGGGGCACTGAGGGAGTAACACATGACACATTGTAGGAGGCCAGGAAATGTACCTCTTTGAGCTTCATCCTAGCCCAACTGTTCTGAGCTAGGAGCACACAGAGCTCTCTGAGGTCTGATTCTCCCACGCCTGGTTAAATGGGATGGAACTTCCCATGTCCATGAAGAGCTGCAGGAGCTACCTGGTTAACAAAACCTTCAAATCCTTTTTTCAAAGAAGTGTGGACCAACTAAAGGATGTTGTGGGCTAAACCAGGGCTGTTCTCTCTTCACTTCCAGAACAGAGACCACTTGTGTTCCACCTGCACTCTCTCCTCCTTGCTCAAATTTTCTCACTTGCCAAGAGAAAGGACCAGCTCTAAGGCTGACTTTGTTGACAAGGGTAAGAGGTCGTGACCGAGGTGGGAACATTGAATGCAAGCAGGGGGCAGTTTTCCAGATCAGAGTCAGTGTGGGATGAACAGACATTTAGCAATAATGGGAGCACGTGGATGCTTGTTTTGTGAGCAGCTGTTGTAATGGGCACACAGGACATACTCTCTGCCTCTGACACCTTCTGCCATGGTGACAAGTTCTGTGCCTTCAGCACAATTAGTAGAGACTTCTTAGTCATTACCCTGAAGCACCTCCCAACCTTTTAATCATCTACCAGGTTTGGGAAGTGTCTTCACTAAAAAACCCCATTCATCATCACACTCCCTGATTTCCAGACCACTGAGGCACTTTACAAAACCAAAGGTTGTTAGGCCTCTTTTGGGAAGCCCCCCTTTCCCTCTCCATCCTTTCTGTCTCCTCTAAAGTATGGTATGAAGTGATGCCATTGGCAATATCTGCTCAGTGGCTGCCCTGCCCCACATCTCTGCCCCTCCCATGCCTTGTTGAGCATATTACTGGTTAATTAGAAGAGCTTTCCAGTAATAGAAAGTGACCTACAAATGAATAAAAGTTATCTCTTGATCTAGTTCAGAAGATAATAAAGATAGAGAATTGTCATTTAAAGTAAAGCAAAAAAATGGTTTCATAATTTCAAAGATGAACCAAGGTACAGTGGAAGGAGCCTAGGCCTCAGACGTAGAAAACTTGGGATTGAACCACTGCAACGGTTACTTGCTGTGTGTCATGGGTAAGGTGCTTAACTTCTCTGGGCCTCAATTTATTTATTGTTATAAATGGGGCAAATCATACTATGCAGATGTTTTTTCTTTTCGTCTGCCCAGAAAATTTCTATCTTCTGGTAATAGCATCTTGGATTTCCTGTGGTTCTGGTGGGGGCACCCATCACAGAAATATCCATTACCCACCCTGCCCCTACCATGCCCTCAGTGGGGTCCAGGCCTGGCTAATAAAGCATGGGCATGTGAATGGGCAAGGTGCTTCCTTAAGATGTTAGGCACAAATGCTGGAAGAGAGACCTTCTTTTGTTCCTTTGCTGAACCAATGATGATGACGACAGCCTGTAGCTCTGGGTAGCGGTGACTGCTGGCCCCCCTTCCATCCCCTGCCCCCTTCCTCCTTCTCCTTTGTCCTGATGTGGGGCGAAAGTAAAGCCAATACACAAAGACAGAAGCAGACATGGGAGAGGAGGAGAGAGTCCCACCAGCGTTATTTCCATTTCTTTTGAATTCTCTTCTGTCACTGTTGCTACTTTTGATTTTGATTTTGATTTTGATTTTGTTATTATTTTAGAATAAGAAGGGGCCTTAAAAGTCATTGAGTCAAGTTTTATTGTCTTCCAGATGAATAAAATGGAATCAGGAGAAGCAACCCACTCTCCAAAGCCATGCAGCTTCTAAGTCAGGACAGGCATCCCAGGCTTCAGACTCCAAGACCAGCGCTCTTGCTCCTGCTCCATGGCCACCAAGGTGCGTCAGTGTTCCATCGCCACTCGGGTGACTCACGGGCTGTCTTGCATGTATAATACCTGAGTCCGAATGCTGCCTCCCCACACTTACTACTGCTCCCACATTCTTTTTACTTTGGCTCCATCTCTCTTGTAGCAGTGTGATTGTCTAAGCTCTACCATGGTATTGATCCCTTTGGATTCTCCTTGTTTTCTTTTTTCTTTTCTTTTCTTTTTTTTTTTTTTTTTTGAGATAGGGTCTCACTCTGTTGCCCAGGCCGGAGTGCATTGGCATGATCCCAGCTCACTGCAATCTCTACCTCCCAGTCTCAAGCAATCTTCCCACCTCAGCCTCCTGAGTAGCTGGGACCACAGATGCACACCACCACAGCCAGCGATTTTTTTTTTTTTTTTTTTTTTTTTTTGTATTTTTGATACAGACAGGGTTTTGCCATGTTGCCCAGGCTGGTCTTGAACTTCTGAGCTCAAGCAATCCACCTACCTCAGCCTCCTAAAGTGCTGGGATTATAGGCGTGAGCCACCGTGCCCAGCCTGGATTCTTCTCTTTGTGCTTCTTATGGGAGTAGTAATACAGACAACTAATTTAAACTATCAGATCAATTACTTTTAAGATCCTCTTTACCTCCTGAAGGAGAAGATGCAGAGAAGAAAGGTGTTCAAGTATCGTAGGAGAATGGATTGGAGAAGGGAAGGAATGTGGCAATGGTTCTAAAAGAGGAAAAGTGGTACTGAAAGAGGAGCTCAAAGCTCCTGAAGACAAACTGCTCCAATACTGGAATCTTCCTCTCTCTCTGTCCCCAAATTCCCCTTCTAAGGGCTCCTACACAGAATCAGGGCTGGTGACCCAGCAGCCATTCTTTCCTTCTTCTCCCTGGCTTTCAGATTCCATCTCCACTTTACAGGCTGAAAACATCAGCAACTCACTTTCCCAGCCTGTCTTGTAGCTAGAGTACATGACCTGCTCTTGGCTAGTTGGACATGAAGGGAAGTGGAGTTGCTTCCGGGAAAGGCTTTCCTCCTTGATAAAAGAGAGATACATAGGGGAAAGCCTTCTTTATGTCTGCCTTTGAATGAGGTAATATAACGATGTTATGGCTGGAGCTGCTGCAGCCATCTTGCCACCATGAGGGAACAAATCTAAGATAAAAGCCAACACACGGAGGACTGTGGCAGGGAAAGAGGCAAAAGATCCTAGATGACACCACAGAAACCTAGATTTCACCACAGAAATAATCCTGGAACAGCCCAAAGACTAGATTCTTGTTATATAAGATAGTAAATCATCTGTATCATTTAAGACATATGCAGTGGGGTGCTTGTTTTCTTGCAACCAAAAATCATCTTAATAGTATGCCTTGCACTTGTTTCCAAGAAATTTCCATGTTGGAATTTAATTTTGCCTCTAAAATAAAGTTTTCTTTATTGTTTCTGGAAGTTCTACTTGATTCTTTGTCAAATCTACTAGGTGGCTTTTGATCATTTCCTGTTCCATGTATATATTCCTGACCTTGTCTTTTATTTCTGTAAACATATTACCAACACTTAGTTTCTAATCTGTGCCTGATAACTCCAATATCTAAAGTCTTAGTAGGACTATTTCTGCTGGCTGCTATTTCTTGCTTGTTCTTATTCATGGTGCCTTATTTCTTTTAATCCCTGGTTATCTTGTATTGTATGCTGCTCATTATACCTGAAAAAATAACTCGCAGGAGTAATCTGAGGTCTAGGGAAAAGGTACCTTCCTGCAGAGATGATCTATGTCTGCATTTGTCTGGGGACCATCTTAAACCAGGTTCAAAGTTCGAGGTTGCCTGGACAACCAAACACTGAATTTGGGCCACAAATCTGATACACCTAGTTTACTTTTTGTTTTGAGACGGGGTCTTGCTATATTGCCCAGGCTGGTCTTGGATTGTGAGCTCAAGCAATTCTTCTGCCTTAGCCTCCAGAATAGCTGGGTCCTTTTTTAGAGACAGGAGTCTCTCTATGTTGTCCCAGGCTGGTCTTGAACTCCTGGCCTCAAAAATTTTCCCACCTCAGCCTCCAGAGTAGTTGGATTATAGATGTAAGTCACTGAGCCCGGCTAGGTCTAGTTTATTTTTGGTTCACCTTTTTCCTGAGAATGTAGGGCTTTGGGGTCTCTGTTATTATGGAGAGGGTCTCCAATTAGACTACACTTTTGATTTCTGCCTCTTTTATCCCACAAGGCCATCAAAACAAAAGTTCAAATTACTGGATTCGGCAAATGGCCTTGGTTCCAAAGTGACTTCCCAGCTTTGCTTATCTCTTTGGGTTCCTGTTTTCCTTTCCGTTTTGGCCTGGTAATATCCTACTATATGATTAACTCTTACGTGCTTTTAAGATGTTCAATTCGTTCAGCGTGTTTAGTTCTTTCTTGAAGGAGGGTTGGTCCAAACAGCCTAATCCACCACTAGTGGAAGCGTAAGTTTTTCTTTGTCTCATCATGAATTTCTCCACTACTGCCTAAACCTTATCTCTGGGGTCCTCACACTCGCTTTTTCTTTTTCTTTTTTTCTTTTTTTTTTTTTGAGACAGAGTCTCACTCTGTTGCCCAGGCTGGAGTGCAGTGGCGCCATCTTGGCTCATTGCAACCTCTGCCTCCCGGGTTCAAGGGATCCTCCTGCCTCAGCTTCCCCAGTAGCTGGGATTACAAGCATGTGCCACCACGCCTGGCTAATTTTGTGTGTGTTTTTAGTGGAGACAGGTTTTCACCATGTTGGTCAGGCTGGTCTGGAACTCCTGACCTCAAGTGACCTGTTTGCCTTGGCCTCCCAAAATGCTGGGATTATAGGTGTGAGCCACTGTGCCCAGCCTGCTTTTTCTTGTCCATGGGTCTGTAGCCCACTTGCCTGTGACTTCTGACTCCCTCGTCCTATTCTTGATTTGCTGCCCTCCTGATTTCAAGCTGTCAGCCTGATTTCCACTTGCCTGTACCCTGGCACTTGCTAACCCTGTGACTTCTACTGGGTCACCTGTGCTGGTTGACTTGGGTATAACAGGGTGCCAGCTGCTCACCCTCTTGACCCCCGAGCTAAGCCTCAGTCCAGGACCTTACGATATTTGCCAACATTGTCCCGTGCTCTGCCTCTCCCACCTACAAGCCCTCCTGGCTCCCCATCTGGCCTTGACTTTTCTAACGAATTCTCCTTCCCCTTCCACTAACTGCCTTGGCATCCCCTACCTAGTTCACAGCACCATTTTGGCCTGCCCTTGACTGAGTGTTTTAAGTAGATGGGTTTGAGGCTGAGTCTATTTAGCTATCTTTACCAAATATAGGATCACACTGTGGGGAACCTCATGAATGTTTTGTAATGATGAGCAACTCTTAGATTTTATTTATTTATTTATTTTGAGACAGAGACTTGCTCTGTTGTCCATGCTGGAATGCAGTGGTATGATCTCAGCTCACTGTAACCTCCACCTCCTGGGTTCAAGTGATTCTCCTGCCTCGGCCTCCCAAGTAGCTGGGTTTACAGGAGCCTGCCACCACGCCCAGCTAATTTTTGTATTTCTTGTAGAGATAGGGTTTTGCCATGTTGGCCAGGTGGTCTCAAACTCCCGGCCTCAAGTTGTCCACCTGCCTTGGCCTCCCAAAATGCTGAGATTACAGGCATGAGCCATTGTGTCCAACCATCTCTTAGATTTTAAGTCATTCTTTAAAATGTAGAGGATGACCAAAGTTTATGATTAAAAAAAGAATTTGAAAATGACAATAAAATCAGATCTACTTTTAAGACTTTTATTTGGGTTTTGAGAGACTATTTGGTCACCTATAAGAAACAGGCAGTTGAGTGTAGTGGTAGAAGACACAGTCTTATAAATTCAGTGGGCCCAGGTTTAATCCCATTTCTCCTCTCTGTTAACTGCATAAACTTGTACAACTCATTCTACTCAACTTAGCCTCGATTTTCTTATCCATAAAATGGTGCTAATATTACCTTCTCATGAGGTCGTTATGGGGACTGAAGAGATAAAAGGCATACTTAGCACAGTGCTTATAAACCATAAGCTCTCAAAGGCATTATCATGATCATTATTATTATTGATAGCATTAAAGTCTGCCTTCCCCCCAAATATTTCACCAACTGTGTTGTCATGTGCTCTGTTCATCTTCTATCTCATCCTGAAATCTTCACCATCTGAAGCTTGACTTCATTAAGCCACCGTGTCAAGGTGATTGTGCCCAAATGGCGCTGGGTAAAACACACATGTTCCTCTGCATTCATAGGTGGTCAGGATTTGTTTAATGAAGTGGTCGGTTGAATCAAGTCCCACTTGATGAAATTTGGGGGTTGGGACAACATGAGACAAGTTATATTTACAGATGAAAAACATCGTTGTTCCTCATGAACAAGAGTCATTTTTCAGAAGACCTCTATGGCAAAGATAATTAGACTTTTACAAGGACAACAACATACATGGCCTTAAGTATCTTTGGTATAAACACCTGTAGGATTTTAAGGCTGAATGGATCAGATCCAACCGCCTCATTTGGCAGATGAGAAAACCGAGACTCAGAGATATGGACTGACATGCGGGGTCCACCCAGACCATTGGTGGCAAAGCCAGGACAAGAATCCAGATCCTGGTTCTGCAGTTAACCAGCCATGTGACATGCTAAATGTGGCAATTTAAAACTATGTTTGCAAATATGTCCACAAATTCCTTGACATTTCTCCCTTCAAAAGCAGAGTGTAATTCCCCTTCACTTCAATATAGTCTACTCTTAGTGACTTAGTTCTTATAAATAGAATGTGAGAAAATGATATGTGACTTCTGAGGTTGGGTTATAAAAAGAATACAACTTTTGCCTAGTGTTCTCTCTCCTTTATTCTCTCTTGCTCTCTGAATCTAGCTGCCATGTTTTGAGGATATTCAAGAGGTCTTCTGGGTGGCCTGAAGCCCATCCGAAGGCCTAAAGTGTGGGAGGAACTGAGGCCTCTCACAGACAATCAATACCAACTTGCCAGCCATATGAGTGGGCCACTTTGGAAGCTGATTTTCTAGTCCTAGTCAAGCCTTCAGATAACTGTGGCTCCAGCTGACACCTTGACTGAAATCTCATGAGAGAACATGGGCCAGAGGTACCTAGCTAAGTTGCTATCAAATCTCTGACTCACAGAAATTGTGGGAGATAATACATGCTTATTGTTACCATGTTAAGTGACTAAGTTTTGGGGTAATTGTTAAGCAGTGATAGATAACTAATACACTAAGACAACTAATACCTGATTTATTCAGGACTCTGAGTTGGAAGGGTTAAAAATCCAATTCAACTAGTGAAAAGAAAAAAAAAAAAAAGATATATTGCTCCTGTACTTGGGGAGACCAGAGATGGAGCTAGCCTCAGGGATTCCAAGCATTTAAATGATATCATCGGGATTCTTTTTCTCTCTCTTCATCTCTCTGTTGGCTCTGTAGTGGCTTTTCTCTTTCCTAGTGGCTTCATTCTTTCCTACTACAGAGATACTTTCTTGATACAGTATGGGTTGGCTAGAAGCAACACAGGATTTCTTCATCCTCACTTAACGGTCCTGAAGGATACACAGGTTTTCTCTCCCCTAACATTTACATATAATCCCAGAGAAGACTCTAATTGGCCAATTGGTTCTTATATCTTTGCCTGAACCAATCACTGTGGCTACGGAAATGGGGCACTCTGATTGGCTATCAGTTCCTTGGCCACTACTAGCTTGTTTTTCAAAGTGTGGTCCATGGACCAGTAGCACCTCAGGGCTTGTTTAAAACGTCCAATCTTAGGCTTCTCTTCAAACTCTAAATCAGAATTTGTATTTTAGCAAGTTCCCCAGATGATTTTGTATGCACATTAAAATTTGAGGAGCATTTATTATGCTATATTTCCAGCAAGAAGTAATCTCTTCTCTTCATCTTTTATGTCAGTTAACTCCTTTCTTCTTGTTTGGTAGAGTACATTTCTCTTTTAACCCTATTTATTTTTTTGTCTGCATGTATTATCTCTCCTATCATGCTTGGGTCCTTAAAGACAAAATCCAATGTCTGAAGAACAGTGTTCTCTTCTGTAAAATGGGGATAATGTTATTTACCTTTTGCTGTGATTTGAATATTTTTGTTCCCTCAAAATGTATGTGTTGGAAGCTTAATTCCCAATGCAACAGTCTTGGGAGGTAGGGCCTAATGGGAGGTGCTTGGATCATGAGGGGTCTGCCTTCATGAATGGATTAATGCTGCTAATTAATTTCCTTCATGAATTGTAAAAAGCTTGTGTGAATGGATTCTCTCTATTTCAGTCTTCTGCCATGTGAAGACACAGTGTTCCTCCCTTCTGGAGGATGCAGTGTTCAAGGAGCCTTCTTGAAAGTGAAGACCAGGCCCTCAGTAGACACTAAACCTGCCAGTACCTTGACCTTGGACTTCCCAGCCTCCAGAACTATAAGAAATAAATTTCTGTTTTTTATGAGTTACCTAGTCGCAGGTGTTTTGTTATAGCAGCACAAAACAAGCTAAGATACCTCTAGAGATTTCATGAGAATTGGATGAAATAACACACATGGGTGCATAGCACAGCGCTTATCATATTGTAGATACACATGATGATTAGCTAGTCCTAATTCCCAAAACTGGTGGACGTTTATTGAGTGTTTACTATGCACCAGGTACTTTGCAAAGCCCTTTTTTATGCTTTCTCATGGAATCCTTTCAACTGTATTTTAAAGAAAATAAGTATTCTCCCTCATTTAGAAATCAGGAAATTGAGTAATGTCACATAGTAAGTGATAGAGTCAGGATTTGAGTCCAGAACTGTTGACTCTACACCCTGGTTCTGAGATGGAGTTTCACTCTTGTTGCCCAAGCTGGAGTGCAATGGCACCATCTTGGTTCACTGCAACCTCCACCTCCTGGGTTCAAGCAATTCTCCTGCCTCAGCCTCCCGAGTAGCTGGGATCACAGGCGTGCACTATCATGCCCAGCTAATTTTCGTATTTTTAGTAGAGATAAGGTTTCTCCATGTTGGCCGGGCTGGTCTCAAACTACTGACCTCAGGTGATCCGCCCACCTCGGCCCCCAAAGTGCTGGATTACAGGCATGAGCCACCGCACCCAGCCTTACAGTCTGGTTCTTAATGGCTCTGCTAGAGCACACTACACAAGAAAGTCCCTCAACCAATATTTGTTAAATTTGTATAAGGAATAAAAGCTTTTGGCTCCTTGAACCAAGGGTCATAAGCTCCAAGCCAACTCCAGTCAGGTAGATGATGTAACTGAGGGTCAAAGGCCATGCTAAGGAAACAATCTTCTCACTCCTTAATGTAAATTGGTCAAGTAAGTGTGATGATAAATGGCAGGTGACCTTCACCTCAGTGTCAAGAAGGAAAAAGGACAGATGGAGACTTGGGAGCTGGAGAGCACATGGCCCATCTTAAGGGGCAGAGGTCCCAGACTCCAGCCAGGATACATGGACATGTCCACCCCGGTGGTTCCTGCCTGACATCTGTTCTGATTGGACAACACCAGGCCACATGTAGTGTTAAAGATTTGGAGTCCGACCCCTGAGAAGGTTGAACCAGTGTTGTCAGATCTGATTTTTCTAATAAAACCGGATATCTAGACTTTTATGTGAAACCCTTGATTTTTAAACACTGGCAAATAATTTATATATTTTTAAAAGAGATACGAGCCAGGCATGGAGGTGGGGAGGAGGCAGTAACTAGATTATAAGTGCTGTCCTAAACTGTGGAGGTAAATCTTGACTGTTTCTTGCTTTTTGCTTGTTTGCTAAGTGAATACAGAAACAAAAGAGGAAGAAAAAAGGAAGAAGGAAAGGAAGGAAGGAAAGAACGAAGGAAGGAAGAGAGGAAGGGAGGGAGGGAGGAAGGAGGCTACTGACCATTTGAGTCTTAAGTAGTAGCTAAGGTGGCAGATGGCTTTCAGCTGGGGAGGGAAGAGAAGAGAGAGCAGAGGCCCTTGGTGACTAATTGTCCCAAGGGTCAGGGCCTCCAATGGGAAGTCCCTTTAACCTCCCAATTCCTCCAAGGCCAACCCAGCTAATCAACTTTTTATGATACTTTATTTTTTTAAATCACCTTGGAGGCCCTTTCTGTCTTTGTTCAGCTGTAATCTTTCTTAATTAGATAATTGAAATAATCATCCAATTAAGTTGGTTCCCATTGCCCCCCTCACTTGAGTACTAGCAGAATCCAGCTGGCTTCTCATTTACGCTGACTTCGTTCTGTGCCTCATGCAGGGTCTGAAACAGGTTTCAAGCTGTTTTCTTTCCTCTTTTTCAGTTTGCCGTTGCAGTTCATAGGAGCTACAGCGAAATTTCAGTTCTGGCTAATGTCAAAATAGACTCCATAGGCAACTAAAAGCCAAAAGTTGTAACTGGCACTAACACAGTGGTAGTTGAGAGTTTCAGATCCACAGGATTTCAATCCCAGTTCTGTTGCTTACTAACTGGGGTGATATTGAATGCACCACACTGACTTGGAGCTGCAGTTTCCTCATCTGTGAATTGGGGTTAAAAAGAAGACCTACCCAAGATGTGTTGGGAGATAAATATGTTAATAGAGATAAAACAAGTGAGGCCATCAGCCCTAGGCCTGGCATACACAGAGCACTCACTCTCTGAGCTTTGTAAATGTGGAAAGGATGTATTCCTAAGAGCTCAAATAGTTGATATCATTTATTTGTTATACACATGGGGAAAGAGAGGTAAATCATAGATATACCTAAGATGTAAACAGTTCTGGACATTTTGGCTGTTTGTTGCATTTATTTGGTGTTTATCTCTTTATCTAGTATGTCCATCCAGCCTTCCTTCTAATTGGTTCACTCTAGTGCCACCTGAAAGACTTAGAGACAGCAGGCTCTCCTTGGGGTGGATTCTCTGTGGATGAAATTTCAGTATTCCTTTCCTTGCCCACCAGAATGGAAGGTCCCCATGGGCAGGGCTATACCTGCTATTGTCTCACAGTATCCCTTGGAATTTACCAAGGAATAATTGTTAAATAAAATGTCACACATGGAGGAACTGTTCTCTAAAAGGACATCTGAGCCAGTTTTAAGTGATAACAATACTTAAGACAAGGATATTACACATTGTTAACATGTTAGCTAAGGGTGGAGAAAAATCCAGAAAAGGGCTAGTATTCCCAGGATCACAGAGTAAAGCAAAGGTCAGTTGTGACTCCAAAACCCAAGTGTCCCAGATCTTACCTGAACTTGCTTAAAATGCTGATCTCACCAGGAGCCAGGCAGCCAGGAACTGCGGTAGATGCTGTCGGCCCAACCTGAGCTGCATTTCATTCCTCAGCAGGACCACAGACTCCCAGAAACTCAGCCTCATCTTCTTTTGTTTCAGAAGAGTCAGGTATTAGAAGAGAATGGCAGCAACTCAGAGCAGGGTGTATTTTTCCTTAATGCTTTTTCATCCTATAAAACTTACATAAGCCATATATCGGTTTTTAAAATGAGAAAAATGCCTTCAAGTCGAAAGTGAAAATGAATTTAAAATGATGGTTTTTTTGTGTGTGTGTGTATGTGTGTTTTTTTTTTCTGGAGTAGACTTATTAAAAGTGGTAATCTTAATCTCCTAGATAAGGCAACAATGTGCTTCCTATACAGTCCATTTCTCACGCTGGCAAAAACAAAATGTTTCCTCACACTTCACTCTAGAGTTCAGCAATGGAAAGAACTTGTAAAGGCTCATTTTGCCAAATGTGCCAGTGGGTCACTATTCTCCAAGACTGGATGGCTGGACTTAGGCTAGAGAGGACTGGTTAGGGCTAAGGATAGAGGGAAGTCACTAAACATTCCAGACAAACTGCTCAATCACTTGTTCTCTGAGCACATGCTCCCTATTTCTGCCTCTGTGCCTTAGTGACACTCAGTGTGGGCGCCAGCCTCCATGATGGTCCCCAACAAGCCCCACCTCTTTCTATTTGCAATTTGTATAGGGCTGACTTATGTAATAAATGGGATGTTATAGAAACAATGGAGTGTGCTTTCCAAAGCTAAGTCATGAAAGTCACTGCAACTTCCGCCCTGCTCTCCCTTGGATCTCGTGCTCTGGGGGAGGCCAGCTGCCATGTTATGAGGAAGCTCAAGCAACCTGCAGAGAGGTCCATGTGGTGAGAGGCTCTGCCACCAGCCACCCCAATGAGCCATCACGAAAGCAGATCTAGCCCCAGAGAAGCCTTAGCTCAGCACAGCTCCGGCCAACAGTGTGACCACAATCTCGTGAGCAACCCTGAGCCAGAGCCACCCAGCCAAGCCACTTTCAAATTCACTATCAAACTGTGGGGGTCATATTTATTTTTGTTTTAAGCTCCTAAGTTTTGCAGTAATTTGTTATGTAGCAATTAGACATTAATACATATATCCTCCTGTCTACAAAAGCTTACTCTTTTCTTCTCCAAATCACTGTCCCTCAAAATTCACATCAAATTCCTCCTTTGGCTTAGATTCTCCAGCCCAGAGGGATCACTATTCTCTGTAAGCATCATCACCAGGTTTGTACTTTTTCTTTTTTTTGAGATGGAGTATCTCTGTGTCACCCAGGCTGGAGTGCAGTGATGCGATCTTGGCTCCCTGCAACCTCTGCCTCCCTGGTTCAAATGATTCTCCCACTTCAGCCTCCCAAGTAGCTGGGATTACAGGCGCCTGGCTAATTTGTGTATTTTTAGTAGAGATAGGGTTTCACCATGTTGGTCAGGCTGGTCTCGAACTCCTGACCTCAAATTATCTGCCCACCTTGGCCTCCCAAAGTGCTGGGATTACAGGTGTGCGCCACTGCACTCAGCCTTTGCCCTTCTTCCTTGGTGTTAACCAGAGCTAGAAGGAAGGGCTGTGCAGGCAGACCTGACATCTGATATATCATTATTAATAGGTGACCATATTATTCGTACTGAGGCATTTCTGAGAGGGGGAGTGCTATTAATAATAATCATGAAAATCAGCAAAATCTAGGACAGTTCCAGGACAAATAATAGCATTCAGCCACCCTACCTATCTGTAAGAGGTACCTACGCCTCCCAAAAAATGTAAGAAGAGGGAGAAAATTGTTTAGCAGGGATGTGGCTTTATTTGCCCAGTGCTTATATATGCAAAGAAAATGTAGCTTCTGACTGGGCACTGTGGCTCATGCCTGTAATCCCAGTACTTTGGGAGGCCGAGGCAGGTAGAGCATTTGAGGTCAGGCCACCTGGCCAACATGGTGAGACCCTGTCTCTACTAAAAATACAAAAATTAGCCAGACATGGTGGTGCACACCTGTAATCCCACCTACTTGGGAGGCTGAGGTAGGAGAATTGCTTGAACCTGGGAGACAGAACTTGCAGTGAGCTGAGATCTCGCCACTGCACTCCAGCCTGGGCGACAGAGTGAGACTCCATCCCGAAAAAAGAAAAAAAGAAAATGTAGCTTATTTTCTAAGTAGTATTATTATTATTTTTAGATAGGGCCTCACTCTGTCACCCAGGCTGGAGTGCAGTGGCCCAACTACGGCTCACTGCAGCCTCGACCTCCCAGACTCAAGTGATCCTCCTGACTCAGCCTCCCAAGAAGCCAGTGCACACCACCACGCCTGGCTAATCGTATCCAGTCTCTGAGACCACCCAGTCATTAAGTGACTGAGGAGGGGGAGAAGTACGATCAGAGCTCTGAATCCCATCTCCCAATTCTCATCTCCTCCCAATTGCCCTCCATCTTTTTATGATGGTACCTAGGCATGTGCGAATTTGGGGTAAAATTTGGAAGTGGAAAGAGAAACAGAATCCACCCAGGCTCTGAGGAATGGCTGTTCTGAGAGCCTCCGTGGACTGACTGGGGACTATCATTCCACCCAGATTTTTGTAGTGATGTCCTGGAACGAGTGTCATGTCTAAGTAGTGTGGGAGTTATGCCCTCTCTGAGGGTGTCCACAGAGGAGCTGAAATCTAGCCAGTGCTTTGCCATCCAAGCCATGAGCCCATGGGGCTGTGTGAGTCAGAAGAGCAAGCCTTTTCCTCATTTGCACAAAGGCATCCCATGGGCTGGGGCAGGCCCTGGCCAGCAACCAGATTCCAGGTCATTTGCTTCTGGCCTTGCATTCCCTGCCTGTGTCAGCCTGTTCATCCTGATCCCCAGCCAGCGTTCTTTTGGCATCTCCCTGGACCCAGCCCAGGCCCATGGGAAATCTGGCGTCCCCCACAGTCCACGGACAGACCATGGAGGGCCAAGGCATCTTTCTCAGATTCCTCTACCCATACTCTTGCCACCACCTGCATTCCATTGCTCTGGGCCCAGGGAGGCATGGTGCTTAGCCAGAGGTGAGGTCCCTGGGGCTGGCAGACTTCCTCACGCAGTACCCTTTGATGTGATCCACTTACCTTGATGTTCTCAAATTTTCCCCATCACTTCTTGGATGATTCTAAATTTCCCCAGCTCCCTAAAGACATCTGACTTTATGAGTGGCCTTGAGATTTTCCTTCTTCCTACCATCCTCCCAGGGCAGCATGAGTATGTTTGGGGTATTCCTGCAAATGGCAAAAGTCAAGGATCTCGGTCAGTTCTTTAACACCTTTTTCTTTTCTTTTTTTTTCTTTTTTGAGACAGAGTCTCACTCTGTTGCCCAGGCTGGAGTGCAGTGACAGGATCTTGGCTCACTGCAACCTCCGCCTCCTAGGTTCAAGCAATTCTCCTGCCTCAGCCTCCCGAGTAGCCAGGATTACAGGCATGTGCCACCATGCTTGGATAATTTTTGCATGTTTAGTAGAGATAGGGTTTTGCCATGTTTGCCAGACTGGCCTCAAACTCCTGACCTCAAGTGATCCACCTGCCTCGGCCTCCCAAAGTGTTGGGATTACAGGCATGAGCCACTGTGCCTGGCCGACACCTTTTTTCATGGAGTGGCAAACGTAGAAAATAATAAGGGCATGATGCGCTCTGTGGCCTAGAGGGGATCTGGAACCTCATTGGAGGCTATACCAGAAGACTAATGAGATCCCCTACTGCCCAGATCCTGCCAGGCTGCTTCAAGGACAGAGGGTATCAACTCTCTCAGGGAGTGGTGAGTCACTCTGATTGGGAAAGCTTTCAACTTGAGTTTGCTAGAAGGGATCTGGGGAGTTGAGAAATACCTTTTCTCCTCCATAAAGCCTTGCTTTCAAGGCCCTTGTCCCTCCACAGAGGTCAAGAATGTCAGCCTGGAGACGCTAATGCTGATCAATGGCCTCTTTATTCTCTGCTCTTTCTCCTTCCCTTAGGCAGTAAGCCTCTTGGCTCAGCCCTAGAGCTGGGACGTGGCAAAGAGGTACAGTTTAAAATGGGAAGCAAAATTACTTGTAGGCATAAGGTTGGTGAAATGGGATCCCCATACAATTGTGATGATGAGAACTCCTCTGGGAGTAGAGGTAAGTATGGTTTTGGGGTTGGGGGGTGAGACCCCAAGGCAGCAGCACACTTGAGTGCCAATAAATTGTGGCTTAACTGCCTTCTGGAAACACAGGTTCCTGTCACTTCCAAGAGCATTTGTTTTGCTGAGTAGTTTATGCAAATGTGGAACCCTCTGGGTGGCGTGCTGGGTGATGAAGTCAAGAGGGAACTGGCACTCCTTCTCAACCATCCCAGAGGGCTCCCTGGTACCTCTTCCCAGTCAATCCTGGTCACCAGATTAATTTTGCCCTTTTTTTTTTTTTTGAGACAGAGTCTCACTTCATTGTTCAGCCTGGAGTGCAGTGGTGCTATCTCAGCTCACTGCAACATCTGCCTCCCAGTTCAAGTGATTCTCCTGCCTCAGCCTCCAGAGTCGCTGGGACTACAGGCACACGCCACCATGCCCGGCCAAGTTTTGTATTTTTGAGTAGAGACAGGGTTTCGACATGTTGACCAGGCTGGTCTCGAACTCCTGACCTCAAATAATCTGCCCTCCTTGGCCTCCCCAAGTGCTGGGATTACAGGCGTGAGCCACCACGCCTGGCCGTTATATGTTTTGTTTGTTTGTTTGTTTTTTAGAAAACATTCTTGCTAAAATAAGTATGTTTGTTTCTCATAAAAGTAATACATGTTCATTTAGAAAATGGAACATCCAAAAATGCAAAGCTTTTAACAAGTCATCATCAATATATTCAATTTCGTAATTAGCTTTTTTACTGAAAATATCATGAGCATTTTTTCATCCTGACCCATGTGGAAGGAGTCTTATCCTCTTTTTAATTCCTTTTGGCCCCATTCCTTGTATAGGCTGTCAGCTAATATTTGCAATGATTCTGAGGTTTTACCCAGGAGAGACCTGGAGACAGCTGGTCACCTACCCCATCCGCCACAACCTCCCAGACAGCTGCGGGCTGTCTAATGTGAGAAAGCGCTGGGTCGAGAGGGCAGAGGCCTCCCTCCTTCACACACTGAACTATCACAAATGGACCTAACAGAGTGGAAGGACAGGCTGCAAATTGAGAAGAGAATGAGGAGTACGGCAGTGAAATTGGAAAACAGAGTGATAGTCAAGAGGAGGCAAGCAATGAGTTTAGAAAGCAGTGTTGCTACAGCCACTACAAGCGTCTCGGACAGCTCCCCGTTGCGCATGAGCTGTTGCAGTGTGTCAGTTCAGTAGGATCCACAGATTAATGTTATCCAAAAACAGAAAATTACAGGACAGAGATAGAACTAATGGCTTCTCTTTTCCTCCTACTCTTAGTTCATTCCAAATATTAGCAAACTTGGCCAGGTGTGGTGCTTCATGCCTGTAATCCCAGCACTTTGGGAAGCCAAGGTGGGTGGATCACTTGAGGTAAGGAGTTTGAGACCAGCCTGGCCAATATAGTGAAACCCTGTCTCTACTAAAAATACAAAAATTAGTTGGGCGTGGGTGGTGCACGTCTGTAATCCCAGCTACTTGGGAGGCTAAGGCAAAGAATCAACCCAGGAGGTGGAGGTTGCAGTAAGCTGAGATTGGGCCGCTGCACTCCAGACTGGGTGACAGGGAGACTCTGTCTCAAAAAACTAAAAATGAAAAAATATATGTATTGGCAAACTTTTCTCAATCTTTTGCTAAAACTCATTTTTGCTGATTATATTTGCTTATAAACCTAAGTATCTTGAAGTACCTCTGTGTACTTCTGTTTCTTCATCTGGAAAATGGGGTGAATAATAATCCCTATCTCTGAGAGCGGGACTTCTCATCCTGGGTGCTATTGACAGTAGGCCCTGAATAATTCTTCGCTGTGGGACAGTCCCAAGCACCATAGGGTGTTTAGCAGCATCCCTGGCCACTACGCACTAAATGCCAGTAGCATCCCGCCTAGTTGTAACACACAAAAATGTCTCCAGACATTGCCAAATGTCCCCTGGGTAAGAGGCAAAATAACCCCTAATTGAAAATCTCTGGTCTGGGACAGTGGCTCATGCCTATAATCCCAATGACTTGGGAGGCTGAGGTGGGAGGATCACTTGAGGCCAGCCTGAGCAACATAGGGAGATCTTGTCTCTGTGTGAAAATTAAAAATTAGCCAGGCATGGTGGCTCACATCTGTACTCCTAGCTACTTGGGAGGCTGAGGCAAGAGAATCACTTGAGTCCAAGAATTTGAGGTTACAGTGAGTCACAACCACGCCACTGGACTCCAGGCTGGGTGACAGAGCGAGCAACCCTGTCTCTTAAAAAAAAAAAAAAAAGAAAGAAAGAAAGAAAGAAAGGAAAATCACTGGTCTAGAGTTCTAGAGTTCCTGTAAGTATCACATGAGATGATTCAGGTAAGGTGCTTAGAAGAGTACCTGACACCAAATAAATGCTCAGTAAACCTCAGCCATCAGCATAGATGAAGAGGCCCTAGAATGGTAGGGACCATGGCCCGAGCTACTTCACAAACCGATTTGTTTGTTTACTTTATCATTATGGTTTTGTGCATCTTAGGTTCTCCCTTCTTGAGTGCCATGGTTTAAAAAGCTCTTTTATGAAAGATGCCTTTCTTTGTAGGTACAGAAATAAAGCTCCGAAGTACTGGCATTTGCAAGTGGCTTTTGAAACTGGAGAATGTCAAAGAAATGTAAATCATACTCTTTCAAGAGCACAAGAATGTATCTTTCTCTAAAAGCTTTCACAACTGTTAACTCAGTGGCTACTGAGACAAAGTGTTCTAGTGGGGGTGGTGGGGAGGCACCTAAACTGAACCCTGAGTTTGTGGAAGGACCATGCTGGTGAGACCACAGCGTCAGTTCACACAGGCATTTTGTTTCTGGCTGATGAAGAGAGGAGACTATTCTGTGAACAGCAAGGACTGAGAAAGATAGGAAATGAGGAAGAGGGTGAGATGGTGTCATCCCTTCAAGCAGGTATTTGAATGACGCGGGCGGGGTCGGTTAGGGCCACCTTACAGGAAAATGCTGGGTAGGACCAGAGGAGTTGGGGACGGCATCCTCACATCAAGCCCCTCTGCCACAGACACTGTCAGCTCCAGGAACCTAGGAGCTGGGTACATGTGGTTTCAGGTCACCCTCATGCCAGACCCCACTGCCACCAGCAGCCACAGAACACCAAGATGTGTGATGGAGACCTCTTCCCTAATCTTTTTTCAGGCTCCTCAGGGTCCATGGCCCAAGTAGCTACAACCTGTCGCTGCCTTTGGCTCAGTTTCCCCCGACTCTGCCGAAAGTTCTACTGGTGTAGAGGGACCAGGAGCACGAATCTTTGAGTGATGCCACGTGGTCACTGAGATGAGGCCAGTTAGCAGCTCCTCCTTTTGTTACAGCTACTGCTGTGAGGCTGGCGGCCACGGCCATGGCCACAGCCCCACTCCCAGCTACAGACACAGCCACAGCTTCATAGCCCAGCAGTCCCAGCTACGGTCACGCCCACACAGCCACTCCCGTGACTGTGGCCACCACTGTCCCCGACCCCCCCATGGACATTCCTCCTCACAGCTGCCTTCAGCCAAGTGGCTGCCACCAAGTTCCTGAGAAATGACTCACAGGAGATTGCTAACTTTGGGGGAAATCTCGTGCTTGCTTTGTTTGTATGTTGCAAAGACCGATATGATGACGGACCAACAGATTAATACCTAGATTCCAGACTCTTCGGAACTCTACGTTCAACGTTTTTCATTTTACTGGCTCCTGAGCCCCCTCTGTGTGAGTGCCTGGGCCTGGCTCCCTCTTTGCTCTCTTGGAGGAGGAGACAGACCAACGCTGAGTACCCTGGCACTGTTGTCTAGCATGGCATTTCAGAGAGGACTCAAAGGACCACAGGACCTCCAAACTGATCTGTGCAGCCCAATAAAACTTAATTTCCCATTCTGTCCCTCTGTCCCCGGTATCCTCCCTTAGAACAAGCTGTTCTAGAGCCAGTTTAGCCCTGAGAACCATGCCATACTGCCTTGAAAGACTTCAATATCCATTGGGACTCGCCGACCAGCTTTTTCCCTCCAGAACCTGAGTTCACCGAGGTCACAGACTGTGTCTGATTCACCCTTGTTTACAAGACAATTATGAGCCTACAAATGTTCATATTTCTTCTATTACTCCACCAGAGGCAACCTTGTCATTGACAGCCCATCTCTTTCTTCTTGCTAAAGAGGAGGGATTTGTTTAGGCTGGTGAGAGACTAGATTGATCTGTATAATAAAGAAATGGAAGGCCGGCACGGTAGCTCACACTTGTAGTCCCAGCACTTTGGGAGGCCAAAGCAGGCAAATCACTTGAGCCCAGGAGTTTGAGACCAGCCTGGGCAACATGGTGAAACCCCATCTCTACAAGAAATATAAAAATTAGCTAGGTATGGTGGCGTGTGCCTGTGGTCCCAGCTACTTAGGAGGCTGAGGTGGGAGGATTCACCTGAGCCCAGGGAGGTCAAGGCTGCAGTGAGTCATGATTGCACCACTGCACTACAGCCTGGGCAACGGAGTGAGACCCTGTCTCCAAAAAAAAAAAAAAAAAAAAAAAAGAAAGAAATGGAGAGAGGAGGAGAGGAGAGTGTATCAATGAGTGATTCTTAAACTTCACGTGCATCAGAGCCACCTGGGATATTGTTAAAATGCAGATTCTGATTTGGTAGGTTTGGGGTGAGGTTTGAGGTTCTATATTTCTAGCAAGCTCCCAACTTGCTAGTTTAAGTCAATTAAACCTCTTTTCTTTATAAATTACCCAGTCTCAGGTATGTCTTTATTAGCAGTGTAAGGAATGGACTAATACATTATGATACCATTTCACCACATTGAAGCTGAACCCATGGGCATGCTGGTTTTATACAGATTACATCTGGAGATTATAAATGTTGCTGGTCCTCAGAATACATTTTGCACAGCCGGGGTATAAAAGAGTGGATGCTGGGTGAGGTTTGCATATAACTGTAGAGACAGATTCTGTGGAGCAGCTTCAGCGTGTGAGAGAAATGGATAGAAGAGAAAGGGGGATTTTTTTATAAGTGTTGTCATAGCCTCAGTAGTTGGCTGTCATCATTCTCAAGAAATGCAAAGACCTTTGTTGTTTGTCATCTGCCCAGCTGCTGATCCATCTTCTGCTACTAGCTCTCCAAATTGTCTAGTGGAATGGTTAGCCAGGCCAGCCCTCCCTCCCCAGCACATGACTGCCAGCAAGGCCAGTGGGGGCTCCCTCCCTGAAATCTCAATCATGGATTCAGGCCCAAAGCAGAGAACATTTGGAGTGTTCTCATTCCAGCCACAGCAGCTCAGTGAGATTGTTGAGCATTTTCTGCTGCCAAGAACCTTCTGGAGATAGTGGGTGCCTAATGGCTCCAAGCCTGACTCTTTAGCCATTCCTTTGCTCTAGCATGCTCTCTAATATCCTTCCAAGAAATTCCCGTTCTGCCTAGATCAGCGGAGGCAGTTTCTGTTGCTTGCAATCAAAGCACCCTCACAGATATAGCCAGTATAATATTTTGAGCTATTTTGAAATAATGTTTCATTTCCAGATACACTGTGTGTGTGGTGTGTATGTGTGTTGTATGAATTATGTGATATGGTTTGTCTGTGTCTCTGTATCCCCATGTGTCAAGGGTGGGGCCAGGTAGCAATAATTGAATCATTGGGGGCGATTCCCCCATACTGTTCTTATGGTGATTAACAAGTCTCACGAGATCTGATGGTTTTTTTGTTTGTTTGGTTTTTGTTTTTTTGTTGAGACAGGGTCTCACTCTGTCACCCAGGCTGGAGTGCCGTGATGTGATCTTGGCTCACTGTAACCTCCTGGGTTCAAGCGATTTTTATGCCTCAGCCTCCCGAGTAGCTAGGATTATAGGCATACGTCACCACGTCTGGCTTATTTTTTGTATCTTTGGTAGAGATGGGGTTTCACCATGTTGGCCAGTCTGGTCTTGAACTCCTGACCTCAAATGATCTGCCCGTTTCAGCCTCCCAAAGTGCTGGGATTACAGGTATGAGCCACTGCACCCAGCCTGATCTGATGGTTTTACAAAGGGAAGTTTCCCTACACAAGCCCTCTTGCCTGCCACCATGTGAGACGTGACTTTGCTGCTCATCCACCTTCCACCATGACTGTGAGGCCTCCCCAGCCATGTGGAACTGTGAGTCAATTAAGCCTCTTTCCTTTATAAATTACCCAGTCTCAGGTATGTCTTTATGAGCATACTTTATGAGAATGACTAATACATTATGATATCACTTCACCACTTTGAAGCCCCCATGGGCATGCTGGTTTTATACAGATTACATTTGGAGTATATGCTTAACACTGTACCTGAGAGACACACAGTAGGTACTCAATCAATGGCCACAGAAAGAATGAGCAGTCACTTTACAGAATCTGTGCTGAGCCCCAGCACCTGTCAGCTCCCCCATGCCCAGGGACACTTTAGATGTCCATCAAGCACTAAAATAGCAACACTTATAGGAAAGCATGGGCAAACTTGTAGTAGCACTGGTGAGTACACTTATGACCATTTCCTCCAGTTTCCTTTCTCCCTATATATTCTTTAAAGCAAAGGGTTGCAGAAGGTCAGAATGGAGCATTATCTTTGTTCCATGAATATGTTGTGCTTTGATTAAAATATTCCCAGTTATAGGCTCGGTGAGGTGGCTTACGCCTGTAATCCCAGCACTTTGGGAGGCCGAGGTGGGTGGATCACTTAAGGTTAAGGAGTTCAAGACCAGCCTGGCCAACATGGTGAAACCCTGTTTCTACCAAAAAATACAAAAATTAGCCAGGTGTGGTGGTGCACGCCTGTAGTCTCAGCTACTCAGGAGGCTAAGGCACGAGAATCGCTTGAACTTGGGAGGTGGAGATTGCAGTAAGCTGAGATTGTATTACTGCACTCCAGCCTGGGTGACAGGGTGAGACCCTGTCTCAAAAATAAAAAAAAATTATCAGTTACATGAGAAGCAGGCCAGTATTTCCTTCGTGGCATTCCCAATTGAAGCACTCATCCCTAAGGAGTGACAAACTCTATACATACTATAAAGGTTAATAGCTGGTCAGGCGTGGTAGCTTACGCTTGTAATCTCAGCACTTTTGGAGGCTGAGGTGGGGTCATTGCTTGAGCCCAGAAGTTCAAGACGAGCCTGGGCAACACAGTAAGACCCTGTCTCTATAAAAAGTAAATAAATAAAAAGTTTGATAGCCCAGCCTGTGGAAGCAAGATGATTTTAATTAAAATTCATCCCAGCTGCTTTATGAACCAGCTGTTCTTGGGACTTCTCAGAGCCTCAGCATCCTCATCTGTAAAATGGGCATGGTATTAATAGCTTTCTCAGCGGCTGTTGTGAGGATTTAAAAAAGCAATGAACGTAAATGGCTGACATTCCGCCAATGCACACTGAGTAAAGTGCCTAGAACATTTTCGGCCCTCAATAAATGTAACCTATTAAAACACATGTTCTACTGAAGCCAGAATCTATGATTCCTCCCTCTCACTCTTAAATAGATTTTTTAAAAGCATTTGATCTAATTATGATAAAAATATATATACAAGGGGAAGATAGAAAGAAAACATACTGTGATCTTTCCTGTTTGTCTATGAGTGTGACGTTATATATAATTTTTATTTTCTTCTTTCAGGCCTCTTGTGTTCCAGATTCTTTTGCACTGAGCATATATATTAGTTTTACGACCAGAAGATAAGCCTTGACAAATGCTATCTTTAAAAGAGAAGAAAATATCGAGGCAAACTACAGCATGATTTTATAGAAACTCAGTGAAAAAAAAAAAAAAATCCCAGCTAGATGGAGAATTAGATGTTTTCTGGTCAAGAGCTTATTGGGAGGGAAATGACATCAATTTGGGTTCGCATCAGCTTGAGTGAAAAATCATAATGCAAAATGAAAGTACACGGGGTGGGGTGGGGGAGGGGCGCTGAACCCACGCTGGAATTTTGCCATGTGAATCATCAAGCTAGAAATGACCTCAGGAGGGCATGTGGCCCCTCCCCCACCCCTCACCTCGGGAAGGTTGCCCAGCGACTTTTCAGGACAAATGAGCAATGGTCCTATTTATAAGCCCTCGAGGAACTAAATCTACACACATTTCCTTCCTCCTAAGCTTCAGGCAGGCTTGATTTAGCTTTTGCAGGTGCCCTCAACTAGCATTCTCCAACCTAGTTCTCCTTCTGCCTGGAAGAGGCCTGGGAGTTGTCCCAGATCTTTCCTACCTACCCCTGAAGGACCCTGGGTCCTTGAGCAAAACCAAATCCCCCGGAAGTCAGTTTTGTCAGCTATAAAATAGGGATAGGAAGGATTTGAAGAATGCCTAGCTGGGAGTGAAAAGGAGGACTTCCAGTGCCAGAGGTCGTGTCTTGAACCATGTCTATACCTCCCTGGTGGGAAAAGGCAAGACACAAACAGAGGTAGCTTGTTTTCAACAAAGTGACAGGAACTTGGAGTTGGCGGTGGCAAACTTGTGAGAAGGAAGCCAGGGCCACGGAGATGGGAAGCAGGAAGGGATTGAGAGGAGAGGGTCCAGAGAAAAACAGAGGCAGCTCAGGAGAGCAGTGATAAGCAAGGACATCTCTAGAGCAAGAGAAGTCCCAGGTGTAGGGACAGGCCAAACAACTTAAGAACCAGGATGCTATATTGCCTTTTAAATTTTTATTTATTTTTTACTTTTTAAAATATTTTGAGATAGAGCCTTGCTCTGTCACCCTGGCTGGAGTGCAGTGGCACCATCCTGGCTCACTGCAACCCCTGCCTCCCAGGTTCAAGTGATCCTCCTGCCTCAGCCTCCCAAGTAGCTGGGATTATAGGTGTGCACCACCATGCCCAGCTGATTGTTTGTATTTTTAGTAGAGACGGGCTTTCGCCATGTTGGCCAGGCTGGTCTCAAACTCCTAACCTAAAGTGATCCACCTGCCTCCCAAAGTGCTGGGATTACAGGCGTGAGCTGCTGCACCCAGCCAAGAACCAGGATGCTATGTTGCTGTAATTGACCAGATATGCAGGACTGCAATACCCCTTCCGTTATCCACAAACACTTTTGGGAACCAGCTTTGTGTTCATGATGCTATGAGGCATAGCAGATGTGAGGTGGTCCAGGGTAACAGAGATAGGGAGAGAGAATGGCAGCTTCAGGAACAGAGGATGATGGCTAAGGACCAGATGACAGTGGTGACCGAGGGTGTAACCCCCACTGACCAGGAGAAGGTATGTCTTTCTGGAAATCTGTGGAGTTTTTGAAGATGTGTCAGAGTGCTGCAGTGGGGCTGAAACCATTTTCCTTGTTTGTTAAAGAGTGATTACTGAGTTCTGAAAAACCTGGGGCTCTCCAGGAGGGAGGTATCTGGGTGACAAGTATTAGCAGTGTTAAAATGAGTATTAGTGAAGAGCATTGCTAGCAGTGTTGTTTTTTTTTTTTTAAGATAGAATCTTGCTCTGTCACCCAGGCTGGAGGGCAGTGGCAGGATCTCGGCTCACTACAACCTTTGCCTCTTGGGTTCAAGCGATTCTTGTGCCTCAGACTCCCGAGTAATAGCTGGGGTTACAGGCACATGCCACCATGCCTGACTATATTTTCAGTAGAGACAGGGTTTCACCATGTTGGCCAGGCTGGTCTCGAACTCCTGGCTGCAAGAGATCTGCCTGCCTCGGCCTCCCAAAGTGCTGGGATTACAGGTGTGAACCCCGTGCCCAGTCTGCTAGCAGTATTGATGTTGGTATTGTATTAGTATTAGCATCTGTCTTAGTCTGTTTGTGCTGCTATAACAAAATACCACAAATTGGGTAATTTATCAATTTATTTCTCACAGTTCTGGATTCTGAGAAGTCCAACATCAAAGCAATGGCAGGTTTGGTGTCTGGTGAGGGCCTAGTCTCTGCTTCTAAGATGGTGCCTTGAATGCTGTGCCCTCCCACGCAGAAGGCAGAAGGAAAGGCAAAAAAGAACCAAACTGCCTCCATCAGGCCTTTTTATGATAGCCTTGATCCATTCATGAAGGCAGAGCCCTCCTGATCCAAATACCTCCCCAAAGGTTCCACCTCCCAAAACTATTGCATTGAGGATCAAGTTTTCAACATATGAATTTTGGGGGACACATTCATATTACAGCAATATCCATATTCTTTCCCCTCCCTCAAGTCCTGGATGAGCTCCTACATGTATTCTCCTAGGGCCAAATCAATGAACCACTGCTCAGACCCTGCCTCCCTGCATGTTGATGAGAGTGGCATGTGGTATTGAATTAAAAGCCCTCCAGAGGCGAGGAGATACACTTATTGCTCCCTTATCCACATGCCAGGTCACTTCATCATGAGAGGAAATTAAATTGGCTTGGAATGAATTGCTCCTCCCAAAGCCATGCCGGTCCCTAAACCTTCCTAGATGGTTGCAAAGCTGAAGGGTTGATTTTGTCTATTGCAGCATAACAGATTTCTGCTCAATTAAATAGCCCAAAGTAACAATATACTCAGTTTATTCTCTCACACAGTTTATGGTAGGCAGGAAAGAGGGAGTTGGCTGCATTGCATGGTTGTGGCTTGGGGTTGCAGTCAGGAGGTCACCTGGGGCTGTGGTCATCTGAAGTTCTGGGCTGGAGAATCTGCATCCAAGATGGCTCACACATGCTGGCAGGTTGACAGGGAGGCCTCTGCTCCTTACTTGCAGGACCCCTCCATAGGGCCACTTGAGTGTCCTCATGACATGGCAGCTGGTTTCCTCCAGAATGAGTAACCCGAGAGAGAATAAGGCAGAGTCTCAATGTATTTGTATTAGTTTACACACTGCTATAAAGAACTGCCTGAGACTGGGTAATTTATAAAGAAAAGAGGTTTAATTGACTCACAGTTCCACATGGCTGGGGAGGCCTCAGGAAACTTAATCATGGCACAAGGTAAAGGGGAAGCAAGGCAAGTCTTACATGGCAGCAGGAGAAAGACAGCGAGAGGGGGAATTGCCAAATGCTTTTAAACCGTCAGATCTCACGAGAATTCACTCACTATTATGAGAACAGCACGGGGGAAATCACCCCCATGATCCAATCCCTTCCCACCAGATCCCTCCCTCAACAATTACAATTCAAGATGAGATTTAGGTGGGGACACAGAGCCAAAGCATATTAGTATTTGATAACTCAGCCTCAGAAGTCACATGCTGTCATTTCTGCAACATCCTATTGGTTCCATGGGTCAGCCCTCCTCACCATGGAAGGACAGGGCATGAATACCAGGAGGTGGGAATTATCTGGGGCCGTCTGACAAGGGCCACCTCCTCTATGCTATAATTCTCAGAACCACTGTTTTTTCTTCTTTCTACATGAGTATAACATTGGCCAATTTTCAGCTACTTAAATAGTTATAATAATATTCCCTCTTGACATTTGTGCACCAATTTCATCTCCTCAGAGCGATTACTGCCCCATACTGCAGATGAGAAAATGAAGGCTTAAAGAAGTTAAAGGACATCCCCGAAGTCCCACAGTTAAAAAGGTCTGCAGGGCTGGGAACCATGTTGTGGTTCCTAGTTTTGTCCTTTCCATCACACCTCACAGCTGCCATGAAGCCACAAAGACACCCCATGCCTGCTTATCTTCCAGGGCAAATGGGAATTAAAAAGCAGCTGTAGTGTAGCAAGATAAATCTTACTTTTCTTTAAATTTTTGTGGTTCACAGGTGACCCATACTCACTATGGAAAAGCTATAAGATAGAAATAATTGAGGGTTAAAGAAAAAGAAACTAAGAAAAGCCATTCCCCCATACTTCTCTCACCCAGATCTACCACAGTTAATATCTTAGTATGTGCCCCTAAGAACAAAAGACATGGTTTTAAAATACGTTACATTAACAGCATCTCCAGGGCAAACTCTGAAGGAAACCCCATCCACTCAGCTTCGCCTGTGGGGAGGAAGGATGTGAAATATGACCTCGAGCAGGCAGTAGGCTGTGCATCTGTGTGCGTGTGCAGGTGTGCACACATGTGTACACGCCTGGTGCTTCTCTGCCCAGATGGAGAGAGGCTCTGCACATCAGCAGTTAGCCGAGTTGAAGGGGAATTTATTGCAACCTCAGTAGAGAGTGTTTCTTCAAATGAGAGGCAGGGCAGTTCTGGCTCCAGGTGGCAGAAATAGCTTGCCCTCTGGTTTGGTTTAAGTTCCTCTAGGCAGGGAAAGGTTAATTAAGTTTAATTCAATCCATTTGGTCTTCTGAGCTGCCTGCTGAGGTTGGGTCCTTGTGTGCCCCCTTTCATCATATGCCTTACACATGAAATGTCTTGTTTGTGACCAGCTCCCCTGGCCCGCCATGCCCCAACCAGATCAGCCCCAGACAGGGGGCCTCATCTGCCTTGTTCACCTGTATCTGCCTCTCAGCACCTGCCTCAGAGTCTGGCAGTTCGTACTTCTCAAAACATGTTTGATTGAATTGAGTGCATGGTTTGGGGGATTGTCCACAAGAAAGTTACTAGGGGCATCCACAATTTGTATCCAGAAGGAACTAGACCCCACTCAAGGGGCATAGTCAGGGTCCCAGGCACCTTCTCTGTGTCATCTATTTGTAACTCGGAAACCCCAAGGTCAGGTTGCCACCACCTGGAGACAGAAGAGCTAGGTCCACATTTAAAAAAAAAAAAAAAATTACAAGAACTGCAAGGACTGTTTCAAAGTTTTGGGCATCTGTTTTGTGCTGAACTAGAGAGATGAAATGAAATTCACTCCATTTCATCAATCTCACTCAATTTCAGCTTCTGTGGATTCTTTCCAAGTGCTGGGTGTGGAGGCAGTGAGGTAATATTAAGTGTGATGAGCATCAGATTTGGTATCAAATGCCAGGTCATCTACATTTGAGCTGTGTGAGCTGGGGGAGTTTATTTCTCTGAGACTCAGTTTCCTCATCTGTAAAACAGGAATAATAACACTAAATTTGCAGCATTTTGGTGCTTGAATGAGATAAAAGTGAGAGTCGTCAGCGTGATGCCTTGACACAGTGTGCCTAAGAATATGTATATTTTTCTCTGGGAATATCTCCCTTAACCTTGAAAATCTGAAAGCAGTACCAGCCACACGACTCCCAAGGTTTCTGCCCGTGAACGGCCTCCCGTGAGATTAGGAGATGGTGGAGCATGACTCGAGGCAGTGGGACACAGAAGCCCACTGGGAAGTCCCAGGAGCACAGCACCAGCATCAGTCAGGCCTGGAAAGGATACCTGGGCCCTGAAGGGAGAATATGGGTAGGAGGCAGCTCCGGACTCTGCCTGGAGCAGGGTCTCCTTTCTTCTCCTGCTTGGGTGGTAACAGGGGGTCCTTCTCTAGTAGTAATCCAGGTTTTGGGGTCTGAAGCTGACATCACAGGAAAACCAAGGTTTCAGATGATGATCCAAGGACTTGGACATTATCAAATGGGTTAAGTCTGTCTCCTGTGGCTCCCTGCCAATCTCCTGCTAGACTCCTTCCTTCCCTTTTGGCATCTTTCTCATCAGAGTAGCTCTTGGTGCTTCAGGCTCTCTTATCGTTGCAACTTCTTTCCCCATCAAAATGCATCCACTAGCACTTTGAGAATGTCCAACTCTCTTGAAACCTAATGGCTTTGACAATCAGATCCAGGGTCACAATTTGAAGTATGTGACAATTTACAATTAAGTGGGATGCTTTCTGAAGATACAGCCTGCATGTTTTGGGCTGGAGGACCAGTAATTACTCCCATCTGGCCTCCAGGATCTTCTGTCTTTCCACAGCATCTGAGAGAGCAGTGACAAGGACTAGGTATTTGTCATCTCTGATCTAGACCAATCCAAAGGCCCTATTTTTGGATAAGAAATCTAAGGTTCTGAGGGGTGAAGTAACTTCTCCAAAGAATCTTGGTGACTTGGAGGCAGAACCTGTGGAAAAGAAAACCACAGATCTCCTGACTTCTTTCCTACTGCCTGTCCCTCATTCCAGAACTTTCCATCTCAAAATGTGATCTGTAGACCAGCAGCATCGATGTTACCTGGGAGCTTGTTAAAAATGCTGATGCTAAAATCCAACCCCAGCCTGTCTGAAACAAAATCTGCATTTTAATGCAAGATCCCCAGTTGATTCACATGCACTTCAGAATTTGAAAACCACTGGTCTAGAACTTACATTTTTCCCTCTTGTTTCGTTTCTTATCATTACTTCAACCCCAAGGGTCTATGAGCCTCCCAGGCTGAAATTCACCCAATCTCAACATATAATGTCCAAGGAGTCCTGGTATCATTAAATACAGTGCAGTTTTCCAGGAGAAAAGATTTCTGCCCTGTTTTCTGACTTTTTTTTTTCATTTTCCTTAATTTCAAATTCTAAAAAGAAAAGCCTCATTAATGGAGTCATTTTTAGAATGGACAGGAGAATCCATCACTTTGGACTTAAGCAGACAAAGTATCATAGAAACTTAATAAACAATCAGACCTGGGTGGTGAAATGTACGTGAAAGTGTGTGGTAAATTTTAAAGCCGCGCACAAATGTTACTTACAATTTCCAGGCTGTATGATCACAGAATGGTATCCTTCATAAGCCCATTCTGGGTGAAAATGTTTCTCAGGAATATTATGTGAAATTTAAAGTTTTCTAATTATTCTCATTTTATTAGCTATCTAAGGAGCTACAATAGTGGTTATCAACCCTGGTTATGCGTGAGAATAACTTGGGGGAACTTGGTTTAAAAATACATGAGCCTGGGCCCTGGACCTAGATTTTATTTCCTGAGATCCTGCAGGTCAGAATTGGTGAAGGGTATATTTTTAAACACTCCCAGGTGATTCTAATACAGAATGAGATTGGAGAGCCACTGAGCTGCAAAGTTGTTATTTTCCAGGTTTACAGTAAATATATGTGAGTGAGAATTTTATCCATATTTATGATATATCTGATGTCCAAATTTTCTAGTTTCTGAATTTTAACAATAATCAGACCACTGGGAGATATCACCTGAATTGAAATACTAATGGTTGCTGATTCTAAATAGTTTGATATGGCAATGACAATTTTGTTAATCATTTACTCTTTCAAAATTTGACATTGCCCAGCTACTACCCATGGTATCAAAGACTGACCTACATCTAACAGTCCTGCATTTGTGTACAGGCTTACACCCTGGTGTCAACAACTGAATTCTTAGATTCCATATAGTATTTACTCTAATGATTAGAACTTTTTGACCACACAGGCTTGAAAGAATATTCATGCGGACCTAAAAGCCCTAAGTTGTAGGTAGCGCTCTTTCCCTGAGTTGGCTGACGCTGGGTCAATTTCCTGCTCTGAAAAATGACAGTGCTGGCCCAGTGGAGCTCAAATCTGGCTGACCATCACATTCACCTGGATAACTTTTCAAAGCTGCAGATTTCAAGGTCCAGACTTTGAAGGGGAAGGGGGAATGTTGGAAATCTGGATTTTCAAAAGAATCCTTGGAAGATCAGCTGTGTTTGGGAGCCACTGGACAAGACAAGCTTCCAAGTACTTTTCTGCTCTAAGAGTCTATGGCATTAGATCCACTTAGTTAAATTCTTATATAAGAAAAAGCTGATCTGGGAGCAGGTCTGCCCAGCGGGCAGAGACAGAGAGAGAGAACAGAAAACAGGAAAAACAGTAAAAGACCTCTTCTTTGACTCCCTCCTCTGTGTGTCTCAAGGTTTTGTGTTCGTGTGGTTTCTGTTCATATCTTTTCATCATAGTTATATTGCTAAATGTTGAACTGTCATTTCATCACATGATCTTTAAAAATTGTTGGAAATCCTGTTCTCGGAGGTAATAATCAGTTTTCCTGCCACCCATTTCACCTCACTTCCACTCCAAGACTAAGTCTCAGTAGGCAAAAGAATCTCCCTGGGAAGATTGTTCAAAATACAGATTGCTTCCCAGCATGGTGGCTCGTGCCTGTGATCCCAGCACTTTGAGAGGCCAAGGCAGGCAGATCACTTGAGCTCAGGAGTTCGAGACCAGCATGGGCAACATGGCACAACCCCATCTCTATTAAAAATACAAAAAATTAGCCGGGCATGGTGGCATGTGCCTGTGGTCTCAGTTACTCAGGAGGCTAAGGTGGGAGGATTGCTTGAGCCTGGGAGGAGGAGGTTGCAGTGAGCCGAGATCACACCACTGCATCCAGCCTGTGAGACACAGCCAGACCCTTTTTTTTAAAAAAAAAAAAAAAAAACAGATTGCTGGGCTTTCCCGTGATTCTAATTCAAGAGATTTGGAGATTTGGAGTTTGGTCCAGAGACCTGCAGTTTTACAAGCATCCTAGGTATCCTATCTGCTTTTGATCTCCCTGTACAATTTAGCATGCAGCCTTTCCTAAGTTTCCTTTATGGTAAGAATCCCATGGACCCATCAACAAATAAATGAATAAATAAAACACGGTATATCCATACAATGGAATATTATTCAGTCATAAAAAGGAATGGAGTATTGATACACAGGACAATGGTAGATGAACCTTGAAAACATTATGCTAAGTAAAATAAGCCTGACACAAGAGGCCACATATCAGATGATTCCATTTTTATGAAATATCCCAAGTAGGCAAATCGATAGAAACAGAAAGTAGATCAGCGGTTGTCAAGGGCTTGGAGGGAGAGAGGAATGGGGGTGACTGCTAATGGGTATGGGTTTCTTTATGGGGTGATGAAATATTCTCAGATGGTAGTGGTAGTTGTACAACTTTGTGAATATACTAAAAACCACTGAAGTGTATAAAAGGGTGAATTATATGATATGTGAATTATACCTTAATTTTTTTTAAAGGCAAAAAAAAAAAAAAAAAGATTTCCCTGGGCAATTGTTTAGAAAAACAGATTCCTAGGGCCCACTGAAGCCCACTGATTTACCACTTCCAGTGGAGGAATACAAGAATCTGTTTTTTAACATCCACCCCCCACCAAGTGAATCAAACGGGAAGTTTAGGAAACCGTATCAAAAGGGAAGTCTGGCACACTGAAGGCCTGAGCCATCTTTCTGCATGGACCCTTCAGTCCCATCAGTGCCCACTGATGGATGAATGGATTTTTAAAATGTGATATATACACATGCCTTAGTCCATTTTGTGCTGCTATAACAGAATGCCACAGACTGGGTAATGTATAAAGACATTTATTTCTCACAGTTGTGGAAGCTGGGGAGGTTAAGAGCAAGGTGCCGGCAGGCTTAGTGTCTGGTAAGAGCCCTATCTCCACCTGCAAGATGGCACCTTGACTGCTGCCTCCTCTGGAAGGAAGGACCACTGTGTTCCTCACATGGCAGAAAAGCAGGACACAAACAGAGAACCCACTCCCCGAAGCCCTTTTTAAAAGGCACTAAACCCACCCATAAGGGTGGAGCCCTCATGGCTTAATCACCTCTTCAGGGTCCTACTTCTTCATACTGTTCCAATGGCAATTACATTTCAACGTGAGTGTTGGAGGGGACAAACATCCAAACCACAGCAACATACAATGAGCTATTATTCAGTCTTAAAGACGAAGGAAATTTGGACACATGCTACAACGTGGGTGAACCTTGAGGACATTATGCTAACTGAAAAAAGCCAAACACAAAAAGACAAAGGCTGTATGCTTTTATGTATATGAGGTCCCTCGTATAGTCAAATTCATAGACACAGAAAGTAGAATGGTGGTTTCCAGAGGCTGGGGGGAAACAGAAATGAGAGTTGTTGTTTAATGAGCACAGTTTCAGTTTTTCAAGATGAAAATTCTGGAGGTCAGTTGCATAACAATGTGAATATATTTAACACTATGAAAGTGCATACTTAAAAATGGTAAAGATAGCTTGCTTTCTTTATTTTTGAGATGGAGTCTCACTCTGTCACCCAGGTTGGAGTGCAGTGGTGTGATCCCAGCTCACTGTAGCCTCTGCCTGCCGGTTCAAGCAATTCTCCTACCTCAGCCTCCCAAATAGCTGGGATTATAGGTGCCCGCCACCATGCCTGGATTAATCCCAGCACTTTGGGAGGCCGAAGTTGGTGGATCACCTGAGGTCAGGAGTTTGAGACCAGCTTGGCCAACACAGTGAAACCCCATCTCTACTAAAACTACAAAAAGTAGCTGGGCATGGCAGCACACACCTGTAATGCCAGCTACTCAGGAGGCTGAAGCAGGAGGATCTCTTGAACCCGGAAGGTGGAGGTTGCAGTGAGCTGAGATCATGCCACTATACTCCTGGCCTGGGTGACAGAGCAAGACTCTGTCTCAAAAAAAAAAAAAAAAAAAAAATTTTTTTTAAAAAGACTGTGGCTTTCATCTCGAGCTCCCTCACTCTGTCTTGCTGTGCTTACTCTGTTGTTCACTGGCTCTCTCTTTCAGATCACCAGCTGCCATGCTGGGAGGACACTCAGGCAGCCTGTGGAGGAACTCACATGGTGAGGAGTCTGCCAACAATCAGATGGGTGAACTTAGACATGTATCTTCCCAGGCCTGCCAACATGTGAATAGGCTGGGAAGTGAATCTTTGACCCCTATGTTGAGCCTTCCACCTCAGGTCATTAGGCATTAGAGTTTCATAAGGAACACACAACCTACATCCCTCTTCATGCTCCTATGAGAATCTAATGCTGCTGCTGATCTGGCAGGAGGTGAAGCTTGGGCGTAATGCTCACTTGCCCACCGCTCACCTCCTGACCAGTACCAGTCTATGGCCCGGGGATTGGGAACCCCTGTCTTGAAGTATAGGTACCCAGCTGAGCTGTGGAAGATTCTCAACACAGGGAATGTGTAGAATAATGAAGATTTATTGTTTCAAGCCACTAAATTTTGGAGTAATTTGTTATGCAGCAATAGGTAACTAATACACCATCAAATACATTTTGCTCAGTCAAATTGCAAGGCAGACCCTACTACAGCTCCAGCTGCAACTCTGTTTTTCAGGATATAAAAGTATCTATATTGTGGTAGACCAAATAATGAGCCTCCCAAAATGTCCACATTCCTAATTTCCTGGAACATATTGTGAGTTACACCACAAGACAAAAGGGACTTTGCAGATGTAATTAAAGTTACAAACTTTAAAATACATTATCTTAGATGAGCTGAGTGGGTCCAATCTAATTACCTGAGCCCTTAGAAACAGAACTTTGGCTGGAGGGAGGAGAGATTTGCCAGAAGTGGAAGTTGCAAAGATTCAAAGTGTGAGAGGACCTCACTGTTGCTGGAAAAGGCAACATGTAAAGCATGAAAATGAAGATGGGCAGCCTCTAGGAGCAAAGACCCCACCCCAGTTGACAGCCAGCAAAAAGACGGGGACCTGGACTCTGCAACTGTCAGGAATTGAAACAACCTGAAAAAGCCTGAAAGTAATTCAGTGCTGGAGTCTCCAGAAAGGAATGCAGCCCTGCTAACACCTTGATTTTGGCCCTGTGAAAGCCAGGGAAGAAAAAGTAGTTGCGCCAGCTGGGAGTTCAGAGCTACAGAGGTCTAAGATAAATAAATTTGTGTTATTTTCAGTTCACTAAGTTTGGGATAATTTGTTATGGCAGCAATAGAAAACATATCTATATATGATATTTATTGGTTTTCAGTACTTTGCAACCAAGTATCATTGCTATGCAGATGTTGCACAATGCTGTTTATCATTTTCCACTTATTCTGCTGAAGCAATCATTCACTCTCTTAGCGTCTCTGTGTATTGCAGGGTTGAGTGTTCTATGCATTGTTTTTAAGGCTCTCTTGGAAAGACACTTCTTTGGGAGCCTGGCGTCTGGCTGGAGAAAGACTGAATGCCTGCTGGTTGTTTACGAGGCTACTAATCAATACTTACCATTAGGATGACAACTCCATGCATCACTAAACTTTGACCTTTGGGCCCCAGAGCAGTCCCAAGATGCCAATTGATGTACGGGCAATATACATATTCCATGAACACAATACCCCTTTCATAGACTTTCCTGAATTAAGTTTTAGAGGCGCTGGCAATGACAAAATAATGTTGCTAGTGTACCAGCAAGCTCAGGATATTTAGAAAGAGTGCTTAGATTAAAGAAACAGTGTTTATGATTTTTTAAAAGATCTTTTGGATGGACACTTTGTTTGGAATGCTGACTAGATGTCCCTGTCTTCGGCATAACGGGGTGATGTTGGCATCAAGTGTCCCTTAAGCCAGCCTAGAAAACAAGCACATGCCTATAGGCCCAGGAGCTGAAAGCAAGCAGGTTACACCCCCCTCAGAAATCAGAAAGCAGGCCCCAAAGAACCTTAACTGCACTTCTCCTTTATCTACAACTTTCAGGATTTTATTTCCCCCAAAGTATGCATTTTTCAGGGAACTCTTCACAGTGGTCTATCATCATATAACACTGTGGTATTCCCAGTAAAAGGTGTTGATACTTCTGTTTTCCTCAATCTCTTCAAATGGGATCAATTGCCAAACAGCCGTTTGGACTAAAACCAAATGGTTAATTTAATTAGGCTTTCAAGAGGCAGTTATTTTGATTAAAGGGACCATATATGAATGGCCTTTGGCAATTTCTTAGAGCTAGTCAGTGAGGTCCACACACTCAGCCCTTGTGTGGAACCAGTGGTCATGGATAGCTCAAGTCAAAAAGGGTTTATCAGAAAAGAAGAGGCGTGGAGCCCCATTAAAGAAAGCGTAGCCGAGACTCATAGGAGTTGAAAAACCATTAGGAACAAAGGAAGGCTATTCCTCCCATCTCTTTCTCTCTCTCTTCGTAGCTACTTAGCCTCTCATCATTGCTTTCCCCTGGAATTCTCTGCTTCTTAATGCCCAGGGCTGAAAATTCCATCAACTTTGATTTTATATCACTTTCAACTCTGTGGAACTGATTCCACAGACTAACCTCATTCTGAGTGTGAATTCATTATTTAGTTTTCATTTATTTATTTATTTTTGAGATGGAGTCTTGCTCTGCTGCCCAGGCTGGAGTGCAGTAGTGCAATTTTGGCTCACTGCAACTTCCACCTCCCTGGTTCAAGTGATTCTCCTGCCTCAGCCATCCAAGTAGCTCCACCGTGCCTGGCCTGAGTCTGAATTCAAATTCACCCAATTTTAAATTCCCAGGAGATAATCTGGTTGGCTTAGTGTGATCTGGTGTCTAGGTGTGGTCCAATCAGCTTTACCCAGGATGAGTCAGGGGACATATGACATGGTGGGAGTTGGCTATTCCAAGTGACAGATGAAGCAGGGAAGAGATGACAGAACACCTCCAGAATATTTTCTGAACTGATAATAGCAGATGCCTCTTCGCTACTTCTATTTTTCACCCATCTGCAAACCTGTTAAAGGTAACATCTTTGTCTTCACTACCATACTGAGCTCAGTGCCTCAGCCAGAGAAGATGCTCAATAAACTTTTAAAAAGATATAAAGGTGGTCATGTCTTTTTCCAATCATATACTATTTTTTCTTTCTTTTTTAGGAGTCAGGGTTTCACTCTGTCACTCAGGCTGGAGTGCAGTGGTGTGATCTCAGCTCATGACAGCCTCGACCTCCAGGGCTCAAGTGATCCTCCTGCTTCAGCCTCCCTAGTAGCTGAGAGTATAGGTGCATGCTATCACACCTGGCTAATTTTTTTTTTTTTTTTTGTAGTTTTTTAGAGACAGGGTTTCACCATGTTGTCCAGCCTGGTCTCAAACTCTTGGACTACAGTGATCTGCCCACCTCAACCTCCCAAAGTGATGGGATTACAGGTGTGAGCCACCACACCCAGCCCAATCATACATGTTTCTAATAGTGCTAATCATAATCTAACTTGGTATTGAGGCAAAAAAAAAAAAAAAAGAAAGAAAAGAAAAGAAAAAGAAAGGGGGTCATATATTTTGATCACTCCTGAGTTCTTTCTTCCAGCACAGCTTGGGTTAATAATGGCTATTATTTACTGTTCATTTTCCACGGGGCAAGCATTGCATAAAGTGCTTTATACATTATTATCCCATTTATCCACTACAATAATCCTTTGAGGAAACCAGAGCTCACAGAAGTGAGCTCAACTTACCTAACTACACACAGTTCCAAAGTACTGTGGCCAATTGTAAACCTAAATCATAGCCCAGTCCTCTTAAGCACTGTATTGTCTTTCCTCCAGTGCTATGAGGAATTGTGAATGAGGCTGAGAGATGAGGCTAAGAGGAGAGGTGTTGGCTGGGTCAATGCCAATTTTGTGGAACTAAACAAAATTGTTCTGTTCTAACAGTTTTTGAAAGCATTTTGAACATGGCCTTGGGCCTTTCATGGTTCTGAGGATTTCCTACAACTCCTCTTAATTGAGTCTTTCCAAGCTGAGCTACAGGATTTAAGTAATTCAACAACCAAAAAGTTCTCAGAATTTCCCTCCTTTTCCTTTTAGCTGAGTGAGAATGTAACCTCCAGCTTTCTGCTTTTAACCAGTGAAAAACAATCTGGAAATCTGAGTCAAGACCTGGGTCAAACCTGCCATTTTTTATTGTACCTTGCACAGTGAGGGCTGAATCGAGCCTGGCCTCCACCCGCCAAGTCATGTACTCTGGCACAAGGCTGTCTGGCCCAGGGGAAGAGATGCTGTGTTCTAATTTACATCCTAAACCACCCTGTGGGTGCCTTGTGGGCTAGGGGCAGCCTTGGATGGATATAACATTGTTTCAGATATCCCCTGCTTTAGATTTTGATTATGACTTCTGACATTCTATTTCTGGATAATATCTCCAATCTCTATTTTGGAGAGAGGAATCCAAATTCTGGAAGTCATTCTCAAGGGAAAGAGGGGCTGATATTGGTACCTAGAACTGGGTTTTCGCAAGCTCATGGGGGGGTTTTCTTCTTGTCACCTCCTGGCTTGTCTCCCATATACCCCTAGTCCCATCCACAGAGGGCAATCTGAGCAGCTTTGGGAATGGTGGGGAAAGAAACTGGAACTTGGTTTAGTAAAACAACTCAGTGAAGATACAAACTAAGGAAACCCAAAGTTATTCCTGAGAAAGCCTGACTTGTCTTAGAGGTTTTTCTTTTTTTTTTGAGACAGAGCCTTGCTCTGTAGCCCCAGGCTGGAGTGTAGTGGCATAATCTTGGCTCACTGCAACCTCTGCCTCCTGGGTTCAAGCAATTTTCCTGCCTCAACCTCCTCAGTAGCTGGGACTACAGGCGTATATCACCATGCCTGGCTAATTTGTTTATTTTTAGTAGAGACAAAGTGTCACCATGTTGGCCAGGCTGGTCTCGAACTCCTGACCTTGGCTGATCTGCTTACCTCAGCCTCCCAAAGTGTTGGGATTACAGGTGTGAGCCACTGCACCTGGCTGTCTTTGATTTCTTTCTAAGGAAGGTGAAAATCCTCTATCCAACCCACAAGACACTATGGGCACAGCTGAAGTGTTACACAGTATTTTGTTTCTAGGTACTATTAAAATGCCTTTCCAACATGCTGCCATGATTTTAATTATGTATGTGTGTATACAAAATGTGTATATACATTTTGGAATATATGTGGAATGGAATTTGGATTTTAAGGAGACAGAAAAACTGAATTTTAAGATCTCCTTCCTTCTGCCCCAGGTGTTCATTTGATACCTAGAGATATTTATGCATGGCAGTACCTAGGGAGTACCTAGGCAGTAAAGTGTAGGAGTTAAAAATGATCAGTCTGGAGGGACAGATCTGGGTGGGTTCAAATCTCATCTCTGCCACTCACTAGCTGTGTCTCCTTAAACAAATTCATTAAACACTCTAAGCCTCATTTTCCTCAACAAAGATGGTAAAAGCTTCTTCTTCAAAACTTCATTGTGAGGTTCAGTGAGCTGATGCATGTATAATAGAATGCTTAGCATAGAGCCAAGAACATAGCACCCAGAAATGCCAGCTCTTCTTCTCAGAAATTGAGATGCAAACCTCAACTCTGGTTGGAAACATGTTGAACATCCAAGACAGTTTTTGTACCCTTGTTGGGGGCCCCCTGTTTCCTCAGTGTGAATCCCCTCAGAATTTGTTCACTGTCCCCCAAATCTCATCTGTGTGACTGCTCCAACCAAGGAGAACCTCTGGTTGCCATGGCATGCATTTATCCTGTGAGCATGCTTAATGATCTCGTTCTCCAGGTCCCTGGAGTACAATGTAAGACTAGTGAGCTTAACAAGGGTGCAAAGCTGGTAAGAATGGGCTGCCAATGTATTTGCTCTAGTTACAAAGTTGTGTAGGAAAACAGAATTGCTGAAAACTCAGGACACTCCTAGAGAATGCTCATGGCAGCAGATTTTCCATTCTCACATGCAATTGCTTCCACCTCCAGGGTATAACAAAACCTTCCAGCGACTTCTTTTTATGTAAGGAGATAGCAGAATGTAGTCAGTATACGCGCTGAGGTTGGGCTGAGAGAGCCGTGGGTTGGCTGCTGCTAGCTGAGAGAGTGGGCAAATTATTGGACCTCCGTACACCTCAGTTTTCTCCTCTGTAAAATGGAAATCCTTCTGTAAAATAGCATCTATCTCACTTGTGTTTTGAGGATTAATTAAGATAATGAATATAAAGTGCCTGGCACATAGTAAGCAATCAATAAGTAAACTTTATCATCAGCACCATCTTCATAATTACTACCTAGCTCTTGGCGTTACTGGGTATAGAATATAAGCTCTGCAAAACAATCAGCCTTCTGTCCGACATTGGTATGCTATTAATGGTGGATATTAGAATGTTTCTGCTGTGAATATCAACTACAGAAGCAAATTATTCTTTTTGGAGCTCTCCAAGGGCTTGCCTCATTCTGTAAGGCCTCTGGTTTGCCCGCTATAGCTTGCTCTCACCCTATGAAAGGATGATTTCCTGCGGCAGACACCATTGGTGGCCACCCCCACTGCAAGTCCCCCTTCTTCCTTGTGAACAGAACACAAATTTTGCTTAGGCAGCCATGTGCCTAGCCCCAGGGTAAAAAGCCTGATTAATGCAAGCCATTTATGGCAGTCTCATTCGGCTTTACCTTAGTTGGTCTAGGTGAGGGCATGTGAATGCATTCTTGCCACTGAGACATAAGGGAAAGTGTCATAATAAAAGGAGAGAGGAGCATAAGGTGAGCCTCATCTTGGTCCCTGCCCTCTTCCTCCCTGCTTTAGCTACTGTCATGGGATGCTTGGAGCTGCAAGTTGCTATTTTGGGGCCATGAGGGAGGTACCAGCATGAGGACAAAAGCCAACACTGCTAAGATGGCAGAGCAGAAAAATAGGAAGAGTTCAGATTCTTAATGACATTGCTAAGCTGCCAAATCAACTTGGAGGCTGCTGCTCTCCAGACTTCTTTCTTAGTATACAATAACTGTTCTTATGATTTGGGCTACTGTTAATCTGGTTTTCTACTAATTAATCAGTATACTCCTTTTCTGTTTGCCAAGCCTGGAAAATGACTGCTATTCAAATTCTGCTGAGATATAAAGACATTCTGTTCTTATTTTCTTCCTCTACATTTGGGTAGTCAAGTGTCTTTAAATAAATTCCACCCTCACTATTAAAGTGAAACTGTTGTTGAAAAGGTCATCAATGACCTCTTGATTGACATGTCCAATAGCTCCAACTGATTTTGCACTCTGCTGAACCTCTATTCCATTAAACAGCTTGACCATGTTCTCATTCCTAAAGTGAATCCTTCCCTCAGCGGGCCTCACTGCTCTTTCTTTCTACGTCTCTGGTCCTTCCTCTGTGGTCCGTTCTTTCTGCCTCCTTACCTACCTATGAACCCTGACATTCTGCCCTTTGCCTTCTCTTCTCTCACTCAGCACTTTCCCAGCATGCTGCCTTCACTTCTAAGACTTTGGTTACCATCTGTGGGTGCTAGCAATGGTCCCATTCATATTTCATAGGCAGATCTTTTTGCAGCACCAGATGTGAGCAGAACATGCCCAGTTGGATGTCCTCATAGAACCGTCAACACTGCATTTCCTAAACTGAACTGTGTCCCTTTACAAATTACTTCTCTATAACACACTTTACCACTCATACTAGCCCACAGCTAGAAACCCCAGAGTCATCCAAAGCAATTCCTTCTCTTCCAATATCCAATTAATCACCAAGTATAAAAATTTCTCTATTCTCAGGAGTCTATTGCAGCTTCCGCATGTTCACTGCAACAGCCTCCATTTATCATTTCTATAGTGCACAAGGCTTCACCTGCCTCCAATCTCCCCCTCTCCAATCATCTGCATTGCTGGTAGAGTGGGTTTTCTAAAAGCAAATTGAATCATTTCACTGGTTTAAAAAATTTCCAAGAGGGTATGTGTGTATGTGAGGGGAGTATGGTTTAGAGACTGTATTAGCTATCATGCCCTCCAAATAAAGTCCACATTTCATAGCACAGCATAGAAGGCCCTCTAGTCTCTCTGAGTACACACTAATTTTTGCATTTCATCTCCTATTACCTCCCCTCACTGTCCCTGAATCCTGAGCTCAAGCTCCTGTGAATTCCTCTTTCCTTCCACTACTTCCTCTGACTAGATGGTGGAGATCAATTCCCAGCACTCTGAACTCCTGTCTTCGTTCAGTTTTCAAGTCAAACTGCACTTCTTCCCAAAAGCATTACCTGACCCAAGGACCAGACCTGAGTTTCTCAACCTCAGCACTACTGGCCTTTAGAGTTAGATAATTCTTTTTGTGGGGGACTGATCTGTGCCTTGTAGATGTCTAGCAGCATCTCTGGCTTCTACTTACTAGATGCCAGTAGCAACCCCGCCCACCCGTGTGACAACCAAAAATGTTTTCAGACACTGTAAATGTCACCTGTGGAAAGTAATTGCCCCCAGTAGAGAACTATGAAACTAGACCAGGTCTTCTTCTTATCATCCATGGCTTCCTGGTCTTCCTTGATCACCACACTTATGGCACATTTTTATTTTATTTTTTGAGACGCAGTCTCACTCTGTCACCAGGCTGGAGTGCAGTGGTGTGACCTTGGCTCACTGCAACCTTTGACTCCCAGGTTCAAGCAATTTTCCTGCCTCAGCCTCCTGAGTAGCTGGGATTATGGGCACCCACCACCATGCCTCGCTAATTTTTGTATTTTTAGTAGAGACGGGCTTTCACCATGTTGGCTAGGCTGGTATTGAACTCCTGACCTCAAGGGACCTGCCCACCTTGGCCTCCCAAAGTGCTGGGATTACATGCGTGAACCACCACGCCCAGCTCGTGGCACAGTTTTGAAGTGACTTGTCTGATTGTCTCATCTGCTTCCAAAGGCTGTTATCTAGGAGGGCACCTCCCAGGGCATGGCACCCAGTAGGCATGCAGCCTAGCTTCATGGAAGAGTGGGCTCTGTGATGCGAGCAGCTGTCATCTTCATCATGATAGCTCTAGTAGCCAGCGTGGTGCTGGCACATAATAGGTGCTCAGTAAGTATGTGTTGAATGAAGGAATGATTGAATGCTCCCATTCAATCACTTCTTTCTCTCTAACCGAAGTATCCTAGTCAGAGTTTTGAGCCTTGTCTTCTCTTCCCCCATAATATTATCACTCATGGCCCTGTTCCCTAGTACTGAGTACACTGGATAGCAATGACAATCAAGACAATAGGTGAAATAATGAAATCTTAGTACACTGGATAGCAATGACAATCAAGACAATAGGTGAAATCTTGTGGGAAAAAAATAATGCTCTATCTTGAGGCCTCTTTCTAAAAACAGAAAAACCAAGTCCAGTGCTGTGCCCAGCAACCTCATGGTCTAACTTGTCCCTCGACTGCCATGCCTGCTGTGTCCCTGGCAGCTCTCAACCACACCCACCACACACACACTTACCCGAAGCGGAGGAATCACTCAGGGCTGCTGAGATTTGAAAGCTCACTTCCACTCCAAAGCATCATTGTGCCTCGCTCCTCGCTCACTGTAACCCCAGCCTCCTGCACTGCATTCTGCCAGGGGGTAATTACATGGAACTCACTTGCAAGCCTCTCCTGGGCATGGGAACAGTCCTTTCTGCAGCGTGCTTTCCACCTGATGACCTGAAATGAAGAGGCCAGTGAGGGCTCCACGGCAGAAGGGAGTCGCGATACAATTCAGGCAAACAAACATTAAAAAACGGTTGGTAGAAAGGAAATCTGCCTGCTAGGGAGAAGAGTCTGGTACTCAGAGTAGAGTTGGGTAGCTCTTCATGCACAGTAGATGGTGAATATGCATCCTTTATATGCATCCTTGAGTCACAAAGCCTGCGGAGAGAAGATGCTGTAGTTAATATTAATATTTGGCATCCAATCTTCCACATAAATAACAGCACCAAGGACTGGTGTTTGGTTTAAGGTCAGCTCCGTTTAAACAGCCCGGCCAGGTGCAGACACACATTCTGGACCTTTGAACTCTGTGTGTTGTAATCCAGATGTTTGGTCAAGGTGATGAACTCGGGTCACTGACGGTGAGAGAGTGTGTGCTGCTCTCTTCTAGCATCTTCCACAGGGAGCACTGGACAGAAGGCCTGGCCCCAAGCCCACTTTCTTCGCCAGAGTCAAGAAACAGTAGCAGCTGCAGTTGTTGCTAGGGATGAGGGATCATCCACTTGGGAGTTGAGATAGCCGGGAGGGGGAGGTGGGTAGCAGGAAGGAGGTCTTGAAATTGACCGTGCTTAGCTGCTGCCCACGTTTGGATTACTCGGAGACAGTCTGCAATGGGGAAAATATTAGGCTTTTAATGATAGCCCTGACAAACACGATCTGTATGACCAAATCAATCTCAAATGCAACTGCGAGCATTTATTAAAGGAGGATTTGCCAAGTTGCACGGTTCTCCTAGAGTTTTCCTAGTCCCACGCTTTGCCTCGAACACGTACCCAGAGCGAGGGGTTTGAACTTTCTGAGTTTCATGCAAAGCACGTATGTTGTTTGGGTTTTGTTTTGTTTGTTTGTTTTAATTTTTGCAAAATACGTTATATAAGAAAGACGCATATGTCAATAAAATGGTAAATACAAACCCTCCAAAAAGATGTAACATATTTCTAATGAAAGGAAACAAACACCTTCGCTTTATCCACAAAAAAATGTAAAAGGATGAAGAGGGGCCATTTTCATTCACAGATTGTGGAATCCTACTGTTTACTGCTCTCTAAATGAGTATTTTTGAGGCATGACTTCAATGGGGATTCTCAAAACGAAGCAGCTCCTGGCATAGCGAAGAGAACACTGATGTTGGCAGCCAGGCAGTTTGGATTCCGGGCTTGACCGCTGACCCCGGCTTCCTGGCTTCCAGCCCCAGCACTCCACTCAAAGTGTTCTTGTCAAGGGTACCAGTGATCTTCTAATTGCTAAATCCAAAGGGCATTTTTCAGTCCTCTTCTGACCTGACCTCTCTTCAGCCAGATGACATAATTGCCCACTCTTTCCTCCTTGAAGTTCTCTTACCCTGTGGCTTCAATGACACCATCCCATCCTGGCTATCCTCCAGCTTTCTCTATCACTCCTTCTAAGACCCTCTCCTAGGCTGCTCTCTTTTTTCCTCAACAGCTATGGGGTAGCAACTGTGGACTGAAGTTGTGCTTAGGCTTTGTATGCATCTTCGTATCAACAGTTCATAGCATTCCTGAGCTTATTGGTTCCGTTTTAAAGATAAGAAAACTTCAGGCAGCGATGGCTCATGTCTGTAATCCCAGCACTTTGGGAGGCTAAGGCAGGCGGATTACTTGAGGTCAGGAGTTCGAGACCAGCCTGGCCAACATGGTGACACCCCATCTCTACAAAAAATACAAAAATTATCCAGGCATGGTGGTGTGAGCCTGTAATCACAGCTACCTGGGAGGCTGAGACCCAAGAATCACTTGAACTGGGGAGGCGGAGCTTGCAGTGAGCTGAGATCACGCCACTGCACTCCAGCCTGGGTGACAGAGTGAGACTCTGTCTCAGAAAAAAAAAAAAAAAATTAAATTATTATTTAAAAAAAGATAAGAAAACTAAGGCTCTGAGTGATTTAAGGGATCCTCACCCAAGGTCACATAGCTAATAAGTAGCAGGAATGGGAATCCCAACCTAGGTCTGTTTGAATCCAGAGTCAAGTTCTCAGCTATTAAACTCTAATGTCGCCTTCTCAAGTAGCCCCTCCCTTAAATAGAGGTGTTCTCCAGAGTTCTGTGTTTTGCTCCTTTTTCTCCTCTCTGCCCCTGTCTCGGCTAGGGCTCCTTCTCAGCCTTGCCTGCAGTTAACTCTTCTATGATATCTTCAGCCAAATTCTGTCTTCTGATGCTGGTTTCCAACTGTTTTCATGCTATCTCCATTTGCATGTGACACAGCCTCCTTATAGAGGTGGGGTGGTGGACTCCCCAACTGCCGTTTCATTCCTGATGGTTGGCTAAAGCCAGTGATTATTTTAGGAGCGAGCTCATGACCCACTTCTGCCAGTAAGACATGAAGGGGAAGATTGCTGGGGACGTCTGGGAAAGGTTTTTCTCCCTCCTAAGAAGACACATGAAAAAATGGTACCTCTTGTTCCTTTCAATGCTGAACCTTGTAATATTGGAGTGGTGACAACTGTCTGCAGCCATGAGGAGAACCAATGTCAGGTTGAAGCCGTAAGAAAAGGATGGTATCCGTGTGCTTATGAACAAGTTGATTGTACCTCATCTAGGACTGGGGCTTTAGACTATGTTGACTATTAATAATACATTTTCTCACGGTTTGTATGGGTTTATTGTTGCTGTGGTGGTTGTTACTTGCAGCCACAAGCGTCCCAAATAACACATCAAATTCATCACATCTATAACTTAGGTCAATATTTCCTCCTCTAAACAGCCTCTCCTTCTGTGACTCTATGTCTGTTAATAGCACTATGATCCACTCAGTCACCCAAGTCGGAAACCTGGGTATTATCCTTGACTCCTCCCTCTGCCTTATCCAGAGTGTCCAATCATGAATTAAGTCCAGCAGCTTTTACTGTTGGAAATCTCTTCATTTTTTCCAGTAACCCTTTCCCTGTCTTTTTCAGTTATTTGTCATTTTTACTCATCTTCTCTTCCCTTTCTCACTTTGACCCAAGCTACTACTATATGCATTGTTCCTGAAGACATTTTTTTTTTTTTTTTTTGAGATGGAGTCTCACTCTGTTGCCCAGGCTGGAGTGCAGTGATGCGATCTTGGCTCACTGTAAGCTCCACCTCCCGGGTTCACACCATTTTCCTGCCTCAACCTCCTGAGTAGCTGGGAGTACAGGCACCCACCACCACGCCTGGCTCATTTTTTTTTTTGGTATTTTTAGTAGAGATGGGGTTTCACCATGTTAGCCAGGATGGTCTGGATCTCCTGACCTCATGATCTGCCTGCCTCAGCCTCCCCAAGTGCTGGGACTACAGGTGTGAGCCACCACGCCCAGCCCCTAAAGACATTTTAAAAATTCAATGTAAATTCCATAAATTTCCCGATTATAGTCTGTGAATAGGCCATCATTGTCTTCACAATAAAATCCAGCCATAGCTTGTGAATAGCCCACCATTGTCTTCAAGATAAAATCCAACCAATCAGCATGGTTCATAAGATGCTTCAAGGCAGAGCTTACCTCTCTGGATGCTCACATCTACCAATCCACGTGCACTCCAAGTTCCAGCACACTGGTTGCCTTGCAGTCTATAAGGCTCCTCTCCTTAGTGTCACTGCATGTGCTGTTCCCTGACCTTGAATGCCCTTCCTGACTTGTTTCCCTAAACCATACTGGTTGGCCAGTATGTTCCCATGTACTTTGGTTTGTGTCTCTTATAATATAGCAGGTAGGAATTTCAGGCATGCCAGAAATGTCTTACCTTATTGTTCTCTCTCCTTGATTTTTATTTGGAACCCATATCCTGACTCAATTTCAGTGCTAAGGGGGTTGTCTATCTGGTCTCAGGGCATGTGTTAATCACAGGTTGCCATAGAGATATCCCTAGTTTCCTCTTCATGGCCCTTTCAAGCCCGGGAGTTGTCTTGGCAATGCCCAACCCAGGCTAGAGATCCTGGAAGCTATGCACAGTGGCCTCTGCATAGACACAACCACTGCCACTCCTGCTTTGGGATCCGTCCACCTTCCCAGAGCCCATTTATAGGCAGGCTCCTCCTGCTCTCTGGCCCACAGTCCTCTCTACCTTATGAACTCTTCATCTTCTCTCCTTCTGCAATGCCTAGAGGAAGCACTCCCGTGACCCTACTTCTTCCAAACATTTGTCTATCCCCCACCTCCTCTCAGTTCCCCTACCAGGGACTTTGGGAATTTAGAATTCAGGGAACATGAGAGGCAGGGATTGATGGGCCTTTTTTGCTTCTCCTCTGCCACATTTCCTAAGACAGGAAGCATCAACAGTCAGATTGAAAAAGGGGAAAATACCGGCAGACAAAAGAACATGGGGTGACAGTGACCGATCACCTGGCCACTTCTCTGTTCCTGTCACCTGCTCATGTGCCTCTTTCTCCCAGACTGTGAGGCCTGCTGTGTCCGTGATCCTTGTATCGTCAGCATGCTGTATCTGGCTCATAGTAGGTACTTCATAAATATCTGTCAAGACTAAAAATAAAAGTAAGAAGAGAATGGAGTTGGAGTCAGGAGACCTGAATGCATCCCGCCAACTGTCTTCCTAGTTGTGTGACCTGAGGTAAGATACTCTACCTCTCTTCTCTTGGCAGTAGCAACAGGGAGGAGAGGCTCTGAAGAGGAGGTGAGGGATATGGCGCTCTTCAAAGCCCTGCAGTTGGTACTTCCACCTCTTCCCAGACTTCTCAGATTCTGGCTCCATCTTACTATCTCCCTGTCATGCTTCAAGTGGCCCAAAACTTTTATATCAGGTGCCTCTTCCCCTTGCAAAGCTATTTTGTGTATAAATAGATTTTTGCTCTTCCTCCTCCAGGTGGGCCCCTTTCCTTCCTTCAGTTAACAACTTTCAGGATTCTTGCATTCCAGGGATTCGGTTTGTGATGAAGTACAAAGAACTGGAAATTCTGGTTCTGCCACACCCTGGCTGTGGGTTGGACCAGTGTCTAAGTCTTAGTTTCCTCATCTGGAAGATAGAAATGGTCATAACTGACTAACTAGTTCCTTCAGAGCCTGGACTCTGGAGCCCAAGCTGCCTCGGTTCAAGTCTCAGCCCAGTCACTTTCCAGATGTGTGACTCAGGGTAAGTGACTTAACTTTACTGCTTCTTAACTTCCTAATTTATAAAAGGGGCACTGTAATATAATCTACCTCATATGCTTATTGTTAATATTCATTGAGTTATCAGTTCTTATTTAACACCTAAAATGCTTAGCACCTTGTCTGAGTAAGCACTCCGTATACGTTGGTTATTATTATCTCATAGGCAGCCTCTCTCTTGGGTTTTTGTTTTTGACAGGGTCTCACTCTGTTGCCCACGTTGGAGTGCAGTAGCATGATCTCAGCTCACTGCATCCTTGACCTCCCTGGCTCAAGCAATCCTCCCACCTCAACCTCCTGAGTAGCTGAGACTAGAAGCTTGCACCACCATGCCTGGCGAATTCTTGTATCTTCTGTGGAGACAGGGTTTTGTCATGTTGGCCAGGCTGGTCTTGAACTCCTGAGCTAAAGCCATCCACCCACCTCAGCATTCCAAAGTGCTGAGATTACAGGTGTGAACCACTGCACCCGGCCAGGGCAGCCTCTCTTTAGCTACCCACAAACTCATGATGTATGGATAAGTTTGCTAGGTCTGCTGTAACAAAGTAATTCAAACTGTGCCACTTAAACAACAGAGATTTATTTCCTCACATTTCAGGACCTAGAAGTCCAAGATCAAGGTGTCGGCAGGTTTGATTTCTCCTGAGGCCTCTCTCCTTGGGTTGCAGACGGCCACCTTCTTGCTGTGTCTTTATGTGGTCTTTCCTCTGTGTGTGCATTTGTCTTCTTTTTTCTTTTTTTTTTTTTTTTGAGACGGAGACTCGCTCTGTCACCCGGGCTGGAGTGCAGTGGCCGGATCTCAGCTCACTGCAAGCTCCGCCTCCCGGGTTTACCCTGTCTCAGCCTCTGGAGTAGCTGGGACTACACGCGCCCGCCTAGTTTTTTGTATTTTTTTTTTTGTAGTAGAGACAGGGTTTCACTGTGTTAGCCAGGATGGTCTCGATCTCCTGACCTTGTGATCCGCCCGTCTCGGCCTCCCAAAGTGCTGGGATTACAGGCTTGAGCCACCGCGCCCGGCCTGTCTTCATTTTTCTATGTAGAGTGTCTAAATTTCCTCTTCTTATAGGGATGCCAGGCAGATTGGGCTCACCCAAATGGCATTATTTTAACTTAATCACCTCTTTAAAGACTCTATCTTTAATACAGTCATATTCTGAGGTAGCCAGGATTAGGGCTTCAACATATTGATTTGAGAGTGGGGGTGGAGACACAGTTCAGCTCGTAACAATGTGTACATAGACCCTAACATTATTAGATGTTCCTGCGGGTAAGTCTCTTTCTTAATCTTACTCTTCATGAATGTCAGGATATTTAAGTTCTAGGGATTCCATTTGTGGCATAATAGAATCTGCAATCAGAAAAGCAGGTTTTGAAGTCCAGGTACAAAACCTGGTCAGTTGCAGGAATGAACCTGGATGAGCTACATAGGCTGCCAGTGTCAATGGTAATTCACACAGAGGCAGCTGTGGGAGGCAGAGATGTATGTGAAGGCCCTCTGTGATCTCTCTGCCCATGGGTTTTTGCCTCTGAACTAAGACAGTACTAGATGGATGGTCTTAACTCTTCATTCCATCTTCAACATTCTATGACTCTTACTCTAAGGGTGGAAATTCAAGTATCAAGGATAAGCTGCCAGTAGCCGAGCCCAGTGGTGTGTGCCTATAGTCCCAGATACTAGGGAGGCCAAGGCAGGAGGATCTCTTGAGCTCAGGAGTTCGAGACCAGCCTGGGAAAAATACACCCCGTCTCAAATATAAAATAATAATAATAAAAGAACAAGCTGCTAGGGAAGCAATTTCTGGGTCCAGGGCTTTAATAAACATTGCAGAACTGGCTAGGTGCAGTGACTCACGCCTGTAGTCCCAGCTCTTTGGGAGACTGAGGCAGGTGAATTGCTTGAACCCAGGAGTTTGAGACCAGCCTGGGCAACAGGGTGAAATCCCATCTCTACAAAAAATACAAAAAGTAGCTGGGCATGGTGGTATATGCCTGTAGTCCCAGCTACTTGGGAGGCTGAGGTGGGAGGATCATTTGCGCCCAGGAAGTCAAGGTTGCAGTGAGCTGACATCACGCCCCTGCACTCCAGCCCTGGGAACAGAGTAAGACCCTGTCTCAAAAAACAAACAACAATAATCACAATAACAATGGAAAACACAACCGGGCGTGGTGGCTCATGCCTGTAATCCCGGCACTTTGGAGGCTGAAGCGGGCGGATCACTTGAGGTCGGGTTAGCCTGAGAAACATGGAGAAAACCTGTCTCTACTAAAATACAAAATTAGCCAGGTGTGGTGGCGCATGCCTGTAGTCCCAGCTACTCAGGAGGCTGAGGCAGGAGAATTACTTAAACCCAGGAGGCGGAGGTTGCAGTGAGCCGAGATCACGCCACTGCACTCCAGCCTGGGCAACAAAGAACAAAACTCTATCTAAAAAAAACAAAAAACAAAAAACAAAAAACAAAAACCCCAGAAAAAAGTTATAGAAAAAACGAAGGAAATCATACCATGATAGGGAACCACTCACCTGAATATTCACAAGGCCCAAACTGGAACAGTGCTAAAGCTCATCATCCATTTCCTGGGCTCTGGCACGCGTGGCTGGACTGCTTTGGCAAAAACTCACAGGCCCACAAACTAGGACTGAACAAAGGAAAGTCCCTGTACCAACAAATACTACATTCTACTGGATGAACCAGGCCAAAACACACACACACACACACACACACACACACACACACACACACACACACACCCCATCATACAATGCTAGGTCATGCTAAGGGTGTAAAGAAAGATAAAACAGGGTGAGGGTGGCAGTGACTGGGGGTTATGCTATGTAAGATGTCCTAGTCAAGGTGGTCCTCCCCGAAGAAGTGGCATTTAGCATCCACCTGGACCATGAGAGCAATGTAGCTGTGGGAATATCTAGGGGAGAGCAGGCAGAAAGGCCGTGAGGAGGGGCTGGGCGTGGCAGGAAGCAGCAATGGGCCTGAGTTCCTAGAGCTGAGCTGGGGGTGAAGAAGCCAAGGGTGGATGAAGTTAGCAGGTCTTGAAGGCCAGGGTCAAGATTCTGGATTTTCTTCTAAATGTCATGAAAGTCATTCGAGGATTTTGTGCAAGTGAGTCATCAACATCTTGAAAGGATCTCTTGACATGGTTTTGAGAGAAGATTTTAAAGAATCATGGTAATCACAAAGCCGATGGCCAAATATCTCTTGCTCTCTACCTCCTGGGCACATACTGGCTTCCTGTTTATGCTTCCTGTCATGGCAGTGTGGCCATGAAACTCTGACCAATGAGTTGTGAGCACAGGTCACTGTGTCACTTCCAGGCCAGGCAGCTGATTGCCAGAATGTGTGCCTCCAGAGCTCCTTTACAGCCACCAGTGATGTTCAAGCCAGATGCAGCTCAGAAAGCCTGGGTCTTTGTTTGTGCTGCTGTCACAAAGTACTCAAGACTGCTGGGTAATTTATAAAGAACAGAAATGTATTGTCTCACAGTTCTGGAGGTAGGGAAGTCCAAGATCAAGGTGCTAGCATTTATTGAGGGCTGCTCTCTGCTTCCAAGGTGGCACCTTGAACACTGCATCCTCCAGAGGGGAGGAATGCTGTGTCCTCACATGGCAGAAGGCAGTAGGGCAAAGAGGATGAACTCCCTCTGCCATGCCCTTTTATAGCAGCATTAATCCATTCATGAGAGTAGAGCCTTCACGACCTAAACACCTCTGCAAAGGCCCTACTTCCCAACACTGTTGCATTGGGAATTAAATTTCCAACACATGAATTGTGGGGGACACATTCAGGCCATGACAGCCTAGGTCCAAAGAGTGAAGAGAGACAGGGTGGAGGTGTTGACCTGCAGATATGTGGTTTCAGCAAGAAATCCCTTTAATCACTTTGTTGGGATAAATCACGAAGATTTGGGAGGGTTACCATAGCATAACCAAGCATATCCTGACAGTACAGAGTGCAAGAAGAGAAGATTAGAAGTCCTCCTCTTTTCAGTTAGGAGGCTGAGAAGTAATTCTGTGTTGTACTGGAGTGACAGCAATAGAGATAATGGGAAGCGGTCAGATTCAGGATATATACTGAAGGGCAAGTGCAAAGGCTGGACTGATGTAGGGTATAAGAAAAAGAGAGAAGTCAAGGATAACTCCAAAGATTATGGCCTGAGTAATTGGATAAATTACTGAAAAGAAGAAAACTCTGGAAAGGACAGGAGTATTCACAGTGCTAGGCACACAGCAAAGCTACAAAATGCTAGGTCTTACGGTTATTACTTTAAGAGGGGAAGGAATATGGAATGTAGATGCTTAGGGAACTTTTCAGTCTACAGTTATTGAGATGTGACTTACATACAGTAAAATGTACTTATCTTTTTTCAGAGACAGGTTCTTGTTCTGTCTCTCAGGTTGGAGTGCAGTGGCATGATCATAGCTCACTGCAGCCTCGAACTTCTAGACTCAAGCAATCTCCCTGCCTCTGCCTCCTGAGTAGCAAAATTTACTCTTTTTGGTGCACAGGTCTGAGTTTTGACAAATGCATTCTATCTTGTAAGTACCTCCATAGTAAAGATGTAGATAACTTCCACCCCCCGCATTCTTCTTTGCTGCCACTCCTTGGTAGTCAAATACTCCCTCCACCCCTAATCCTTGGGGAACCACTGATCTGTTCTCTATCCCTCTAATTTTGCCTTTTCCAGAAATTTACGTAAATGGAACCACACAGTATGAGACCTTTTGAGACTTTGTTCTTTCACTTAGGATAATGTATTTGAGATTCATCCCATTGCATAGATCAGTGGTGTGCTCCTTTTAATTGATGAGTAGTATTCCACAGTATGGATGTGCCACAATTTGTTTATTGTATCGCCAGTTAAAGGGCATTTGGGTTGTTTCCAAGTTTTGGTGATTATGAATAAAGCTGCTATAAATATCTGAGCACAGGTTTTTATGTGAACATATGTCTTCATTTCTCTTGGTAAATCCCTAGGAGTGGGATTGCTGGCTCATATGGTAAGTGTATGTTTAACTTTATAAGAAACTGCCAAACTGTTTTTCCAGAGGAACTGTACCATATTGCACTCCCACTGGCAATGTGTGAGGGTCACTCCACATCCTCCCCAGCACTTGGGATTGTCAGGTAGGTGTGTGTGTGTGTGTGTGTGTGTGTGTGTGTGTGTTTTGCCATTCTGATGTGCAGCGGTGTCTCTTTGTGGTTTTAATTTGCATTTCCCTAATGAATAATGATGTTGAGCATCTTTTCATGTACCTATTGTGCATTCGTGTATCTTTTGGTGGAATGTCCACTCCCATTTCTTGTTCATGTTTTCATTAGGTGGACTGTCTTCTTATTGCATAGTAAAAGTTCTTCGTGTATTCTGGATATAAGTCCTTTATCAGATATGTGTTTTGCAAATATTTTCTCTGTCTTTGAGTTGTCCTTTCATATGCTTAACAGTGTCTTTCAGAGAGAAGTTTTTAACTTTGATGGCGTAGAAGCTATCAACTCTTTCTTTTATGGATCATGCTTTTTGTTTCATATCTAGGAAACCTTTGCCTACCCAAGGCCAGAAAGATTTTCTCCTATATTTTCTTCTGGAAGTTTTATAGTTTTATAGGTTTAGGTTTCACATGTTGGTCTATGATACAGTTTGAGTTAATTTTTGTCAAGGGTGTGACGTATAAGCCAGGACAATTTTGACTTGTGATATTTCCTACTATAGAAGAGGCAGATCAATGAAACTTCACATTTCTGATAAGCACGTGCACAGATGACACTGTAAAATGTCACCAGGTTGCAAAATCTGGTGAAGGTTCAAAGCAGATGGTCAGGGAAGTTCCATCTCGCTCTGACTCCAGGAGAGCTTCTTTAGAAGTTAATCTTATCTTCTGCATTAGTTTCCAGATGTCCCTAGTGATACCAGCACAAGCCTGAGGCTTTAAGTGAAATGAGCTGAGTTCTCCCCAGTTCCTAAGACCCTCCAGCTCCAGGTAGGTAGTTGCTCCAAGCAACAGTTTTCTCTCTTAAGCCACTGAAGGAACATTATGTGCAAAGTAGGGCATTAATTCCTAGCGATTAGGATTGACATTTTAGCCTTTCTGGCTTCACTCCTTCTTGGGTGGCTTTTTCAGTCACCTCGTGATACTGTTTTCTCCCTCCTCTTCCCCTCAATCACACATAACTCAGAAAGCTTCATTAAGATCATTTAGGTCTTGGTGCCCTTAAAACTTAAAGGATAAAATCAGCGAGGGGAGAGAATTGAGAAATCAACACCAGATTGCCAACTAGTGATTTGGTCAATTCAGGACATTTTAGGAAAGGCAACTACCACATACTATCGCCATCATTCCATTAAAGAAGGGATGCTTAAATTACCCAAACCTCTGAGAAAAGAAAAAAGGGAAAGAACGTAATCTCAGAATAAAAAATAGTCTTTCCTAAGAATCAACCATTGGTAATTTATCTCGTCATAGGAAAGTACTCATACATTTACCCCTTATTTTTCTCATTTCACTGCAGATTGTTGAAAATGTCACCCCAGATCACGGTGTGGGACTCAGACCATAAGGAGGTGTATCATGGGTGGGGCAGAGGTAAGCACTGAGGTGTTTGCAGCAAACATTTTTTCTCTCACTTGTTTATAATACCTTCATTGGGGATTCCTAAGGTTCAAAGTCCTAGGCTTAGTGAGTATTCAGGTTTCCCTCTGGGGAGTAGCACTTGCAAATTTAACGGCAGGAGGAAGTCTGAGTTGATAACTTTCCAGCCCTTCCCATTGGCAAGCCTCAGTGGCTTTCAATTCTTTCTTGAGCTGAAGATAGGAGGGAAGCCCAACCAAGCTGCCCTTCATGGTCTGAATCTGGGCCATTTTAAAGGTCCTTCCACTACCTCCTCTCCTCCAAGGAGTCTGCTTCTCCCAGCATCTAATTCATTAAGGCAGACACTGACAGTTCTAAGTAGACATATTCTTGGTAAACTCATCCATGGCTTCCATGGCATTCAGGATAAATACCTCACTCCCAACTCACTCCCTACCCTGCCATATGGATCTATCCAGCACCTGCCTCTCCAGCCTCATTTCTCCTCTTTTGTGGGACTCTGGCCACAGCTGCTTGCCTTTAGCTCCTCCAAAGCGCCAGACACCTGACTGCTTTTGCCTTTTTTTCTTGTGGGCAACTTAACTTTTTCTGGGGAGCTTCCCAGTTCCACCGGCTACATCAACACCCTCCCTCTCTTAGTACCCTCTCACCTCTCATCTCGTATTTGGTCTTTGTAGCAACTGTCACAATTGTAATTACTTGTATAATGTCTGGCTCCTCAACTAGGATGTAAACTCCAAAAGATTAGGAATGAAGTCTGTTTTGTTTATCTGATCTTCCAGTCCCTGGCACGAGCATGATAGCTAGTTGTTACTCAATATATTGTTAATTGAAAGTTTTTTTCAATGAATGTACACTAGTCACTGTTGCAGGCACTTGATATATGCTAGCGGTGGGAGGTGGTGGGGGAACACAACAAAAAGATAAAATCCCTGCCATCATGAAGCATGTATTCTACTGGGGCAAGGATCTGCTTAAACAAGATAACTGAACTGTGGGGAACGTTAGAGAGAAAGTCTCCTCATTATAACAGCCAAATGTAGGGTATGCTAAGGAGAGAAAAGTAGAGCAGGACAGAGGGACATGAGACATCATTTTGTGGGTTGGTGTATGAAATTTTTAGATTGAGCCGGGTGCAGTGCCTCATGCCAGTAATCCCAGCAACTTGGGAAGCTGCGGCTGGAGGATCACTTGAGCTCAGGCGCTCCAGACCAACCCCAGGGAACATGGTGAAACCCTCTCTCTACTTAAAAAAAAATACAAAAATTAGCTGGGTGTGGTGTTACATGCTTGTAGTCTCAGCTACCTGGGAGGCTGGGGTGGAAGGATTGTTTGAACTCAGGAGGTTGAGGCTATAGTGAACCATGATCATGCCACTGCACTCCAGCCTGGGTAACAGAGCAAGACTCCGTCTCAAAAAAAAAAAAAAAAAAAAAAAAGGAAGAAAGAAAAGAAAAGGAAAAGGGAAAAAACGAAACAAAACAAAACACATGTAGATTGCGTGACCAGGGAAAATCTCAGTGAGGATGTGACTTTTGCGTAAAGACCCGAAGGAATTGAGGCAGCTGACAATGAATGTGGGTATCTGCGCAAAGAGCATTCCAAGCCAAGGGAGCAGTAAGTGCGAAGCCTCTGAGGCCCTGAAGGTAGGGAACTGTTTTAGGAACAGCCAGGAAGCCAGTGTGAGTGAAGCGAATGAGGGGAAGAAAGTCAAAATGTAGACTTCGAATGTGTCTTTTGTATCTGTGGAAACAGTTATACAGGACATTTCTTGGCCAGTGCTTCTAACCAGCATCTACACTAAAACCATGGGTTTCAAACAACTTTTTTTTTTCTCTTTTACACAGAGGCTCACTCTGTTGCCCAGGTGAGAGTGCAGTGGCGTGATCTCAGCTCACTACAACCTCTGCCTCCTGTGCTCAAGTGATCTTCCCACCTCAGCCTCCCGAGTAGCTGGGACTCTGGAGCACACTGTACCAGAAGTAGTCCCATTTGGCTCATACACCTACAAGGAGACTTTCAACAGACATTTGCCTCCAACATCTGAATGAAATTACAGCCTCTAAAGTTACAACCACATGGTGATCCTTAGGTCTGATAAGTTCCTAGAGATTAGTTCTCTACTCCAAAATTCTTTTTCTTAAACACATTTTTTTTTTTTGAGACCGAGTCCTGTTCTGTCACCCAGGCTGGAGTGCAATGGCGTGATTTTGGCTCACTGCAACCTGTGTCTCCCTGGTTCCAGCAATTCTCCTGCTTCAGCCTCCCGAGTAGCTGGGATTACAGGTGCCCACCACCACACCTGGCTCATTTTTTTTTTTTTATTTTCAGTAGAGACAGGGTTTCACCATGTTGGCCAGGCTGGTCTCAAACTCCTGATCTCAGGTGATCCACCTGCCTCGGCCTCCCAAAGTGCTGGGATTACAGGTGTGAGCCACCATGCCTGGCCCTTCTTAAACACATTTTTAAAAACTTTTTCTTTTTTGAAAAGATAACACAAGATAAAGATACAAAAAGATATACTAAAACAGTCAGTCTCCTGTGGATAAATTACAGTGTATTTGCAATGGAATTCTACACACTTAAGCAAACAAACAAAAATGAACTATTGATGTAGGCAACAACGTGGATGGTTATCACAAATATTATACTGAGCGAAAGGTGCCAGCTAGACATAAGAGTACAGACAATATGACCCCTGCATATGACCTTAAAGAACAGGCAAAACTAATCTTTGATGACAGAAGTCGGAATTGCGGTTACCTAAGTGAGGGATGACTCATTGGGAGGATAAAATGTTTTATTGTTCTAATGGTGGAAAGAGGGGTGTAGATGTATGCACTAAGCTGCAGTGTGAAAATCTGTGTATTTTATTCTATGTATGGAATAATAATAACAAAGTCTCCTTTCCACTACGTATGGCTCCCAGCTACCTCCCCGGAGGCCACTCTTCCAGTGGGGGTTTCTTAGTGCCCCGTTTCTTTCACGACCTTTATGCCAGGGGCAGAGTCCTGGGAGCATGCCAGGGAGACACCAGAGGCCAAGGCTGCTCCATGGCGCAGCTGCACTGGGCCATGGCTTGTGTACATACCCTTTGGCTTTCTACGGCCCTTTTACCCCTAGAACCCTTTCTCTCTCTCCTCCTCTTCCTTCTTTCATCCCTCCCCTAAGGAGGCAGCTGTGGCATTGAAGCCTTGAGAGGTTGCTGATCCTTGCTAAACAGTGTTGCTTCTCCTGGCCCTCCTGGGTGCGCCTGCCTGGAGAGGACACTGCGTGCTGATCAAACTTATTGTTGACACATTCCTTCTCTCTTTTATTCTCTCCCTTCTGATACCTGGACTGATCCCTAGGACTTCCTGCTCCCTGGGTGCTCAGTCTCAGTGAGCTTCCCTGGTCGCAAGCCCTGATATGCTTCCCTTCCACGGGGCAGTCTTGATAACAATCTATTTTGTATTTGCACATAAACCGGGCTGAGGGTCTGTCTTATCTCCAACCCCTCCATCCCTGGGGCCCAACTCCTAGCAGCATTCTAAGATTCCGTCCCTCCCCTAACCTGGGGCTTCAGCCCAGCCCCATCTGTGTCTTTTATCTTATCATCTGGGGTCCTCCTCCTACCAGATCTCCCGGCCTGAGGACAGAGGTCCTGAGTCACGTTCAAGACAATTTGGCAAGCGTTTTTGGAGCAAGGCAGAAAGTGAAGGGCACTACCCTGTTCCTCGACTTCAAAAATCGAACGCGGGGGGAATGGTGCACAATTCAGGCCCAGTTATAACAGCTCCTAATACCCAATATCTTGTTTTGGTCCTTCGTGAATACCAGGCATCCATCAGCGAACCTTCCATGCATGATTTCTCTGCATTTTCAAAACAACCCTGGGAGGATTAGCCCCATATTGGAGATGAAGGAGCTGAGGAACGAGGTTTTAAAGCGGGCATGTGGTCGCCAGAATTTGAATAGCAACTTCCCTAAGGAAACGCCCTCTTTAGACTCCAGGGGAGAGGAGGATCCCAGTAGGAGTCCGCCAGCAGGAGCTCACAGTCTGGCCTGGGGCATTTAGTTATGCCACACCCTTTCTGCACAGTTCTCTCCCGCGTCAGGGGCCTGACAGGGAGGGGGGCTTCGGGTTAGCGTCTCGGCCGGAGGCAGGGACTTCAGAAGAGGCAAATACAAAGCTCCGCGTGGCAGAGGAACAGAAGGGCGCGGGGGAAAGCGGGCCAAAGGAGGACCTTGTCGGCCCCCAGGGCACTGCAAGCCTCGAGGCGCTGCGAGCGGTGAGGTTGTTGCAAGCTCCCGCGGCGCGCGCAAACTGCGTGGAACTACTTCCCCGGGGCGGCTTCGGGGCCGGTGTCCCAGCAACAGCCTCACGGGGCGGCTGTGCGAGGCCCGAAGCCAGTTGCCAGCTCCCGGGCGCGGCCACGTGCGCTCCGCCGGGCTTGCACGCTCCGCCGCGCCGGGCCGCGGGGCCACCGACAGGCACGCGCGCCCCCAGCGCGCACACACTCCCGGGCACGCACACCGACGGCCCGGCCCACGTCCGCCACGCCCCGCCTTCCCCCGCGCCCCGCCTCCGCCCTCGCGGCGCCGGCCGCCGCCCTCCCATTGGCCGCACGGCGCGTGACGCGCGGCGCCCGGCCCCGCCCCTCGTCAGTCACTCGGCGGAGGCGGCGCTGGCGGGGACTAGTCTCGTCCGGAGACTGGCAGCGGCGGCGGCGGCGGCGGCCGGAGCTCGAGCCCCAGCGGCTGAGGGCGGGCGGGCGGGCGCGGGGGAGGGAGGGGGGCCGGTCCGCGACGACTCCCCGGACGGCGTTTCTCCTCCGAGCGGCGCCGGTTTCGGCTTGGGGGGGGCGGGGGTACAGCCCATCCATGACCATGGGCGACAAGAAGAGCCCGACCAGGTACCTGCTCCGAGCGGAGGGGGCGGAAGGGGAGGGAGGGCTGAGGGCGGGCGGGGGCCGGCGACGACTAGGCCCCGGAGCCACCCGGGGCGGGGGGAGGCGCTGCTAAGATGGAGATCCGGGGGCGGGGGGAGGCGGCGGGCGGTGGCGGCGGCGGCGGGAGGCGGTGTCGCTCCCGCTCGGGGCCGGCGGCCGTGCGCGCCGCAGCCATGGCGGCTCCTCCTCAGCCGCCCTCCGCCGCCGCCGCCGCCGCCACTCCTCCCAGACAAAGGGAGATTTAACCAGGTGGGGAGGGAGGGAGGGCGCGAGCTTGGGAGGGGAGAAGGAAGGAGCCGGCCCACTCCCCGCCGCCGGCCTCGGGCTGCCCCTGCGCGCCCCCTCCAGATCCGGCCCGCGGCTCCCCTCCCGGCCCCCCCAGCCCCACGCTCAAGTCCACAAGTCCGCCCGCTTCCTGCGCCCGCCGCGGCCCTTCCCGGGGCGCCGCCGCCACCGCCTGGTGTGCAAGGCTATCCGGCCCGGGCCCAGGGCTTGCAGGGTGCCAGTGGGGGCGCCCCCTTCCCTTCCTCGCTCCCTCTTCCAGTCCCCGGAAAGGGTGGGTGGGTGGTCTCTCGAGCGAAGTTTCCAGCATTGGATTCCTGCGAAATTACGACGGCTCACCCGCGCTTGTGTTTTGCTGTCTCTCCCCCGTTTTCCTGCTCCCTGCCTCTTCCCTCCCTTTCCCCCCCACTCTCCACTCCTCCGAAGGCCAAAAAGACAAGCGAAACCTGCCGCAGACGAGGGGTTTTGGGATTGTAGCGTCTGCACCTTCAGAAACAGTGCTGAAGCCTTTAAATGCAGCATCTGCGATGTGAGGAAAGGCACCTCCACCAGGTACTTGAAGATCTGTGTTACCTTTTGTTAAAGGACTTTTTTGTTTGTTTGTTTTTTAAAGTGAGGGAGAGGGTAGTGAGCCTTACTTTCTGCCCTCTTTCCAACTTGTTGATTAAGGCTTTTTTTGCATTTGGGGGTGGGTTGTGTGTGTGTTTGGGTTGAGTGTATTAAGTGTTGGGTGAAAAGCCTTGTGTTCACTAAATGATTTATGGGAGGGAATTTTCCCAGGTTTTCATCTTATTTCAAACAGACACTGGATTTATTTGACACTTGTGTCTGTTGGCTTATTGGTATTGACTGGGGAAGAGAGGAAGCAGTACTATCGCTATGGATTGTAGGACATAGACCTTTTATATTTTTGCCATGTGTAGAGTGGTTTTAATTTGCCTGTCCCGAGTTATTTTTCTCTTGTCTGAGAAATTTAGTGGGGGTAGTAAGGCTGGCTGTGCTTTTCCTGTATTGAGCTGCAAATGTCTGTTACTTTCTTGCACTGGAAAATAAATGTCGGTGTTTGATAAAGTAAGTGCATTTTGTGGGAGGCTGAGCTGTCAGTTTTGTTTTGTTTTGTTTTGTTTTTTTTCCTTTGACTAGCTTATGTGGCGTGGTGATGGGGGACGATTTTGTACAATGGTGAAATGGGCAGTAACTATATGGAAGTTTGTGTTTAAAGCTCTATTATGATTAAAAGAATGTTGAAAGAATTCCTTTCCATTTTGATGAAGGTCGTAAACTGCATGTGATATTAAAACGAGTTGAACTACTTTAGATTTAACATTCATAAATACTTGGATAAAATGTCAAGACTGATTTTGTAGTCTTCCGGTCATGTTATAATTTGTGTCTGAAATTTGTTTCATTGCCGTTAGAGTTTGAAACTGTTCTTGGTGTCGTTTAGTGAACAGGCATTGGCTTGTGTGAGACAGAATGAGTTTTTGGTGAATCCTTTAAAACATTACAGTTGATTGCCAAAAGTCTCATTTTATCAGGTACTGTTTTTGAATTGGTGACATTCCAGTATGACTGTGTAGTAGTACTTCACAGTGCCAACTGGATATTGTTCTTTGATTAGATGAATATGTCATGTTAAGATTTCATTGGTTTATTTATACCTGGGATTAAGTAGGATTATTGGGCAACCCAAAATAATCTTAACTCTGGGATTAATTGGCCTAATTATTGTTTCTGTGAATTGCACTCTTTGAATAATGAGACCTTTCAATAAAAATACTCAACTAAAAATATTACCCCATACGTTGTTTTAAGTGCATTTTTGTATTATCATGGAATATATCTAAAGTAAAAAACACGCTCAGTAGTTTCATAGGTTTTGTTTTGCTGTCTAAAATAGGGAATTCCATCAAATGGCATGAAAGTTTTTAGAAATGTATTTGTTACTTAAAGCAGTAGTGATTGTATATTATTTATGAGTAATGTTTTTTACATGTAGAATCCCTCAGAGGCCAAACCTCTTTATTGTGGTTTTGCTTTGAGTGTTACCGTAGATGGTGTTCAAGTAAATGACTAGGAAACTCCTAAGAACTTGAGAACCTTACTGGTGAAGAGAAACGTAAACCAAATTCAAAAGTTTATGTCTGATTTATTGCTGGGAATGATTATCTCATAATGAAATGCATTTCAGTTTTTAACATGCATTTTAAAAAACCTTACTCATCAATTTTTCGGAAGCACATGGAAGGTTTTGACTTTTGAAAACAGTATATATGTTTAAAGTTTTTTCAGAGCCACAGATGACAATTGAAACTTCGCTTACAAATACTGAATTATTCACAGTGAAAATATTTTAGAATCTATTCAGGAACAAGGAAAGGCATGTACTTTAAGGGTGTTCGAGTAATTTTCTGATGCCATTTAATAGGATTTGAGTACAGATTTAACAGGTATGAGGACTGAAAACTGTGTACATTCATGACACTCTTAACTGGCCACAATTTGTTTCAATTTGGTTATTGTCAATATTTTGGTGTTCCAGAGCTATTCAGAAGTCATCATTGATTGGAATACAAATAACGTTTTGGTTTTCCGACATTATGAACAGGTTTTATGTGGAGAAGTGAGTTTGACAGGTTTTCATTCTATCCTGTCTCGTGTGCTAACTGTTGGTTAATCTCTTTGTGATACTGGTTACTGCCATGTTTTTTTCTTGGGCTTGTATTTTTTTTGTACCTCAAAGGTTTGAATATGAACTTGACATTTTCTGTCTTGTGTAGTTTTAATCAGACTTGGTATTGAATGATGGCAGTAGAAAACTTGTGTTTTGAATGCTGGATAATAGGCAAATATTTGTGATGTTTAGAATAATTTGTTTCGGGGCACAGAAATTGTGTTTCATTGCTCTGAGCTGGTGTTATGTATTTTAACAATTCTAGCTAGTTGGCTAACCGGTGGTTATTTGGCAGTTTTTGATCATTCTCATCACTGATCATCTACCAGTCAACCAAGGAAACCACCTATGACTTAGTGGTAGGCCGGTATGATAGAGAACTATATTTGCCCTTTGAGGGTAGAGTTGATACTGCTGATTTGATCGGGAAAATACTGCCATTCGTCTAAAGAACACTTATTAAATTCGTAGGATATGAAAGATGCTGCTGAAGGGATTGGAGAGAGGCGAGGGGAGTGTTAAAAGGTTGATAAACCATGTATGGGAATGACCAGAATTCCAATTATAAAGGCTCTACGGAAGGAGGGGTCTGGCTTAGGGAATCAGTTAGAAGGATTCCTTCTTCTCCATTTCTTTTGGACAAGGATAGTTAGTTTTTACAAAATCACCTGGCCCCATTTCACTGTTACCATGTACATCAGATATTTTTAATTCTGCAGGTGGAAGTGTTAAGGTGATTGAGAATGAAGTCTTTTTTCTTCTTTTTGGAGCAGCAATAGAGCCGAATGAAAGATGAGATGGTCTTAAGGAATCTGTTAAGGGAAGAAGGTGACCTAGGCTGTGTGGAGGTTCAGGGGCAGCAGGAGAGATCTGTATTTTAGATGTATTGTCAATATGTGTTGGGTTTCTTTGGTTCTTTGATACACTTGTTTTTCTAACTAGACTGTCTACTCTTGATGCCTTTCTGGTTATGTATATCCTTTTTTTGGAGACAGGGTCTTGCTCTGTCATCCAGGCTAGAGTGCAGTGGCTTGATCATGGCTCCCTACAGCCTCAACCTCCCTGGCTCAAGCGATTCTTCTACCTGAACCTCCTGAGTAGCTGGGACTATTGGTGTGCACCACCTTCGGCACATTTTTGTATTTTTTATGGAGACAAGGTTTCGCCTTGTTGCCCAGGCTTGTCTTGAACGCCTGACCTCAAGTGATCCTCCTGCCTTGCAGGCGTGAATGATAATTTACTTATAACACCCATTATAAGTGTGCAAATCAATGATTTCTAGTCATTTTAAAGAGTTGTGCAGCCATCACCACAACCCAGTTTTAGACCATTTCCATCATGTCAAATGGTTTCCTCATATCCATTCTGTAAGTCTTTAACACAACAGAATGGAGACGTCATGGGCAACAGGTGGTGTTTCCCTACCATGCTGATGTACTCTGAGCCTTTCAAGGTAGAAAATAAAAGAGTGTATGTTAGAATGTGTGTGGAAGGTGGCAAGTGGCTGGGGGAGAAACACTATCCGTTCCTTAAGTGATAGCTAAAGTAGTATTTCCCATCCTGCTTTGCCAGTCTCAAGAAAGAGGATACCAGCTTCCAAAAGTAGAAAAAAAACTGCAAATGAATGAATGTACCCAACTGTGTTTTTGTTTTGTTTTTTTTTTCTTTGTATTTTCCACCTTCCTACAGTTCCAGCTAATGTTTTTTTGTTGTGGTTGTGGTTTTTTTTTTTTTTTTTTTTTGGTAGAGACGGGGTCTTGCTGTGTTGCTCAGGTTGGTCTTGAATTCCTGGCCTCAAGGGATCCTCCTCCTTTGGCCTCGCAAAGTGCTGGGATTTGCCCACCCCCTAACTGTTGTTTTGTTAAGTTGTATTTCTCAAGGTTGGGCAGAGTAGCTTCTTAGACTTGGTGATTTAATTTTACTTTTGTGGTCTTGTTATTTCTCTGCATTCAATGTTACCTTAATTGTAAAATAAAAATTACCAAGACATTGCTGAATATAGTTGTTGATTAGTGTTCCCTTGATAGTAGTCCTGCATTTTTACTTTCAGCTGCTGCTTAATCACAGTCACTTGCAAAATTGGAAAACTTTTACTTTGGCTAATTACCGTAGGTTTAGAACTTTCTGGTCTTCAACTCCAGAAATGTATCACTGTATTGAGATCATGTTTTATTTCATCCCTGTTTATTTGAATACTGCCGCTCTGAAAAAGTTGGCTGTTTTTGGAGCTTTTGTAGACAAGTATGAGTGAGAAAATTAGGTGTAGAATAAAATTGTGTAGAAATAATTATCTTTGTAAAAAGTTGGTATTCAGGATATTGAATTGCTTCTTAGCAGCTGTTTTATATGTAATGTTTCCCTTGTTTGAGAACTTACCAGTTTTTCGCAGTTGTAACTTTGGACTGTCCATCCCCCCCTTAAATTGAGATACCCTGCAACCCAAAATCTCTTGAACAGTCATGAAGTACTTTAGAAGTTTTATGGAAAAACATGACATAGTTATGATCTTTGCTGGAATCTTCAGAAAGGCATCATCTTGTGATGCTTTTTAGGTAGAAAAACTCCCAGAATAAGATAAGATACCTGCACTGGGCAAAGCCAAGCCTCTTACTCATGTTTCCTGGTAATCCACAGCAGTGGTTTTGCTCCTTTCGTCATATTGTTTTTGTTGTAGTGTTTGTCTTTCATAAAAATTCTCCATAAAAATACGTAAAAATTACCTGTCTTCCAAATGAAACTTTATCAAACCTTTCAAGCTGAAAACTGGTACAATTTTAAGATCATTCTTACCCAGGAACAGAGTAATAATTTATTTTGTGTTTACTGTTGCATTGGACTTACTGATTTATTGGTATGACTTGATCTTATGTGTACTTGGTGACCTTAAAGTAAATTACCTGAGTAGTTGTGGTCATTTGACAAGTTTTTATTGAGCACACAGCCATTTGCGCTCTTGGTGTACAGTGGTGTAAAGACAGACCAGGTCCCTGTTCTTATGGAGCTTAAAATACTATGGACAGGAAGAGAAAGTAAACAAATGAACAGAAAAATAAGAATTTCAGCTAGCGACAAGTGCTATGAAGAATTTAGAACAGGATAAGGAACTACACAGAGTGATGAGAACTGGGTGGAGTGACTGCTTTATAGACAGTGTTGAGATAATGCATTTACTTTTTTAGGAAAAAGTAAGGCTACTTCCTTTTGGAGCCAGGGATAATTCTTAAGTAGGTTTACCTGTGCCATTGGTTGGGGGGACGGACAGCTTTTAGATTTGGAGCCCTTGTGCATAGGCTACTAAACTTGTAAACTTAGTTGCATGTTGTAGACTAAGCCCAGGCCAGCTAATTTACTAGTATTTGTATTAGTCATTAAGGTGGAAGATTATGAATGGATTCACTTACATATTATTTATTCATGTGGCATATATTTGTTGTGTATTTCAGTAAGTGCTGAAGAAAATTCTAAGATTAAGAAAAACTTTCTCAAGTAGCTGTAGTTTGCCAAAATAGTTATTAGAACTAATTCAGTTCATTAGTACTTTCAGTAAATAGTAGGTCTCTCGTGTCCTAAATGACTTGAGCTAATACATTCTACAGTCTTTCTGGCCCTTGTTCTCTCTTTTGCCTCATTACCCATGCTTTTTCTCTTTGTGGCATCTTTTGTGTTACTTTTCATAACTAGTACTCCCACTTCCCTTTTTACCTGTAGATACAAACTTTTTCTACTGTAGCATACACAGAAGTGCACAAGTAAGTATAAGGATTTGATAAACTTTTGCAAAATGAGCACACCTCTGCAACTAGCACCCAGGTAGATTTTTTTTTTTTTTTTTTTTTTTGGGAGACAGGTTTCTGGCTCTGTTGCCCAGGCTAGAGTGCAGTGGTGTGATCACAGCTCACTGTAGCCCCAACTTTGGGGCCCAGGTGATCCTCTTACCTCAACCTTCTGAGTAGTTGGGACCATAGACATGTGTCACCATGCCTGGCACATTTTTAAGAGCTTTTTTTTTTTTTTTTTTTTTTTTGAGACAGGGTCTCCCTATGTTGCCTAGGCTAGTCTTGAATTTCTGGGCTCAAGCGATCCTCCTGCCTCAGCCTCCCAGAGAGGAGTTATTATAGGCATGAGCCACTGTGCTGGCTTGCACCTAGATTCTTAATCAGATTCTTAAAGAGAACCTTACTAGAACATTACTGGAAGCCCCTTGTACATTGTCCCCTGTGGACCACCTCCCCCACCCCCATCCTGTCTTTTAATAGTAGAGGTCAGTTGTGCTTGTTTTTGAACTTTCTGCAAGTGGAGTATACTATGAATACAGTACACAGTAAGTACTGTATGTACCACTGTGTATATATGTATATACAGTATACTCCACAGTGAGTGAAACAAGCCAGACTCAGAAGTGTATATACTGTATGTACCACTTTGCTTAGTAGCCACAGTGTACGCACTGTGGTACATACATATACTTCTGAATCTGGCTTGTTTTACTCATGGTCAGGTGTGCAGGATTCATTCATGTTGTTGTGTGCAGTTCTTGCTTATTTTACCAGTGCTATTCTATCCTAAGAATATCTTAGGCATTCAACTCTGCATGCAGACCCTTCCTTACACGTTCTAGAGGGAGGACCTGTCCTCACCCTGTGTTTATTACCCACATACTTGAACAGCTGTCTCCTCCAGGCATCATTATGCAAAAGGAATGAAACCCGGTGTGTACAACTTTCTAGAGGACGTAAAAGGAGTCAGCTTTTGCCTCTCATCACTAGTATTGTTTATCAGTCATTTCTTTTTCGAGGCATTGGTTGAATAAATGGGAAAATTCCTGCTTTCAAGGAACTTAGCAGACCTGTTGACAGATGAGACCATAAGAGGAAAGCCAGTGAAGCACCCAGTGATGTGAACGCTATGGTAGGCATGGAATGAGCAGGTACATAATAGAGACTGCAAGTGCTTTTTAGAAGTTAGAGATTCATTCTCTGGGGCTTCATCGGGAAAATCCTCACTGAATCTGGGATCTAAACTGGGCCTTATGATTCTTGGATGTAGGGTTTATTGTATAGGTTAATACAAGTTACTTATTAATAGTTGTTTGCCCACTTCCCTATTGACTATCTTCAGGTGACAACATCCACATCTTCCCACATCTCCCCAGGAGCTGGTGATTCCCAGATACTATTCGTTAACTAGCATCACCACTCCCATGCATACACAGTACAAACAAATCCAGCTGCTCCCTGGCATCTCTACTTGACAACTTAAAGGCAGTTCAGATCCCACAGGGTGAAAAGCTGAATTCATCTGTCAGAGTGTTTTCTAAAATCCCAAATTGATTATGTCCCATTCCTGTTTAAAGTGATCTCCTGATTCTCACTGCCTTTTGGATAAAATCCAATCCTAAGTATCATAAGGGGCTTGTGATTTGGTCCTTTTCTGTGTTGTTCTTTAGAATTTCTGGAAGCAGCCTATCATCGCTCCATCTGCCCTCCATACACAGCGTTTGTGTGTGTTATGCCAAACTGCTTGGTGTTTTCCAGTAGTGGACCATGATATCTCACTTCCTTACCTTACCTTCTTATACTTTTCCTGTGTGTCTTCTTCTGAAATGCTTCTTCGTTTTGTCCAGGCCGACTCCTGTTTGTCCTTCCATGTGTCTCAGGAAGCCTTTCCATTCCCCTCCAGTCATTCATACCTCTGTCATAACACATAGACTGTGTTTTTTATTTGATTTCCAATCTGCCTCTGTTAGGTTGTCACCTTTTTTGAGGGCAAGACCTTTTTGTTGCATAGCTTTAGTTTACTGTGTCTGTTACAATGCCTGGCATTTGGTAGTGGTTGAGTAAATATATGCAGAATAAATGAAGACTGGGAGAAGGAGTTCCAGTTAAGAGTTCTAATAAATAACTGTTTTTTCAAAGTCTTGGGGCTTTCATCTTGTGTGTTGAAAGTTACTGGATTAGGGGAAAGTTGTCTTTATGAAGTGTGCCCTTAAAACTAGTTTTCCTGTTTTTCTGTTGCAGTTCCCACCCCCCATAGCCCCCCAAAAAACAAGTACTATAAGTTAAACATGGAACTGTAGTCTTGGAGGCTGTAGGCAATGCATTTAAAGTACTTCTGGAGTGGTTTTGAGCTTCAGAGCATTGACACACTTCCCTAAATAACTGTGACAATTCTATTTGCTGTTGCCCATTGGTGATTTCAGTGGCCAGTAGTCATATTGGAAAGTCTGATAATAAAGCGGGGGATCAGTCATGTGGTGCCAAACCAGTTGTGGGGAATAAAAAATAAGATGTGATAAGCAACTACATTTCCATTTGTAAACTGGCATCTACGGCAGTTTAAAAATGGTGGCAAAACCATTCTGAGTATTGTTGCAAATGTTACGTTGTCTGTTCTGCCATGTTAATAAACCTTTAAGTTGATAGTTGCATCTTGTACCCTTGGTAGTCATACTTTGTACGTTGTGTATACCACTATCCTCTTGAGTAATTTGGATTAATTAGTTTGGTTAGATTGAAGTCTTGACTCATTCACTTCACTCATTTATTTAGCTGTATTTTCAGTTCCATGCAGTGGGTGACACAGACTATGGTGCCAAAAAGGAATTCTCAGTAAGGGCAATGCACATAAATTACTGTGTTACTCAGAAATCATGAATAGTTGAAATCACAAGGTAAATGGTGAAAATTTTGTTTTCAAATAGGATTAGATATGACTTTCTTCCCTCCTTTCTTCCCTCTGTCAATTTAGAAAATCTACTTAAATTATCCTGTGGTTGGGAAAAGAAACTAGTGGAAGGAATATGTTTAAAAAACCTCTTTATTAAAATGTATTGAAAATATTTTTCTCTACAATTTAAGAGCATTAGCAAATACAACCTAGGATGAAACTTTAATAGCCTTTGAGAGGGACGAGAAATGAAATTAAGGGTGATATATGATGCCAGTATCATTGATGTATTGGGTCTCATAGTACATACAATGCATGGTAGTTAGTCATAGGGAGAAAACAAACCTGGTGACTGGTTTTTAAGAACAAATCAGATTTCTTGTGTATCTATGTGGTTTAACTGTTCTTGTCCTTCTTTTACAAAGAACCTTAAACCTTAAACAGGTTTAATATCGTAAGTGCTACAAAAATAGTCAAGTTTGTAATAATTAGGAATCTCGCTCAAACTACCTTAGGTCAAAAAAGCCAAAAATGTACTGGCCACGTAGCCAATGAGAGAAGGTTGATGTTTGAACTCAGGGAAACGGGAAGAACTGCAAGAATCAGGACTCCTGTCACTTGACTAGTCCCTAGATTAAAACAGAAAAACAAATAAACCAAGCTCATCCATCATCCCGCTATTCAGAATTATTTATTGAGCAGTTTGTTCATTGGACCTCACATACTTGAGTAACTACGGTTTTCCAGGTACTTTGCTTTTATAATGATATTTCATTGAATTTTCAAAATGATGATTCCCTGTGGGAGTGGGAGAATTATGCTATGTGTTATATGAAACAAATTGAGTTTGATTTTTAAAGGCATGTATTCTGGCTTGTTGGTTGATAGAGTTCATTTTGGTTTCTTCTTCTAAGGGAAAAGTTTTATGAACACTTAATGGTTTTAGAGTTCTAATTGTAGAAAATAAAGATAAAATCTAGATTTCTTTCAGGATTATTTTCATTTTGGGAAGAACCAAAACATTGGATTCTTTTTTCTTTTTTTTTTTTTTTTTGAGACGGAGTCTCCCTCTGTCGCCCAGGCTGGGGTGCAGTGGCCGGATCTCAGCTCACTGCAAGCTCCGCCTCCCGGGTTCCCACCATTCTCCTGCCTCAGCCTCCCGAGTAGCTGGGACTACAGGCGCCCGCCACCTCGCCCGGCTAGTTTTTTGTAATTTTTAGTAGAGACGGGGTTTCACCATGTTAGCCAGGATGGTCTCGATCTCCCGAGCTCGTGATCCGCCCGTCTCGGCCTCCCAAAGTGCTGGGATTACAGGCTTGAGCCACTGCGCCCGGCCCAAAACATTGGATTCTTATAGTATAGTTAACTTTGCCCAAATCTTCCATTAAAGAATAATTATGTATACAAGGGAACTCAGACTTAATATTTTTGTTCTAAATTTGTTTAGAGTGCTGGTTCTCAAACTTTTAGCATGTTATCAGAATCACTTGGAAGCCTTCTTCAACACATTGCTGGGTCCCATTCTCAGAGGTTCAAAAAATTAGATGTTGGAGTTTTTTGTTGAGACGGAGTCTCGCTCTGTCGCCCAGACTGGAGTGCAGTGGGGTGATTTTGGCTCATTGCAACCTCCACCTCCTGGTTCAAGGGATTCTCCTGCCTCAGTTTCCCGAGTAGCTGGGACTACCGGCACCTGCCACCGCGCCTGGCTACTTTTTTGTGTTTTTAGTAGAGACTGGGTTTCACCTTGTTAGCCAGGATGGTCTCGATCTCCTGACCTCGTGCTCCGCCCGCCTCATCCTCCCAAAGTGCTGGGATTACAGGCGTGAGCAACCGCGACCTGCCGATGTTGGCATTTTCAAAGTAAACTTAAGTGGTCAGCATTTATAGGAACCATGTTTTTGGCATTTGAGGTGATTCCTTAATTGATGAAAACATTGTGCAAAGTATAGGCGTGTTTATAAATTAGGGAACCATATCAATTAAATTCGTATCTTTTTGCATTCTAAAATCATCTATCTTGCATTATTAGCATTTAGGGTTGGATTTCAGATACGTTTTAAAAAAATCTCATTTCTGGCTGGAATGTGGTGGCTCATGCCTGTTATTCCAGCACTTTGGGAACCTGAAGCAGGAGGCTTGCTCACAGTCAGGAGTTTGAGACTAGCCTGGGCAACAAAGTGAGAACCTGTCTTTACAAAAATAAAATTAGCTGGGCATGGTGGTGCACACCTCTAATTCCAGCTACTTGGGAGACTGAGTCAGGAAGATCCCTTGATCTCAGGAGTTCGAGGCTACAGTCATCTATGATTGTGCTCCTACACTCCAGCCTGGACCACAGAGCAAGACCTGGTCTCAAGAAAAAAAAAAATCCTATTTTTTTTTTTGTGTGTGTTGCACAGTAGAGAGATGGAACCAGGTCTTATAATCAGTAAACAATATTCCAGTAAAAAGCCGGCAAAGAATGCAAATAAGTAATAAAAGAACTACAAATTAAGCCAGTAAATATGAAAAATGTATAGCCTTCCCATTACTCAAAGAAATACAAAATAAGATAACCATTTTTTTGGCAAATCAAGTTTTAAAGATTAAAAAAAAAAACTTTAGTGAGACTGAGAGATAGGCATTCTTACAGACTCTTTGTGAGTATGGGAGTTGATTTACATTTTCTGGATGCCAGTATGGCAGTTGGTATCAAATGCCTTTAAAATACTTGTACCCTGTGATCCAGCAATATAACTTCTAGGAATTTGTTTGACCTGCACATAAAAATTTCTGTTAGGAATTACATCATTATTATAGCAAAAAATTGAAAATGATCTTAATAGGGATCATTAGGGAATTGCCAGAATTATGGAACCACCATGATGGAATATTTTGCGGCTATTAAAAATGTTTTGTAGGTTTTCATGCCTGTCTTTTTTTAAAAAAAAAGTTTTCAGATCTGCCACACACTGCTGGCAAGAATGTAAAATGGTACATTCCACTTTGGAAAATAGTTTGGCAGTTTCTTACAAAATGAAACATATACTTACCATATGACCTAGCAGTTGCCTCCTGAATAGTTATCCCAGAGAAATCAAAACTAATGTTCACAAAAAACCTGCCCACAGCTTTGTTTGTAATAGCCCAAAACTAGAAAAAACGCATGTGTTCTTCAGTAGGTGAATGGTACCTTCATACCATGGAATACTATTCAGCAACAAAAAGGAACAAACTATGGATACATAGAATAACTTGGGTGGACTCCTGGGGCTTTATGCTAAGTGAAAAAAGCCAATCTTAAAAGGTCTCTTACTATAGGATGCCATTAACATTCTTGAAATGACAGAATTATAGAGATAAGAGAACATATTAGTGGTTGCCAGGAGTTAGGACTAGTGGTGGGAGGGAGGGAGATGGATATAACTGTAAAAGGGCAGCAAGAGAAGATCTTTGTGGTGATGAAGTAGGTCTGTATCTTGAATGTGGTGGTAGTTACACGAATCTAAAGGTGATAAAGGGGACATGCATAACTACCAGTGTCAATTTCCTGGTTTTATCATTGTGCTATCATCAAGAAGGTGCACATGTTGGGAAACTGGGTGGAGATTACATGGGACCTCTGTGTACTGTTTTTGCAGCTTCCTGTGAATTTATAATTATTTTCAAAATGGCTAAAAATGTTGAGAATATGTGATGAAGGAAAAGGTTCATAATCAGTAAAAGTTACAAAATGATAAAATTATATGAAACAAATATTTCATACCATTCATCCTAATACATATGCCTGGAAGGAATGACTGATAAAAACCTTAACTCTGAGATGATGGATTCTCTTTTGTATTTCTGTAGTGTATGTGTAGATGAGTCTGTATCACTTTCATAGTTGGAAGAAAGCAATTTTCCTAATAGGAAATTTTTAGAATTAATCTGGAATATTTAAGTGACAATGTGTTTTTACATTAAGGGATTAAAATTTTTATTGGGCACACTACTAACTTAGTATTAAAACAGCTGTTAAGATTGGAAAGTATCTGAATGTATTCTTTAAAATGTATTTGTAAATTTAAAATTATTTTGTACTCTTCATATGTATTGTAAGACATATTATGTGATGTTCTAAATCAGTGCTATCCAAAATAAATATATTGTAAGCCACATGTAATTTTAAATTTTCTAGTAGTCACAGGAAGAAAGTAAATTAAACAAGTGATATTAATTTAAGAATATGTTTTATCGAACCAATTATATCCAGAGTGTTATTTTAACATGTAATCGGTATAAAATTACAGTGAGATAGTTTACATTCTTTTTTTCAAACAAAGTTTTTAAAATCTGGTGTACATTTTAGGTTTACAGCAAAGTTTGGTTTAGACCACATTTCAAGTGCTCAGCCACCTGTGGCTAGTGGGTACCATATTGAAGAAGAGGATGAGTAGTTGGAAGTGAGGACTTTGATGTCAGACCCAAGTTTGAGTAACAGCAGCTCTGCCATTTGCTCACCTTGTGACCTTGGGTATGTTACATGAACCTGTGCTTTCGTTTTTCATTTATAAGATAGGGATAATAACTTCTCCATAGTGGTATTGTAAGGATTAAATGAGTCAGTGTAGGTAGCATGCTTGGCACAGGACTGGGCACAGAATATGTACTATAAGTAGTATATGTTATACAGTGGTAATTTTTAAAATTCCAATATATTGTGTACTGAATTGAATGACTAACCATTCTAAAAGTGTGACTGATTTCTTAACAGTAGTAGTGAGTAAATATATAAGCAGTTCATGAAATAATCTTTACTTTTTACAATTAAAGTTTTGGGTCCTTTTAAGTTATGACTGATCGAATGGACAAATGTTTAGTAATCATGTGCAAAATATGGTACCAGCCACTTGAACATTTAGAAGGTAGGTCTTAAGATGGTATCCTCAGATAGTGTATATTTACGTAAGTACTTTACATTTCGCATGCCACTTTTGTGTCTTTTTTTTTCAATGTAATATTCAAAGCAGTCCTGAGAGATAGTTGTTACTCTGACTTTCACGGTTGAAGAAGTTGAGTTTCAGAAAAGTAACTTACTTGATGTCATACCCAGTTAGTAGAATAGAAGACAGGTGATTTAATTAAATGGACAATTTAATATGATGTTTAAAGTGTTTCAGCTACACTCCTCTGATTCTTTCTTCCAACTTTGCCATCATTTCCAGGAACATTTAAATTAGAGGAGGACAATATGATGTCACTTGAGGAGTTACCTTGCTCCAAATTATCCTGAGGTTATTAACCTATTCAGATAATCTATAATGTAAAAAGTTAACATAAGCCTGCATAGATTAGATGATTTATTTTGCTCGTTGCAGTGTTTCTCTTTACGAAGTTGAGTATTCTTCATCCTGTCTTTTGGATACATATACCTATAAAAACGGGCCAAGAATATGCATTCTGTGCTGACTGCCTTAAAGTTGGATTCTTTGAAGTGTGGTTTGTCTCTTCACTTATTCAGAAAATTACACAATTCTTTTAAGATACTGCGTGCCACCATTAAAATCGCTAGTGAAAGGCAGTAAGTTTGTGAGTGATTGACTTTCCCAGGGCAGGGGTGCAGTGGAAGGCACTTGTTACCTGGGCAGAGTTAGATGGAGCTATTTCATTAGGTGTTCAGGCTCTGTGTTCTAATATGTAGATTTTGTTTGCACTGTATGCGTTGCTGGCTTTATTTCCAGTTTCTTCTCCAGTTAAAATATGGAGGAAGTCACAGGACATCCAGTTTGTTCTTGGGTACTATGGGACAAAATATATGACAGTAAACTATCAGCTCTTCTTGGCAAGTACTTTCGGTATGGACCACTGAAGCAAATTTGTAAGAAGGGAATTATATTTTGGTGCTTAGGATGGGAGTGATGATAGTTTCAAAGATTTCTATTTTGGAAGAGGGATCTCAATGCCTAGGATTTCTGAAAAATTTCACTGTACACAGTTTCTGCTCCTGCAATTATGTTATAAATGCTTTAATTATAAGACACAACTTTATGTATGTAAAGATGTATATGCTAGGTTGAGATTTAAAACTGTGGGTTGCAATTAAAATAAAAGATTCCCTGAAATTCATGGAACTGGACGAGGTGTTTCCTTTCCTTCTTTATGTTTTTTAAAAAAGACAGAGTCTCACTCTGTTGCCCAGGCTGGAGTGCAGGATTGTAGCCTTGAACTTCTGGGCCACTGTAGCCTTGAACTTCTGGGCTTAAGCAGTCTTCCCACTTCAGTGTCCCAAGTAGCTAGGACTACAGGTTTGTGCCACGAGGCACAATTTAATTTGGTTAATTATTATTTTTTTTTGTAAAGATGAAGTCTTGCTATGTTGCACAGGCTGGTCTTGAACTCCTGGCCTCAAGTGATCCTGCTGTCTTGACCTCCCAAAGTGTTGGGATTACAGGCATGAGCCACCGAGCCTGGCCAGAACTAGATGATGTCTTTGTCCTTTCCAGTTCTAAAATACTGTGCTATGTCAGTTTGGGCAATTTATCATACAGTAAGATGACTCTTAAAATTTTACAGTGCCAAATTACTTGTCTGAAAATCTATAGAGAAAATAATTTGTCATTTACTCTCCCACAGTGTGTTGTATAAATATTCATGCATTTGGGGTTGACTTCTTTTTCTTTTTCTTTCTTTCTTTCTTTTTTTTTTTTTTGATGGAGTCTCGCTCTGTTGCCCAAGCTGGAGTACAGTGGTGCGAGAGTAGCTGGGACTACAGGCGTCTGCCGCCACGCCCAGCTGATTTTTTTATTTTTAGTAGAGATGGGGTTTTGCCACGTTGGCCAGGCTGGTCTCAAACTTCTGACCTCAGGTGATCCACCTACCTCTCCCTCCCAAAGTGCTGGGATTATAGGCATGAGCCTGCGTGCCCGGCCGCATTTTGTGACTTCTGAAGAGGAAAGCTTTATCTTAAAATTTTTTGGTAGTGTTATTTATGTGTAGCTGAATGGTTTTATTTAAGTTATAATTAAGGTTTTAAATTTGAAATCTTCATTCAGGGGTTAACAAATCCTTGCCCCATTCTAAGAAATTAGACTCAATGCCGACTGACCAAAGACCAGATTCAGTGAATCTCCTTTTCAGGATCTCTGAGATGAGGGCTTCAGGACAGAACACCTGGTGTGGAAGGCTAGTGTTTTCAAGTATAAACAGGTGTACTGCAGCCCTAAGGCTGTTCTTACTTAGACCTTGGTTATATTAATTAAAAGAATGACACTGATCTTTTTTTTTTTGAAAAGTGTTTTTATTACTGAAATTGTTAAAAATGAATCATGCTCCACAGCAAAGCTGTTCTAATAGAACAGGGTGTACATTGGCTGTTTTTCCTGCTTAACATTTATTGATAACCATTCCTAGTATTCAGTCTGACACCAAGTTCTGCTGACTTTGTCTAGTATCCCTGCTGCGATTACCTTAATTTAGGTTCTCATTATATTTCATTTTTTATTTCAATTGTTAATTACAAGCCTGTATTGCCCAGACCTGTACCATTGCACTAGTCTTGAAACTGTTCTGCCAAGTCTAGTCTGTTGTGCTGCCTAGAGATACCTCTAGAAAGCACATAGATCATGTAGTGTGCTTAAAAAACCTTGGATACTGCCTCATTGCCCAAAGAGGTATTGCCCTTCTTAGCATGCACTTTCTGGTCAAACTGTTCAGTGATCCCTGAACATGTTCTTTTATGCCACTGTGTTGCCTGCCACATGTGTTTCTAGAACTGCTTGAAGACTTACCTCTTTGCTACCTGGTAAATGCTAGCTTCTGCTTCAAGACCCAGCTCATGTTAACTCTTAGGGGAAACCTTCCTTGATTCTTTTGTTTCTGTGACAGGATCTTGTACCTTTGCCCAGGTTGGAGTACAGTGGCATGATCAAAGCCCACTGTAGCCTCAGAACTCCTGGACTTAGGCAGTCCTCCCGCCTCAGCCTCCCAAGTAGTTGGGACTCTACAAGCATGTGCCACCATACCTAGATAATTTTTTTCTCTTTTTTTGAGAGATGTTATCTCCCCCATGTTGTCCAGGCTGGTCTTGAACTCCTGGCCTCAAATGATCCTCCCACTTTGGCCTCCCAAAGTGCTGGGATTACAGGTGTGAGCCATTGCTGGGCCTTGATTTTTGTCTTTTGTGATCATTGAAGCACTTTGTGATACATTATACCACACAGTCATTTTGTACTAGAATTTCTTGTTTACATTTGCTGCTCCACATCCGCCCCTGTGTGACCTGATGTTGAATCTTCAGAGGCAGGGTCTTACTGTGCTGCTTTTGTGTTCTTCAAATGTATTTAGAGTGCAGTCTGTTCTTCTGATTTCTTATTTAAAATGTTTTCTTTTTAAAATAATTGTGTAATATATTGGTTAACCCCCTCTGCAAATAGGTTTATTCACTTAAAACCTTTGGGAAATGCCTTGGAAATACTGCTACACTACTTTCCTTTTCACTTCAGTTTCCAGTTTTACTCTGTGCATCATCTCTGTTGTTACTCTTAAGATGATTCCCTTGATTATCTGTCTCTCTTTCAAGTTCATGCCTGCTTTTCTGTTCATAGCTGATACAACAGTTGATTGCTAAATAGGATGCTTCTGAAGCAGGGTCTGTTTTAAAACGGTGATCCCTCTTAGGAGGGTTCCCATAGAATGCCTTCTGAAGTTCTTTTCTGCGCTCTGCTCTCTGGCTGAAAGTTTTAGAAACAGAGTGACTGGAGTGGTCTAGAGTTAGAATACAGTGTAAGGAAGCAAAGGGGATGAAAATTGAGAAAATCGTGAAGTCTGTATTCTTCATGAGATTTTGCAGCTGAATAGGACTCAGAATAGTTGTAGTTCTCTTGGGCTAGATAATTGTTTGAACTGATAAATGATTTAGATACTGGAATGTTTTCTCTTCTTTTTCGGGAGCCACCTCCTAGATAATCTTCCTCTTCAGCTGGTACTGTTTTATAAATAAATGAAGCCTCTGAATTGTTCATTAGTATTTTCAGAACTCTTTGATCTAGTAAGTTTTATGAGAGAAGACATTTTTCCTGATGAATTGGAATGTTTCAATCAAACTTTTTTTTGTTTTAAGTTAATTTATTAGACATTAGTAAGCATTTACTTTTTGGGGCACAGTACGTGTGGAGACTTAATGCTCAACTACAAAGTTAGTTTCTCAGTAGATGCTATGTAGAAACTTCTGTAATCTCAGTACCTAGTTTAAAAAAAATTAAAAGTAGGAAATGTTCTATATAGAAGTGAATAAATTTAGTACACAGTGATCAGATTGATCCCTAGATTGGGGGATTTTTGCTAATTTAATATTAGATTTAATCCTAATAGTTAAATCAACTGGTGATGCCATGAATAATTTTGATCCTTTTGTGGTTTTGAAAGATGTATTTTCAGAATTAATTTTATTACCCTCATAACATGCTCAGAGAACTTTGGTGTAAAGATAATGCGTTGTTTTTCTTGGTGGCCAATATAATCTTTTAAAGTGTACTTTTTAGTTTAGGTATCCCTGGAAGTTTTTGTTCTCAGTTTAATGATCTTGTCAAGTAAATACCACCTAATTATTCCTATTCCACTATCATTTATCCAGGCAAGAGAGTTTTATATTGAATAATGCTTTAGGAATGAGCAATTTATTTGTAATTCCTGTTCAGCTATCTTGTCTATAAAGCAAAATTCATACTTACAGTAGTTTTTATTCTCTAACTTCTCAGTTAATAGGCAGCGTGCTGAAATTGAAAAACCCTGCAAAGTAACATAATGACAAATACATCTTAGATATTTTTGTGTAGTTCTCTTGTCATTTTAACTTTTCTAATCTGCTAATGAATCAGACTTTAGAGGAAAGAGGAAGAGCTGACTTTCTGATGTCCTCCGTATAACTGAGTAAACCTATCTGGATTGTAGATTTCATTTCATTTTTTTTTTTTTGATACGATTTTGTTGCCCAGGCTGGAGTGCAGTGGTGGGATCTCAGCTCACTGCAACCTCCACCTCCTGGTTCAAGCGATTCTCCTGCCTCAGCCTCCCGAGTAAGTGGGACTACAAACATGCGCCACCATGCCCGGCTAATTTTGTATTTTTAGTAGAGACGGGGTTTCTGCATGTTGGTCAGGCTGATCTCAAACTCCCGACCTTAGGTGATCCGCCCGCCTCAGTCTCCCAAAGTGCTGGGATTGCAGGCGTGAGCTACCACACCCAGCTATAAATTTCATTTTTAAGAGAGTGATACTTGTGGTATTCTTCTGTTTATACATTTTTTCCTCTAAGAAAGTGGGCTTTTTGACTGATGACTTGTTCTTTAGAGTCAGAATATCTTTAGTGTATAGATAAACCAAAATTCTTCTGTATTTCTGTGACAGAGGACGTAATTTGACCTTCAGGTTAGTGAATATTTGCACTGAGTTGTGCATTATTTCTTCATTGTATATGAATGAACACATTTTTTATTCTTGTCACAGGCTATTTAGAATCAGAGGAAGCAAGGCTTGTTGGTCTCTGCTGCTTTACTGTAAAAGCAATGTGAGAGTGATGAATGCAGAACAGTTAGTGTAGCTGCCAGTTTTCAGTTGTCTTATATGATTGGAAAGTTCCTCATGTAAACACAATAATTTATTTTAGTCATTAATCTTTTCATTATTTTCTCCCTCAAAGACGTACCCCTCCTCCCCCTATCAAAAACAAAAACCCACCCAAGCCCTAAAATTAAACCAAAAAAAGACTCTGGCAAATAAAGTTGATTTACTTTTCTTTCCTTACCTCTGGCCTTTCAAGATTCAGACTCAAAAGTGGTGAAACAAGTCACACTTTTCCCTATATCCTGCCCACAGAAACTTTCACATGACATGAAGCAAGAAAGGACTAACTAGATAGTTGACTTTTGAGTAAACTCAGACTTTGTTTCTTCTCTGTCTTGTGGTAGATAAGAAAGACTTTGGACCAGATACTGGTATGAAGATAAGGAAGAAGAGTAGAATTACTTTATTGTTGGGAATATGGGAAATATATTCAAAATATATGAAGCTGTGTTCCAGTGTAGATATGCTAGGTTGATTATCTCTTCCAATCACCACAAAAACCACTTCATGCCTTGGTGAAACTGGCAACATGGGTTGTTTCTGAAGAGATGCACGTTATAATTTATGGGGTGCATTTTTTGTGTATGTGTGGGTAATGATAATGATGGTATTCATACCAAATTTACTGCTAAAATGTTACAATCTATTGTCAGTTAAAATTGCCCAGAATGAAGATAGAGCATTTTGAAAATACAAGTTTGTGGTAAAATACTTTGCTGTACAAAAATAGAATTTTTTTTTTTTTTTGAGACAGTCTCACTCTGTCACCCAGGCTGGAGTGCAGTGGCTCCATCTTGGCTCACCGCAAGCTCCGCCTCCCGAGTTCACTCCATTCTCCTGCCTCAGCCTCCCAAGTAGCTGGGACTAGAGGCGCCTGCCCCCACGCCCGGCTAATTTTTTTTTGTATTTTTAGTGGAGATGGGGTTTCACCATGATAGCCAGGATGGTCTCAATCTCCTGACCTTGTGATCCGCCTGCCTCAGCCTCCCAAAGTACTGGGATTACAGGTGTGAGCCACCGCACCTAGCCTACAAAAATAGAATTTATTTGTTGTATTTCTATACTACATCATCAAATAATATGAAACAATTAGATTTTATCTCCTGATAAAACTTGTCTGAAGTAAATGCTGTAGACTATTGTGTAATTTTGAATTAGTCTCTGTGTTTAAGAAAATCCAACAAGTATTACACTGCAACCATCATAAAAACACAGCATTTACCATTCTCATTTAAATTTTTTCAGGTTTATTAAAGTGTAATTGGCATGTAAGTAACTTCACTTTTAAAATATTACCTGGGAAACTACCACCGTGAAGATAATGATCACATCTGTCATCCCTAAAAGATTTCTCCTGCCTTTTGGTAGTTCCTCCTTCCTGCTCCTTTGTCACAGGCAGCCACTAATCTGCTTTCTGTCACTATAGATTAGTTTGCATTTTCTTGAATTTTATATAAATGTAACAGTGTATGCGTTCTTTTTTTTTTTTTTTTTGGTTTGCCTTCTTTCAGTCATCGTGGTTATTTGAGGTTGATCCGTGTTTATTTTGTTATTTTTGAGTAATATATTGGGTGAACAATCTGCAATTTAACTGTCCCTTCACCTGTTGAGGGACATTTGAGTTTTTTTGCAGTTTCTAGCTCTTACAGATAAAGCTGTTGTATACATCCCTGAACAAGTCTTTGTGTGGACATATGCATTCACTTCTCTTGAGTAAATACCTAGGAGTGGAATTGCTGGGTATTTTTAACTTTTTAAGAAACTAACAAGCTGTTTCTCAAAGTGGTTGTATCACTTGAAATCTTGCCAGCACTGTATGAACTCCAGTTTCTTCGTATCCTTGCCAGCCTTGATATGGTCAGTCTGTTTAATTTTAGGCTGGTGGCAGGTGTCTAGTGGTAAGATAGCTCATTGTGGTTTTAGCTTCTGTTTCCCTAATAACTAGTGATGCTGAGCCTGTTCTCATGTGCTTATTTGCCACCTGTATTTTTATTTGTTTATTTATTTACTTATTTTGAGACAGAGTCTCACTCTGTCGCCCAGGCTGGAGTGCAGTGGCACAATCTTGGCTTACTGCAACTCCCACCTCCTGGGTTCAAGCGATTCTCCCACCTCAGCCTCCCCAATAGCTGAGACTACAGGCATGCGTGACCATGTCTGGCTGATTTTTGTATTTCTAGTAGAGACAAGGTTTCACCATGTTGGCCAGTCTGGTCTCAAACTCCTGGCCTCAAGTGATCCGTCTGCCTTGGCCTCCCAAAGTGCTGGGACTGCAGGTATCAGCCATCGCGGCTGGTGGCCCCCCTGTATATTTTTAAAATGTCTTCATATTGTTTACTCATTTTTCAATTTGGTTGTTTGGCATTACTGAATTGTCCTTTATCCTAGATTCATGTATATATTTTAAGAGTGTCTTTTGAAGAGCAGATTTAACTTTTGCTTTTTGTGTCATAGTTAAGAAATCATTACCAAACCCAAGAACACTAAGATTTTCTCATAGCTTTACCTTTAGAAGGTTTATAATTTTAGCTCTTATATTAAGTACTTGGATCCATTTTGAGGTAATATTTGAATACATATTTCTAAGGGTGAGGTAAGTTCATTTTTTCTTTTTTAAAAACATACGGCTATCTAAATGTCCTGGCACCATTTATTGAAAAAATTACCTTTTCTTATTGAATTGCCATGGTATCTTTGAAACAATCGGTATATGTGTGAGTCTCTTCATTTTGTTTCATTGATCTTTCTTTACACCAATACTGTCACTTAAAATAATGTAGCTTTATAAGTCTTGAAAATTAGGAAGAGTAAGACCTTCAGTTCTTTTTAGAGTTATTTTGGATATTCTACATCCTTTGCATCTCCTTTAAAATGTTATAATTAGCTTGTCAATTTCGACGTAGAAGGGATGGTCAGGAATTTTTATTAGGATGCATTGCATATATAGATACATTTGGGAAAAACTGACAATCCAAAACATTGGACTTAGTATTCCAATCCATGAACATAGGTATCTCTGCTTTTATTTAGGGCTTCCTTCAGCAGCGTTTCATAGTTTTCAGTCTCATTTGTTAGATTTATCACTATTTCATGTTTTCGATGCTGTGTAAATGTTACTGTTAAAATGCCAATTTCTGGTGGTTTGCAGGTAGTTTATATACAGGTTAGTTTTGTATATCTTGTTTCCTGTAACTTGGCTAAATTTAATAGGTTCTAGGAACTTTTTTTGTAGATTCTATAGAATTTTCTCCACAGACAATTTTGTCTGTGAATTGAGACAATTTTTACTTTCCTTCCAATGTGGATGCCTTTTATTTCTTTCACTTGCCTGTTGGGCTGGCTAAATCCTCCAGTACAGTGTTGAGTAGAAGTTCTGAGAGTGGACATTGTTGTATTAGTAAGTGTGATGTTAGCTGTAGTAAACATTTAAATAGGTGTAGGGAATTCCTTTCCGTTTTAATTTGCTGAGGGGTTTTTCTTAGTCTGGGTCTTGCTCTGTGGCCCAGGCTGGAGTGCAGTGGTGCAATCACAGGTCACTGTGTCCTCAAACTCCTGGGCTCAACCTGTCCTCGTGCCTCAGCCTCTTGAGTGGCTGGGACTAATGTATCGCTATGCCTGGCTAATTTTTGGGGGGCCAAGTCGTAGAGATGGGATCTCACTGTATTGACTAGGCTGGTCTGGAACTGGCCTCAAGCCATCATCCCACCTGGCTACAGCCTCCCAGCGTGCTGGGATTACAGTTGGGAGCCATCGTGCCCAGCCCACTGAGCCTTTTTATTAAGGAATAGAAGTTGGACTTTTGTCAAATACCTTTTCCTCCTGCATTTAGTAAGACAGTCATATAGTTTTCCATATAATGCTGGGTTACATTGGTTGATTTTTGATTGTAGGAATCCTAGACCAACTTGGCATTTCCGGATTAAATCTCACTTTGTCATGATGTATTTTCATGATGAATAATCCACGTTGGTTTGTTTTGTTAAGAAAATTTGCTTCTGTGGTCATGAAGAACATTGATCTGTACTTATTTTTACCTTCTAGGCTATTTGTCTGGTTTTGGATTCACGGCAATGTGGGTCTCGGAATGAGTTGGAAATGTTCTGCCCTCTTCACTTTTCTGGAATAGTGTGTGAGGAATTGAAATTATTTTTTTCTTAAATGCTTGGTAGAATTTACTAGTGAAGCCATCTGGGCTAGGATTTTCTTTCTGGGGAGGTTTTACTACAGATTCAATTTATTTAAAATACATAAAGGTATTCAAATTATTGATTTATTCTTGAGTGAGCTTTGGCAGTTTGTACCTTCCAAGAAACTTAGGAATTTGTTTTATTGAAATAATGTTCATGAGATTTCCTTATCTGTACCTGTAGAATCTGTAGAGATGTCACTTCTCAGTTTTCATTGGTAATTTATGTCTTTGTCTTTCGATGAGTCTGGGTTGTCAAGATTTTATTGATCTCAGCAGGCTTATGATTTCACTGTCTTTTTTGTTTTGTATTTCATTGATATCTGACATTTATTATTTTCTTTCGTTTATGTTGAGTTTCATTTGCTCTTCAGTTTTTAGTTTCTTAAGGTGTATGTATACTTTGCTCCTTGTTTTGAAACTTCTTTTTTTCAAGTGTGGGTGTTTGGCGCTAAAATTTTTTCCCTCAAGTTCTACTTTAGTTGTAACCCACAGATTTTGATATTTTTGTGTTTTCATTTTCATTCAGTTTCAGACGCTTTCTAATTTTTCTTTTAATTTTTTTAAATCTTATAGATTATTTAGAACTGTCATTTAGTTACTAGATATGTGAAGATTTTCCAAATACCCTTCCGTTTTTGCTTTCTAATTAAGTGATGTTCAGCTTTGTTACTTTGGTGCATAAACATTTAAAATTATGTCTTGATGAATTGATCCCTTTTTCATTCTGAAGTAAACCCACTTTATCCCTGGTAATAGTATTTGCTCTGAAATGTACTTTGGCCATTATTAATATAACCACTCCAGCTTTGTTTCAAATAGTGTTAGCATGGCCTCCCTTTACTGTGTTTGTGTCTTTGTATTTGAAATGAGTTCGTTATAGGCAGTATGTAGTTGGGTTTTGTTTTTCTAATCAGATATCGTAATCTCTGCCTTTTAATTGTGATTTGTAGACGATTTGTATTTAAAGTGATTATTGACATGATCAATTTTAAATCTACCATCTTGCACTTTGTTTCCACTTTTGGAAACAAAACATATTTGTGTGGATATATGTCCTCCGGGATATATGCCTTGCAGTGGAATTGCTGAGTCAGGTAAGAACTGCCTTTTAACCTTTTGAGGAACTGCCCCGGTTTTCCAAAGTGGCTGTAGCATTTTATGAATAAATTCCTCCCAACAGTGGTTTCCCATTTCTTGCCCTCGTTTCAAAACATATTTTCAATGTGTATAAAATTTCCAGGTTCAGTTTGTTTCTTTTAGTTGTCTTAAAAGATGTTACTCTATTGTCTCCTGGGTTACGTAATATTTGATTATCATTCTTTTTTGTTTTGTTTTGTTTTGTTTTGTTTGGGACAGTCTCACTCTGTCACCCAGGCTGGAGTGCAGTAGCGCGATCTCTGCTCACTGCAACCTCCCTCTCCTGGATTCAAGCGATTCTCGTGCCTCATTGAGTAGCTGGGACTACAGGCCTGCACCACCGCGCCTGGCTGATTTTTGTGTTTTTAGTAGAGACGGGGTTTCACCACGTTGGCCAGGCTGCTCTTGAACCCCTGACCTCAAGTGATCCGCCGGCCTCCCAAAGTGCTGGGATTACAGGTGTGAGCCACCATGCCCGGCCAATATTTGATTGTCATTCTATCATTCTTATCTTTGTTCTTTAAAATGAGTCTTGGTTTCTCTGACTGCTTTTAAGATTTCACTTAATCACTGCTTTTTTAGCATTTTGATTATAAAGGGCCTTGGTATAGTTTTCTTCTTGGTTGTTGGACTTGGGGTTTGCTGAACAGCATTTTGCCTTCTTATTTAAAGCTTATATCCTATTGGGAAATACATAGAATTTTTATGAGAATGTTAAATTCTCATTCATATTAAGAAATATGCCATAGCCTATCAGACCAAGAAGAGCTAGACTCTTTTAGATTGCCCTTGGTTGCTACTGTATCCTTCTCCTTGGAAAAATTTCTTTAAGACAGGTTTTAGAGATATTGTCCAACCATTAACTAAAATCCAGTGATTGGCACAAGGTTATGGGGCACATTAATAGTAATAGAGCCTGCACTGGACTCCTGGTCTAGCCTTGGGTCTTCCCATGAAATTACACCACCTCTCTGACAAACCAAGTACTAGGAAGATGACCAGAGATACTACTCTGGACCCTGTGAGTGTGACTGCTGCTGTGCCTTATCTCAATTTCCAGCTCTTTGATTTCTCCATACAAACACTTCTGTGAAACTATTTTTTGTTATAGTCCACAAACAATGATAACTATCTCAGACTTCCAGTTATGTTACTTTAGGAAGTCTATGATTTAGGTTGGCTTGCTATTCTCAAACAGCAGTTAGCTTGACCAACTTTTTAATTTGGTACGATGGGCTTTGGGGTGTGAACTTGCTTTCTCTTGACATATATTTCTGTTCTTCTGCCCACCTAATTTCCCCCTAACGGGCAGTATGTATGAGTGTGGGTTGGTGATTTTAAGTTACCATCTGTATCACATCCATAGCACTTCCTTTCCCTTTGTAAGATTTCCTTTGTTTTTAGAATCCTCTCATATTGGTTATTTGACGTTCTTTGTAGATAGTTGTGGAGTACCTGGAGCATTTTGGCTGAAGTGGAATGCTTTACATGTCTATCCTTTTTGAAGCTTATCTGATTGGTTGTACATTCCCATGCATTAGAAACAGATTGTCTAGTAATATGGAACATCCAGTCACCTTATCTTGCAGAGTTCAGGAAGTACATGTATCTTCCTGAAGTATCTTCAGGAGTTCAGGAGGAATTTTCTAATGGAAAACCAGAATGTTGTAATCGTGAGAAATCTTTTTAAAGTTACATTTATTGAGGTGTGATAATATAGTAAGAGTAACCCTTTTTGCTGTATAGGTTCTGTGAATTTTGATGAATTTAAGTCCTGTGATGACAACCAAGAAAAAATAATGTAGTTTTAATTTTCATTTCCCTGATGACTAATAATAAGCATCTTTCCTGTGCTTAGATGAGTCATCTATATATTTCTTTGATGAAGTGAGTTCAGATTTTTTGCCACAATTTCTAAACTGTGTTGCTTTCTTATTACTGAGTTTTTAGAGTTTTCTGTATATTCTGAATAATAGTTTTTAATTAGGTATTTGTTTTGCAACTGTTTTTGCTGAGTCTGTGACTTTCCATTTCATTTTCTTTTGATTTTGACTTTCCATTTTCTTAATGGTGTCTTTTGAAGAACAGAAATGTTTAATTTTTATGAAATCCAGTATATCAATTTTTCTCCTTAATGGCTTTTGCTTTTTTAGTTCTTCTATATGGAGAAAGATATCGATCGAGGTTCTTAATTTTGATGAATGGATACCTCATTTTTTTCCTGCACCATTTGTTGAAAGACTCTCTTCTCCACTGAGTTAGATTGGCATATTTGTAAAAAACCTGATTACTATTAATATATATGTGTGAGTTTATTTCTGGACTCTCCGCTCCATTGACTCTTAAGTGTCTTTTTGCCAATACCACGCTGTCTTAAAAATTGTAAATAGGTAAATCATGAAATCAGGTAGCATCAGCTCTTCAAGTTGGTACTTTTTTTTCTAAAATTGTTTTGACTTCTAGGTGTTCTCTTTTTCCATGTAAATTTTAGAGTCAGCTTGTCAATTTCTATGAAACTTGCTGGAATTTTGACAGGATTGCATTGAATGTGTAGATCAATACTGTTCAATAGAGTTATCTGTAATGATGGAAATGTTGTGTATTTACACTGTCCAGTGTGTGGTAGTCACTAGCCATATATGACTGTTGACTACATAAAATGTTGCTTGTGAGTGAGCGGAGATCGCGCTACCGCACTCCAGCCTGGGCAACTGAGCAAAACTCCGTCTCAAAATAAAAAAAAAAAAAAAAAGAATGTTGCTTGTGAAATTGGAGAAATGAATTTTAAAGTTTATTTCATTTTGATTTATTTAAATTCAAATATAGTCACATGTCACTAGTGGCTATTGTATTGGACAGCATAACGTAGATTATTTTGGGCACAATTATATATTATTTTGACTTCTGAAAGTCAGTATTAAGCCTTAAAGCCCACAAATGTGGTATATCTCCCTATTGAGTCCAAACATTTGAGATTGCAGCATACATAAAAGATCTTATGGTATATATTTTGTTAAATTTTTCTTGGAGTATTTAATGATTTTTGGATGTTATTGAAAGTGATATTTTTTCTTTAATCTTTTAATTGTTCATTGCTAGTATGCAGAAATAATGATTTTTATATATTGACTTTGTATCCTGTGCATTGCTTAGCTTCACTTATTTTATTCTAGTAATTTTTTGTATGTTCTTTGGGATTTTCTGCATAGACAGTCGTGTAAACTGTCAGTAAAGAGTTTTATTTTTTCTTTTCAGTCTATATGTGTTGAGTAGATATGTAGGAATAGATTGCTGAGTTATATAGTAACGAGATATTTTAACTTTTAAAGAAACTGCCACGCTGTTTTTCCAAAGTGGTAATTTTATATTACCACCAACATATGAAGGTTCCAGTTTCTCTATATTCTCACCAACACTTGGTATTTTTTTAATTATAGACTTTTTGAGTTGGTGTGTTGTGAAACCTCATTGTGATTTTTAAAAATTTGTATCTCTCAAATGACTAATGATATTTAGCACCATTTCTTGTCATTAGCCATTTGTAGATCTTTTTTGGTCAAGTGTTGTCTATTCGTATATTTTACCATTTTAAACATTGGGTTGTCTGTCTTATTTATCGAGTTGTGGACAGTTGAGGAATGGGCTTTACCAGATACCAGATATGCTGGTGTCTTGATTTGGGACCTCCAGGGCTCCAAAATGTGAGGAGTAAATTTCTGTTATTTATAAATTACCCAGTATCAGGCATTTTGATGGACTAAGAGTTCATTTTATAATTCTATAGAAATGTGTTTTTCAAGAAGGTAATTTTATCAGTGAAACAATGAGGTATACTTCATGAGCCTTTTTTAGTTAGTTTCTAAAACCATGTTGGGATACTGCCTTGATTCTTGGTTTTTAGTTTTCTTATCCCAAAACGAAAAAACCATTTAACGTATTTGTATTTCTGTTCGGAACCTTCTGGATGTATACTAGTCTTCCCTGCCCCATTAGTGGGAGATACATTTCAAGACCTCCCAGTGGATGCCTGAAACTGTGGATAGAGCTGAACCCTAGATAAACTCTGTTTTTTCTTGTGCATACATTCCTGTGATAAAAGTTTAATTATACATTAAGTACAGTTAAGAGATTAACAAAAATAACCTCACTACTCTTGCATTTTGGGTCATGATTAAGGCAAATAAGGGTGACTTAAACACAAGACTGATACCACCACAGTCAAACTGAAATGGCTATTGACAGGCAGATGGTGTCTACAACATGGATATCTTGAACAAAGGGGTAATTCATATCCCTTGTGGGACAGAGTGGAACAGTGAGGGATTTTATCACGCTGTTCAGAACAGCATGCAGTTCACAACTTAAGAATTGTTTATTTCTGGAATTTTCCATTTAATGTTTTTGGACCATGGTTAACTTCAGAAAGCAAAGTCTCAGATAAAAGGAGATTACTGTATTACAAATCTGTGAGAAGTTTTCATTGTATTACTTTGTAGTGAAAAGCAATAGATATTCTCTCAGCCTAGGCCTGCTCAGGTCTTTTTCTTGAAGAACAAGTAATCAAGCCACAGACTAATTTAAAGTTACAAAAAATAGTAGAAATTTATTTCTCACAGTTCTGGAGGCTGGGAAGTCCAAGATCGGGATACCGGCAGATTGTCTGGTGAGGGCTGCTCTCTACTTCCAGCTTTGTTGCTGTGTCCCCACATGGCAGAACGTGGAAGGGCAGAAAGGCCTTGCTAGTTCCCTCCAAGCCCCTCTCTTTATTTTAATTTTTTTGTAGAGATAGCATCTCCCTATGTTGCCCAGGCTGCTCTTGAAATCACGGCCTCAAGTGATCCTCCCACCTCGGCCTTTGCAAAGTGCTGGGATTACAGTGCGCCCGGTCCCCCTTTTAGAAGGCTCTGATCCCATCTATAGGGCACAGCCAGAATGGCCTAATCACCTCTTAAAGGCCCTACCACTTAATGCTGTCACCTCAAATGCTGTTGCCTTGGGATTTTCAACATGAATTATGGAGGGGACACAAACATTCACATCATAGTAGGAATATACATTTTCCAATTCATACGTATTTTTTGCCTGCAAAAGAAAAATTTTTCTTGCTTAAAAAGTAAAATTGACCTCCCTAAACTGGTGGTTAGATGGGGAAAAAGTTAATAGGGATTTCGTTGGTGCTTTACTGCGAAGCTTCTTAAATGAGAACTCTACGAGGGAGAAAGTGAGTGACTTGGAGTGTTGGTGGATTAACATATAAGCTCTGGTGCAAGATTATTCACATCAGAGAATTGGCTGTGCCTTTTTGGAAGATCTCTCTTTTATTTTGTATTTTACAGTTATGTGGAGATTCATGTAACAGATGAAGCACCTGCTTCATGCAGACATTAACTTAACACAGTATTTTTCCAGCATAGTTGATGCACAGAAGTGCTAATATGGATAATAAGGACAGTGTTTTACTAAGCATGTTGCAATCTTTTAAACATACATTATCTTGGAGCTTGCCTGAAATGGATTTTGAGTGTTTTCAAGTCTTTTCTGGTGATGATGGGTACTGCTGAGTTAACCACAGTCTTTTAGTTAGGCTACAGTTAGTTAGCAAAGAGCTACATGTGACCATGTAGGTAGTCTGATTTTGTCCTCTTACCAAGCACTGCCTAATAAACTGAATGGATTGTCCAAGCTGATTTGGATGTTTTCCCTCAGTTACAAACCAGGAAGCATGTTTTGCAGGCTGTTGAAATGTGGATAACAGGTGACTGGACTTGATTTCCTTCTTTAATTCTTTCCCAAGCATGACAGGTTTTGCCCTCATTAGCTGCATTTTCACTGTATGGTTTAATTACGTTTTCCTTACAAGATTCAGCACTAATGATGCTTTTTACTTTTCTGTTTTTGAAGCATATTCTCTGACACTTTTGTTTATTAGTGTCTTTGGGAGTGGGGAGGGAGGGCATTTGGGGAAGGAATGCTGATATGACTGGGAGACTTGTGCTACTACCTCAGCTCTAGGCTGCTCTACTTCATGTGGGCATAATGTGTATAAAAAGGTAAACCTCCTGACAAATAATGGAATCTCATTTGGTGCAATATAAATGTAGTATCTCTTGTCTCTTATTCTCATCATTAGTATAGCTGCAAAAGAGGATTGATTGGAACCCTTCTGAATCTTTCGAGACTGATAAGAATAAACCAACTTCACTATTGACCTCCCTGCAGATCGTGGCTGTTAGTACATCTAAAGTGCATCTGTAGTTCTTGTCACCGATGAAATGGCTTCATGGGATATGGGGGATCCTTTTTTTTTTTAAAAAAAAACAAAAACATTGATTTCCATAGATAAACATTGAGATGGCTTCTTATAACCGATTTATGAATTGGCTGACCCATCCTTAATCTTTGCTATTTGTTGGTTTAGAACTTGTTATCTGGGCTAAAGTTGATTTCTCATTCTCTTTATATGTATGTAAAATGTCCTTAGGTTTGTGTTCTGAGATGTCTATATGGTTTATAATACACTTTAAAATTTCTGAATAGCTTAGAGTAAAAGATAAGTAATTATCTGATAAGGCTTAACAATTAAATTAATTGCACATTTTTATAGATTGTGGAAAATAGCATACCTTACTGCTTTTGTAATCACAGTGAAAGTTCCTTACTGTTTACTAGCTTTCAGATAAGAGCACAAACCTCAGGTAGAGTTCTGTGTGTTCAGTATTTGGGTAACTGCAAAGAGTTCTTATACCCATCAGCCTTTCTTAACCAGCTCTGAGAGAATTAAGCCCTCCTGCTCTAAGACTTCCATTGTAGACAGTTACTTTTTCTCGTATGCATTCAGAATGGTACTGGTTATAATAGATACTTGGAAGAATTGAGAAAATAATCACTGTCATCATTTTTTGGGTGTTCCGTGGTTCAGACTGAGAAGGGCCATAGACCTAGAGAGTACACTGTGATATAATTATTATTTCTCATTCAGATTTACAAATGCAAAACAAAACTGGCTGCAGAGTTGTTTAGTACTTTGAGACATCACCTGGCATATGCTTTTGGCTTTTCAATAACCCAAATACTTAGTGAACTTCCTGTAGTTCTTTCTTTCACGGGCAGTAATGTGGTTTGGCTGCTCAAATTATTTGGAATTCCTGTACTTTTTATTTGTCTCTCACCTTACATAGGTTTTCTTCTCTGTTGGGGATGTTCCCTTTGTTCACCTAGTTCACTGAACTTGAAGAGTCACTTCCTTTGTGAAGCCCTTAGTCATCTGCCAGCACAAGGTTGGTATTCCCCCTTTTGTGCTGCAGTACCTGCACTTAAAATCATTACCTATCACATTTAAAAATAATATTTTACAGAATTGCCTCACCATTCCTATTTCTATCCATCCCTGGAAGGCAGGGACTGTTAGATTTGTTAACGCATAATGTGTGTTGGTTGAATGTTGAATGAGTGGTTGGTACACGTTTGCTGTATAAAGTAGGCATTTTACAGTAAAGTTTTGCAGTATTAACAATGGCAGTGGCCGGGCGCGGCGGCTCATGCATGTAATCCCAGCACTTTGGAAGGCTGAGGCAGGCGGATCACCTGAGGTCCAGAGTTCAAGACCAGCCTGGCCTACATGTTGGTGAAACCCCATCTCTACTAAAATTACAAAAAAATTAGTCGGGTATGGTGGCAGGTTCCTGTAGTCCCAGCAACTCAGGAGGCTGAGGCAGGAGAATCGCTTAAACCTGGGAGGCGGAGGTTGCAGTGAGCCAAGATCGTGCCACTGCATTCCAGCCTGGGTGACAGGGCGAGACTCCGTCTCAAAAAACAAACCCCCAAAACCCAGAATGAAACATTCAGAGGGCACCAAACAGCAGAACGTTGGCCTTTGTGGAGATAGAAATACCATCATGGCTTCATTAAAATACCACGCTCAACCCAGCTGAATCCGTAACCATAGCCTGACTGGGCATAAGAACATTAAAGCACATTCTGAGTGATGTAAAACCATAATACTTCAAATGCAGGTATGTAATTAATTGCAGTGGATGAGCCGGCGTAGTATTTGATAGATTAGATAGATAGATAGATAGATAGATAGATAGATAGATAGATAGATAGATAGATAGGGCTTCAAAGGAGGTATGTACCCAGAAGACCTAGATGAGATTGCCTGCATTGTCACCACCTGATATGTTGAAAGGTCACCACCATCTCTGGGCTTCTCATACCATTTTCTCATTTGTAAAATTGTTGTTTTGGGAGAGTTTCTTGAATATTTGAGCAAGTGTGTTGAAAGTGAGATGGCAACAAAATAGATGCGTGAACTGCAGTGAACAAATTCTAAGTGGATTGTTGAGAGGTTTCTATCACTTCTCTTTTCAGTCAGAGAGACTAATATATAAAGTCTGCCATATAGTGGATGTTCAGTAAATGTTTGTCGAGCCAATGAAAGAAGTGAAATTCCAAGATAGAATTAACAAGAATGACACTCCAGGTTGAATTGGGGCCCAGAAAGAGTAGTCTAGGCAAAAGGGGCCTCTGGAGAATGTCTGGAAGTACCAGTGCTACATGGGAATGGATTGTGAAGTTAATTAAAACCTTAGATCTGGCCTGTAGTGCATTGTGGTAACCCAAGCTGATACTTCCAAGGTAGCCCTACTTTGATCTGATGCAGGAGGTGGGATACTTACCATTTATTGAATGACCGTTGTATGTTAGACCAAGTACAAAGCACCTTATAGATGATTTTTATCTTGACAGCAGCTGAAGACACCTGTTTTTACCCCCATTTAAAAGATGAGGATAGAAATAAGCCATCCAGAAAATACATAGAAGATAGTATGATACAGTAACTTAAGTTGCAGATGAAGTAGTTACATGGAAGAGAGAGGGGAAGAAGAAAGCAGGAGGGATAGTAGTTGTGGTGCTGCAAGGGTTGCCCTTCACACTGGATCTCTCAGACTTTGCCTTTACAGATTTGGTGGGGAACAAAGATGAAGCAAGTTTTCCTTCTTTTGGAAACAGTTACTTGTTTTTGTTTTAATTATTTACTGAAGGATTTAGTGCAGACTTTTACGTTTGTTCTGTTACATTGAACATTGGTCATACTGTGAGGAAGGGTCACACTTGATAATGCTTATTACATATTTTTAAAAGATCAACTGATGAATGAGTAGTAGCAGTGTATTGTGAAAGCTCTGAATTTGCAGAGGAAAATAACAGTTGAATTTTCTTGAAAGTAAAGCTAAGAACTGTGTGTAGTAATTTAACTTCCCACGTCAGTAATTTAACCATATTAACCACCCAAAGAAGTAATGAAAATAGAACTTTTATTCAAATATTTGGCTGTACACATTATATCGTTTTACATTTCAAAGCTACCTTTATGGAATGGACAACATTTTTTTCTCTCACACTTCTTTACCTTCTGTAGAGCAGATAGAGCGAGTCACTTGTTTTTAATTCCTACCTGCAAACCTTCTTCGTAATTACATTTATTTCTGAAATGCCTTAGAGCATCTTGTCAGCTTCCTCCCCTCGGCCCCAGAGATTTAAATCAGGTAGATTCATATGATATCAAGAAGTGTTTAGTTTCTTCTATAGAAAGTCATGATTTATTACAACATACTGCTATAACTGCTTTGCCAGTTCATCCACTGCGAATCCACTGACTGTACTCTCTAGTGTACATCTTAGTACATTTTGTGTTGCCATAACAATACCTGAGACTGGATATTTATAAAGAAAATAATTTTATTTGGCTCATGATTCTGAGGTTGGAGAGTCCAACATCAGGCAGCCCCTTTGGTTGAGGGTCTTGTGCTCCTTCGGTTCATGGCAGAAAACGGAAGGAAGCCAGCATGTGCAAGGAGAAGGAACAACCCACTCTTGGAGTAATAAATCCAGTCCTGTGAGAGCAAGAACTCACTGCCACAAGATGACATAGTCTTATTTATTAGGTATCCCCTCCCATGACCCAAACACCTTTGACTAGGCCCCACCCACTAACACCGCCACATTGAAAATCAGATTTCAACATGAGTTTTGGTGGAGACAGACCACTTCCAAACTATAGGCGCGTGCATCAAATATTTTTGCTTTGTGTGCTCTGAATATTTTGTGGTGTTCATAGGTTTAGCTCATAATCTCCAAAAGGGAAATTGTAATAACTTCTAACTTGTAATTGAACTGAAACCAGTATAAACAGGCTTACTACTTTTAAAAAAAGTTTTGGGAAGAAGTGGTAGTTTAGTTTTTTAATCTGTATCAATTGGATGAAATAAAGTGAAGGAAATGGTTTAGAAGTGTGAAATTGCTGAGTTTATAGAAATAACATATGTACTGCATGAAAAGGAATGTATTTGAAAAAGATGCCTGATGTATGATAAAGCAATTCAGCAGTATTTCAGTCAGCACAGGATTGATTTATAAGTTAATACTTTAATATAAAGACATACCATTGCTTTAATGGGGATGGTGGAGCAGAACACATTTCTAAGAATTCACCTATTGTTAAAACAGAGATTTCTATTGGAAGACATATGTAAGTCATCCTTTTTTTTTTTTCAAAGTGTAACTGTGTTTGGGAAGGAAATAAAAATATGAATAAAATGTGTTTTAAATTATGTCATCAAAAGGTGGGATGTAATGTTCTTCACAGATTTAAAGAAACATTTCATGTATATTGGAACTTAGAAGTTTTGGAAACTGAAGGCATTTGCTAAGCATTGTTTTTCTTTTCATTCATTTAAGGCTCCGTATGGCATCTGTATCAGGCTGACAAAATCACATGTGTTACAGAGTGCAATCATGAGGCCAGGTGTGCAGCCGTTAGCTAACAGGTGGGATGAGCGTTAAGAAACCCAGTAACCTGTTCTCACGTCTGTCTCTGTGTACTGTGGTCAGTGAAGACTGTACAAGTGTAGCTGTGGAAAGTTTGTGGACAGTAGGTGGGATAGGTATTGAAAGATATTTCTGGCATTGATGGGAGACTGTTTTAGTGAAAAGCAACTTCAAACAATAGTGCCAGGATGGTGTAATTTACATTTGGCCCAGATTCACCTTAGTTCTTTGAGAGAACTAATTTTTCTCATTATGGCAATTGTAATTGGCCCTCAGAATGGATCTGTTTTTAAAATAGAGAAGTGAACGTTACATTGCGTTTTTTACTTTTGAGATAAATTTTGGTAAACAAGTCTTGGTTTTTTTCATGTGTAAAACTGCCTGCTTAATGGTTGAAGTCTCCTTATGCTTTAATGTGAACATTTCTTATTAAAGATGTGCGACAGCCTGATGCTAAAAACAGATGCACAGATAAGTCCAAGTAACCAGTGAAATCTAAAACTATTCATAAAGGGAGTTTAGTTTTGAATTATTATATACATTAACCTGTGTATATAACCAGTATTGGGGGCAGAGTCCTATTGGTACAGATAACTAACACTGGCTATCAATTTTCTTATATAACAGAGCACAGGCTTTTCAGCCAAGGTGTCTCTACTTGTATTTAGGCAATTGTAATAGCTTAAGAGTTGACCTATATTTGACTTGCATTTGAATTCTTCTAACTGTAATATGCCAGGAACTTTAGGAGTAGTTTTGAGTGCAGCTCCTCTCTTCCAGTCTCTTGGAACCCTGCGCCTGTCCTTATCTATCAGATTCTCAAAAACTACCTGGGACACAAGCAAACCTGGGTTCTGTAGTTTCCCTTTCCTTTTTTCCTTTCTTGAGAACAGGGGAGAAACTTCTTTGTTGGACAGAAATCACTCATCTCATTTTTTTCTGCCACTTTATGGATTTTACACCATCTCCTACAGAATAGAGTTTTGATTAGAGTATTCAAGACCAAATTGCTTACTTTCAGGGTAGCTTTATTATTCCAGCCCAATACTGCACTCCCTACTGAATTTTTGATACAAACTTGCTAGTTTGAAAGGGTATGAAAACAGTGTGGTTCCTGAGATTTAGCTACTCAGATGGGGAGTAGGAGGAGACTGCAGGAGTTGGGTTAAATCTAGGAGGAATGAGGTGGGGGAATGTCTAGTGTTTTGAGGAAGGGCTGTGAGAAACAAAATTCTATTTTCTGAGAAGCTTGTTAAGAGAGTTGTACCTGAGGCAAGTAGTTCTCTACTGGGATTTCACCTTTCTAGAATCTCCTAGGGGGAGCTATTTAAAATACCTTTGTTTAGGTGGGCCTATCTCCTACCCATTAAATCAGTGTCTGTTAAGGAAACAACATTTCACCTATTTAAACTTAGGAGTTTTAGAGGTTGAAGCCATTTACTAAGCAGACTTTGATTTTCTTTTAATTAATTCATTCAAAGACTTCATCTGACACTTGTGTCAGGGTGACAAATCTCCATTTGTGACATAGTTTAGGCTGGACCAGAACCTCATTGTTCTTTTAAAGGCTCCCCAACTGATCTAATGTGCAGTCAGATTTTTGAGCCACTGATCTCTAGGACAAGCATGGTTGAGAATCAATGATGTGATCTGGTGTCTTTGTCTCCCAGGTTGCTTATTTTTTAGTAGTGTGTTTGTATTTTGTTTAATCTTCAAGTGAATTTTAAGTTTCCAATTAGATAGTACAATAGTATGGTATAAGGGTTCATAGTAGCTGAGTACATACATGATCTGTAAGTAACAGTGCTGATCTGGCTCCTTGCCTTCAGTTCCTGCCTTGTCTTGTCAGCCCAGTCTTGCCAGCCCAGTCTCTTCAGCTTAGCCACCCTAGTCTTCTTTTAGTGTTAACTAACGTATGATTTTTCTTCCTACCACAGGGTCATTTTCCATGTTTTTCCTGACTGAGACCACCCATCCTTGGCCACCCCGTACTCCACCCCTGGCCCAGACATGGCCACATTTTTTGAAAAAGTCCTTGATGTTCCTGTCTTTTGGAACACTTCCTTCATTTGCAATTTTCTGTCTGTGTGTGATTATTTGCTTGTTTGGCTCCCTTATTAGACCAAGCTTTTTGAATCTGCCTATTCTTATCCATCTTTGTATTTCTAGCATCTCCTCAGTGCCTGAGATATAGCAGACGTTGAATGAATGCATAAATGAAAAGTACAAGGTAACTAGACAGAAATTCAATTAGTTGTATGTAGAACCGAATAGGAGAGCAATGCAGTAATGTAAAGGCTTCTGGGGCTGGAGAAATTATAATGGACAGGAATAGTCAGGGAAGGCTGTAAATCGGAGGTAGAAATAAGGAAGAGGGTAATGGTTGTCAGATTTGGGGGTGAGAAATAGTGGGAAAATGGGTAAAGTAACCAGACCTATTTGTTTAGGGTATAGGGATCTTGCTTGGGAAAGGCAAACATTAAATTGGTATCAGATTGAGGGGTTTAGGCTTTAGTGGAAAGACATTGAGGGTCTTAGAGGAGGGATTAAAGCAGTATTGTTAAAAGATGAATTTAACTTTAGGGTAGAGGCTAAAGTGGGAACGGTAAGGAAGGAACCGGAAATACTATGTGTGAGAAATGAGTAGGATATAGGTTTTATTTTGGCTTCCTGGAGTGTAGTTTTGAGGAATCTGGAGCCCCATTTTCTGCTGTGTTTCCTGTGGGTTTAGGACGGAGAGCATTTATTTATGCTTGGGTGTTTGTCATCTCTGGGCTTTTGAGAAATGACTAAGGATGAATGGTAAAGTCAGTGTGGGAAACCTTGTGGAGGAGAAATAGCCAGTGTTTATAAAGGGTGGTTATTTTTTAGAGGAATTGTTATCAGATGATAGTTAATGCTTGTTGTAGCAAAATTTAAGTAGTTTGGATTTCTTTGGGTTGATCTTTTTTTTTTTTTTTTAAATTAGGATAATCCAAACCTTTTTGAAGTTCTAAATTGGCAGGCAGACTACTTGTTCATTCTTTTGATTGTTTCTTAATAGCAGATGAATCCCAGGACAGATTTTTAATATTTTAGAAATATATTTTCATGTATTTATGAACATTAAATCCAAGATATTTATATGAATTTTATAAGGAAGACAGTGTAACAAGAGTTTTTTAAAAAAGCAAGACTACTGTACCCAGAAGTTAGCAGACACTAAATAGCAGTAAAACTTTCGGCAAATCACTTAGTATTTGCATTTCATCTGTAAAATACAGTAGTCCCCCATATCTGCGATTTCACTTACCAGTTTGTTACCCACTGTCAACTTCTGTTGGAAAATAGGTGAGTACAGTAAGATATTTTGAGGTAGGAAGAGAGAGCAACATATACCATGTTCACATAATTTTTAATACAGTACATTATAATTGTTCTGTTTTAATATTGTTAGTCTCACTGTGCCTGATTTATAAATTAAAGTTTATCATAAGTATGTAAGTGTAGGAAAAAGCATAGTATGTAGGGTTCAGTACTGTCTGAAGTTTCAGGCATCCACTGGGGGACTTGGAACATATCCTCCGCAGATAAAATGGACTACTGGTAGAAGAAATTGGACTAAATATATTCTAAGTGGCAAGGGACAACAGAGTATGGTTGCCCACTATTTATTGTCTGGACTTACCCCACAGCTTAAAAGAAAACAGATCCTAATACAAGGAAAAATGGTAATCATGATTGGTGCTTTTTAATTTTTTCTGTAATTGTTCCTGTTTTTAATTGTCCTGGGAGTAAGATGCATGGGGATTGATTATCAGTGTTCTTTGCTAATGACTAGCCTTGCAGGAAGCCTAAGCCTATTTAGTGGCTAAGCTCATCCGAATGCATTGTCAAAGCCAGAATATCCATGGCAGTATCTTGAAGGCTTTTCTGTGATCCTGGTGGGCACCTGGTCGGAAAATTTTCCATGCAAAAGTTACCTTAAATGACCTGTGATGTACAACTTTGGGGAGTCAGTTTAGTATTGGTACATGTGCTGCAGTAGGCCCTCCAGATACCTAATGGCTTTGCCTTCCACTGTCTCTACTATTTACCCCACAGTGGGGTAGGATGGCCTGACCTGATTTTAAGTTCCTTAATTTTTGCCATACTTCAGCGCCTATCTCTATACCTGGTTTCTAATATCTAGACCCCTTAGAAAATGCTTCCTCTACTGCTTTCTATCCAGCTTCTTCCCAAAAGTGGCAAAAACAAAAACAAAAACTTGCATTTAAGGAAGATTAGAGGCAGTTTAGTCCCTTTTCCCCCAGGCTGTCTTTCCTGAAGGATCAAATGGAGCTAATCAGAGGCTGCTAAACCCAGAAGAGTGTCAAACATGCAGGGACCCTCTCTTGTCTTAACCCTAAGAAACTTACTTGCTTTGCTGGCTTCTCTTGTGTCCCCATCGTTAATTCATCCCTGTCTTCTGTCCTTTTTCATCAGAGCTACCTGGAGTTCACCCAACCATAGCAAACATGTTGTATATTGTATATTTGTTCTTTTTGCTAGTCCCAATTTTCTACTAATAAGCACATTTAAAATATTTGTTTCCACTCTTTACTTTGAAACATCTAGGTGTTTTCTATCCCTGTCTTAAACCTACATTAAAATAATATATAGAATAGGTTTTTTGGAAGGGAGTTGATTAGCCATGGAACAGTGCTAAATTTACTAAAAACTACATTTTAAAAAATAAGATTTAATTCTTAAAACATTGACTTCTCCTAAGGTACTTAATATTTTTCAGTTTTTAAAGAATTTTACTTTAGTATATACCCTATGTAAAGTACATGCACAACTTTAGACTAAATATGTCTGAAATTTTGAAGACTTTAAACAATTTATCAGTGCTTATGGTAGTTAGATTCAAGCTGGATCCTTACCTGTTATCGGATGTGAAATATAGGATAATGCTCTCAGCCACCAAGTATAGCCAAGCAAATTCAAGACTGTATAATTTCACAATGAGCACCCAGCTCTCCATTTGTGGCAGATGTAACTTGATCCTGTTATTTTTCCTATGGGGATATTCAGGATCATAGATTGGCCCACTAGACTGATTCCAAGTGCTTTCAGTGATATTTTCACTTGAGAAAAGGACATTTAATGGGAAGTTTTTATTGGGGAAAAAAGAATTCTACTGAGAAGATTAATGGGTCTGTAATTTTAGAGACAGAGACAAAACACTGTTTTAAGACAAATTAAACAGGGGGACTGGCATTCCCTTCAGAAAACATTTCACCGGGTTCTTGGAAAGAAGAATTTTCCTAATATGAGAACCTAAGCAGTGGCGCATTTTCCAGACCAAAATTTCTTCTTGTCATTCAAAGGTTTCAGATATAATAAATTATAGCCCCGTCATGAAGAGGCTGAATGCCAGAGAAAACAAATGACGGAGCAAGGATCGCACAGCTAGTTACTATGCATGAGGGCCAGACGTTGGTCACTTCACCACCTTACTGTTATGAGGGCTAATTTAATCAGATTAACTTCATCCCAAGCATCTATTGGTTCAAATAAATTGAGTTTACAGAGCTGTGTGCTTTTTCTTTTTTTAAAAAAAAATATGTTATGAAGCCTGTAACCAAAGAATGTGATAATATCAGTAGTCAAAGGTAAATTGTATACTTGTTTGCTTACATGGGTCACCAGTATGTCAGCCTTGCTACTCAGACCCCTTACTTGCTTAATGATGGATATTTGCTAGGAACATTACCACCGCCACCCCTGTCTTAGTCCGTTCAGGTTGCTCTAACGAAATATCATGGACTGGATAGTTTATAAGCAACAGGAATTTATTTCTCACAATTCTGAAGGCTGTGAAGCCCAAGATCAAGGTGCTGGCAGATTGAGTCAGTACGTGGTTCATCACAACCTTTTGGCTGTTCTTACATGCTGTAAGGGGAGAGGGGCCTCTCTCTATGAGAGCACTAATCCCATTCATGAGAGCTGTGACTTAACTACCTTCCACAGGCCCTACCACCTAGTATCATCACCTTGGGGATTAGGATTTCAACGTATGAGTTGTGGGGGCGAGGAGGACACAAACATTCGTATCACAGTAAGTCCATTTTCCTCAGTATCCTAACTGAAACAAATGTGCATTTTTCCAGTTTGACAGGATTGTATGTCTTTATTCTTTAGGGCTGTGTGGTTGAGTGGATACCAAATATTGTTAACTTGAGAATAGCAAACCTTACTCTCATGAAAAAACAAGGTTTGCTATTCCAGGTAGCTCTTGTCATCTACACTCTAGTTGGCCTACTTACCCTCTGTATTTTTTGGGTCTGGGAGCTCAGGATGGTTTTTTATAGTTTTAAATGATCGTGTATGTGTCTACATAATATTCTTGATTTTGTTTCTTGGCCTAAAAGAGTTATTATCAGACCCTTTACAGAAAAAAATTGCTGATCCCTGGTCCAAAGGAATACAATACATGGCCAGGAACAGCGCCTCATGCTTGTAATCCCAGCACTTTGGGAGGCCCAGGTGGGTGGATCACCTGAGGCCAGGAATGTTTGAGGGTGTGGAAAGTGCATGTCTGTCTATTCATTGTCTGTTGCTGTGTAACACATTACTCTGAAATTAGCCACTTAAATATTATCTCACACAGATTTTTGAGAGTCAGGAATCTGGGAGTGGCTTAGCTGGATGATTCTGGCTCAGAGTTCCTAATGAAGCTATAACAAAATGTTGACTGGGGCTGCAGTCATCTGAAGGCTTGACTGGGGCTGGAGGATCTGCTTTTCAAGATGACTCACTTACATGACTGCTGAAGACCTCTGTTCCTTGCTGGTTTTTGGCAGGCAGGTCTTAATTGTTGACCATACGAACCTCTCCATAAGACTTTATGAGTGTCCTCATGATGTGACTGCTGGCCTCCACCAGTGACCGGAGGGAGAGCAAGGTGGAAGCCAGGATTTCTTTTATATTCTAACTCAGAAGTCACTTATCTCATATTCTGTTAACTGTGATTCTCTAAGTCTAGCCCCACAGTCAAGGAAGGAGAAGAGAATTAGGCTGCCTATTTTCTTCTTTTAAGGGAGGAGTATCAAAAAATTTATGGACAAATTTTAGAACCACTGCAATCTATTTCAGTGGTAGTGGTGGCAGTGGCAATGGTAGTGGGCTGTAGTATATATGCATTGGAAGGCATTGATGGATTGTATTTCTTTTAGGGATATGGTTGGGTTACATATAGTAGGTCTTGGTGACCTGCCTAGTCAAGCAGCAGAAGGGAGGCACATGAGCATGTATATTTTGGGTGAAATTAGGCGTGCTTATTTGGATGGTGTGTGTATTTTTTGTTGGTATCTTGGTGTGTGTATGTGTTTGAAGGCACGTACATTTGAGGGGTGTGTGCACTTGTGTGGGGATAGATTGCTTGAGGGGCATGGGCAGGTTTGTGTGTGTGTGCATGTGCGCACATGTACCTCTCTGAAGGGCGAGTGTATGCTGGTGTGTCTGAGGTGAGGTTGGAGTAGGGTAACACTGGGATGCTGTGTTATCTGGAAGGAAAGTTGATTGGTGGGAAAGAATAGACTCCCCACTGTCATCAGGTGGGTTAGGATTTCATTTGGAGGCGCCTAGGAGAGGCCGTATCTCTACTTTTGGGGGCTGCTTTTGTCCTGAACTGGGATTATTTCATTACAAATACACATATGTATGTACATACATACACATGCGAATTTTATATGGATGACTTTGCTGCACAAGCTTGTGGAATGCATCTCACCCAAGCCACCCCATTGTGGTTACCTCCGTCAGCTCGAGGGTTTGCTTGAGGTATCTCTGGACTCTTAATTTTCATGGTTCCAAATTGGCCCAATGGATTTATCTGTGAAGGAGATTGATTCATATACAAAGACTTATTCCCTCCTATTGGAATATACCCCAGAGCATCTCTATTCTGAGAAGACCTTAAAGTGTGAATTTTAAAATCAGGCTGTTGGTCAAGTGTCATCAGCGGAAAGAAACACAGTGGTGATTGATCCTGCAATACCAGGTGTTGACATTCTTACTTACTCTTTGAGATACTATTTTCCAGAGGCTTGGGTTTTAAAAGAAAGAGTGAAAACTGTATTTCTTGATCATGAGGTACTTAAGATTTAGTTACGAAATTAAATACCCCAAAACTCAATTTAAGAATATATAAGCAAGTAAAAACAGAATATAAACTCTGTCAATTCTTCTGCAATAAAAAGCAATGATGGGGCTGGGGTGGAGAGGGAAGTTTCTTGGGTGTAGATATTAAATTGCTCCATGATTGTGTCACTGTGTAGATGAAAATATCTGTAGAAAAGAGGTAGACGGCATTTGTGTGTGGTCATTTTCAGTCAATTTAGCTATGTTTTCGAATAGTCGTCAAGGCGTAATCCAATGTAAATGCTATGTTTTTTAGTTCTCATAGTTGATAACTTGAGAAAAATTAAAAATCAGACATATTAAATGTACTACCTGAGATTCTGTAGGTCCCACATGGAATCTTAGCCAGTCATCCCTATTGTTTTTTGTAAACGGGGATCTGCTCTACCAGACGTTCATTATTTGAGATCCACAAGGCCTCTGAAATTGCATGCAGACATTTGTGTGTGTATTTATTTCTGAGTAGGTTGAAGTTTCAACATACAGTCCTTTGTATCCCAGGTTTCACTCCTCGGATTCAGCCAACCACTTGTTGAAAATGTATTCAAGAGAATAAAACCAATAAAAATAACAATACAACAATTAAAAATAATAGTTTGATAATTTCCATAGCGTTTACATTGTATTAAGCATTATTAGTAATCTAGAGATTAAAAAGCATATAGGAGGATGTGCATGGGTTAAATGCAAATATGCCATTTTATGTAAAGGACTTGAGCACCCACAGATTTTGGTATCCATGGGGGTCCTGGAACCAGTCTGCACAAGAAAGATTTTGGTTGGCAGCGCCACTGTCCAGGCTAGTCATTGCAGCTGTTGGTCTGAGTGTGGATAGCTACTCAGAACTAAAAAATTTAGAGGGGGAAATCACCATATGCAGTACCCTCCCCCACAATCAAACACTTACCACTTCTGTTTTAAACGTGTTCATAGTTAATCTGTGGGACAGTTTGTTCAGTTCTGCCAAAACCTTGTCAGCCGGGGGGTTTGTCATGATCTTAAATATTTCAGAAGGTTAAATAAAGTTAATTGTTATTATGCAAACAGATCAATTAAATTGATAATTATTGAGTATTTTTTTCTGTGCCAAGGCTTATTTTGAATTTTGTGCTTTTGGAAATATTCTTAGTTGAATTTGCTAATTCCTTCAGAGAAGATGGGTCATTTGCTGGATAGGCAACACCTGTTTTATGATTAAGGTTTCGGTGGTTAGTCCTGGTATGTCCTCACTTATATCCCTACCAGTCGCAAATATATTTCCTAACTCTTGTTTGAAAAGGAATGGATTTAGCTCCGGTTGACTGTATTTGTTGTTCCCATGAGATGATACTTCGTATAAGAGACTATTGATGTGTTTGAGTATTCTTGAAATTTTTCTTACTAAATGTTATGTTTGGGTTGTGGAAACATACTGAAATAACATGGTGTTGTGGGTTGCTTATTAAAAATAGTTGAGTATGAAAGGAAGTTGGTGGTTTTTTTGTTTGTTTTTTGTTTTTGAGACAGAATCTTGCTCTGTCACCCAGGCTGGAGTACAGTGGTGCGATCTTGGCTTACTGCAACCTCCGCCTCCCCGGTTCAAGTGATTCTCCTGCCTCACCTCCAGAGTAGCTGGGATTACAGGTGCGCACCACCACGCCCAGCTAATTTTTGTGTTTTTAGTAGAGACGGGATTTACCGTGTTCTCCAGGCTGGTCTCAAACCCCTGACCTCAGGTGATTTGCCCGCCTCAGTCTCCCAAAGTGCTGGGATTACAGGCGTGAGCCACCATACCTGGCCATAGGAGGAAGTTTTAAACGTGCTTTTTATGACTGATAAATTTAATGCAGGAATACCTTATTTAAGAGGGTAAGTCTCTTTAAAGGACACTTGGAGAAGATGCTTTGTTATTGGTCATGGATGGAACTCAAAATTGTGGTCTGCTTCTGAAACAATTATATTCTCAATTCTAGTGTGTTGCTTTAAATGCGTGTGTCTCCCATAATGAGGGCTGGGTGCTGGTGTGGAAGAGACAATAATAGCAGGAACCATGGACAGCTGCTAGAGTAACAGGTGGGACACTGTCATTGCTGTAAACCATCAAAACAGTGGCAGGAGCTGTATTGCGTAGGGCAGCTCTGAATACTTCTTCAGGGAATCTCACCGTAATAGCAACCTAAAGTAATCAAAAGAAGAAAACATTATTTTCCATGTAGTATTAAATGATACAGGGTCTATAGAATACAGTTTTTAAAAACTAGAATCAGTGGTGGTGCTCAATAAATGTAGTGTGGCAATTAAGGCTTTTTTTCTTTTGGAATATTTTTTATGTAGCATCCACATTCTGAGGCATATATTTGTCTGAAACTTGGGGGAAAATATATTCTTCTGATTTCACTAAGACCAAAATTTTTAAAACTTGAATTTGCTTTATTAATACGTATATACAAGTGTGTGAGAAAAACAAAATAGCACTTGTATACTTTTTCTTCCAAGTGTCTATTTTACTGATTCCAACCTTTTTTTCCTCAATCATATTGATGAGAATGTAGGACAGGTATTTTCTTTGTTTTAGCAGTTGGGAAAACAAGCTGAAGGCTGTGGTTCGTTCTTACAAGTCATCTGCAAATTAATAAAAGAACCAGGGCTAAAATTCCATTTTCTTAACATCTGTTACTCTTTTCACTAGAGTTACATGCAGATTAAGAAATGCAAGGGCCGATCACGTGAGTCATCCTGGAGTCCCAGCACCTTGGGAGGCCAAGGCAGGAGGATTGCTTAAAGCCAGGAGTTTGAGACCAGCCTGGGCAACAAAGCAAGATTCTGACTATAAAAAAACAAAACAAAACAAAATTGGACACAGTGGTATGCACCTGTACTCTCAGCTACTCGGGAGACTGAGGGAGGAGGATTGCTTGAGCCCAGCAGTTCAAGGGTACAGTGAGCTGTGATCACATCACTGCACTTCAGTCTGGGTGACAGAGCAAGAGCCTGTCCTAAAAAAAAAAAAAAAAAAGCAAGCAGATGAGCTCTAAATATTACTATGATGTGAAATCTTGTTGTCTGATCTCAAAATCTATTATTCCAGTTCACTGAACCCCTTCAGATTTTGGTTGTCTCATCCAAAGTGCAGCATATCCATCCATCTCTCCTTTCCAGTCTTGTCGTTTGTCTTCTGTGTTTACTTCCAATTCACCGATTCTACAAACCTTTATGCAGTGCATACACTCTTACTCATCTAGGTCAATGGTTCATTTTTAAGAGGTGGTTGATAGTACCTTCTTATAAAGCTGTTTAGCTTAGAGTAAAAAATACTTTATTCTATTACTCTGCGCCAAAATTTGACAAGTAGCTGTCTTTACTTTCGTTCTCTTCTGAGTTCTTGTACCTCAATTAAGACATTCTTTGGGCATGAAACTCAGCGGGCTTCTAGTTTATTTTTAACTTTTAAAAATGGATATAACTGAAACACAAGAATAGAAATAATCTCCCTGTTCATTACCCAGCATCAACAGTTTGTATATTGGCAGGCCTCTTGATCTTCCTAAATACTGTATGGGCTTATTGTTTGTGTTAAGCCATCAGCTTAACAGTGCACTTGTATAAAAGTGCATTCTGGGCAAAAAATTGGCTCCACACCATTAGTCATTGGGGAATTACAAATTAAAATCACATTGGGATGCTACTGTACACCCACTTTAATGGCTCAGATTAAAAAGACTGACAGAACCAAGTGTTGTTGAGGATGTGGAGCAATTGGAATGCTCATCCTTTGCTGGAGGGAATGTAAAGTAGTACAATCCCTTTGAAGAAGAGTGTGGCAGTTCATTATAAAGTTGAATATATACTTGCCATAAAGTTAAACATATACTTGCCATAGGCGTTTTAGCCAAGATAAATGAAAACATATGTCTGCACAAAGACTTGTTAATGAATGTTCATTTCAGCTTTATTTATAATAGTGGCAAGCTGGAAGAAGCCCAAGTATCCATCAACAGGAGCCTGGATAAACAAAACACATAACAACATGGATGATTCTCAGAAATACTGTGCAGTGAAAGTAGCCTTACACATAAAGAAGAATATATACTGTATAATTCCATTTATGTGAAATTCCAGGGAAGACAAATCAAATCCATAGTGACAGAAAACGTCAGTGACTTCCTGGAGCTGGGAATGGGGATTGTCTAGAAGGGGCACCGAAGAGGATTAGGAGTGATGATTATATGGTTGTATACGTATGTCACAACTTCTTAAAACTGTATACTTTATTGTATGTAGATTGTACCTCATTAAAATTTACCCTAGGCAAACCTTGGCCATGTCAGTAAACTGCAGCACCTATTCTTCTTCACCTTTTTTGTTTTTATTTTTGTTTGAATGGCAGGTAATCATTCACCTGTAAACAAGCAGGGTGTAATTTTGGAGGTACCTCTAGTCTTTAGTTCTATTCCAGCTGTAGGGAGGGCTGGATAGGGTCAGAAGTAATGGGATTCTTTGCTGCTTTCTTCTACTACAGGCTGTTTGGGTCTTCTTTGGAAGATGAAGCTTTGGCTCTTACATCCTTATTCCTGGGCAGGATAGCTCCAGTTTCTTTCAGAGACTGAAATATTTTCCCTCTCCCTTCCCCACAATCCCAGAAAAACATGTTTAATGTTTTAGAGAACACTTCGTCTAAACTAATGAATCTATCATTATTTCTCCTGATATTTCTACTTTTGGCCACAAATTGTTTGATGCTTAAGTATGTCTTTAGAACACAGCAGTTTCCCACTAGCAGAGGTATTCGATTAGTGATATAAATTAGTTAAAACTCTGAGAAAATATATTCATAATGATATTCAGAGATCCCACACCTAACTTTTGGTGTTGGTTGTGCTGTCTGGAATATAAGGCTGATTGGGATGGGGTATAATGATACTTCACGTGACTTACTGATTAGAATATTGTAATCCTTCTTTAGGTGGCCTGTAATGGTTTTCTTTGAGTACAGTGCTTAGGAATGTGAAAAAGTCCAAGAAACATTTGTTCCTAAAAGTCTTCTAGACTTTTAAGGGTTCAAAAAAGGATGGGGGCTTGTCGAAAGGAAATAGGGACTGGGTGCAGTGACTTACACCTGTTATCCCAGCACTTTGCGAGGCTGAGGTGGGCAGATCACTTGCATCCAGGAGTTCAAAACCAGCCTGGGCAACACAGACGCCCCCGTCCCTACAATTAATAAGCCAGGCATGGTGTGATGTGCCTGTATGTAATCCCAGCTACTCAGAAGGCTGAGGTAGCAGGTTCACTTGAGCCTAAACATTTGAGGCTGCAGTGAGTTTTGATCACTTCACTGCATTTCAGCCTGCTCAATAGAATGAGACCCCGTCTCTTTTTGTAAAAGAAGAGAAAATAGGAGACAGCCCGAAGGAGGAGCTCCTGATGGCCAAAGCTGGAACAATTTGAGCAAAAAATGCTCAAATGAACATTTGACAGTTTTCTGTTTTAACCTATAGGATAAAATAAGTATCCATAAATTCATATTGATATAAATAATTGAGTAAATATGGGAGAGTAGAGACAGCTCTTAAAGAAAAATTCCACTTAATAATTATAAAAGGAAAGAGGGAACTAGAAAATCACCATTAGGACAAAAATACCACCACTACCAACAGAAAGTTAGAGATTTGTGCCGAATCCACATTTGGATGCTAAAATTAATATAAAGTTTCAGGAGAAACAGCTTATTTTATAGTCTCAGTATCTCTGCCAGAATATTTATTTGAAAGACAATAACTTTAAGGTGGAGAAATATAAAACAACATCATGAACCCTTTGATGTGATACACTGAGGAGGGCACATCATTGCCATGGCACGACCTTCATTCTGATCATGAGAAAACATCAGACCCAAATTAAGGAGCATTTCTGCGAAATAACTGACCAGTCCTCGAGAGTTTCAGGTTCATAAAGGACAAAGGGCAGAAAAATATCAGGAGGAGCCCAAAAAATGAGAAATAAGAACAGAATGTGATGTGAGACCTAGATAGGATCCTGAAACAGAAAAAGGACTTTAGTGGGAAAACAGGTGAGGTTCAGGAATGGTTTAGTTAACGGAATTGTACAGATGTTAGTGTTCCAGTTTTGATCATTCTGTGTTTATATACGATAGTAACATTAGGGAGAACGGGGTGAGGGGTATATGAGAACTCTACTATTTTTGCAACTTTTCTGTAAGTCAAAAATTAGTTAATAAAGCATCTAAAATTTCTACTTCTAAAAAGGCATTTGAAAAATCTGTTTTGTCTTTGCAAATTAGTGAATCATTTTCAGTAAGTCTTTGCAGAAAGTACACTTACAAGGAGGGTATCTCCCTCCCTCTTTCCCTCTCTTTCTCCTAACAGGGTCTTGCTCTGTCGCACAGGTCAAGTGCAGTGGTGCATGATCACAGCTTGCTGCCTCCTTGACCTTCTGGGCTCAAACAGTTTGCCCACCGCAGCCTCCTGAGTAACTGGGACTGCAGGCATGTGCCGCTACACCCAGCTAATTTTTTTTGTGTTTTGGTAGAGATGGGGTCTTCCCATGTTGCCCAGGCTGGTCTTGAACTTTGGGGTCAAGTAATTGGCCCGCCTCGGCCTCTCAAAGTGCTGGTATTACAGGTGTGAGCCACCACACCTGGCTTCCCTCCCACCCCCCTCAAATAAAGACATTTCCAAGTCATTTATGGAACATACAGAATCCTCACCTTGTTGGAAACTTTTTACAGGTGATAAAAACTGGATTACACTGATGCCAAAGGTAGATAATTTGGAGTGAAGTACTAAATTGAAAAGCTTGAGGCCGGGCGCGGTGGCTCAAGCCTGTAATCCCAGCACTTTGGGAGGCTGAGACGGGCGGATCACGAGGTCAGGAGATCGAGACCATCCTGGCTAACACGGTGAAACCCCGTCTCTATTAAGAAATACAAAAAACTAGCCGGGCGACGTGGCGGGCGCCTGTAGTCCCAGCTACTCGGGAGGCTGAGGCCGGAGAATGGCGTGAACCCGGGAGGCGGAGCTTGCAGTGAGCTGAGATCGGGCCACTGCACTCCAGCCTGGGCAACAGAGCGAGACTCCATCTCAAAAAAAAAAAAAAAAAAAAAGAAAAGCTTTTGTGTCAGAATGATTACGGTCATGCAGGTACTTCCACGTATGCAGTATACAATCCCAATTTTCAAAATATCCCTTTCTTAAAGCTAAGATTTTAGGTAAGTCTGTAATTGGAGATCTTACTAGTAGTGTGAGAATCTCACTTGATGCCACAATACTTGGGCTTGTGATAACGTAGTTTCTCTGAGGTTAGAAAAGCAGGCGTATTATGCCCTGCTCTAGGGACTCAGTTTTTACTACCTATAGACCTTTTCTGTTTTGATAGAGAAACAGAAAAAGACAAAGAGCATTCCTGAAGGACTAGATTCAACTTCCTAAGAAGTTTGTCCTAGTTCCTTGTTCTAAGATTTTTAAAAATCATAGGCATTCTAGAGCAGATTGCAAAAGTAGCTTTTTTCATACCAGTATAGGTGGGACATGTTTTGGTAGTTGGGCTATTTGAGGTGGGAGGAAAGGTGGAGGGTTAAGGGGCATGTATGTAATCTGGTGAAGGAATTGGAAAAGAAACGCTTTGGAAGGATACCTTCCTGATTGCCAGGTTCATAGGATTGTCCTCAGGCCTTATTTGTTAATAGCTTTTAAGATTATTTTTAATATTATTGACCATTCTTTCCTGGAAAATCTTCTTTCCCTTTTAAAATGGCATCTCATTCTCTTCGTTTTCCCCTCTTTTACTGGCTTCTGTTCATCTCCCTTCCTTCTTAAGGTTTGGTGGAAAGAGCAGAAACTTAGGTTAAACTCCACTTGCACTAGTCTCGTTTTTACTGTTGGGTGTTTGGTTTATTTAATAACTTCAAGAAGTCATGAGGATAGTGAGAGGTGATGCATGTAGAATGCTCAACACAGTGCTTCCTCATAGGAAACTTTCATTACCTGTTAATTTTCTTACTTCTTCCCTCTTTTAATGGGGAGCAGTTCTGTCTCTGGGTAGATCTTTATATTCATTGGGATCTCTCTGTCTGTCTCTCTCATGTATCATATACATTGAGATCTCTCTCTCTCATATATATAGTATCCCCAAAGAGCTCAGTTCTGAGGCTCAGAGAGAGACAGTTAAGTGTATCATTATAATACAATGTTATGCAACATGCTGATGTAGCATCTGCTGTCTGCACTGCATTATACAGAGGACATACACTCCTGCAGCCAGCATTAGCTGACCTACTGGCAAGAAATTACTATTTTGAAGCAAGTTTGGGGAGTATACATAACATTGAAAAGGTTGGTACTGTCTCAGAGATGTTCATCATCTAGTAGGGAGACATAGACAACTAGGGTGATAAATTATAATGTAGAACCTTAAGTGGTGGAGGTATGTCAGGGTGGTTTGGGGACACTGAAAATCTGGCCACAAACTTACTTGCCAGGAGAAATTGGGAAAGAAGTGGCATTTGAGCTGGATCTTAAAGCAGGTATGGGTTTTATTGAAGAAATATGGAGAAAAAGGGCATTGCAGAAGCTAAGGAATAGCAGATAAGAAATAAAACAAGTGGTAAAAGGTATCTTCTGAAAAAGATAAGATAAAGTTTAGCGTGACTTGAGGTCCTATGAATGAGGGGCCTGGGACAGTGAGTGTGGAGAAAAAGCAAGCTGAGAGAAGTGTCTGAAGAAACTTGTGAAGAGCCTATATATCATGCTAGGGAGTTAGGATTTTATTCTATTAGCAGCAGGCAGAGTTTTAATCAGAGGAACAGGCAATTCACCTTTTCTCTTTAGGCCCTTTGGCTTTTAGCATCATGTATAATAGCTAGAGGGAGGACTAGAAAAGACCAGATAGGACCTTATGGACATAGGAAGATACTTAGGTCCTGAACTAGCATGGAGGAAGACAATGAAGATGAAAGGTGAGTATAGGAGATTAGAGAGTCCTTTCTGAGGTTTCCTTGGCATGTGAAAAATGAGGGTGAGGGGAGAGTTCACATACTGGAGTATCCCCAGCAGTGTGTTCCGAACATAATCATCTTAACTAATTGATGCTGAATACATTAGATGATACACATTCTGATACATTTTTTTAAACATCATTTCACCACACTTGCTTGAAAAGTTCTTTGGAGAATTTTGCTTAGGTAAGAAAAGTACTCATGAGTGGGAGCTGTGCAGAATTAAGTTTTTATGTAGAAATACTTATTAACACCCTCTGGTTCTTCAAAATGAAAAGAGTACAGAATGAAAGAATTGGTTAAGATTTCCTGACAGATGTTTTCTTTAGTTAGAGTGGACTTTGATACTTGCATGATTAATTTCTTAGGCACTAAGATGTGCCTGCTTGGGTGTGTTAGGATGTAGTACATGACTGTTGATAGCCTTGAAGTTTCTCCTCTTTATTCAAGTTTCTATTCTTATGCAAATGTGTTCTGGTTATTCTGATAAATATTTCATCCATATGTAAAAAAATATGACCAACATTTTAAGTCCAAAGATCACTATTTAAATTGACATATGAATTCTCATCTACCTGTGCCACTCTGTGCCCTCCCAGCCCCCAGAAAAACAAAACCATTTTTATGGAGTTGAAGGAATTATCAAGCTTGGTGCTAGTGTTTCTAGTAATAGATACTGGTAATTTTAGAGTCTTCTTCACCTTCATTCATACCTGATTTTTCAGCCATTTGACCAAGTAAATAAAGATACCCTAAAACTTTTCTTCCCTTACTCAAAAGCCATTTCCTTCCCTTAATGGAAATAAAGACCATGATTACCAGAAATGTTTGAGGTATAGATGGTATTGTCAGAGTTGTAATTGTATAGAGACCATCAAATTGTCTTTCCATCTGGCGGGAGAAGAGTGATCACACGTCTGAATACAGAGATAATATAGTATCAGTATACTCAGTGTTCTTGGGATTCCTCTCCCTATGTCCTACCCTTTTATAGCCCCTACCAGTCAGAACAGTGAACACATATGCAGATGTCTTGTGCAGGCATCTTTTGATAAAACTGCACAAGAGAAGTTCTCTTTGTTCTAGATTGCCCTCCCATATTTGCAAAAGTTTCTACTCCCTTATATTGTATTCCTGTAGTTAAGGTTAGACAGTAACCTGTAGTTAAGGTTAGACAGGTGATACTCACCTGGGAGTGATTTTTTTTCTTCTGGGGAACATTTGGCAATGTCTAGAAGCAAATTTGGGTGTCATAACTTGAGAGAGAGTGGTACTGCTGGCATCTAGTGGGCTGCTAAACATTCGCCAATGCATAGCACAGCCCCCACAACAAAGAATTATGGGGCCCAAAATAATGAATAGTGCTCAGATTGTGAACACTGCAGTTAGTGAAGTGTTGAGAATCTTCTGAAGTGATAATGGGCTTCAAGAAAGTTTTTAATAACCAGTAATGTGATTTTTAATAACCACTAATAGAATTGTAAAGTATTAAAACCAATAAAGTTTTAATAACCAGTAATTATAATAGATCTCTTGACCATGAATGAATTTGTCAGGGCTGTTATTTTGTATTATTTTTTTGTTTTGTTTTAAAGGTTAGATTTGAGGGAAACCTTAAAATTTACCTTAGTTTAGTTGGAATCTTAATTTGACAGGTGAGGAAACTAACACCTGAGGAGGGCAACTAGTTAAGTATTTGTTAGACTGTGGCTTATCTAATAGCTTCTGTCTTTGGTAAGTTACTAATTCTTTTGTGTTTTGCAAGTACCCATGTTTGTGACATGAACTGTAATTTCAGAATCATTAAATGCATTTTAAATAGGATCTTTGACAGCTTTAAAGTAATTTGCAGAGCAGATTGGATTGCTTTAGTGTAATGTTTCTTGGAGAAAGACTTGATTTGTCACATTTATTTGCATCTGAAAATGGCGTTTGCTTAGAGATTCTTAGTTTCTGGGATTCATCTTCATCATTGACATGGTTTAGAAGGTACTTTTGTGTATCATTTTTGGTGGGGAAGAAGGAACAGTCATGTCTAAGTCACTAAACCAACGATATGTAGTTTGTAGAAGGTTTGTAAAAGCATAATGTTTATTTCTCACTTGCATGAGTTACTAAGAACATAAACTGCAAACTTGCCTGCACCTCAAGAACAAATACTCTATTTAGTTGTCTTTATTAAATACTCAATACAAGTGTCTGAGCTAAAGGAACCTTATAGATCACTTACTGTAATCTTTTTGTCAACAAAAAAATTGAAGTTTGGAGAGATTATCTAACTCATCCAAAGTCACAGACTTAGGGTTCCAAGATAATATGAAAGCAAAAAGGGGGAGGTCTAGATATCCCTTTCTCTAAAGGGCCGTGTCCCAGCTTGTATGACAGGGCAGACCCCATGTAAGACAAAGGTCCTCACCAGAGGTCTGGGCTGTTGGAATCTCTTGTGTTATATCTCAATTGGCCCGTTGGAAAATGAACGTGTATCCACACACATCCAGAATGCACAGCACCGTGCCTCTGCATTTACTAGGCACTTGGAGAAGTCTTTTGCTTGAGTTTGAAAACGTTAGTCAAAATGCTGAAGGTGAAACTGAGATGGAGAGGAGGTGGCATAAGCCAGAATGCCGAAGATAGAGTTGAGATGCGAGAGGAGATGGCACAAGAAATGTTACATCTCTGACGCAGAGAGTAGGGTTGGATGTCCACGTAGGCTTTTGCTCCTTCCAGGGAGTCAGGTGAGGAGAAGTTTGCCTCTACCTCGCCTGTAGTTGTAGTACCAGCAGCTGCTGTGGTGCTCACACTGCCTCAGATGGGACAGTGATCCTGCAACACTACTAAACCAGATGATCAGCAAGCAAAAAAAATCTTTTACCATAGAAGAAAGTTTGTGTTGAAAATATGGAATGGAGGTATCAAAAAGAAATGTAGCCGTTTTCCAACAAAAGTCCATTTTCAAAACGATTTAGGGAATGCTTTTCTTTACATGATACATTGAACTAACACATTCTTTATTAGTGGGCATGTTCTTTGGAGAAGGGCTGAGGGAGAGCTAAAGGGACTATTTATTATGGGACATTTACTTAAAATATTTGAATAACCACAAATAAAATTCTGTTATAGGCACCACAGGAGAGAGGAAATGGAAGGAAGCCAGCTTTATAGTCTATGGCTTAAATACTTGAAGCCCACTTTTAGAAAGTTGTTCTAGTGTTAAATAAGTTTAAGATTTTTCTTTATTTTCAAAATGTTTCCAGCAATTGGAGTCAATGCTGCTTTTCACCTTTTTTTTGAGGAAAAATTTAAGCCTGAGAAGTTGCCTTCTCAAGACTGTCTCTTTCTTGACCCGTGGTGCAGTAGAGTCGCACAGTCCAATATTTGGCATGGTGCTGCGGTGGCCGTTCGCAAGTGTTCTGGTCAGAAGATCTCTTACGTTTCGTAAGAGTATTAATGACCCCAAGGAGCTTTTGTTCATCTTAGTTATATGTATAGATACTTCCCATATCAGAAATTAAAACTAAGAAATGTTTAAAACATGAAAATATACAAACTCTCGGACCAGTGACGTCAGATGTCATTGCTTTGGAAAGCTCCATTGTAAACTCTTGAAGAAAAGAAAGTGAAAAGGCAAGTAATGTTTTAAAATTATTATGGAAATAGTTTTGTTTTGTAGATCCTCCTGAAAGGGTCGTGTGGACACCCAAGAGTCTCTGGATCAACACTTTGAGGCCCACTGGGCTGAGATAACTGTTGCTGCCAGATTGATTTATAAAATAGGTCTTTTGTTTCCAAAAATCAGAACCACTTTTAGCTCTTTTTGTTTATTGAATATATGTTCCTGAGTTGCAGAAAAGTTATGGTGTTTTCACCTGTTGGTGCTCAGGTGAAAGTCTGTTTTCAGGGCATAAGAGACATTTTAATATCCAAAATGAAAGTTTAAGGTGAAGGAGAACATTTCAGAATCTGCTGTTAATTAAGGTAAAGATACTTGTTAGTCGTGTTGGAGCCAGTTGTTTCTAACCAAGCTGTATCTGGTGAGAGTTTGTGTAACACCATGTGTGGATATTGTACAATTGAAGTTCAGTGGCCTTCCCTAAAGGCATCCTCTTTTAAAAGGGATTTCTGCAAAACCAAAATTCTCTCTGAAATATGCAGAAAAACTGGCAGCTATGTTGGTGAGGCTCCTTAGTGCTGCTGTTGCTGTTAGACAGCATAATTAACTTTAGGATGCTAACATATGCGAAGGATTTATGTCTCTAGAACCATTTCCCAGGGCAGACTTACCAGCTTCTTTCACTTGTAAATCTTTCCACTTGCCTTCCAGTATATCTGAAGAAGGGTGGCAGACACATCTACGGCTGGAAAAGTAGTGTTTTGGAATGTATATATTATTTTTACAGGGAGTTATCTTGTGGATTATCTATCTACATGTCCTGTTACAAGAGCTAAGTGAATGGTACCTAATTTCATCCTCATTTCATCCTGACCTCAGCCCTGTGAAAGCAGGTGTGGCCTCATTCTCATTTCAGGTAATTTACCTAAGCTCAGTAGCAGGTCTGGATAAAGTCCAAAGGCTGTCTTAACTCCAAAGTCTATACTCTTCCTTTATACTATTCTGTTTCCCTATTACCTGTGAAGGTGACGGAAGGAAAGATTAGGAAGAAAGGGGATGACTTGAGTTGTGAAATTTTGATAGGATTAAATTTGAGGGAAATTTTTAGTTTTCTAATACAGAGCAGAGTGATTCTCTTGAGTCAAGGATGTATGTGGGAAAGAGTAACCTAGAATGGGACTAGGACCCCCTTCAGGTCACCTAGTAGCTCCTTGTAGATGGGCCAAAGGATTTGAGAAATGGAAGAAAAGTGTTTACATGAAAGAGGAAAGTACTATTTAAGAGACAAAAGAACTGCAGAAAAAAATACTGTTTGGGAAGCAGAGGGAAATTAATAATGTCCTGCAATGTATGATCTTGGTAAAGTGACAATTGGGTTTTTAATTATTCATATTATAATGATGGTTGGCTTCAGTCAAGTCATGAGGTCATATAGGTTCCTTGGTATATAAAAAATATAATGGAACAGAGTATATGGGTTAAGTGAACAGAAAACAAATTGTATTAATCATCAAAGCCAGAGACCAGTAGTGTTTACTGGACAGTGCTGTTGGGATAAAACAACTCCGATGCTTTCACACTTTAACACTGCTTTCCTTAGAAGTAAATAGATATGTTGCCCAACTTAAACATGGATTGTATTCCACAAACATATTTGCAATTTGGTTATTTACAACTTGGAATATATTATCTTAGACAAGTCCAGACAAAGATTTAGCCTCAGTATGGCTTTAACAAGGTACTTTTGCAAAGAAGAAAAAAAACTTGTATGCAGTTTATAAAGCATTTTCACACATGTGGCCCACCTAGTTTCCTGCAGTTGGATTTTACTGCCATTCCTATTTTGTTTTCAGAATGTTTTAGTCTGCAGGTGTTACAGAATAACAGCTGAGTTGTATACTTTGGTAGGTTCCAAGGTGGGATATATGCATTTTGGGATATCAGTAATATAAAAATTCAGTCATTATTGGATGTGGTAAAATCTGTCCTAGCCAACCCAGTCCACATGTGTGTGTCTATACAGTGTGCATGTATATGACCTTCTGAATGTAGGGACAGGAAAACAGGTCATGTGAGAAGGCTAATTACAGTATCATAATGTGACCTATCATAAAGAATCCTGATAAAGAGTGCATTCAGTGGAGAGACTTGCCCAGAGTTGTTAAATTCTTGAAGCTGCTAATTCTTAGACTAATAGATTGCCAAAGCAAGGAAGGGTTAGGGGGAACATAAAAGCAGCATACAAAGAACTCAAGGGCTCGATGTAAGCTGATTTGATGAAGGCATTTTGTAGGTTGTAAGGAACTGTGTTAATTGTAAAGTACCTTTTGTTTGAGATGGATGGGTTTATTGTCTTAATTCCACAACCCGTGGGTATTTTAATTGAAAAGTGAAATGCCAGGTGGAATTCGGAAAGTGAGCAAAATGGACACATGGTTGATAGTTTATGAAAAGCTGGACACATAATCAAGGAAAGGATGCAATTTATTAGAGACTCTTCTTGCTCTTTATTGCCTGAATCACAAGATGGCTTTGTCATCTCCTTGCTTGTTGTGGTAGCTGAGATCCAGAGAAGTATGTGAGAAATGAGCAGTAAGATCTCACGTTGCACAAGAGGAAAAGGAAAAGAGTAGTACACAGGAAAAATGCCTCTTTAAAAAATAACTGTTTTACCTGTGCTCCCTGAAAGTGGTATCAGTACACATACCAAAGCAATCCAGGAAAGGTGTCTTGTTTTCTGTTCTCATTTGTGGTTGTGTACATTTGAACTCTCTGAAGTTTTTCCTTTCCAGACACTAAGGATGCCCCAGATAAAGATCTGCTTCACTTTCTATAGAATGGACTCTTCTGAAATGTTAGCTGCTTAAATGCAAATAAATATTTTCCTGATGATGTCTATTATTGTAGTTTCATAGCACATTTTCATTTATAAGCTACTGAAATGGCAACAATAAACCTGTAAAATATTTCAAGAAGATACCCTTTTCATAAGAAAATACAGTCGTGAAGAAGACACAAAAAGCTTGTTTGCTAAATTTATGAGGGAAACTGTTTACTATCTTGAATCTCTGGTCATTTTTGTTTTGTTTTGTTTTGGAGATTGGTAGTGCTGGTGGTGGTGATTGATTGGTTTTAATTTGAGACTTAGACACCAAAAGGTGTAGGCCATGGGCTCTGATCTAACATTTACTGCTGTATTGTGAAGGTGTTTACCTGCTTGTTTAAGATTCGTTGGGGAAACTTGAATAATCTCAGAGACTAAGCTGTCAGCTTCGTATTGAAGAAGTGACTTGCCACAACATGTTGAAAGTTTTGCCCATTAAATGAGTGCTATTTACAGTGTGTTGTATGACACTTAGAAGACTTCATTAAGCAATGTGAATTTGTGGGAAGTCACTATTTCTCACCCATCAGCAGTGTTAAGTATCATAATATGGGTTCATTCCTTACAGAGAATGTTCTAAAGGCAGTGGAAAGCAAGGAAAACAGTCTTGCCTGTTCCCCCGCCCCCTTCTCTTTTCTTAAAGACAACCAAGTAGTTCCCTTCTTGCCAGAGTAAGGCATGGTGAGGCTAACAAAGGTGGCAGTGCTGTTCTCAGGGAGGAGTCTAGCTAAACGGTAACTTGGACCTGAGTTTTTCAGTCCCGAGTACCCTCATCACCCTTTTCATCTCACATTGCCACCCCGACACACGCACGCCAGGCTGAACTCTTCAAAGGCATAATTGTAAAGTGTTTAAGGATACCTGAAGATAAGAGGAGTCCATAAAGAGTCCAGATGGAGCTGAACCTTGGATGAATTTCTTACTCTTTCTGCTCCTCAGTCTTCCTAATTTGTAAAATGGAGATGACAGTTCCTCCTTGAGGGCATGTTGTGCTGAATCTGACTTCTTGATGTGCCTGTCCTCTGATAGCTTTGAAAAGGTTCTGCCTCTCTCCCATGTTAGGTACATTTGTAATGTTTAACCTGGAGAGCCTGGCACAGCATCCTAGGAGTGGAGTGTGGGAGTGTGCATAGCTCTCAATGGAAATTGGACTTTCTCATTCTTCCACTTGCCGTGCAGCGAAGAGAGTATTAGCCTAGAAGTGGGGAAGGGGACAGATTGCAAGAGCCGCCAGAACATCTCTGACAACATAGCATCTTTATATGGGAGGGCTCAGCCTGGTGGCCTTTGTATTTTTCTGTTCATTTGCCTTCTAAAAGGCGAATTTCCCTACCTCATCCCCTGCTCCCCAACTCTAGGAGTACTGTGGCATTTGTTGGGAGAACTAGTTTGAAAAAGCAGTTATACTAGTTAAGATGATAAATGCTTACCTGTTGTTGAGGGATTTGGGTGGGGAAGGGGGACAAGTGATGGTTTAAGAGTTAGGTTGTCACTTAAGGACACATACAGGACGTTCGGAACACAGCAGTACTTTTCAAACAACACAGGTGGTTTAGCAGATGCCCCATTTTTCTTGATAATAACTAGATCCCGAATAGTCTTGCGTCCTTTTCAATTGTGAAATTTTGGTTTGTTGACCAACAGAGGGAGAAACACTTCACCATACTAGTCAAACATTTCATTAGGAACGAGTGAGACTTTCACCCAGTTGTGCTTATATGTTGCATTTTAAGAGGACTTACGGCTGAAATTTACCTTTTGTACATACAGACTTCATCCTGTAGATACCAGATTGTGTTGCGTGCACTGAAGAATTCTGAGTGTGCATTTGCTGAACTGTTGAATGATATCAGTGGCAGAACCATTCAGAGGGCACCTTACCTGTTGTCTACAGTGTGCCAATAAATATTCCTGGCAGATGGGCTGTGTTTTAGGGAATAAGCCATTTTGGATAAGCATTATCTCTGGGTAGTGGAGACCTGCTTCTTTTAGGCATGCTATATTCATGCTATTAAGAGTAATTTGTGAGATGCAAGTAAATTTCCTTTTCTCTCTCGTTCATCACCTGCTCTCTTTTCTCCTATACTGTTAGTGCCTGCTACTCACCAAACCAGGCACTGCTTTTGATCTCCATGGTTCATTTAATCTCTTTTCTGATTTCTCATTTCCAAATTCTGCTCACGACCCCTACACTACCTCTGCCATGTTGCGTGCCTCCCTGGGAAGGGAGAGACCAACTGAGAGAACTTCCTCAGATTGTCATCTTTTCTAGTAAAAATGTCACTTTATCTTTACCTAGCATCCCTCTCATGTCTCAGTAGAAAGTGTCCCCATTCCTTTCCCTAGGCCTTTTGTTTGTATTCTTTCTCTCCCTTTGACCGATGATTTAACCCTTCTGTCTTGCATGCCCTCCATCGTTCTCCCTTTTTGATTGTACAGCATCATCCATGACACTGTTTCCTACAGAAATCCTCCTCAGTTTGCTTGGGTAATGAGCAGAGCAATCCCTTACTTCAGCATCACAGTTCTGAGGTGAGGAAGAGCTCCCGTGCTCTTCCTCTGACAACCTTCAGGCTCTTAATTCTTGCCGCCCTGATCCCACATAGCCTGCTCTCCTAAAAGTCACCAGCGACCTCAATCTCCAAAGCTTAGGCCCTCTTCTCAGTTTGCATCTTACTTTGTCTTTCTCTGCGGTGTTCATTTATTCATCCAGTAGATAATTTTATTGAGTACCTAGCACTGCCTAATGCCATGATGACAAAGATGATTAAATGTGGTCTTTGCTATGGAGTAGTATACAGTTGATTGACAGGTACAGTGTAACGTCGTAAGTGACAACTTTTATAGGTTGTCCCGGAGTAAGGCAGGCTCCTCCGTCTCAGATTGGGTGGGCCTGGTGATTAGGCTGAGATTTCTCTGGGGACAAGCACCTGGCTTACCTTTGCTTCTCGTGTTTAGGATAGTCTTAAATTGGTGTTCAGGTGTCCTCTCTTGTTCTTGGATTGGATTTCTCTGGCGTAAAGTACCCATATTGGCTTAATTGAAACTCTTCATCAGGGTGTAGTTTCTCATAGTTTGAATGGTTTATTCACATTATTAACTCTGGCTACATTATTTCATTTTAACACCTGAATATTGGTTAATGTATGGTAGTTTATTTTAGCACCAATTTAAACTGTTTAGTAATCCCTGTAGACAGCTGATCTGTGTCCCCAGTGAGTGCATGTGCAATGTCTTGTAGTGGTCATTATTTTTTTAAGTATTAACACAATCATACTTCCTCTTTAAAAGGAGTAAAATGTGTTAGAATGACTACTGCTGCTGTTAGAATCTGTGAAAAAGGGAAAGTCACCTTTCACCTAGGGGGTCCTGTGTGTTTCTTGGCTTAGAGTAAGTACATGCCCCTTCTCCAGGGCACTTTCACATGGGTTTGAATCCCTTGTCACTTGTGATCCAGGCTCAGGTAATACAAGGTTTCGTGGTATGCCATCCCATGACCAAAACTTGTGTTGCTAGAGACCAGTGGTAAGCTTGCTCTGAGCTTGCTCCTTTTTTCACAGTGTTTTCTTGCAGAGTCATGACCAGTTCTGAAACACTCAGAATATAACCAGTTCCTTCAATGCTCAGATTAACTGTGATACTGTCATGGCATGAGCATCTGTCCCCACCTCTCCTGTGGCCCCTGTCAGCTATATCATAGCCACTGCCCAAGAGGTGCTCCAGTCACCACACTTATGGCTTAGGGAGCCAGCATGTCATGTACTTAGTGGCTCTCATTTTGTTTCCTGGTAAAGAATAGCAAAATTGGCCAGGTGCAGTGGTTCACACCTGTATTACCCCAGCACTTTGGGAGGCGGAGTCGGGTGGATCAGGAGTTCGAGACCAGCCTGGCCAACAGTTTGGTGAAACCCTGTCTTTACTAAAAATACAAAAATTAGCCAGGCATAGTGGCAGGCACGTGTAATCCAACCAAGCTACTCAGGAGGCTGAGTCAGGAGAAGCACTCGAACCTGGAAGGTGGAGGTTTTAGTGAGCCAAGATCGTGCCACTGCACTCCAGCCTGGGCAACAGAGTGAGACTCCACCTCAAAACAAACAAAGAATAACAGCGTTAGGTAAGAATGCAGCAGCTTTGTTTTGGGTTTTGTTTTTAGGTTTTTGTTTTCTAATCCTCCACCACTGATTCTCCCATTGATGAGTCAGACTTGGTCTGTCCAGTTATTTTTCTCCAGTCCATTTCTCCATCCTGGGGAATTGGAGAGGGAGCTATTGGATCTAAAGGAGACTGTTACATTGTGGTAGCCAGTTGTTTTACTTTGTTAATGAACCATTTCTATATTTGTTTTCCATCTTGAACTTGGAAAGTTTATTATATTGCAAGTATCTATCTAGATGGGAATGTCTTGGAGAATTAATATTATGTAGCAATAAAGCATAGGCATTCCTCTCTCCCTATCTCATTTAGGGCTGTGAATGGTCATGCATTGTGAAAGTCTTTGGCATCTCTTAGAATTTGTGAACAATAGTGCTAAGAGCCAGTGTCAGTTGGAGATTGGCACAGACATAATGGTTTATGGCACAATGAATGTGTCACTTGTGTAAGATTTTTTTTACAGTGACTTTCAGTCTTCACTCCCTTGGGAGCTAGTATGAGCTATAGTTACCTTTATTGCTCTGTATATGTTGTCTGTGCCAATCACAGAGCTGCAGGGGAGCAGAACAAGTTGGAATAATTAGATTGAGGAGTGAATGTCACACTTCTAATTTCATTCTCTTTTCAAGGGATTACTCGTGTCCATTTAATAAAATGAGATTAACCCTCTGCAGCAGGAGTATTTGAAAGCTGTCAGTCAGTATAATCTTGACGGCTTGAAAGAAGTAGTGTTCTCAGCACTCTCAGAAACACTGTCATGTTTTATTGGCTCAAAGACTATTTTACTGCACAGGGATGTGTATGTTAGTGTTATCACTTGTGAATGTATCATTTCCTTTGAAAAAGGAAAAGTTTAGTGTCCATACTAAATAATCCATACAAAATCATGCAGAAATAACACGAACCATATAATTTAGTTTTGAGTTGTCAGATATCAGTAATAAAATACCCAAGGAATTGTGAGACCAGATAAAAATGTTAAAAAAAATTATAAAGCAAATAGTGATATATATTTTTTGAACATTTTAGAAAACCTCGGATCAATTCTCAGCTGGTGGCACAGCAAGTGGCACAGCAGTATGCCACCCCACCACCCCCTAAAAAGGAGAAGAAGGAGAAAGTTGAAAAGCAGGACAAAGAGAAACCTGAGAAAGACAAGGAAATTAGTCCTAGTGTTACCAAGAAAAATACCAACAAGAAAACCAAGTAAGTTTCTGGTTAACAAAGTACAGGATATTACTTTACAAGTGAATTCAAGATATCTTCTAAATGCCTGTTTATTTTGTATCTCCCTCATTTAGACCAAAGTCTGACATTCTGAAAGATCCTCCTAGTGAAGCAAACAGCATACAGTCTGCAAATGCTACAACAAAGACCAGCGAAACAAATCACACCTCAAGGTACTCGAAAGCTAGAATGACATACTAAATTACCGCTCTGATTTACTTAATCGTAATCATGAACCTGGGGTGGTTTTGTGCCTTGGATTTGTAGGCTAGTAATTTTACAGTGGTCTCAAACTTTGCTGTCTGTGCTTGTTGGATTGATTATTGCTCAAGCTGAGCAGCACACTTTGTAGTCGGCTTTGGCATGTGCGGTAGGCAGTTCAGATTCATTGCCACAGTGTCGTGAAGTCTTGTGTGTATTGATGACGTTCTGCCAGAAGCTGTTTTTGATCCATAACTTATTTAATTGGCTCTTCCCCTGTGGTGTTGCTTCTAGGCCCCGGCTGAAAAACGTGGACAGGAGCACTGCACAGCAGTTGGCAGTAACTGTGGGCAACGTCACCGTCATTATCACAGACTTTAAGGAAAAGACTCGCTCCTCATCGACATCCTCATCCACAGTGACCTCCAGTGCAGGGTCAGAACAGCAGAACCAGAGCAGCTCGGGGTCCGAGAGCACAGACAAGGGCTCCTCCCGTTCCTCCACGCCAAAGGGCGACATGTCAGCAGTCAATGATGAATCTTTCTGAAATTGCACATGGAATTGTGAAAACTATGAATCAGGGTATGAAATTCAAATCCTCCACCTGCCCATGCTGCTTGCATCCCTGGAGAATCTTCTGTGGACATCGACCTCTTAGTGATGCTGCCAGGATAATTTCTGCTTGCCATGGGCATCTGGCCACCAAGGAATTTCGCACCCTGACGATTACTCTTGACACTTTTATGTATTCCATTGTTTTATATGATTTTCCTAACAATCATTTATAATTGGATGTGCTCCTGAATCTACTTTTTATAAAAAAAAAAAAAAAAAATCTGCTGTGCACAATTTTCCATGTACATTACAACTGGTTTTTTGTTTTTGTTTTGTTGCGGGGGGAGGGTTGGGAGGGGGAGGGAACTTTTATTTATTGTGTTCACAAACTCCATCCTTTCAGCATATCCTTTTAAGTTTAGTTCTTTCTTCCAGTTATACTATGTACTATCAGTTTTGATATAACTATATATATATAAATATAAAATTATATATAAAGGGTTATTTGAAACCAATCCATGGCAACGCTGGTGCTTGATACACTGTGAAGTGAATACAACATTGAACAGTTACAGATCTGGGACAGTCCCTTCTATGAAAGTGCTGAAATTTAACTAAAATCAGTCTTACATGAAGTATGTTCCAATCCATGTGGGAACTTGACTCTCTCATCTGTCTAAAGAATACTGGACGATATAAAAATATATATTTTTTAAACAATGTGATCTCAAATTTAAAGACTGCTCCAGATAGCCTGCATTTGCAATGGAATAACTGACAAATCACAAGTGGTTTAGTTGGGGAGGGCTTTGATCATTCAGAAGTAACTAAACTAGCTCCAGAATGCCAAGTATTCGTGTAAATTATGGTTACATGTTATCATTTGCTGTTCTTACATAAGCACTCATGAAAATATGGTATTCTGTAACTCGAATTCCATCCTCCATTTTCCAGACCTCTACTCGTGTCTGAGGTAAATCTAGAAATTGTTTTAGTTTTAGGATTGAAGCGGTCTATAAACTGTATTTTTGGTCCATACAGGAAGCTGTCCCTTGTTTCTGCTTTCTACATGACATTGCAGTGGTGGTTTCTGTAATTAAAATTTGTTTGCCTCATGTCCCTTCGTCTCATAAACCTTCACTCTACCGATTCAGTTGTGAGCATTCTTTGTTTTTCCTTCTCAGAACCTACTATGATTTGTTTTACTGAACAAAGGTTATCAACCACACATCTAGTCCTGACATGGAGCTTTTCAGTGTTTGGAGACGTTTCTCAATCTCCTGCTGTGGTAGGAACTCCAGTGGTGAACGGCTTGCGCGCCTGCAGCCAGAGTTGCAGGGAAAGCTCGTACTTACTGCGAGCAGCATGTAATCTTTTTTCTTCCTGGACGTAAAGATAGCTTGAATAAACTGTTCTCTTTCATTCTCTTCACTCTTTTTACTGTCTTGCAAAAAAAAAAAAATAATAATAATAATAGTAATGAAAGACCACTAATACAATTCCACCTCTCCTTATTAAAATAATTTTTTAAATTTTGGTTTTGCTGTTGTTTGGATGTGGGGTCTCTCTTCTATTTGACTTTTACATTTAGATACAGAGTTTGTAGTACTTCAGAGACATTTCAAGCATGAGAATTTGAGGTTACCTCTCTTTATTTGATGTTTAGGGACTCAGGAGGGCAGCCTAATTTGTAATGAAGCACCACATTTTGGTGTTAAAAACCTGGTTTGCTTAATAATAGAAGTAATTTCTGTCTGTGGAGGCAACAAATAAAAAAATTAACAGCTTGAATTGAGTAGCCAACAGGAAAGGTTCCTTTCACATTTACATTAAAACTATTCTGTAGTCACTAATGTACCATAATTTAAATTCTTTTCTCAAAGGTATAGATTATAAAGCAGTGCCATTTGTTGCTGTGGTCCTATTCTCAAATGCATGGACAATGTTCCCCCGTTTTTAAAATAATGCTTGTGTCTGGGATGCAAGCTACTCTTATCTTTTTAAATACATTTTTAAGGTATTTATTAATGAACCAAAGGAAATCAGATGCTTTCTGTAGGCATCAGAATATATAATACATAGTGATTTGACTATGAATTTTCAATCCACATTTTAATATTAGTGGGATATTGCAAAGACATTCCTTCTAAAGTTTTAATATTCCTTTTATTAAGGGTCTCAGGGAGGGTAAATTAGTCAGCCATATTTATTTTCCAGAGGTTTAAGGAATTGCTGTTTTTAACTTTTTTAAAAAAAAAAAACTTAAATGCCACCAAACTCCTGTAGGTTGCACTGCTTTTTGAACCAATAAGTGTTGGTATGCACTTTGTTCAGACACACTGTGTACTTTTTCAAAAACTAGTTTCATGTAAAGTGATTGGACCCCATAGATTAGTGGAAAAAGCTGATTAACCAGCTACTCATAGGCTGCTAATTCATTCATGCCAATGTTTTGGTTTTTCAGTTTTGCCTCCGTGATAAATTAAAGAATGGGGAGGGGTGAAGGAAGGGGAGGATTGCTTTAGAACAAGTGGCATGAAATTACCATCTTCATAGAAACCACAGCTAACAGTGGGAGTTATCTAAGCAATCAGATGTTATAGGGCCAGCCCTTTAGTTGCTGTGGTGTATTCTGTTGGGTAGTGAGGTAGTAGGTACTTTATAGACTTTTAATTTTGGAAATTGATGACATCCCTCAGGCATGTATTCTGGAAATGGAATTCCTGTAACTTCCTGTGTCTGCAGTTTGCCCTACAATTAGTAGGCAGCGCGTAAAAACACTAGTGTAGATTTTAAAGATATATATTAAAAGAGGACCAGAAATACTTGGTATTCAGTGGCACAGAAAGCAGGTTAAACAAAAAGCACAGTGTTATGCTTGCAAGTTTCCATTTGTTTTAATACCACGCAATCTTTTACACTGGTGCGTGTGCACGCACACAGAGCTTACCTGACTTTGCTCTGCTTGAGTCATGCAGTTAAAAAAAAAAGACATCTTGACACCCACACAATATTCTAATCAAAACCTTTCAGTTTCAATCTGGATATTTAAAAACATTGGCAGAAGCTTCTGTGAGTTTAGTTCCACTAAGATGTTTCACCTGCCTTATCAAGACCATTCTCAGTCTACTTTTTTAAGCTACCGTATCTTAAATTATTGAAAATTTATTAATTGCTGAATATATAATAACCTTTGCTTGTATGTAACCGAAAATGGTTTAAGAGCCAACATTTAGAGTATGACAATGGAGCTGAACAGTTTTTAATGCGCAAGCAGTTCTGTTCTTGTGTATGACTTGTAACCTTAATTTACTGTGTAAAGATGGTTACATTATTTCCTTAGCTTTGTTTGTTGGAGACAAATAGAGAATGCTTGTTAAGTATGTCAAAACAATCTTATCTTGTGAATTTTTGTTAATGTATTATACGAGCTATATTTTTCATTTGCCCAGAAAGACAGCTTGTATAACGCTTTTGGAAGTTTCTGCTCTGTAATGTCTTTAGAGCTGACAGTCTGTTAGGTTTGTTTTTTTTCTTCATGCTAAAGTGTCAGTTGGTGGTTTTGTGAACTGGTCAAAAATTCACAGGTCTTAAATGTTTTGGGGGAAATTTATATTGGACACTGCTCTTTGTCTAGCAAATAAAAGATGTTAATATATTCCTGTTACTGGCATGTGCACGACTATGTTATTAGAAGCCACTTTATCATTTTCCTGCTTTAAATAGAAATGTCTATTTATGAATTCTGCTTGTAGTTTTTTCACAAATAAAATAGTAAAATTTACATTGGAAATCTCTATTTTTGTGTGTATAGATTTTAGCCTTTAGAATAATAATTTTTAACCTGTGGAATATTTCCAATGTGAATAGGGAGCTCACTTTGTATTTTAGAACTTGTTTATCAGAAGCTGAAGTAGCTGGGTGCTTAAGTACATGCCTCAACGATGCAAAAGAAGACATAATTGAGCAAAAGAATCACCAAAATTTGGAAGAAAATGGACTGCCTCCTAAGTGTAACCTTTGAGATAAATTGCAATGATGTAAAGGAAGGAAATGGGATTTAAGGAAAGAAAATGAAGATAATGCTAAAAATTGCTAATTGAGGACTGAAAATCCCCAGAAGACAACCCCTGTCTCTGACCAACTGGAGTTTAGGTCAACTCTGTCTCAGAGATGTGAATAAAGAGTGTTACTAACCTAAAAGCCACACAAGCTCACTTACTGCCCCATACTAGGGAGACTCCTGCCTGCTGCTGCAGGTGCTGAGGCACACCAGTCTATAACCTTCCAAAGAATTAAGAAACCACTTAAAACACGTCAAGATCCATCCCCGATTATTTTGTCCTGGGTCTGCACCTGAACTAGCGCCGGAAGGAAAAGAGTGTAGATAGCGCAGGATGTTGAGCTGAAAATGGGTCTGTTTTGATAAAACAGCAAGTTCTGTTCTTCGTCCTTGTTTTTTAGTACTGAACATGACCCAGGTTTGGCCCCTCAAAAGTCTAGGAAAGGATCTGGAAGGGTTGAAGGACGGGGATTGGATGGGGTCTCTGATGTTTCCCATAGGCCATTTTGGATACAGACGTGCAATCTGCTAACCCCATGCCCCTCTGCTTGCTTTTGTGCCTGAGGAGTTCTCTGTGAGGGCCCCCACTGCTGGTGGCACTGGTACCACCCTTTGGAGGAGGATGGGAATTGTCTCCCTTACTAGGTGTGGGCCAAAGCAAGCACTTGGCCTTTACAGGGGAGGCACAAGGAAGAGTCATTTCTTACCAGTTGTGTGGACGGAAAGGGACGCAAAAAGGTTTTCTCTAGTCCTCAGCCAAACTCTAGTGTTAACACCAAGTGTCCAGACCCCGTATTGAAAAATCCCATGGCTAGAGTGTGACAGGATCATGGAAGCAGCTCTTGCTCAATTATTCTTGATCAAGGGTGGAGTGGCGACTTCAGCCAGCAAGGGCCCAGGCTTGTGCTCTCTGATTTCGTAGCCATGCAATGTGGAAATGGAAACCAGCCAGACTCCACCTTGGGCAGTGAAGAGAACGTAAGGGACGTCCACGCCCCTGACCTCCCAGCGGTTCTGGAAGGCCACTCCTAACCTTCAAACCATAGCAAGGAAGGTTAGAGCAATCTTTGTGTTAGGATCAAAACTCCTGAGAAAGGTGTTTGCTAACCACTGAAGGAAGCCCACGGCCTGTCTTTAGGGCTTCTGTCAGGAAAGTACAATGGACGTAGACAACTAGATACTGCAGGAGGGCTCTGATTTTCCGAGACAGGATCCTAGGATGTGTCTAGAAGCCTGGGGAGTGAAGGTAGATATGCAGGTGTGATGTTCTGCCTGATAGTGCCTCTCTCCAGGCATTAACTACAAGGCTGGATGGGGGCTCACTACAAGACATCCAGTCCCTAAGCATGATCCTGTCACACTCTAGCCATGGGAAGCACTGGTACAACCCATTTGCCAGTCCTTCCCTGGACGAAACCCACCCCAAAGAACTGGGAAACCCTTCAAGGCAGTTTTTAATGAACGCTTCAATTGTGGAACTGCATGAATCCAAGAAGGCCAGCTGAAAGGCTTGGAGGAGTCAGGAAGGAAGAAAACTAAATATCCAGCACCCAACTCTTCAAAGAGTTCAACTTCCTGTTGAAAACAGGGACAGTCCAGGGGATTCTTAGGGAGGCCAGTATTGAGCACTGTAACTTTAAATGCAGCCCTGAACCCCAGACCTGAAGCCCTGCCAGTGTCTTACCCTACAGGCCAGACCAGGAGCTACTTGCCCAAGTTGTCCCACTGGTTCTGTCAACCCGGGACTCTCAAATAGCAGAGTAGAACATCACACGGATATGATTCCTGGAAACCACAGAACTAAGCGAGACTCCTACCTCTGACTGCCTGGGTGTCCTTGGGCAAGTCAGCCGACTGGGCCATTTCCCTCAGTTCTCAAATAGGGATTAGAGGTGTATGCGCTCCTGCTGTGTTCTCTGCTGCAAGGAATCATGGCGCAGTGCCCCCAGAGGTGGGTTGTGTGTTACCATGTTTTTAATAACAGGGAGCAAAAACTTTTTCTGAACTTTCATTCTGATGCTTCACTGATGACATCGGAAACGAAGAGAATTTGTTTTGTGATTTATTGTGTTTTCAAGTTTTAATTCATGAGTTTTCCTGTACTAAAACAAAGAGCAAAGTTGGTGAAAGCCTGCATGTAAAGTCCAGTGGGATTTTTGACACCTGCTTGATGTTTCTCTGTCTACAAACAGTGTTGTAATGGATACGACCTTTCATCATTAAACATTCGATTTTTTAAAAATGACGTTTACTGTCCTGTTGTTATTGAAAAGGTAAAAGTTGAAAGTTGATGGAAGAAGTAGAGACATGCATGGTACCTGCCGTGATCACACAGTAGAAGCTTACTAAGCATTAATTCCTGGGTTGTGCATAAATAAATGTGTACGTACATACATGTATATCTTCTTGAGAATGGGATTTTTTCTCATTGGTGCATAAATGCCACAGGCTTTTTGCACAGACAAGTTTGAGCTACAAACCCCTAGATCTGCCACAAATACACTCATGGAGTGAATTCTAGATGAGAATCATTTTTTCCAGCCTGAGTCATTCAACCATCACAGCAGCCTCAGAATGAGGAGCGCTCGGTGTCTGGGAGCCAGGCAGGTTTACAAATTGTATTCATTGCCTCTTCACATTAAAAGGAATTTGTACCCGTTTGGAGAAGTCTCCAATAAAGTTATCTTATTGGTTGGAATTAGAGCAATCTAGAAAATGTGTGAATTCAAGGCATTCCCAAGAGGCAAAGACCTCTAATAAATTATACTGTGAAGTTTCAAGCAACTCCTGCTTGTAGAAATCATCCTGACAATGCACACGAAGGCAGCAAACAAATAGGGGAATAAGAGGGAGAATTACAAGTGGCTTCCATCCATCTTAGAACAATCAGCGGCCTCCGGCGCTGTTAATGCTGTTAATCGTGTTGTGTCGTGTCGTGGTGTCGCGTGTGGCCTGTGCTGGCCGGCAAGATGGGGACCACTTTGGTGGGCTGCTGAGCAGAGGCAGGAATGCCAACACCCCGGCTGGACTCACCCCTCTTCTACAGAGGTTGATAAATCCCACGTGGGAGCTTAGGCCCAGTTGAGACTGAGTGAACTGGAAATGGAGACACATGTGAGGAGAAGTGGTGGGAACAACAGTTGACTCTACAACCTTTGTTTATGTTCCCAGCCCTCTGACAGTTATTCATTAGTGGTTTGTTTTTTGCTTTTTTGTTTTTCTTTTTTTTTTTGAGATGGAGTTTTGCTCTTGCTGCCCAGGCTGGAGTGCAATGGTGCAATCTTGGCTCAGTGCAACCTCCACCTCCGGGATACAAGGGATTCTCCTGCCTCAGCCCTCCAAGTGGCTGGGATTAAAGGTATGTGCCACCACGCCCAGCTAATTTTTTGGATTTAGTAGAGACAGGGTTTCACCATGTTGGGCAGGCTGGTCTCAAACTCCTGACCTCAAGTGATCCTCCCGCCTCAGCCTCCCAAAGTGCTGGGATTACAGGCGTGAGCCACCGTGCCTGGTCAGTTATTCATTAGTTCTATGCAACATGGATTGGTATCATCATTGCAAAACTTACTGAAATAGAAAGAATGGCACATTTTATTGGTACTGTTTTAATAAGGCATTGTAAACACGTTTAATCTTCACAGTGACTCTATTGAATATAGCAAGGGTTGGCAACTACAGCCCATGGGCCTAATCCATCCCAATGCCTGTCTTTGCACAGCCCTCAAGCTAAGAATTACTTTTACATTTTTTTAATGGTTGAAAAAAATATTTAAAGAATAATAATTTAGGCTGGATGTAGTGGTTCACACCTGTAATGTCAACACTTTGGGAGGCTGAGACAGGTGGATCTCTTGAGGTCAGGAGTTCAAGACCAGCCTGGCCAACATGGTGAAACCCCATCCCTACTAAAAATACAAAAAATTAGCTGGGCATGGTGGCGTGCACCTGTAATCCCAACTACTCAGGAGGCTGAGGCAGGCGAATCAGTTGAACCCAGGAGGCAGACGTTGCAGTGAGCCAAGATCATGCCATTGCACTCCAGCCTGGCAGCAGAGCGAGACTCCATCTCAAAAAATAAAATAAATCATCTTAATGATTATTAAATGATTTTTGAAGAATAATTGTGATGTGAAAATTATATGAAATTCAAATTTTAGTGTCTGTAAATAAAGTTTTATTGGAACACAGCACAATTATTCATTTATGCATTGTCTATGACTGGCTGTTTTCCCCACCACGACAGCAGAGTGGAGTCATTGCAACAGAGACTGTGCGGCCCAGAGCCTAAAATATTTACACTCTGGCCCTTTCTAGAAAAAGTGTGCGAATCTCTGCAATAACATCTTAGTCACGTTCTGTGAGGTAAGCACTGATACAGCCCTCCATGTCTGGAGACTCAGTAAGAACGCAATAAATAGTTGTGGAAGGCAGGAATCCTAACTCCCTGCTTTACAAATGAGGATGCTTGGGCACAGGAAGGTTACCCAGCTAGTGAGTAGGGGAGTCAAGGTTTGAATCAAGGCTGTCTAATGTAGAGCCCTGGCTTTTAGTTTTCAAGAGACTGAATGCACAGCTTGCCCCAAAGCGTGTTCCTTGAAACATCAAGTAGGCCAGATGCCTAGCTTTGGTCAAATGTGTTTGGCAATGACTGTTTGACATAGACGCCTTCTTGAAGTTTCACAGTGATCATTAGCGTATCAAAGACTGTGAGAAGTGCTGCAGGAAAGAGACCCATTTAACTTTCTTTACTATGGTGTTTTAAAAACTTAAAAAAATTTGACCTACCTTCCACCAGCTTATATAGCTTGGGTGAAAGCTTAAGTGAACAGAGCGAGGGACTTGCAGGTAAGACATACTAGGTACAATTTGCATCTGTGACCTTGAGCGCATCATTAAACCTCTCTGAACCTTCATTTCTTTCTCTGTAGAACGGTAAGACAGTTGTAAGGATTTAGTGAGCTGATGAGGTCCTGGCTCCTGGTAGATGCCCAGAAAATGACAGTTCCCTCCTCCACTTGGGTACTAACTCTGATGTCCTGCAACCTGCTGTTTCCCACCGTAGGGGCCACATTGGGAACCACTGTAGCTTTGCAAAGTGACAGCTCATTTCACGTTCAGTTCAGGTGCCTAGTGGTTACAGATAGGACCATTCAGAGCCATCAAATGCAATCCCAACTGCAGAAGAGGGAAGGTTCTGGCATCGTAATTGCAGACCAGAAAATGCTCCCGGAGCATCTGCATGCCAACAGCATGGCCCGGCCCGGCACCGTGGCAGGGAGCTGCACTCCCGCCTTGTGGGTTTCTCGTCCATCATTTTCTGGGAGAGATCTAACAGTGTACTCTGGCTGTCAGTAGCGCTCTTGAATCCGCTCTCATCTTAGTCACACTCCTGCTTAAGTGAGTCGTTCTTGACTCCCTGGACACCAGAAGCCTTTCTTCCTGACAGCAGGTGAGAGGCTGGCAGCCTCTTGACGTGACCATTCACTTCAGTGCTTTCGAAAATCCCCGGCTGCCCCGCGACCCAGACATCTGAAGATTTTGCTTAATAGACTCTGCTGCCAGAAGGTGTGTTGGGACTTGGCGAGCCCAGCCTTGGACTTACTCTGCCTGAGCCAGGGTAATTCCCTCATCAGTGCCTACGCTTGCCTTCCTGGAAAAGGCTGGTCCTCCCCAGGGGGAGAGAGGGAAGGTGGCACACCACCTGGCACACAGCAGGAGCTCAGCAGATGATCTCACTACCCAAATTATGGAGTTTGGTGAAATGCAAATTCAACATGTATTCTAAGAACAAAAGGGAAGAACTCAGAAATTTCCTGTTCTTAGTATACTCTTCTGCCCTGATGGCACTTTGGCTGGAAAGTTTGAAAAAGCCTGATACCTTCCTACCTCCCACCCCACAGAGTGCCTAGTTTGGGGAGGGTTGGAAAGAGGGGGAGGTATGAGTTCCCAGGCCCTCCCATGAGCAGGTGTTTTTGTTTGTTTGTTCCAGATTCCATGTGCATTTGCTAGTCTCTGGCAGTTGGCAGATCGAGCCAGCGGCTGTCTCTCACACATACTCCTGAAGGCCTCTCAAAAGCATGAAAATCAACCATCCCAGCACCCCAAAAAGCCAATGGAAGACCAGCATTGACTCTGTTGTCGTTTTTGTTGTGTTTTGTTTTTGAGACAGAGTTTCGCTCTTGTTGCCTAGGTTGGAGTGCAATGGTACGATCTTGGCTTACTGCAACCTCTACCTCCGGCTTCAAATGATTCTCCTGCCTCAGCCTCCCGAGTAGCTGGGATTACAGCTGTGAGCTGTCACGCCCGGCTAATTTTTTGTATTTTTAGTAGAGACAAGGTTTCACCATGTTGGTCAAGCTGGTCTCGAACTCCTGACCTCAGGTGATCTACCCACCTTGGCCTCCCAAAGTGCTGCGATTACAGGCATGAGCCACCGCGCCCAGCCTCTGCTGCTGTTTGGATCAAAGGACACAGTTGCAAGACAGTGACCTGGTCAATACCCTCACCCCCTTCTCCAGCTCCTCCCTGTCCTACCTCACCATCCTCTTGGGGAACAGGTGCTCCCATTCCAGGGCCGCCCATCCTACTGGGAGTTTGTATCCTAAGCAGCAGCAGGCCCTTCAGGAGGAGGGGAGCCAAGATGGCAGTCAGCCTTCCACTGTCGCTTTGAAAGGTGTAACATTTTATTCCCTGAGTTTTGTATGACTCTGCTTGGCTGCTTTTCTCTTAGCGCACAGCCACGCTGAAAAGCAGGTTTGTCTGATGAGAAGGGCTTGTATTTGAATATAAAGGCAATGACATCTCTCAATTACTACATGGTAGAGAATTTAAATTATTTAAATTGCTTCTCAATCTCCTTTCTTCCCTTTCTTTTTTTTTCTTTTTTTTTCTTTTTTTTTTTTTTTTGAGACGAAGTCTAGCTCTTGTCACCCAGGCTGGAGTGCAATGACATGATCTCAGCTCACTGCAACTTCCACCTCCCAGGTTCAAGCAATTCTCCTGCCTCAGCCTCCTGAGTACCTGGGATTACAGGTGCCTGCCACCACGCCCGGCTAATTTTTGTATTTTTAGTAGAGATGGGTTTTCACCATGTTGGCCAGGCCAGTCTCGAACCCCTGACCTGAGGCAATCCCCCTGCCTCAGACTCCCAAAGTGCTGGGATTACAGGTGTGAGTTACCGCGCCTGGTCTTTTCTTCCCTTCCTTTTTCCTAATGGAATCCCAGTGATTAGCTGGGCTGATTGCCTTCTGGGATGAAGACAACAGTTCCCAGCCTCCCTGGTAGCTAAGCATGGCCATGTGACCATTTCTTGCCAATGCGAAGCAAGCTGAAGTGCCATGTGTCTCTTCTGGGAAGTGTTCTCAAATGATGGGAGTGGAAGTGGAGAGACAAGCATCCTCTAGCTTTCCAGCTTGGAACTTGAATGTGATGCCTGGAACTCTATCAGTGATCTTAGACCATAAGGGGAACATTAAGGATGGAAGCCACATATTAAGTATGGCAAGAGCTGAACGACAGAAGCCCGGGTCCCAGGTGAACCACGAAGTTGCTGTTCCAGGTCGGCCCTCTCTAGCATTTGACCTCTTACAGATGACATAAACTAGCTTCTCTTTTATTTAAGCCACTATTACTTTTGAGTTTTCTTTCTGTTATATGTAGATGAAGTTGGTATGAACTGATTTTCAAAATTTCTAGTAAAACTGATGCTCCCCTCCCCCCAGAAAAAATAGGCCACATTTCTCCTGAAGCCTCCTGTAGCCCTGGGTTTGAGTAGCTTGGAACTATGGACAATGCAAGGGTTTAAGGTTAGTGGATTTTGGGTCCAAATCCACCTGTCACTTAATAACTAGATGACCTTGAGGATTTTTCCTATACAACCAGGTCATATTAATACCTTTTTTCATAGGGCTGCTGTGTTTAATCCAATATATATTTCTTGACTGCCTGCTTTGTACTAATTACCATATTGATCCAGAGCTGAATAATAGAGTCCCTGTCTTCTAGCAGAAACTGTCTTAAGTGCTAAGTTAGGTTTCAGCTAGCCGAGTTAGTCTCTGCTGCTGGGAGTTTTTGAAGATGAGACTGAAGTTAGGTCTTAAATGAAGGATTCATGAATGGCCTCAGAGGGTCTGTGACACAAGTTCCTTCTTGAAAATTTTCACAAAAATATGTGTGTGTGTGTGATGGCAAATGTGCATTTTTATTGGAGGCAGGGTTTGTAATTTTTTTTTTTTTTAAAGACAGAGTCTCTCTCTGTTGCCCAGGCTGGAGTGCAATGGTGTGACCTCTGCCTCCTGGGTTCAAACGATTCTCCTGCCTCAGCCTCCCAAGTAGCTGGGATTACAGATGCCCGCCACCATGCCTTGCTAATTTTTGTATTTTTAGTGGAGACGGGGTTTCACCATGTTGGCCAGGCTGCTCTCACACTTCTGACTTCAAGTGATCCGCCTGCCTTGGCCTCCCAGTGCTAGAATTACAGACGTGAGCCACTGTGCCTGGCCAGGTTTGTAATTTTTATTAGAGTCTAGAATGCTTCCATGGTCTTAAGTGGAAGTGCTGCTGCGAGCTAAAAAGGATCCAGATAATCTTGGTATAGCTCTCACTTCTCTTCTGCTAAATGGCTTCTTCCTTGAAAAAGAATCTGTATAATGCAGAGAATGTGAGGGTCACATAAGTTAATGGGGCACTGTTGGGCTGCTTCGAATGGAAGATATGCCCACCAGAATCAATCAGCTGAGGCTGTGTTTTGCTACTGTAACAAATGACCTCAAATCTCCAAGGCTAACAATAAAGGCTTGTTTCTCACCCATACCAGTGTATCTGTGCATTACTCTGGAACCCAGGCTGATGGAGCAGCCTCTCTCTGGGATATTATTGTCAATCTTGAGGCAGAAGGGATAGCAAACTATGCACTGGCTCTTCAACCTCTGTTTAGAGGCGACACGCATCACTTTTGCTCACATTTTACTAGCCTAAGAAGTACATGATCACTCCTGACCACAGAAGACTGGGATGTATAATCATCCCACGAGGAGGGTGCCAGAGGGAGAGGAAACACACATTCTGAGCATTAATCGATCTACCACATGATTTTATTGGGATACAAGAACACAAACAGAAATTGATCAAAAACGAGCAGGAATTAAACCGAACCCAGCTTCCTCAATTTCAGTCTACTCAACCCTCTGCAGCCAAGGAGACATGCTCAACAGAAAAACCTGGTTTTCCATTCTTGCCACATTGTTAAAATTGGAAGAAAAGCAAAACCAGGTAGAGGCACTTGGACTCTGGGAGTCTTTGTGATGGGCAAAAGAGAAGACTAGTAAAATGGGTGTGTTTAACAAATGTCTGCAATTAACCAAACTTGGGGCCTGCCTCTTTATGGCCCCAGTACTGGCCTTTATATCAGGATGATTTTAACACATAGGTCATGCTCCCTGGATGTACCTTGCTTAACATACTCATAATTTAGGGAATTTCATAGATCTACACAGCATGCTAAGTGTAATGGATTGGATTGTGTCCTTGCCACCCCAGCTACCACCACCAAATTCATATGTTGAGGCCCTAACCCTGTATTTGGAGACAGAGCCTTTAAAGAAGTGATCAAGGTTAAATGAAGTTACAAGGGCAGGGCCCTAACCTAATAGGACTGGTGTCCTTGTAAGAAGAGGAAGAGACACAGAGGAATGGCCATGTGAGGACACAGCGTGAAGGCAATGATCTGAAAGCCAGGGAGAGAGGCCTCAGGAGGGACCAGCCCTGCTGGCACCTTGATCTTAGACGATCAGCCTCCAGAACAGTGAGAAATAAATGTCTGTTGTTTAAGCCACCTAGTCTTTGGTATTTTGTTATGACAGCCCAAGCATCGCAATACATTAAGAAAAATATGCCGGGTGCAGTGGCTCACACCTGTAATCTCAATACTTTGGGAGGCTGAGGTGGGAATACTGCTCGAGCCGAGCCTCAACAACATCGTGGGACCCCCATATCTGCAAAAAAAAATTAAAAAATTAGTCACCCATGGTGCAGTGCACATGTAGTCCCAGCTACTCGGGAGGCTGAGGTGGGAGGATCATTTGAGCCCAGGGGGTAGAGGCTGAAGTGAGCTGAGATTGTGCCACTGTACTCCAGCCTGAGTAACAGCGAGACCCTGTCTCAAAACAAAAGAAAGAAAGAAAAAGGAAAATAGCAGCCCCAATCCCCAGCCCTACCCTCTTCCCTTCTCCCCTTCTTCAGAGGAAACATTTTCTGTTGTGTATCATTATTTCTTTGGTACTTCTTTCCACATCTCTTAAGAATCATGCCTAGAGCTCCTTGCTGTGTTTTCCATCTTCAGTGTTTTCTCTTGACTTTCCACTATGGAAGATGAGATTTTAGCCCTTATTCCTTCTGCCCATCCTCATCCCATGTAAGCAGACTTTTCTCTCACTCCCTGCCCAACTCGCAATATTATTATACTGTATTTGGCTAAATCAATATTCACTATTTCTATTGTTTTGGCTTTATGAATGCGCATCATCACAGTGGTGTTTTATGGTAAAACTATGATATTAAGGTAAAACCTTTCCTACACAATTTTTTGTTTTCCTAGAGTTTATGATTTTTTTTGTTTGCTTCTTTATCATCAATTCTACCACAAACACGGGCAGGGTGAGTTGGAGTCCTGGTTGGATGTAGCATTTCACACAGATGTTTTAATCCAAGGGTTTGTAAATGAAGGGGCTGTTGAGAGAGGTGTGGACGAGGATGGAGAGGCACCCCAGGACTTCAGCAACAGTAGGATGCTGTTGACAGTGCCAGGCCTGAAGGGCAAGGGAAGGAAATAGTGTTCCTGGAGCTTAGGAGATTGAGCTGTGGAGGGGAAGCCTGTAGGAGCTGTGTTTGGGGAGGGATGACATAGCCACTGCTGAAATGGTGGTTTATCAGTCTGCTCCCATACTGCTGTAAGGACCTACCTGAGATTGGGTAATTTATAAGGAAAAGAGTTTTAATTGGCTCTCAGTTCTGCGTGCTGTACAGGAAGCATGACTGGGGAGACCTGAGGAAACTTACAATCATGGCGGAAGGTGAAGAGGAAGGAGGCACATCTCACCATGGTGGAGCAGGAGGAAGAGAATGAAGGAGGAGGTGCTACACACCTTTAAACAACCAGTTCTCATAAGAACTCACACACTATCACAAGAACAGCAAGGGGGATGTCCACCCCAACGATCCAGTCGCCTCCCATCAGGCCCCTCCTCCAACATTCAGGATTGCAATTTGACATGAGATTTGGGTGGGGACACAAATCCAAACCTTACCAGGTGGCATCAAAGCAGTCAGGGAGAGCCATGGAATACACTTGGCCTCTCTCTTTTCTTCTGCTCACATGTCTTCCCAGTGCCTCCCATTAGCCAAACTCAATCAGAACCCAGGTGAGGGAGCCAGAGACAGCAGAGACAGCCTCCTGGAGGCTGCCGGCCAAAGAAAGGCAGAAAGAGGTGGGCCATGGTGGAGACTCCTAGCACATTCATCCAGTAGTCTCATTTCTTCTCAGCAGATTCACAGGCTTCAGGTATTATAGCAGTTTCAGCTTTTGGAGACATGTCTCTCAGAGCAGAGCCTCCTGACCTGCTCCATCCAGGCTGGGGGGCCCTGCTGTCACGGCGGGATCTCCTTGATGGTCATCCTGGGACTCCCTTCCTTCTCTTCAGTGTTGTATATCCTAATTCCTGCAGGCTTTGTCTTTCTCCTTCTTTGCTTACTCCCTCATTTTGGTGGAGCTCATTGTGCAGTAGCTTCCTGAGAAAGGATGTGTGTGTGGGAGGTACATTCTTTGAGACCTTTCAAGATTAATAATGTCTTTATTCTTCCTTTACGTTTGACTGATAGCTTGACTGGCATAATCTCCCAGGAGGAAGTGGTTTTCCTTCCTCACAGCTGGTGACACTGATGAGAAAATCAAAGCCCTCTGATTCCTGATTCTTTAAGTTTCTCTCTGGAAACTTAAAGAATCTTCTCTGTGTCTTCAGTATACTGAGGTTTCATGACTATGCTCTTTGGTGTGGGTCTCTTTTCACCACTGTGCCAAATACCCAATGAGCCCTTTCAGTCCTTCAGTGTTGGGAAATTTCCTTGAAATATTTCACTAATGACTTCCTTCTCTTCATTTTTTTTCTGTTTTCTTCCTAGACCTCCAGCTATTCAGGTATTGGATCTCCTCTAATTTTCTTGCAATTTCTGTCTTGTATTGTGTTGTCTTGTGTATCTCTTTATGCTTTTGTTCTTCTTGGAAGGAGAATTCCTCATGTTATGCGGAGGTTGCATTGTGCCTCTCCAGAAGATGTTGAAGTCCTAACCCCCATTGCCTGTGAATGTGACCTTATTTGAAAATAGGGTCTTTGCAGATGATCAGGTTAAGATGAGATCATTATTAGGGCAGGTCCCTAATCCAATATGACTGTATCCTTATACAAAGGGAAAATTTGGATACGGAGACAAACACACACACAGGGAGAACACCATATAAAGATAGATCTGGCAATAAATCTACAAGCCAAGGAATGCCCAAGAGTGCCAGCAACCCACCAGGAACTAAGAGAGGGGCAGGGCACAGATGGGCTCTCACAGCCCCAGGAGGAACCAACACTGCCGACTTTCACTTCTGGGCTTCAGAAAAGTGAGATGATACATTTCTGTTGTTTAAACCACTCAGTTTGTGGTACCTTGTATTAAGCTTAGCCTCTACTTTAGCCCAAAGCTGCGTCCTTACATATTTCAAGTTCAACCTAGAGGTTTCTCTGCACACAGTGAACGGTAACCCAACTGGATGTGGAAACAGACTGTAACCTACTCTTGTACCAATCACAGAGGTTTGGCCAATCACAGGCTGCCAGCTGTTCAAACCATGTTCAAATAAGGCAAACACCCAGGTGTAGCCAATTCAGCTGTTTCTGTGCCTCACTTCCATTTCCTGTACCTCGCTTTCCTTTTTCTCTCCATAAATATTACCCCACCATGTGGCAGCCCCGGAGTCTCTCTGAACATGTTCTGGTTCAAGGAGCTGCCCAATTGTCAAATTGTTCTTTATGCAATTAAACTCCATTAAATTTAATTTACCTAAAGTTTTTCTTTTCACATGTTTTATGGCAGCCCTAGCAAACTAATATACTCCATCGTTGCCTCTAGTTCTTACTGTTAAGTTCTTCATTTCTTCCATCATGTTTCAAATTTCCAAGAGCCATTCATTTGTACATATCCTTTTGGTCACCTCTACTTCTCTCTCTCTCTTTCTCTCTCTCTTTTTTTTTTTTTTTTTTTTTAATATTAGAGATGGGGTTTTACCATATTGGCCAGGCTGGTCTCGATCTCCTGACCTCAAGTGATCCACCCGCCTTGGCCTCCCAAAGTGCTGGGATTATAGGGGTGAGCCACCGCTCCCGGCCCTGTTACATCCTCTTCTTATTTCATGCCTGCAATATATTATTTCATTTCTCTGAGAAAATTAATGATGCATATATTCAAAGCTTTCTTTTCCCAGACTAGTCTCTGTTGTCAAGTTCCTTGTTTCATATCTGTCCTCTTAGAGGATTTTCTCAGGTGTGTCTAAATCTCCTAAATTTCCTATTTAACAGTGAAGGAGAGCCGGGCACAGTGGCTCATGCCTGTAATTCCAGCACTTTGGGAGGTGAAAGTGGGAGGATTGCTTGAGGCTAGGAGTTCGAGACTAGTCTGGGCAACATAGTGAGAGCTTGTCTCTACAAAAAATTTAAAAATTAGTTAGGTGTGGTGGTGCATGCTGATAGTCCCAGCTACTCAGAAAGTTGAGGTGAGAGGATTGCTTTAGCCTGGGAGGTCAAGGCTGCAGTGAGCTCTGATGGCACCACTGCACTCCAGCCTGGGCCACAGAATGAGACACTGTCTCAAAAAGAGAAAAAGAAAAGAAAGAAGTGTGGAGGACAATAAAGGTGAAAACACCAACCCAAGAGCAGAGGGCATTAAACTTAGAGGGATGTGGTTGGCTCTGTTTGGGGGAAACCCAAATATAAAAGTCTTTAGGTCTTCCCCCTTGGCCTAGTCAGCCCTTCCAGTCTTCTGCCTAGACAGCAGTCTGGAGTCTCAGTCTTCATTATGTAAAGTCACACATCCTGCCCTGGGGACCTCTGTGTCACCCTCTCCAGAGGGCAAAGCCCCACCTAGAGTGGATTGGGGAAGACAGTGTCCTGCAGCCTAGAGTGAGGGCCAGGACTAAGGAGCAGATCTAAGGAGCAGATCCATCTACTCTTTTAACAGCTTTAACCCACTCCTTGTTTAGTCCTCCCCACCCTTCACCTCCACTTCTGGAATTATAAGAGCAACAAATTCTTGAGCTCTGGAGGATTCCATTGGTTCTTGGATTTTACAACTTGGCTTAGGATTTGGCTTTCTCAAGGTAGTGCCTGCCTACCCATCTATTTTTAGCTTAGAATATTTTCTCATTGTCTCCTCTCCATTCTCCCAGTCCTGTGCAGTTTTTGTTTGTTTGTTTGTTTGTTTTTCAGTAAAGAAAAAAATAAATCCTTTACTCTAGTTTAAGTGGTTCCAAGAGGGAACAAAATGACCTGTGTTCAAGGGTCCACCTTTGCCTGCAAGTCCTAAAGTCTCTTTTTAAAACTAGCATTCACTTTTATGATTAAAAAACACTCAACAAATGAGGACTAGAAGGAAATTTTCTTAATGTGATAAAGGGCACCTATGAGAAACCTACAGCTGGCATCCCACTTAGGGATGAAAGACTGAATGCTTTCACCTGAGATCAGGAATGAGATAAGACAAGAAGTGCTCTTGCCATTTCTGTGCAACATTGTACTGGGACTCCCTGCGAGGAATCCAGGAATTAGGTTAAAAAATGACATTAAAGGCATACAGATGGAAAGGAAGAAGTAAAATTATCTCTATTTGCAGATGACATAATCTTGTATATGGAATATCCTAAGCAGTTTGCTAAATACCTATTATAGCTAATGAACAAGTTCTGCAAGGTTGTAAGATAAAAGACCAATATACAAAAATCACTTGTATTTCTATACACTTGTAGTGAACAATCTGAAAATGAAATTAAGAAAACAATTCCATTTTACAATAGCATCAGAAAGAACAAAATACTTAAGAATTAGTTTAACAAGGAAGTGCAAAACCTCCTTTGTGTGGGTCTGTTTTTGGACTCCTTACTCTCTCTATCTGATACATGAATCGTTCCCTTCACCAATGCCACATCGTTTTGATTATCTTCCTCCAATTTTACTCTTCTTTGCAAAAATTGTTCTGATTATTCTAGTGTCTTTGCCTTTCCATACAAATTTTAGAATTAACTTGTCTACATCAGCAACAACAGAAATCCTGCTGGAATTGTGTTAAATCTGTTCATCAATTTGGGGAATGTTGACAACTTTACTCTGTACAATCTTCTGATCCATGAACATAGTATGTCTCTCCATTGCTTTAGGTCTTTGATTTCTTTCATCAGTGTTTGTAGTTTTCAGCATACAGATCTTATATGTGTATATTGTTATTTTTATAAATACATGTATAATACATATTATTTTTATAAATGAAATAAATTCAGGTTGAGTATCCCTTAAAATATAAAATAAAATAAAATTTAAAAGTACAAAACCTATGCTTTGAAAACTATAAAACATTGTTGAAAGAAATTTTTACAAGACCTAAATAAGTAGAAAGACACCCCATGTTCACCAACCAAAAGATTTAATATTGGTAAGATGGCAGGACTTCTCTGAATTGCTCTACAGACTTAACACAGTCCCTATTCACTGACTTCTTTGCAGAAATTGACAAGCTGATCCCAATAGTCATAAGAAAGTACAAGGGACTCAGAATAGCCAAAATAATCTTAAAAAAAAAAAAACAAAAACAAAAAGAAAATTAAGGGGCTCACACTTTCTGATTTGAAAACTTAGTGCAAAGCAACAGTAAACAAGGCAGTCTTGGTACTGACATAGACATATAGATCAATGGAATAGAATTGAGAGTCCAGAAATAAATTCTCACGTTTATGGTCAACTGATTTTTCATGAGGTTACCAAAACAGTGCAATAGGGAAAGAATAATATTTTCCACAAATGGTGCTGGGACAATTGAATATCCACATGCAAAAGAAGAAAGACAGATCTCTATTTCACATGGTATAAAATATTAACTCAAAATGGATCGAGATCCTAAATGTAAGAGCTAAAACTATAAAACTCTCAGAACAGCCTGGGCAGCATAGGGAGGCCTCATCTCTACAAAAAATAAAAATAAATAAATTAGCCAGGTGTGGTGGTGCACACCAGTGGTCCCAGCTACTTGGGAGGCTGAGGTGGGAGGATCACTTAAGCCCAGGCAGTTGAGGCTGCAGTGAGCTGTGATCACACCATTGAACTCCAGCCTGTGTGACAGAGTGAAGACCCTGTCAAAAAGCGGGGGTGGGGAAAAAACAAAAAAAAAAAACCTCTTAGAAGAAAACAATGATAAATCTTCATGGCCTTAGATTGGGTTTTTTACATTGTACCAAAACAAAAGCAACTAAATAAACATTGATAAATTGGACTCCATTAAAATGTAAAACGTTTGTGTTTTAAAGGATACAATCAAGAAACTGAAAAGATAACTCATGAAATGGGAGAAAATAGTTGCAAATCATATGATAAGGGACTTGCTTATGATAAGGGACTTGCTTATAGAACATATAAAGAACTCTTACAATTCAATAATAAAAAGACAATCTAATTAGATGGGCCAGACAATCTAATTAGTGTTGTGCACCTGTAGTCCCAGGTACTTGAGAGGCTGAGGTGGGAGGATGACTTTAGGCCAGGCTAGGCAACAGAGTGAGACCCTGTCTCAAAAAAACGAAAAACAAAAAGACATTACAATTAAAAATTGAACCAAAGACCTGAACAGACAATTCTGTAAAAAATTACATACAAATGGCCAATAAGCACATGAAAAGATGCTCAACAGGAAATGCTATTAGCTATTCAGGAAATGCAAAAGACAGATAATAATAACAATAACCAGTGTTGCTGAAGATGTAGAGAAACTAGAACCATCATACATTGCTGGTGAGAATGTAAAATGGTGCAACCACTTTGGAAAATAGTCTGGAAGTTCCTCAAAATGTTAAACATAGACTTACCGAGGAACCTAGAAATTTCTGGGTACATAACCAAGGAATAAAAAACACGAAAACTTGCACACAAATATTCATGGCAGAATTATTCATAATAGCCAAAAAGTGAAAACAACCCAGATATCCCTCAACTAATGAATGGATACATTCAATGTAATGTATCCTATAGATTCCAATGTTGGGAATAAAAAGAAACAAAGTACTGATACATGCCACAACATGATGAACCTTGAAAACGTTCTAAGTAAAAGAATCCAGACACACAGCTCACATATTGTATGATTCTATCGACATGAAATGTCCAGAACAGGCAAATCTGTAGAGGCAGAAAGTAGACTAGTGGTAGTTTAGGGTTGGGGAGGGATTTGGAGAGAAACACAGAATTACTGCTAACGAGCACACAGTGCTTTTGTGGAGGGTGATGAAAATGTTCTGAAATTGATTTTGGTGATGGTTGTATATTCTGCCATGAATATACAAAAATAATTGACTTGTCCACTTTAAATGGTTGAATTGCATTGTATGTGAATCATACATATATTAGTCTTTTTTTTTAATTAAAATTTTTCCCTTTTGCTATGGTGCTGATATTATTTTTTAAGCCTAATTTTAACTGTCTTGGCTTCTGTGTTCCGACTACAGCCCTTTATGTTAGCTTTTTCTTTTTTCTTTTTTTTTTTTGAGACAGAGTCTCGCTCTGTAGCCCAGGCTGGAGTGCAGTGGCTCAATCTTGGCTCACAACAACCTCTGCCTCCTGGGTCCATGCCATTCTCCTGGCTCAGCCTCCCGAGTAGCTGGGACCACCACGCCTGGCTAATTTTTTTATTTTTATTTTTATTTTTAGTAGAGACGAGGTTTCAGTTAGTCAGGATGGTCTCGATATCCTGACCTCATGATCCACCTGCCTTGGCCTCCCAAAGTGCTGGGATTACAGGTGTGAGCCACCGCGCCCGGCCTCCTTTATGTTAGTTTTTAAAGTAGTTGGGCTATGCATTAAAATTAGTATAATGACACTATAGATTTAGAAGGAGGATTATGGAAAGTGAGTCAGGTGGACCTGAGTGGATTCTGGCACATCTGCTCTTGTTTGCTCTACAGTTTTAGACAAGTAGCTTAACTTCTTTGGGCCTCATAGTTTCATAGTCTGCAGAATGAAATTACTAATAGAACCACAGGAAGGGGTTTTGTGTTTATAGGAGCACTGTGCTAAACGCACTATAGGAAACACTAAGATGCTTTTAGCCTATCTTCCACCCAGGAAGAACATGTTAGAAGTATGTATTAAGCAAGACTCTTTGGTGGTAAGATACAGCAAAACAAAGCAGCTTAGAGAGAATGAATTGGCTTGTTACCTGAGAAATCCAGGGGTAGCTTCAGGCATGGCTGGATCCAGGGGCTTAATTGATGTCATCCCTTCCTCTTTCCCTTGCTCACTCTCTGGTAATGGTTAAGAGTAAAGACTCTCAAGCCAGACACCTGGGTTTGAATCTTACTTCTTATGTGACCTTGGGCAAGTGGCTTAGCCTTTCTAGGCCTCAGTTTATTCATCTTTATAGAATGCGTGGTGATAAGGGTGCTGAGGAGGAGGAGGAGGCTTGTGGGGATTCAGTGAGGTAATATGTGTAATGTGCTGAAAATAGTGTTAGGCACAGTAAATACTAAATTAGTCTTTGTTATTATCATTATTATTATTTATTTTGTGATCAGCTGCAGACAGGAATATTCCATCAGGCCAGACAGTTGGTTCTTAGAAGCCTGAATCTATATCCCTATAGCACAAAAATGTAAGAAAAAAACAAAACAAAACAAAAAGAGGGAAGGACTATTTTTACACACTAGCTTTGAATCCCTGGGAATGTGGGTTATGTGCCCATCCCTGAACCAAACAGAGGCACACAGCTGCGCTATGACTGGCACAGTTTGAGGCATGTACCCATGATGCCCAGGGTCTGGGCACCATAATAACAGTCTGTTGAGACCACGTGGAGACACATGGAGTTAAAGAGGGCAGAGGAAGCAGAAAGTAGTCAGATAGACATAAACCAGTACTACGTCCACCTACTGCAAGGAAGTTTCCAAGCATTGCTGGAGAGAACTGAATCTGGAAAGGCTGTGATGGGGCCATGGCTCTTTGGTAGAGCTTCTGGTGGGGAAGAGGCTCAGCCTTGGTACTGGAGGCCTGCTCTGCACCCTGCCATTCCAGTTATCTCTAGAAATATGAGGCCTCTGAGGCTTCCTTGAGGCTAAGGAATGCCATGTGGTATGCATTATCTGCCAAGTAATAGGCCACTTACCTTCCCCAAAGCCGGGGGCAAGCAGACCTAATTGGTGTAGCCACTGGAATATTGTATGTCTCCCACTGGGGTCCCAGAACTTGAGACCCTCTTACTTTTGCAACCAGGACAACATGTTGAAAAGATGGTGGTCTTTGTTCTAAATGGAAAAAGCAACAAAACCACATTTTAGATGGTTATGGGTGGTTTGAAGTGGTTTCTGGTTAATTCCAGCTCCATGGAGCCATCTGAGAGGTTTGCTCCATCTGGGGTCTGCTAGAGTGAGGAAGCGATTTTGCTAAGCCAGCCTGTGTCTGCATTCCCAAATAGGGAGTTCAAGGACTCATCTTGGAGAAACTGAAACAGAAGCTTCCAACAAAGGGTTCTTGAAGGCAGTTTGTAATTAACCTTTCTGTGTAATGTGAGATTTCTCAACTAAATAAAGGGGAGAAAAATAGATTCAATTTCAATAATTAACAGATACTTATATACAGGAGTTCCAGTGTGCCTCGCAGCATACTGGTTGCCATATGCTGCGGGTGTTAGTCCACAGCCACATATAAACTGATCCGACCTATCTGTTTTTTAAATTTCGGTTTTCCCTCTATGTGACAAGCAGGCTGGGCCTCCTTCAGCTCTGTGAGAGGCAGCAGTGCAGCTTCTGGAGCCCGGAGCAAGAACACCACAGCGAGGCCCAGGCTGCAGTCCCTGCCCTCATTTAATCTGTGACCTCACGGACTTGTCTCCAAACCATAATTGAATTCCCATTTGATCTGTTTGACCTCAGCCTCCCATAGTGCCAATTCCCTGGTGGACAGGGTGTGCTCTGAGAACTCTCCAGGCTGCAGGGGTTGCCACCTGCGCCCCCTCGGGCAGAACGTGGCCTCCAGACAAATCTTATTTGGCCTAGCCAGGGTCGAAAAACGCTTTTGAACGTGGATGCCTTTGGATGCTGTATTTGTTCCCTGGGGCTGCCATAACAAAGTACCACAAAGTGGGTGGAGTAAACAACTGAAATTGTCTCATGCTTCTGGAGGCTGGAAGTCTGAGATCAAGGCGTGGGCAGAGTTGGTTTCTTCTGAGGGCTGCAGGGGATGGATCTATTCTGCGCCTCTCTCCTTGGCTTGTAGATGGCCATCTTCTCCCTGTGTCTTCACACTGTCTTCCCTCTGTACATGTCTGTGCTTGAATTTCCCTTTTTTATAAGGACATTAGTCACACTGGATCGGGGCCCACCCTGATGACCTCATGTTTACTTGATTATCCTTGTAAAGTCCCCATCTTCAAATAAGGCTGCATTCTGAGATACCAGGGGTTAGGACTTCAGCATGTGAATTTTGGGGGGTATAATTCAGCCCATAACACATACCACAGCACTTCATTTTGCCACGGTACCATCCACTTGTGAGTACCTTACACTGGCGCTTCTCCTCTCACTTGTTTACATTCCCTCCTGGCTCCTGTATATCTTTTTTTGGGGGATGGAGTCTCACTCACTCTGTCACCCAGGCTATAGTGCGGTGGCACAATTTCTGCTCACTGCAACCTCTGCCTCCTGGTTCAAGCAATTCTCCTCCCTCAGCCTCCCAAGTAGCTGGGACTATAGGCGTACGCCACCAAGCCCGGCTAATTTTTGTATTTTTAGTAAACATGGGGTTTCACTATGTTGGCCAGTCTGGCCTCAAGTGATCCACCCGCCTCGAACTCCTGGACTCAAGTGATCCACCCGTCTTGGCCTCCCAAAATACTGGGATTACAGGTGTGAGCCACCACATCCAACCTCCTGTGTGCTTTTGGATGGTGACTCCTCCCTTGTTAGTTCATAGTTCATTCATTCATTCATTCATTCATTTGTTCAATCATTCATCCTCATAAGATTGTTGAAAAAAATGAAATAATGAGTAAACAACTGAAATTTATTTCCGTGTTAGCTTAATATCTGGCATATATAGGTATTCAGCAGCATTTACTTATTTATTCATTTACCCATATTTATCAAGCAAGCATCCACCAAATGAACGCGGCAAAGCCAGACAAGGTCACTCCCCCAATGGAGTGTATAGTGAGGCAGGGGAAGAGACTCGATCTGGTATTCACAGTGTAAATGTATGAACCAACTGTGATAAGTGCTCTGAGCTGCAAGGGGCAGCGGGAGGCCAGGCTATGTGGAGCCTGCAGCCCGGGGGAAGGCATCTGGAGCTTCCTTGGAATGTACCAGATGGTGAAATTGATAACTTATCAGCAAAAGGTGACACTCTCAGGGTAGCACTGGGGCAATCAGGTTGGAAGTGGGCAAGAAGGGATTCCGGAGACCTCGGGGAGGCTGCTGCAGATGCCCCAAGAGCGAGCTGGGAGTTTGGCTTCGAGGGGAGTGGAAAAGATGGAGACAGAGAGGGGTGGATGGCTTTGAGAAATTAGGGGTAGATTGGCAGGACATGGGGATGGGAGGGAGGTGCCAGGGATGGATGGACAGGCTTACAGATGTGGCTGGGTGGTGTGGCTTCTCACTGAGAGAAGCAAGGGGATCTGGTTTACAGGGACATGTTGAATCTGAGGAGTCTGGACTTGATAAAGCATGGGGCATCACAGTCAATCGCCTACTCATTCATTCGACAATTATTTATGGGGCAGTTGGACATGGGCAAGCATGGTGTTAGATGTCAGGAATATTGCAGGAAGCAATGCGAAGTGTCTTATGCAATGGACATTCTAATGAGGAGACAGTAGATAAGTGAGCAAATAGATAAGACTAGTACAGAGTATGATAAGAAAACAAGGCCAGGTGACGTGCTAAGGAGTGATTGGGGGTAAAAAGGGTGGGCTAATTAAGCTGGGGTGGACAAGAAAGGCCACTGTGAAGGGCTGCCATTTGAGCTGAAGCGTGAACGGTGAGAAAGAGCTGGATATGGAAGAGCTAGGGGACGGTCATCTCAGGTAGGGGGCATAGCATGTGCAAAGGCCCAGAGGTAGGAAAGGCTCAAAATGGGGTTGGTGTGAGAATCAGGGACCAGAATGTGCACATACTTACAGGCTAAAGTAAGGCATTTACACCTTTCCCCAGGTCCATTTAAGAAGGAAAGCCATTTAAGAAGGCCTTAAGCCGGGGAGTGACAGAGTCTGCTTTCCTCGTTATAAAGATCGGCTCGATTTTGAGAAAAGACAAAGTGGAATTTTAGGGATCTTGCCCATACCTTTCTTTTTTTGCTTAACTTGGTTTGAATTGAGTTTTTGTCTCTTGCACCCCAAGAGTTTTGATGAGCACATTCGGGAAGAAAAACCTTTCTAGTGAGACGTGTCAAGATCCAAGATTCACAGAAAGTCAGACCCGGGTGGGGCCTCTGGGATGGGCTAGGTCAGGAGTATCGTGACTGCTCCCTGTGGAGACTGTGGGGCGCCAAGACCCAGGCCTCTTTTGTCTGGAACAGCTGCTCTTTCATTGGTTTTGCACACACAGAGATCTGCGAGTGCTTTCATCTGTGCTTTCCTTGCCTGATAGTGTCTGGAAACCACTGAGACAAGTTTGTGCCACTGCTTTACAGATAGGGAAACTGGGGCTCAGGGAGATTAGGCCACACGGCTGGGAAAAGGTCAGACATGGCTGTGCCACTCCTAACTCAGTGCCCTTGGCAATGGAGAAGCCCGCCTGCCTCCGAGGCTGGAACTGGGCAGTTTGCTGTGAGGGCAGAAGGTTCTTTCTTTCTTTCCTGGATGTGGCCAGAGAGGGCCCTGAAGGAGCTGCAGCTTTGTGATCCATCCCTTCCAGGAGATGAGGGGAGCCACGGGGCCAATTCACAGGCTGGGACAGATCGTGCATAAAGAGAAGGCATGCCGTGGAGCTGAGCTGCCTTCTGGGGCTCCGCACATGATGGAGATGACTGTCACTTAACCAACCTCCTCTGAGGACTCAGGACCTCAGAGTCCTCGGGACCGTGGACCACGCACTGTGGCCCAAAATAGGGTATGGGGCACAAACTTTGGAAGTAGAGCTGGGTTCAAGTCCCAGATCTTCCCCACATCTAGCTGTGGGCACATCATTTACATTCTCTGAATGGCAGTTTCCTTGGCTGAGAGAGAATGCATAGCAGCCTCCCAGCAATGTGGTGAGAACTAAATGAAGCACTTAACACATCAAACACTGAGCGTGGTGCTTGGTACCTGGTCAGTGCCCAATACGTGGCTGCTTTGCTATTATAATTTAACAATGATCACTCTTTTCATTCCAAGCTGCACACTGCACAGTAAGGGACAGAAGGCTGAGTAAGGCAGAGCCTGAAGGAGTCTGAACTGGGGGCCGGTTTGTCAATTGGCATGAAAATCCCACCTCACAGTAAATTTCCGATGGAAATGAAGCGTGAGAGTTCAGTGTTTTCTCACTTAATGGAATTGTGACTTTTCTTCTAGCCATGGTTCTTTGTCCTGAGTTAAAGTTGTAGCAAAGGCTGTCACTGTTCGCACTTCTTTGTTTTATTTTTACTTGTGTGAAGAGCAATCAAAATAAATAAATCGGCTGTGTGATTTCAAGTAACCAAAACAGAAACTGAAAATCGAGGGAGAAAAAATCCCAACAAACCAAAACAAAACCAATCAAAATTTGCTTCTTCAGTGGCCCAGATGCCTCTTCTGAGTTGAGGCACCTGGGGGTTTGTCTGCTCCGGAGTACAGACACGCCAATTGCATGGTGTTCCCAAGGCTTAGAGGAGCAGACTGAATATTCAAATGCATTTTTGCTCCTCCAGCAATTTCAAAAATAAATAATTATAAACCTGACAGTTTTTGATCTATTTATCATGTGCCAGGTGCTATAAATGTGTGTTTTGCGTGCATTCTCTCCATTAGTTCCCCTAAAAGCTAAGGATTAGTATTATTCCCTTTTACAGGTGAAGAAACTAAGGCTGAAAGAGGGCAATTAACTTGCTTATGGCCACACAGCTGGTCAAGATCCCGGGAGACTCAGGATGCAGGGTAGGGCAGATTGCTCCAGAAAAGATGCTGAAACTCCTTCTGGAGACTCCGCTGGGTGGGGGTTGAAATACGGTGGCCGAGCCCTTCAGTGTTCCTAGGGCATCTTTGGAAGAATATAGAGTGGCCACAGCTCAGAGGACCCACTTCCTGACAGACTGCTTACTTCCAAGAGAGTGGCCTCCCTCAGCGGAAGAACTCCCACACTTTCAAAGTGTGTTAGTCAGATTTTGCACTGTGATATGCTGCATAACAAACCCTTCCCACAAAATCTCAGGAGCTCATAACCACCACTCTTTCTTTGTCTTGCTCCTGGGTCTGTGGGTCATCTGGGGGTAGACCTGCTCTAGGCTTTGGGTTAGGATCAGGAATGTTCCATGTGCTTCATTCTGGAATCAGAGGTTTCACAGAGGATGTCTTATGGTGAATGGCAGAAGTACAAAAGACCCAGCCAAACCAAGCGAGCACATTTAAAACCTCTGCTCACCTCGCGTTCACTTAACGTGCTGTTGGCCTAAGGAAGCCAAACATTCCATCACTGTAACGGAGATGCACAACCCACTTCCTCTGCAGCCCAATCTGCCACACAAGGGCAGCTTACTGCAAGACCACCAGGCCTTACCATGGTGGGTAAAAGTTTTGCCTCTTCTTTCCATGAGAATGAGGTTGGAAATTTTCCAAACAAACAAACAAAAGCTTTACTAAAGACTGAAGGGAGAAACACAGAGAGGCTGTAGGGGATGTCCACCGGTTCTGCTTGTGAAGCCTCCATTCAGCTGGTAATTCCCAGTCTCCTCTTGGAGAATCACCTCTCCTCGTTCTTGGTCCCTGTGATTTGAGGGTGAGAGGTTGCTGTCCTGGCCTGCCAGCGTCAAGGGTGGACACCTGATCCATTGCTGGCCAATGGAAATACTGCTGCAAATCCTTGTTCCAAATGACTGTCTCTGGGCTGGTCATCTCACCCAAACTGGGCCAGTGACTTATACTAGGGTTATTAGAACAGGGGTTCTCATTTCTGGTGAGTCTGTAAAGCTTCTAGTATATAAGCTTGGAGCCTCTGGCAGCCATGTTTGGTACCTCTCATACCATAACGTGAAGCTCACACAGAAGCAAACAGGGCCAAAGGATGAGGCAACATTGAGAGAACATTGAGCATCTGGATCCAGCTGTGCCTGAAAGCCCTAAACTACAACCAGTTTCTTTTTGGGGTAGGGGTTGGGGCTAAGCCAGTTTGAATTGGATATTTGTCCCTTGTAACTAAACAACACCTTACTAATTCAGAAATAGAGGCAAAGGTAGAGTAAGATGGTTGAGATCAGGCCTGGGTTTAAATCCTGGCCCCACCACTTAGAGCTGTGTGCCCTTAATAAGTCTTGATCTCTGCGTCTGTCAAATGGGAATAGTCATGCTGCCTTTGAGGTGGTTGTGAGGGTAAACCATATAAAACGGGTTGTCTGGGTCTGGTGAATGGCTGATGCGTATGCTCACTTGAGGATTCAGAAGCAGGCTTCCTGTCTTCCCTGGGCGAAAGTCCAGCCTCACAGTTTGTTTGCCCACAGATCCCACAAGTCACGCGACCTCCCCTTCCTGTTGCCCGCAGGAGGCTGGGGTTGGCACGGGCTCCGAGCTCTGGCAGGCTGCGCCTTCTCTCCCAGAACGTCCCTCTCGCCTGCTCTCCAGGCCACCTCTGGGCCCAGCAGCTCTGTACCTTGGAATGCGGCTGTGCTGTCCCTGCAGACCAGCCCCGCCCTGCCCCTGGCGGAGGAGCTCTTCCCCTTCACAGAACTGCAGGCGCTTAGTGGCAGGAGACCAGGGGCCCTAGAGACTCCTTCAGCTTTCTTGGAGGGAAATCTCAGGCTCCCAGGGCACAGAGCAGCAAGTGGCACCCCCAGAATTCAAACCCTGGCCTCTGCCCCCATGCTGCTTCTGCTTCTGCCCTCAACTCCCTCCCTGGGAGCACTGCCCCATGTGGGGGTCACAGACAATCAGGGGACATACCAACCAAGGACATTTTTTTTTTTTTTTTTTTTTTTTGAGACAGGGTCTCGCTCTGTTGCCAAGCTGGAGTGCAGTGGTATGAACATGGCTCACTGCAGCCTTAACCTCCTGGGCCCAAGTGACCCTCCCACCTCGACCTCCCAAAGTGCTGGGATTACAGGCGTGAGCCACCACACCTGGCCCCAAGGAACATTTTTAACCTTAACGGCTATAGACTCAAGTCAGCAGCTATTCCCAGCTGCTTCTGCATGAGAATGCAAGCTCCACAAGGACGGGGGTTTTTGTCTGCTTCATCCCTACTGTGTTTCCAGAGCCTTAAATAGCACCCCATCCACAGTCAGTGCCTTATAAATGTTTTGTTGAATAAGAGGATGGAGTGAATGAACGTATGCGGTGCTGCTTCTCCCTCTGATAGGTGACATAAAGTTCTACGTGTGAATATTTTATACGGCATTTTTTTTTTTTTTGACATAGAGTCTCGCTCTGTCACCCAGACTGGAGTGTAGTGGTGCGACCTTGGCTCACTGCAACCTCTGCCTCCTGGGTTCAAGTGATTCTCGTGCCTCAGCCTCCTGAGTAGCTGGGATTAATACACTCAACAAATATTCATAGCCACCACACCAGGCTAATTTTTAAAATTTTAGTAGAGACTGGGTTTCCCCATGTTGGCCAGGCTGGTCTCGAACTCCTGGCCTCAAGTGATCCGCTCACCTCAGCCTCCCAAAGTGCTGGGATTACAAACATGAACTATGGCTCCCAGCCTGTAAATACAATTGAGTAAGAAAGAGTTAGGTCAGTTAGAAGGCAAATGTTAAGGGAAGAGCAGCAGGGTGGTGAGTGGAAGTAGAAACAGCAGTCAGGTGGGGCCAGGATGCCAGGATTTAGGCAATGTCGGGTGACTCAGCTCTGCTGTACCTTCCAGCAGAAAATTCTGTGGTTCTCAGAAGCATGCTGTTCATGGGCTGAAGCAAGAGGTGAGTTCGCTCTTCCCCTGTGTATTCGTTTCCTGTGGCTGTCATAACAAATTAACTACAAACTGGTGGCTTACAGCAACAGAAAAGTATTCTTTTACAGTTCTGGAGGCCGGAAGTCTGACCAAGCTGTCAGCAGGGCCACGCTCCCTCTGAAGGCACTGAGGGAGAATGCTTCTTAGCATTCCAGATTCTGGCTCCAGGCTTTCCATGGCTGTGGCCCCATCACTCCAATATCTGCCACTGTTTTCACATGGCCTTCTCCTCTGTGTCAGTGTCTTCTCCTCTGCCTTTTCTTTAAAGGATGCTCGTCATTAGATTTAAGACCCACACAGGTAATCCAAGATGATCTCATCTTGAGGTCCTTAATTTAATTACATCTGCAAATACCTTTTTCCAAATGCAATCAGGTCACATTCACGGGCTCCAGGGGTTCGGACTTAGACATGTCTTTTCGGTGGCCACCGTTCAACCCACTACACCTGGATCTGGTCCCTAGTCGGCACCAATCCCTGTTCTGCAGTGCTGCCCTCTTCAGGGAGGCCTCACTATGTCCTGAGGCCCCTTGGGGGATGAGGATTGGGGCCATCTTTGATGGGGCCTGGGTGAGGAGCAGCAAGAGTCTTCCTGGGGAAGCGACTTGCTCCCAGACAGCCATCTTGGGGGCCTGTTTGCTCTGGTCATCCATTTCTGAAGGAGGAAAGGGGTTGAGCTGGGAGGATTTGGTCCTCAGGGAGTCTGTTGAGGGCGGGGGCCTGCTTATCCACCTCTTTAGAGTGGTCTGGTTCCTCTGCAGACTTTGATGAATATTGCTTTCTGAATGCAGTGGGGGAAGAGAGGAAAGGAGGGTCTGCATCAGGCATGTGACTTGGGAGTCCCATAGCCTGGGTGCCAGTGCTGCATTCACTTGACAGATATTCATAGATCACCTCCTGTGTGATAGAGCAACAGTAACACAGCGCCAGGAGCTTGCAGCCCGGAGAAATTAGACAGATAAAATAATGACAAAACTGTGATCACTGCTAGAAATGAAACAGACTGGGTGTGGGGATGGAGAGTGTCAGGGAAGGCCTCTCAGAGGAAGTAGTATTTGAGCTGAGACCTAGAGCTGGAGGAAAAGCATTCCAGACAGAGGGAGCAGCGTGCACAAAGGCCCTGCGGTTAGAAAGAGCCCAGCTCATAAATGGAAAAATGTCCAGTGCTGGAATGTACTTAGTGGGGGTGAGAGTGGGAGAGGTACTGAATCCTACCGGCCTCATGGGCTGTGGGAAGGAATTTGGATTTTATTCAAAAGATTTTAAACGCGTTGTGCCATGACTTGAGTCAGCATTTTTACAGATCCCTTTGGGGACTGGCAGAGAATAAATTATAGGGCAGTGGTCGGAAACCTTTCTCTCTAAAGGTGCGGATGGAAAATGTTTTTGGCTTTTGGCTGGGCATGGTTGGTCATGCCTGGAATACCCACACTTTGGGAGGCCAAGGCGGGTGGATCGCTTGTGCTCACGAGTTTGAGACCAGCCTGGGCAACATGTATTTTTTGTTTCCACAAAAAATACAAAAATCAGCCAGATGTGGTAGAGAGTGCCTGTAGTCCCAGCTACTCAGGAGGCTGAGGCGGGAGGATGGCTTGAGCCTTGGAAGCGAAGGTTGCAGTGAGCTGACATCATGCCACTGCACTCCAGCCTGAGTGATAGAGCTAGACCTTGTCTCAATTAAAATAGAAAGAAAGAAAATAGTTTTGGCTTTGGGGGCCATATAGTCTCTGCTGTGACTACTCTGCTGTTGTAGCCCCAAAGCAGCCAGAGGTAATACATGAGCAACCAGGCATGGCTGTGTGCCAATAAAACTTTATAAAAACAGGCTGCGCACGGTGGCTCATGCCTGTAATCCCAGCACTTTGGGAGGCCGAGGCAGGTGGATCATGTGGTCAGGAGATCGAGACCATCCTGGCTAACACGGTGAAATACTGTCTCTACTAAAAAAAATATAAAAAATTAGCCAGGCGCGGTGGCGGGCGCCTGTAGTCCCAGCTACTGGGGAGGCTGAGGCAGGAGAACGGTGTGAACCCAGGAGGCGGAGCTTGCAGTGAGCCCAGATCACCCCACTGCACTCCAGCCTGGGCGACAGAGAGAGACTCTGTCTCAAAAAAAAGCAAAAACAAAAACAAAAAAACACTTTATAAAAACAGGCAGTGGCTGGCCTGGCCTAGGGGCTGTGCTTTGCTGACCTCTGTTGTAAAGTGGAAATAAGAAGAGTCTTGTGGCCCGGGGCAAGTGACTTAACTCTGTGCCTCAGTTTTCTCATCTGTAGAACAGGCACATCTTACCTCATAGAGATGTTGTGAAATTTCTGAGTGTTAATGGAGATAAAGTTCTGAGCGCAGAGCCCTGGCCCGTGGTAGGTGGTCGACTCTCAGTGGCCATAACAACACTAGTGGCTGCACTAATTATTAGTACATCCAGCTGGAATGATCATCACATTTATAAAGCAAAGACTTGGAGTGAGTATAGTTCACCAATGCTGGCCATCATACTACTTCAGTGGCAGGTTGGAATGTCTGTGTATGGAGTTGAATGAATCCTACAGTGACATGAATTAGAGCTTCCTCCTTGGGTGTGCCAACACATCTTCCTCAAATCTCGCTCAAAGGCAAGATTTGTCCTGAAACTTTATTCTTCAATGTAGCACCTGCCACCTCCTGCCCGCCAGCCCAAGTGGCCCTCCTGTCATCCTTTCCCTCTTTGGGGAATAGCTTTCCAGCAGCAGCAGCTCCCCTAGGCTGTTCTTCTGGGCTGCATATGAGGTTTAATTAATCTTTGTTTACACCTTCTTCTTGCTTTTTTTCCTCTCCCAGCACGGGGGGTTTCAAGACTTCTCTTTCCAGTAGCTTGGTAGGAAGGAAACTGTAGTGAAGGATAAGGGTCTGTTTTTCTCCAAAATCTTGCCCAGGGAAGGAAGAGGTAGGTACAGAAGAGAGAGGTGGGTGGGGAAAGTGGGGGTAGGTGTTTGGGGGAGTCTAAGAGACCACATTTGTCTACATGTTCTGGCTGATTTAGAGGGCACAGCTCTCAGGCTGAGAGGCAGGAAGGGTAATGTGGGGCCTTTTCCTCACCTCCCTGTCCTCAGGGTCACTGTTATGGTCCCTGACCTCTGAGACCAGGTGTTTCAGGGGAGGTGGGAGGGGCCTCATCCTAAGGCATTTCTGGGTGGGACCAATCACAAAACCAAGAGGGACAGAGGCAAGAGGGATGCGCATAGATGCAGGGAATGCGGCTAGGACTTCAGGGCGAAAAAATAGGGGTTCCTAAAGTTTTCTCCTAAGACTGCTCTCCCAGAGCAAAGACCTCCGTGGTACAGTTTGGGAAGAAGGGAAACCTTGTTCAGAATTCTGTGGTCTTCCAGTTGAATGTCCCAGGGTTGGGTAAATGTTGTGAGTCTAGGAACTGCTACAAAATAGAGACAGTCAAACAGATAGATAGATGGGTGGGTGGAGGGATGGATGGATGGATCAGCAGACGAATGGATAGACAGACAGAAGATAGATGGATGGCTGGCTAGATATATGATAGATGAATAGATGAATAGATACATATAGAGCAGATCTCTGTACAATAAAGTGAGAGTCATTCATCATTTATTAACAAAGATTTCATGAGCACCAACTATGTGCTATGTGTCTGGTACTGATTAGACAATGCCAAGTGAAATAGGTGGGCTCTCTGCTCTCACAGTGCCCTCGGTCTCTTGTAAAATCTAATGCTCTGGGCCAATAGAAACGATTATGATTCCTCTTAGTGTGAGTCACAGAGGAGCCCACATCCTCCACCAGGAGAAGACAGAGCCTGGTACCCACATAAGTAAATTTTAAGAGGCTGACAGGCGTCATTGAGCCAAACCATTAAGGCTTGGCTGAGTTCAAATCCCTGGTTTTGCCACTTTATAATTTGTGACCTTGGACAAGTCACTTCACCTCTCTGAGGTTCAGTAGCTGCATTTGTTCACTCATTATTGATTTTGAGTTCTTGCTAGATACTAGATACTCTTTTAGGTGCTGAGGAGGTGGCAGCCAACAAGAGAGATAAAGTCCCAGTCTTCATGCAGTTTATAATCTACTTGGGGGGAGACAGAAAATAAATAAATACATCAATTTCTAATACACCAGTTCGTGATGAGTGGATGTAGAAAAGTCAAGCATGGGATGAGGGGTTTCATATGAGCAGCTCCCTGAAGGGTGCGAAGAAATGAGCCATGTGGATGTCTGGGGGAAAAGCATTTCGGGTGGAGGGAACAGCACGCACAAAGGCCCTGAGGCAGGGGGCACTTTGCAGATGTGATTAAGCTCAGGATCTTGAGATGAGATTATCGTCCAGGGGGATGAATGTGATCACAAAGTTCCGTCTAAGAAGGAGGCAGGAGACTGGAGGGACAGAAGGCAATGTGACAAGGGAAACAAGAGGTTGGAGGGATCTGAGGAAGGGACCATGAGCCTGGGAACACAGGCAGCCTCCAGAAGTTGGAAGAGACAAAGGGGATGGTTTTTCCCCTGAGGCTTTCAGAAGGGAGACCTTCGGAATGCAGACCTGCTGTCACGCTGATGCTAGACTTCAGACCTCCAGAGCTCTAAGAGAATCAATCGGTGTTTTCAGCCATTGAGTTTGTGGCAACTTGTTCCAGCAGCAATAGGAAACTAGTCCAAGAATGCCTTTCTTCTTTTGTAAAACAGGACCGTGAGAGTCCCTGACTGAGGCCCTGTGGAATTAGGGGACAGGAAGCCTGGCAGCTCTGCCTGAGGAGGGAGAGCTGCTCGGAGATGGCCTGAGAACTAGGCTACCCCTGGGACTCCAGCTCCAGTCCCTCTGGCAGGTCCAAGGTGCCCCTGGAGGCTCCACTCTCTCCTGCCTCCAGGCCTCTGCGCAGGCCCTCCTCCCTGCCAGGAGCTCCCCCATCTGGCCCCATTCATCCTTTGGCTAAGCCTGAGATGGCTCTGACCCCTTCTTTCCCTTCCTCATCACCCCACCAAGTGTGGAGCTCCTGCTTCTGGGTTTACCCCCTAACTGAGCCCTCGCATACTCTTAGCATTTAAATACTTGTTTTCTACTTTGCTTTCCCCTCTAAGAGTAAGACAAATAGCTCCCCATTTATGGAGCCCTTACTGTTTGCCAGACAGGGCCACTGTGAAGAGCTGCACAGGCCATGACTGATCAACCCTGGTGTGAACAGCACCCACTAGAGCTGTGTGAGGTGGTAGCAACAGTGCTAAGTGCTCATTCATTCTTCACAGTGACCCTATGGGGTAGGGCCTTATGCCCATTTTACTGAATATTTTGTTAGATCCTCACCATGACCCAGTGAGATTGGTGCCATACTATTCCCATTTTACAGATAGGAAAATTGAGGCTCAGAAGAGCAAAGCCACTGGCCCATGGTTGTGGATCTAGTAAACATCTGAGCTGGGATTCAAGAGTGGGTCTGCCTGGCTCCTGAGTCTGAGGTCTTAAGCCTCTGCTGTGCTGTCCTTCCGACTACACACCCCTAGAGCCAGAGACTGGGCCCTCATCACTATTGTTTCTGCCTGATTCAACAGAATAAATGCTCTTAAAAACTTGCTGAATGAAGGAATGAATGAGGAAGGAATGCATCAGGAGGTGGCCCTGAAGTTCCTTGGCTATGACCTTGGGGATGCTTTATTACCTGGCGTGTTGTCCTTTAGAGTTATAAGTGGCTGTGAAGGTCAAATGAGCTCGCCTCCCCAGCAGCCCTTCGAGAACAGGACAGCAGTGTTAGCGTGGGAGGGATTTTTCTGGGCCCACACCCAGGTTCTCAGCCTCCTGGGGAAATTCTGCCTGTCTGGCTGCCCTCACTCTTCTCAGCTTCAGAGAAGAGTTTGGCGCTTTCTTCAGCTCCTGGAGGGCCTGAGACCCTGGGCGTTCCTGGAAGAGGCTCCTGTCCCCACCAAGGCCTATTTGTGATAACTGGGCCCTTGGCTCTTCCCTGAGGTAACCCCAGAAAATTTCCTGTTTTCACCTCCCTGTCCCTGGTGACCAGGCCCCAGTGGCTGTGGTGTCAGGAGCAGCTGGTGCCCTCCAGAGAGTCTGTAGGATCCTTTGGGGAACAGGTGGCATTTCAGGGTGGCTGCGGAGGGCCCAGGTGGGCTCATCGGTGGCACTGTTACCAGGCTGTGCAGCTGCCTCCCAACACTTTGGGGCTGAGTGTCATGGCTTCCCAAGTACATTTGCGTCAAAGATCTTGATTAATCCTAATGCCTCCCAAGAGATGAGGATTAATCATTGTGCAGGTTCACATTTCTGAGTTGTTTACTAGGTGCCAGGCACCGAGCTGAAGTCTTCACGTGGATTGTTTTTTTTCCTCCTCATGACAAGCTTATGAAGTAAGTGCCTTTCTTGATCCAGTTCCCATTTGTGAGTGGGGACACCGAGGTGCAAAATGCAAAGCTCCCTGCCGGAGACCACATAGGTGGTGGCAGAGGCATCTGGGGACCCAATCCGAGTTCTGCCAAATGGCTTCTATCAGAAACAGCTGTTTAACCGATGAGGCAACTGAGGCTCAGACAGGTGGAGTAACTTGCTCAAGGTCATCAATCCCGCCCCCAGAAGTCTGCTGCCCGGTGTCTTGTGGGAGAGTAAGGGAGGGCTGAGGCTCACCACCTGCCCAGGCTCTGGGGGACAGCCCCGGGGGGCCAGGTGTGGGAAATGCCCTGGGCCCTTGAGAGCGGTGGGCCTCTGTTTTCCCAGCTATAAAATGGTGGTGGTAACAGAGGTGTGACTGACAGACACATCGCTCCTTGCTAAGGCTTCTCCAGCCATGCGTTCCAAGGCTTGGATTTTCTAGGGCAGTGTTTGGCCCCAATCCAAGCCCCATAAATGGCTGCCAGTTGGCCCGCCCCGCCCCCACCCGGCTATCCTCCCTCCCCCAGCCCTATAATTGGAGTCCTGTAGGTGAGTTATTGGCTCAATATGTTTATAGGTTCCCCCAGCTCCCCTCCCCCTCCACCCCCAAACAAAGGAGCTATAAGACTGGAGCCAAAACACAGCTCCAAGAACATGTGTCTGTGACCCAGCCCCCGCCAGGGTGAGGTGGAGAACTTTCCATGCGGCCCAGCCCTGAGGCAGGGCCTACTCCTCTTCTCCCTCCGGCAGCTCCTGCTTCCCTCTTCCTGTCCCTGCTGCTCCACAGAAGCAGCTCTGTCCCCTCAGGCTGGGTCAGTTCCCACTACACACTTTAATGGTTTTGGGAAGGGTAGGGACTGTGTTGACAGGCTACCTGGAGGCAGTTGGCCAGGAAAGTCAGTAAGTCCACCCTTGTCTCACAGTCAGACTCTGAGACACAGCCAGGGCCACACAGTGAGGCAAGGCCATGCACACCATGAGTCCCAGGCACGGTCAGCTGGTCTGTTGGCCAGCCTCAAGCAGTCAGCCAGTTGGCACGCCCGGCCAGTCAGGGAGTTAGCCGTTGTCTCACAGCCAGGCTTGCCTATACGAGTCAGGGCCACCCAGTCAATGTCCACTCACATCAGAAGTCGCAGTCACAGCTGGTCAGACACCCAGCCAATCTCAGTCAGTCGGTCAGTCAATTAGTCATTGTCTCTTGGTCAGATTGTGTTACACAGTCAGACATGGCTGCTCACACTGTGAGTCACAGCCGTGGTCAGCAGGTCTTCTGCTGTCTGGTCAAACTCGATCTGTCAGCCCGTCAATCAGTCAGTCAAGGCAGGGTCAGCCAATCAGCCAGGAGTCATCAGTCACCCACACAGCCAATCAGAATCAGCCACCCGGTCAACACATTCAAGTCAGTCAGTCCATAGGTTATTGTCTCACAGCCAGACTCAGTTACATTGTCACAGCCATCAAGTCAGACAAAGCCGCTCACACCATGAGCCACCCAGCTGTCTCTCAGCTGGCCCGTTCCTCTCAGTCTCTGGCAGTTGAGTCAGCCAGAGTCAGTTTTCCATGACTAAGGCAGGTGATCAGTCCACCTGGTCTGTCCTGTCAGTTGGATGTAATCAATTTCTATGGTAGCCATGGTTCGTCATGGGTAGCCATAGGCTGTGGCCTGTTCAGTCACAGCCACAATGAAACACCAGGCAACCAGCCAGTCAGTTGATCTCAAAGTGTCAGGCGTGCAATCAAGGCGGTCAGTCAAGACTCAGGGGTCAGTCTGGAAGAGACAGCCAGTCCCACAGCCAGCTAGTCAGTCAGTCAAGATCATCACTGACGGCTATCAGTTAGGAGATCACAGTCAGTCATCCAGACATCCAGTCAGTCTGAATCAGCCTGCTGGTCACACCGACTCAGTTATTCCCTCAGTCAGCCAGGCAGGCAGGCAGGCAGGCAGGCAGGCAGGCAGGCAGGAACAATAGTCAGTCACAGTAAGCTGCCTAGTTATCCAGTCAGCTTGAATTAAACAACCAACCACTCAACCATACACCAAACCCATTGCCATCAACTGGCCAGTCAGTCAATCACGTGGCCAATGAGTTGGTCTCCTTGTCAACCTGTCACCTCACCAGTCAGGCTTAATCCACTCAATCCATCAGCCCAGTTGCAGTTGGTCCAGTCATAGTTAGTCACAAGCTCCCACAGTCCATGGCCTGGTCAGTCTAGATCACAGCCAGCCAGCCACAGTGAAACCCATAGTGACCATCAGTCAGTCAGTAAGTCAGTCAGTCAATCATCTAACCTTGTCAACACCAAGGCCCTGACTGACTTCACATGAATCACTAGTGATCACTGACAGAAACCCTAGATCAAACCGAAAGCATGCCTTGACCCCCTTCAGCAATGTCCAGAATAAGTGGTCCCCAGTCAGCCAGCTGCTGCTGTTCATCAGGAAGGATAGGGGCAAGGGGAGGCAATTAAGATGACATATGAGTTCAGGGGAACCCACTTGTCAGCCAGAGAGGCCATGGGGCTGACGGCCATGGAGAGGACAGAAGACCCTTGGGCCAGCTTTCCAGTCTCATCACCTGGATGCTCCATGAGGGTTTTCTCAGAGCAGGGACCCCCAGTGCCCTTTCCAACACCCCTGCTGTCACCAGGTAGGGGAGAGTGAGAGTATGAGATACCCCTGCAATCACTGGCCGCCTCCTTTTTCCTCCCTCCCTTCCCTCTTCCTCTTCCTCCCCCTCCTTTTGCTCCTCCACTTCCTCCTCACCTCCTCCTTGCTCTACATAGGTGAACCTAACCCACCCACACACTCAGATCCTGTCCTGGTGTTCCACAGAGCCAGTCTCTCCCCCACGCACACACACCACACAATCACAAACACTCCCACCACACACATACACACACCACACCACCACAAACACCACCCCCCCCCACACACATCACACACATACAGACCCACACCCACCACACATACACCCACACACCACACACACCCACACACACCACACACATGCACACCCACACCACACATACACATATATGCACCCACACACACCGCACATATATACATACACCACACACACCCACACATACCACACACATATATACACACACACACCCCACACACACCCACACACACACCACATACATGCACACCCACACCACATACAAATATACGCACCCACACACACACCACACACCGACACACACCACACATACACACACACCCACACACACCACAATACACACACCCACACACCACACATACACACACCCACATACACCACACACCATACACATATACACACCCACACATACCACACACATATACACCCACACACCACACACACCACACACGCCCTCACACACACCACGCACATGCACACCCACACCACATACACATATACGCACCCACGCACACCACACACCCACACAATCTCGCCACATACATAATACACCCACACACACCACATACATAATAATTCCACACACACACCACACACACATACACACCCACATACACTACACACACCATTAACACACCCGTGACACAATTGCTAATAATTCATATATATATACATTACCTACACACTAATACACCATATATATTAATACCTGTTATACCACATTATTATTATACCCATGGCCACCACACACACACTCCCACACACCACGCACATGCACACCCACACTACACATAATAATATATATTTACCCCACGCACAATTGGCCAATAACTCCACACACACCACACATACACACACCCACACACACCACACACATGCACACCCACACACACCACACATGCACACCCACACACACCACACACATGCACACCCACAACACACATACACATATACGCACCCACGCACACCACACACCCACACACACCACACATACACACACCCACACACACCACACACACATACCTACACACACTACACACACCACACATACACACACCCACACACACAATACACACACCCACACACCACACATACACACCCACACAATACACACACCCACACACACCACACATGCACACCCACCACCCACACACCACACATACACACACACCCACACACACCACACACCATACGTATACACACCCACACACCACACACCATACATATACACACCCACACATACCACACACATACACACCCACACACCACACACACACACCCCCACACACCACGCACACCACACACACCATACATTCACACACCACACATACTGCACATATACCCACACACACCACAGTCCAACACCACCACACACACCGCACACATACACACCTATACATCACACTCACACTCACAAATACCCCCACCACACCCACCATACAATCACAAATACCCCTGCCATGCACATACACACACCACACAAACACCACCACACACACCACCACCACACACACCCACACACACCACACAATCACAAACACCCCTACCACACCCACCACACACACCACACAAATACACCCCCACCACACCCACCACACACACCACAAATCACAAACACCCCCCACACTATACACACACACACACACACACACACACACCACACAATCATAATGCCCCCCCACCACACACACCACATATGCCCACACACATACACAGGTCCACACACATATGCTCACACATATGCACACACACCACACATACACAAACACTCCCCACCACACACCAGACACCGTGTGCATGTGCACATACCACATACATATACACCCTCACACACCACATACATCACATATGCCACACATCACACACAGACACCACACTCACACATAGCCCTCACACACGGCACCCTCCCACATGCACGCACTTACGACACAGGGCACACACACCACACATGCATATACCACATGCACATATGTGCACCGCGCACACACACACACATACACTACGCAGACACACACGCCCTGCTTCTTGGCTTGCCTTCTCGTTTTGGAACATCCTGTTCCAGGCAGCCTGGGAGAAGGCTCTCAGACACTCCTTGGGCCAGCCCCTCCTCGGCCAAGGCCAGGGCTCAGCCCTGCCCTGCTGGCAGTGGGAGGGGGCGGCCCTCCTGGCACGAGGCTGAGTGCAGTGTCCTGGATGTGGACTCTTTTTGTAGCAACTCCTCCTTCCAGCTCCTCTGGAGGAGAGGGATGAGCAGGGGAAGGCTGGGGAGGGGAGGTGTCTTGCTCACTTCATTTCTCTGCCTGGGGCCCCCAACTTCCCCTGGAGTCAAGCAGGGCTCCCCAGGCGATCTCGGTACCTGGGCGAACACTGGCAGGAACCCAGCCCAGAGAAGCAGCTGGGAGTTCTAAGCCCGAGGGAAGATCTGTTCATCTCCGGCAGACTAGGACTGCTTTCTGCTTGAGCGGGCCACACTCTAGGCAGAGGGGCTCTCTGGGCCTCCTTCTGGCACCTGGACTCCACCACTTACTAGCCTTGTGATCACACTAGGCACATTAATTGGGGTTTAGGAGCCTCAGCTTCCTCCTCTTTAAAATAGAGAGGTTAACAGAGCCCACCTGCTTGGGTCTGGGTGACGACGAAACGAAGAACACGTGGAGAGGGCTCAGGGCAGAGTCTGGTAGCTCCTGTGACTGCCAACTTGAGGCTCATTTGTTTCAACCAGGCAATTTGGTGGCCAGGCCGAAGGGGGGCTCTAGAAGTTTCTTTCCATGCCTCTTGTCTCACCTGGCTCCATGACCCCCTGCCCTATTTCAGCTTCCAGTCACCGAGGGTTTCTAAGTGCCCAACACCACGCTAGGTGCTCTGTTGACGTTATCACCCTGCGCCCTCACAGTAGCCCCATGATGTCGGTGCCCGTGCTATGCCCATTTTACAAAGGAAGAAACTGAGGTTCTGGGAGTTAGACTAATATGCCCAAAGCCGCAGGTAGTGAGTGGAAGAGCCAGAACTGGCTGACTTCCTGAGGCCCGTAGGCTGGCATGGTGCCTGCCCTGGTACTGAAAGCCACATGTGCATCTTTGGGGCCTTTGGGGAGGGTGGGGAGGTGTCTTCCCTGCCCCAGTTACCCCAGGTTCCCAGCTTCTGCTCTATCTTGTACTGGTTACCTGGTATGTTTGTTGACAACATTCATTGACTTTGGATTGGTGAAGTTGAGTGGATATTGGTGGAAGCACAGGCACTCCAGAAGCTGGGGGGCGGGGGGAGGCACTCCTCAGCCTGGGGAGGCCCCAGGAACACTTCCAAAGCTCTGGTTTGGCTGAGCAGTTCATATCTGAAAGGAACGTACGAGAAGGCTTCGGGAGACACAGAAGCTATTATGGGCGTAGCGGAGGCCGGAGGAGAACGGCATCCAAATCTCCACATCATGTGGACCTTGCTGTCGATAACAGCAATCTTAATGACAACTCTCTACAGGCCCTGGGCTCCACAGGAGGTCGGAGGAGGGTGTCTTTATCCAGAAACCCTTTCTATTAACAGTAACAACGTAAGGATGCCACCCAGTGCCTCCGGGGCTGGCAGCGAGAGGACTCCAGTTTGGGGCCACCCCCTAGGAGAGATTCCTGTGAGGAGCCCTCCAAGGGCCTCGCAGTGATGCTCCCCAGCCTTCCAGCTTTCCCTCAAACCCCAGGTGGCTCTGCCAAGGCCTCTCGTTATTTGGAATCGCACTTGGCAGTGATGACACTTTTTGAAGGGCTGCAGGGTGGAAGTCGGCAGCAGAAGCCCTTAATTCCCAGACCCGAGGGGGCTTTGCAAAGACAGCTCCTCTCCCACTGAGCACAAACCCACCATTTCTCTCACTTCCAGGCTCCGAGGAGGAGGGCCAGGCCACAGTGTGAAATGCTCTTAGAGGACTCCCGCTGGGGTGACAAGGCTCAGAAGAAAAAGGCAGATGACTCCCCACTGCCCTCGGATGACATCCAAACGGCCTGCCTGCTGAATTAACAAAGGCCATCGTCATCCTGCCTCCAAGCACTGCTCCAGCCCAGGCCTTTGCCACACACACCATTCCAGCTACTGCGAGCTTCTCAGTCCTTACAGCAGGACTCCTGGCACCCCAACCTGCCCCCTCTACAGAGAATATGCTTCCCTCCCATCATCTCTCAGCTAACTCCTATGCATCCTTCAGGACTTAGGCGTCACTTCCTCCAAGAAGCCTTCCCAGAATGCCTCTCTCCTAGCTTCTAGTAGCCTCGGGCATTCTTTAGCTTGTACATTGCATTCTCCTGGTGTCTTCTCACTATCTTCCTCTGTGCATGTCTGTCTCTGTCCATTTCCCCTTTTCATAAGGACACAAGTTATATTGGATTAGGGCCCATTCTAATCATTTTATGTTAACTTGATTACTTCTGTAAGAGCCTATCTCCAAATAAGGTCACATTCTGAGGTTCTGGAGTTTAGGAGTTCAAAACGTCTTTGAGAGCGAGCACAATTAAACCAGAACACTTGCTTCGTGACCTTAACTTCTAAGCTAAGTGTATATCTTAACTTCCCTGAGCCCTGCTTTTCTGTCTGTTTAAATAGGGATTGTGAAAGGGAGAAGAATTGCTCCAAGATGCTGGGGACTGTGGCTCAAGACTGGGTTCCACTGAGCGGCTGTGTGACCTTGGGCAGCCCCTTATCCTGTCTGAATCAGTTATCTACTGCTGCAAACAGACCACCTCCAAGCTCCGTGACTTACAACAACATAATATATTTTGCTCGTAAATCTGCAATTTGGGCAGGGCACGGAGAGGAGGGCTTTTCTCAGTTCCCATGTGACAGAAGCTGAGGCAGCTCCACTGGGTTGGAGAAGACACTTTCAAGATGGCTCGCTCATGTGGCTGTGGCTAGCAAGTAGGTCTGTCTGTCGGCTGGGAGCTCAGCCTGGAGCTGTGGGTTGGGGACCTTGGATTTTCTCCATGTGTAGGATTTTCTCCATGGGCTGTGTGGGCTTCCTCACAGCATGGTGGCTGGATCCCAAGAGTGAGCATCCCAAAAGAACTAGGCAGAAGTTGCATTGTCTTTTATGACCGGGCCTTGGAAGTTGCGTAGTGTCAATTCCACCATAGTCACAAGCCTGCCCAGATGCCAGGGGAGAGAACCCAGGCTCTGTCTCCTGGTGGAAGAGTGCCAAAGTTATGTATTTTGGAAAACATGATTTGCCGTATGACTTAGGCAACAAGAGTTACCACTTAACCAGGCACAGGTGGTGAGCTGGGACCTTTACACATATTATCTCTTCTAATCCCCACAACAACCGCCGACTGCTGGCGGTATTGTTATCTCATTCCATGAATTAGGAAATTGAGGTTCAGAGAGGTGACTTGCCCAAGGTCACCCAGCTAGACAGTGACAGAGTCAGACCTTCCTTCCCTCCAGAGCCTTGTGTTACTCAGGTGGACATCACTAGTCACTGCTGTCTAGAAGATCCTGCCCACCCCTCCTCCCTCCTCCTTTGGAGGCCCCCAAACTTAGTGCTTATAGTGTTCTTGGCCTTGTGAAGTTTGCCTTTTGTACTCAGTCTTTTCTCATGTAAGAAGATCCAACTGGTGGTGGGGTGAGGCTGGTGTGGGCCTCTGAGCCAGCCTTTAGGCACATGGTGGCTTAAAGAAGCTTTTGTGGGCTGGGAACACTGTTTCTACGGGAAAAGCATTCAGAGTCCGTCCCATTGATTTTCAGACACTTCTGGAAACTTCTAGAAACACAGACACTGCCTTCACCAATAACTTCATCTAGATTGATATGTAGGTAAACGTGTGTGTGTGGTGGTGGTGGTGTTTCTTTAAATATAGGGTTTAGAATCTGACAAATTCGGTCTGAGTTTCTCTTTTCTTTTTTGAGACAGGGTTTTGCTCTTACCCAGACTGGAGTACAGAGACATGATCTCAGTTCCCTGCAACCTCCATCTTCTGGGTTCAAGTGATTCTCCTGCCTCAGTCTTCCGAGTAGTTGGGATTACAGCCATGTACCACCATGCCCAGCTAATTTTTGTATTTTTAGTAGAGACAGGGTTTCACCATGTTGGCCAGGCTGGTCTCGAACTCCTGACCTCATGTAATCCACCTGCTTCGGCCTCCCAAAGCAGGGGATTATAGGCGTGAACCACCATGCCCGGCTGGGTCTGAGTTAAATTCTATAATAATAGTCAAAGGGCATTACTTTATAATCAGAATACAAAGACCCAACCCTCACCACCACCCCATTTTACAGATGAAGAGTCTGAGGTTCAGAGAGGTGAACTGACTTACTCAAGGTCACAGAATGAGTAAGGGTAGGAATGGGGAATTGACTCTTGTGCCTGAGCCCTTTTCATCTTAACTCCTCCACTTAAGGCTGAGTCACGAATTAGCCATTGGATGAAAAAAATGACAGTGGTTGCATGGCTGGTGCGAGGAACCTGGCTCCTCGAGGCTCTGCACCAGCTGGTGTTCAAGGGGAGAATGAGCATTTGTGCAGCTTGGTGGTTAGGTCAAGGTTTACCAGACTCAAGATTCCCAGAGACCTGGCTTGGGATCTTGGCTTTGCTGCTTACTGACTGTCCTGTCACCTTGGAAAAACACGTAGCCTCCCTGAGAATTCAATTCCCTGCCTGTGAGAGGGGTCTAATAATATCGACTTTACTGGGTCATTGTGGGTAGGAAGGAAGAGAATGCCCGTGGAGGTCTTTGCACAGGGTCTGGCACATGGGACACCTTCAGTAAAGGCATCTGTTTTATTCATATCCAGAGATATCTGAGATGGAGCTGGTGTCAGAGGCTTGGCACGTGGAGTTGCTCCATTGCTCCATAAATGTTTGTTGCCTGAATGGAAAATCTTATTTTCTAGAGATGGAAAACTGAGGCCCACAGAACGAACTTTTCATGCTCATACAATGACAGATAGGCAAGGAGGACCTGAAGCATGAATGAATGCATGAACAAATGAATGAATGACTTCTGTGTTAGGCTGGATTCCCTCGGAAGCAGACTCTGAGGTGAAGATTTGAGGACCAGTAGTTCGTGTGGGAGGCGACCCCAGGAAACTCTGGGAGGATGTGAGAAGCAGGGGACATTAATAAGCAGGTTACTGCTGTGGGTGACGGGGACTCTATCCCATCAGGGACCCTGGGAGACAGTGGGGGCATGTCTTAGAACAGTAGAACGTTCCCCCTGAGGATGGAGGAATCTGGGTGCTTAGCCTCCAATTCCCCCTGCGTATCCCTGCGGCTGCTCCTGGGGTGCTAATTCCATGTCCTCCCCTGGCCAAGCACGCTCCTGGACAGAGGGCGCCATGCACAGAGGGGTGTAGGCACTTGCCCAAGAAACCTGTGGGTGTCAGGGAGCAGTGAGGGCTGATGGGGTATAGGCAAGGCACCAACAGACTCGACTTGGGCTCTGGTAGCTCTCTGATTCTAGATGTCCTTGGAAGGCAAAATATGATTCTGAAAACAATCTCCCTGTAATCCTTCCTCTTCTCCCGCATTCTGAAGCACCCGCACTAACCCTCTGGTCTCTGTCTGAAGCACCTTCTCCCACTGCCACTTTCACTAGCATTTTCTCCCCAGTCCCTCTGTAGCAGGGGGATCCTGCCTGGAGAGCGAGCTGAACCTCTGAGGTTGCAGTGGGGAAATGGGTGGTCAGAGCTTGAAGGAGCTGGTTTGGACAAGGCCACTTAAAGCACTTTTGGCTAAGGGAGCAAGGAAGGGGCTCTCTGTACAGGTGTCCAGAGGCCACTGGCCTGTTTTTTGCCCACACCACTGCTGCCTGCGTATCTAGGCTAGGCTCTGAGTCTTTGAAGGAAGAGGCTGGGGTGGAAGCTGAAGTCACCCTTTTCTGTGGGATAAGGGGACAAGCTGCCTGCCTAGCATGGGGGAAGCTGACATTCCCGCTAGACTCGAAGTTAGGCTTTGGTACTGATCGTGGCTGTGCCGCTTCTGGCTGTGACCTTGGGCAAGTCTCCAGGTTCGTTCTTCTGCATCTATAAAATGAAGGCAGTTTTAATGCCAATTTCACAGGGCTCATATGAACGTGGCATTAGCTATGGACACATTTGATAAATGATAGAGTGAAGGTAAAGACTGTCTGCCTATGTCAGCTCGAAACCTGGGGCTTCCTTGGGTTTGTTCTTGGAGGATTTGAGCTTTTGAGGATCCTTGGGAATCACATGCTATTGGCTTAGGTGTTAGGGTCCACTCAGCTGACTTGACATTGGGGGCACAGCTAAGGACCCCCATCAGAGATTCCAGGCAGTGAACACTGATGGCTGCAGATGAGGAGAGTCCATGGCAATTGCTGCAGCATGAAGCAGGTTCATAAGCCAATGGGAATCACCCCCTTAAAACACCTAACACACCCAGGGAAAAGTGGGCAGGGCAGAAAAGGTACTAAATGTTGCAAGAAACCAAGGGCAGAGCCAGAAGCTGTTAACTTTCTTTACACACAGTTACAACTGAGCCCCAGCTGAGTATCTACTATGTATCTAGCCCTGGGCTCAGTGATTGCCGCAAACACACACACACACACACACACAAATTTCATCCTTGCAGCGATGAAAGAGGTAGATACTATTACTGTCTTCATTTTTATAGACAAGGAAACTCAGGCTCAGAAAAGTGAAGGTGATTTGTGGGAGTGCACAGCTAAAAAGTGGAAGAGCTGGGATTGGAACCCAAGCCTGGGTGACTTCAGAACCTGAATCTTAGCTGTGAACACAATACAAAGAAAGTCCCCCTTGATTCTGAACAGGAGGAAGAAACATTGAGAAACTAGTTGCGTGTGCAGATTGGAGGAGCTTGCAAAGAGGGCAGGAGGGTTCTCCAGCAGCGTAGGTGGCATCATTCGCACGGCCCAGTGCAAAGTGAGAATGCAGGGCCCCCTGTTAAAAAATCATGGAGAATTTCATGACGGTGACAGCTGAGCATTAACTAAGCATAGGGTCCTTCTAAGTGTGGGGTCCTGTTTGACTGCTCGGGTCACATGCCCCTGATGCTGGTCCTATGCCCCTGTTTTGAACAGTGAGTGGGAACAGATGGGGTTTCCTGCAGCAGGATGGGTAAGGGGCAGACTCCTGGGTCAGATACCTTGGGTTTGAGCCCTAGGAATTCCCAGCTTCTTAGCTAATGACCTTGAGCAACTTCTTTAACTCCTCTGGGCCTCACTTTTCTCATCTGCAAAATGGAATGTTGTTGGCTCTTCTTTTCTAGGAGTATTGTGGGGCAGATGCAGTAAAGTATTGAGCACAGCGCTTAGCCCATAGTACTGACCAGCAGTACCGGGTATTAGAGTTAATAGTCCCTTCTGCCCCACCTCCCCAGGGCACAGTGCCCATGGAAATACCAGGTCCCTGCTGTCTTTACCTCTGTGCTGCTCAGCCTGGGTTGGAATCTTGGAGGCTATAGCCTCCCTGCTCTGGCAGCCCTTCTTTCCCTCCCCATCCCCCAGGTTTTTAATGAGTTTAGTATTTTCATCAAATCATTCTTCCTACAACACAGGGCTGGGGAGGCTAAAAATAGCTCCCCGAGTCACATGACAGCTCCAAATGCGGAGGCTCCCAGCAAAGGTACAAGTGCAACTCCCTGTTTCCTAGGAAATGAGAGTCATTGTGATGCCTGACGCCAGGCCTGACGCCGACGCAGCCGGGCCTCGCAGGGGCACATTGTTTCCTGTGACATCCTTGAGTGTGACAGGCAGAGGGCGGGGGGCGGGGAGGGCAATAGCACCCCAGAACTGGCAGATCCCAGGTCTGGTGTTGCGGGCTCAGAGTCAGAAGCTGCCCCTTCTCTTCAGGAGCGACAGTCTTGGAGGCAAGGACTTCCTCATACCTGGACACCGTGTCCCCATCCCTTTCACAGCGAGCAGGAAAGGCATGTCTTTGCCAGCAAGAGAGATGGGTTTTTCTCTCAGGTACCCACACTCCCTGCCCACTTGGTTCCCTCACCAACTCCTTGGAACTAAAGCTATTTTATTATTTGGGAGTAAAGGTAAATCTGTTGATGAATACCCCCCAAGGAAACCTTTCTGGATTCCTCCCAAGTTCCTCCCCCGAATATAGAATAACTTCCAGCACCCTGGACCAGTCTCAAGAGTCCCATACTTGAGGGCATTACAGTAACGTGGAGGGCTTCTTAACACATTGGTTGCTGGGCACCGGCCCTGGAGTTTCTCCTCCAGCAGGTCTGGGGTTGGGCTCAAGAATCTGCATTTCTAGCAAGTCCTTATGTGACGCCGATGCTGTGCTCCAGGAGCAACCTTTGAGAACTGCCGTCCTAGATTCCGTGGCCCTTGTCCCTTTCTTCTTTTTCCCCAGCCCCTTTTTTTCTCTTCTTTTCCGTGTCTTATCACTGCTTGTAGCAACCCTAAACTACTTTTAGTCTCTCCATACCCTGGTCCTGCACTCACAATTTTGTGGCTTCTGGGCCTTTGCTTTGGGTCTTTCTGGCTGGAGTGCCCTCCCCACTACTTCTCCCTTGACTAACTGCTACCCTTGCTTTAAGTAGAAATAGTAAGAGCTAGCACTTATTCACAATTCTGTATGGTAAGCATTGTTGTTATCCCCACTTCACAGATGAGGAAACTGACATTCAGATAGAAAGTCACACCCCTAAGTTACAGAACTAGAAAATAGAGAGGGGATTTCAGGTGGTTTAATTTCACACCTACAGGTGACTTACAGTTCACTTGTTGACTCCCATAGGAAGCCTTCTCTAAAGCTGCCAGACTGGATTTCATACACCTTCTTGGAGGTCTCCTGTACTCCCTGAGTGCCTTTATCAATGCACTAACAGCCTTGCACAACAGTTTTCTATTGATAGGTCTGTCTTCTTGCTTAGGCTGTTTGTTGCTAAAAGGCATGGACTTTGTCCTAATAATCACACTATCCCAAGTGCCTGGAACAGAGTCTGGCACTAGTAAATGCTCACTAAATGCCAGCTTGCTGGCTGATTGACTAAATAATGACTGCACAAATGTTCACTGAATGAATAAGTAAATGTTTGCTGCCTAATTACTATTAAGTGAATACATAAATAGTAGGTGCTCAGTGCTGAATAAATGAATGAGATATTAAATTCTCTATACATGCTGGTTGGCTGAGTGAATGAATTAATAGTAGCTCTTAATAAATATTTTCTGGATAAATTAATGAATACATGAATAGTTAGTAGGTACGCATTAAGTGTCTGTTGCCTCACTGGGTGAATGGATGGGTTGGCTGGTAGATGATTGATGGGTTGAATTGGTAGGTGGATGGCAGAAAAGTTGGATCAATGGATGGGTAGATTGGTATATAGATGGATAAAGAGGTGAATAGATGGAGGTAGTGGGTAGATGCGTTGGTGAGTGGATGGATGGATGCATGGATGGGTGGTTGGATAGGTTGGTATATAGATGGATGGATAGCTAAGTAGAGAGAGACAATGGGTGTGTTGGTGTATAGATGGATGACTAGATGAATAGGTGGAGGTGATGGGCAGGTGGGTTGGTGAATGGATGGAAGGATGGAAGGGTAAGTTGGTATATAGATGGATGGATAGGTGAGTAGGTGGAGGCAATGGGTGGATTGGTGTATAGATGGATGAATAGGTGAATAGATAGGTGAGGGATGGGTGGGTTGTTGAGTAGATGGATGGATGGGTAGATGGATAAATGGATGGATGGATGGGTATGTAGCATATAGATGGGAGGATAGTGAATGCATAGAGGCAATGGGTGGGTAAACTGGTATATAGATGGATGAATAGGTGAATAGATGAAGGAGATGAATGGATGGATGGATGGATGGATGGATAGATGGATGGATGGATGGGTTGGCATATAGATGGATGGATAGGCGAATAGATGGAGGCAATGAGTGGGTGGGTTGGTGAGTGGTTGGATGAATGGATGGATGGGTAGGTTGACATATAGATGGGAGGATAACGAATAGATGGAGGCAATGGGTGAGTAGGTTGGTGGACAGATACATTGGTGACTGAGTAGGCTGGTATATAGATGGATAGATGGTTGAATAGATGGAGGATGAGTGGGTAGATTGGTGGATGGATGGATAGATAAGTGGGTTGGGAGGCAGGCCCATGACTTCGACATTGTTAGCACAGGGCAATCTGTGTGATGCCACTTCTGCCAGATAAATGACAAAGAATAAGTTATCGACAGAACCCCAGGGCATGCTGGGTCTGCACTCAGCAGGACAGCCGGAGGGTTCTCTGGGCCACCAGCTATGACTTTGGAAACCAGATGGATGATGCATCTTGAGCATCAGGAGGTGGCTGTGGAACTGTTTTAAATGTCAGGATATCACCCAGCTGTGAGATTGGGGCTTGACGTTTGTCATGTTCCTGAGCATTTGTTTTAATGACTAATTATTTCCCTTTTCTGACATGGCTCCTTGGAAGGGGAGCAGGGGAACTTGGCTGGAAACCAGAGACCTGTGCTTGCTCTCAGCAATTGAATTCACTAACAAGCTAGAAGTGAGTTAACCCCAACCTGCCAGGTGCAGAGCAAAACCTGGAGGCCCAACTCCCAGGCCCAGCCAGGTGCTGCTCAGCTGGGAGTCCCTTCCAGGGTTGGCTGGCGCCTGCAAAGAATCCAGAAAGCTTAAGCCAAAACCCAGGAGAATATCAGAAGAGTTGAGGAAAGGTAGATTGTTGACTTGAAAGTTACTTGATTTTTCCCTAACACAAAAACAAGATAAATGTTCAGGTGATGGATATCCCAATCATCCTGATTTGATCATTACAAACTGTATGCTTGTATCAAAATATCATGTGTGATCCCCAAATATATACAACCATGATATATCAATTAAAAAGAAAGTTACTTGATTTTGATCTATGTGAAATGATTAACCGTGTGTGTGTGTGTGTGTGTGTGTGTGTATTGCAAGTACTTACTATGTATAGAACATTATATAAATGCTTCACCTGAATTATCTCATGTCATCCTTGCAACAGCCCTTTGAGGTAGACTGTATTATCATTTTTCTCATTTTTCAGATGTGGAAACTGAGGGACAGAAGTTGTTATAGTGGTTTTAAAACATGCCTGCAAATTCTTTGATATGCTTTTCAAGAAATAAAGCCTAATTCCCTTCCCCTTGAGTATGGAGTGGGATTTGTGACTTGATTGCAAGGGATTAGAATGAGGTATAGATGGCACGTGTGACCTCTGAGACTAGATTAAAATGGTGATACAGCTTCTACCTAGCTCTGTCTCTCCTGAGGCAAGTGCCTTTGGCGACCTGAGCCACCGTGAAAGAAGCCAGGCTGCCTTAAAGCCATCATGCTGGAGGGACCATGTAGGGAGACCACACGCACAGAGAGAAAGAGCCCCAAGGACCCCCAGCCACTCTAGTCCCAGCAGTTTGAGTCTTTCCAGCTCAGGCAGCAGACATGTAGGTCAGGAAGACTTGGAGATGACTCTCGCCTCAGCCCCTGCCTGACTACAACTGTATGAATGACTCTGAGGGACAACCACCCAGCTGAGCCCAGCCAGCCCCCGGAACCAGGAGTGATCATAATAGAATGATTCTTGCTAAGTTTGGCTGGTTTATTATACATCCATAACTGATACGATGGTGAAATCAGCTGCCCTGTATCAAGGAGCTGGAGGATGGAAACAAGATTGGAGCCAGACAGGCTGGTTCAGGAGCCATGAGCTCAACCCATAGAGCATCCAGCCCTGCCTTCACGGTTTTGCAGATTTAATCTATCCATTGCATGGACTGGCATGGTACTAGACTCACCCTCATAGGCTTGGAGGAGAATTAATTTAAAAATTCAAGTAAAGCATTTGTGTTCAGTGTTTGGGACATGGCAAGTTCACCATTTTAGTTAATGGCAACTTCATCCTTGGAGATGCTTAGCCATAAATCTTGGCATTATGCTCAAATTCCTCCCTTTCCCTCATATCTCACATCTAAGGTGTCTGCAGACCTGTCTGGTGCTACTTTCTTTTGGGTTCAAAAAGCTATGCCTTCTCCCTCCCTCCCCCGTCCCTTCACTGCTACATACTGGTGGGAGCCTGCATTACCGCAGCAGTTTCCTGACTGCTCTCCCTACCTCAGTCCTGGTCCTTTTAGTCTCTTCTCAACACAACACCCAGAGAGATCCCCTTACAATGTAAGTCAGATCATCTCTCGCCTCTGCCCAAAACCTTCTTGTGACAGCCCATTTCTCTGAGCCCAAAAACCAAAATTCTTGCTTCAAGTGATTTCCAATGCCCTACACTCTCTGCAACTCCCTCTCCAGTGCTTACCTCCCTGACTCATCTTGACTCACCCACCCTGGCCTGGTTTACTCCACTCCAGCCACACGGAGCTCCTCACTGTTCCTTGAACATCCTGGGTGCATATTCACACTACCTTGAGGTTTCCAGCTGCTGTTCCCTTGGCTCACATTGTTTTTCCTGTTGCTGACCGCATGGCTCACTTTCAGCTCTTTCAGATCATGGCTCAAATGTCATCTTCTTATTGAGGCTACTCCTCACTACCTATTTAAAATGATGCTCCCCCCTCTATCTTTCCCTCTTTTTGATTTTTTCTTCATAGCACCTATTGCTGTAAAACATATCAATATCTTTTTTCTCATTCTCTCTCCACTAGAATGGAAGCCTCACCAAGACAGAGATTTTTCTCAGTTTTGCTCGCTACCCCTAGAATAGTGCCTGGCACATAATAGGTGCTCTCTAAAGAGTTGCTGAGTGAATGAAGGGATGTTGGCTGTTGTTATTAGGGAGGCCAGTTAGGAAGTTGTTGGGTTACTCCAGGTGAGGACAGACTGTGCTGTGGAGATGGAGTGGGGAGCGCTGTGGTATCTGGTGGGGAGAGGGAGGCATGAGGATGTTCTGGGTGTTTGGGCCTGTGTGGGAGTGTGGAGACAGGGTGGGAGGAGTCAGCTGCAAGGGAAGAGGGAGATAGTAGGCTGGCGTGGGAGAAGCTTGAGGTGTTTCTGGATGTCCATGTGAGGATTAGGTCCCTGATGGAAATGCAGGCGGGAGGTGAAAAGTCCAGCATGGAAGAACCCTGGAAACCCCAGAGACTGGTAAGGTGAAGCTGCTGGAACAGACAGAGAGAACAGAGTTCCTCACTCCAGTGCCCACGTGATCAAGTGGGTTGCGTCAGGGAGCGGTAGGGCCAATGGCAAAATAAAGTGCGAGTGTCACTGCCAAAAGACACAGGGGCATCTCCCAGTTTCTGTCAGTGTCAGTGTGTTGTCATGTGGGAGACAGGCCCAGGCTTGCAAGAGCTTCTGGTTCATTGAGGGAAGCCAGAAATCTGAATTTTCATGTGAATTTTTTTGTTTTTTTTTAAGGCCATGCATTTGCAAAAGCACTGTATGGGTCAAATAAGCCACACCTGTGAGCAGAATGCAGCCCATGATCAATCAGCTGGCAAACTCTGGGGTGAGAGGAGCAAGGAAGAAGCTAGGGCAGAGCCCTGGGGCCACGGTGCTGCAGGGTTTGCTCTCTGAAGGAAATCACAGGAGGTCAGAGGTTTTAGGAGGGAGTGGGTTGGAGTGCTGGGTATCACAGAAGGCCACGAGTTTGAGAACGGAAATTTGGCCTACAGAGGACCACAGAACAAGTTCGTGCAATGGTAGGGGCAGAAGCCATCTTTTCAGGGCCATCAGAAAGTTTCCACCTGCTATGGCTGAATGTTTGTGTTCCTCTCAAATTCAAGTGGTGAATTCCTAATCCCCAAGGTGATGGTTTTAGGAGGTGGGGTCTTTGGGGGGTGATTAGGTTATGGGGGTGGAGCCCCCCATGACTGGGATTACTGCCCTTATAAAAGAGACTCCAGAGAGCTCCCTTGTCCCTTCCACTATGTGAGGACACAGCAAAAAAATGTCGTCTATGAACCGGGAAGAGAGTCCTCATCAGATACTGGACCTGTCAGTGCCTCGATCTTGGACTTCCAGCCTCTGGAACTGTGAGAAACAAATTTCTGTTGTTTTCTAGCCACCCAGTCTGTGATATTTTGTTATAGCAGCCCAAACATACTAAGATACCACCTTATTTACAAGGGACAATAAGGAATAATGAAGGAAAGTGTCCTTGCTTCAGAGCAGAGCTACCCTGGAAGGGAGTGGCCCAGGACTGCTCAGCCAGTGTGAAGCCCATTCCCCACCAATCCCATTTGAAGGGAGACGGAGCTGCTGACACTTTCCAGTGGCCTCCTGCAATGTTGTGAATCACAGATTTTGTTAAATGAAAGGTTAATGATGTTCAAAACAGAAGAATAAGGTTCATCACTCCCACCCCCAACTCCCGTTCCAGGTGCAAGAGCTGGGGTGGGCTCCTTGGTCCGTCCACCTGAGAACGTCTGTGAGAGGAGGAAGCAGCACTGCCCAGCGGTGCTTTCCTCATGCACAGCCACCTTCTCCATCTGTGCTGCCCAATACAGTAACCACGTGGCTGCTGAGCACGTGAAATGTGGTTACTGTGACCGAGGAGCTGGATCTGTTATTTTACTGAATTTTAACTAAAATAGCCTCATGGGACTAGCAGCTGCCATATTGGATCATGCAGCTCTAGAGGTTTGGAAGAAACATCATGACAACATAGGCAATGACTCTGCCCTTCCCCATCTCCTTTCTCATCTCTCCCCAGGAGGAGGGAAGGCCAACAGGGAGCCTGGTGTCCTGGGTTGTGTCACTCTGTATTGACAAGACCCTGTGAATGTGGCTCCCTTTTCTCTCTCTCATCTCCCAGGGGCTGGATAGCAAGGCTGAGGTGGTGCCTGTACTCACGCAGCATGGCTTCCTTAATCACTCCCTGTGAATGGGTATTTGTTTTCCCCCCTAAATGTCAATATCACAAACTGTGTTGCAATGAGCATTTTTGTACATACATCTTTGTACACGTCTGTGAGCATAAGCAGACACACACTCAATAGGGAGGTGTGTAGACTGTGGTTCAGCAAGTGTTCAATCCTCCCCTACTCCAGCCTCTATGGGAGGGGTGTACCTCCTATCCAGTTGACATCCACCTTGGCCCTGTGACTTGCTTTGCCCAACAGAATGAGGGCAGGAGTGAGGGGCACCAGTTCTGAGTTTAGGCCTGAAGAGGACTTGAAAGCTCCCACTTGTCCCTCTTCGGCTTCTACTTTCATCACGAGAGTAACACTCCTGAGGGAGCCATTGGTCCAAGAAGCCTGTGAGACACAGTCCGGAGCCCAGCCCAGCCATGTCCAGCCTAGATCAGCTGAACCCCAGCCGAACAGCAAGCAAGTAAGTGAGAAAATAAATGCTTGTTGTTCTCTCCAGCGGAGAGTTCAAGGTTGTTACACAGTAAAAGTTGCCTGACACAAGTGAAAACTGGTAGAGTTCTTAGTGTCTATCAGAATGTTTCACGACATGCCCTTTGACCTAGAGTTCTACTTCCGGGAGGCCAGCTTTCAGAAACATTCCATGGAAGACATATGGACAGTGATCTTTAGATGGACTCCAGCTTCAGTCCCACCAGTCCAATTGACGGGTGGACAGTACAGGCACTGAGCTTCCTGGTCACTTAGCAGCTCATACAGAGTGTCAATGGGGAGGCTAGGAAGGCCTTTATTGCTGCCCCCTTCCCCAACCCCTATCCCTTGTGCAGTGTGATAGCTCCAGAGGTCAAACAGCTCCCATAGCTACACACGTGTGGGCACCATCTGGCTTTTCTGCAGCCATGCAATGCTGACTTGAGAGAGAGCCTTCCAGTCTTATCATCTTAGGAGCCTTCCCCAGCAGGACCAGTGGCTCCCACACAAGCAGTTCCCATCCCTAGAGGGCTGCGGAGGTATGAGGCTGGCCGGGGAGACTCATAAGACAGAATGCCAGCAGAAGGAATACTTTCTCACTGGGTTGAAGTTGACTATTTTCCACTCACCCCTAAGATAGCCAATCCCTTTTACTACACAACCACATTTCCAGACCTCCTTTTCCCCTCAAGGTCCTCCAGTGGCCTCTAGGATTGGGTCATGTGGGAGCCTTGTTGGGTGAGAAGATGCTCAGGGTGGTGACAAGGGGCTTGTTGCCCAGGTCTCCCTCCTCGTTCCTCAGCTGCTCACGAAAGGCTGAGGGGTATAAAATTGACTCCCACACAAGGCCCGGCAGACACCTCTGCAGATAAATTCCTGTTTTGTTGGGGGGAAGCCCAGACGGAATCTTGGAGCTGGGAAACAGATCTACAGGCTGGCTGTCCGCACTCGCCTCTCGGTTCATCTGTCACTGCTCGCTCACTGCTGGTAATTCTGTCAAGTTGGAGCACTTGCCTGGTTTGGCAGCAAGTTGAGTGGAGAAGGATTCTCCCCCATTCCCTGGTAGAAACTTACTGCGTCCACGGATATTGGGGGTGATGCTTGAGTTGGGACCAGGGGTGGCTTCATGGTGTGGGCCTGGGGTTATTGAGGTCTTCATATCCAGCCAACATTATGAGCATCTGCGCATCAGCCTGCAGTGGCTGCCCACCCACCAGGACCACCAGATGAGCCGAGAAAGCTGTACTCATCAGTCATCCCTGGATGTCCACTAGCCCATCCCAAAGGACCTGCTTCATCCCAGCCTCTGCTAAGAAATCCTCCCACATAATAACAAAGGGGAGGCCCATTCCTTTTTAACTGCTTCATAGTATTCCATTATGCACACGTGGTGTGGCTGCCGTGTTGTGGGAGAGGTGGACATTGATTGAACTAATGTGGGGACATGACTGATTATTCACAGGCTGGTCAGTGATTTACTAGGTGCCAGGCACAAAGCCCTGTCTAATTGGTACAAGAGCATCTCGTTTCATCCTCCAAACAACTTGTAGGGTAAGTACTATTATCCCTATTTTACAGGTAGGAAAATTGAAGCACAGATAAGTTAAGACATTTGCCCAAGATGACACAGCTAGTAAGTAGCAGGGCAAGAATGCAGCCCAGGCCTGACTAACCCCCAAGGCCACCCTTGTAGCCACCGCCTCTCTCAAGGAGAAGCAGAGGAGATGGCTGCTGAGTCATATCCAGGACCCAGTACTCAGGAAATTTGCTGAAGTCTTACTGTTGAAAGAGAAGATAAGAGGACATGACTGCACCTCACTCTTTGTGCCTGTTAGAGCCCCAGGTATGACCATACCTCCCTGTCCATACTCAATAGCTATGAGGAGCCAGGGTGGGTGTCTGGCTGCTGCCAGTGACAAATAGCTGAAACTCAGCAGCTGGATCCAAAGCCTTTGGCTTTTGGTTTTTTGCTTTTGCCTGAAATAATCAGATAATTACAGCTGAAGCAAGTCACTCAGCTTGACTTGCAGAAGCCAATTGCCTCCTTCCTGGACTTGTTCTCCCTGAGGGAAGCCTTGGTTCTGCTGTCCCTGACTCTGGTGCCATCATCATCAAAGCCAATACCCTAAATCCCAGCCTCAGCTCTTGTTCTGCTGCAATCAGAGAGCCTGGGCCTGCGGTCTTCAGGGAGGTGCTCAAATTGACCCTTTCTGGTAGCAGGGTATGGGATCGGGGTGCAAATATTGCCAACTGAGTTCTCCCCAGCTCCGACCATCCTGTAAGCAACCCGGAGCGCTGGAGGGCCAGGCTGGGCTGGGCCTGGTGCCTGACCGCTCCCGGCACATATGCCACTTGAGACTCCAGCATGCTCGCTCTTCTGCCTGCAGCAATCCCAGGCTGGGCCAACGCTAATATTTACATTCAAAGGCAAGGCTGCAGCTCAGGGCTACTTCCGTCCCTGTGGCTTTCCTGGGCCCAGGGGATAGATTTGCAGAGCAGGGTGTTGGGAGACAGCTTGTGTGGGCTGAGCGAGATAGCACGCAGGGAATTAGGCCCAAGGACTCAAATAGCAAAAATAACTGCAGTGATGATAATAGCAACTATTTATATAAAGTACTTATGATATGCCAAATGCTGAGACAAGTGTTTCCCATGCTTTTTTTTTTTTTGAGACAGGGTTTCACTTGATCACCCAGACTGGAGTGCAGTGGCCTGATCATGGCTCACTATAGCTTCGACCTCCCAGGCTCAGGTATCCTCCCATCTCAGTCTCCCAAGTAGCTGGGACTACAGGCACATGCTACCACACCTGGCTAATTTGTGTATTTTTAGTAGAAACCGGGTTTCACCCTGTTGCTCAGGCTGGTCTCAAACTCCTGAGCTCAAGCGATCTGCCCTGCTCAGCCTCCCAAAGTGCTGGAATTACAGGCATGAGCCACTGCCCAGCCGTCCCATGCATTTTAACTTTAGTTCTCACCCCAGTGCTCCAAGGCAGGTGTATCATAGTTTTACAGGGTAGAAAACAGAGGTAGAGAAAAGTAAGTTGGCTAAAAATCATACAGCCAGGAAGGAAGGGATCTGAGTGCACAGCTGAGCAAATGTATCTTGAGACTCCTAAAATCAAATGCCTACAGGGGCTGGGTGGTTTAATTCGATGAGTAAAATCTGGTAAGTTGAAGGCACTAGGGAGGGGTGGGGATTGGGGCCCACTGGGATGGAACACACCATCTATTACCCACCTCCAGCTAGTTGTTGCTGCAGGGAAATGTGTGCCCTGTGGGGCCAGCTTGTCTGATTTTCGAAAGAAAATCTTAGCATGTTTGTTTCTACAATCGGGGGGAAAACACGTATTTATACATCTACAGGTTTTTCTTTGAAGTCTTCTAATTTTTCAATGTTGGCAACACATTCCTTTTCTTAAAAAAACACAGCAGGAGCCAAGTCAAACATGTGTTCGGGTGACAGCACTGCTCTAACTGCTAAGCCCAGCTTGCTTACACTGTGCTCTACCTCCACCACGCAGGAGGCAGGACTGCGACTTCAGCTTGGAGAACCACAATCTGGATTGTCACCCCTGAACCCCTTTCGAGGTGGATGTTTGGGCGCACCCTTAGATTCAGACCACTAGGTCTTTGCTGGGCCCCGCACTTCAGAAGGCTTCACTCTGGTCCTCCTACAGCTGTGCCTCCTTTCCACCAGGCAGAAGATCTGCTGGGCCTAGAGACCCACGAAGTTCCTGCCCCAAAGGCCTCGAGCCCACTTTCAGGACTTGTGCATCAGTTATCTGTTGCCGTGTCATAAGCCACCTAAACTTAGGGGTAGGAAGCACCAATGATTTCAATATTATTCTCAACCCTCTCCGGGTCCTGGGGGCTGGCTGGGTCTGTGGAGAGGCTCTTCCTTGCACCTCTCCTGAGGTCCTGTCAGAGGGTGACTGGGCTGGAATCACTCATATCTGCAGTTGATCTGGCTGGGGCTGACACCTTGGCTGAGCTGTGGCCAGAGGATCTGCACACGGCCCCTCCATGCGGCTGGTGCTTCCTCACAGCCTGGCAACAAGGTTCAAAGAGGCAGGACCAGGAAGAAGCTGAGCCACCTTTTATGACCTAGACTTGGAAGTCACACAGTGTCACTTCACCATGCTTTACGGCCTGAGGCAGTCACAAAAATTCATCTGGATTCAAGAGGCGGAGGTAGAGACTCTACTCCTCTTGAGGTGGATGGGTAAGGTCACATTATAAGAAGAATCTATAAGATGGGAGATACTTCTAGGGCTGTCTTTGGCAAATAGACTCCATCTGCAACAGCCTACATGCTGCTCTCCCCCTGAGGTCTTCCTGAGGATGCACCCTGCAGGAGGCAAGGCCAAGGAGCTGCTGCCGGGGCTGGGGTGGATGGAGCCAGCTGCAGGCTGGTCAGGCACCTGCTGGGCGTGCACACGCCACACACAAGGCCCTCTGACCCTGCCAGTGTTAGGGGCAGGCTGCCTGGAGAGCAGCACAGGACCCTTGGACTTGCTTTGAGGAGTCCCTACTGAGAGCAGCATGTGGACAAGATAGAGGACCGCTCCTGGGGGATCTGAGCGATGGCCTCCACTGAGAAGAAAGGGGTGTGGGGAGGAGAAGAGAGATGGAGATAAATGAGCCTGCTGTGTGTCCACCAACGTCCTGACAAACAAGTCTCGATTGAGGTGGAAGGGAGGCTCAGGGCTTGCAGGATGCTCTGTGGGATTGTTCGTGGAACTCCAGCTTGCAATGACACACAAGCCAGTTATCACGCAGTGAAAGTCACTGGGCGGATTTGGGCCAAGCTGCAGGCCTCCGTAGCAGGCAGGCGTTAAAGCACCGGTTGTGCATATCTAAATCACCTGGGGGGACTTGAAGACCTACTGGTGCCTGGGCCCCCGGGGTCTTCAGGATTGTGATGCGATTGGCCGCTTTGTGGCCCATGTGTGGGGATTTTTAAAAGCTCCTAAATGATTCTAATGTGCAGCCAAGTTTGGGGTCCACTGAGCCAGAGGAGCAATAGCAATAACTTGGGCCTTAATGAGGGAACAGCTGGAGTAAGTCCAGATGGCAAGGGAAGGCGTTGCAGGTGGGAACAGCTGCAGCACGAAGGGGCCGTGGGAATACACATTGCAGAATTTGGGGTAATATTGGGGAGCAGTAAAACATAAGGTCAGGTATTCAAAGGTGCTAGTATTAGTAATAGTAAAAAAAGTGGTGGAGTTCTGCAATCTGTGCTTTGCTGATACATTCTTATTAGGTTCTTACAACAACCCTGTGAGGTAGGTATTTTCATTCCCATTTTACAAATAGGAGAACAAAGGCACAGACAGACTGCATGACTTGCCATAGCTAACCCTGAGTTGGGATTTCAGTATGTGACTCTTGAATTCTGAAGGCCATACTTGGAGGGTTCCTGGTGCAAACGTGGGTCATTCCAGACTTGACATAGAGGTAACATAAAGCCAATGTAGTGAACTGGGGTTTGAGTGAAGTGCTGTGTTGGAGTAGGTATCTATGAGGTGGTGAGCATGGCAGAGTAGTGTGGAGGGGAGAAGATGGGATGGTGTGTGTGCGTGTGTGTGTGTGTATGTGTGTGTGTGTGTAACAGAGAGAGTGAGCGATTAAGCGAGAGAGAACGGTGGCCCATATCCCCTAGAGGAGGGTTCAACTCCGGGGACCTGAACAGCTCCTTTCAAGCTGTGGTTCCCTTTCTGCTAGGGGCAAATCACTTGAGGAGGTCTGGACAGTCTTCTATAGCCTGTGTGCCTGTGTGGTCTCATGGAGCCTCAAGCCTCCCGGCCTCAGCACGTGCTATTTTCTTGAACTCTCACATGTTTTCCACCTTTTTCAATGCTGCTCATCTTTGCACGCATTGCTGAGATGTCACTAGCTCCTGGGGTCAAACTGAGTTTCAAGTTTGAGCTCTGACACATACTAGCCCTGTCTTCCTGGGCAAGTTACTCAACCTCCCAGATTCTCAGCCTCTTCAACTGTAAGAGGAAAAGAGTAAAAATAGTCCTTGCCTCAGAAGGTGCTGGGAGGTTCCATGTTATCATGCATGCAAGCTCTTAGGACAGAGCCTCATTCAGAATGAGTGCTCCTCAAAGGCTGCACCCACCATGCCCTCGTAGTGCCCACAGCTGTATAATGGCTGCCCCTCTTTGAGACTGGAAGCCCCTTGAGGGCAGAGGCCATGCCTGGTCACCACTGAAGCTCTGTGCCCAGCATGGAGTAGGCGTGTTAGGGATTGTTGAATGCTCACTCAGTACCTGTTCCCTCCTTGCCAACAGAACCCCAATGTTGCTGGGAGCAGGGATGTAGCTACCAAATACATCCCACTTTCCATACTCCTTTGCAGCCAGAGATGACCACGTGATGCATTCTGTCCCACCAGGTCATCTTAGTTTGGGCTCCTAGAAACAGACTCCTTGAAGGCAAGAGTCAAGGGCAAGTAGCTTATTTGGAAGGGGATTCCTGGAAGGGGAAATGAGACAAGGAAGAGAAGCCAAGTGCAGAGAGTGTGAGTGAGCAGCACATTATTGCTGGGGGTAACACTGGGGCCATATCCTGCTGGGAACCTTTGAGAGCTGGTATATAGCAGGCCCCCAATTTTCCCACCCAAAGGCCAGAAAGCTGGGGTATTTGCCCACCAACCACTGTCTGTCATTGGTTGACACTGCTTCTGGGCAGCTAACTCTGGCCTCTCTGTGTGACTACCTGAGCAAGCCACTGGGGCCAAAGAAAGGTGTTTGTAGAAGAAGGTTCTGTGGAGCCCAGATGATGAATGCCAAGGGGATGTGGGTAGGGCAGGCACCAGTAGTGTCTGTTATGGAAGCGTAAGTCTACATTGTTGTAAGGGATATCCAGAAAAGCCCCCCAGATGGAGACTGACTCATCAGATATGGCCTCTTTTGCTCAGGATCTCCCGACTTGCCTTTTGGATAGAATACAGACTTAATGGCTAAAGCTGTGGCAGCCTTCTATGTACATGAGGCAAAAGCCAAGACAGCCACCAGGACTTCTCTCTGTTCTGACACCTTTTAGTTATTATTTACTTGTGGACATTATGTCTTATAAGAAAAATAAAACCCCTCTCTTTAGCGTTTTAGGTGGCCATTGATATCTGGGTTTCCTGTTACTTGCAGTGTAACTCAATAGAAGTTCAATAATTCAAAAATGTTGAAGAGTGACTGAGGAAGCAGTGGGGTAGAGTGGAGTGGAGAGCATCACTGACTTATAGAGATGCCCAGAGGTTTGACTATTTTCCTATACTGTAAGCTCCTGAGAGCTGGATGGGGATTATTTTTGCTCATTATTTTATCCTCGGCATTTAGACCAATGCTTTGTAGAAGAGACTTGTGATCATTATTTCTTGAATAAACAAATAGCCCATGATCCTGGGGAAGGAGAGGAAGCTACAGATGCTCTAGACACAATTTATTTGAGTTTGCATTTATGGAAAGTCTTTTCATATACCAGATTGTCCTTCCCTTTCGCTAGAGGGAGAAGGGTTGAGAAAGGGAGAGAAGTGAGAGCAAATGAACTAGGATCGAGTATTAAAAGCTGAGTAGGTTAGATTTCCTCTCTCTGAGCCTCAGTTTTCTCATCTGTAAAGTGGGGATAATAACCATACCAGAGTTGGTTGTGAGGATGAAATGAGAGAATGTATAATCAGTGATTTGCAGAGTTCCTGGCACACAGTAGGTCCTCAAGAAAAGATACTTGAATATTATTATTGTTTTTGTTATTACTAATAGGTACCTCTACTGGACCCTGTAGAAAATAACTAAGATATGATCCTTATCCTCAGCTCATGATTCCGATAGGAGGAACTCACTGTATTATGAAGGAGGATAAATCGTATGATTCCCAGTTTATAACTGGAGACATGGACTCTGAAGTGTTATAAAATGTACCTGAGGGCCTGGTACAGATCTGTAATCCCAGCACTTTGGGAGACTGAGGTGGGATGATCGCTTGAGCTCAGGAGTTCAAGATCAGCCTGGGAAACATGGTGAAAACCCATCACAAAAAATATAAAAAATTAGCTGGGTGTGATGGTGCACACCTGTAGTCCCAGCTACTCAGGAGGTTGAGGTAGGAGCATCACTGGAGCCCAGGAGGTTGCATTGAGTCATGATCGTGCCACTGCACTCCAGCCTGGGAAACAGAGAGACTCTGTCTCAAACAATAATAATAATAAAATAAAAAATAAAAGGTAGCTGAGATCAGCTGACTGGTTTGTGGCAGGGATCTCCCAGCAGCACCATGCAGGAACTCTGGAGGAATACTTGAAGTGTTACTAATTTAGGGACACATTCAGCAAAAAAAATTCTGTGACTTGGTCTTGTACTCAGGATCAACATTTGACAAGGGTCCCAGGGGGCTCTCTGTGATGGCAGCTCTAAGCCCAATCTCGCCTCACCTACTTCCTCCCCCATCCTCTGGGCCTCCAAAACCTCCCAAGGCCATTCCAGCTCTGAACTGGAAAATGCGTTTGTTGAAAGGGGTTGAACTGGCATGAAATGACTAAAGGAGGTGCAGTTTAGCAAAGTCATGAACTGGAGATACCTTCTAAATTAGGATGAGGGACTGTATTTCCCAGATTAGTCACTGAGCAAGCTCCTTCATTCTCAGAACTGCCTCGGTGCTGCTGGTTGGACAGTTATTCTCACCAACAAGAAGGCAGACCACGGTGAGTCTATCTACAGCTGGTCCCGCTTACTGAGGGGAAGAGAGAAGACTTCCCCTTGTAACCTGGCTGGAAGCCTTCCCAAGGTGGGTGAGGACATTTCCAAAATATTTTTATGCTAATTAATGGAGGTATTAAAATGTACTGGCTAAATAATGCTGCCATTGAAAGAAGCTCAGGATGGAAGCATGTCTAACTTCCCTGTAAGTAGGCTTCCTTGTTGAGCATTAAAACTCTCACAAATTCCCTTGTGGCTTCATCATAGACTCTGTGGTGACCACTACCTATGGACCACTATTATGAGACCACTGTCTCATAAAGTGACTTTCTAAAGGCCTCAGATGGTCATCTTCAGAGCGTGGAGGAAGAGGGGTCTGGGGCTGAGAAGACTTGATTGGTCTCAGGCTCAAGAAATCAGTACCAGCCCAGGTAATGCTGGACTTTGGGTCTCTCCCCGTGCCTCCTTTGATAGTTTGGTGTCTTGAGGCACAAGGCAAGGGGACCTCTCCTTCCTCCAGCATCTTGTCACCTAAGATATGATTTTCCTGTGGTGACACATTCCCACAGGCATAGGTCAATTCTTCATGTGAAACAAATCAGCAAAAAAAAATCATCATGGGACTCGCCATAAATCCTCAAGAGCATGTAGTGGGGTGGCGGGTGACTCTGGAAGTGTGAAGGCATGAGGTTTTTGTTCCTGGTGTTTCTCTCTACCCTCGTTCCCTTCTCCATTCTGGCTGCTGTGTGCATTTTGTTCTCATTGCCTCGGGAGAGGATGGTCCAGCAGAAACTCGGAGAAAGAGAATGTCAGCTCTTGGCCTTGAAGATGCAAAATCTTAGGCCTGCGGGGATGAGATGAGAAGGACTGATGGGCATTGGTGATGGAAGTGGGGAGGAGAGCTGGGAACAAGTTGAATTTCTGGGCCTGGAGGTGGCAAGGTTTCTTCTGGGTGGGGAAGGAAGAGAGATGGAGGGGACACAATAAAAGAGAGAGGTCCTGAGGCCATGTGGGCTGGAGGAGACTCAGCCTCCAGGCACTGCCCAACCCCTCCTGGAGAGGGGACTTGGGTCACCCACCAATGATGCCCAAGGGCTCTCAGTCAGCGCCTCCACACCCTCCAGCTTATTAGTGCATTACCATCCAGCATCAACACATGGGAGTTGCAAGAGTGGTCCTTTCTGTGGATGGCTGGTGGGACCTCCTAGCCCAGAGGGGAACCTCCAGTCACATCCCGAGGGCTTGTCTGGCACCTTCTACTTCTCCCTCATGGATGTTCCTGTTTCAGCATCTCAGGCCATCTGCAAACTGTGGAGAGGGGGTGGGGGTCTGGACATCTGCTGGGGTAGCAGTGATAGAAAGGACAGGAGGACAGGGTCCCTCAGCACTTCTACCTCCCTGAACCTGCCAGGGTCCACCTGCGGAGGTGGGGCGATGGTGACCTGCAGTCCCCAGGAGCCCTTTAATTACAGAAGCTCACGGCGTGCAGAGGGAGGCGAAAGATGGGCCATGGGGTCACGCAAATCTGAGGACTGGCTCCAACTCCACCTTTGTCTCCCTCTTCGGAAAGCTGAACAGGGTGCAACGTGAGAAGGCCGTCTTCCTTCCTGCCTTGCAGGCGCTCTGGGGATGCTGCTTGTTTTCTCTGCTCTGCCAACTCTCCCCTGGGGACTCTCCTCCCGGCCAGGCTGCCCTGGAGGGTGGAGTCTCCCCGCCGCCCTCCTGCTCCACCCCCCAGTCCACAGACCTTTTCATTTAAAGAGTTCATTGCTACAGGAAACAGATGGGAGTCACAAAAATAATAAACAGAGAGAATTTCAAAGGTTCCGGAAGCTCAGAGTCATGGTCTCAGGCCCATCGTTAAAGACTTCCTTCTGAGATGGGGCCTGAAAATGACTGCAGCCACTGTTGTTTCAGCCACTGGGATGGCCAGGCAGGGACCTGCAGTGCTGCAAACTGTCAGCCCCTGGACTACTATGTAACTCTCACAGTCGTCTTGCAATGGGAGGGTGTCATGACCCCCACTTTACAGATGTAAAACCTGAGTTCAGAAAGCAGGATTGGCCGCATGATTTAGGACATCCAGTGTAAAATAAAAGTGTGGGGCCCTTGGTTCAAAAATTAAGAACTTCAAGACGGAAACTACAGCAGAGTGTTAAACCAAGTGAGGTGTCCTGGTCACCGGCCCTGAGTGACTGCCTGGGACACAGGCTGTTGAAGTCAACCCTGTCGGAGATTAGGTAACTAGTCCAAGGACACCAGCTAGTGAGAGGCAACTGCGGTTTTCATACAAGGTCTAGGACAGCCTCCAGCTGAATTTTGCTATCTTCCTGGTCTTTACCTGTGGACACCCCCATCCCTCCCTCCCACCTACCATGGCTTGGCTGTCGGCCTTATTTTTATAACTTAAAAAGCATCATTAAAAAGTAAAGCATGACTTCAAGACACCAACACCACACAAGTCCTGATGTTGCTCCAAGAAGCCCTTTGGCTCTTGCTAAAACGGAAGCAGAAGAGGCGATTGGGCATTGCCCCACCTCCCCCTCCATTCAATTAACTTGACAAGGAAACATTTTTGAGACAGATGATTCTCATTTTTAATGCAGTTTGAAAGTCCCTAGGGGCAGGAAGACACTCGGGCTTGCCTACTTCAGGAAGTGGTGTCTTCCCTCCAATTTATATGAACTTCATTTTAAGAGACCTCAGCTGGCTCAGCCCACATACATAAGCTTCCCCAATGGGATATGCATAATATAGGGTTTACGGCACACATTCGACGCAATAGCTTAATACATGTTTATAAGAATATATATTTGTATTTTATGCTATTATCACAGTGGTTCTCAGAGGAGAGAACGACTTTACACCTTAGGGGAACATTTAGCAATGTCTGGAAGCCATTTCTGCTGTCACAGCTAAGAAGCAGCTGCTATCGTCTTGTAGTGGGTGGGGCTTGGGGGTGCTGCTAGACATCCTGCCGTGCACAGGGGCGACCCCAACAAGAGAGAAGTGTCCAGCCCAAAATGTCAGTGCTGAGGCTGAGAAGCCACAACAAGCAATCATAATTAATTTTGGCATTGTCAAGGAATGAAATAGATTACTGGGACTGGAACCCCACTTTGTAAAAAATCTGCCCTTAGGAAATAAATTTTTGAGTGCTGCCAACTGAATTTGTGACTATTATGTAATAACTAACTGGGTCTCAAGTTAGGAGTCAGTTGAACCTCAGATAATCTTCACAACTCCCTCCAAGAAGTTTGAATTTTCTTTCTTTCTTTTTTTTTTTTTTTAGAGGCGAGGTCTTGTTATGTTGCCCAGGCTGATATCGAACTCTGATACTCAAGTGATTCACCTGCCTCGGCCACCCAAAATGCTGGGGATATAGGCATGAACCACCACATGCCTGGCCAGAAGTTTGAATTCTTACACTCATTTTGTTGATGGGAACACTGAGCCTCAGAGAAGAGAATTAGGGCAGGACTTCCTGCAGGTGGTTTTACCCAGAGATGCTGTCAAAGAGTCAACCAGGACAACCTGGGTTCTTTCTCTCAAAGATCTACTTTTATTTCTTGGTACCAGGCTAGCTGGGCTTACCCCACTCGTCGGAGCTGGGGGATACCCACCTCCCTACCTCTGGTTTAAGAATCTCTCCTCCTTGCATCTGCGCACAGTAGATCCTGTTTTTCCTTCCTTTCATATACCCCATCTACAGTACTATCTACAGTACTTGCTTTTTCTTTAAGGGAAGCACCCTCTTTCCAGAAGCTAGAGGTAGACAGACTCTGAGTCTGGGAATGGAGTGTGTAAACCAGGTGATAGCAGCCAATGTATTAAGTTACCCTGCCCACAGCGACTGGCTTGGGATAGTCACATAACCCAGTCTGAACCATGAGAGGTTTGCTGCCCTATTGCTATCCCAGAGGACCCAGCCTAAGGCTGAACTCCAGTGAGCTGCCAGATAAAACACAGGTGGCCCAGTTAATTAATTCAACAACGAATATGTTTTTAGTACAAGTATGTCCCAAATGGGCCAGGGACAGTGGCTCATGCCTGTAATCCCAGCACTTTGGGAGGCCGAGGTGGGCTGATCACTTGAGGCTAGGAGTTGGAGACCAGCCTAACCAACATGGTGAAACCTATTTCTACTTTCAATAAAAATGCAAAAAATTAGCCAGTTGTGGTGGCCGGTGCCTGTAATCCCAGCTACTCAGGAGCCTGAGGCAGGAGAATAGCTTGAACCCAGGAGGCAGAGGTTGCAGTGAGCTGAGATTGTGCCACTGCACTCCAGCCTGGGTGTCAGAGTGAGACTCTGTCTCAAAAGAAAAAGTATCTTCCAAATATTTAGCGGGACATACTCATACTAAGTAAAGTACTTCTTGTTTATCTGAAATTAAAGTTTAACTGACGTTTTATATTTTTATTCGCTTAAATCTGGCAACCGGTCAGCGGAAGCTAAAAAGGAGCTGCCTCTTGGTGACATCAATGTGAGCCCTGAACTGTACCTAAAGCCTAAGTGCGCATGGACTTGTCGCTGAAAGATTGTTAAGGAATTTTCTGGACCTTATCAAGGCCTTGGCCTTAGGAAATGTAGAAAGTCTTGTGAGGTGACTACACTTCCTTGCCCGTCACAGTGCTAAGCGTCCAGCGACAATAAAGACTTACTGGGTAACAAGGCTCTGTGCATAGCTCGCTTCTAATAACTACCTTCATTTTTTTGAGCATTTACCATGCCCCAGACACTGTACTTTAACTTAAACTACTTCCCACCCTTCAAATATATGTGAGATAAGTAACACCACACCCATTTCACAGGTGAGAAAACTGGGGTCTGGAAAGTGGCTTACCCTTGACTTCAGGGCACAGGCTGAGAAAATGAGAAACAGAGAACTTGAACCAGGTCCTCCTGGCTGCAAAGCCCGTGCTGCTTTCTTGACAGCTTGCCACCTCTCAGGCCCCACACCTTGCCTGCTGGTCAGGCCCCTTGGAAGGAACCTAGTGTTATCCCTGACCCCGCTCTTCCTCTCTCAGTCCCTGAAGGCCCCCATTAGCTGCCCACCTCCTGCTTGAAACAAGCCGCAGAACATCTGGAAGCCCTGGGAGGCCGTTTCTTTGACAACCTTCGATTTAAAAGCTCATGGAAATTCTTGCTCCAACTGCTGTGACGTGAGCAGCCCAGGTACACAGCCCTCTGGAGGCCAGAAGGGGCTGCCAACATCTGCTTCCCATTACCTGGAGGAGGGACTTCACCACCAGTCGCTGGTAACAGGAGACCCTGGCCTCTGATTTATGGCCCATTTGGAATGAGGCCTCGGAGCAATTACTTGTTGGATTGAGCCAGGAGAGGGGCTAGAGATTTGCAAAGCGGAAAGCAGTGCCTGGCTGGCAGCACTGTCTCCCCAGGCAGACAGGGACCATCCAGTGAGTACTTTCTTACTGACTTAAGTTACCTAACTTTCATGGATCATTGCCTATGTACCAGGCACTCTTCTAAGTGCTTCATGAATATTCACTCAGTTAAGCTTCCTTAGGAGGGAGATGCTATGATCATCCCATTTTATGGTTGAGAAACTGAGGCCCCCAAAGATTATATGGCTTGCTGCAGTCACGTAGCTAGCCACATAGACTCCGCTGGATTTGAATCTAGGCCCCGGAATTCATCCTCTCAACCGTTATGCTGCTCTGCAAATGAATAATCTTTAAAACATGTAAATTGGACCACTAGATTCCCAGCTCAGAACCCCGAGTGGCTTCTAATGACAGAGTGAAACCCAAAGTTCTCAAACTGTAAGAACCTCTGGTCTTCTGTTCTCTGTCTTCTCCTTGCCCGTTCCCCTCCAGCCACCTTGCCTGTTCTTGCTTCTTTTTGTTCATTTCTTTTCTTTTTTTTTTAAAAAAGAAAAAAACCAGCTCTATTGAGCTATAAATAACATAAGGCTGGGCATAGTGGCTCAAGCCTTTGTCCAGCACTTTGGGAGGCTGAGGTGTGGAGGTCACTTGAGCCCAGGAGTTTGAGGCCAGCCTGGGCAACACAGCAAGATACCACTTCTACAAAAAATTAGCCGGGTGTGATGGTGCACACCTGTAGTCCCAGCTACTCAGGAGGCTGAGGCAGGAGGATCTCTTGAGTCCAGGAGGTCAAGGATGCAGTAAGCTATGATTGCGCCCCTGTACTCCAGCCTGGGTGACACAAGACCCTGTCTCCAAAACAAAAAATAAAAAAAAAAAATCTCATGAAACTCACCTATTTAAAATGTACAGCTCAATGGTTTTAGTATCATATATTCACAGAGTTGTGCAATGATCATCACAATCAAATTTTAGAATATTTTCATCATCCCCAAATTCCCCATCAGCGGTCATTCCCATTCTCCCTCCCCTCTAGCCCTTGGTAACCATGAATCTGCTTTCTGTCTCTACAGATTTGCCTATTCCTGGCATTTCATACATATGGAACCAGACAATATGTGTGTTTTTTTGTGACTGGCTTCTTTTACTTGGCTTAATGTTTCAAGATCCATCCACATTGTCTCACGAATCAGTACTTTATCCCTTTTAGAGGCCAAACCATATTGTGTTGTGTTGGTTTGCACTTTATCCATCCATTAGTTGGTGGGCATTGGGGTCATTTCTACTTTTTGGCTCTTATAAATAATGCTGCTGTGAACATGTGTGTATTTTGCCTGGACCTCTGGTTCTTTAGACATGCTAAACATGCTTCCCTTGCAGTGCTGTTGCCCTTGCCATTTCCTTCCCCCACTGCTGCCTTCCTCCAGGTCTTTCTGTGGCTGGCCCCTCACTTCATATCCCTGTCCTCACACCACTTCCTCATATGGGTCCTCCAGACCACCCCCTCTGTTTGTCATTCTCTCCCCCATCTTCCGCTTTAGTTCTCTTTCTTGGCCTTGCCACTACAGGAAATTACTTTATATACTTCTTTGAGTACTGGGATTCTCTCTGTTTCTCTACCTAATGTGGAAGCTCCATGAGGATGGGGACCTCCTTGGTCTCAGTGCCTGGCGCATAGAAGGTGCTCAATCAGTAGACAACATGTGAATCAAGCAATGCAATGGAGCATGGATGACTTGCTCCAAGGCAGCACAAGGCTTCTAAGTAGTGAGCGAGACACACCCAGTGACTCCAAATGGTAACCAGGGTGCTCCCAGGATTGCTATACCTGCAAGGTCTCAACTTAGTCTTTCTAATTTCCCTGCAAGAGTGTAGGGGAGAGAGAAGAGCAAACCAATAAACCAATAGGATTCTGCTACAGGAAGCAAGGACAATGTGGCTGCTGAGAGTAGGCACTTTCGCAGGAGACATCTGGGTTGTTATTAGCTACTTCTGAGCTTGGTGACCATGAACCAATCCATTTTATTTTCTGGGCCTTGATTTTCTCAACTGTCAAAGGGAAGTAATAATAGTACCTTCTTTACTAGATGTTTATGAGGGCAAATTGAAATAATGTGGGTAAAATGTTGAACACATGTGTTGGCTATTTTTGTGTGGATGGATGTAGGCATCAGGGAAGCAGAGACAGCAAGGAGGATGGGCAGGTAACTAGCCTAGAAGGGAAGGTGGGAGGAATCCATGCTGGCTTCCTGGGGGAGGTAGCATCTAAGCTGGGACCAATAGGACGTGGTCCCGGGGAACATGACATGCCTTCTCTTTCTCCACCTCCAGTTCAGGCTCCAATATATCAGAGGAGGACTCTAGGAAGTCATTCCACCACCTCTGCCTCCCTGCTGACGAGTCCGATATTTGGTGAGAAGGCTCATAGGACAAGAGGCAACTTGACATAGTGCTTAAGCTCAGAGTTCAGATCAGATGGGGTAACCTGATGTTCAAATATCTCTGGCTTCCTGACTGACTAACTGTGTGCCCCTGGGCCATGTGCTAAACCTCTCTGGGCCTGCATGTCCTTGCCTATAAGTGGGGGTGATGAGAACAGTGCCAACAGCACAGGGTGAGAAGTCAGTGATGTAACGCCTGGCGAGCACTTGGCACGTGGGGAGTATCAGATCAGTGTCAGCCCTCAGCCTTGGTGGAATCCCTCTCTCACCTCAAAGTCTCTTGCCTCCAGTGTTTTCCCAGAGCAGTAGCAAAAGCAGGCAAGTAGTTTTGCTTCAAGAGCTGGAGCAAAGACTGGGAGAATGGAGCCCAGGTCAGCCCCGTACTTGCCATGTGGTTTGGGAAGAGTGAACTCAACCCACAGAGCCTGCAGGAAAACCGTCACTGGTAAGGGGGAAATGAGATAAAGACGGTCAAGCCCTTGCTGCTTCCTGTCTCCCTGGGAATCCCTAAGAACATTCCCCAGCCTCCTCCTTTGCCCTCATCCCTCTCCCAGGGCTTAATTGGGCAGCTGCCGTCAGTTTGCACTTAACCTTCTCCCCATCTGCCCTCGAGGGAAAGAATTAACGCTAATCCCTGAGCTGCTTCCCTGCCTGTGGATGGAAGTGTCAGAGCGCAGGGCCTGGGAGCCAGCTCAGCTCAGGCCTCCCAAGTAGTACAGCCCAGCTCCAGTGCTCAGGGGCTCCCCAAACATGCCCACCCCAGAGTCTCTGCTCCTTTGTCCTGGAGCAGTGGGGGACAGCCCTCCCAGCCAGTGAGCCACCTTCCTCCTCACCCTGTTCTTGTCCCTCTAAGCCCAACACTGTCCTATAGAAATACAATGTCCTATAGAAATAATAGAAATACAATAGAGCCACATAAGTTATTTACAATTTTCTGGTAGCCACATTAAAACAACCCAAAGGGTAATAGATGAAATTTTAATAACACACTTTAACCCAATATATCCGAAATATGATCTTTTTAACATATAACCAATGTGCACAATTTTTAACAAGATATTTTATGTTCTTTCTTTGCATACCCAGGCTCCCGAGTTCGGTGTGTGTCTTATGCTTTTATGGCACATCTCAATTTGGATACTAAAATTTTCATGGGAATATTTGATCTGCATTTAGACTTCACAAAACTTGGAGCTGAAAAAGATTCACCTACCTAAGTTGATCCAGAACCTCATAAAAGTTTTCCAATCACCAAATCAAGTATGAGTTTTTAAGTTTAAGTGTAAAAAAAAATGCAATTAAATAACACAAACAATTCAGCTCATCAATCACATTAGCCACATGTCAAGACCTCGGTGGCCATGTGTAGCTGGTGGCTACCATATTGGGTGGTGCAGCTCTGGCCTTCACCAAATTTCCCACAGCTGCTCCATGGCAGGCCTCTCCAGGAAAATGTGTGGTGCACTGGAGGTGGGAACTCTGCCTCCAATTTGCTGTGTGACTTTGGGTGAGTGTCTCTGCCTCTCTAGGCCTTTCTTTTCCCAGCTCTCAAATCCTTCCATTTAAAGAAAGTGAGTGCCTATGACTCACAACACCTTGTTCTAGGCTCTGGGAGTGCACAGCAAAGAGCACGCAGTACCCCTTCTCACAGAGCTTCATTCTGGGCTGGGAAATGGTCATCAGAACTGTGATTACATTTATGGAACCCTTTCTGTATGCCAGGCACTGTTGGAAGCCTTTGACATTAGCCAACTCTTTTTACCATCACAGTAGCTTCATGGGGAAGATGCTGGCATCATTGTTTCTCATGGGAAAACTGAGCCACACAGAGCAGTTAAGAAACTTGACCAAGGTCACCCAGCTTAAATGGGGCTGTGGTGGGATTTGAACCCAGTCAGATTGGCTATAGTGTGAGTGCTTTCATCACCTACTTCTACTGCAGGTTGAACATTCCTACTTCAAAATTCCAAAATCTGAAGCAGTCCAAAATCTGAAACTTTTGGGGCACTGACATGAAGCCACAAATGGAAAATTCCACACATAAGTACTCAACACAAGCTTTGTTTCATGTGCAAAATTATCGAAAATATTTCATAAAATTACTCCTTCAGCCTATGTGTATAAAGTATATATGAAACATAAGTGAATTTCCTTTACTGTTTTTGTACTCACAACCCGTCCCTTCCACTCCAAGCTCTGTAAGCATCTGGCATCTTGGCTAGTTTGCTGCTTCCGAGGCGCCGGGGGGTTCATGCATTTTAGACTTTGTGTACTCCCGGGACTAGACATGATTCCAAAGTGCTGCTGACTTGGGTCCCAATCCCCAAAATATCTCATTATGTATATGCAAATATTCCAAAGTCTGAAAAAATCCAAAATCTGAAACACTCTGGTCCCAAACGCTTCGGATATGGGATACTCATCTCTCTAATGAATGTAGAGTGGCAGTGATGGCTGCTGAGAAAAGCAGCAAGGCAGAAAAAAGTGTGTGTGTGGGGGCTGCTATTTTAGATAGAGGGGAAAGAGGCTCCCTTTCCTCCCGGCTACACAGACCATCCCTAACATCCCTTGCACCTCTATCAAGGGCCTACCATGTGCCAGACTTTTAAAGGGTCTTGGAGGCCCCAGGCAGTGCGTGATGGGCCAGGGTCTGTGAAGGTGTGCCCCACATTGAAGAGGAGCTGGACATCTGAACTGCCAAGCACAGCCAGACCTGCCAGGCAGGTGTGTCATGTGGGCTGGGAGCCATGGTCACAAGCCATGGCGGAGCCAGGCTTGTGCCAGGGACTGTAGTCAACAGAAGCAGCCGCCCTCCAGTGTTTACTGAGCATTTATTTTCTCTCCTTCTTTCTTCTTTCCCTTTTTCAGCCCATCGTTCCTAGCCTTACCCCTTGCCCTTTCTTCCTTCTTTCCTCCCTCACTCCTTACCTCCCATCCACCCACCTACCCAGTGTTTATTGAAGGCCTACTATGTGCCAGATATGGTGTCAAGCCCTAGGGACACTGTGGTGAGTAAAATGTTCCTGTCCTCGAGGAATGTTGCAGTCCATTTGGAAGGACCCACAGATGAATCTGTAATATCTGCTGAGAAAAGATGTATGTGCTCTTTGAGAATAACAGTGAGATGAATTGGCGGAATTAATTACTCTTTGTACATGGAAGGACACCATAGATAAAGTTCAAAGGCAAATGATAGGCTGGAGAAATACTCGCGCACTCAGGGATGCAGAAGGAGCCCACATCTATGTCTAGAGCTCACCGTCAGGGCCTGGCACAGAGCACCATTCCCTTCATAGCGGGGCTTGCTCTTATTTTTTTCACTCTCTTCTTTTTTTTTTCTTTAAATGCACCGTCTGTTCTACATAAAATGATTGTATCCTGTTGGTAGATCAGGGCCCCAACTTCCTGACTCAATGATTATGACATGAAGTCAAACAAGAACAAAGGTGTCATGGGAGCAATCCACCCAAGCTCCAGCCTTGAACTAGAGAGAGTCCCTGACCCAAGGATCTTGAGTCCAGTGTGGGTGACAGTGCGGACACTAAGCAAAGGCTTTTCAGGGTAGTTTATGGGAAGGGGCGGGATAGGTGTGGGGAGCTTCAAAGAGGGTCATGCTGTGCAGACTCTTGGGGGCAGGAAGGGATAGTGGGAAGAGTGACAGCTAAGGGGAGTCCTCAAGCATGGGGAGTAGTTAGCTAGGTGCCAAGGGGAGGGGAAAATATTCTAGGCAAAAGGAACTGTTTGTGTAAAGGTCTAGAGGCAGAAGAATTTAGACCCTGACATACACACACACACACACACACATACACACACACACACTGCAGACACAGAGTCTCCTCCATTTCACAGGAGTCTGAGTCAGGGAATCATGAAAGATGGGGGTGGAGAGGTAAATGTGTCGGATTACAAAGGGTCTGGTAAGTTATGCAAGGAGGTTGGACATCATTTGAAGATCAATGGGAAGCCTTTGAAGAATTACAAGCTAAGGAATGGTTGTTTCAAATTTGTGTTTTAGAAAGATCATGTTGGACACATTCTGAATAATGGAGTGGGGAAACTGGAGCCAGTTAAGAGGCTGTTGCCAGACATCCAGGGGAAAACTGATACGGGCTTGAAATAAGGAAATGGCCATGGGGATGGAGAAAAATGGATGGAGGTCAAGGTCAAGATCAATGTGAGCCGGGTGTGGTGGCTCACGCCTGTAATCCCAGCACTTTGGGAGGCTGAGGCGGGCAGATCACAAGGTCAGGAGATCGAGACCACGGTGAAACCCCATCTCTACTAAAAAAAAATACAAAAAATTAGCTGGGCATGGTGGCGGGCGCCTGTAGTCCCAGCTATTCAGGAGGCTGAGGCAAGAGAAGGGCAGTGAACACTGGAGGCGGAGCTTGCAGTGAGCCAAGATCGCGCCACTGCACTCCAGCCTGGGCGACGGAGCAAGACTCCGTCTCAAAAAAAAAAAAAAAAAAAAAAAAAAAAAAAAAGATCAATGTGAAAGGTTGAGGCTGCAGCTGCAGCTCTAGAAATGGGAGTCACAGGTGGACAGACAAGACCCGAATCAGGGAGCAGCGGCAGCCCCTCAGGGAGACTGCATCATGCCAAGAAAGAAGGGACCAAACGTTTGATGCTGGGTTCTGTGTTTGGATCAAAAGCTGGGAGATTCCTGGGTTCTTGCCTTTGTCCCTCCCTTGCCGGCTGTGTGAGTTTGGGATGTTCACGTCTCCTCTCTGGGTTCGTTCTCCCCATTTGTAAGATGCTATGACTTGAATAGGATCAACGATCCTCACTGTCCCATGGAGTCCTAGGAGTCCTTGGGAAGTCAGTCCTTCAGCAGCAGGTGCTGAGGTGGCATTTGGTGGCTGTGGCTTGGAACTGTCACCTCCTCTTTAAGCCCAGTAGTTCCGCTTCAATTTGTTTTGTAATTTGGCCTTCTGACTCAGCTTTGATTTGAAGAAAGGGTTCCGTGATTCAAAAGAGTTTGATGAGGGATGACCTCTCATGTTCCATCTGGCAGAAGGTAGAGCCACACCCAGTTGGGAGTTTCCCTGATGCTAGGAAGAGTGACATCTCTGTGAGTCAGAGGGAATTATCAACTATAGACCTTATGGCACTGTTGGGTGCAGACTCTAGATCCAAGGAAAACTCATGACCCTGCACCCAGGGGTCTAAGTGGACTGGTCTGAAGGGTTAGCATCTCCAACCCAAGTACTCCAGGGGTGACAAATAAGATTCAGCTCTGGCAGTGGATGGTAACATTGCCTGGGGCTGCACTGAAGAGAACTCGGTGAGGATAAAGTGCTGTGATTGATTAGCAATGTCTTCTCTGGACAGCAAATGGGTGGTAATGGTGTGTGTGCCATGAATCTGCTAGCTTTGATCTAATCTTTGCTGTTTAACAGGGACATGAACTCTCATTCTCATCATAGCCCCAGGCTGCTCTATTGTGCGATCTCTTCTTTCTCCTCCTTTTGTTGTTGAGTACTTCAAAGGTCTACCCTGGCCCTCTTCCCAGTGGACCGGTCACTTCAGGAAACGAATGGGCTGCTCTCTGGAGGAAGCCAGATCACTCAATGAGTTCCCATTTCTCTAGAATTAGATGGTTAGTCATGCTGACCAGGGGCAGTAGGTGGGCTCAAGGCCAGGAAAGCACAATGCTTCTTTGCTGAGCCCCCAGGGCATGGGCCTTGTTTCCCAAAGGTATCCAAGGCCATGTTCAGGAGGCTCTTGCCACCACTGGGATCCCACTTGCTGCATCTTTGAAGAACTGCCAATGCTAATGGTTGGGGTGGAGGCAGGAGGGAGAAAGGGCACTCTGCTACTCAGGAAATTAAAAACCTGCCATTCTCTTTAATATTTTAAAAAAGTAATCTTCATGACATAAATAAATCATGTTTATTGCAGAAAAGCTGAAAAACATGGATAAGCAAAAAGTAGAAAATAAAAGACATCTATGTTCCGATACCTAGAGAAAAGCATTATTTCAACAAGTTGGTGTGTATCTTTCCAGACTTCAGCAGCTCTAGGCACCAGCCCCTCAGAATGGACTACGGCTATAGCCTTGGGGTGAGTGGAGGCCTCCCAGCTGGGCCAGGCATTAACCCTGTAGTTGCTGGCTGGTGGGAAGGTCTAGGGTTCCTGGCGGTGGAGCCAGGGCAAATGGGGTGGCCTGCATGGGGCTCAAGTGACAGCTCTTTCCAATGAGACAGGGACAAGTTTGTTAACAAGCTGAGCTGGCACTTTATGGATAATTCTCAGTGGTGTCTATCCCTACTTCTCCTAGGGTATAATTTGACATATTGGCTGGGTGCAGGCCTGGGCTTAGAAATACTACTGCTGGTTGGCGTTAGGAGGGGTCACTTCCTAGTCAACATCCCTATTTGCATTTGAAACTCTGTTACTCCTGGAGGGTGAGTTGAGCCACACATATCCCTTTCTCTTTTTATAAATCCATATTTCCCTCATCACCCTCTCCCCACAACAGGGACTGAGAGGTTTCCTGGAAGAAAAAGAATCTGTGATCCTTGTTTTTACTTTAGGAGTTGAGGGTAAAAACAACTTCACCCTCTGGGCGAGGCTGGCCTCAATCTAGAGCACACAGAAAGGATCACAGGATTCTAGAACAGATACCACAAGAGAAAACACAGCCTGGACAGGTGCCAGGACTCAGCACCCAGGCCCTGGTGGCTGGAGGTGAGGGTCCCTTCTGAGCATGGTTTGAGGCTGGCATTAGAACCTTCCTGATCCAGCCACCCTAGAGGAGTGGGTACCCCATGGGGAAGATCATGAATAAAAATTTAATAGTTCTAACACTTTGGAGCTCGGGCAACATTGCTATAGGGCCCTTCTCAACTGCAAGAGTACACAGTTCTGAAGGGACAAAGAGGTATCCCCAGTTTACGAGTCCAGCCAGCAACTGTAGATCTTGTACAACCTGATCAGATCTGGGAGGGGCAGAGAATGGCGTAGAACCAGCTGCAGCTATATGGCCCAGTCTGCGAGATTTGACTGAACTTCTCTCTCTCTACCAGGCAGCAAAGAGCTCAGGGCTTATTTGACAAGTGGTTAAACTTAGTGATTAAGAGCACAGATTCTGGAGCCAGACTGCTTGGGTTTGAATCCCATCTCTACCACTTATTTTCTTTGTGACTTTGGGCAAGTGGCTTCACCTCTCTGTGCCTCAGTGTTCTCATTTGTAAAGTGGGAGGACACATAGTGCCTATCTTAGAGAGTTGTTATGAGGATTAAATTAATATATGTAAAATTAGATCTAGCTGATTGTTATGTTTGCTGACACACACATACACACTTACGTGGTCTTGAAGTTGCAGCATTTAGGAATGGGAACACTGGAAAAGCTGGAAATTCTTGTTAATTTGGAAGGTGAGGCTTTGAAGTGGTTTTTGTTTGTTTGTTTTGTTTTGTTTTTTGAGAGAGGGTCAGCTGGAGTGCAATGGCGGGATTTTGGCTCACTGCAACCTCCACCTCCTGGGTTCAAGTGCTTCTCATGCCTCAGCCTCCTGAGTAACTGGGATTACACGCGTGCACCACCACACCTAGCTAATTTCTGAATTTTTAGTAGAGATGGGGTTTCACCATGTTGGCTAGGCTTGTCTTGAACCCCTAGCCTGAAGTGGTCCGCCCACCTCGGCCTCCCAAAGTGCTAGGATTACAAGTGTGAATCACTGTGCCTGGCCCTGGAGTGGTTCTTAAATTTGAGGACACATCAGCATCATCTGGTAGGCTGCTTGTTAAAGCACAGATTTCTTGGCCCCACCCCCAGTCGCTCTGGGTGTGACTGAGCATCTATATTTCTCACAAGCTCCTAGATGATGCCCATGCACTGCGGTCCACAGATCACACCTGGAGCAGCACCAGTTTTGAATATTGTTATAAATCTATTTTATTTCTTCTTTTTACTGAAGTATAATCTTCTCTGACATTTTGTAACCAGACTGTAAACTTGACAAGGGCGGGGGCCGTGACGTTACTCGCCATTGAATACACAGCATCTGACGTGCTGTAGATGCCCGATAAATATCGGCTGAAAGGAGGAAAGCAGCAAGCTTTTTGCACTCAACAATGTTCTTGTGTACATTTTTCATGTTAATAAATATTCTCCCACAACATTGTTTGGTTGGTTGCATAGTTTTCCCTTGTATGGATGTAAGTGAGAGAACAACTTGAGCTTGCTGGAACAAAAAGGAAGCATTCAGTCTAAGTAGGCAGGGTGCCTCAGCGACTGGAACCAGGAAGCTGAGAACCAACAGAAGGATCTTTCCTGTTGCCTCCCATCTGCATCTCCCTGTGATGGCTTCTTTCCCTTTTTGGGACTTTTCTGTCCATATGACATCCAAGATGGCTGCTTACATCTCCCAGATCTCTTGTTACAGCACCTGCCGTGTGGTCAGTCTGCCTGTCTGTCTGCCCCTTAGTCTCTCTCCTAGTAACTCCATCAAGGACTCTGGCCCTTCTGGGGTCAGTGCTAACCCCTTATCCAATCAAGGAGGAGGGCCATATTCAAATATGGCTGCCAGGTGCCCCTGTGGTGGTAGTGGGGGGAGTACAAGCAAAATGTGGCCTGGTGATCGCCAAATGATCCATTCTAAATTCCCTTCTATTCATCTTCTCATCCGTCTCCTTAAACCTGATTTCAATTTCAATCTGGTGACCAGGGTTTAGTTTCTGTGGACTTTTCTGGGCTCAGAGCAGGGATTTGACTGACTTAACCCCATCTCTCTCCCATTAGCGATAATGGCCCATGGCAGCGTCACAGGTTTGTCTGATGTCTTTGAACATGTAATCCACGCAACGTGATTTTGAGGGAGGCAGGAGGTTTCACCCAATGAGGCCTGTTTAGTACCAGCAAGTCTGCTCATGATCCGAAATGCAGCTGAAAAAATAAATATAATTAAAAAGATAACTCAGGCCAGCGTTCCCAGAGACTGTTTTACATGGGCGCATAATGAATGCTAAACTCAGTGCAGCAGTGCCAAAAAGCAAAATAAATTCTTGGAGTTGGTCTGTTTCCTGCCTGCAATACATTTGCTTGTTCCAAACAAATATATTTGTCAATACAACACAATTAGGAAGGCTGAGCCAATCAGACCATCAAATATCCAGAGAAGCAGAACGTGGTTTCCATACACTTTGCTAGATGGAGCCAAGGTCTGGATGTGTTATGACCAAACCAATTACGGCCTGGGCAAGCCTTACATTCCCCTCCAGGACAAGCTTCCTCATCTCTTCTAGTTACCGAGGGAGTTCTGACTTCTTTCCCCTTTCCTTCTCAATGGTATTAATAACCATGAAGCACCTCCTTCCCAATCTTTTAGGTTAATTTACCTTTTTTTTTTTTTTTTGGCCAACAGCTAGAAACAACTTTTGACATACACAGTTTGTAGAATGAGGGCCTGCCAAGATAGGACTAATAATGAGTTTTTATAATAATAGCTACCATTTATGGCATAGACGCCAGGCATTTCACACTCATGGTTTCTCCTGATCCTCACAACAATCCTGGGATATGTATTACTAGTTTCATTTGATAGGTGAGGAAACTGAGGCTCAGAGAGTTCAAATGATTTGTACAAGGCCACACAGCTAGTGAGTGACTGAGCTGAGGTTAAAACTCTGCTCTTTCTAATGCTTGAGCTTGTGTTAGGACTATTGATGTTAAAAGACATAGAATCTAACTCAACCTGGCTTTAAACAGTAAGGGGATTCAGTGGCTTTTGAGTTGATAGCCCAGATGTGGACTTCAGGCAAGGCTTAATCCAGCCACTCTAATGATGTCTTCAAGGACCTGGCTTCTCTCTGCTCTGCCAGCCTTCATCCTTAGGCTCCTCGCCATTGGCTCCTATAGCCCACATCTCTGAGCTCTTCCTTCAGGAAAGGAAATAATGACAGTGGCTACATCTTTTAAATTCTTAAGCCTCATCAATCTGAAGAAGAATGTCCCCTCTGGTAGTATCCATGGAAGAGAGAGGAGCTTCTACTTTCAAACTCTTGGCATTCCATTTGCTTGGGTTAAATTAGGTACCCATCCTTGAGCCATAGCACCTGGTTTAGGGATATGACGTGCTGGTTGGTTTAGGATGATCAGGCCCCTCTCTGGAGCTGAGGTGGTCATCTGTCTCTCAAGAGCCTCAAGCCTGAGCACGGGGAAGGACAGAGATCCTAGAGCAAACCTGGGTGCTGTCATCAGAATAGGGGAATGAATTGGCAGAGGGGATGGCTTAAATAGTTAACCAACTGGCCTGGCACAGGCACTGACCAATTAGAACAGATGCTGGCTACAAAGACTGATTAGCCATTTGCTATTCAAAGTGGGTTCCTTGGACAGAAGCATCAGATCATTTGGGAGCCTGCTGGAAATGCAGGGTCTCTGGACCCACTCCTAACACACTGAATCAGAATCTGTACTTGAACAAGATCTCTAAATCTTTAACAAGATCTAGCAAAGTTTGAGCAGTGCCAATTTAGCAGAGTGATGGAGCATGATAAGTACATGATAAAGGGCCTGGCATGTGGTGGGTGCTTGATAAACATAATTCCTTTCTTCCCATCCCAAAGGTTTGCAAATGGGGAAACTGACTGTCTTAGTCCGTTTTCTGTCCCAATAACAATACTTGAGACTGGGTAATTTATGAAGAAAAGAAATTTATTTCTTACAGTTCTGGAAGCTGAACGTCCAAGGTCACATCTGGTAAGGGCCTTCTTGCTGATGGGACTCTGCAGAATCCTGAGGTGGCGCAGGGCATCAGATGGCTCATGAGAGATGAGGGGCTCAGGAGAGATGGCCAAACTCATTTTTATTACAGACCCATTCTCGGGATAACTAACCCATTCCCTCAATAACCCATTAATCCATTACTCCATGAATGGATTAATCTGTTCATGACAGCACAGCCCTCATGACCCAATCACCTCCCAGATGTTGCCCTTCTCCATGCTGTTGCATTGGGGATCAAGTTTTCAACCTATTGACTTTTGGGAAACACATTTAAATCGCAGCATTGACCCAGCAGGATTTCTGCTTGCCTGAAACATTGACATGGACTCTGATACCCTCAGGGCTAGCCTGGGGCTTGACTTTTCTCAGTACATCAGAGGTACTAAACCCAGGCTGCACATTAGAATCCTCTAGTGAATTTTTAAAAATCTTGACAGCCAGGCATCACCCCAAATCAAGTCAGTCAGTATCTCCCAGGGGAGATCCAAGCATCAGTACTTTTAAAAGTTCCTCAGTCAATTTCTATGAGCAGCCAAGGTGGAGAACCAGTGCCTCACACTTTGCTGCCTTCTGAATTAATTAAACTGTAAGAAGGCTCTGCTTTGAACAAAAGGGTCTGCTTTGAACACTTTTGGGTGGCTGGTTACAAACCCAAGAGTGATGGTTCCTGTCTTCAAACACTGAGCATGTGCTCTGACATGGCTGTGCCTGGTAACACAGAGGAGTGCCTGGTAACACAGAAGAATCTGTGCTGACTGGCTCCAGCTTGCACTTCTCAGATAGCTGGTAGAGGTTCAGCTTCTGAGCCAGGGAACCAATAGGCATGGACCCATAGCCCAGACTCCAGGGATTCGGCAGGGCAGGTGGGGAGCAACGATCACCTCTGCAATTCTGCACCCCCAGGTCCCCAGATGCATACTCAGAAGTCCTGGACCCCTGGGCATCTGGTGAAACCTCTGGACTCTTCTCAGAAAAAAAAAAAAGTTTTTGTTTTACATAATAAGACTAAGGAGACTAGGCATGGTGGCTCACACCTGTAATCCCAGCACTTTGGAAGGCTGAGGCAGGAGGATGGCTTGATCCCAGTTGGAGACCAGCCTGGGCAACAGAGTGAGACATCGTCTCTATTAAAAATTAAAAATAAAATTAGCCAGGTGTGGTGGTGCACACCTGTAGTCCCAGCTACTTGGGAGGCTGAGCTGGGAGGATCACTTGAGCCCAGGAGGTCAAAGCTGCAGTGAGCCATGATCATGCCACTGCACTCCAGCCTGGGTGACAGAGCAAGGCTCTGTCTCTGTCCTCTCTCTCTCTCTCTGTCTCTCTCTCTGTCTCTCTCTCTCTCTATATATATATAGTATTTGTCATTCATTATTACAGAAACCCTTGAAGCAGGCTTTAGGAGTCCCATTTTATAGATTAAGAAACTGAAGTCTGAAGAGGTTAGGCAGCATGCTTGGGTTACAGAACCAGTGTCAAAGAGAGCTTCAGTACTGTACAAGAAATACAGTATATATATATACACTAAGGAAAGAAATAGTTTTGAAATACAATTATCAGCTGGGCATGGTTGCTCACAACCTATAATCCCAGCACTTTGGAAAGCTGAAGTGGACAGATCGCTTGAGGCCAGAAGTTCAAGACCAACCTTGCCAACATGGTGAAACCCTGTCTCTACTAAAAATACAAAAAATAGCCAGTGTGGTGGCTCATGTCTGTAATCCCAGCTACTCAGGGGACTGAGGCACAAGAATCGCTTGAGCCTGGGAGGTGGAGGTTGCAGTGAGATGAGATTACACCTTGCACTCCAGCCTAGGTGACAGAGGGAAATTCTGTCTCAAAAAAAAAAAAAAAAAAAAAAAAGAAAAAGAAAGAAAGAAATGCAATTATCAAGATATTAAAAAATATATATACATATGTGCTTCTTTATGAATGGATTAAATTAGAAGGTCTGGCAGTGTGTCTCACAGCTACCAGAAGCTTGAAGTGGTGCTGACTATGCATAGTGTGCTGAGATGTCTGCAGCAACTGTCCTTCCATAGGCAACTATCTGTGATTTCTACTGGTGACAGTCACAGGTGCTGCTAATCTGACTGTAGTTTGTCACTTACATTTACAATGGAGACAAATGCTGAAATTTGGTTAGAAGTTAGTGAAAATAATGATTTCACCCAAGTCTATTGACCCTCTGAATTCTATCCACAGATCCTTGAATTTCGTGGTCCCAGGCTAAGAACCCTTGGGGTAGAGAAATAGAGCTGAGGGCAAATCGCAGGCTGCAGCTGTGCTGTGGAAGGCGAGTGCCACCGGGCACAGCGTGTCTCCATCAGAAGATCCAATCCGTTTTTCTCCTAGGTCCTGGATGCTGAGGTTTAAAGGGGGGAAGAGATGTGTGTCCTGGGGTTAGTGGCGTGTAGGGAAGGGATTCAGAGCTTCTGAGAGGAGCATGCCAAGGTTCTCATCCTAGCTCTCTTTGACACTGGTTCTGTAACCCAAGCTTGCTGCCTAACCTCTTCAGACTTCAGTTTCTTACTATAAAACGGGACTCCTAAAGCCTGCTTCAAGGGTTTCTGTAATAATGAATGACAAATACTTAGCACAGTAGCAGTGAAACTTACTAGTTAGGTGTGCTGTCTGTGTAATCTTGTATAAGCCCTTGACTTCTCCCGGATTTGGTTTCCTCATCTGTAAAATAGGCTACAAGTACCTGCCTTATTGTGAGGATGCAGTGCCTGGCACCAAGAGACAGCCCCATACACAGTGGCTGGACAGCTGAGGGTCCCAGGCAGCCCACAGGACTCCACACACAGCAGCTTTGGAGACTGCTTCCTTGGCCAGACTCTGCAGATGACTAGTTGCAGGGGCCAGTCCTGGAGGGTTCTCAGTTACCTTAACTCCTCAGGTGCACCAGCCTGTCCCTGCAGTGAGGGCCCTGGCCAGGTATGTGGGGTCAGGTGGGGAGGAATACACCTGGGGAAGGGTGGTGAGCTGCTGTTGCTGGCTCCCACTCCCCTGGGCTGGGTGTCTCAGGACTCTGTACCTGGAGCCCCAGTCTCTCCCACTGTGTTGGCTCTGACTCAGCCGTGCCTGTAGGGACACCTGGAGACCAGCCAAGCCAGACCCCAGCTAGCAGGCACTGGAGCCCTGGATGTTTTTTAAAAAAGAACTCAGCTGGGGTGTCACCCTCCCAGCCTCTGCCCCTTTCAGTCTGGAGTCTCTCATTTTCCCTCTGTTTCTTTCTCTTTCTGTGCTTTGCTTCTGTTTCTCTCTCTCAGTCTCTCTACCTGTCTGCCTCTGCCTCTCTCTCTCTCTCTCTCTGCATTTATCTGTTTTTCTCTCCCATCCTCACTTTCCTGGTCTTCTCTTTATTTGGTCAGTTTCTCCCCACTGTCTGACTGTCTTTCTATCTGTTTCTGTTAATATCTTTGCTTCTCTCTGTCTCAATGTCTGTCTGTCTGTTTCTGTCTCTTCCTTTCTCCATCTCCCTGTCCCCTCTCCACCACGCATTTGACACAGGGCACTGAGTGACTGTGGAAGACAAATGTGTCCCAAAGTTTCCCTCCACTCCCACTTAGAAGGCAGAGCCTGCAGAGGAACAAATGGGACAGGGCACGTGAGCTCCTGGGACATCTGAGTGTACGAACAACCTTAGTGACGACTTCTGTTTCTGTTAGACTGTGAACTCCTTGAAGACAAGAGCACATCTGAATTACCTTTGAATCACCAATAACTAGCACAGGGCCTGGTGTGTTGCTGATGTTCAGTAAACATTTATTTACATGAGTAAGTGATAGAATGAAAAAAAGCACTTACACATTTTTTTCTATCAAGTAAAATTTACTCATGACCATTTTGGGCTATTGGTACCTTTTTTTTTTTTGAGATAGGGTCTTGCTCTGTTGCTAGAGTACGTGATCATGGGTCACCGCAACCTTGACCTTCAGGGTTCAAGTGATCCTCCTACCTCAGCCTCCCAAGTAGCTGGGACCACAGGTGCATGCCACTATGCCCACTAATCATTAAAAGTTTTTAGAGACAGGGTTTCGCCATATTGGCGAGGCTGATCTCAAACCCCCGGGGCTCAGGAGATCTTCCCGCTTTGGCTTCCCAAAGTGTTGGAATTGCAGGTGTAAGCCACCAAGCCCAGCCTCTCTTTATCATTTTAAGTGAGTGCCCCCCAGATAGAGAAATCAAAGTCAGTTTTTAAACCTTATTTGCTTCTTTAATCCTCCTGGTGCCATCACCGCCCCTCAAACCTCCCATTCCAGAATATTCCAGAATGTGCCAGGCTGTTCTTAGTTGTAGGGTCTTTGCACTTTTGATTCTCCCTGCTAACCCCTGTTTATTCTTTCCATTTCCTCGTGGATATCCCATTCTCCCGGGAGCTTCCTTGACTGCCAGGCTGGATTTGGTTTTCCCCTTCTGTTCTTCCACAGTAGGCCATACACACACATACTTGATTCTCATCCGCTGACTTGCCCCCTCCCTCTGGACTGTAGGCTTCTTGAAGGAAGGGAGTGGGGCTTTCCTCACCTTATCTAGGACCTAGCACGGGCCTTGTAGTTCCTACAAGTTTGCCAATACGTCCTGAGCATCGTAACTCCTGGGGAATGGCTAGGAAGTGCCAGTGGCTAAGTGATAGCTCCTAGCTCTATCTCTAGTTTTTAGCAGTTAAAAGACAATCTCGTCCAAGAATGAGAAGACCACACAAAATGCAGGCGGAGGAGACCAGCCTGGGAAAGCCACTTCCAGGCACCCAGGAACGCCTTGCTGGCTGTACCTGGGCTGGGGCAGGAGCCTGCACAACAGTTACTTGCCCTTCAGCTTCCACGTTAGACAGGTTGGTTCTCAGCCAGGCTGAGCCCCAGGCACAGAAATAACTACCTGCTCAGACTGGTGGTTCCACCCCCCATCTCCTGCAATGTTTTTTCAACAGGAGGAAGTGAAATGAATTAATTATGAGCCGTGTGTGTTCACATGCATGCATTCTGTTGCCGAGCTCCCGTTCTTGAAATGTGCAATCCCAATTGCAAATGAAACACTCCCATCCTACCCCGTGCTCCAGAGGGTTTTCATAACAGCGCCTTTGTGGGCTCCCTTGAATGTCTGCCATGCCAAGGAGGCCGCACATTCCTCTGGCGGCTGCCTCGCTGGGCTTTGAGGAAATCTGCTGGCGGCGGCCCCAGTTTGCAGGAGGTGGGAGGGCATGTCGGAAACGTTGCTCTTAATCTGCCCATCTCCCCTTGAGCCCCCAGCAGCCCAGAAAGGAGGGGTTGAGATAAAGCCACATGCAGCAGGCAGGAGATTAAGAGCTGCTGTTTTTATCGCTGTTTTCAGAGTCTCATGTCACATGGGCATTAGCAAGCTGGGGCAAGCAGGGGGGCGCGCAGGGATGGGGGGAGAAGGGCTGGCACTGCCCAGCCCAGCAGCCGTCATGGCCCTGCCTGGAATCACTCGTGGGCAGCTGTGGTAAGGAGTGAAAGACAAAAATGATCCTGGATTGTGGCCTGGAAATATGAGCTTTTTGTAGAGGCTCGTGGTGTTTAACGTTCAGAATATTAAATGTAACTGTGATGATAATGACAGCAACTGACATTCACTGTATACTTACTAAATACTTTTCATATATGACTTAAATTGATCTTCATCATAAGTCTGTGGTGCAGGCACAGATCTGATTCCCATTTTTCAGAGGGAGCCTTAAAGGAGGTCAGGAATGTGTGGGGGGTCTCATGGTAGTCAGCAGTGGAGGTGGGACATGAACTCGAGGTGCCTGACTTCAGAGCCTGTGCATTGGTTTGCTCCTCCTTAAAGTCAGCATGGGCTATAGTAGACGGTACTGTTTGGAAGAGCACACGGGGGACTTCAGCCTGACACAGAACAGTGTCAGCTTCCAGCTCTGCAGCTTCCTAGCTGGGGGCCCTTGACAGGGTTGCTTCACCTCTCAGGGCCTCAATTTCTTCCGTGTGATACTTGGAGAAGCACACCTGTCTCACAGGCTGCTGTCAGGATTGAAGAATATAGCGTGGATAAGGTGCCTGGTGGGCATCGAATTGCATCCCTCCAAAAAGATATGTTGAAGCCTTAATCCCCAGTTCCTGAGAATGGGACCTTATTTGGGAACAGGGTTGTTGCAGATGTAATTGGTTGAGGTCACTGGATGAGGTGGGTCCTTTCCAGTGTGGTTGGTGTTCTTCTTAAAGGGGGAAACTGGGACACAGAGCCAGATACACACAGAGCTAAGACTCAGAGAAGGTGGTCCTGTGAGGGCAGAGGTAAGTTATGCGGCCATAAGCCAAGGAACACTGACGATTATCAAGAACTGCCTCTGCAAGGTGGATTCTTCCCCAGAGCCTTCAGAGGGAGCACGGCCCAGCTGAAGCCTTGATTTTGGACTAGCCTCCAGGACTGGGAGAGAATGCACTGTTGTTTGAAGCCACCCAGTTTTTGGTACAGTCATCACTTGGTATCCATGGGGGATTGGTTTTAGGACCTCTGTGCACCCCAAATCCAAGGATACTCAAGTCCCTGATATAAAATGGCATAGTATTTGCATACAAACTATGCCCTTCTTCCTGTATACCTTAAATCATCTCCAGATTCCTGATAATATCTAATACAATATAAATGCTATGTAAGTACTTATTATATCATATTGTTTAGGGAATAATGACAGGGGAAAAAAAAGTCTGTGCCTGTTCAGTACAGATATAATTTTTCCCCCCCGAATATTCTTGGTTCCATGGATGTGGAACCCACAGATGCAGAGGACTGACTGTACTTCGCTATGGCAGCCTGAGCAAACAAAGACAGTGCCTGATGATCATAGAGGCCATCAATGCCTGCACTTTTTCTCCAGGCCACCCTGTAGTCACCGGAAGCTTGGTGTGCACACCATGGCTCTTACCTCAAGCACCGGTGTCTCCCTGCCCGAAGGTTCTCTCTGAATGCAGAGCAAGCCCAGCAGGGCACAGAGGAGGCTGCAGGTGCCAAGAATGAATGCCCTGTGAACAGCCCTCGGTCAGTGAGGACTGGGAGCTGTGGGGTGGATCCCCAGCCTCCCTATCTCTGGACAGGATGATTCTGAGTTAGAATCTCTGCAGCCTCTCAGAGAGTGTCCAGGGTGATTGAACCCCAGTTGCTCACAGTGGTAACTCATTTATTAATGCCACCTTCCATCCTTATTTCCCTTCCCTTCTCTCCTACTGGTGCTTCCTAATATCACCTCCTAATGAACTGTTTGAACTCCAACCCTTGTTTCGGGGTCTGCTTTGGGGGAGAACCAAGAGAAAGACACGTATGGGATGATACTCAGTCAAACGGCCCCTGCTTTCTCTTCCTGATTACAGTTTAAAGCCAGAGGCTGGCATCCTTGAGCTAAATGGACCAGTAGCTAGTCTTTGACCAACTGGGAAACTTTGAAGACCATAAAGGCCCCCTGCCAAACAGCTCTAACATCTTAAGGAGATGAAGATGACATCAACGATGATGGAGACAGCAATTTACAGGAGTGGGGCAAATGACAATCAGAATTCTTGGGCACAGCCCATGGGAGGCTGCTGTTTGGTGGGACTACTCCCCACAGAATCACAGGGAAGGCTAAGCTGTTCCTTCTTAGGGGCCATTTGAGGCAGAGGGTCACCGGTGGGGAGCCTGGGCTTTTAGAAGGGAGCAGAGGCCAGGGGAGAGATGATGGGAGATTCTGGGGGAGAAGCTGTGGGCAGGATAATCTCTCCTGGTGACTCCTCAAGCCTTCTGGAAAGTTACTAAGCTGTGCAATTCATGCAGGTGGTGGGATTCTTGTAAAGCAAGTGACAGGGCCAAGGTACAGTCCAAAATGAGCAGGCACAGCAGACACAAGGGTAGAGAAGTAAGGTGGGCAACCTGTTGCGATTGTGGGATCATGCGTCACGCAGGTGGGGTGCAGGGGTCTGAGCCGAGTTTACCTGAATCCCAAGGGACAGAGTAGCACGGAGCAGACATTGGTCGTTTGTGGCTGCCCATCACTCAGAAACCCTCTTCCTCCATTTTAGGCAATTTCCCTTGTTTTGAGTCCAGCCTTAACAGGATGGAAGGAAGCAGACACACATTGCTGGACTCCCTGGCATTTCACAACATGACCTGCAAGGGCCTGCACATTCGAGGCCTCCACGGGAGCCCAGTGTTCAGAAGTGAGCACTCCGAGGACATGGCCACACAAAGGGAACCCCATCATCTGGCAAGAACAGCGGCCAAGGAATTCTGCCCTTCGGGGCAGTCGAGAGGGGCCCCGGATAGTGGTTCTGTGTGCCCGAGGAGCTTTCTGCAATGACAGAAGACCAGTGTTTTCTCAGAAGTTCCCATGGTGTGGCCGGACATGGCTCCTGGCTGTGAAGCTTCAGAGTGGCCTTCCATACATAGTCCTCCTCGGGGTGCTGTGCAGAGAGTGAGCTTATCTCCTCTAATATATTATTTTTTTTTTTTCTGGTTAAGCAAGCCTGAGTAGATTCTGTTATTTGTCCTTAACAATCCTGCCCAATATGGGTCTGAGTGACTTCTAGATCTCAAAAATAACAGTCAACATTTACTGAGGGTTTAGTAGGAGGCTGGCTGTGTCTTATGTAGCTTGCATGCATTATTTCAATAGATTATCCCAACAGCCACATATGACAGAGTGGGGAGCCTGTGTGGGGAACTGAATGGCAGGCTCAGGGCTGTATAGATCCAAAGCTTGTTTTTTTCACTGTCTCTTGGAACCATTGGGCCTATAACTTTCTTCACTTGCCATGATGGCTGATGGCCTTTTTCTGTGTACTGGTGCCCAGATAAAAATTCTCCTCCTTCCTTTTAATCACTTTCCACTGCCCTAATGATGAACGCCCATTGCTAAAAGAAAAGAAAGCTCACGTCTTAGGCTTAATGCATCAAACTATGGTAAAAAGGAGGGTTGGAAGTTGGGAAGAGAATCTTTATCTTTCCCACATTTAGCTGAGTAGTAACGATATCAAGTCAAGTCCTGCTATCAAATAGGAATTGCTCCTACCCAATACTCCAAAAATAGGCCATAATCCACACTGGTGGTCACCAAAGATTGAGCTCCATAGTCATTGCTTTTGAGCTCTTTCTGAGGCTGACAGTACTGCAGACGCACTGAAGAGGATTTTTAGACCCACCAGCAATTTAATAACAGCGTGCAGAAGATAAACAAGAAGAAACAATAGCTAACGTATGTTGGGATCTTACTACCTGCCAGACACTGCACTCAAACCTTCTTTTATTTATTATTGATTGGGTGCTATTATTAATAGCCTCAATTTACAGAGAAGGTGCAGTTTGCCTGGGGCCACCCAGTTGGCAAATGGCAGAGCCAGGGTCCAGCTGGGAGCAAGTCTCTTAGCCATCGTTCTGTGACACCTCCCAAAAAGGACTGCCTTAAATCCCCCCATTGATTTTAACTCACGTCTTGATTTCCGAAATGTTACAAAATGAAGGGGCATGTGTCTTGGAGGTGAGGAAATATGGAGGCTCTAAACTCATGGGGGAGCCCTGGGAAGGCTTCCATAATTTACCACCGCCTCTCCCTCCTCCTTATCAGGGAGGGAAGGGAGGTAAGGATGAGATGTCTTGGGGACTGATGGCTCAGCAGAACCGAATTCACCTCCATCTCTCTCTGAGGCTTCCATTAGCCTGGACTGTACCTGTCCTGGTGGTGAAGCTGGCCTTAGAGTAGAGACTGAACTGGACCCTGCTGGTCAGTGCAGAACTTTTCCTTAGCTGATGTAATCCTGGGTCTGTGCTGATTCTAAAACCCTAGAAAGCCTCCTCAAGGGGCTGAATCACACTCCCCTTCTCTTTTAATTATTCAGGACCTGACACGCTGACTGGGAATACATCACTCAGAGTACATGGCTGGTAAGATTAAATATTAGAGGAAACTCTTTTAATTAATTTTTAATGCGTTCTTTAGAACAATTCTTCATACCTAACCACACACCGAAACAGAATACTTAAAAGAAAAATTAACGTTTAGGATCTCAGGGGCTTGTAGGTCTAGACAGCCCCTATTTAGGTTGCCTCTAAGCTACATATCAGGGTGCACCAGGGACCACATCCATGGCATGGGATGAGCAGGTGTCCTGATTTTGTTGGGACAGTCCCAGTTTATGCCTGTTGTCCCAGCGTACTTATTAATAGTGCCCCTTTCCTCTTAAAAGTCTTCCAGTTTGAATGGTAAAGCACATGGTCACCCTACTTAAAGGCCATCACTCTCTCTTTCCTTGCCAGTGGCAGACATCACTAGTTGATCACAGCACCATTTCTGTGCTCAGTCCACGTGCAGCCCCACAACACATTCTCTATACAACGCTCTAGGCAGTCACTCTGAGCAATCAAAGTTGGCTTTGAGATGAATCATATTTTTCTTTCCTTAGAAAGCAGTTTACACTATTTTTTTTAATTAAAAAAAATTTAGCCACAAGGTTTGTACTCTGTTGCCCAGGCTGGAGTGCAGTGGCACAGTTACAGCTCACTGCAACCTCGAATTCTTGGACTCAAGAGATCCTCCTGCCTCAGCCTCTTGAGTAGCTAGGACTACAGCTGTGTACCATCAGACCTGGATACTTTTTCAATGTTTAATTTTGTAGTAATGGGTCTTGCATATTGCCCAGGATGGTCTCGAACTCATGCCCTTAAGCAATTATCCCACCTTGGCCTCCCAAAGCACTGAGATTATAAGCATGAGACATTGCACCTGGCTTGAATTATTATAGTTTTATTTCATCTTTATCTTTAAACCCTTTTTCCATTCAGGGCCTTACTTTTTTTCTATGGGACCATTATTGTCATTTTATGTGGTGCAATTCATTGTGGGTGACTATCTGAAGCATTGTAGAACATTCAATATCCCTGGTCCTGTTGGCACTAAATGCCAGTAGCACAATCTCTCCCACTCCACAAACCTGGTCTTTCTGACAAACAAAAAACAAAAATATGTCTCTCATTTTCAAAACACCCCCAGGAGAACAGTACTGCCCTGGGTTGGAAATAAAGGCAAGTAATAAGAACTATACAAGTCCAAAGAATGTTGCTTTGGTTATCTACTACTGCACAGTAAACCCCATTTTCTCCCTCCTCCCCAAAGAATTTGGTGATTTAAAGCAACAATTTTTTTTTAATCTATCTGCTCACAGTTTTGCAACTTTGGCAGGGCTTGATGGGCAGCTCAATTGGCACTAGAGGCTTTTCCAAGAGAGCTCACTCACATAGCAGGCAAAGCGGTGCTGGTTGCCAGCTGTGAGCTCAGCTGGGGCTGCTTCAGTTTTCCTTCATGTGGGCTCCTCCACAAGGCTGCTTGGGCTTCCTCACAGCAAGGTGGCTAGGTTTCAAAGAGGAAGTGGGAGCTACTGTTCTCTTAAAAGTGAGGCCTGGAGCTGGCATGTAGTCATTTCTTCCATATTCCATTTGTGAAAGCAGTCACAGGGGTAGCCCAGGTTCAGAGGATGAAGAAAATAGACCCTACTTCTCAGTGGGGGAATAGAAATGATTTTAATTTGTTTCATGTTTCTTTATATTATCTCATTTTGAGAATCATGATAATCTCAAAAAAAGTAGACTGGCAGATCCCTTGGATTCTCCCACTTTATAGGTGGTAAAACTGAGGCTCTGAGGTGTGACTTGCCCAGAGCAGATAGTAGTTAACAGGCCATGAATTTGGAATGGAAGGGAGAGCCATGGCAGGCTCTGAGGCGTTCTTCTGATTTCCTTAGAACCAGTGTAGTGCAGGCCAAGTCAGACAGAGACAGAGGGTGTAACTTGTATGAGGATCTGTTTCTTGGTAGCTCAACCCTGACATTGCTCTTGGCTGCCTTAGCCTCATCAACTGTGCCTGGGTCCCCCAACAGTCCCAGGGTCTCTGTTTTAGTCTGTCTTTTGTTGCTTTTAATAGACTATCTGAAACTGGGTAGTATATAAAGAAAAAAAATATTTCTCATATATATGGAGGCTGAGAAGTCCAAGATCCAGGGGCCACATCTGGTGAGGACCTTCTTGCTGATGGGGACTCTGTAGAGTCCTGGGATGGGTCAGGGCATCACAGGGTGAGGGGACTGAGCTTGCCAGTCCAAATCTCTCTTCCTCTTCCTATAAACCCACCGGTCCCACTCCCCTGATAATCCATTAACCCATTCATCCATTCCTGAGGGCAGAGCTCTCATGACCTATTAAAGGCTCCACCTCCCAATCCTGCCACACTGGAGATTAAATTTCAACGTGCATTTCGGAGGGGACAAACATTCAAACCATAGCCGCCTCTTTCATTTACTTATTTGCCAAATATTTATCGAGTACCATCAGGTGCCAGACACTGTGTCAGACCTGGGGTATTGCGAGGTGAATGAGAAGTAAATGGCTTTGATGTCCCCATAGTGTTGAAGGGAGACAATAATGACTTGATGACACAAACCAGGGAGAAGCGACATCTGCGAGGAGAGCCATAAGGGGAGAGAACACGGGGGCTGCAGGCATGCATATTGTGGGAGCTGGCCTGTCAGGGGTGGGGGGAGGTGTCCCCGAGGAAGTGACACTTCAGCTAAGATCTGAAGGCCGGGGAACAAACAAGGAGGTGAAGCGAGAGAGGTTGGGGAGGATGTTCCAGGCTGAGAGGCGCCATATGCCCTGGTGGGGGTTTCAGGGAGCTCGAGTGTGTTTAGTGGCTAATCACAGAGAGTGTTGAAAGAGGTCCGTGGAGGAAGGAAGGGACCAGATGGGGCAGGACCTGGTGGGCCAGTGAGGGACACTCTTCTGCTTGTTATTCTTGTGTGTTATTTTGAGAACAATGGAAAACATCTTGTTTTGGAAAGATTCTCCCAGCTGTAGCTTGGAGAATGGATTGGAGGGACAAAAATGCATTTGGGGAGCATGGGCCCCTCAGTCCTTGCTGAGGAAGCAACTGGAGATTGTGCAAAACATGCTGACCAAAGTAGTCTCTTCTCCACTCTCCATAATGCTTCCTGCCCACCCACCCCATCTTCTGCCCCACTGAGTTGTTAGTGGTTGAGATGGGGCTCTGCTCCACAATGCAGGGGCTCCCACATTCTGAGCATCTTGCTCTTTCCATATGCTCCAAAATACAAGGCCAGGAAGAGGATGAAGTGAGTAAGGTACAGGGAACAACATTCACCCAGACCTTCCTTCTTGGTCTGCATTGTGCAACCCAAAGAGTGAGCGCCTCCGTAAATTCTGTACTTTAGGTGCCTCCCTGACCTCCCTCTGGTCCTGGCCCTACGAAGATAGTTTATCACCAGACTCACATTGTGCGGGCAGGAAGGGGAGAGCGGGTAGGGGAAGAGTGTACCTTCCTTTTTGGGGCATGACCCGTGGTTGTACATTTCACTTCCCTACACATCCCGTTGGCCAGAACAGTCAACGGCCATATGTAGCTGCCAGAGAGTTGCAAACGTCGTTTTGATTCTGGGCAGCCATGTGCCTGGCTAACGTTTGGGCTTCTGGAAGGGTAGAAGGAGAAACAGATAGGTCTGCCCACACTTCTGGATTAGAGAGGCTTTCCAGAGGTGGTTAGGGAGATAGGTGAGCCTTAAGGCTGCAGAGATTGGATTCAAACTTCAGTTCTGCCAGCTCCTGGACAAATAGTCTTGGACAAGTTAATTTAGCTGCAAACCTCCTCTCTTCATCTGTAAAATGGGGATGGCCATAGAACTTATTACATACCATACTAGGAAAAGTTGATTCTGGTTATTAAATGTCAAACAAATTCCAGAAGCACAAGCTGCAGAGGAAATCTGGGCACTCAGAGTGGAGCAGAGCTTCCCAAGATTACACAGTGAATGGGGGAAACTGGAGCCCCAGCTCCATGAGAAACCTACTTTCCTGAGGATGCACTTGTTCTCACAGCAGCTCGAGGCTTCTATGAAGGTATGAGGGTGCCACTGCAGTGATTCATGTGGGAAATGAGTGGGTGGATGGGGACAGACTAGGGAGGAGCCAGGAGAGAGACTTGGAAACTTCTGGGCTCCAGCTACATTCAGAGGTAGCTCTTCCTCCCCTCCCCTCCACACCCTCTCCCTGTTGTACCTCGCCTCCTTCTTCCCTGCTCCTTTCTTCTTTCTCTCCCTCCTGCTCCTTCCCTCCTCCTCCTTCCTCCCCACTCTCCACCCTTCTCTCCTGCTGCCCTCTCCCTCCTCCTCTTCCTTCCCCACTACTGCCTCCTCCTTCCCGCTAGCTCCTCCTTCCCTTCCCCCATGTGCCCTTCTGTCCCTCCCTCTATCTACGGCTCATGATGGAAAGCCCCTGGTGTAGCACCTTGAGTGAAAAGATCCCCATAAATCCTATGCCCCAGCTCTTGGAGCTTTTGGAGTTTTGGCAAGTAGACAAACACTGGCGGCCTCTCCTACCCAGCATCCTGGAAGGAGGCCCTGTTGGCCACTGACAGGGCTCAGGCTGCAGGTTTCTGATGGGCCCCTTCTCTGCACACCTTCCCCTCCTATTCCTCAGCACCCTCCCAGATCCCTCCCACATTTTTTTTAACCCCTGCCCACCCTTCACCTCTCTCTCAGAAGCTCTCTGGTGAGTAAGGGGGAAGACAGAGGCAGTGAAAATGCTTTCCGTTACTAAAGGAGATGAGAAGCTCTGTGCAGGGGAATCCAGGATGCTGGAAAGCTGGGGAATTTAATACAGAGCTGGTTTGGCTCCACCCTGGATCTTCTTTATGTTCTTTGAGTGAGTAAACATTGTAAACCCTGTTTGGATTTTGCTTTGCCTTTTTGGACAAAGTTGAAGCTGTTTCAGTGGGAAGATCCTTTCTCTCTCCCTCCCTTCACTTTCCCTCCCTCCCTCCCTCCTTCCTTCCTTCCTTCCTTCCTTCCTTCCCTCCTTCCTTCCTTCCTTCTCTCCTTCCTTCTCTCCTCCTTCCTTTTCTCTCCTTTCTACTCTCCTCCCATTCTCTTCTTGCTGTGTCCCAGCATATCAGCTTGTTTACTTTTTAGCTTTCTTTCTTCCCCCTCTTTTAAAAAATAACAAAATACTAGTAAACATTATGTAACATGCACTGCACTAAGCACCTTGAATGCACTAACACACCTAATCCTCTTCAGAATCCTATTATGTGGATACTATCAATATGCCCATCATATGGATGAGAAAACTGAGGCACCAGAACTTAAGTCACTTTGCTCCCCGCCCTCATGGCTGCCTTTTCTCCATGATCCCAGGGCAGGGTATGCCCTCTAGCTTTCTCCTACTCCTTGTCCCCTTCCCTTTGTTGTCTTCCTGGGGCATCTGCATGTATAATGATTTCTGACCCCACCTCCTTTTTGCCCTGTCTTACTGGGTGCTCCTTATGGGCCAAGAGAAGCCACAACTGTCTTTGCATGAGCTCTGTGGGCTGAGCAAAGCACATGGCTCATATGTGGAAATAGAAAGAAGACAGGGGAACTCAGGCTGCAGTGGAGAGTCCTTGCCATGGCTTTCAGGTCAGTGTCTCAAATCCTGGGACACTCCATGGAGGGATTAAAGAGAGGAGTAAAAGACAGGAGAAAGATGGTGCGGGATGTCAGTTTGGGCTGGTAGCTAAGAACCACACGTGGCTATTAAGCTCTTGAAATGCTGCCCGTTGGAACTGAGATGTGCCGTGAATATAAACTATGCACTGATTTCAAAGACTAGGTTGGAAAGAAAAGAGCGCTGTACAAAATTCTAACTCATTAATACTTTTTGTATTGATTTTATGTTGAAATAATAATAATAGGATACATTGGGTTAAATAAAATACATTAAAATGAATTCTACCCTTTTCCTCTATGGCTGCTAGAAAATTGAACATTAGGCTAGGCACAGTGGCTCATGCCTGTCATCCCAGCACTTTGGGAGGCTGAGGCGGGCAGATCACTTGAGATCAGGAGTTCGAGATCAGCCTGGCCAACTTGGTGAAACCGCATCTCTACTAAAAATACAAAAATCAGCCAGGTACGGTGGCACGTACGTGTAGTTCCAGCTGAAACAGGAGGATTGCTTGAGCCAGGGAGGTGGACATTGCAGTGAGCTGAGAGCACACCACTACATTCCAGCCTGGGGTGATAGGAGAGAAACCCATCAAAAAAAAAAAAAAAAAAAGAAAGAAAGAAAGAAAGAAAGAAAGAAAATTGAACATTATATGCATGGCTTGCATTTGTGGCTTTTGCTAGTTTTCTATGGGATGGCACTCTCTTAGAATGTTTCGAGCTGCAAGAAGCAGAAAGCCTGACTAGAGTCAAGTGCCATGAACAATAAGGAATTCATTATTTCACTGAAGTAGAAGTCTAGAGGTAGGGTGGGCTTCAGCATTGGTTAATTTAGCAGCTTACTACACAGCAAGACCCATGGTTTTGCCATCTTTCTACTTCGCCAACCTCAGTGAGTTGACTGCCTCCTCCTCACAGTGTGGCTGCCATAGCTCCAGGAAACGTATGTAGACATGACAACAGCCAGTGGAAGGAGAGAGAGGGGTTCTTCCTGTGTATTTCTGCTGCCCATCAGCAGACATCCCCTGCCACATGTCATCAGCCTGAATGGAGTCAGAGGCCCGTGCTTAGACTGATCCCCAGCAAGGGGATGGAACAACCGTGAGTAGCCGAGACAAATCATGGTGCACTCTGGTGCTGGGGTTCCAGATGAATCTTAGGGAGCAGCTGCCTTCTGGAAGGAAAGTAGACACCAGAACATCAGGGCTCCATGAACAGGAAAAGGAAGGGCTTCTCCACTAGGGATGTTGTAGGCAATTGGGAGAAGCATCTTATTGCCTTTGCCAGGTTGACTGTCTCATTTTGAAGGCGGCACAGGGATGTTCTTATGTAAAATGATGTTGAGTTGATGAGCCAAGAGCACATCTGTTATTTCTGTTTGCCCAACAGCTTTGCATCTCTCCCTTTTGGAAACTGTCCTTCTCCCACTTGGCAGGGCTGTCAGTGACAGAGTCTCAGAAATGACCCAGAATTGCCAGTTAGAGTACCCTATTAGCCAAAAGAGTGTGCTTATTTCCTTAAAGGGCCAGCAAAGATCTCGGGGAAGGCTCTGACTGGCCCAGCTTGAGTCATGGGCCCCGACCCTGACAGGGAAAGCCTGAGTCTAATGTCGCACATCTTCATTATGAGAAACTGTGATTTGTGAAGATGGCCTGGAAGCCTGGCCAGACCCTACAACAACTTCTCTCTTGCTGACGAGGAGTTGTGTTCCCTTGGAGGAGAAGAAGCGTTCTGGTTTTTGGAATTTTCAGCCTTTCTGCTCTGGTTTCTCCCCATGTTTGTGGTTTTGTCAACCTTTGGCCTTTGATGTTGGTGACTTACGGATGGGATTTTGGAGTGGATGTCCTTTTTGTTGATGTTGATGCTATTCTTTTCTGTTTGTTAGTTTTCCTTCTAACTGACAGGCTCCTCAGCTCTAGCAGGTCTGTTGGAGTTTGCTGGAGGTCCACTCCAGACCCTGTTTGCCTGGGTATCACCAGCAGAGGCTCAGTTGGAAATACAGAAATAGCCGTCTTCTGCATCAGTCTCGCTGGGAGCTGTAGACCACAGCTGTTCCTATTCGGCCATCTTGGAAGCCTCCTGACTCTTTCACAACCTCTCAATAAATAAGAGATGACTGACTGTCTTTTTAAGTCAATTTGTCAGGAGCCAGAGGCCTGGACTAGAAACTTCACCTGATATCTGCCCCTCCTTGTGCCATAGCAAGTCACAGATTTTTCTAAGAGCAAATCAACCAAAAGTAAAAATAGAACCTGTTGATTTTCCTAAGAGGAAATCAACCAAAAATAAAAATAAAACCCGCTGCTTGAGGTGTTTGACTTAGGAATTCTTTCCTGGGCCTCAGAAGCATTGGAACTTTCAGTTTTACTCTTCTCACCAGCACCTGTTAGTTTGGAGACAAAGCTAGACTTCAGCTCTTGGAGGCAGGTGAGTGTAACAGTCAAACACATGGTCCCTGGAGCCTAATTGCTTGGGTTCAAATCCTGGTCTTGTCACTTGCTAGCTGTGGGCCCCTGGGCAGTTTGCTCAACCTGTTTGTGTCTTCATTCCCTCTTCTGTAAAATGGGGATAGTAATCAAAGTGCCTGTCTCACAATGTGGCTGTGAGAATGAAGTTAGCTAATAAATATCAAGGTCTTAGAACTCCATACGTTAGATTCTGGGACCTCATATAAGCTTCTGTGCCTGGGTTCTGAGCTCATAGATGGTGGCAAGGATTAGATGACGTTCTGTGTGAAGCACGTCCTGCCCATAGTAGGGGCTGGGTAAAATGGAGCAACATAGTCTCCTCCTCACACCCTATGTAAGCACCTTTTCAAAGCAGCCCCGTGTTCCTTTACCCACTCATTTCTTTTTCCTCCCAAAGACAATGACTTGCTTACTGAAAGAGCCTTGCCGAGCGCACACACACGTGACGGCATTCCATTAAAAATCTCTTTGCATAGCTCTAATGCAGTGAGAGACATTTGTGGTAGGTTGGACAGGGAAGCACTGATTTTGAAAGGAAAAGGGAACAAAGTGCTTTTATTCCCCGTTGAATGAAAAAATACTTCCAAGGCTCTGATGTCAAATCGTTTCCTCACTTTCTCCCGCAGCAATGTGCCAGAAACTCTGACAATGAACCGCTGTCTCCGACTAATTGTTCTAGTGGCGATGTCTCCTGTTTGACTTGATTTTAAACCGTGGAGCACGTCAAGAGGAAGCTCATTGATCTGCCGAGGGTTTGCGCGTTTCTGTCTTCGTGCATCTGTTGTGGGTGAAGAGAGCAAAGATTCTTCATTCAATCAAAGGCCCCCTTTGGAGATGCTGAGAAGGAAATTTCCTTTGGAAATTCCCAAAGGCTGGTTCTTTGGGGAAGTGAGAACTCTGCTGCTTCAACCTTAGCCTAGCCTGCCCTCCTGGTGGGAGAGACCAGCAGTGCCTTGGCTTCCAAAGAAACAGGAGACAGAGGGAATTTGTGGCCAGAAGCCCAGCCTGGTCATGTCCCCTGGGCCCAGTTGCTTCCCCTCTGTTGTTTCCATATCTGTGTGTTAAGAAAAAGCATCTGAAACTTTGAAATAAGGGAGAAGATGACTGCGTGTCCTTTGAATGCCACATTAAAGCACTGTCAGACAGGCCCTGCCCAATGGTAATCTAATTCTTCAGGGCACGGGCCAAATCTGGCTGCTGCCTGTTTTTGTAAATAAAGTTCTATTGGAACACAGCCACACCCCTTTGCGTACAGATTGTCTGTGCTGCTTTCATTTTGCAACCACGGCTGCATTTGAGTGGTTGCAACAGAGACCATATGGCCCACAAAGCTGACGATTATTTACTGTCTGCCCCTTTATCGAGCACTTTTGCTGACCCTGCTCAAGGGAGGGGAATGTACTTTTGTGTGATTTACTCTTTACTACCGGTTCGGGCCCAGACTCTGGAAAGTGTGATGCTAATTTCTGGAAGATTGATAACTTGCAAATGATTTCAGTCCAGTAGTCATGAAAATGATTTCTGTCCAGTGTGAAGGATACCCTCGAAGAATACGATTTTATTGACCCGCAGGACATTCATCATTTCTAAATCTGACTTTGCCGTCTTAGTCCAGTGGTATTTCTGTCCTCTGATGCAGTTACTTTGGTCTTTCCCGTAAGGCTTTGAACTGGCTTTCTTGTCCTGCTTGTCCCCCCACTCATAGGTTAAAGAAATCCTTGACATGTGCTCATTTACTATTTGTGTAAGAGTCACGTTTTTACTTTTTTGAGAATTATACATTGACATGAAGACATGGGAGCAGATCAGGGGTTAGCAAACTGTGCCCTCGGGAACCCTGAGTGTCTTGGGGAAACCCGAAGTCCCTTAGGTGAACTATAAGGAGATAGGGAGGAGAGAAGTTAGGGTCCCTTACTTCTCCATCAACAAGAAAAGCTCCACTTACAAACCTGCTTTTTATTTTGTGGTTTTAAACATAAAATTCCTTGAAAAAAAAAAAAAAGAAAAAGCGTTTTGCTGCAAAGAAAAATGTGTTGCACTACCAGACAAGGTGCTCGGGAAGTTTTGGAGTTTCTGAGAACTGCGTGTGGAGCCAGCAGGGCTGTGCTCGGCTCTGTTGGCTGTTGGGGGCTGTGCATTCCCGGGCCGGGTCTGTAACAGGGCCCTGGTCTGTCTGTGGCTGGCTGGAATGCAGTGTATTTATGTTCCTTCAGAGGAGGAAGAGGCCTCCAGAGAGCCGGCTTGAATACCAACAATTCCCTCAGGTCTTAACAAGGAAAAAAAAGTGTGCTTTTCCTTCCTAATTGTGTTTCTTAAACAAATCTGAGTGCAGTTGCACGAAGCATGGTCTGTGGCATCCAAGTATTGACAATTTCTCATGAGAATATTCCGGAAACCGGCAGGTCTTCATGCATGTCAGAGAACTGCAGGACTCACCAGGTGCTGGGAGGGTGCCTGGCAGGTCAGGTGGGAGTAGGAAGAGAGGAAACTACTCAGAGCTCTGTGTGTGTGAGTGTCCTTGTTTAATTTTGGGCTTATCCATTTATTTAAGATTTTGTTTTATTGTGGTGAGAACACTTACCATGAGATTTACCTGTTGCACTCTGGTGGTGGGGAGTCTTAGGGCTCAGTTTGGCCATTGCCTTGCTGGGAACAAGCCTGTCTACCCGCTGGGTCTCTGGGGTCTCCTGAGAGCAGGGCCTGGATGGATGGGAGACAGGGGAGCAGCTCTCAGATTCTGAGACACGCTTGCTGGTATTTGCTTGGGTTAGGTGGGTCTGTGGTATAGGCCTCTCCATTCTTGACAGATTGATCTTTTTTTCTTTTTAATTGATATATGTTAGTTTCACATAACAGAAAATTAACTGTTGTAAAGCATACAGGTCAGTGGCATTGAGTGCATTCACCTTGTTGAGAAACCATCACCTCTGTCTAGTTCCAGAACAGTTCCAATCACCCTAAAAGTCAGTCTCTATGAAGCAGTCACCCCCTTCCTCCATCCCTCTACTCTTTGACCCTGGCAACTAATCTGCTTTCCAGGTCTATGGATTTTCCTATTCTGGATATTTCATGTAAATTGAACCCTACAGGATGTAACCTTTTATGCCTCAGCATCATGTTTTTGAGGTCCATCCTTGTTGCAGCAGAATCAGTACTTCATTCCATTTCATGGCTGAATAATATTTCATTGTATGGATAGACTGCAACCTGTTCATTCATTCCCTTGTTGATGGGCATTTGGGTTGATTCCAAATGTCGGCTACTGTGAGGAGTGCTGCCAGCTTGTTCTTGTCCCACATAAGCCCTTGCTCTCTTGCCAGCCTTGTCACTGAGCACTCACACAGTGACACCCCCACCAAAGAGTCTCCTCTATTTCTGGGCATCCGTGGGGATGTTTCACACAATGGATGCTCTGTCCCAGGTGCCTGGAGGCAGCCTCTGCTGCCGATGCCCTCTGTGGGCAGACAGCTCTGCCACACCCAGCTGGCATTGTCAGGGGCCTTGTGCCCCGACCCACCAGGCTCATGCTGTGATCTACTGAGTGGAAGGCCTGTGTGTGGGGCAGGACCTGGTCGTGGGTGGTCTTGTTATAGGATGAGGACCTTGTCGTCTTGTGAGGGCTTTTGCTTCTTGCCTCTTACTCTGCAGATCTTTTCACTTTGGCTGGTCATGTTCCCCAGAAAGACATCTTCTAGTCTCAGAGGGATAGAAGAAGGGTGACAATTCATTCTGATTTACCTAGGACATCCCTGGCTTTAGCACTGAAAATCCATCACCCTGGGAATGCATCAGTCTCAGGAAAATCAGGACAGTTGGTCATCCAAGATAAGAGCCTGCGTTTTTGGGAGGGGGGATGATGTCTCATCATTCAATGTGTTGAGTTCATTTAATCCCCCTTCTTTGAATTAGATGGCTGAGCCTTACCTTCTGTTGTGCCCCTAAGCCCAGAATCCAGAGCCTATTTTCCTGATGCTGGCTAGAAGTTAAACTTCTTTTCTTCTGTGGGATTGGAGGAGAGGTAGTCACTTTGCTGCCTGGGGTTGAGGAAGGAACTTGGAGATCTAGATTCTATTTTTAAAGATTTTTGAAGCAATCCTCTTGCTTCCAGCCCCTCCCAACACTTTTTATTCAGAGCTGATGAATTCTTGATGTTTCCTGGGGTTCTGGGACCCAGTGCACTTTGCTTCCCATTGTTTCCCCTTTGTCTTGGTTCAGCTTTCAGCTCTGATACATTAGTTCATCCAACCTGCTTTGCAGCTTCCAAATACATATATACATACATACACACACACGTATGTATTTGGACATGTCTTCTTGCATTTCTCCCTTCTCTTTTTTACCTTGCAGGCTTATTTATGACTTTTTAGAAATTTATTTGCTGGCATGTGAGTGATTCTCAGGAAGGAGCAGAGAACAGCACATGTTTTCTCTGCCATGCCTTGCCGGAAGTCTCATTTCCTCAACGCGTGAGATGAGAGTTGGGTCAGGCAGACGTAGTTTCCCATCTTGGCTCGGCTCCTGTCAGCTAAGTGGCCTTGGACAAGCACATTGACCCCATCTAAGCCTGGTTTCCTTTCTAGCCTGGCCTCCCTTCAAAGTAAGAAGAGTAAAGTGAAGAGTAAAGTGGGATGATAATGATAATAGACCACAGAACTTGTGGGCAGCGCCAAGCTTGGGCCAGACATGGGTGGCTGGGGTTAGGCTCTTTGAAGAAGCCCCTCAAGTCCGCATCTCCCAGGGTGTTCTACAACTTCCTCAGCTCCTTGTCTCCCTGCCTCCCTCTCTCACAGGACCTCAGAGCCCATCCAGCAGTCCCAAAGGGGCCACACTTTATTCCATCCCTGCTTTCAGCAATTCATTTTCTCTAGGACTTCAGAGCAAAAACTTCCTCTTCTTTCTGCCAAAGGGCTCACCAGCCCACCCTTTCCTCCAATAGCTGGATTTTATTTAATTTTTACTTTTTTTTTGCCCAGGCTGGAGGGCAGTGGCGTAATCTCGGCTCACTGCAACCTCTGGGTTCAAGTGGGTCTCATGTCTCAGCCTCCCGAGTAGCTAGGATTACAGGCAACTGCCACCATGCCCAGCTACGAATACCTGGATTTTAAATCCTAGATTGCGCTCAGTTTTGATACTTGTTGCTCCCCATCCCCAGCCTCACCTCTGCCCCGCACATCTACTCTTCTTTGACCCATTCTGGCCAAGCTCAAAGAAAGGCATCTTCCCCCAGGAAGCCTTTCCTAAGTCTGTCGGCCTTCACAGAGGTCCCCCTCACTCTGTGCTTCCTGTTTCTAGGCAAGAGCAGTGGAGCACAGTGCTTAGGTGTTTGGGCTCTTGAATTTGAGTTTGCGTCTCAGCTCTGCTATCATACGTACAAGCCGTGCTACCTTGGGCAAATGACTGCACCACTCTGAGCCTCAGTGTCCTCATGAGTAAAATAGGGGCTAATAATAGGACCTAACAATCTCTCTTGAGACTGTTCCAGAGATGAAATGATGTGACACACGTAAAAAAAAATGCAGTGGTTAGAATACACACATAAGCACTTGAGACAAGTTTATTACGACGTCTGTGTCTGCTGTACTTTGATTTTGACTTGCTTTAACTGCCAGGCTATATCTAGGGGTGGGAAACTTCTCTTCTTCCCTTTTTTTTTTTTTTTTTTTTTTTTAATACTTTGCAGCCCCACCCCAGTGGCCTGGGATGTCGTCATGCCCTGGAGCAGGAATCCAAAGATATTCTTGCCTGCTAGTCTCGCATCATCCACGGAGTGACCTTGAGCAGGTCATGTCACTTCTCTGAGTCATTTTGCTTTTGGCAGCTGGGAGACAAATTCCTGCTGAAGCAAGCAGAAAAGAAAGTGAAAAAGAGACTGAAGCTTTTCACAAATGTTTCTTCCCTTCTCTCACAAGTTTATTCCCCACCAGCCTAGCCAGAGATTCTTGTTATCTCAGTTAGATGGAACCCTTGGGGTCTCTGGCTCTCTCCGGCTTTCAATCCTGGCTTTACATGAGAATAAACTGGGGAGATTTTAAGGGTGCTTATGCCAGGGCCCAACCTTGAATCAAGGTGGCTGGAATTTTAGGACATGACGTTGATGTCAGAGGTCTTTAAAAGCTCCTAGTGAGACTCATGCTGCTGGCCTGTGGTCCACACTTCGAGTAGGGAGGCTCTAAACAACCCCCTTGTCCTTCCAGGAAGCATCTATCAGACATCTGAGTCAAGTAAAATGTATAGTTTCCTTTTACAAAGCTCACCCTTTGGTCATTGGATTTCTCCAAGGATGGGGAGCTCCCTTCCTCCCAAGGGCCACATTCTGTTGTTGGACAGTGGCTCTGATGGTCAGAAAGTTCTGCTTTCCACGTGGCTACAGCCAGCATCCTGGAATTTCCATTCCTTGGTTCATGCTGAGGGTGGCTTAGGCTGGCCCAGGGAGGTCACCATATATCTGCACTATCCCTCATCTGAATGGCTGTGTCAGGAGTCAAACCTCAGGGTCACTCAGAGAGCAGGGCTGCAGAGGCAGCCTCTTGGGTTTCAAAGAGCCCCACCATTCAAATGCCCTGGATCCAGAAAAGAGGCCATCCCGCTAAGTGGCATTAGTCTAGTGTCTTCCCAATACACCTCCATTAGAATTTTCTAGACAATGTGTTCAGAATAACCCACATTCACAGATTCTGATTCTGTGAATCAGAATCTCCAGGGGAGGATCCAGGGAGCTTGCTTATTTTAACACTGCTCAGGTGAGGGTTATGATCAGGCGTATGCAAAACGCCTTTAAACTGATTGGATTAGCTAACTCTGGCTGCCGAATGTTCCAGGGAGCAGACTATAAGATGGGAAAGAGCCTGTGAGGCTTAGTGAGGGTGAGCAGGTGGGAGTAGGGGAGTTCAGGCCTGGGAAGAGCTCACATCTGGGCCTGGGCCATCAGCCGGTGGTCTCCCAGGATGACGCTGGTATGTGGCTGTTGTAGCAGAATCCTTTACTCCCTCTCTCCCTGAATGGGTTCTTTTCTTTCAACCTTATCAGTTCTTGGGAAGAAGAGGAGGCAGAAAGGACTATTTGTATCTCACTCATGCCTAGAGAGTCCTGTTCTCTGGGAAAAGATTTACTCTTTCAGGGTCAGTTCCCTGATTGGTTGGTTTGTTTCTCAACTACTGTAATAAGAAAATTCACCCTCAATTAAACAATACAGTCCTCTGTATTAGTTTTCTAGGGCTACCATCACAAAATGCCATCGACTGGGTGGCTGACACAACAGAAATGTATTTCTCATGATTCTGGTGGCCAGAAGCCCAAGCAAGGTGCCTGCAGGTTTGGTTTCATTTTGAGGCCTTTCACCTTAGCTTGCATTCAGCCACCTTCTCACTGTGTCCTCACATCGTCTTCCCTCTGTGCGCATGCACTCCTGCCTTCTCATCCTGCATTCAATTTTCCTTTTCTTATAAGGACACTGGTCAGATTGGATTAGGTGGATTAGGGCCTGCCCTACTTTGAAGGCCCCATCTCCAAGTGTGGACAGTCACGTGCTTTAGGGCCTACTTATTTGACCTCATTTAATCTTACGACCTCTTTAAAGACCCTATGTCTTAATACAGGAACATTCTGAAGTGCTGGTAGTTAGGACTTCACCATGTGAATTTTTGGAGAAAAATTCGGCCCATAGCATTTTCCTAGGGCTTCGTAAGTGGGTGACTGATGGCAACGTTGAGAGGGAGCCTGGGAGGAGCAGTTGTTAAGCAGGAGCAGGGAAGAAACAAAGAAACAGGGGCTGGAATGCACAACCCCATCACTGTCTTGCTTTGGTTACCTACTTGTTTTTATTTGTTTATTTATTTTTGTTATTTTTTTTGAGATGGCGTCTTGCTCTGTTGCCCAGGCTGGAGTGCAGTGGCACAATCTCGGCTCACTGCAACCTCCGCTTCCCAGGTTCAAGTGATTCTCTTGCCTCAGTCTCCCGAGTAGCTAGGATCATAGGATTATGCCACCATGCCTAGCTAATTTTTGTATTTTTAGTAGAGATGGGTTTCACCATGTTGGTCAGGCTGATCTCCAACTCCTGATCTCAGGTGACCTGCCCGCCTTAGCCTCCCAAAGTGCTGGGATTACAGATGTGAGCCACCGCACCCAGCACCTACTTGTTTTTAATTTCTAGACTCTCCTGCTCAGTTCTAGTAGTCTCTAAGAGTATCCTACTCTTGTTTAAAGGATATGTTATATTTTCTTCTGAGGATTTTTTTTTTTTTTTTTTTTTTAAGATGGAGTCTCGCTCTATCATCAGGTTGGAGTGCAGTGGCACTATCTCGGATCACAGCAACCTCCACCTCCTGGGTCCAAGTGATTCTCCTGCCTCAGCCTCCTGAGTATCTGGGACTACAGGTGCCCACCACCATGCCCAGCTAATTTTTGTATTTTTTGTAGAGACGGGGTTTCACCATGTTGGCCAGGCTGGTCTCGATCTCTTGACTTTGTGATACACCTACCTCAGCCTTCCAAAGTGCTGGGATTACAGGCATGAGCCACCATGCCTGCCTGGCCTGAGGATGTTTTTGAAAACCTTCTTCTGCTTCTCTGTTTCTCCCTTTCAGTCTGTTTTGGGTTCTGTTCATATGTCTAGGGGGATGCAGTTGTCTAATTGAAAATCCTGTGGGTGGGCATTTTTTTCCAAAGCGTCCCTGATATGGTTTGGCTATTTTCCTACCCAAGTCTCATCTTCAGTTGTAGCTCCCATAATTCCCACGTGTTGTGGGAGGAACCTAGTGGGAGGTAATTGAATCGTGGGGGCGGTTTCCCCCATAGTGTTCTCATGGTAGTGAATAAGTCTCACAAGATCTGATGGTTTTATAAGGGGAAACCCCTTTTGCTTGATTCTCGTTCCCTCTTTGTCTGCCACTATGTAAGATGTGGCTTTCACCTTCCGCCATAATTGTGAGGCCTCTCCAGCCATGTGGAACTGAGTCCATGAAACCTCTTTTTTCTTAATGAATTACCCAGTCTCAGGTATGCCTTTATCAGCAGCATAAGAAAGACTAATACAGTCCCCAAATATCAAATTCCTTGGGTCTTTGCTTTTGACTCAGCCAGCCTCCCTGGGGAAGAAGCACCTAAGGGTCTGCTTGGGGGTTGAGTGTGTATGTGTGTGTGTTTGTGGATTGGAGGCCATATTTGCAGGATGCTGAGGAACTAGATGATGGCACTCTGGAGCTGAGATGGAGACAAGGGTCTGAGCCTCACTCTTCAATGGACAGACACTCACTTACTCCCCTGTTTTCAGTACAGTTCCTCATTCCTACCCTTAGTAGGGTCTGGTGTCCCCTAAACCAGCATCCTTGGCATAGCATCTGCTGAGAGTCAGCTACCCACTTGCAGCTGCAGAACTGGGGCACTTGCCTGGTAATGTGGGCCTGGGAAGAAGATAGGGAAAGGGAGAGGTTAAGCTTGTAATGACTTTCAACCACCCTCCCCAGCCTGCCTCCCGAGGTACCTGGTACCTCCAGTTCCAGAAGCTTCCAAGATTCAGCAGTGCATGATCTCTGCTTATTTGCTCCTGTCTTTGCAGGCACTTATCAGAGAGGAGAAAGCCAAGATCCAAATTGGCTGTCCTTGTCTGTCCATTCTCCATCCCCCTAAACTTCTTGACATTTCCTATTTGCTGTTGTTCCCTCTCCTGTTTATGTCTTATTTGTTTATAGCTTTTTTATTCCTTCCCCCGACTCTAGTGAGTTTTGAAGACTGAGCAGAGATCACCATCTATGTGGTTAGCTGGAAGTTCGCTTCCTCTCTTAGCCTTAGTCTCCTCCTCTAGAAAATGGGGCTAGTAATAGTTTCCACCTCAAAGTCTGTGGGAGTTAAGTGAGAGTGTGCATGGAGAATGCTTAGCATGGGATCTGGCAAAAAAAAAAAAAAAAAAAAAAAAAAAAAAAATTCCAATAAATACTAGAAAAAACAACCAAACACAATTATTGGCCTTACTCTTGGGTCCTTGGAAATTCCCAGAAACAGTGACATAGCTCAAACCACAGAGCAGAGCTTCTAGCTTAACATTCTGCTTGCCCACTTCTGATGCTTGTCTTTCCCCCAATACTAAAAAAAGAAGCAAAACTTGGCATTTACCCACAAAGAAAGGTAGACCAAAGCAACACTCTTCAAACTTTACTGTGTATTCCTATCACTCAGGCTGTTATTAAAATGCTGATTCTGACTCTGTTGCTTTGGGGTGGCTGAAGAATTTGCGTTGGTACTGATGCTTCCAGTCCTGCTGGTACACAGATCACACTATGAGTAGCAAGGGACTAACTGGTAGAAACTTATCCAGTTGGCCAAGAAGGAGCAAGAAAAGGGGAGATGTCCTCCTGGGACTCCATTGGCTGGTCTTTTAATGGGGGATTTTGTCCTTCAGGATTGAAACCTAGCGGGAATATTGTGGGTTCCTCTAAGTGGCCACAAGATGTCATAATGTCATTACATGAATTCTCCCAGAAAGGTTCAAGTCTGGGTGTCAAGTTACATCCCTTAAAGCAGAAAATGGAAAGTGGCAGCTATCTAATCAGTACTGCTTCTGGGATCATCCTTGGTCAAACCTTCCTCCCCCAGGCCCAAGGCAGATGTCAGGCTGATGGCAGAATCTTTGTCTTACCACCTTTCCTAATCCGACTTTGTTAATAGAGTCATGGGAGAATCACGTGGTTCCTAGAGACAGGATCTGCCATGAGAGAAGACTGGCCTCTTTAGAAACATGAAGTTCAGAATTTCCTATGGTAGAGTTCACAGAACCACAATCTGGAGGGATGCTTTTCATAAACAAAGGTCTTCTTGAACAAATCAGTTGGGGAAATGCTTCTGTTCCATCTCCTTCTTTAGATGTCCTAGATTCTGAAGATGATCATGTTAAAGGTTTTGGTAAGACCTGCAAGAAACCAACCTGGTTGATATCAGTTACTCCTGTGCTTCTCAAACATCTTCAGCCATGTCACGCCTCCCTGCCATGAATACCATTAAAACCTACAAAGTATTTTAGGTTTTAATGCAACTTTAGCAGAACAAATGGTTGTACTTTCACATTGGAAATGAAGGCCCCCATGGTGCCCTAAGGGTAGGGTAGTAAAGAGAGATGAGTTTGAGGCCACCTGGCTAGAAATATGAGCTTTCTGCATTTCGGAAGCATCAGACAAACAACATCATCTCTACCATGATCATGGCCTTGTTACTTTCTTCTTCCTATTACAGCTGTCTGACTTTATTTACTCTCCCCAACCATTAGGTGAAACCGTAAGAAATTGCTGTTTATGGAAGTAGGGAAAAATCAAATGTCAACAATTTCACATGGCTCCAGCTGGACTAGGGCTTGGCACACTATGGTCTGTGGACCAGTCTGCCCCAGCCCTGTGTTTGTGAATTAAGTTTGATTGAAACATAGGCATCCTCTTTTGTTCATGTATTGTCTATGACTGCTTTCATGCTTTGCTGGCAGAGTTAGGGAGTTGCCACAGAGACCTCCAGGCCAGTAAAGCCACATTATTTACTATCTGCCCTTTTACAGAAAAGTTGCTGCCCCCAGTGTAACTGGTAGATAGCTCCTTGAGGAGAGAATCCACAGATGAGAATCATTTTTGTAGTTTTTCTGCTCCCTGCAGCAACACTGCAGCCTGTAAATAGTAGGCGCTCAATAAGTATCACAGTCCATTTTCTGCTGCTGTAACAGAATACCACAGACTGGGTAATTTATAAAGAAAAGAGGTTTATTTGGCTCATGGTTCTAGAGGCTGGAAGTAAAAGGGCATGGTGCTGTCCCCTGCTTGGCCATCTGATGAGGTCCTTCTTGTGGCATCATAATGTGGCAGAAAGCCTCACATGGTGAGGAAGGGTGTGATAGAGAGAAAACTCATCCTTTTATTGGGAGAACGCTTCTGTGAGAACTAACCCGCTCCTGTGTTAACAGCATTAATCCATCCGTGAGGGCACAGGCCTCAAGACCTATCACCTCTTAAAGGTTCTAACTCTTAATACTGTTGGAATGGCAATTCAATTTTGACATGAGTTTCGGAGGGGACATTTGAACCACAGCAATCAGTACTAGATATAGAAAAAAGCCATGAGTCTTCTTCCTGGAGAAGGATGATACCTGATCTTTCATCTTCTTCTCCAGACCTTTGGCTTCTGTATCTTGACTCACTCCCACATGTTTGGCAGGCAAGCTCCTACTGCTGCCAGTGAAGTCAGCTTCCTCCTTTTTGAGTAAAAAAATTATCCAAAAAGTCTCTAAGAGCCCTTGGACATCAATCAGCTTGCTCTTAGAGCTGTGTGGATGAGGATGTATAAATGAAGCAAACATATGGATTATATTTCCATTGAAATACACACAGGCCCCGAAATTAAATGCGAAAGAGCTTGGCAAGGTCATTCCATTACTTGACCATTTCCAAAACTGTTTGAGGAAAGTCTGATATGTTTGATAAACCTCAATCACAGTGTGGAATTAACCTTTCTCTCCCCAGACTATGCAGGAAGCTCAGAGGGAGTGGGGAGAAGGCCACTAGATTGAACTACTCCTTCCAAAGCTTCTTGCCTCTGACTCAACGAATGATTGGCAGCTACTTGTGTCCTTTAGGGATTACATTTTTTTAGTCTGCCATGGATGGGCAAAATGGGGGCAACGGTATAATTTGCTGGAGGGGTATTCTCTTTTCCCTTCTGATAGATGCCTAGTGTTGTTTAAAAGAAAAAAACTAAATTAAAAAAATTGATTACACACCATCCATGTTTATTGTCAAGAAAATGAGAAGAGACAGATGAGCAGAAAGAAGAAAATAACAACCGGTCTGGTGTCATTTGACAGTGATGAGGCAGCCAAACAGTCATTGTATGCTTACATATTTGAGCAGAGCTGGGGGAAAAATTGGGGAATAAGAATGATCTTGCTTAAAGTGCAAAGTACATTTGGAGGCTGAGAAGACATGAGCGCACTCTTAGGGCGGAGATGAGGAACTAGGGGGGTGGGAGGCATCGTTCCCTGATTTGGATTCTGTTTGCAGCCTTTCAGGTTGGTAATTTGGAGGATTCTGCCCTTTGCCCTAAGCCACTGTGCCTTGCAACTCTGGGGCGAGTCAGGAATTTGTCTCTCTGCACCAGGAAAACCGGAATTACTGTAACTTTTTGTGGGCCAATTAGACTTTGAAAAAACTAGTATTTTTGGTAACACAATTGAAGGGACAGGGCTGCTGGTAGAATAGGATCATTTACTGCCTTGACTAGCAAAAGTCTCACTCGTGCTTACCGGTAAACACAGGAAATGGGAGATGGGGAGACTGACTTGCCCCTCACCTGTGCCTCTTACTTTGTACCGATTGCAAGGTGTACCTCTGTTACATTTTGGTGCAATGGAAGACCCTGCTGAAGAGTTACCTTACCCTCAAACGGTTTCCAGACTCTCTTTCCCTTTATACCTCCCCCTCCAGAGGATTGAATGCTGTATAATTCTCTTCCTGTTTTCCTTGCAGCCAGAGTGGCTGGGCTACCCAGGTATAGCCTGTGAGTCTTCTTGGTGCAGCATTTGGGAAATCTTCCTTTTTCCTGCACAGAAGTGATTGATGCTTTTATGCTAGTGCAAAAGTAATTGCGGTTTTTGCCATAAGGCCAACTTATTCCCAACTTGAGCATGGATGAGTTGCCTGGAGCTGAAGCAGCTGTCTTGTGTCCACAAGAGAAAGGCCTAGAGAATCACAGAGGTTGATCCTGAAATCAATGAAATCAGTGTCAGCGACTGCCTTCCTTCAGACCTTCTGTTAGGTGAGAAAATACCCCATTTTCTATTTAAAGCAGCATGAATCAGGGTTTCTGTTATTTGCAACCAAATGGCGTCTTGGCAGATGCACCACATGACCCGCTCAGCTTGGCACAGAGACAGATGCCCATCATGGTTTATAAGCTTAGTTGTGGCAAAAATATACTTTATATTTTGTTCCAAGTTTGGTGACTGTATCTGGGTCTCAGCAGGGAATTGACGATATACTCAAATAGTGTAATTAAAGAAAGTTTAATGAAGGCACCAGTGGAAGGGTATTGGAAGATTTAGGGAAACCACAAGAGATTGGTTACTGCCCTGGGGCTACCAGCTGGGAGCTGTTCTCACCCTTAGGCTAACAGGGCAAGGAAAGGAGCCAGAAAGAGGAGTGAGAGAAGGCTGCCTGACAGGAGTGTGCCCTGGGGTGGAGGGATGCTGCCAACTTGCAGTGCAATAAGCACCCTGGCCTCTCTCTTTCCACCCACCAGTCTCCTGCCAGTAGTCCCCTCTTCTCCATGGGGAGTATGTTCCCAGATCTCTAGTGCATGCCTAAAACCGTAGAATAGTACTGAACCCTACATATATATACACACATATATGTACACACATATATACACATATATGTACACACGTGTATACACATATATGTACACACATATATACACACATCTATATACATATATATATAAAATGCACGATTTCTTTTTCGTTCTTCACAGTTTCATAGATGCAAGATTCATTCTTACCATAGATCTTAGCAGCCTCACCATACATTTTTTTTCTCTCCTTATTAAATCATGAACTTTCATCTTTTCACTTGAAGGAAGCACTTTACAGTTTCTCTTTGGCATACCTGAATTGCCAGCATCAATACTCTTGCACTTTGGGGTCATCATTAACTAAAATAAGGGTTCCTTGAACACAAGCACTGGGATAGCGTGAGAGTCGATCTGATCACCAAGAGGGCTACTAAGTGACTAGAGGGTGGGGATTGTAGACGGTGTGGATCCAACGGACAAAGGAAGGATTCATGTCCCAGGTAGGCTGGAGTGGGAGAGCACAAGATTTCATCATTCTACTTGGAATGGTGCACAATGGAAAACATATGAATTTTTTATTTCTGGGATTTTTTTCCATTTAATATTTTGGGACCATGGTTGACTGTGGGTAACTAAAATCATGGGTAAGAGGTGACCACTGTACTAAGAAGAAGCCAGAGGACTCCGTACAGGGCGGCCTCCCAGGACACAGAGCAGCGTAGAGAAAAATGGCAGGTGAATCTGGAGGGGCACGCTGGAGACTCCTGTCTCGTGAAGGGTCTGAGGCCCACTCATGAAGGGTCTCAGGCATTCCAGGGAGCTGTGCTCCACCAGTTCAGAACCGCTGCTCCAGCTCCAAAAGCTTCGCCTTGAACTTGGAGTGCTCTTTGCTCTGTGTCTTCTCTCCAAGAAGTGGCCTCCACCCTCTGGCCAGTGCCCCATGACTGCGCCTCCAGCTTTGCCTGGCCTGCGGCTAGGGAGGCTTTTTCTGAAGCTGTTCATGGCTGGAGATCCACTGAGCTGACTGCCTGGCACAGTTCAGGATGCTAATTGGGCACCCGGCAGCTGCGTGGAGTGCTCTGGAATCAGGTTGATTTTTTAAATTCTGATTCTATTTAAATATCTCTGGGGACTTAGATCAAGCCTGTTAAACACAAATCCTTGATACAAGACCAGAAAGGAAGGAGCAGTTCTGTCCTATGTACGAGAGTCTCACTTTCATGGTCTCATGTCATCAGTGACACAACACACACCCATTTCACCCATGTGGGGAAAGGGGAAAGGGAAAGCAGCTTGCCCAAACCTAACTGAAGCTGGTTCCAAGGACACCTCCCTGGCTGGCCCTGTCCTGCCTGCACTACTTCCCTCTCTCTCACAGGCGCTCATGCCATTGGGAACTTACTCCTTGGATTTTCTACCTCACCAGGGAGCCTCTGTATCTTCACTTTACTGAGAAGGAAACTCAGGTGCAGAGAGGTTAAGTGACTCACCCAAGGCCATAGACTCCTAAGTAGCATCTTCAGAAGGAAAACCCAGATCTTCTGATGTCAAAGCTTGTTTTCTTAACCAGTTGTGTCTAGCTCCAGTTTGCTCAGGAGACCCCAGAATAGCATGCCAGAAGCCCCTCTCAATGGGGGTGTGAGCTTCGGGCTTTTTCTGGCCTGAACGAAAGTTTACTTTGCACTCAAAAGACTCAACAAAAATCATCGTAACTGTGGTAGAGAATAGTCGTTAAGAGCACTTGGGGTCAGGCGGACCAGGCTGAGTTCTTAACACCCTTTGAGCCTTGACATTCTTGCCTCTAAAATGGAGCCATACCTCTCTCAGGTTGGATTCCCTCAGAAGCTGATCCTGGGACAAGGATTCTAGTGCGAGTAGTTTATTTGGAAGATGACCCCAGGAACACTAGGAGGGGCATGGGGAAGTGAGTTGGGGAGGAGAAGGTAGCCAATACTAGGCATATTATCAAGCAAGTCACCACAATGGGCGACTGGAGCTTAATGCCCTTGGGTACACTGGGGGTTCCTGAAGATCCCACAGAGAGTTATCCCACTCAAAAAGCAGAGGAGCTAGGGTATTGATCTTGCGTCACCCATTGGCTGAGGGCTGCTCTGGGGTGATATTAATTCTTGGGGACCGCTGGCCTGCTAGGTGAGGCAGCAGAGCCAGTGAGAAGAAAGCCTTAGGCAAAGCAATGCAGGTGTTAGCAAGTGAAGTTGGGCCAGAGTGCACATGTTGGCAGGGGAAGTCGGGCCAGAATGCACCGTGTTTAAGGAGCCAGGCGCTGTTAGTGTTTCGGATACCTGCCCCATAGAGTTGTGAGGGAGCCATAAAATAATGCCTGGCACCTCATACGTGCTCACTACACCAGGCCCTTAGATTACTCTTATTATTATTGCCATTACCATTCCTGTGACTGCTACCAACTCAGGGCACACTGAGCAGCCAATTTGGTGCTTGCCATGTGTCTCCTGCTGATGACTTTTGACATCAGAGTCTTTTGCTTTAGCCACACATTTTATTTTCCCTAGTGACCATCCACTGGGCAGAAAGCTCTGAGCTCCTGGCCCATGGGATGAGAATTCTAGCCAGGTGTGTTTCCCAAGCACAGGAAAGAATTTGCCTGGTGGGAGGAAATTGGGCCTGGCCGTGTTCATGGGCCGGGCTCTGTTTTCTCCAACTCTTTAGAGAAAAGAGAAAAGCACCACCCCCTCCCTTCCACAGCCAGGGCAGCCTCCAGCTGGCAGCCGGTGCCCGCGTGCACAGCCAGGACCTGCGTGCAGCTGCCCCCTCCTTGGGCTGCCTGCCCTCCTGTTGTTTCTCCGAGGGCCCCAATAGAGCAAGGCCCTCTTTGGGAGCTGCCAGAGGTGGGGGTGCTTCCTCCAAGCCCTCCTCCCTTCCTGTGTACCTTCTGCTACTTCCTCTTCCCACCCCACACCCCCCACCTTCCTATTTCTTTGTCATCCTTTCTCCTCTGGGCTCCTTGGGGAGGGGTGGGGTTTCGGTCAGGATTATTCCCACTTCTCCCCTCAGAACCACTGGCTGGGTTTGCAGGGTGTTGAGGGGGGCTTTTCCCTCCTCCTTCCTTTGGGTCTGTTCCCTCTTGTGTTTGCTTTGATCTCCAATGGATGCCGACAAGTGGACGGGCCCACCCACTGATCTCTTTCAGTGTGACTGAAAAGAAGCGTTTTCATGTTCTTGGGGCTCGTTGCTCTTGCTGCCTGCAGAAGGGAGCGATGCTGGCTGGTGATGGAGCTGCTGGAACCGTGCAGATGGAAAGAGCTGGCAGTGCTGGCTGAGTTGTTATGAGGGAGCTGATGGTGGGGATGTGGGTTTGCTGTGGACCGAGGGTTGGAGACAGGCAGGGTGCCGGGGTGGGGTGGCAGCCGGTGAAATTGGACAGATCCCCAAGAAAATGTAGCAGGCTCTCTCAGGAGGGATTTCCAGGAGCTGCTGTCTGGAAGCTTCCCAAGTACCTGCCATTCAGGAGGAGATGCAAATGAGGAACAGGCCAGTGGAGCACTTGGGTTCAAGTTCTGAATATATTACTACCTGACTAGGCCTTGAGTAAATAAATGAATAAATAAATAAAACACTCAGTCCTTCTGTGCCAGCACTTTCTGGGTCTTAACTGGCTAAGTGGACACCCCTTCCACTTAGTTTGGAGTTCATGGTATCAGCTCTTGCTGCATAAAAAGAACCACCCAAACTTAGTGTCTTGTAACAACCACCATTTATTTAGCTCATGATGCTGTGTGTGACTGACAGTTTGAGCTGGGTTCTGCTGGGTGGTTCTTCAGCATTGACTAGGCTCACTCATGCATCTCTGGTTAACTGCTGGGGCTGCTGAGGGCTGGCTGGTCCAGGCTGACTCAGCTGAGACAGTGTCTGTTCCATGAGCTTTTCATCTTTTAACAGGCTACCCCAGGTAGTTTCTGGAGTCCAGGATAGAAGGACACAAAACCTTTTCAGACCTAGACCTAGGCCTGTCATGGTGCCACTGCTGCATCATTCTGTAGGTCAAAGCAAGTTACAAGGCCAGCCCAGACTCAAGGAGTGGAGAAACAAATTTTACCTTTTGATGGGAAAAGCAGCAAAGTCACATTGCAAAGGCTTACTGCAGATACAGAGGGTAGAATAGTTCTGGCCACTTTTGCAAACAGTCTGTTACACTTATGAAATAACAGGCTCAAGATCACTTGGAAGAGCAGAAAGTCTTTAGTGCAAAGAAAGATGCAAAGGGCAGAAAATCAGCTTAATCCCACAATCCCAAGGAACACATTGAGAATATATTTGTCTGCGTAATCCAGTCATTTCCCAGACTCATGTGATGGTGTTTTGGGTGGAGTAGGAACCAGAATTTGAATGACCAGATGAACAGAATTAGATGAGAATCCTTTTTCTGGTTGTCTATTTGCAGCTTCTAAGAAGTGAAGTCTCCTGACTCGTCCACATTTGAGTTTGGACATATGCTAATGGAACTAATGAATTTTGATAGCTTGGATGGTGGTCCAGTTTTGGGGACCCCCATGATGGGGGATGGTGTCTTGCATGGTAAACCAGATGTCTGACAGCATCAACATCACAAGGAGAAGGAGCTCTGGGTACTGTATATTGAATACTAGAACCTACCCTACCTCACAGTAGGGCTTTTTAAAAATATGTGTTTTCTGGAAAGTCATAGCTGTCAATTGAAGGGGAGACATCTCTAAACTCGAATGCTTTAGGGGCTTAAGCAGCTTTGCTGTGTGACCCCTCTAAGTGAGTGTGATGCAGAGAGCATGTCATTCATTTCTTCTAGTTGATGATAGGACTTGCTGGCCACCAGGAGCTGGTGCCAGGAGAGATTTGGAGCTCTGGAGGATGGTGGATTTTCAGCTCCAGCAGCATCAGTAAGGAAGCAGCACAGTTTCAGTGCAAAGAGCTGCAAAATTCCAGCCTTCCTAGCCTCATGGCACCTGGGTCTCTTTCACAGATGCACACAAACAGTCTTGGAGCCGGAACTGGCCTCCAGAAATGTCGACCAGTTGTCATCCTCACTAGCAGTCTACCGGTGTTTATTTCTCTTCCGCTTTTGCCAGCTCTGGACATTCTCACTAAAAAATAAAACAGCAAATCCTGCATGGTTTTACGATGTCTCTTTACGCATGCATACGTAGAAGCCGAAGGGTCCTGAAGCCATTCTGATTGGGCAACAATGTGGAAGACAAATGATGTCAGTCACATTATGGGGCGTGGCCAACCGACTGCCATCCTGCTTGAGAGGGCCAAGCAAGCTGCACACATGTTAATGTTCACTTGGGAGAGCGCTCCTCTCTTCCTCTTCAATTACCCAGCATGGCTACGTGGTGCTTTTCACTCACCAAGGCCTGGAGGTTAAATACTCCACACGGTGCCTTTTACCAGCAGGAGGTGTGCCTTGGCAGTCCTCAGCCCTGCACGTGGCCTGCCCAGATGGGTGGCACATCCCACCCTCGCTGGCTGCTGGGTTTCAGTTTGTTTTTGTTTATGTTGGCTCTGTTTCAACAGAGCCTACAGATGTGGTCAAACTGGAAAGGGGGTGGGGGACTAGAAGCAAAGGGGGGAAATAAAGGCGCCAATCATTTCTGATATCATCTGATCTGACCAGAACTTTTTGAAGGGGGCAGTGAGAAAAGCCAGGCTTGGTCTGGGCCTCTGCAGCTTTCTGTTTTCGGTCTTGTCCCCATTCCAGCCAAAAAGTGGGAAGCCCGGGCACTGGGGCTCACCTTAAAGAGCCCCCACAGAGCTTGCTTGAAGCAGCTCTGATTTCCAGGCCACAGGCAGGAATGGCTTGGTTCATTGGCCTCTTCTCCTCTTGGGGCTCCGTGGGACTGGCTTAGTCCTAATGAGAGCTGGCAGACAGAAAGGGAGCAGGGTTAACAGAGAGCTGACTGCCCCTCTCCACGCAGACTTTTCACCTGGCTGGTAAAACCCGTCCCAATTAGCTGCCACAGCAAGACTGAGCCTGGAGCTCACAGCCCGTCCTGTCACCTGCCTTCCCTGGTGGTGGAAGCAGAAGCAAGACTGGGGGACATGACGAGTGTGTGGGGGGCTGTAGGCAGGGGGTGTGTGGGAGGACCCAGTTCCGGGAAGAGGCTGCACATTCTCTGGGGTTTCCACAAAGCCCTGGGGATCTCTTGTGGGACAAACCCTTGCCCCAGCAGGCTTGGGGAGGGGCAATGAAAGAGTTAAGTCCCCCACTTCTTCACCCACCTCCCTGCTCCCCTATGACTGTTCCAATGGCTCCCCTCTTCCTTGTGGGGCTCCTGCGGCTTCCACAGGGAGCCAGGCAGGGCCCTGCCCCTGGCTACATCTGTCAAATGCAAATAGTTGCTAAAGTTATTTAGTGTGTCCTCACGGCTCCTTTTTGTCACTGGTGTTCCCTAGGCAACCGCTGCTGGAATGCAGTCAACTTCTAGAGGTTCTTCACAGGCAGGAATAGAAAATGGCTCTTGCTCACTTCTTGTTTGGGGGCTTCTCTGAGTGGGATCCTTACACTGGGAACTAGAGTCCTTGTTTTCTTATTTGAAAAGAGGACAGAGAGAGAAACCTGAGCAAATTGCCCTCTAGAAGTGGAGGAGGTGGAAATTCAGGATCCCTTTGCTACTTTCTCTGGATGGAGGTGACCAGGGCTACAGAGAATGGCCTTCAACATGTTTATTTCCTTCTGCCAAGACCTTCCCACAGGAGCGACCTTCCCACAGAGCAAGAGAGGTTTCTCTTTTCTTTCTAAAGATTATACAGATCAGTCAACTTTATCTTAAAGCTGTATTTCTCATATAAGCAAAACATTTCTTATAAAAATTTAGAAAATACAGATAAAGTATAAAAAAGGGAAAAATCCCTATACACATTTCCCATAATCCCATCATCCAGAGATGATCACTCTTAACATTTTGATTACATGCTTATATTTGTATAAAAGTCTTATACAATTTACCCCCAAACTCAATGGTTTTACAGTGGTTCTCAGAAATTTTTGGTCTCAGGACTCTTTTACACTTATACAGTCATTAAGGACCTCAAAGAGCTTTTGTTAGGTCAGCTATATCTATCAATATTTACTGTATAGGAAATTAAAGCTGAGACAATTTTAAAATGAAGAATGCACACACATGTATTCTATTAACTTTCAAAGCAATAATGGTATTACACATCATATAACCTATGGGAAAGTCCACTGTACACTCATGAGAGTGAACAAGGCAAACAGCATGCTAGTAGTATTACCAAAAGAGTTTGGACTTTGCACACCCTCTACTAGGGCCTTAGGGACTCCCCAGGAGTTCCCAGACCCCACACCATGCTTTGAGAACTGCTGATTTTAAAAAATTTAGAATTTACTATTGCTTATGAGACCTCTGGTCAGCTGGAGGGCTATTTTGATCTTGACTGAGCTCACTGGTGTGTCTATAATCAAGTGTGGCAGGTGGGTGGCTCTGCTGAACTTGGTGACTCCCTTATGTATTTGAGGGTTAGCTGGTTAGAGTCAGATCGAAGATGGCCTCAGCTGAGACTGCTAAGCTCTCCTCCATGGGGTCTCTCATCCTCCAGTGGGCTAGCCTGGGCTTGTGCACACGTCAGTGTCAAGATTTTGAGAGCTGGAACAAGAGCGAGAGCAAGAAGGCTAGGAGGGTGGGGAGGGGGAAGAGAGAGACGGAGAGAGTGCAGGAGTGCTCATGGCTTCTTGAGGTCTGAGGACAGGAGCACTGTCAATTTCTCTATATTCTGTTGACCAAAGTGACTCACATGGCCAGGAGATGCAAAATAGACTCTACCTCTTTTTGGGAATCGTGGCAAGTCACATTACAAGGGGCATGGATAAGGGGAGGGGAATAATTGTGGCTATTTTTGCAGTCTACCACATACCTTATGTTTGCTTAATGGCTGCATTCGTTTCCATTGAATGGACATGCTATAATTTATTCAGTCCTGATGGCTGGACATCGAGGTTGATTTTAATTTTCTCCTAATACGAATGAGGCTAGAATGAGCATTCTTGTGCATGAATTCCTAGAAGGGAAACTGTAGCAGCAAAAGGTACGAGCTCTGTTAAGGTTCTCCATCCATTCTGCCAAATCTCTCTCCAGAGAGCCCACACTAGTTTATGTTCTCACCAGCAAAGGAGGAGACTGCCTGTTGAGAGACTGATTGCTGCAAGTGTGTGTGTGTGTGAGATCAATCACTTGTTAAAAACTGTTCTTTACGCCAAGTGTAGACAAGGCCTGTGGTCCTCAGTAATTAATTCTGTGGAGTGAAGAGCTACTCTTCAGCCTCCTTCACAGAAATGGCCACAGCTTGAAGAGACTGCTGGGGAGGAGGCTTGTTGGTAGACTGCTGGTTCTGAGTCCATCTATGGGCACCACTTTCCTTTCTAGCCCCTCACTGATCTTAAATAGTTATTTGTTAGAGATTCAAGATGCATCTCTTCCCAAGAGAACAAGAACTATCTTTTTTTAAAACAAAAACTAAAACAAAAACTGTTTCCCTTGGGGAAACAGTTTGACCTTGGTCGTGTGATGGTGAGGCTCTGTATACGGGCCAGTTGACTGAGGGCAAAATCCACAAATCTGAAGTTATCCCTGTGTGCCTTACCCACTCATATGGTTTGGCTGTGTTCCCACCCAAGTCTCATCTTGAATTGTAGCTCCTGTAATCCCTATGTGTCATGGGAGGGACCTGGTGAGAGGTAATTGAATCACAGTGGGGGTCTTTCTTAGCTGTTCTCATGTTAGTGAGTCACATGAGATCTGATGGTTTTATAAGGGGGAGTTCCCCTACACAACCTCTCTTGCCCGCCACCATGTAAGATATGACTTTGCTCCTTGTTTGCTTTCCGCGATGATTGTGAGGCCTCCCCAGCCATGTGGAACTGTGAGTCAATTAAATCTCTTTCCTTCATAAATTACCCAGTCTCCGGTATCGTCATTAGCAACGTGAGAACAGACTAATACACCCACTCTTCCCACTGTTCCACCCCATGATTCCTAGTGTCCACAAGTCAACAAACTGCTTAGTCCACATGGCCCTGTATGATGTTTTGCTTTATTTCTTCTTTATTTCTTACCATGCCCCTTATGTCTTCTCAGACCTGTGGCGCTGCAAGCCCCTGCTCACTAGTTTCCAGAAGAAACCCTGTTGAATAGTTTTCACTGGACGCCTCTGCTTCTGCTATTCCCTCAGGCAGAATTCCTATTCCAACCCTCTCTTTTTTCCATTCTTCATCTAGCTAATTAATAAGCATCCTTCAAAATCCAGCCAAAGGAACTCCAAACGTTCATTTGTGAGGCTGTGTTGAGACTCTCAGTCCCTGAATTGACTCATCTAGTAACAGCAGCTCTGGAGGAGATGTGGGAACCCTGGTTCTTGCTTTATCCTAGCTGTGTGACATTTAGCAGGGCAAGTGACCTCTCTGTGCTACAGTTTTTCTCTTCTCTAAAATGAAAATGACATTAGACTCATGTTTCATTTCCAGTTACTGCATTAATAGAAGTATGTGCCATTGTAATTGCTACTAATGCAAAACAAGAGTTTTTTTTTTTTTTTTTAAAGTCCTACCTTGTGTTTCCTTGAAAAGCAGAGGATAAGACAAGGGTTTGTATGCAGATAATTTATTTTGAAGAAGTAATTTTTGGGAAAGGGTGTTGGGGGCTGGGGGAGAGGGCAACAGGGATTGCAGTCCAATTTAGGTGCATTAATGAATGCGATACCAATGTGGGCCTGGGTCCCTCTGAGCAGTAGAGAATGCACCTCAGCATGCTCTGCTCAAGACACAGAAGACTTAAATATTTTTCCCCAAACAAGTGAAGCACCGTTGGGTTGCCACAGCTCTGGAGGGAACAAAAAGGTGGGCTGTAAGAGTGTGAAATGGTGCATAAAAGATGTCAGACCCAACGCTAAAGTCTACCTTTGCATCCCTGAATCCCGACCTCTAAGCACTGTGCCTGGCATGGAGCGGGCATTAATCCACATAATAAATGTGGAATGGAGGGAAAAGTTCCTGCTGTATTTGTTCATGGCCCTCAGCCACTGGTTACAGTGGGGAGATGTTTATCTTCTGCCTTTTCTTATTCTATGGTATTCATGTCTCTTCGGGGACTGGAAGGAGAAGCTGCTCTGCTTATGGGATGACGTTGGTAAGGCTGACCTCGGTGACGGGGTTGGGTTAGGTGAGGACTTTTTCAGTTGTATACTCCAGGCACCTTGTGGAAAAAGCTGCAAGGTGGGTAGGGTGACCTGGGTGGATCAGGAGACATTTCTTCTTCCTTTCCCATCTCCCATCCTTCCTTTGTTTCCTGTGCTCCATTTACTCTGAACCTAATACCTGAGAATCATCTGAAATAGCAGCAGCCAACCTTTGCAAAGCCAGGCATTTGGCAAAATGTGTTCCATGGAATTCCAGTTCTGTTCTCCTCCTTCTCATCAACCAGAGCAATTGCACTTTTGCCTCTTTTATATACTGAGATTGCATATGTGTATCAGCTGGGATTTCGGTGCAAGCAACAGAAACCAACTTCTTTAACTAAAAAGAAAAGAAATCTATCGGAAGTGTTATGCAAACCAGAGGTCTGTGGCCAAAGAAGTTCGGGAAACAGGGAGTTGAGCAAAGTCCATAGGTCTATCTACTGGGGGACTTCTCAGGATCTTTAGTCTGCTAATACAAATCTCCAAGAGAGAAATATCTTTTGCAAAGTTTTCCAAATTTATTACCTCAATTCCAAGATGTGCTGACTGTAAGATGTATCCAGAGTTTAGTAATAGCCTTCCAGGGTTCAAACCAAAAGGAAACACTATCACATCAGGTGTGCAAATTGATTTTAAGAAGCAACTTGATTTCATAACTTTGTTTGTTTGTTTTAAGGCACCATATGCAGAATACTTACTATGTGCCAGACACTACTTTAAGAGCTTTTAAATAAAATGACTCACTTAATCCTGTCTTTTGAGGTGGATGTGGGGCCTGAGAATGCACTTCTCAGATCTCTTACTGCAAGAGCATAATTGACCAAGGGCCCTGGTTGCTGCATTCTAAATCCACCTCCACATTGGGCAGGGGCCTTGCTTTCACAGGCTGCTCTCAGCCAATGACTGAGCATGTCAGGGATACTGATGTAGGTCCCTTCCAGGGAGATGCAGGGCTCCTTTGATGGTTGACTTTGACTCAAAAATTCCTCAAAACTTTGCCAAAACTTCCTAGAACTGCACTGCAATGGAAGGCTATTTCTACCCAATCTTCTTCCTTCCCTTTCTTTTTTTTTTTTTTTGTAGGAATTAGGTCTACATTGAGGTTTCACAACTTTTCCAGCCTCCTCTGACTTCTCCCCATACTCTTTCACAGGTATTTCCCCAAACAAATGTCTTGCACGTCTAATCTCGTCTTGAACTAACACAGTTGGATCTTTTCTTTCATTTCTAGTTTATAGATGGAAAGTTGAGGACCAGAATGGTTAAGTACCTTGCCCAAGATCAGATGGCTAGTAAGTGGCAGAGCTGATCATCAAACCAAGGTAGTCAGATTTCAGGGGACTTGTTATTCACTTCATGACACAACCTTGCACTTACTATTAATACATGAAAAAGCAAGAAAGTGCATCCTAGGATCTAGGAAATTAGAGATTTTATTAAGTGACTCATTGTTTTTAAAAGTTTTATTTTAGGCTAAGGTATACATGCACAGGTTTGTGATACAGGTAAACTCATGTCACAGGGGTTTGATGTACAGATTATTTCATCACCCAGGTACTAAGCCAATAGTTATTTTTTCTGATTCTCTCCTTCCTCCCACCTTCCACCCTCAAGTAGGCCCCAGAGTCTGTTGTTCCCCTCTTTGTGCTCATAGATTCTCATCATTTTGCTCCCACTTATAAGTGAGAACATGCAGTATTTGGTTTTCTGTTCCTGCATTAGTATTGCTAAGGATAATGACTTCCAGCTCCATCCATGTCCCTGCAAAATACATGATTTCATTCCTTTTTATGGTTGCATTGTATCCCATAGTGTATATATATCACATTCTCTTTATCCAATCTATCATTGATGGGTATTTAGGTTGATTCCATGTCTTTTCTACTGTGACGAGTACTGCCATGAACATATGCATGCACATATCTTTATGATGGAATGATTTATATTCCTTTGGGTATATACCCAGCAGTAGGATTGCTGCGTTGAATGGTAGTCCTGTTTTTAGGTCTTCGTGGAATCGCCACACTACTTCCTACAATGGTTGAACTAATTGACACTCCCACCAGCTGTATATAAGCATTCCCTTTTCTCCACAACCTCACCGGTATCTGTTATTTTTGACTTTTTAAAAGTAACCATTCTGACTGGTGTGAGGTGGTACCTCATTATGGTTTTGATTTGCATTTCTTTAATGATCAATGATATTGAGCTTTTTCTCATATGCTTGTTGGCCACATTGATAAGAGCAGATATTACACTTGATCTTAGCCAAAAGGCTGTGAAGCAATGGGACTCATTTTTTTACAGAACATCTTGTCGGTGTAGGATGCTGGGAGCTATGCCTTGGGAAATGCTGGCAGAGTACTTTGAGATGTGTATCTGTCACTATGACCTGAAGGTGTCATGGTACCAGTGTGCCTACATAGGCCAGCGGACTGGAAGACCAGAGATGAGGAATGGGTCTGATGCCGTGAAGGAGCCCTCCACGGCTGTCTGTCCTGCTGCTGCTGTTTATTGTGACCTGGGAGAAGTACAGGAGAGACCACTTTATGTCCTTGATCTCTGCATGGCCCCTGAGTTTCACTGTGGTGTCTCCTTGTCTCCCATATTCTGGTGAGGCAGCTACCGTGGTGTGGTAGAAAGGCCGTTGCTCTGGGAATAGAAGACCATCACTAAGCAGTGCTGAGATCTTGGCGAATCAGCAGACTTCTCTTGCTTAGCTTTCTTCACTTCTACAAAGAGGGTGGGATGAGACCAAGGGTTTCACACTCAGCTCTTTGAGGCCTTGGTGGCACTCTGGAGATAACAGGGAGGCTATGGTTAGGGGTATGATTCAAGGGAGGAGCTCCTGCCCACTCTTCCCCATTTCAACAGAGTATCTCTATTTTTATCCATTTTAAATATTAGGGTTCTGTGAGTATCAGCAAGCATTATTGGTTGCAAACTATAGAATCAGACTTCCCTAGCCAGAGAAAGGAAACTAATTAAAAGGACAGTAGAGGTAGAGAGAGTTATTCAAAGATTCAATAAGATGCTGGAGGACCAGGCTTGGGGTTGGAGGAAACAATGCCAAGAAAGTTCTGAAAGGCTGGATTGGGAACCCCAGCAGGTGGGCATGCTGCCATCATGCAGGCTGTCTTCCAGCCAGGCCATTAGTCTTGGCTTTCTTGTTAAGACTGAATCTAGGGAGAAGGCTTTCAGTGGGCTGAGCCTGCCTCTGGGGCAGGAAGAGAAGCCATTACCTCTTGGACTTTCAAAGTGGGCAGTGGTCACCCAAAAATCTTTCCAACCAAGACCTCACACAGAGACATGAGGTGTTTTTCTAAGAAGTAAACCAGGTTCTCTAGGAAAAAGGAGTAGATGATCAACAGTCCCAAATAACAAATATTCACTCTCTGCATATGATTTTATTGGCAGAAGAGTTCTATTGTACATTCATTTGGAAGGCATCAGGCTAAGGGCCCTTCCCACATGACAACTAGAGAAATTCATCCCATTCAGCCGTTCAGCCTCCAGCCAGGAGAGGAGGGGACAGGAACTCTCTGGCTTCTTGACCACAGAACTGCCCCACGTGCCACTGTAAGCCCCACTTCTCCTGACAGCTGGTAGGGAGAGAGCAGGAAGACCACTGTCTTGGCTTGGGTTCCCCCAAGAAAGCAGAGCTACAGAACAAAGGCTTGCATGCAGGTAGTTTATGTTGTCCCCACAGAGTGGGGACAGGGCAGGAAAGAAAGCAATGCAGGATACGTTATTGAGCCCATCATCACTGTGGACCATGGAGCTTAGGGCCGCCAGGACCCTCTGAGAAGCCACGTAGAAGAGTCCTAAGAATTGTCTAGCTGAAGAACAGAGAGGGAAGGAATTGTATAGTGGCTCCTGCCCTCCATGGGTCAAAGATTGCCCATGGTGTGTTGGGTTTGGGTAGGCAGCAGAACAGCAGAGTGCGCTCCTGCATGGAATGGCAGCCGGGAATCCGCAGGGTGAAAAGTGAGAGATGTGGACACACGTGATGGCTGCAGCACCGGCTGGAGGCAAAGCGTGGGTGGGGAGGGTGGAGGGCAGGGCACCAGGGGTGTTCAGTGCAGCAACCCCTTGGCTACTTTCCTCTGCCTTATCCCTCTTTGAGGGACACAGGCACATGATGTGCCTGATAGTCAGGTCGCAGGGGGCTTCTGCACAGTTTGCCTGTTGGCTGGCGGGCATTCCAGCTAGTGAGGAAGGGGTCACCTTTGACTCCACACACAGCATGGCATCTCTCAGAGTTTGGGGACCGACATTTCATCAGGGATCTCACCCTGCTTCCCAGCATCTCTCCCTTCGAGTCTGTACATTCATCCAAAGGCAGTCTGTATTCCTAGGGGGAAATCTGCCTCCTGCTTACCCTACAAGCTGGCTCTGCCCCAAGGGTGAGGTTTAGTGTGCTGCAGCCAAGGACTTGCAGTCAGCGGGGACAGAAAGGGAGCCTGTGCCGTGCTCGGGCCAGGGCAATGGAGGCTTGAGCAGGCGAGGTCCTGGCTTTTGTGCAGGCTGCCTGTAGAAAGGGGGAGAAAGCTTGCCAGCGAACCTGGCTGGGCCTTGGCCAACCTGTCCAAAGCTCACAGGAGAGGAGTCTCAGGAGGTTTGTTGCTTGAATTGCAGTATCTGAGGCCTGCAAACGGGCCTCACTAGAGGCTTGAGATATTTTTATGAGTTTTTATTTTTAACATCCATTTGCCTCTGGCTCCCTTGCCAGTTGACACAGGTCAGACTCTCTTGTGACATGACTGTTCACAGTCCCAAAGGCCCAAGACTTGCACTGTAACCCCTCAGTGGAAGAGATTGCTATGGTTATGATTTTATTTTCAATAAGTGTTCATAAATGATCTATTCCACTTACCAACACTTATCAGATCCCAGGCACTGTGCTAAGGACTTAACATACCTTCTCTCATTTTCCCCTACATAATTCCCTACTCATCCTTCGGATCTTAATTGTCCCTTCCTTGGGGGATATCTTCCTTGACTCGTTTCACCCCTGCTGCCCCCATCCCCTTATTATGTGCTCTGATTGCACCACGAACCTTCTGTTTGTGGTACCTGTCTATCTCTGTTGACATTTTACTTTTATTTGTGTCGTTTTTTGATTCATGTCTGTCTCCCACACTGGAAGAAAACTCGGTGGCCCGTGCTCACCACCACATCCCACACCTAACACAGCGCCTGCCTGGCACATGGGAGACACTCACTAAAACGCATATTGAAAGAAATAATGATGGACTATCCTTCTCAGAACCCTACGGGGTACATTTTACACTGAGGCTCAGAGAGGTTAAACAGGCGGCCCAGGGTCACACAGCTGGTAAAGGTAGAGGTAAGATTTAAATGTGTGTTCATCTGGCCTCAAAACCAGGACGTCACTGGTGTGCTCTGCAGCCTTCTAGCATCCCTGCCCGGTTCCACCTGTGAAGGGCAGAGGGACCTGCCCCAATCTCTGGCCCTCTTGTTTCACCTCCTGCCTCTCTCACTAGGGTCCTGACTTCCGCCCTCTGACCCTTCCAGCTGCGAATCCTGCCCCTTGCAAATGCGTCTGTTGCCATTCGGCAGTCTCTTGGCTGGCAGTGCAGGTCTCCATCTGCTGTGATGGCATGGTGCCTGCTCACAAGATGGCATGCTATTTTTACCCAGCTTAGGTGCCAAGCCAGCCAGATGTTTCTCAGCAGCGAAAGGAGGTTGAGCATTGCTAGGGTGTGGAGGGATGCTTCCAAATGTCAGCTCCTCAGGGGGGCTGAGGGGAAGTGGCTCTGGGACGGGCAAGAGAAGCGCTTTGCCTGGAAGTGGACACCTCCAAGAAGTGTCATTCCTGGCACCTGTCTGGGGCTCCAGCAGTGTGCCAGGAACTGGCTGCTGGTTCTGAACTCGTGCTGGGCTGGGATGAGTCTGCCACAGGGAGGAAATGCTCTGGGTCAGCGTTCCCAGTGAGTGCACATGCTTCTTCCTCCCACTGCGGCCCTGGAGTCTCTGGACCCAGATGGTGACACCTGGAGGGCTTCCATGACTGAACTGGTTGCTTGGAAAATTCCAGGTTTGGCTGGCGGCTCTGGTCTGGAGGAACCGGAGGAGCTGACCGGATCAGGCTGAGTCCAGGCATTTGCTGTGATCGTTTTCCCTCAGAGCACATGGAGCCAGAGGTCTGGCGATCCTAATCCCTGCTCTCTCCTTCCTGTAGGGGGTGACCCTCAGTTGAGAAATACCCCCCAAGTGATAGTTAGAAGCAGGGGTGTGCAGCATGGCCCCGCTGGCCCAGCTCCCTGTTTTTCTAACTTCTCCACTCCTGTGTGACCTTGAGCAAGTCACATCCTCTCTGAACCTCAGTTTCCTCATCTGTAAAATGTCCAGAGCCCCTCCCGCCAGATCTGGAAGTCTTTGTTGCAGTGAGTTGTAGGGAATCACAGTTGTTGCCGAGCTTTGCTGACGTTTTCCCAAAACCAGCCATCCTCAGACCTGCCATGGGGGACGAGCAAACTGCTCTTCTGCCCTGATGTGTTCAAGTCCCATATCTAGATGCGAATCCCATTTCCTCCCCCAAGGAAACATTTCAGAAACCTCAGACCCCCTACAAGAGGCTGCCTCCAAGTCCAGGCTTCCGGACAAAAGACCCCCTTCTCCATGAAGGATGGGAGTGCATGTGGAGAGAGAGGAAATGCTTGCAGCTGTGGCAACCCGGCAGAGACAATCAGACTTCAGGGAGGGGTTTCTGAGGCCTAATTGAACACACCAGTCTGGCAGTGCTGGGTACAGCCCAGGAGATGTCGGTCCTGGATAGGCCAGGAGGCCAGGGCTTCTCAAACTTGAATGTGCATCTGAGCCCCCTGTACATCTCATTCCAAAGCAGATGATTCAGTCGGTGCAGGTGGGGCCCTTGTGTCTTATGTGGTGGGCAGAATAACAGCCCCTCAAAGATTTCACTTCCTAATCCCCAGGACCTGTGAATATGCTAGCTTACACGGTAAAGGGAAGTTAAGGTTGCAGATGGAATTGAGGTAGCTGAGTGGCTGACTTTGAGATGGGGAGATTATCCTGGATTATGCAGGTGGGCCCGGTGGAATCACTGGGTGCTTACATGGAGGAGAGGGAGGCAGGAAGAGAGGTCAGAGTGAGAAGGACTCAACCTGCTCTTGCTGGCCTTGAAAGTGGAGGAAGGAAGTCACGAGCCAAGGGATGCAGGCAGCCTCTAGGCGCCGGGGAGAGCGAGGAGGTGGATTCTCCCCCAGAGCCTCCAGGATTGTGAATTTGAGATCCTGCCAACACCTTGATTTTTGCCGAGACCCATTTCAGCCTTCTGAACTACAGAACTTTAAAAGAACACATTCATGTCGTTTGGAGCCACTAAGTTGGTGGTAATTTGTGACAGCAACAATGAGAAAACTCCTACAATCCACATTTCTGCTGAGCTTCCTGGTGGTGCTTCCAGGACACGCTGTGAGTAACAAAGCTTCAGGCTTCTTGAGGGTGGGGCTTCCTCCTAGGCCAGGTGAGGACCTGGATGTGGGAGAAGGCTGTTCAGTGGCTTCCGTGAAAGCTGGCTTTTGACACTGTTTTGTCTCTGTCCCCTCGTTTCTCCCCTTGCGTAGATTATTTGAGGTCTCTTGGTTGTTTTGTACTATGTTCCAGGTCAGGAGTTCCTGGTTTGTGGGCTGGGTGTGCTGGGGGAGTTACTGTAAAGGCCTCTGTTCTCCTGATGAGCACTGTCTGTTACCCAAACAAATGAGACCTCACGTATGCATTTCTTTGTTTCAAATGAATGCAGGTGCCACGAATAGGACCCTACTGGTGGGGGGTGGTTTAGAAAAAAGGCTCTGTCCTTTGGCTGAAATCTAAGTTCTATGAGCACCCAGGTGTCCCTGTGTAATCTGGACCCTCCCTCCTCTTCCCAGCCCACCTTGCTCTTTTCCTTTAATCACACACAAAGCTCCAGTCCCAGTGGCTTCTTCCATCCTTGAACATGGGTCCTTCCTGCTTTGACAGACTCAGGGGCCTCCTCTTCATTCTCTGGACTTGGGTTAAGAACTGCCTTATCAGAGGGGCCTTCTCTGACCACCCTGAGAGAGAATGGTTCACCTGATACTCTTTCTTAGTGTTCCGGGTTAGTGTCCTTTGTGGCATTTATTACAGTTTGTGGCTGTGTCTTTATTTGAGGGCTTTGCCCATGGCCTGTCTATCCCTTTGGATTAAGCTCAATGAGGGCAGGGCCTCAGCATTTTATGTCCACCCATGCCTGACACATTCAGCACGTGTCATGTGCTGAATACAAATTTGTTGACCAGGGAATGAATGAATGAATGAATGTATATCTAAGCCCTCATGAGGAGAATTCCAGAGTTTGTCTTCTTTCCTTGATGCTCTGAGCCTCCCTCTGGACCGCTTCTGATCTGTCTCCTAGACTGCTTATCCTTCCCATAAAATAGGAGCCCTGTCGTTGACAAAATCGGTCCCTGCTTCCCTTAACATTTCCCTCCACCTTTTTTGTGTCTCCTCCCCATCTCCATTGTTTATCTCTGCCACAAGGAGCATGGTCTTTGCTGCTCTCTTCTCCGTTTGATTGGTTGCCTCCTAAAGGAAAAAAAAAAAAAAGACACATCCTTGGTGCCTGGACATCCTTTCTCCCATTTTAATTGTGAGTCAGTAGGGTTTTTGTATGGGATGGAGCTGAATACTGGTATTTACTTTTGTTTTATTCCCAGAGTTTGTCTTGTTCATGTGAGTACTGGCAGCTGCCAGAAGAAATACTCTGTTTCTGGTCTCCCATCTTGGTGGGGGATGTGCAGGCTGAGAACACAGGAGCTGACTTCTACTGTACCAGCTGAGAGTGCAGGCTAGACTGCAAGAAGCGCCTCCTTGCTGATGGAGTGGTGAGAGAGCAAGATGCTTCCCCAGGCTGCCAGGGAGCAGTTGTTCCTGGAGAGGTTTGGGAGAGACATGACCCTGCTGTGTGGGGCTGGAGGCAGGGAGTGGACAAGATCCAGGCACGAAGAGCTGGGGTAATGGCTGACTTGAGTTTACTCTTTTTTTTTTTTTTTTTTTTTTTTTTTTTTTTTGAGATGGAGTCTTGCTCTCTCGCCCAGGCTGGAGTTGGAGTGCAGTGGTGAGAACTGGCTCACTGCAACCTCTGCCTCCTGGGTTCAAGCAATTCTCCTGCCTCAGTTCCCGAGTAGCTGGGACTACAGGAGTGTACCACCACACCTGGCTAATTTTTGTAGTTTTGATGGAGACACTGTTTCACCGTGTTGGCCAGGCTGGTCTCGAACTCCTGACCTCAGGTGATCCCAAAATGCTGGGATTTTACCACCTAGACCATAGTGCCTTGGCCTCCCAAAGTGCTGGGATTACAGGCATGAGCCACTGTGCCCGGCCAAGTTTACTCTTTATACTTTTCTTTATTGGTGACATTTTCTACCATGAGTCGGAATTATTAAAAATCTCAAATCTGTGGAGATGAGAAAAAGGAAACTGAGAGAGGTTTAACTTGTTCAAGGTCATGCATCCAGAAGAGTGAACTCAAGTCTGTCAGACTCCAAATCTCAAATATTTCTTGCTGCCTAGCACTTCCTCTTGTGCACCTGAAAACTTTCCACCATGCTCTACAGGTATTTGTGTATATACGTTAATTCCTAAAAAGAGATGTTTAGATAGATGTGGCTTGGTGGATCTAGGACTGCTTCCTGGAGGAGGTGCAGTGTTTGCATGTGTGTAAAGGCTGTATAGTGCCTATTTGAAATTTGTCTTCTCAGCATCCATCCCTCCTGCTTCCAGCATTAAGGCCTAATTTGGTTGGTGGCAGGGTAGATGCACCCTTCACCCATTTTCAGTCCTTCTTGTCTGGGTAGGGCTCTAAGCCCAGCTCCACGGGTGGCATATAGGGCCTGAGCCTAAGTCAATCGGTGCATCCCATCCCTCTGGCCATAGTGATTGGTTCAAGGATGGGGATAGATCCTAAGCAGGTTCAATCAGAGCAAAACTCAAGACTTTTGAGGGAGTTGCCAGAAAATGTTTTATTTCTATCCAGCTGGAACTAAACTTGGGAAGATGTGAGGTTGGCAGTTTGGTAGCCATATTTTCAACATAAGAGAAGACTCTGGAGTGGAAGGCCAAGCAGGAAGATGGATAAAAATTAGTCCTAATGTCACAGTTTTATCCTTGATCCAGCCATGCCTGAAGCTGGACTTACCTTTAAATTTTTCAGCTATATGAATCCATAAATTCTCTTTTTGCTTGCTTAAGTCTGCTTGAGTAGGTTTTTCTGTCACTTTTAATGGTAAGACCTCTGGTTGATACAGACAAGGAAGAAATGGCAGCACATTGTAGGTTGGGGACAGCAGTAGAGAGAAAAGCACATGGTTACCAGGGAAGTGTGAGCATGAGGAAGTCTCGTATCTCATCTAGCCCACCATGTGTATCCAGCTGGAGAAAAAAATGCATAGAATACATTGTCTTAGAATATAGTAAGATAGGAAAAGCCTTGCCCCACAAAAGGATGAAGAGTATGATGCTGTTTGGCCAGAGGCTTAGTGTCTTGGAGCGTTAATTGGTGTTTTGTTGGGGAAGGGGTTGTGTGGTCCAACAAATTTGAGGAACATGGGAACAAACAAAGCTATAAAGCATTTGCTACCAGACCTTTTGAAGCCTTTACAATGCTAAGATGTATTGTGAGCTCCAAGAAGGAGAAAGAGAATGTGTATATTTCTAGAGCTTATTTTTCTTGGATCATCTCCTGGGACCAGCATTGCAAAGAATATACTTTGAGAAACTTTGGCTTAAAGAGTAGTTACTGTTCAGGCTGCAAAGGAGCCGCTTTCCTGGCTGAAAAACTCCCCAAAGGCGTGAGCAGTGATCTAGAACTATGGGCAAGATTGAAGTGACATTCAGGAAAGGAAGGTGGCTCTTGATTCAAGGGCCCCAGAAATACTTCCTGTCCTTCAATCTCCCTCTGGTCAGCTGGCAAATTCCTCTGAGTAGAGTCTAGATCTGGGCTTGGAGCAACAGCTTCCAGAAATTTCTGTTGAAGTACAAACACAGAGCTGCTTGCTTGGTGGCAATATCTAGTCTGCATTCATTCATGTATTCATTCAACACCTACTGAGTTGAATTATTGAGTACCTGCTGTATGCCACGTACTGGTCTAGGTGATAAGGATCCATCAGTCAATCAGACAGAAGTTCCTGCCCCTGTGGAGCTTCAACTCTAGCAGATGGAGGCAGTTAGGAAAGTACGTATTCATGTAGATAGTACGCTCTGTGATTAAGTGCTAAGATCAATAGCCCTGGCCAAGGAGATTGGGAGTGCCAGAGAAAGGATGTTAAGTGGGGCTCCCAGGGTGAGCTTCATGGAGAAAGAGATATTGGAACAAATCCTTGGAGGAGGGAGCCATGAGGCCATCTGAGAAGGGATGTTCTAGGCACCATGAGGCCATCTGAGGAGAAATGTTCTAGGCAGGGGAATGCCAGAATGAGAGCCCTACCGAGGGTGGGAGATGGGAGCAAAGGAGTGCCTGCCTGGTGGAGGAACAGCAAGAATTTCAGTGCATCTGGACCCAGTGATCAAGGGAGAGAGGAAGTGATGTTCAGCAAGGTAACTGTGAGGCTAGGTCCCAGAGAACCTCACAGGACTTTGGTTTTCATGATGAGCAGTGTGTAAGAGCCATTGCGGGGTTTGAGTAGAGGCACAAGAGGACTTGACTTAGATTTTTAAAGGATGGCTCTGGCTGCTTTGAGATGCAAGTGCAATGGCCAAGGGTGAGAGCTGGAAGACCAGGCAGCAAGCTTTGCAATTTTCCAAGAAAGAGATGACGGCTTGACCCAGGGCCTTGTATGAGTGTGGGGAGCAGTAGATGTATGCTGGATGTATTTTGAAGGTGAAACCAACAGGATGTTCAGACAGATAGGATGTGAGGAGTGAGAGAAAGTTTGAATCAAGAATACCTCTTGGCGCATAGAACCGGATGGATGGAATTGTCATTCATGGAGATGGCTAGGCCTGCACTGTGTCTAAAAAAACCAAAGCAAACCAAAACAAAAAACAGTAAGACGATGTTTAAAAATGGGAAGATTCTACTTTTTTATTTTAATTCACATTTACAGCCGCTCTTGAACAATGGAAAGATCTGGTAAAACTGGGCTCATCTTCTGCCTGACTCCGGTGGCCTGGAGAGGGCTGGAGCTCCTCCCTAGATGGACAGGTGCTCTCCAGTTTCTTCCTTTAACTCTCCAGCCTGACCCCTTAGGGGTTTGGGTGGGAGAACTTAAGGATCGGTAATAAATAGCACAGTGGTTCTTAAACTTAAGTGTGCATCAGCATCACCAGAGGGCTGCCTAAAACAGCTGCTGGGCTTGTGATTCAAGAGGTCTGAGGTTACGCCTGAGAAACTTTGATCCTTACAAGTTCCCAGGTGACACTGATACTGCTGTCTAGGACCCACACTTTGAGAAGCTCTGAAGAGGCATGTTCTCCCATTGGCACCCCTAATCACATGCTTGCAGACAAGGTTCCTCCATGAGCTGGGAATGGCCTACAAGATGGATGCATTTTGATGGTGATGGGAGAGGAGAGTGACAGCTCAGATGTGGGGACATCTAATCAGTCATGAGGTATTTGAGCACTGGGATTGCTTCAAGGTTTGTCAGGGCTGCTAAAGGCAAACTTGGCTTGCTTTCTGGTTTTTGGCAGAAGCTGGCTCTTCTGGGTCAGGGTCACTAGCAACTGGGGCAGGGAGCCAAGGCCCCAGGGGGGACCAGCAAGACCCTAGTGGGAGACAGTCTCTTCCCAAGAATCTAAGGGAAGGATGAACAATTCTCTGCAGCCTGCCCAAACTGCTTGCATAAGCTTTCTTATTTACTTCAATTAAGCCCCAGGCTCATGATGCAGCCACAGTGCTCACCCTTCCTCAGGGAGAAGCAGAAATCACATTTCCATCTGCTTCTGCAGCTTGGAGAGCCCCAAGCATGGGGACAGTGGCCACTCCAGGGCTGGCCTCCTGGTTACTCCAAACATGGGAGGTTGGAGAAGAATTCTGGAGCCTCTTTAAGCCGTTCAAAGTAAAGGTTGTGGATCTGGCCTGTGTTGAGGGCAGCAGTGTGAGAGCAGGATAAGCCACTTTTTCTTTTCTTGACAAAGAAAATATTTCTCTGTACATCTGGTTTGTGTTTTTCTTTAGGGTTCTGCCAGAAACAATTGTGAAAACAGAATGCAGCCCAAGATCGAAAGAATCTATCCATTCCTCTGGAATTCTCCATCTGTCCTGTTGGACCCCATGTTAAGATTTGAGGAATTCCTCAATGTGAAGTCATTGGGCTTTAAAAATATTGCAGGCAGAGTCTTTGTTTGGTTTGCCAGTACAGTTTCTCACCTTCAAATGTTGGCTTCAGGCCCTTCGTCCACCTAGGATGCCCTCCCCATTCCTACCTTCTATGATTCAGCCCACTCATTCACATATCAAGGATTTATTACACTTCTCTGTGTCAGACTCAGGGAGACGTTCTGGGGACAGATCTGTGGTGAGCAGAACAGTTGCCACCATAGTGAAACTCACCCCGTGGGAGGGGTGGATAATGGACACACATCCTCTTACCAATTAAAAGAATTACTAGTGATGTTTCCTAGGAAGCAGAGATTCTCTAATATCTGTGGACCTGTTATTTTCCATTTCTTGTTGACCACAGATAGATACGTGGTCCTGTTGTGCATGATTTGTGTGTACATTTCACTCATGGACAACACGAGTTTGAACCATGTGGGTCCACTTACACCCAGATTTTTTTTTTTTGTAACAACAGTTGGCCCTCTATATGGGCAGTTTCCACATTTGCAACCAAACATGGATTGAAAATACAGAATTTGCAGGATGTGAAACCCACATATATGGAGGGCAAAGTTTTCATATCCTTGGATTCCTTAGGGCTGACTGTAGGACTTAAGTATGCACGGATTTTGGTATACGTGGGGGTTCTGGAACCAATCTTCCACAGATACTGAGGGACAACTGGAGTTTGTACCATGTGAGTTGGGCAATATTTGAGCTGGTCTGAATCCTGTTCCAGGAGAGAAGTCCCCCGATCACTTGCTTAGATGTCACAGTGATGTCAAGCTGCAACAAAAGTTTCTAAGTACTCAAATTCCGCATCTTGACATGAACACATAATAATCTGTTGGTGGCCCAGCAACTGGTCCACACTTTGAGTGGCACTTTATCAACGACAGGAGAGTGTGTTAGGAGAGAGAATACTGGGGGCTGGCAACCAACGAAGGATACTTGAGGAATTGACACCTGAAAGATGAGTAGAGGCAACCAAGGTGGGATGTAGAGGGATCTGCGTTCCTGGGAAAGGAACAGCATATGCCACAGCCCAGAATTGGAAAGAGCTTGGCCTGTTGAGGAATGAAAAGATCACCAGAGGTGGGGGAATGTGTATTAAAACTGAGAGTTGGTTAGAAATGTAATGCAAGGCTGGGCGTGGTGGCTCACTCCTGTGATCTCAGCACTTTGGGAGGCCGAGGCGGGCGGATCATGAAGTCAGGAGATCAAGACCATCCCGTCTCTACTAAAAAAAAATACAAAAAATGAGTCGGGAGTGGTGGTGGATGCCTGTAGTCCCAGCTACTTAGGAGGCTAAGGCAGGAGAATGGCGTGAACCTGAGAGACAGAGCATGCAGTGAGCCGAGATCACACCACTGCACTCTAGCCTGGGTGACAGAGAAAGACAAAAAAAAAAAGAAAGAAAGAAAGAAAGAAATGAAATGCAGAGTGATGGAAGGGCATGGCGGTGGGGGAGAGTGATCTGCTCCCATTTTCATTTTGAGAAGGTTCCTCTGGTTGTGATCAGAGCACCCTTGTGGGTCAGTGTTTTAGGGTAAGGGTTGGCACTAGTGGAAGAGGGAAGAGGTGTTGGAAGCTATTATAGAGACTTGGGTGTCTAGTATTCTGCTGGGACTGCCATGCCATGAATAAAGTACCATACACTGGGTGGCTCAGAGTAGCATAAATTTACTGTCTTACAGTTCTGGAGGCTAGAAGTCTGAGATCAAGGTGACTGAAGGATTGATACCTTCTGAGGGCTGTGGGGGAGAATCAGTTCCACGCCTCTCTCCCAGCTCTGAGTGGCTTGCTGGCGATCTTTGGTGTTCTTTGGCTTCTGCTGCATCGCTCTGATCTCTGCCATCATCTTCACGTGGCATTTCTTCCTGTATGTGTCTCTCTGTGTCCAAAATTTTTCCTTTATATAAGAACACAGTCATGCTGAATTAGGGGCCCACTCTAATGACCTCATTTTTACTTGATCACCTGTAAAGAAAGATCCTATCTCCAAAGAAGAGCACATTCACAGTTCCTAGGGGTTGGAACTTCAACACCTTTTTGGAGGATGTACTTTGATCCATAACAGGGTGAGAAAGTAGTTACTTACATCAAGTTGGTGGCAGAGGCAAGACAACAAATGAGATGGATCCAGAAGATATTTTAAAGTTGAACTTAACAGGACTGGGTGACTGGCTGGTTGTGTGGAGAGAAGAGAAAAGTCTTAGAGCTATGCTTCCCAAACTTTAGCATGAGCTCACTTGGGGATTGCTATGGTCTGAATGCTAGTGTCCCCCTAAAATTCACATCTTGGAACCTAATACCCAATGTGATAGTGTTAAGATGGTGGGCCTTTGGGAAGTGACTGAGTCATGAGGGATCCACTCTCATGAATGGGATTGGTGCTCTTATTAGAAAAAAAAAAAAAAGCTCAAGTGCCAGGCACGGTGGCTCAAGCCTGTGAATCCCAGCACTTTGGGAGGCCGGGATGGGCAGATCACTTGAGGTCAGGAGTTCGAGACCCACCTGGCCAACGTGGTGAAACCCCATTTCTATTAAAAATACAAAAATTAGCCTGGCACAGTGGTAGGTGCCTGTAATCCCAGCTACTCAGGAGGCTGAGACACAAGAATTGCTTAAACCCAGGAGGTGGAGGTTGCAGTGAGCTGAGATTGCGCCACTGCACTCCAGCCTGGGTGACAGAGCAAGACTCTATCTCAAAAAAAAAAAAAAAAAAAAGAAAAAAGAAAAAAAAAAGACTCAAGTGTGCTCTGTGCCCCTTCCACCATGTGAGGGTGCAGCAACAAAGCACCATCTATGAAGCAGAGACCAGGTCCTCATCAGACACCAAATTGCTGGTGCTTTGATGTTGGGCATCTCAGCTTCTAGAACTGTGAGCAACACATTTCTGTTGTTAATAAATTACCCAGTGTAAGGTACTTTGTTCCAGCAGCTTGAACAGATTGACAGGGATTTTTGTTAAAGTGCAGATTGCGATTCAGGAGGTCTGGGCCAGAGCTTGAAGTTCTGCCTTTCTAATAAGCTGATACTCCCAGTCCGTGAGCCCTTTCAGTAACAAGAACACAGAGTCTCACTGAGCAGTATGGTAGTCAGTAAGCACACGTGACTATTAAGCATTTGAAATATGGCTGGTCTAAACTAAGATGTGCTGTAAGTGTAAAATACATACTGGGTTTCAAAGACTTAGCATAAAAAACATCATAAAATATCAAATTTATTCTTTTTAAAAATTATTGCATTAATACTATTTTGAACTATGCAGGGGTCAGGTAAAATATATGACTAAAACTAATTTCACCTGTTTCTTTTTATTTTTGGTGTGGCTACTAAAAAATTTGAAGTTACGTATGTGGCTCGCATTATAGTTCACATAATGTGTCCATTGGACAGCGCTGGCTTACAGGGCTGATAGTTGATTGGCTCAAATACCTCCTCCTTCTGAAAGCTTCTTGACTACTCCAGCTGAAGATGTTTCCCATAGGCATTTCTTTTTCAAAAACTATTTACATGTCACTTTGCATCTCTTGCCTTGCTCTGTAGTTTTTTTGGGTCTGTGTCAGTTTGCAGCTAGGTTCTAGAGCCCCTCAAAGGCAGACACCCTCTAGTTCTGTCTCTCCCACAGCTACCCCGCTAAGCCTGTCATTCTCTTCATAACGCAACGATTGTTGACAAAGCAAATTCCAGTGAGTCAGGTTCCTCTGCTGGCCATGCAGTTGCTTCTGGAGGGAGTTTGGCCGAGTGTTGCACTGCAGAGGCCAGAGTGGAATTTCGTTCCCTGGACCTGGTTAATGAGGTTTGGCAGAACCGCTGCTCACAGGCTGAAGGAACGCCATTCCCTGGACAAAGGGAGGAAGGCAGAGGAACTGGGGACCTGTGAGGGAAGAATTTCCATGGGCCACCATTCCTTAGGTGGCAGGGTCATTGCATTCAAAAGCTTAGGCAAGTTGATGGTTTTCTCTCTCCTGCTTCTCTCTTTCCTGTGGTCCCATAGGCCCAGAGTGTTGTTCCATGGGAAGAGGCCCAGTCATCTCTTTCTCTCTCCTCAATCCCATTTCTTCCTTTCTTTCACCTAGGAATTGGGCGCTCTCTCTCTCTCTCTCTGTCTCTGGCTGCACTTCACCAGCTAAGGAGTTGCACTGGCTTCTGCTCTCCTCTCTTGCTCACCCACATTGTGAGGTAAGATCTGAGATGCAGGTTTGCTTCAGGGAATCTTGAGGGCAGGGTTCTCCAAATGCAGACCCTGAGATGGAGTTTGGGGTGCAAGATGTTTATTAGGGATCAAGTCTTCTGAAGGGAAAGGAAAGGCAATAGGATCAGGCAAGGGGAGAAGTCAGAGTGTAGCACAGGCCTGACAAAGCCCCAGGCTCAGCCAGCCAGCAGGGGCAGGGAACAGGGAGTGGGCATCGCCTGTCACTGTCCCCATGCTGGGCTGAAATGGCCTGGTCTTTATACCCTGCCTTACACAATGACTGGGTGTGAGCTGCCTGGTTGAAGCAAGACCTCGGGTCAGGACTTCTGCAGCTGAGGCTGCCTCTGAAGGAGCTCACAGTTGAGGCTGCAGCTGTCCACATCCCCACAAGGCCCTTCTTTAAAGAGTGGCCTCTGCATGTACCACAGAACCTGCAGCAAGGGCTTGGGTAGAAGTAGCTTACTTGGGAGGTGATCCTAATGATACAGGAGGGGGCAGGAAAGTGCTGGTTAGAGAAGGGTGGGGTGCTGGTGAAGGCTCCACCCAAGGGCCTGTGCCCATGGATGTAAGTGAGGACAAGCACTCCTGTTTTTGTGCCCAAATGTTGCATTTTCCAAGACCACTCTGGCCTTCCACACCCCCAATACTGTGCCCATATAAACCCAAGAGACCTTAAGTGGACACACACACAAGTGTCTGGATGACAAGAGGAGCAGAGGAGTGGAAGAGCACACCGGCAGACACCAGCAGATGCTGGCAGGCCATCCATGGCGGGGCGACATGGATTTCAGCTGGGGGCGGTCGGAGGAAAGTCTGACTGCTGGGAGGTCCAGCTCCAGGAGACCACCTTCCCACTCCATCCTCTTTCTGGCTCCCCATCCATCTGCTGAGAGCTACTCCCACCACTCAATAAAACCTTGCACCCATCCTCCAAGCCGACATGTGATCTGATTTTTCTGGTACATTTGGCCAAGACCTGGGATACAGAAAGCCCTCTGTCCTTGTGATAAGGCAGAGGGTCTAACTGAGTTGATTAACATGAGCCACCTGCAGATGGCAAAGCTGAAAGAATGCACTGTGACACCCTCCCATTGGGGCTTGGGGAGCTGTAAACAACCCTAGACACTGCTGTTGGGTTGGAGCTCAAAAACACTCCCCATGACCTGCCCATCTGCATGCTCCTCCTAGGGGTTTGGACAGCGGAGCACAGAAGAAGGGAGCCACAGCCCTGTGGCACACACGCCCTGCCAGGGGGATAAGGGAACTTCTCCCACTTCACTAACAGGCACAGTGAGGGAGTGAGGGAGTCAGGAAGTGAAGAGGGAAGGGAGGGAATCAATACAGAGTGAGTTAATGAGCAGGTGACTGCTGGCAGCAACGGGCTCAATCCCATGGGGAACCTCTGGGACACCGCATAGGACACAGCACTGAGCAGTGAGGAAGCTGAGGCACAGATCCACCAACTCCACCTCGCTCCCTGTTCCAGAGATGGCCTTAGGCAGAGATGGGGAAGCCTCTTAGGGCTTCTGCCTCTGGGGGCCTCTGGGGTGGGGCCCTGCTGCAGACCTGACAATAGTTAGGTCCAGTCGCTTAGGAAGAAGCAGTTCTTCATGTGCAATGACCTAGTTTACCAGCATTCTTTGCTTTGAGGGGTGGAGCCCCTGCCTGCTTTAGCCAACATTTTCCTGCTGTTCTTGAGAAGGCATCTTTCTCAGAGCCTCATGAAGTGGAGGGTCAGCAGCATCGGCAGGATTTAAGAATGCGTCACATCCAGCTCCATCTTTGCATCTGATAGATCCCTGATCCCAGTCAGCATTTCAGCAGCCAGATGAAAGAACAGGAGAGCCTGGAGGACAGGCATTTGGTCTGCCTCAGATCCTCACATACAGCACGTGTTCAATCAGTTTCTGCGGCTGTTAAATTCTAAAGAAGAGGCAAGAGGAGGGAAGATGGGCATACAGTAGGGAGAAACCAGACTACGTCCTTCAAGCATCACTCGTTACCAAGCCTTCATCCAGCCCCTTAGGCTAAGCTCCTGGTAAGTGTCCCAGCCCAGAGGTGAGGCAACACTGAAGCCCTGTCATCCTGCCATTGTGAAACAGCCTGTGTTTATCAAATGCTTGCTGTGAGTGTCTCTCAGTGCTGTTGCTCTATGTCTTCAGCAGCTGCATTGCCATTTGAAAGATGAGGAAATGACGCCCAGGGAGGAGGATGAGCTTGTCCAAGGTTGGACAGCAGAGGTGGGATTTGAACCCAGATCTACCTGATGTCAAAGCCAGGGATCCAGCCACCCAGGCTATATTTTGGAGAGGAGGCAGATAGGAGGTGAGGAAGCAGTCTGGGGCCAAGGGATGAAGAGAGGAGACGGGGGCTGGGGAGCAACAAGGTGCTTCTCTCAAGAGCCTTGTGTTGCCAGAACTTAGTCCAGTGTTTCTGGCCAAGCTGTGAGCTCCTATCATGTGAAGATTAGAAGCCAAGGCCAGTGAGGGCCATGTTGGTCACTGACTGAGATGAATCCACTGTGGGTCAAAGGACCTATTGTTAGTGAGGGGCACAGGAGTCATGAGCCTGGCAGACTGGCCAATGCTTCTAGCTGTTCTCCTCTTGAAAGAACTCCTTCTACTCTGGGGAGGAGATAAAGGGTCCTTGGTGAAGGATGAAGTCCTCCCAGAGGCCCCAGCCCTCTGTCCCCTGGTACTCCTCAGCTCCTGCCCCTTGCCCTGCAACCCCCCTGATGGGGAACACAACTTCTTTCTCACTCCTCACAACCAGAGTCTGGAACTGGAAATTGTGTTGTCTGTCTGACTCCCAAGGCTTCCCACAGTTCAGCCAGCCTCATTAAAAGAGGGGAACTGAGGTAAAGTGAAATAAAGCCCTCTCCATAAATGTTTCATTTTTATGAGGCCATTAGCACACTAATCTTCTATGGGGTTCTGCCAGCACCTCATATGCACAAGATTCTCAGCCAGATCCCAGGAAAGGGGCCAAGATGCAGGAACGAGTTCTTCCCTTCCCCTGATTTCTGTAAGTGTGTGAGTTGGGGAACTGAGATGTGATTGGGAGAGTGAAGGAAGGAGACAGGGCTACTGAAGGAAGTGGTGCTGTTGTGCAGGGAATGAGGCAATGGGAAACTCCTGGGGCAGACAAGGCCCAAGGAGTTGGCACCAGAGCTATGTTCTGAGTGGGAGAGCCTGCCGGATTGCACTCTTCATGCAAAGCTGCCAGGGCTGGCTGGCATGCAAGACCCTGCTGTGGACAGATGGGCAGTGACCCAGGAAAATGGGTAGAGGAGAAGGGAGCAAAAGTGGCATTTATTGAGCATTTACTAGGGCCAGACCATTTATATTCATATCTCATTTAAGCTTCACAACAATGCTGTGAAGGATTAGCAGAGGTAGTAAAATAATAGCAGTAATAGAAGTAATGGTAGTAATAGAAATAGCTATCATACTTCTTTAGTAAGCTAGGATGTGATAAGTATTTACCATGTTCCTAGCACTGTGGTGTTCCTTTGATATGCATTTAATTGATGAGTTTTTCCCAGGACCCCATGAGAGGATTCTCTGGGTTTTTCAAATAAACCCAGAACAGCCAATCAATCCGAGTGCAATCTGCCTTCCTATGACAGCTCCAATAGTGCAGCATTTTAGAGAGGAGAAAACTGAGGTGTTACAAGTTTAAATGCCTTGTCCAATGCTCCACAGGACAACCAGGGTTTGAAGTGAGGACACCTGACTGGGTGCAGAGTCCCATCATATCCACGCTGCCTACTCATTTAGAGGAGGCGCTGCCTCATTAAAAGCTGGCACTATCACACCGCTGTTATGAACATCACTGACCCTGTGGTGCTGGGGTTAGCAAATATTTCCTGTAAAGGGCCAGATATTAAAGAGTTGAGACTTGAGGGCTGCACGGTCTACTGCACTCTGCCTTGTGTACCAAGAACAGCCGTGGGCAACATAGAAGTAAACAGGTATAGCAATATCCAATAAAACTTCATTTATGAAAGCAGGTGGCCAACATGTAGGGTTGCCAAATCCAATATTTTATTTGGTAAATCTGGCAACCTTAGGTGAGCCTGATCTGACTGTGGGTCATGGTTTTCCAGCTTTTCATCTAGTGAGTGTCTGTGGGTTTTTTTGTTTGTTTGTTTTTTGTTTTGCAGTTTACAACTGTTCCCCTAGTACCCAGAAAACATCAATAAAAAAAGAATTATCCTCACTTGACAGATATGGAAACTGAGGCTCAGAGGGATTAAGGAACTTGCCCAATAACATTCAAGTGCAGAACTAGATTTTGAATAGGCGACAGGTGTATTTGACTCTGCAGCCTCAAGCAGTGGATTGCACTTAAACGACTTGAGACTCTTATACAAATAGCCAAAACTCCCAGCTACCTCATGAAATTTAGATAGAAAGGAAAGACCCTCCCTGCTTCTGCCCTGAATCTTCTACCTCTGAAGCCAGGCTTCTATGTGATTTCACCTAGATTAATGGGGAAAGAGAGGCAGAGGATGAGGAGAATGCAGGGGGACTCCATACTTCCTGGTGACAGCTCTGAGCACTTGGCCTAGCTGCAACTTCTTTGTAGAGCATGTGGCAATAATTATTTATTTCTCTTCTCAGCTGACTTTGTGGACTCCAACAAGGCTAACACAGCAGAAGAATTACTAGGGGCTCAAGAACTCTGAAGCTAAATGGGTCTAGGGCAGTGGTTTTCAACTGAGGGGAGAGAGGGTGACCTTGCCCCCCAGGAGACATTGGCAATGTCTGGAGACATTTTTGGTTGTTACAGCTCAGGGTAGTATGGTACTAGCATCTCATGAGTAGAGTCCAGGCGTGCTACTCAACATCCTACAATGCACAGGACAGCTCTGCATAACAAGGAATTATTTGGCAAAGATGTTAATAATGCTGAGGTTGAGAAATCCTGGTCTACAGTGAAGCCATTGATGTAATGGTTCTGCTTAGGATGTACTTGCTCCCTGTCTTAGTCCGTTTGTGCTGCTATAACAAAGTAATATAGGATAGGTAATTTAATGATAGAAATTTATTGCTCACACTTCTGGAGGCTTGGAAGTATAAATTAAGGCACCAACAGGCTTGGTGTCTGGTGATAGCTCTCTGCTTCCAAGATGGCACCCTGTGTACTGCTTCCTTCAGAAGGAAGAATGCTGTGTCCTCACATGGTGGAAGAGATGCAAGAAACAGATTTGCCCTCTCCAACTATTTCACAAGGCACTAATCTTATCCATCATGACCTAATCACTTCCTAAAGGCGGTGATTAAATAGTATTACCACCTTTAGGAAGTGATTAGATCACGAAGGATAAGATCAGTTAATAGCATCACCTTGATGATTTAGTTTCAACATGTGAAATTTGGGGGATGCATGCCCACCATAGCACCCCTCTCCTTTGGTTCTAGCTCCTCTGCATCCATATTCCTTCCCTACTTTTTGGAGGTAGGAGGTATGGGAGCTTGACCAGTGAAGGTTCTTCAGGGCAAGGACCCCTAGTTGTTCCCTCCTTCTTCCCTGTTCTCTACAAAGGGTACCTTTCCCTCCTCACCAGAAACTTCACCTCTATTTGCCAAACTTAATGTCTCAATAAGAGTCTAGGTAGAAATACCCCTTCAGGTATTTACAACACAGGGAATTGAATATGGAGAATTGGGGGAGGTAAGAAGGCAAGGGATAGACCATGCCACGCTTAGGCTATAGAGACTAGGGAAGGAAGTGGGGTTATGTCACCAGATTCCAGTGGCCAGGGTCACCTAGAATTCAGGATCCACAGTGGGCTGTGCAGTGGCAACTGGAGCATGGAGAAAATGTTGCTGCAGAATGGATGGATGCGCAGGGAGAAATCCTCTGGCTTCTCTCTTCGTTCTGCCTCTGATTTCCCACCAATACCTCCAGTTGAACAAAAGCAGCTAGAAGGGAGCTCACCCAGGAACATGGGAGATGCAGCCCCCAGAGTTAGCTTCCTTGATATACAAAGCAGAGCTAGGGAAGGGTGGGAAATGAATGTGAGGACAACAGGCCCAGGACTGGTCTACTTACTTCTCTTCCTAGAAGGAAGAAGTGAAGGAATTCAGGTTGTGCATAGGGACCCTGGGCTGCCTTTAGACTTTCTGGAAAGAGGGAGCTTGAATTAAGAACTGAAGTGATCTAAGAGTCCCCAAAGTCTTCTCAGCGAGGACCCAGAGTATGAACCTTTTGTATGTCTTTGTTCAGAAAGAACCTGGAAGGCATTACAGATGCTTGAGTCAGCTTCCAATGAAGAGTTCTCAAAGTAGCAAGATCACCTGCATCAGAATCCGCCGGGGGCTGTTCATCATGCGAATTCCAGGGCCCCAGTTCTAGAATCGGAGTCTCTGAGGGAGGAAGAAGAGGAGATCAGGAATCAGCCTTTCAACAAAATTCCTCGGAAGTAATTCTATACTCTGCAATTGGAAAACCACTGCTGAAAGGTCCTGCTCATGTTAGCACTGTTTTGGGGGACCTCTTTCCTCCAAATTTCCCATTTTGTTGATGAGTTATGTCATTGCCATTCTCTGTTTTGTAACAGTTTTCTTCAAGTGTGGGAGGATTTCCTGTGGTATGTTAAACTGATAAACTAGATTCTTTAAAAAAGAGGAAAATCAGCTGTTGTTTTTCTTTTCCCCCTTGAATGAATTGTACTATGTGTGTATGTGTGGAGGTGGGCACACAGAGGCAGGGAGAATAGCCTAACTTCTCAAGAGAGTCAATTTCATGATCAAAGAGAAATTGTGAGGTGGATCCACTATTAGGTGTTCCTGAGCCTGAGTTCCGTTTCTTCCAGAGCCAATTTCCTCTCTCAGCTCTCCTGAATGATAATAAATGATAATAAAAACCACCTCATTTTCCTGAAAACCTAATATTTGGCAAGCGCTTTGATACATAATTTCAATTCCTTACAATGGCTCTGCAATGTAGGGATTACTATTCCCATTCTATAGACGAGGAATCAAAGACAAGGAGAGGTAAAATAATTTGCCTGAAGTCATAGAATTAGCAATGCAATGGAAGCAGGATATGCAACATACTTTCAAATGAAGCCTCAAAATAAATCCCCTTTTCTTGCCACTCTTCCAGGGGGATTATGAATCAGATTCATATTTAAATACTCAGGTGGCTTCCACTTCTGGCATAATGGTGTGAAGACCTCTGCTGACCTGTTCTCAGTGAAACTGGTGAGAACTGTTTCTTTTTCTTTTAACCTCTGGAAATGCTCCTAAAGGCACATAGCAAATGAAGAAACCCTTATTGAAGAAAATCTACTGATATTCAGTAAGAACAGCAAGAGTCTATGATATTTGAATCAAGATCTTTTCCCTCCTTTCCTTCTCTCAGCCCAGCAAAACAGAAACTCCACTCCAGAGTGATACAGACAAGAAAACAAGGTTTCTTTTTCTCCTAGCTCCCAGAGAGTGATCTTCCCAGGAAGGGCAGGATGTCAGTGTTTCCCATTCTGTCCTAGCTCCTAGTCTCTGAGGCTAAGTGGTGGCAAGTGAGGCTGAGAGTTGGAGGCTCTCTTCCTCTGCCTAGCCCTCATTCATGGGACAGAGGCTCTACCTCAAGCACAGTCCCACTGAAAACACCAGGGCCTTAATCACTCTTGATCCAGCTCATGAGTGAGGGTTCCATGCTGCGGAGAGAAATAAGACAAGGTGACTTGGGGATGCTGCCCCTCCCTCCACCAAATCTTTAGCTCCCAAAGTGGGATTATTACTTAGATAAAAATGTGCCATTGATCCTGCCCACAGTACTAGAACCTGGGCTTAGAGATTTTGCCTGGGGTGAGAAGACTGTAGAACAGAGAGCTCCAAATATCTCCACAAAGGAACTGACTTGATTAGCCACAAAGTGTGAAGAAGTTCAAGCCTAACAGTCCTCTCAAAAACAGTGGAGGTTGTGTTCAAAGACAATTTGGAGACTGACAGATTCATTGTTGACATGGGCTAGACTATAGGCCAATTTATTTGCCAGAGAGAAACAGGGAAAAGAAATAAATAAGAAGAACCTTCCTGGAGTCAGAAAAAAATATCAAACATTGACCTAAGCAACTATTTCTTGAAAATGGAATTTGATTGGATCAGCCTGTGAAGCAATTTATACCCTAGGGCATGTTGAAACACTAGAGCCAGTAGTGTAGCTTAACATTAGGAGTAGTCAAGGAAAGAGAAAGTCAAAGTCTGTCAACACTATTGTCATCCCAGGGTGACTGTAGGCATACCCCAGGCTGCAATTCCTGAGGAGCAATATCAGAAGTTTTACTTACAGAGCAAAATAGACTTCACTAAAATAATCCAGACAGTCACTAAACAAATACACAAGCAAATAACAATTACAACGTCCAAGGGAGGGTGGAGAGTACACAGAGTTGCTACAGTACCTGATCTAAAATGCCAGTTTCCAACAAAAAAATTATAAGACATGCAAAAAAACAAAGTATGATTCCTCTATCTCTCTCTCTCTCTCTCTCTCTCTCTCTCTCTCTCTGTGTGTGTGTGTGTGTGTGTGTGTGTGTGTATAAGAGGGCAGGATGGTGATGGCAACAAAAACTGCCTTTGAGAGTAAGCAGATGTTACATTTAACAAGAACTTTAAATCAGGCATTAAATGTGTTCAGAGAATTAAAGGAAACTATGATTAAAGTAGTAAAGGAAGGTATGAGGACAATGTAACATCAAATAGAGACTATCAATAAAGAGATAGAAATTATTAAAAAGAACAAAATAGAAATTCTGGTTTTGAAAAGTACAACTGAAGTAAAAATTTAACTAGAGAGAGTCACCAGGAGATTTAAACCAACAGAAGAAAGAATTAGTGAACTTGAAAATAGATTAATAGAAATTAAGCCATCCAAAAACAAAGGAAAAAGAACAGAAAAATAAACAGAGAGAAATGTGCAACACTACTAAGTACACCAATATATGGTATGCATAATGAAAGTACCAAAAGTAGATGAGGCAAAACATCAGGAAAAAAAGTATTTGAAGAGATAATGGCCAGAACTTTCCAAATGTAAAGAAAATTTAATTGCACATTCAACAAGCTCAGCTAACTCCATATAGGATAAACGCAAAGAGATCCAAAACCAGACACATTATGGTAAAATTGATGAAAACCAAAGACAAGGAGAAAATCTTGAAAGCAGGAAAATAAAAATGATTCGTCACTTACAAAAGATCACCAATAAGATTAACAGCTGACTTTCCACCAGAAGCAATGGGGGGTCAGAGGCAGTGGGATAGCAAATTCAAAGTGCTCAAAGAAAAATAATCTGTCAATCAAGAATTTTTTATCCAGAAATGCTATCTTTTAAAAATGAAGACAAAATAAGGATATTCCCAAATAGACAAAAATTGAGAGAATTTGCTAGCAAACCCACTTTATAAGGTATACTAAAGAAAATTCCTTAGCTGAAAGCATATCACTCCAGATAATACTTTGAATTCAAACAAAAAACAAAGAGCTCCAGCAAATGTAATCATGTAATTATAAAAGACAATATAAATGCATCTTTCTTTTCCTTTCTTCTCTTAACTGATTTAAAAAGCAACTGCATAAGATATGCATATGATGTGCTGTTGAGTTCATAACCTACAAAAATGTAAAATATTTGCCAATAACAGCACTAAAGATGCTTGGGTTGGAGCAAAACTACATTGGACTAATGAAAGAATCACAGATGATAACTCAAATCCACAGGGACAAATGAAGGGAACCAGAAATGATAAAAAAGGCTAATATAACAAAAGTTATAAATATATACTTGCTCTCCTTTCTCACCTTTTAAAAAAGCCATAATGTCATAAAAAGTAATAACTGTAACAATACATTGTTGGGCTTATGACATTTATGGCTATAATGTGTACAAAAATAAATAACCCAGAAAGGGGAAAAAGTAGAGGTCCCTATAAATAACTTTTCTATATCTCACTGGAATTAAGTTAATATGAATCTGAAGCTGATTATGGTAAGTTATAAATGTATATAGTAAGCCCTAGAGAACCCACTAAGCAAACAGCTAAAAAAAAGTAGTGAAAAAAGAAATTTCATTAAAGAAATGAAAATGTTCCGTGTGTGTGTGTGTGTGTGTGTGTGATTTATTGAAAGGAATTGGCTTATGCAGTTATGAGGGCTGTCTAGGTTAGTCCAAAAATCTGTAAGTCAGGCCATCAGACAGGGCAGGCAGGAAACTACTCTTGAGCAGAAGCTGGTACTGGAGTCCACAAGTGGAATTTCTTCTTCCTCAGGGAAACCCGAAACTCTGCTTTTATTACTTTTCAACTGATTGGATCAGGCCCACCAAGATTATGGAAGCTAATTTCCTTTACTTTAAGTCAACTGATGTAGATGGTAATCACATCTGCAGAATACCTTTCCAGCAACACCTAGATTAGTTCTTAATTTACCAACTGGGGACCATAGCCTAGCCAAGGTTGACACATAAAACCAACCACCACACCTCCCAAGTAAATTACTTGTGCCTAGATTTTTGCTTTAGAGTCAGCTTTTGGAGGAACCCTAACTAAGATAGCCCTCTGACCTCACTCTCCTCCTTAACTCAGCACAGCATGCGGTGCTGCCCCCAGTGGGGGCAAAACTCATTTTGAACAAAAGCAATTCCCATGGCAGCCCATGCTCTCCAAACCCTGTGGCTTTGGTTTTCTCATCCAGAATGTTATACATTTGGAGATTGTGTCAGCTCTCTCTTGGATGGTATTTGCTCAAGCAAGGCCAAGTTTGACACATTATTTTGGCTGCCACAGCCCCCTGCATCCATAAGCCAGTGTTTTCTGTCATCACCTTTGCTAAGCGTCCCAGGATCCAAATAAATACAGCATCCCCCGAGTAGTATTACAGCTGTCTTAAGAAGGTATTCACAGGAAGGTTCCTGATTGAACATTTTTTTCCCATTCCCCTGAGCCCGGCATCAAATGTTTTTACTACAAAGCCTGACTCAGGACAGAAAAAAAGCAGATAAACATTGCCATATGTTTTTAAACCTTGTAGAATATTTTCTTTGAGTGAACTGATACTCCTCTCAAAGCTTCATATGAGGATCTCTTATCATTTATAGTTATTGAAAACAGAAGAAAGAAATTGCACTGGGGAGGCCCCATTCTTTCCATTCAAGACGTTTATAATTTATCCTGGAAAAATGCAACAGAGGCCTAGAGACTCTGAGGAGTGCATGCAGGGAAGGGGTCAGGAGTCAGCAAAATCTCGGTTATCTCCATTTACACTAACAAGAGCTACTAATTATTCTCAGCTACTCCATGCTAGGCATGTGCTAAATACTTTGCATACTGAATCTCATTTGATTTTCAAAACTACCCAATGAGGTAGGTGCTTTTTATCCCCAGCTTCAAGATGAGGAAGTGGAGGTCCAGACAGGCTAAACAAGGGGTCCCCAACTCCCATACCATGGACCGGAACAGAACCAGAGGAGGTGAGCGGTGTGAGTGAGCAAAGCTTCCTCTGTATAGCTGCTCCCATTGCTCGTATTACTGCCTGAGCTCCGCCTCCTGTCAGATCAGCAGCAGTATTAGATTCTAATAGGAGCGCAAACCCTTTTGTGAACTGTGCATGCGAGGGGATCTAGGTTGCCTTCTCCTTATGAGAATCTAATGCCTAATGATCTGTCACTGTCTCCCATCACCCCCAGAGGGGACCAACTAGTTGCAGAAAACAAGCTCAGGACTCCCACTGATTCTACATTATAGCAAGTTGTAGAATTATTTCATTATACAATTTAATAATAATAGAAATAAAGTGCACAATAAATGTAATGCACTGGAGTCATCTCCAAACCATCCACCAACCCTCTGCGGTCCATGGAAAAATTGTCTTCCACAAAACTGGTCCTTGGTGCCAAAAAGATTGGGGACTGCTAGGCCAGACAACTTGCCCACAGTCTCACAGGTAAAGGGACAAAGCTGCTATCTGACCCTGTTCCTGTGAGATTCCAGGGTCTGCTCTCTTAATTGCTGTGCCACGATGCTGCTTCTATTTCCTAATGCCACCGTCTCACTGGTGTGGATTCCTTGTACCTCCTTACTCTCCATGGAGGTGATCTCATTTGGATGTGAGCGTCACAATGCTGGTGTTTTAAGTCATCTTCGCTTGCACCAAGGCTTAAGTAAAAGAGAATAAGACTTGGAGAGAATGGTGAAAACGGGAGTCTATTTTCATGGGGGGGAGGGGGTGGAATTTATTTTCCTATTACTTGCAACATGTTGTCAAAGGGAAGTAACCTTTGTGACATGGAAATGATGTCACTTAAGACATGGACTTGTCCTCTTACATTTAGTTAAATGATTAATTTTCTTTGTATTAACTTAAAATGAGCCCATTTAAAGGAGTACTTTTTTCCTTGAAAGCATTGCTCATTATGCTATCATTTTAAGTAATTAAATCAGAATAAATGGCTCTGTGAAGCTATTTTAATGTAACATCTAATTATATCTGACCTAGACTGTGAACTATAATCATTAAGTACATGAACTGTGTAATGTTCTGCACATTCTTTAATAATTTATATTGCAGAATTCAGCTGTACAGAACTGTAAGCAGGAACAGCATCTTCCAAGACACCTGTTATCTGCCCAGGATTGCAGAGGTACCCTGCGTGTTGGTCACTGTCTGCAGTTCAGCTGCTTTCCTCTCTGGGAATGTTCAACTCCCAATGGAGGAAAAACTGTTTGTTTTTATTTTTGATGCACATTAATTATTTTGACAAGGGACTGATCACGCTTCAATAAAATGGGTAGAGTTTACACGCAATTGAAATGTTTTCTGAGTCTGACAGACACTGGCCTCGCCAGGGATGGAGGCCTCACTCAGTGGGCTAATGATGTAGCTCAGAAGGTGTCTGGACCACCGGAGTCACGCTCAGGCTGTTATTGGAAGGGCCTCTCTGTGTTTGCATTTGCATTTTTATGTCTCTAACTTGGCCATGAGAATGTGTTCTTGGCTGGTGCTCAAAAGAAGACCTCTCCAAAACCAGGAGAGATGTTTCAACCAAATTTGGGAAGACACATCAGTGTGACAGTTTTTGTTTTTGAATTTGTGAGCAAGGAATTTTGAAAAAACTACATTGCTGTTGCTGAAATTAGTCTCAAGTTTGGATCTTTTTTTCCCCCTTCTTTTGCATATATCATTCTTATTGGAACATTGTAATCATCTTTTTCTCTTTGCAAATATATAAAAGTATCATGCTTGGGGAAATAAAGATGTTTGTTTCCCTTGCCTCTTCTTAGGGGAGAGTAGAAAACAAAACATTTTGGTCTCTAAAATGGAAGTACAAATCTACCATCCCTTCTATGCAAGTCTGAAAAGTTCTGAAAACTGAAAGTTTATAAAATTACTTGTTGGTGTTAAAACCTGTTCTGACTTCCAATCATTGCCTGCTAACCCTGACCTGTGCTGATGCAGTGCTGCTTGTCAGTCCACGTGGTTCACTTCTGTGGCCATTCATAAGTCTCACGGCAAAAATATCAATGCATTTGATTACTGACTGCTGCCCTCATCCCACTGGGGGAATCACATAGTATATGTATATACCCCTTTCTAAAATCTGGAAAGTTCTGATTTCCTAAATGCTTCTGGGCCCCAGGGTTTTAAATAAGAAGCTATAGACTTTGTGTGTGCGTGTGTGTGTATATATATATACACACACACACACACATGCACACACATATATACACATATATATATATACACAAATACATATGAAAGATAAGTTACTATTATAGGGTTTCACTTTCCTGAGCAGAGACACAGAATTCAGTGATCATTTGGAATGTCTAGCAGACAGGAGACCAATTCATCCAAGTCATTTGTTGCATGTACTTTATTTTGTGTCATATTCTGGGCATTATGAGCATGGCCTCATTCAGGGCTCACAGCTAATGGCTGAGGAGCACTTACTATGCATCAAGGGTGAACTATGTGTTTTTGCTCATATGATCCTCAAAACTACTCTATGAGGTAGGGCTTGTTCTCCTCATTCCCTGCCCCATTTTACAGATGAGGAAACTGAGGCTGAGAAAGGTTACTTTACTTGCTTTGAGGTCACACCACTCCTAAGTGAGCAAGCTGAGATGGAAGCCTATTCTTTCTGGTATCAGGCTGAACACCCGCTACCTCTTCAACTCACTCTAAAGCTTACAAGTGTTCAAATTCAAGACATAAGAAAAGAATTATGACACAGTCGATGTAACACACATCAAAAGAAATCTTTCCAACCACAGATCCATACATTTTATTTTATTTCTTTTTTTTTGAGACAGGGTCTGGCTCTGTCACCCAGGCTGGAGTGCAGTGGCACAATCTCGGTCACTACAACCTCCACCTCCTGGGCTCAAGCGATTCTCCTGCCTCAGCCTCTCGAGTAGCTGGGATTACAGGCGTGAGCCACCATGCTCAGCTAATTTTTGTATTTTTAGTAGAGATGTGGTTTCACCATGTTGGCCAGGCTGGTCTCAAACTCCTGACCTCAGGTGATCTGCTCTCCTCTACCTCCCAAAGTGCTGGGATTACAGGCGTGAGCCACCGCACCTGGCCCTAGTCCCATACATTTTAGATTAGCCCAGTTATGGAGCCAGCAACCTCAAAAGGGGCCCCGTTCCATTCTAGGCTGGAGCCTGAATACCAGCCCCTGAGCATCTGGCTGCATTTTTAGGACAAGATTCATCTGAGGTGAAATGAACCAGTTACCTGCCATTCCTGGTCTTTTCCCTTGTCTCAAAATCCAGAGTCAATTTCAGGGAGGTGGCTTCTGGTTCATATGTTAAATCAAGAGATACTTTTTTGAGTTACTGCCATATACCCAGCTCTTTTTTAAGGAGTGGAGACAGAACAGTGAGCAAGTTAGACAAAGTCTTTGCACTTAAGGAGCATGTTCTGGTGGCAAGAGTCAGAGTCGCTAAGCAAATAAAGTAAAATATAATATATTCGTGACTGGGCATGAACGTGGCCTTCCTTTTTGGGGTGATCAAAGGGCCCTGGAATTAGATAGCAGTGATGGTTGTCTAACTTTGTGAATATACTATTAAATGGCACACTTTAAATGGGTGAATTATATGGTATGCAAATTAGATCTCAATAAAAATATCATCATAGAATATATCAAGTGGTAATAAGAGATAAGGAGAAAAAATAAAGCAAGGTGAAGAACCAGACAGTAACAGAGAGGTGCTCTGTTAGACAGAGTAGTCAGGGAAACATGGATGATGTTGCAGACTCACTTCTCATTTCCCCTCTGCCCACGCTTGACTCATGGGGGTCATTCTGGCCCTGCTGGCAGCTCCCCCACCCCCGGCTCCGGCATCCCTTTGATTTGATGTACAAGGGTTTTCTTCCTTGTCATAAAACTTGCCCTGCATGAGCAGGTACAATAGCGACAACCAAGCAATGATGGAGTGTTATGGGTGGAACTGTGTCCACCCCAATTTCATATGTTGAAGCCCTAACCCCCAGTACATCAGAATGTCACTGTATTTGGAGACAGGAGCTTTTGAGAGGTGATTGAGTTAAAACGAGGCTAGGAGGGTGGGGCCCTAATTAATACAACTGGTGTCTTTATAAGAGAAGGAAGAGACACCAGGATGCCTGTGCACAGAGCAAAGGGCACGTGAGGACACAGCGAGAAGACAGTGAGAAGACAGCCATCTGCGAGCCAGGGAGAGAGACCTCAGGAGAAACCAACCCCACTTACACCTTAGTCTTTGACTTGCAGCCTCCAGAACTGTGAGGATATACATTTCTGTTGTTTAAACCACCCAGTCTGTGGTATTTTTTTTAAATGACAGCCCTAGCAAACAAATACAGGGAGCGACTCAGTGAATGAATGGCCCAGCTTCTCAGCTTCTCCCATTCTCTGTGGGATTTTGAAGTATGTTCTAAATGGTCTCTCAGAGGGTTCCCAGTGGGATTAGGCCCAGTGGCCCCCATTTTTCCATAAACGTTATGAGTTTTTATCCCTCCCCCATCTCACTTCCTGCACCTCCTGATTTTGTGGCCTGAACTACCTCCCAGATAAGCTAACGGACCCAGGCCCTTGTCTGTAGGTCTGCTTTTGGGAGAACCCAAACCAAATCCAGAGGCTCCTCCAGTCAGGTGACATTTGAGCAATGACTCTGACAGAGTTGAGGGACTGAGCCAGGCAGATGCTTGGGAGGAAGCTGTTACAGGGATAGGGAGTAGCAAATGAAAAGTGCCATGGGCTGAGAATGAGCTTCAGGAACAGCAAGGAGACCGGTGGGACCTCGCTTGAGCCCAGGAGGTGGAGGTTGCAGTGAGCTGAGATCTTGTCACTGCACTACAGTCTGGGTGACAGAGCCAGACCCTGTCTCAAAATAAATAATTTTTTAAAAAAGTGTGGGTCTATGGTTGTAAGTGAGTGAGGAGTGAGTGAGGAGGAATGGAAGGAAATGAGAGCAGAGAGTGGGAGGGCTGGGGAAGTGTGGTCATAAGCCTGGAAGGGAAGGACTTTGGCTTTATCCTCAGTGAGACGGCAGCCACTGGAGGTATTGAGCAGAGGAGGGACAGGCTTGGACTTGGAGTGTAAGAGGATTGCTCTGATGGCTGTATTGAGGGAAGACTGAAGGGTTGTGAGAGAGAAGCAGTAATCATTGCCATTGGCCAATCCTCCAGGAGAAAGCTGATGGAGGCATGAAGTAGAGTGGAATGGATGGTGGTGAGGAGACAGCAGAATGTGTTGCTGGGGTGGGAAGCAGAAAGCAGCCAAGACTGAACTGGGAGGTTTTGGCCCGGGTAATGGGAAGACTGAATATGTTAGGAGACAATTCTCCAGGGACTCTCATGTTTCCACACATCTGGTGAGCAGAAGCACGGAAGGCCTTAGTTTCAGACAATCTTTTAAATGATGTTTGTATAGGGAACAGCTTTGGAAGATAAAGAATGTTTCTCTCTGCTGTGGTTTGAATGTGTCCCCAACATTTTATGTGTTGAGACTTCATCCCCAATGTAACAGTATTGGGAAGTGGAGACTTTAAGAGGTAATTAGGTCATGAGGACAGCTTGCTCATGAATTGACTAAAGCTGATACTGTGGGAGCTTGTTGGTTATCACAGGAGTGGGTTCCTGATAAAAAGGATGAGTTTGGCCAGATTGTCTCTGTCTGTCTTATCTGCCTGCCTCCACCTTCTGTGCTTCCACCTGGAATGACCCTCACCAGATGCTGGTGCTGTGCTCTTGGACTTCCCAGCATTCAGAACTTCTGTTTTTTATAAATTACCCAGTCTATGGCATTCTGTTACAGCAGCAGAAAATGGACAGAGATACCCTCAAATTAAAGGACAGTCTTGCTGACTACAAATCAGAAAATATTTGGGTTCTCTAAGCAGGGCCCCTGTCCTGTAATGCTACCCACTGAATCTGCAGGTGACACTTGGCCTCCTTCACATTACCCTATGGGAACTGGGGATTTGGTATAATAAAAGGATGAAGCCCTGGAAACCACTATGTCTGTGAATAATAAGGTCCTTTGTCTCTGGCCCAGGAATTTTATGTTTTACTAGCATCTATGAAACTGTGGGAGGCTAACTGGTTAGTTTGCAAGTAAGGTAAAAATCTCAAACCCTTCACAATGCTTGACAGAATGGAGGTGACATTTGCTTAAAGGGGAAAGATTTTAAGAGGAACAAGCTGGAGTGGTGATAGAATCGGCTGCTCATTTTTGTACATGTTAATTCTGAAATGCCTATTATATACCAAGCTCTAAATAATGACACAACATCTCCACTTGGATATCTAAGTTTAGAGTTTAGAAGAAAGGCCAGGGTTAGAAATAGAAATTTGGAGATTATCAGAATATAGTTGGGATTTAAAGCAATGAGGTCATCTACCTCCAAGAACATGAGTAAGGATAAAAATGAAATGTATGAGGACTGGCACTGCAGTCAAGAGGCCAAAGGGGTCCCATAAAGGAACCTGAGGAGGAGTGGCCAGGGCGGTAGTTGAGAGAGAGAGAGAGAGAGAGAGAGAGAGAGAGAGAGAGAGAGAAAGGGAAACACTGACATGTACTCCAGAGGCCATGTGAAGAAAGTGTTTCAAGAATGAGTGAATGTGTATGAGACTACCATGGTAGACAGCTGTCATTACACAGATGTCCAAACCCATAGAATGCACAGCAACAAAAATGAAGCCTAATGTGAACTATAGACTTTGAGGGATAATGATGTGTCAATATAGTTTCATTGGCTGTAGTCAATGTCCTGCTCTGGTGTGTGATGTTGGTCGTGGGGGAAGCTGTGCATGTTGGGGAAGGATAAGGGCTATATAGGAAGGAGTTTTCTGCATTGCTTTCCATTCTATTTACCGCGAGGCTAAAACTGCCCTAAAAAATAAAGTCTATAAATTTAATAAGGTGAGCAGTCTACTGGGATGAGAACTGCTGATAGTTTGAGTAAGATGAGAACTGAGTACTGATACTGGATTTAGCCGTATGGCAATCACTGCCCCTTGTTAAGAGCAGTTTTGGTGAGTGGAGGCAACAAAGTCTTTCTGGAGAGAAATGGGAGGAGAAAAGGGGAGAAGGTAGATGTAGATGATGCCTTACAAGAGCTTTGCTCTCTTAGAAGCGATCAGTGAGATGGGGTGATCACTGGAAAGGGTGGAGAGGGTCAAGGAAGTTTATTTTAAAGATAAAGATATTGATGCTACACTTGTGTTCTGATGCTGGTGATACAGTTACAAGGAAAACTTGAAGACATGTAAGAGAGAACAACTACAAGAGTCCTTGGGGCCATCACCAAGGCTGAGCTTAGGTTAGCAACACAGTCTTGGGGACAGATTCAGGTAGGTTGGTTAAAGCTGGGCGGTATGGTTGCCAGACTTAGCAAATAAAAATGCAAGATGCTCAGCAAAATTTGAATTTCAGGCAAATAACAAATAATTTCTTGTAGAACATTACATGGGATGTACTTATGCTAAACAATAATTCACTATTTATCTGAAGTTCAAATGTTCAAATCTAACTGGCCACCCTGGGTTTTATCTGGCAACCCTGGACAATGGGAGCTTCTGAATGTATTTTTTGGTTGCTTCAGTTTTCAAAGTAAAAATAAAGGCAAGGTTTATGACAGGGTTGTGGGGGTGGGAGGTTTGTGGGGATGAAGAGAAAGTGGATGGAAAATGGTTCCGCAGTCCTGGAGGCCCACTGAGGCTTGTGGTTTTGAGGCTGTATAGGTTTTTTTTTTTTTTTTTTTTTTTTTTCCAGGTTGCTTCAGTGGCTCCAGCACATAGGGAGTGGAGAACTGGATTTCATGAGGTCTGGACATTCACCAGCAAGGATAAATGGCAAAAGACGGGGAGAGGGTGTGGATGGTGCAGGGGAGGGATTATAGTTGAGCTGGGTAAGGAGGGAAGTGGGGACATGGAGGAAGGCACAGGGAAAAGGTGCTACAGGGATGGCAGGTCCCAGAGGAGCTGAAAGATTATGGCTGTTGCACATTAGAGGAGTGAGTTGGGAAAACAGGAAGTGATTGTGAGAGGAAACATTGAAAGTTACATGATGGACAGGTGCACTGAGTGGTATTGACGAGGTCCGGGGCCTAGTGCCCTGGGAGTGGGTGGTTGAGGGGAGTGGAGGCTGTGATCTGTGATCGTTAGAGATGAGATAGTCTGGGAAAGGAGAGGCCAGAATATTGAAAGAATCATTTACATGGATACTGAAGTCATCAAGAACTATAGCAGGACATCTGGTGGAGAGGGATTGGTGGAAAGAAACATGAGCCAAGAATGAAGTCCTCACTGACCAAGAGGCTGTAGATTACCATGCTGGGAGAAGAGCAGCTGGTGGCTAGAATTTAGCTAATTGCAGCTACTGGTTAAGGACAGCATAGAACAGAGGTCTGCAAACTTTTTCTGAAAAAGACCAAAAAGTAAATATTGTAGGTTTTGCTGGTGATATATGTGATAGGCAGAATAATGCCTCCTCCAAAGAGGTCCACGTCCTAATCCCCAAAACTTGTGAATATGTCATGTTACATGACAAAAGGGAATGAAGTTAGCAGAGGAAACTAAGGTTGCTAATCAACTGGCCTTAAAATAGGAAGTTTTATTTTCCATGATTGGGGTGGCTCCAAGTTAGTCATGAGGGTCTTTAAACATGAAAGAGCGAAGCAGGAAATTCCAGGTAGGGCGATGTGATGTGGGGAAGGCATGACTAGCCATCACTGGCTTGAAAGATAGAAGGAAGCCACAAGCCTTAGAACACGGGTAGCCAAGACAGATTCTCCTCAAAAGCCTCCAAAAAGGCTTGCAGCCCTCTGACACCTTCCTTTAAACCCAGCGAGACCTATTTTGGCTCTGACCCCCAGACATAAGATAACCATGCATTGTTTTTAGCCACTAAGTTTGTGGCAATGTGTTACAGCAGCCATTGGAAACGAAAGCATACAGTTTCTGTTGCAGCCCAACTCTGCTGCAGTAGCAAGAAGGCAGCAATAGGCCATATGTAAATGAGTGGGCATGGCCATGTTCCAATAAAACTTTATTTACAAAAACAGGCAGCAGGCCAAATTCGGCATGTTGGTGATAATTTGCCAACCCCAGTGATATGGTTTGGACGTGTGTCCCCACCCAAATCTATCTCATGTCGAATTGTAATCCCCAATGTTGGAGGAGGGGCCTAGTTGGGGGTGGTTGGGTCATGGGAGTGACTTGCCCCTTGCTGTTTGCTGTTCTTATGATAGTAAGAAATCTGGTTGTTTAAATTTGGAGGTGTATGTAGCACCTCCCTCCCTCTCTTCCTCCAGCTACAGCCGTGTAAGATGTGCCTGCTTCCCCTTCCCCTTCCACCATGATTGAAAGATTCCTGAGGCCTCCCCAGTGTACAGCCTGTGGAACCATGAGCCAATTCAACCTCTTTTCTTTATAAATTACCCAGTCTCAGGTAGTTGTTTATAGCAGTGCAAGAATAGACTCACACACCCTGGAATATAGGATCTCTACAACAAAACACTATATGATATTTACAAAAAGTGGTGAGAATGTGTTTACTAATCCATACATATTTAATAGATAATATTAATACATATTTACTAATACATAAAGACTCACCTCTTTTTGTAAATCTCATATAGTGAGATTAATAATATGGACCTATGTTCAAGGTATTGTTAAGGGGAAAGAAAGGTACAGGAAACAGTGTTTATTCTTATTTGTACAAAAAACACATGTAGCTTAATACAGATTCACACATAATTCCTATACATATGCATATACAATTTCTTGAAGGATACACAAGAAATAATTCAGTTGCTCTTCTGAAGAAGGGGATTGTGGGTCTGGGATGGAGGAAGGGCTTATGTTTCATTGTACACTTTTTGTGCGGTGGGAATATTTGTGTTTGAACCACGTACATGCGCTTTTTTTCTATTAAGTAATAAAAACGTTAACAAAGCCCCTATTCAAAAGCGACACAAGCATTTTGCCAAATGTCAATCTTCATTTAACTTGGATAATAGTTAAGAAAGCTTTTTATTGAAGTCTAACAGATGTGCAGAAACTCACATATATTCGAAGTATCCAAACTGGGGGATTTTCATAAAATGAACACATCTGTGTACCCAGCACTCCAAGGGACACATAGGACACGCCAGCCTCTGAGAAGCCCTTTTGCCTCCACATCAACCCAAGAGGACCCAAGAGTAACCACTGTCTCCAAACACAATAGCACAGATTAGTTTTGCTTGTTTTTGTACTTCACATAAATGGGTTCATACACTATTTCCTCTTTTGTTTTGTTTTGAGATGGGGTCTCAATCACTCTGTTGCCAGGGCTGGAGTACAGTGGCACGATCTCATCTCACTGCGACCTCCCCCTCCTGAGTTTAAGCGATGCTCCTGCTGCAGCCTCCTGAGTAGCTGGGATTATAGGTGCCCGCCACTATGCCCAGCTAATTTTTGTGTTTTCGTAGAGACAGAGTTTCGCCATGTTGGCCAGGCTGGTCTTAAACTCCTGACCTCAAGTGATGCACCCGCCTTGGCCTCCCAAAGTGCTGGGATTACAGGCATGAACCACTGTGCCTGGCTGGTATTTCCTCTTGTGTTTTGCTTCTTTCACACAACTTGATGTTTATGAGATTACCTATTGTTTGTGTGTGTGTGCAATTATAATCATTCTCACCTTTGTATCAAATTCCATTGTGTGAACATACCACAATTATTTACTTTTCTGCCATTGATGGATATTTGGGTAGTTTCAATATTGGGACTATTATAAATAGTGTTACTTGTCATTTTTATTGTTAGTCCCTATCTGAGTACTGCTTAAGAAGTCTTTGCCTACCCCAGATCCCGAAGATGTTTTCCTACTTTCTTTTCTAAGAGCTTTATTGTTTTACCTTTTGTGTTTAGCACTGTCATCCATCTGGAATTAAGGAAGGGTAAGATACATTTTTTTCCCCCTAGAAATAGCCAACAGACCTACCAGCATTCATTGAAAAGATAGTTCCTCCCGACTGCATGGCAGTGTCCTCAACTGGACTTTTTACATACATCAGAATTAAAGTGTTTTACACCGAAAAATGACCAAAATAGCTATGAGATTTGCCTGATACATTTTCTAGGGGCGGGAACATCATCTCCTTCTCTCCAATATGAAGTGTATATGTATGTGTATATATGTATTAGGGGGGTGTGTGTATTAGGTGTATATGGTAGGTATGTGTGCACTGTGTGTGTGTTCGAGGTGTATGTATGTGTTACATGTGTGTATTAGGTATGTGTATTAGGTGCATGTGTGTATGTTGGAGGTGTGTGTGTAGTAGGTGTGTGTGTGTATTAGGTGTGTATGTATTAGGGTGTGTGTGTATGTGTGTTAAAGGTGTGTGTGTTAGGCATATGTGTGTGTTAGAGGTATGTGTGTGTTGGGATATGTGTGTGTTAGGAGTATGTGTGTGTGTTAGAGGTGTGTGTGTGTATTCAGGTTGTGTGTGTGTTAGGAGTATGTGTGTGTTAGAGGTGTGTGTTAAGGATGAGTGTGTGTTAGAGGTGTGTATGTGTGTTAGGGATGCGTCTGTGTGTTAGAGGGGTGTGTGTGTAAGAGGTGTGTGTTAGGGGTGTGTGTGTTACGAGTATGTGTGTGTTAGAGGTGTGAAGGATGAGTGTGTGTTAGAGGTGTGTGTATGTGTGTTAGGGATGCGTGTGTGTTAGAGGGTGTGTGTGTAAGAGGTGTGTGTGTTAGGGGTGTGTGTGTTGCAGGTATGTGTGTGTGTTAGAGGTGTGAAGGATGAGTGTGTGTTAGAGGTGTGTATGTGTGTTAGGGATGCGTCTGTGTGTTAGAGGGTGTGTGTGTGTGGGGGTGTGTGTGTTAGAGGTGTGTATGTTAGGGGTGTGTGTGTTAGGTGTGTGTGTTAGTATGTGTGTGTGTTAAAGGTGTATGTGTGTGTTAGGTATGTGTGTGTATTAGAGGGGTGTGTGTGTTAGAGTTGTGTGTGTGTGTGTGTGTGTGTGTGTAGTCAAGGGCTCTGTGTACAGGGTCTACTCAGGTTTCCCTGAGAGGGTTTCAGGCACAGGGGACCAGGAAGAGAGACTGGCGTCCAAAGACATGGAAATTGGGACAAAAGGAGGGGACCGCAGAGACCTGTTTTATTAGAAAGAGGGTGCATGTGCCCAGCCAAGCTGGCTGCACGAGGGAGGTGACGCTGAGGAATTGAAGTTAGAGCAGGGGTTCTCTTTGTGTGCCTTTCACCTCGCCAGACTGTTTCTCAAAATGGAGGGTTCCCTCAGATGAAGTTGAGGTTCCTGCATCCCAGAGAAGCTGGAATTCCAGGGCCTGGGGACAAGCAGGGATGGTGAATTCTGTGGTCCTAGGGAACCACTCCATTAGGAAGGAAAGCCAGACCATGGGTTATCTCCTCGTTCAGTGAACTAGGAAGTGAGATACCAGCTCAAACTGCCCTCTCCTCCCTCAACTAGGAATCTGTTTTAGCTCCAAAAATGTATATTTTTTCAGTTTCCATGGGTGAATATTCTCCACATCTACTTAAATAATACAAATTCTGCCACCAAATTTTTCTAAATGCCTGTCTTCTGTGTAATTTTTATGTCATGCTATCAAGACTGCTGCTTGAGATACTTCAGTGGATAAATTATTCTCTACTCCACTTCTGCAAAAAATTACACTCTTTGATGTGAAAATTATATGCACTTAGAGATATGCTAATACGAAAATGATTTGAGAAGTGCAGAAGAAGGGTAGCAGCTGACTCAGAGGCCGCTTTCGTCATCTGCACCTGCACCAGGCCATTCCTGAAGGGGAGTGGGATCTTGCCAACTCTTCTCACCCCAAAGTGGTTTTCAGTTTCAAAAGCCATTGATTTTTGTTTGAAATCTGATGGGAGTGATTCTAATGCAAAACATGACCATTTTGAAATATTAAGCGGCTGGGAGGTACTAGTGGAGATTAGCATGGTACTAGGAGCCTTTCACTCACTCATTCACGCACGCGTTCAACAACTATTTATGGAGCACCGAGTGCGGGTTATTCAGCAGAGCATAAAACAGATGCTGTGTCTGCCCCCTTTAGAGTTTTCAGAACTTGAGATGGTGAAGATCTGTTGGTGGAGAACACTTGGAATCTACTCTTGATGACACCGTTGCTGTTCAAGGTTTGGACTGCATATCATCCACGCAGAGAGACGATCAGAGATGCAGAATCTCAGCTTCCTGCTTCATTAGACCTAGTGAACCAGAATTTGTATTTTAACAAGATACTCAGATGACTCCTGTGAACGTTCACCCTTGGCTACCCATAACAATCACCTAGGGAACTAACATTCTGAGGCCCAGAGTGCACTGCAATCCAATGTAATCAGAACCTCTGGGTGTCCAGATTCAGGCATCTGTAGACAACCACCGGCTCTAGATGCCCCAAGCCAGGGTTTCTGGGGGTGGCATCTGGGAATCTACTTGTAATAAGCCACTGAGACCAAGGCTAGTGGGTAATTGCTCAGAACCCCCTTGAGAGAGGAAGGAGATTTGGAAGACTTTTGGTATAGTGGGAGGAGAAGGGGGCATGAAGCAGAAAGGATAATTCAGTGGGAGGAGGGATCCTGGATATGAGAGTTTTTTCTTTTTAGTCCTTCAATATTGACATCATTTCAGACTTACAGGAAAATTGCAAGAAAAGTACAAAGAGCCCCCTTATACTTTTCACCAGACTTTGCAACTTTGCAAATGGTAACATTTTATCACACGTGCTTTCTCCAGGGCACTCCCATCCCCTCTCATTCTCTCTCCCCCTAAATATATTAATTATACATAATAATATGCATGCACACATACATGCATATATATTTTCCCGGTCTCCCAAACCATTCGGAGTCATAGCAAACATATACCTTTACTTTAGTAGGTGTTTTTAAAAACAAGGACATTCTCTTAACATAATCACAGTGGTACAGTGATCATCATCAGGCAATCAACACTGATGCAATACTACTATTTAATCCATGGACCTCATTCAGATTTTGTCACTTATCTCAAGACTGTCCTTTTATAATAAAAGAAACTCCCAATCATGTGTTGCCTTTGGTTCTCATGTCTCCTTGATCTTCTTTCATCTGGAACAGTTTCTCTGGCTTTCTTTGTGTTTTGTGACACTGACATTTTTGAAGTGTATGAGCCAGCTATTTCATAAAGTATTTCTCAATTTGGGTTTGTCTGATGTCTCCTCATGAATGGACTCAGTTTCTGCACTTCTGGAAGGAATACCACAGTGCAGAGTGTGGCCTTCCCAGTGTGTCCTATCAAGCCGCCCTTGATGTTGGTCGGTCCTGTGACTGAGGTGTTAGGTTTGTCCGCTGTAAAGTTCCTTCTTCCCCTGGTCAATCAATTATATTATAAGAAGATAGTTTGGGGCTCTGTAAATATCCTTTTATTCCTCAAACTTTTACCCACTGGTTTTAGTATGTGTTCATGATTCTTGACAGAATTATTTATTATTACGATGGGTCAAATGGTGATTTTCTAATCTCATCATACCTTTAACGGTATTGTTCTCTTTTTACTGTAAGGAAGAGCTTTCTCTTTTTCTCTCTCTCTTCCTTCCTCCCCTTCTCCCCTACTTCCTTCTTCCCTCCTTCCCTCCCTTTCTTTATTTCCATGAATTCATGAAGTTTTAGTTTGTTCAATGCGTTTACTCGCTTGCTATTTATTTTAATGTTCAAGGTATCCCGTATTTGGACAGTAGGAGCCCCATCAGCCTGGCTCTTGGTTCTTTGGACATGTGTCCATCAATCTTTGAGCACTTCCTTACTTTCTGGGGCAATAAGATATTCCAGACCCAGATTTTTCTGAAGTCCACTGAAATACCCTGGGGATGGCACCTCCTAGAAGGGTTTTCATAGTTTAACACTTACGTGACTGGACCAGGAGAATTTTAATGAACGGCATTGGTAGGATGTTACCCACTGGATTTTTAAGAGCATCAAAAAATGCCATGTTTGACTTTCAACAATAGATATTTTCCTGAAACAATGTAAAAAGTGGAGTTTGGCCGGGGTGGAGGGGGGGATTAAATTTTGTTTAAAGAACACAGTACCTTGTCTATACCTAACTCCACAACATTTATTTATTTATTTATTTATTTATTTATTTATTTATTTATTTATTATTTTGAGACAGAATCTTACTCCGTCGCCCAGGCTGGAGTACAGTGGCATGATCTCGTCTCACTGCAACTTCTACCTCCCCAGTTCAAGTGATTCTTGTGCCTCAGCCTCCCGAGTAGCTGGGATTACAGGTGCCCACTACCACAGCTGGATGATTTTTGTATTTTTAGTAGAGGCGAGATTTCACCATGTTGGCCAGGCTGGTCTCGAACTCCTGACCTCAGGTGATCTGCCCTCCTTGGCCTCCCAAAGTGCTGGGATTACAGGCGTGAGCCACCGCATCCAGCCTCCACATTTTAAAAGCAAGTTTAATTTATGCACTTGTTCCATAAATTTCCATAAGCTTTCGAATTAGTTATCATAGAAACAGCAACTTTCATCGTCACTTCCATTTTTGAAATGAGTCTTCACCAGTAATACTGTCTCTTTTAACAAATAACAATCTTATTGCCAAGGACTCTAACAGTGAGCTGAATATTCATACCTGAGAGAGTGGTCTCTTGTATCATTGCAATATGTTTTCTTGATTCCAGAACTTTCCCTAGAGTAAAGGTTCTCATCCGAGGGCCATTTTGCCCACAGGGAACATTTGGCAATATCTGGGGACACTTTTGATTGTCACAACTGGGTGGGGTAGGGATTGCTACTGGCATCTGGTGGGCAGAGGCCAGGGATGCTGGTAAGTACCCTCCAATACACAGGACAGCCACCCACAACCGAGAATTATCCTGCCCCAAATGCCAACAACATCCAGGTTGAGAAACCCTGCTCTAGGGAAAAGCTCTTTGTGGCTTCCCAAGGTGTGCTTTGCAGAACACTGATCCTCAAAAGTGCCCACTCAAAAAGGGCCTGAGGTCATTAGGAAGATGCTGCATCATGTGGCTCAGTCTTGGGGATTCACAACACACCCAAACATTTAAGGCCCTGAGAAGACCTGCAGTCAAAACATAAAACATACCAAGAAGCCATGTTATCTGGACTAAGTGTATTCCAAATGAACTTGCCTCTGGAATCCTTTGTGGAGTATTTTGTGAAATACAAAGCTAGTCTCTGCTCTAGAAGGATGCACAGGTCTGCTTTCTATTGGCTTTAATAAATCTGGCTTGTGGCCTCACAGGAGTAGCAGGAAAAGATTGGGGGGCCCATTCCTGAATTCCTTATGAAAGATTCCCAGTGCTTCTGGTTGTCACTGACTCAATAGCTTCATATCTGCAGGAAAAGATTAGGGGGGCCCATCCCTGAATTCTTTGTGAAAGATTCTCAGTACTTCTGGTTGTCACTGACTCAATGACTTTATGTCTATTTCATGCAAACTGTCTAGGGACAGGTGTGGCACCAATGAGATGATTTTAACAGAAATGGTGTTCTCTTCTCCCATTGCCCTCCAATAAATAAATGTCAATAAATAGGGGTATAATTAGAGCATTATTTCAAAAGTTGAGAAACTCTATTATAAGGTAAAGTCCACAAAGGCATGTATTTCTCCAGATGTGTAATTGTTTTCAAACTTGCATTGAAACTCTTGAATATGTCTAATCAGTTTACAAACAGAAGCAAAGAAATGTGATTAATTTTATCCTCCAAATGATAGCCAATCTCTGTTCTAGACCTTATCCCATACACAAATGACTCGGTCAAGTTTACTTTTTTAAGTTTTTCATGTCATGGCAGAGGCCACAAGCTTCCTGAGTAACAGAATCTTAATTTTATTTGAGATAGAAAAGCATCCAATAGAAAGAGAACATTCCAGTTTTACTTACAGTTAGGGGTGTGTATGTGACTGTGGAAATGCGTAGGACCTCGGGAAGATGATATGGAAAAGCTGATATCCCTGGAAGGTACACTCCTTGTTTTCCCCTCCCTCTACTTCTGGCCTGGAATGCACATGTAGTAGCTGAGGCTCCAGCAGCCATCTTGGGCCAGAGGGTTACTCTAAAGATGGAAGACACTCACTCTGAGTTTAACAAAGCACAAAGACATGAGCCTGCATATCTGATGACACCATGGAGCCAGTATGCTATCACTGAACTATCTGTCTCTGGATTTCTCTTATTTATGTGTGAGCAAAACTTTTGAACTTATTAAACTGTTATTTGGGATATATATGTCTTTTCAATTTTTAATAAATATGATTAATGGTTTTCCAACCATGAATTGTTGCATGTAATACATATATTAATTGTTGTTGCATGTAACACATATATGTGTGCGTGCGCATACACAGACACCCCTTGAACTTGAGAATGTGTAGGGAGCTATGTTCTCTTTTAGAACAGCACGTGCTTGCCTCTGAAGATAATTTACTTTCAAAGAATACCTTGCCATGAGCGGTCTTTTGCCCCCAGCAGAGGGAATGAGTTCTCTTGAAAACAGTACATGCCTTATTCTGCTCACTTCACATACGTTCCAAAATAAACGAGTATCTAATGATTTAGTGCATGCCAAATGATTTGTACCATATGCTCATGTCAGGAATAAAGGGGTTCTGTACATTTTCATATCTGAGTGTTGAATTGGACTCCTGAACTTTCTGGCCGGCTTGCACCATCAGGTGACCACCTGACTAGGACAGGGGGTGTCTAGGGCTAAGCTAGTGGCGCGGCTTCATCACGCCAGAAGGCAGGAAAGAATGTCATGAGCGGGTGTACCCTTCTCTAGGAGATTTAAGAGGCCTCTGAAGTGCTATAATTAGAGGGTTATGGAGAAGGAAGGCAACTTGTCTGCTAAGCGAGATCTCCTTTAGGATGCTCTTGTATTATTTCAGGGTTACAATGTGAATTAGCCAACTTTTAATAGCTTCCTTCCTTTCCCCCCTTTCCTCCCTCCTTCCTTCCCTCTTTCTCTTTTTTCTCATACGTAGTAAAAATAGTCGACACATAGCTTGTGCATTTATTAGGTGATCATACATGCTCTTTATCCTCTGCTCATTTTATATGTGGGTATCATTATCAATATCCTCAGTGTGCAGTGGAACAAAGACTTTAAAATGACATGGAAAACGACATCCACAGAAACTCTATTTCCAAATAAGGTCACATTCTGAGGTTCTGGGTGGACAGAAATTTTTTTGGGAGGGGAACACTATTTAACCCACTACAGTGCCCAAGCCTTTAACTACTGGGGCACACTGTCGTATAAAGCTATCCTCATGCAATGTTTTGATTGTGTGTGTGTGTGTGTGTGTGTATCTTCCCCTGGGGAGAAATTGTATGTAGAATGCCTCATGTGTCTCCAAACACAAGTTCTATCCTAAGGGACCAAGATGTGTCCTCTTCAACAGGCATGAGGACAAGCCCAGCCCATCTGACTTTTCCTGAGTGTCACTGTCCCATCTATCAGGCTTGCTTGTGGCCAGGAGGCTGTTTCCATACATTTTTATGGCTGCCGGAGACTCCATTAAAGGCACGTTCAATCAGTGAGCCAGACAGTGACAGAGCCCAGTTGCTCACCAATTCTCTCTCTTGAAATTTATAGAGATCGTAAAAGACTCGTAGGAAATCCTCTGGCCTCGGCATTTGGGTTGCAAAGTGTCTCCTTTAGAAGGTAATGTGCCACTGAAGACTGGTGAGTCATTTACTTTTTGCATTTCCCAGGTCCTGGATGCTAAGCCACTGTTCCCACCCGGGCCCTGGGCCTCATGCTGCAAACGCCAGGCTTGGGAATCAGGGCGCCTCATTGGAAGGGGCAGAAATAGTGCTGCTTCATCACTTTCTTCCCCTTCTCACTTTCCCAGGGACCAGGATTGTATCAGTAAGGTCTTAACCTTGGCCATGATTTGGAATCACAGCAAACCTGAAGTTCTCCTCTGTGGAAACAGCCCGAGCTGGGCCATTTGCAATTGTGTGGACTCTAGCACGTGTCCAGCTGGAGCAGCATGTGGTGGACACTTGTGTTTGCCAGCCCCACATCCATGTCAGGGAAGAGCACCTTGACTTTGCTTTGGGTCTCTCTGGCTCTGCTTGGTGTCTGTGTTGCTGGTTCCCCATCCTCTGCCAGCCTCCTACCTCTGGGGGGGCTTGATACCCGCACCTGGACACCTCAGACTCTGTTCCCTGACTTCTGTGGGAACCATTCACAAGCTCACTTTCCACGGGGATTGTGCTGGGGTGGGCCTCCTGCCCCCAGACTGTGCCTCCTACTTCCTTCCTCTTCCTCTGTCTTGTTGGTATCCCTGGGCACTAACCCTTGCAGGCTGCATTTCCTGGGCATTCTTGCCAGCTAGCTTCCAGCTGGGTTGGGCCAAGAAAGACGCTCGGGGAGGGTGAGGGTGAAAGTAGAGAGAAGAGACAGGGTATTTCTCCCTCTCCCTGCTGGCCTTGGGAGGCATCTCCGGCAGCAGCTGCAGTTCCTCTGTGGCTCCAATGCCCCCCAAGGCTGCCCTACTCTGGTTCCAGCTTCTGTCAGGTGTCCCCAAGCCCCTGGGTTTCAGTTACACCATCCTTCCCTCTTTGTCTCACTGCGACAGGAAGGCAGTGTCTTCCTCCTGTCGCTAATCCCTGGGTTATTCACCATGGCCATGCTGTCCTCTCAGCAACTCCATCACCTCTGTAACCAATTCCCTGCATTCAATTTCACCAAGGTCAACACCCAAAGTGGCTTTTGCCACAGTCCACCACATGGAGAAAATGAAGCTAACAGGGAGGAAAGCAGCCTCTAGAGAGAGGGGAAAATGAGGAAGGGAGACCAAGTCCTGATGATGTTTTAACTCCTGGATACAGCTATGCCTGAAGCCCTCAGGCTTTCATCTATGTTAGTCAATAAATCCTGCCCATCTCCCTGCTTTTTTCTTCTTGAGCCGGTTTGAGTTGCATTCATGTCACTGCAGTTCAGAGTCCTTTCATGGAAATACCGAATGCAGTGACATGCACTGTAAGCATTGCTTTTTGTTTTATGTTTTTTGTTTGTTTGTTTTTTCAGCAGGAGGACCAAAATGTTCTTCCTCAGAGGTAGCAAGTCTCCTTAGAGGAGATGTGTTTTGGAGGAAAATAATCAATGATTCTTTGGTTTGTCAAATGCAAGGCAAATACTAACCCAGAGTTCTGGAAAGGACTTGAATAAAAGAGTTATTCAACCTTATATTTCAATGATCTAAGCTGCACTGTTTTGTTGTAATTCTGATTCATAAAAGTCTGTGTGTACATCATGGATGTACACATATGTTAAAACTGGTTAGATTATACACATTTTATATGCAATTTAGTGTATGTTAATTATTCTTTAATAATGTTGGAAAATGTAAAAAAGAGCAACACATCAAAACAAAGAGACAGGAATACTATTCAGCAACAAAAAAGAATGAACTATGGTTATGCTTGATACCTTCTATTTGACCCTGCAGATGAATCTCACACCTTATGCTGAGTGAAAGAATCTAGACACAAAGGCAGACATATTATGGCATTCTATATAGAAGACTCTAGAAAACACAAATTGAATCTAAAATGACAGAAAGCAGATCAGGAGTTTCCCAGGGACAAGGGTGGAGGGAATTATCTGGAACAAGACACAAGGGAACTTTTTGGGGTAATGGAAGTGTTGCATGTCTTAATTGTGGTCATGGTTATATAGGGGTATAAATTAACCAAACTAATTGAAATGTACAGTTAGAATGGGTACATTTTATAGTTTATGAACTATATATAAACTATATATAAACACCTCAATAAATTTGATATCATAAAAAATCAATGTATATATTCAACATGATAGATTTTTTTCCTCCACAAAATTCTACTACTAAATTTGCAGCATGCATTCCCATGATTGGTGCATTAGAACAGAGAAAATGAAGCTATGCAAATAAAGCCACTACAGCCCATAGAATGAGTGTTGTGGTCAATGAGAAGACGACTTGTCTGGGCTGAAAAGTGGGAAATCTTTGGGAGTTCTTTGGGGAGTCTCTTAGCTGGCACTTCTACTCCAATTAGAAAACCCCATTGAAAGCTGGGCTCTGGCAGTGGCTTTAGGGTCCATGGGCTTAAAGTGGAGCTGTGTAAGTAGCTGGGCATGGATGGAAGGTGAGTGGGTGCAAATCCACCTTCCCTGAAGGTGTAGGATCCTGAGGGATTGAGTGAGGATGGCGCTGACGCAACTGACCACGTTCATGTGATTTTGTGGACCAATCGTCCCCACTGCTAAATTTTAGAAATTACTGGGAATCCAGTGAACAGTAACAAAATCGGTTTTGTGCATGTCACAGGATGGATTTGGAGTCATTACCTAAGTATTAAAAGAACACTAACCAGGCACTGTGGTTCATGCCTATAATCCCAGAGGTCAAGTGGGAGGATTGCTTGAGGCCAGGAGTCCTAGACCAGCCTGAGCAACATAGCAAGACCCCCTCTCTACGAAAGATTTTTTAAAAGTTAGTAAGGCATGGTGGTGCAGACTTGTAGTCCTAGCTATGGAGGAGGCTGAGGAAGAAGGATTGCTTGAGCCCAGGAGTTCAAAAGTGGAGTGAACTATGATACCACCACTGTACTCCAGCCTTGTCTCACAGAGTGAGACTCCAGCTCTAAAATAAAAATAAAAATGATCTGGCCAGGTGTGGTGGCTCATGTCTATAATTCCAGCACTTTGGAAGGCAGGAGAATCACTTGAGGCCAGGAGTTTGAAACCAGCCTGGGCAACATAGTGAGATTTCATCTCTAAAAAAAAAAAAGAAAAAAAAATTGGTTTAAAAAAGAAAACTAATCAATTTTGGCCTCTGTCCTGATGAAGAAAGGTATATTGGTTACAATAAAATTTTGGATTGAGTCACTGAGCATGGTATGGCCCATGGCAGGAAATTCACTAAACCTTAGAGACCTAAATCATGTGCCACCACAGACAAGGTTGTGCTACAGTTACTAGTATTAAGGGGAACCAGGGAGAGATTGGAGTGTGGGGTTATGGTGTTAAGAAGTATGAAATGACCCCCAGACTATGGCCACAGGGGAAGTCACAGCAGAGAGCTCTGTTGCACTTTCTCTCCCACCTTTTCTCCCCTTTCTCCTTTCTTCTGGTAAGCAAGATATTGGTTATCTAATCCTGTATGCCAAGCTATCCCCAAATTTGGCAGCTTAAAAACAACACAGGCCAGGCGCGGTGGCTCAAGCCTGTAATCCCAGCACTTTGGGAGGCCGAGACGGGCGGATCACGAGGTCAGGAGATCGAGACCATCCTGGCCGACACGGTGAAACCCCGTCTCTACTAAAAAATACAGAAAAACTAGCTGGGCGAGGTGGCGGGCGCCTGTAGTCCCAGTTACTCGGGAGGCTGAGGCAGGAGAATGGCGTGAACCCGGGAGGCGGAGCTTGCAGTGAGCTGAGATCCGGCCACTGCACTCCAGCCTGGGCGGCAGAGCGAGACTCCGTCTCAAAAAAAAAAAAAAAAAAAACAAAAAAAACCACAGATTTACTATGTAAAAGTTGCTGTGGGCTAGGAATCTGGTCACGGTTTGGTTGAGTCCTCCAGCCCAGGGTGTCTTATACATTGTAATCAAGATGCTGGCTTAGAGTCTGTGGTCTCATCTGATGGCACAGCTGGGGTAGGATCCACCTCCAAGTCACTCAGTGATTTTTGGTAGAATCCCTCCTGGGTTACTGGACTAAGCACCTTAGTTCCTCACTGGCTGTTAGTCAGAGGCTTCTCTTGGTTCATTGCCAGGGAGACCTCTCCATCAGGGCAAAAAAGCAAGAAAAGTCCGAAAGAGAATGTCAGAGAGAAGTTCCAGCTTTTGCAATCTGATTTTGGAAATGGCATCTCATCATGTTTGCTTCATTCTATTTGCTAGAAGCAAGTCTCTTGGTCCACACCCAAGGGTCAAAGATTACCCTTGACATGAATAACATTGCCAAGGACATGAATAACAGGAGGTAGGGTCATTAGGGTGTGAAAGGAAAGTAAATCTTGGGGCCCTAAAGTCACAAAGCTAAAGGGAAAAGTCAAGCTGGGATCTGCTTAGGGTAAACCTGCCTCCCATTTTATTCAAAGTCATCCCTCTATCAGTAGATAAATGCATATCTGATTGTCTCCTTTGGAAAGGCTAAGCAGAAACTCAAAAGAATGCAACCATTTGTCTCTTATTTACCCATGACCTGGAAGCCCCTCTCCACTGTGAGTTGTCCCACCTTTGCTTTGAGTTGTCCTGCCATTCTCTTACATATATTGATTGATATCTCATGTCTCCCTAAAATTTATAAACGCAAACTGTGCTTGGACCACCTTGGACACATGTCATCAGGACCTCCGGAGGCTGTGTCACAGGAGCCTGTTCTTAACTTTGGCAAAATAAAATTCCTAACTTGACTGAGACCCGTCTCAGACATTCAGGGCTCACAAGGGACCATTGCAGAAGGTTGGCTACCACAGGCAACAAATGTTGTATCAGTCCCTACTCTGTGCCAGGCTCTTGCTGAAATACTAATTTAAAGACGAATGAGAGGCAGTTTCTGGCCTCAGAAGTAATCCAGTCTAGACGAGAAGCTGATCAAGTGAGCAAGCAATTAAGACACAGGGTGGTAGGGTTGTGAATTAATGTGTGCATCTGAGTAAAGCAGAGCAGACTCTGACTTTGGAGCCAGGTTATTCCCCTTGTTGCTGTGGCGCGTTGGCCAAGTAATCTATTGCTGAAGAAGTCACAGGCACTGCTAACAGTACTGTGGTTTATTGCCTAGATTCAAAATGGAAGGCAGTGCTAAATGTCAGATAAATGTTAAGGAAAAGGAAGATATAATTTGTATTTCCACCAAAGTTCACAGACCTCCTGAATTCTGTGCATGGACCATGTGCAACAGGTGAAGACCTTGTTTTCAGCACCAACCACAGTAGTAAGAACTGCACCCCACTTACCACCAGACACAGGGGCAGCTTTTCCCACTTGACCACTATTTGGGCTATCCTCAAAGACCTTTACAGAAGAGAGAAGAGCAGGCCAAAGAGTCAGACAGGTGGGGATTGACTCTTGGTCCAACTATTTTGTGATCGTCTGATCTTGTTCAAGTCACTTCACCTCTCTGAGCTTCAATTTCTTCATAGCTATTAAATACAGTCTATAAACATATAGAGTTATAAGCAAGAGAGTGCCATCTGTCAAGTGTGTAGTAGGTAGGAAATGATAGCTATACATTTTTAAAATTACTACTCATTATCTAAATTCGAGGTGCCCAACTTTCAAGAACCGTATCAACCCATGTTTCCTCTGTGAAAGTATCCCAGAGCATTCCAATTCACATCTCAACTCCCTCCTTTGGAATTTGCCTTTTATAAATCTAGATTGGCACTTGGGTGCCAACTCATGAGTGTAATTATATGTCCCATAGTGTTTGCTGCATTCTATTTGTTAGAAGCAAGTCCCTAGGTTCACACTCAAGGGACATGAACAAATAGCTGCCCTCATTTTTTGAGAGCTTAAAAATATCCAGGGAAAGTACCAGGTATTTTACATACCTTAACCCATTTATACAAGCCCTGGTATCTTTCTTTTTATCCTCAGAGTAACCTTTTAAAGCAGGTAACACTAGGCACAGTAGCTCACACCTATAATCACAGCACTTTGGGAGGCTGAGATGGGAGGATCTCTGGAGCTTAGGAGTTCGAGACCAGCTTGAGCAACATAGCAAGACCTCATCTCTACTAAAACTCAACAATAAAAATCAGCTGGGCATGGTGGCATGCAGCTGTAGTCCCAGCTGCTTGGGAGACGAGGCCAGAGGATAACTTGAGCCTTGGAGGTTGAGTGATCATGCCACTGCACTCCAGCCTATGTGGCAGAGTGAGACCCTGTCTCAAAAAAAAAAAAAAGAAAAAAGAAAAAAAAAAAGCCATATAGTAATATTATCACATTTTGCAGTTGAGGAAACTGAGGCTCAGATAGATGAAATAAGTTGCCCAAGTTTACAAAGCTAATGGCATGGATGGCAGGAATCTAACACAGGAAAGTCTGACTTTGGATTCCCTCAGAACAGGAACTATGACTTATTTCCAATTTTTGTTTTATTGTAGGTTTCCATCAGCATATCGCACAGTTCCTGGTATATAGTGGCCAACCATCCATGCCTGTTTGCTGGGGAACAACTGGAGAGGAAGAATGGAAGCAGTATGGTGCAGAAAGTTCTAGGTGAAGAGAGAGCCCTGGTTTTTGTTGTAGCTCTGGGACCACCTGTGAGTTTGTCCTGGGTGTGTTCCTTTGCCTCTTTGGTGAAGGGTCTCTTAGCCTCTCACAATGAGAAGCTAAGTGCCTAGGCCCTGGAGTTAGCACCCGGCATTCTAGTCCCCAGCTCATATACATTGTGTGACTTTGGACAGATCCAAGTTAAACTGCAGTGTCCCAGCATTTACCCATTTACCCAGTAAAATGGGTAGTGTATTTCTCCCACCTTCCAGGGATGTTGGGAGAATAAAATGAGAGCAGGCACATCTATGATGTGACACTCAGGGCCTGGCTGGCAGGCAGTAGGTGCACCATAAAGCAAGCTGTTGCTGTGGCTGCTGGAGGGGTTTGTGATGCTTATGATAATTACTGGGATGGTTGGAGTGATGCTCTCCTGACGGTTTGGTAGAGAGCCAGACAGAAGATGTCGTGACAGGAGATTAGAGCACTTGGCAAAAAGGAGGGAAGAGGTGAGGCTCTGTACCCCGGCTCCTCTGAGTGTACAACACAGCCCCCGGGGCCCTTCAAACCAATAGGTCACCAGCTCCAGGGCTCAGATTACTTATCCTTAAAACCACAAGAGTAGCCTGGAAAATAAGAGTTTCAGTTAATTAGCTCTTTGTTATGTCTACATTAAATTTGGCAGCCAATTGGATTTTTTTTTCATGAATTTGACCATATAACATAATTTGGGAGGAGGATCTCAAAAGCCTGAGTCGCAAGGACAGCAGAATAGAGTTGGAGACAGACTCACCTTGGCATTAGACAAATTTGCCCGTGAGTCCTGCCTCTATGATGTACCTGCTGGGGGAATCGAGGCATGCTACTTACCAATATTAAGCCTCAGTTTCCTCACCCAGAAAGCAGGGAACACTGGTTCTCACTTCCCTGGGTTGCAATGAGATTATGCATCCAATCTGGGCATAATAATAAACTTTCAATAAATGGGAGCTATGCATATTGTAGTTAACAACAACAATAAATAGTATAGCTTTGTCTTGGGTGTATATTGCTTATTCTGGAAACAATTAAACAAATTTACCTCTTGGCTTGCCAACAAGCACATAAGCACAGTCCAACAGTAGGAGCGGAAGATATTTTCATGACGTAACATATTTTGCTGTAAAAGACATATTTTGGCCCTTCATCTGACCAGCCTTGTTATTAAAATTCTAAGGTTAGTGATGCAAACCACATAATTAATCTCTTCCTATGAAAAGGTTCAAATAATATAATCCGAGCATGAAGATGTTTGAAATGGTATCATTTTATCATCCAAATTAGCTTTGCATGAGTTCCTTGCAGAAATCCAAAAAAAAAAAAAATCTCCCTTTATTCATGCCAGAGAAACCAGTAAAAAACATTTAAAATGTCTCTAAATGTCGAACAAAGCTCCATTGTGAATGGAAAACAGTATGGGCAATAAATACACGTTATCCAAATCTCATAAAAACCGTAAAGGTAACTGGCAGAAATACTGAACTGGTCATTCACTCATAAATAAATATATGGCCATCTTAAACATCCTGGCATATCCTGTTTAGTTGATTCATGGCCATTCGCTGAAGACAAGGATTCCACCTTAGAAGATTTAACACCCTGCACTATATGTCATTGTCTTGTTAACAGTTCTGGGGGTGGGATGAGCTCTGGTTAATGGGTCTTGCTGACACCAGTGTTTAGTTAGAGGATTGGCTAACGATGCCAAGAACTGTGTGGAAATGGCCTCCCTCTCTGTGTGTTTTGCTTATGCTCCTGAGGAAACCTCATTGCCATAGGGAAGAAAATGCCCAGGAAAGCAATACCTAGAAAGTGCAGAAATCATGATTTGAGGACTAGCCCTCCAAACTTGGATTCCATGGCTAACTGCATCACCACATCCAGATTTTGTTAGCACTCATGCAATGAGTTCTTGTAAGCACTTGAAAGCTCAACAATCTGTCTTGGTTTACTCCTTACTGGATCCCTCTGGCTGCCTGTTCGTTCTCTGGGGTTAGGCCACTCCAGAGGGCAAATGTCTATGGCTTCATAAAGGGTTTTGCACTTACATGACATCTCTGATCGATTGGTGGTGTCTGCCTGGAGTGCTAAGTGGGAAAGACTTCTGCTGCCTTGTGTGGACTCAGTGGGGAAGAAGGCTGTGATTGATTAATGCTGTCTGCCACAGATATAGGACTGGAGAGTAGTGAGATGCATGCCATGTATTTGTAATCCCTGGCTTCTGGATGATCTGACGATGTGTTTCAAGTATGACGGGAGAGTGTGGTGTGGTCTGCCAACCAGCCTCCAATTTCTTCCTGTTTAGTACTGCAGGGTAGAGATTGACATAGGTGGTTAGGAGACTTGGGGTCATACAGGAGCCCACTTAAGTGTTAGATAGAGGTGCTATTCCCTATTCTCCTCTAAGGTTCTGTGGAGATTCAGCTACCAGGTCCACTATGGCTACTGCTCTGAAATCTCAAGCTTGTTTTTCTAGCTCATTTCCCCTGCAAATTTCACATTAATGGCCACCGAGGAGCAGTAAGATGGTGTGATGGTTAATACTGAGTGTCAACTTGATTGGATTGAAGGACGCAAAGTCTTAATCTTGGGTATGTCTGTGAGGGTGTTGCCAAAGGAGATTAACATTTGAGTCAATGGGCTGAGGAAGGCAGACACACCCTTAATCTGGATGGGCACCATCTAATCAGCTGCCAGGGAATATAAAGCAGGCAGAAAAATGTGAAAAGGTTAGACTGCCCTAGCCTCTCAGCCCACATCTTTCTCCGTGCTGGATGCTTCCTGTCCCTGAACGTCAGACTCCCAGTTCTTCAGTCTGGGGACTCAGACTGGCTCTCCTTGCTCCTCAGCCTGCAGATGACTATTGTGGACCTTGCGATTATGTGAATTAACACTTAAGAAACCCATATATATATATATATATATATATATTTTCCATTAGTTCTGCCCTTCTAGATAATGCTGACTAATACAGATGGCAAGGTCAATTGCAAGAATTTGGACTTGAATTTAGTGACTATGAAGATTCCAGAAGGTGAGTGAGGGAGAGTTACAATGAAGTCAGGCATTTCACTAATTATTTCATTGATTGACTGATTGATTGAGACAAGGTCTCACTCTGTCACCCAGAGTGCAGTGGTGCCATCACAGCTCACTGCAGCTTCAACCTCTCAACCTTCTGGGCTTAAGCGATCCTCCCACTTCAGCCTCCTGAGTAGCTGTGGACTACAGGTGCATGCCACCATGCCTGGCTAATTTTTGTATTTTTTGTAGAGGTGGGGTTTTACCATGTTGGCAAGGCTGGTCTTGAACTCCTGACCTCAAGTGATCTATCCATCTTGGCCACCCAAAGTGCTGGGATTATAAGCACGAGCCACCATGCTCAGCCCTCATTCACCCCTTTTTAAGAACTCTATGAGTTAGATTTTATGCACCTCCATATTCTAGGTATAGAAACAGGAGCTCAGAAAGGTTGACTTACATCCCTAGGTCACACAGCTGGTAGCAGGTGCTAGTCTGCCTAGGTCTGTGTGACCTCCAGATTTGGGCTGTCTCCTTTCTGAGTCATCCACCACTACATTAATCTGGTCTTGGGGAATAGCGGCCAAGGACATCCAAGTCCTGAGGCTGAAGAAGGTTGTAATAGATGCTGCTTTCTTTGCCTCCCAGTCTGGCCTGGCCCCAGAAACTGGTTTATCCCACCTCGCTCAAGGCAGATGCATCTTCCCCTTCCTACATTCTCGACAGAGTGATTTCCAGGGAATGGCGCGAAGGCCATGTTACGCAAAAGGCACCATTTTAGAACTCTAATAAATAGCTATTCAATTCAGTCAGCCAAATTAGGGAAGAATCACTCTAAGAATATCTGCTCCCTGCTGAGCTGATTTGAGTGTGACTGACTATCTTGCTTCGTGGAAACCAGGCAGAGTAAAGGGAGGAGTTGCCCAGAAAGTTGAGGATTCTCCTTCTAAAGAGGCCTCAGGGATTAAATTAGTCACTTCTGAGGTCTCCTGTCGGACGAGTGATAGAAGTTCATCGACTTGTCACTGGAGCCAGCAGAACATGATGTGCTAGATATCTTCCCGCTGTTCCCCTGCAGAGAGAAAGAGCGAAGAAAAGATTCATGCTTTATACCCTTAGGAGACTGGGGAGGGCAGGGGCAGCCCTCTCAGCCGCTGTTTCCTTTCTTCTGGGAGTTGTGACAGGCAGCGTAACTATTGTCAGTAAACTCTCCAACAAAGGCACTGCGGCTCCTCGGCTTGCACATGTTGGAGATGGGGGAAAGCCACAACATGTTCCCCGCCCCATATCTTTGTATTCCTTAAGACAGCCTCACTGCTAGAACAAAACAACCCCTCATTTCAGGGGCTTACTGTAATCAGGGCTTATTTCTCACTAAGGTCACAGCCCAGTGCTGGTCAGCCTGGTGGGGATGGAAATGGAGATCTGCTCCACTCAGCTACTCAGGGACCCAGGCTCCTTTGCGTTAGGGTTCTACCATCTTTTAGGGCCACAGAATTCTTCCTGGATTGTCTTCCAGATGAGGGAAGAAAAAGTGAAGTGTCACACAGGAGTTTTTTCCAGGGACCAGGCCCTGAAGTGGTGTCCATCATTGCTGTCCACATTCCACTGGCCACACCTCAGTCACATGGTCCCATCTAACTGCAGGGGATCCTGGGAAATATGGTCTAGCTGTGTCCCCAGGTGGAAAAAGAGTGAAATTTGGGGAACATATAGTATCTCTCTGTTTCAACCTCTACCTAAAATGGCCAAGTCCCTATGCTGAGAATATAAACAAGTCAATGACAATAATAACAACAACAAAAGAGATGGCACCAGCCCAGACATACATGCTCATCTATTCTTGAATATGGCAATTTTCCAACTCTAGAATCTAGGTCCTTACTTCTTAAAATGAGTACAAAGCTGAAGGATACATAGAACCGCCAGGTGAACATAAGACACCTTGTAGTTGCGTCAATTTTACCTGAAAGTTTAAGCAATTTTAAAATACTGAATTTTAGCTTTCTTGAAAGATTTAGGCACATGTGTATCCAATGAACCCAAGGGAAGTCAGGGGATTCCTGAAAGTCCTAGGCTTATTGTCTTACATGTTTATGGCTTCCCTTTTGGACATTTAGGAAAATGTCAAGGAGACTAAAACATTTGACTAAAGTTTTGTCTTTACCATCCTTTCTTCAGTTTTAAGTCATGGGCATTCCAAACTAAATGGGGGAAGGTAAGTTGTGAGTCTACCCAAGACCCAATGATATTAGCAATTAATTTCCAAAGCAATTATGAGTCAGATATTTTGCTAAGGGCTTGCATGTGTTTTGGTTATCTATTGCTAAACAGCAAACTATCAAAAAGTTAGTGGCTAAAACAACCATTTTATTCTATCTCATGATTTTGTGAGCCAGGAATTCAGGCAGAGCTCAGCAGGGTGATTCTTGTGCTCTACAAGGGATCAACCAAGGTTGTTTGGTGGTGTTAAACTGACAGGCTAGTTTGATGGCTTCACGATGGCTCTACTCAAATATCTGGCACTTTGGCACAGAAGACCAGAAGACTGGAGTCAGCTGGATCCCCCTCTCACTTATGTGGCAGCTCACGGCTCCAAGAACAAGTGTTCTAAGAGGTTCTAAGAAGGCTAGAATAAAGCTGCAAGGCTTCTATGACCTAGCCTCAGAAGCCCTGGCACATTACTTCTGCCACATTCTGTTGGTCAAGTAGGTCACTAAAGTCAGCTCAGATTCCAGGGGAGGAGAATTAGACTCACTTTCAATGGGAAAAGTGACAAAGAATTTGCAGGCATCTCATTTAATCTTCACAGCATCTTCATGTAGCAGACATTACTTTTATGCCAATAAACTTTATTTATTTGGTTACTGATTCACAGAACCTTATAATCCACATGCTCTTGAGTCAGCACTTTCAAAAGCTTAATCTAAATGACTACTGAATAGAAGAAACCATTTATAAAAACTTTCTTATCCCAATTAGTAACTTAGAACTTAAAACGATGGTATTAATATTCATAATAGCTAACTTTTTGAAACCTTACTTTCTTCCCTTTACCTTCAATTCTCAGAACAATCCTGCATGCTTATGTGGTAGATTGTATTACTGTCCAAAACACTGGCATCTTCTCCATGTGCGAGAATTATACTTTCCATTCCATGGCTTTAGTCTTGCTGTGTGACAAGTTTTGGGCTATAAAGCTTGGGTAGAGTTGATGTGTGCCACTTCCAAGCAGAAGCTTTGACAATCATTGTGTGGTTCTGCCAGGATCTCTTTTTCCCTGCCATGGGATTGACAGTATCCCAAATACAGGCTTCCATGTCAATCTGCATTATGGGATGAAGATCACATGGAATTGAGCCACAGCCAACAGTGGACATGTGTCTCTAATAAGCAATGGACTTCTGTTGTTGCCAGCCACTGAGATTTTAAGGCTGTTTGTTACTGCGGCATAACTTAGTCCAAGCTGACTGGTACTATTAATATTTCCATTATATAGATGATGTTGAAACAAGCACAGAATAGTTAAATAATTTGTCCACAGTCTAGCACTTAGCTCTATACTGTTTGATTCCAGAGCCCTTGATCTTACTTCCAATCTTCTATATAACTGATTAAAATAAAGACTCAGGCAAAAATGGCCACATGCTTGAGTTGTGTATTTAGGCACTTAATGCACAGATTGTCTGATCTTTAGCTCACTGACAACAGCTTGTGTGCCAAAGGCACCCCTGACTTTTGAGACAGGGCTACTGAGATGTCAAAAGGCCTGGGGATGCAGCTCAATGACTTCCTTCATCACAAGAGGGGGCAAAACTGTATAAATATTTTTTGGACATCCTACAGTATTTCATAATATTTATGAGGTTGACATCGCTTGGGATGATTTAGCCTTTCTTGGCCTGACATGTTTCTCTGCTATTTTCTTTCTAAGTAACAAGAAAAGAAGGAGAAAGTGAAATAGAGGCATGGCTGTTCCATGAATTACAAGGTGTCAAAATATTATCTAGGGATTTCTTCTTTCTCAGGGTTGTGCAAAGAATTGCATACTTCTTAGCCTCTGGCGTTACTGGACAACAGTGGTATAAAAAGGAGAGGGAATTGTCACAGTGATTAGGATGAGAGGACTGCATCTGGACAAGTGTCACAGTAGTTAAGATGAGGGGACTGCATCTGGACTTGGAGTACTCTGGCAAGTCACGTAAGTACCGGATTTTGGAATCCATGCTATTCTGGGCACTTCCTTGACTTGAAGTATTTCCCTTTGCCTCCTACTGATATGTAGTATGTAATTTAAAGTGTGATTTGGGCTGCAGGCAACATAAGATTCAACTTAAAGAGGTTTTATGACAAAGAACATCTATTAGCTGGCATAACCAGAATCCTGGAAGTAGGGCAGTTCTAGAGCAAGTTAATTTAGCAGCTCAATGACATCATTGAAGACCCAGGTTCTTTCTATCTTTTTGTTCTGTTGTCCTCAGAGCATGGACTTATCTTCTTAGGCTGGTTCCCCTCATGGCCCCAAGATGGCTGCTGTAGTTCCATGTGTGGAAAGCAATATCTGCTTGTGAAAAAGGGAAATTGCTCCTCATATGTTGTCTTAACACCAGTTCCTTGAAATGGAAATTTGTGTGCAGGGAGGTTGTTGGAGAATATTCTCAGGAACAACAGCTGTTAGGGAATGAGAGAGGCAAGGTTGGCCAAAAGGAGGAGTTGAGCTATGATGCGGCTGCAACGGAGGCCTCAGCTGAACTCACAGGGCCCTCTGGAGCTGGGATGGAGCTTCAGAGTTTCCAAAACTGTGGCAAGAGGCTGGACCTTTGTACCTCTCCATTGACTAGTCATTGGATGTGTGCTGACGCTGAGTGGGTGGTGGTGGGGTGACCTCGGATAAAGCACTCCTGGCGGGTATGGGGAAAGTGCCTGTCTTGAAAGAGGATCTGGGTGGTACAGCTAGCATCCACTACTCGTGCCTCTTAGGAGGTCAAGGGTCACAATAAAGGAGCCTCTTTTTAGGTGTTTCCCATATGGCCTCTCATGTCCCCCTGGCCAGAAGTACATCTCATATCCATTTCTAAACCACATATTGGCAGAGACAATGGTATTATCATGGTTGATTTGCACTGAAAAAGAGTCACTCTCTGTGGATAGCTCAGGCTTCTCCTGAAGAATGCAGCTGCTCTGAAGAAGGTGAGCAAAATCAAGGTATGCTAAGAAAGAAGATCGTGGGTGGGATGGGCATTCAGTGGCAGCAGGATCTGGTCCAAGGAGGGACTATGTCATCCCTAGTATTTGTCTGATCTGTTGATGCTCAACTCAGTGGAGGAAATCCCAGATAAGAAGTGCCTAGAAATGTCCACGTCTTTCAATGCTGATCGGAAGAGCATATAATGAGAAGATAAAGAGTTACCGCCCACAGTAAGCCTCCAGCTATAATAATGGTGGCAATATGGGAAGAAAGCCTTCTCTCTTTCATATACACTGAATTCAAAATGGTTCTCGTAGAGGTTGGCTGGTGGCCCCACTGTCCTGGCTCCAATGGGGTCCAGATGGCCCTTAAGCATCAGTAAAATCTCTTTGTGTGCAGACATGTTTGGCTCCTTATGTCACCCTACATCTTATTTGAGCTCCTCCTAGCACAGACTTTGAGACAAGGATTCAAATATAAGCGGTGTAGTTGGAGATGGAGATAGGGAAGTGAGGCCATGACCTAGGAAAGGACTGGCTGTAGGGTTGCCAGGTAAAATTCAGGAAGCCTGTTAAATTAGAAAGTCATACAATGAGTACTTTTTAAATATAAGCATGTCCTATGCAATATTTTTCAGACAAATAAAGAATAATTTTTTTTAGTATGTGTCCCAAATATTGCCTGGAGCATACTTACACTACAAAAACTATCAGTTTTATCTGAAATTCAAAGTTAACTGGGGATCCTGTAATTTTTATTTGTGAACTCTGACGATCCAAGATAATAGCCAATAATGAGTATGTGATTGAGTCAGCTGCTACTGAAGATAACTATAATTTTATCTTACTGTGGCCTCTGGGAACCAGTTTAGAGTACACGCCTAGTTACCCAGGAGGCAAGGGAGCTGGGATGTTTCACACCTACTCTGCCAATCTTTGGTTGAAAGTTTGGGTAGGGGCAGGGTGCTGGTTCTCCAGTGGCCATCTCTCAGCTCTTCTGAATTTCCCTGAGCCCAGACAGGGAATGTCTTCCTTGTGTGACTTCTGAGAAAGCCCTCAAGCAAAGAGACAGAAGTCCTAACAGTTGACAGTCAGTTGATGCCCTCTGAAGTGGTAAGATTCAAGGATATGGGCAAGGCACCTACAGTGCCTTAGGGCCTCAGTTATGGAACAGATGTCCCAGTACTAGAAACTGTTAGAAGCGCAGTCTTCAGTGTCAGTAGATCTGGGTTGGAATCTTGATTCTACCATTGAATATGTGAGCTTGGACACATTTCTTAACTTCTTGGCCCCTTTTCCTCATCAGTAAAATGGGTCTAATGATACATACCCCATCAGATTATTGTGAAGATTAAAAGTAAAAAAGTATAGGCCGGGTGCAGTGGCTCATGTCTGTAATCCTAGCACTTTGGAGGCTGAGGCAGGTGGATCATTTGAGGTCATGAGTTTGAGACCAACCTGGCCAACATGATAAAACCTCATCTCTACTAATAATACAAAAAATTAGCAGGGCATGGTGGTTTGCGCCTGTAATCTCAGCTACTTGGGAAGCTGAGGCATGAGAATTGCTTGAACCTGGGAGGCAGATGTTGCAGTCAGCTGAGATGGCATCACTGCACTCCAGCCTGGGTGACAGAGTGAAACTGTGTCTCAAACAAACAAACAAACAAACAACAACAACAAAAACAAAAGATGATGTTAAAATGTACAAGCTTTGAGGTTAGACAGACCTGAACTTGAATCCTAACTCTACCATTTACCAGCTGGTGGCCTTGGACAGGCTACATCACCTCTTGGTCTCAGGTTTTCTTATTTGTAAAAGGCAGATAACATTCACCTCCTAGAACTGTTGTGAGATTGGAAATAAATGAAATATATTAAGTGCTCAGTGCCTGGCACAGTACAGACAATCACATAAATGTATGCTTGTACTGTTATTCCTTATAAAGGCATGAGGAAGAGATGAACTCACCACTAAGTGGTCCATGCCTAATCTGAGATGCAACTCTGCTCAAGTCTATCCAGATAGTTAATGGATTTCATAGATGGGATGAATTAAGCCTATGGTAGGGCTGGGATTTCTGAGGAGAGGAGATCCAGGTGGTCATTAGGCATGGTCATTAGGCCTTGCCATCCTTCTGGGAATATGTTCCTACTCTCTTGAATTTAGGCACAGCCAGATGACTTGCTTTGGCCAATAAAATATGAGAGAGGTGGGTGGTACTTTCAGGTGGAAGCTCCAGGAGCAAATGCATGCTTGGTCTGTGCACCACATGTGCCGTGCCTGCTACGTATTTTCCCTCCCTGATGATCAGTGAAGGTTGTGATGGTAGAATGTGGGACCCTGGGTTCCTGACCGGGGCTGGCATGGCGCAGGGACCTCAGACAACTCATGATGGACATGCAGTGTGCATGAGAAATAATCTTCACTATTTGGGGGATCATTTATTTCCACAAATGGACTTTGTCCAGGGGTCAGCAAAGTGATGCTGGCCAAACGATTGGAGCACAGCCATGTGCATTTGTTTACTTAGCATGTAGGGCTGCTGTTACACTACAAAGGCATAGTTGAGTAGTTGCAACAGAGATCATCTGGCCCTCAAAGCCTAAAGTACCTACTCTCTGGCCCTCTACACGAATGTTTACTGACTAGCCTATCCTGATTGACACAGGGGTTATTCATCTTCTGCTCTATCTCAACTTGGGGTTTGTGTGGGGCCTGGGATTCTGCATTTCCAACAAGCTCCCAGGACATGCCAATGCTACTGGTCCATGGACCCCTTTTTGAGTAGTGAGGCTCTAGGGCAAGGTTTCTCAATCTCAGCACTGTTGACATTTTGGGCCAGATAATTCTGTGTTGTGGGGGCTTCCCCGTGCATTGGAGGTTGTTTATAGCAGCATCCCTGGTTTCCACGCACAAGATGCCAAGAGTTCCTCCTAAGATGTGACAACCAAAAGTGTTTCCAGACATTGCCAAGTGTCCCCTGGGGTGCAAGTTCCCATGAGACAGGAACCACTGCTCTGGGGACTCTCCAGTAAGCTCACAATTCTCTGGGGTGTTGACAAGAAACCCTTGGGCCACAGGCTTGGTATATCTCCTGTCTGATTCCAAGAATGATGGAAACAGTGCCAATGATGGAGAACTCCCGAGTCAGGCAGGAAGAGCCAGGGGTCAAGGGACATGCAGAGGATGCCAGGAAGGAAAACAATGAAGTCGTTATATTCTTCTGCTCTGCTTGGAGTAATGTGTACATTTTAAACGTTTCACTGAAAAACTTGGATAAGATAGGTGGATAAATATCACTGCTTAGAAAGTTTGGAGTCTGGAAAAACAACTCTAATGTGTAGGCTTCTTCATGGATGGCTAAGAGCCTTCCTAGGTGTGTCTGCCAGCCAGACATTTGCAGTGGGGCAGTCCCAGCCTCTTCTGCCTCACTCTTTCCCATCACAGTGCTACCCCATGGGAAGGGGCAGCTGATTGTCGCCTTCACCCTCACTCTGCAGGAGAGAAAGGGGAATGTTATCACCCTCCACCCTTGCCGTGTTGTCCCAAGGGCATGCTGACTTCCATCTGCTGCATGAACAGACCTCAAACTAGATGAATCAGAGGTGGCGGCTGCCGTGCGGACTGAGGGTGCTTTGAAATCAGGGGAAGAAGAATCGTCAACATGTCTCAGTTTTCACAATTCGCATCTGACCACAGAAGAAAATCCTCCCAGTCTGTGTATATATTTTTTGTAGACCCTTTGACATGTAATACGGTTTATTATTCTATTTACTTTTCTGTCTTGTCTAAAATTATAAGAGCCATATATAATTGTTATTTTGTAATTTAAAACAGTACAGAAGTGGGTACAGTTAAGAGGGAAGCCCTTCTCTCTTCCCTCCAATGCCACATCTCAGAATGAAACACTAAGAACAGGTTGGGCGTGATCCCTCCAGAGATTTCTATATTTTTAATACACACGCGTAGTGTTTACATACGAGGTCATACTACACATGTATAAGATGGTTCTGCTTTACTGTTTTCTTTTCATATCAGGGCCAGGCCAAGGGTGCAGAATTTAAGGAGGCAACCACTCTCAGGCTCATGTTAGCCCAGGGACATGGTTTGCACAACCCTGACAGTGAGCGCACCCTTAAATTTTGTGTCCCAGGTGTCTTACTCTTAAGGAAGTAATACTTTTCTGTATGTCCTGGTACTCCCTGCGTAATATATCTTAGATATCTATGTCAGTTTAAAGAGCCCTACCTCATTTTTTTCATAATACAGTTTAAATTTAAAGGTAACTACTGCCAGGGGTGGTGGCTCGTGCCTGTAATCTCAGCACTTTGGGAGGCCAAGACAGGAGGGTCGCTTGAGCCCAGGAGTTTGAGACCAGCCTGGGCAACATGGTGAAACCCCGTTACTATTAAAAAATACAAAAAAAATTAGGCATGGCGGCGGGCACCTGTAGCCCCAGTTACTTGGGAGGCTGAGGCACGACAATGGCGTGAACCTGGGAGGCAGAGCTTGCAGTGAGCAGAGATCGCACCACTGCACTCCAGCCTTTGCGACAGAGCGAAACTCTGTCAAAAAAAAAAAAAATTTTTTAGCTGGGCATTGTGGTGTATGCCTGTGATCCCAGCTACTTGGGAGGCTGAGGTGGGAGGATTGCTTGAGCCTGGGAGGTTGAGGCTGCCATAAGCTATGATCACACCACTGCACTCCAGCCTGGGTGACAGAGCGAGACCCTATCTCAAAAAAGAAATAATAATAATAATAATAAAACATAAAAATAAAATACAGGGTAAGTTTTGCTTTGGTTTCATTTTTGTCTACCCAGTATGATACCAATAAAGTGATTTGGACATAGCTTTTGGAGCTGTTGCACCTCTGCTACCTTCTAGACTTCTATGCCTGTGTTGCTTGGCTCCATAGCTCCTTCCTTGAGCTGCCCAGGTTAATGAGTGGAGGGGACAGTGGTAAGAAGCTGAGAGAGACAAAGTAGGCTTGAGTTAGGAAAGGTTCAAGCTACCTGGAAAAAAAGAGGTGCACGAGGTGAGAGAAACGGGCAAGAGCAGGCCTTTAGGAAGAGGCAGGGAAAGGAGATTTTGGGGAGAGTAGCTGCTTCCACGAGTCAGAATTTGAGAAAAGAAATGTGTGAAGAGGAAATGTAGCCTACGTTTCAGGGTGTGATTCAAGTGTTCTTGGAGGAGGAGATTTACATCATTCCTCAAGGTCTTCTGGAGTTGGGTTTATTTAATGGAGTGCATCATGGCCTAGAGCCCAGCCCCAAGGCTAATTGGCCATAATTGGGTTACCTGTGTCTATTTGGTAAAGTTGAAGCGGGATCACAGTAGCCTAGGAGGGTTACTCAGTTTTCAAATAATCAGCTCTCTTACCAATAGGGAGTTCTTCTTTTTTTTTTTTTTTTTTTTTTAACTTTTATTTTAGGTTCAGGGGTATATGTGCAGGTTTGTTTTACAGGTAAACTGTGTGTCGTAAAGGTTCTGTGTACAGATTATTTCATCACCCAGGTACTAAGCATAGTACCTGATAGATATTTTTTCTGATCCTCTCCTTCTCCCACCCTCCACCTTCTGATAGGCCCCAGTGTGTGTTATTCCCCCCATGTGTCCATGTGTTCTCATCATTTAGCTCCCACTTATAACTGAGAACATGTGGTATTTGGTTTTTTGTTCCTTCATTAGTTTACTGAGGATAATGGCTTCCAGCTCCATCCATGTGGCTGCAAAGGACATGATCCTGTTCTTTTTTTTATAGCTGCATAGTATTCCATGGTGTGTGTGTACCACATTTTCTTTATCCAGTCTACCAGATCTACACTGATGGGCATTTAGGTTGATTCCATGTCTTTGCTATTGTGCTGCAATGAATATATGTATGCATGTGCCTTTATGGTAAAACAATTTATATTTCTTTAAGAATATACCCAATAATGGGATTGCTGAGTCACATGGTTATTCTGTTTTACTGCTTTCCACAATGTCTGAATTAATTTACATTTCCATCAGCAGTGTATAAGGTTCTCCACAACCTCACCAGCATCTATTATTTTTTGACGTTTTAATAATTACCATTCTGACTGGTATGAGATGGTATCTCATTGTGGTTTTGATATGTATTTCTCTAATGATTAGTGATAGTGAACATTTTTCCATACGCTTGTTGGTGGCATGTATGTCCTCTTTTGAAAAGTGTCTGTTCATGTCCTTTGCCCACTTTTTAATTTTTTTGTTTTTTGCTTGTGAATTTGTGTGAGTTCCTTACAGATTCTAGATATTAGACATTTGTTGGATGCATAGTTTGCAAATAATATGGGGTCCTAGGCCACTTTGAGGAGTTTTGGAAATCTACAAAACTATTCCTCAGAACAACGCAGGTGAGCAAATATACACAACATTTTGCCAACAGTTTTTAGGAGTTTTTGAACCCAGAGGCCCAACCTCGGCCCCCTGTGTCAAGGAAGCTGGGGAGGGCTCTGCCTGATGTTGCAGTCCCAGCCACCTGCAAATCAACTCATATTGAAAATGTGCTCAATCAGTGAGCACATTACCGTCTCCAAGAGTGCCTTGTGGAGGCAGATATGCACTTGAAAACTGCATATTCTAGAGTCTTGGCCTTTCCTCCTTGATAGCAAGAGGAATATGCAGGAGTTTGGTGGAAGTTTCTGACACAGAAATCTTACAATAGGAGTTTACCTCTGAAATCCCAGTGGAGTCCATTAGTGGAGCGATTTGCAGCTCCTTGCTTTGCTAGGTGTGCCAAGAGCGGTTCTGGTTTTAGAAGGCAGTCATCCAGGACTGGGAAGGGGCAGGCTGGGAGAATCTAAGCCCCACTGAAGGGTCCCAAGTGGAAGATGAAGAATGATGAGGACGTAAATTCTTGGTGTCTGGGAGAAGCCTGAAAGACTGGAGGCTAAGACCAGCCTTGAAAATGTATAACAGGAGACTAAGTGGCATTTTCTCCCATCATCTAAGACTGGCTGACAGTGGCACAGAGCTAGGGAGATTTCTGCACCACCGCTGGGATAGGGGAGAACAAGGAGGCAGCACACTGTCCTCAGGCCTGACGAGGTTGGCAGAATGGGCCCTGTTACTACTAATCATCATTACTGCCTTTCCACAAGCTATCAGTTTAAAAGAACAAAATGAGAGGGGAGAGTCCTGTAGCCTTGGAAGGAGTGTAATTCTCCTTCTCCTTCATCTCTTTCGTCTTCCTTCAGCTCTTTCTTTTCCTTCTCCTTCTTCCTTTCCTTCTCCTTTTATTCTTCTTTCTCTTCCTCCTCACCCTCCTCCTCCCTCACTTTTTTTGTTTTTTAAAGCTATTCTAACCTCACTGGGGAAAGGAAGGGGACTGTGCTTTCTGAGGCCAAGCAAAAGGAATTGGAAGACAATCAGGGGTTGTCTTAGTTATAGTTCCCTTAGATGCAGGTTCTGAGGCAATTAGTTTGTTTAGGAGGGGATTCCAGGAAACACTAATAGGAGAAATGGGGAAGCGAATCAGGGAAGGGAAGAAGTCACACTCTTCAGAGTGTGTCACAGAGCAAAGTATCACTGCAGGCAATAGGAGCTTAGTCCCACTGGGGACCTCTGACAGTCAATAGAGACCATGCCTTCTGAGATATTCCTCACAGGGGCTGGGATACTGATTCAACAACTCTGAAGAGCCATTGATTGCCTCCTGGTCTTGAAAGGTGTTAATTCCCTGGTTAATTTCAGCCTGCTGCTTGCTCTGGCAGAGTGAGCTCCAATCCTCAGAGGAAGCCCCCAGGCAAAGAGGCAAAGAGACACAGGTGCTGGCCAACAAAGCTAGGCTGACACATTATTTGATTTCATTCATAGCAAGTTCAGAGAGAAGCAAAACAGATCTATGGTGTTAGAAGTCCAGACAGCAGGTACCTTGGGAGGGGATGATTAGAGGAAGGTTTGTAAGATTATGATCTTGTCTAATTTATTGATCTGAGTTTGCACAGATGCGTTCATTTCATACAAATTCATTGACCTGTACACTTGTAATCTGTGTACTTTTCTACATATCTTTTATATTTGAATATATTTACAAAAACACTAAGTCTCATTTCTTGGAATGGGCTTTTTCTAGTAACTTAAAGTGTCTGAAAAGTTCCAGAATTGAACCAAGATGTCACCAAGGGAGACATTACCCAAAGGAAAATGGGAATTCAGCTGAGCAGAGATGAGGGCAGCAACATCCAGACATGACAAATGACCTGCCGCTCCAACAGAAACCGCTAGAATCAAACACAGAGAAAGGAAATGGATGGGAAGAAGTCAATTTTGAGATTATTTCCCAGCCCCAATAAACTGCGATTTCTTGAAAAACCAGTTGCAAATGTTTGGCAGCAGCTTTGCAAAGAAGGTCCTCTGAGAAAGGATTCCAAATGGATAGGATGTTTCCCCAATAAGTCTCTTGTCTCCAGGCTCCAGGGAGACCTGGCAGGGCCGGCGTTGCAGCCCAGCACACATGAGGGACCCATTGGCTTCTTCAAACTTCCCACTAAATGTTGTGATTAACCACGCTGTGGCTCCAATTAGATCAAATAAAAGCAACATGTTAAAAGAATAGCAGCAGGAGGTAATGTGCATATCATTAAAGAACAAGTTACAAATATGAGTCCTTCGGTGAGTCTAAGAGAGACATGTCGCGTGGAGCTGAGACAAACACAGAGTCTGCTGGTTTGAGGTTGCACCCTGAGTTTGCCATGGGTTGGGAGCTGGGCAGATATTAGTAAGAACATTATCAAGGAATAATAGCTATTTTTTAGGGCTTCCTATCTGCCAGACACTGTGTGAAGTGTTTGCATGCAATACTAATGAAGTAAGTTGTATTTATTCCATTTTATGTTGAAGAAACAGGACCTAAGCAGATGGGAGAATTGATAAAGGTTAAACAGTTAACTAGTGGCTGGGTCTGCCTGAATCCAAAGTCCACCTGATTTTAATTTTTTATTGAAATTGAGGTATAACTTACAAATAGGAAGATATGGACATCTTAAGTGTAAGGAACTATTGCCTATGCATACACCTGTGCAACCACCACCCAGGTCAAGCTATGGAGCTTCCCTGGCATTCCAGAAGGTTCTCTTATGCCCCTTTTCCAGTCACTATCACTCCCAAAGAAAGTGCTGCTCAGAGTAGTTTTGCCTGCCCTTGAACCTCATAGGTGGTAGCCTACCCTGTGTGTTGTTTTGTATCTAGCCTCTTTCACTCAACTTATTTTCGAGATTTACCCATGTGTATGGTGCTTGAATTAGTAGCTCATTCATTTTTCATTGCTGAGTAGTATTCCACTTAGAAATACACTGCACTTGATTGATTTGTTCTGCTGATAGTATTCAGGTTGTTTCCAGTTTTCAAGGCCAAGTGCTTTTAACCACACATATTTCACTGTAGGTTGATGAAGGCAGCTGGGTTACTTGTTTTTGTTGTTGTTGTTGTTGTTATTTGTTTGTTTGAGACACAGTCTCAGTCTGTCACCCAGGCTGGAGTGCATTGGCATGATCTTGGCTCACTGCAACCTCCGCCTCCTGGGTTCAAGCAATTCTCCTGCCTCAGCCTCCCAAGTAGCTGGCATTACAGGTGCATGCCACCATGCCTGGCTAATTTTTGTATTTTTATTAGAGAGAGGGTTTCACTCTGTTGGCCAGGCTGGTCTTGAACTCCTGCCTGCCTCGTTCTCCCAAAGTGCTGGGATTACAGGCATGAGCCAGCTGGGTTACTTGTAATAGTCGGGCAGGGGAACTTACATGAAAAAAGAAGGAGGTTTCAGAGGTCATAACTATGAACAGTAAAGCTAAGAAAAAATGAAAGCTGAACGGAAACCTCTTGCTCTCAGATTTCTGCATAGCTCCCGCCCTTGTGTCTTTCAGTCCGGTCTCTGCTCAGATGTCACATTCTGCATACAATGGCACCTCCTAACAGATGAAATGATGGCATAGGCATGCAATCTGCAAAATCCATACTGCAGGATATTCTAGGGGACAAATGACCTGGCCATTTCAACAAAAACCTGCAAGAAACAAAAACAAAGAAAGGAAATGGGTAAGAACCTAAAGACTGAAAGAGATTTGTTTGAACCTGAATTTAAGTAAAGTTCATAGCATGCAAAAATATTTGCGACAATGGGGAGGTGTGAACACTGATGGGACATGATCGCATATTAAGGAGTCCTGGTTATTTTTTAAGTGCGATAATGGCATTGAGGTTATGTTTTGTAAAAGTCTCTGTCTTTTAGAGTTAAAATAAAGGACACCTCTCCACCTTCACACTCCAGCTTGCTTACCTTGTGCAGGGGAGGAAAGATTTCTTTCCTCACCCATTGCTAGGTTTATGACTGAGATACCTATCATAAAAGACAGATTCACAAGAGAAAAGCATACAAATTTATTTAATATAGTTTTATATGACATGGGAGCCTTTAGAAGTGAAAGACTACAAACAACAACAACAACGGGGAAACCTGTGTATTTTTACGCTAAGTTTGATGAAGAGGTGGACAGTCCTGGAGAAGTGTGATAGGACACAGGGGGTGTGATCTACTGATAATAACCTGGGGGCCTGTTTGTTCAGATTCTTCGCTGAGTCCCTGCGTCATGGACTCTCCTTTCCTCCGCTTATGAGTTGGGCACAACCCACATGGGTAGTATTCCACTGTATTCCACATGAGGCTTTTATGACCGACTTGAGCAGAAGGTCAGAGGATTCTATGATATTTGATGGTGTGCTTCAGGGGAGGGGGTGGGGATCAGAGAGACCTTCCCGCTTCTGTGGTTTTCTCAGATGCCAAGATGCTCTAGTTTGGGGAGCATATCCTAAATCCTATCACCTGCCTAATGTTACTTACTAGCTCTCATTTCCCTCTGACACTTGCCCTTTTTGCTTTCTTGAGTAGAAGCTTCATAAAGGCAAGACCTTCATCTTATTCACAGCAGCTGATTCTATCACCTTGTATGGCACCTGACACATAGAAGGTACTCAATAAATATTTGTTGAATGGATGCATGAAGTGTTTGAGAAAGTTCCCCTGAAAGCAAATGTCAAAGAATTGAAAAACAGAAGGAAACGATGAAGCCTGGGGACATGGTTTCTGAAATCAGGTTTTTGTTTGTTTGTTTGTTTGTTTGTTTGTTTACAGTGCAAAGAGCTGGCTGTGGAAGGCAGCTGTGTTAGAACTATTTATGAAACTCTCACTTGTGCCTGATTGGGGGGAGATAAAAATCTACCTCCCCAAAGGCCCCCCAGCTTGAGTTGTGGCTGCTGCACTATGGGCTTGTTTATGCTTAGCAGCTGGGGTCCACAGGGAGCCTGTGACAAGGGCCGGGGCTGCAGCAGTTGAAGATGTGCCTGTCATTATTTAATTAAATCATCGTGGGCATGTCCCTTAACTTCTCGGAGCCTCAGTTTCATCTATGGTAAGGGAGGTTGATTATTCATCTGCTCACAGGGGTTCTGAGAGAAGCAAAGGACGAGCTGGTCCCAAGGAACTGCATTTGATAAGCCCCCTCCTCTCCCAACCCTACCCCTTCCCCAGGTGATTCTCAAGCTGGTGTCCCTGGGAGAAACCACACCAATGGAAGTCACTTGAAACACAGGAGAAAAGATTCTCAAGTTGTGTCTTAAAAAAAAAAAATTGCTAACGGTCAAACTGCCTTTGAAAATTCTCTGGGAAGGGACCTCTCTGGAGAGGACAGCCGTCTCTCCACGAGGCCAACACAGACAGTGCTTCCTCCAGTGCTGGAACAGACCACCGTGCTTTCCCTGGGCCCCAGATGAACGAGGTGATGTGAGGCTCACCCCGCTTATTGGAAGACACGCTCACTGAACAGGGCTCGGAGAAACTGGGACCCAGTGGTTGGCGCAGCCAGGTTCTGAACGCGGACCATTTGGCCCCAGAGGCAAGGTCCTACAACCCTTGTGCAGTATGGGTGTCCAAGGGGACCTCCACGGACCGGCAGTGCTTGAGTTAAAGCAGCTTTAGGGCAGTCGGTCTGGACAAGGCGCACAGGCAGAAGTGAAGAGGGGAGGAGGGGAGAGGGGAGGTGTGCAGTGCAGCGGAGATAACCACAGAAACCACCGCAAAGGGAGACGTGAGCCTTCGCCTGGCTTCAGTGGTCACTGGTCCCACGGGTGGGACTAGGCAGGTGAGCTGTGATTAAAAATTGGCTCAACCACCGGTCCTTGACCCAAGCCGCTCACAAATCAGAGAGGTTGGCTGCTTTGAGTTTCCTCTGTTTCTTTTCTTTTTCTTCTTGGTTATAGGCACTGCACAGTGTTGGGATAGGCTAGAAGGAAACCCCAGGACAACAAAAAGGCCGGCACGGTCCCCAGCCTGACCATCAACAGGGACCTGCCATGGGTCAGAAACGACCTGCCCACACACGTCCGCACCTCCTCCAAGGCTGGGGAGGAGGAGGCAGGATTCCTGGCTTCCCTCCAGGCTCTGCAACCACTTCCCCTCCTCCCTCTCTCCTGCTATTAAATTTAGGTCTCTTTCCGGAATGTTCTAAACCTTTTTAAAGGCAGCAACACACTGTTCCTGAGTTGGCTGTTACCTCTGAGAAACCGGGAATGAATTGCCAAGTAATTGCCGATGGCTTTGAGCCTGGACTCTGGGCTCGGAATCCTCCTAGGCCCACCCCTGGGATGAGTCATCATTCATCGGAAGGACCCCTCCCTCCTAAGACCCCTGAGCTGCTCCAGACGTGGCTGTAAAAGCTGGCCTCGGCATGGCTCCTATCTCTCTCCATGCCTGACCGCCCTGCTCCTCACCCCGCTGTCCTCTCCCTGATGGTAGCTCATTCATTCCACCGGTCTCTGTCACAGACCCCAACAGGCTCTGCCTGTGGCCGCTGACCCTCACTCCTGGGCAGGCTGATCCCACCCTAATGGTTTCCAACAACTGCTGGGTTTGCCCGAGGGTCCTCTCTGGCTGCCCTAGCCAGCCCAGCCCCTGGTACAAGCCAGACCAGAAGTTCCAGGGTGTTACCCCTCCAGTCCCCAGCTGCCCTCAGCCATGCCTGGTGGACACACACCCCAGCTCCTGTGCCCCTCCATGGGGATAGCTAAGGTGTGTTCCATGCCCCATACTGCGGACCCCAGTTCCCCGCAGACACACCCTGTAGGGCTTTTTCTCCCTTCCTTCTCTCACTTCCCCTCTCTTACTGGGTCACCTAACCACTTGCACTGACATCTGTGCCAGTGAGAACTCAACCTTGAGAACGCCTTTCAGAGGCTTAACACATATTCGTGCTGAGCCAGGTAACTAACCGCTTGGGCCTGTCTTAGGCAAAAGAGGTGTGACCGCAAACAGACAGATCTGGCCCCAGACATTGCAGAGGTCAGCCTCACAGACACAAGGCCTGCTGAAGCACTACTACCAAATTTGCAATTCGCTTTTAAAATATTTGAGTTCCTACCATGGGCCAAGCAGTGTGCCAGGCTCTGGTGACATGGGGTTGAGTAAATTAGACAAGAATTTTCTTTACCGGGGTATACGTGCTGGTGGAGCTATCCAATGACTAAGAAAAAAAAAAAAGTCAATTGTAAGTGTTATGCAGAGTGTAATGTGTTACTTTAGGTGCTCAGGGAAAGTCATGTTTAGGCTGAGCTATGAATTATACAAAGGAGCCAAATGGATACAGGTAAGACAGATGGGCCGGGCGTGGCGGCTCATGCCTGTAATCCCAGGACTTTGGGAGGCTGAGGTAGGTGAATTGCTTTAGCCCAGATGTTAGAGACTAGCCTAGACAACGTGGTGAGATACCGTCTCCTCAAAAAATGTAAAAATGAGCCATGAATGATGATATGTACCTGTAGTCCCAGATACTCAGGAGGCTAAGGTGGGAGGATCATAAGCCCAGGAGGTTGAGGCTACAGTGAGCCATGATTGCGCCACTGCACTCCAGCCTGGGCGACAGAACAAGATACTGTCTCAAAAACAACAACAACGAAAAGACAGGAGACCACAGATAGAGGGAGCAAAAGCATGAAAATGGGAAGCTTTCTCAGAGTGCTATGAATGGAGCGACTTCCTGGAAGCTGGGCAGTGACTAAGGGCAGTGCCTGGTACAGAGTGTAGGCTCAACCTGGTCTTGGGATTAGGGCAGAATTCTCTGCAGAAGTAAGGAGACATAAATCTGAAGAATCAGAAGGAGTAATTGAGGACTAGGAAGAGAAAGAGACTTCCAGGCAGAGAGAACAGCATATGCAAAGGTCCTGAGGCTAGAGACTGCCCAGTACATTTTGACTGGCTAAATAGGAATTAAGGGGTAGATGGCTCAAGATGAGGCTAGATGGGTAGTGTGATTGATAATCTTATTGTTCAGCAAATGTTCACTCTTCTCCCTGCCCATTTAGGGAACAGGATACTTCCCCTGCCCCACTGACTTGAGGCTTGTCCTTGTGACTTGCTTGAGTCAATGGAATATGAGCAACTACAACATAAGCAGAGGCTTGAAGTGTGCAATTCAGCTTGGTCTCTGGCATTCCCACTGTTCACCGTGAAAAGAGCATACCCTGGTTAGCAAGTAAAGCAGATTGAGGTCGATCCTCAGCCTGGAGCTAACTGAACTGTACAGTCAGTGGAGAGAATCAATAGTCATTTTAAGCCACCAAATGTTGAGGTGGATTGTTATGCAGCATTGTTTTGGTAATAGCTGACTAACACAAGTGGGTAGGGAACCAATCCTGCAAGGAGGCCACTAGGAAGTTATGTACGAAGCTCTTGCTACCTGCTCAGGTTGGTCAGCTGGGTTGGGAGGTTACTTCTATGCAGTTGTCCTGCAAAGATGATGTAATGCAGGTGAGTGAATGATTTATGGGAAGCTGAAAAGTTGCCTTTTGGGCAAGATCAAGGAGCCAGGCTGCTGAGAACAAGCCTTCATATGACACAAATCTTAAGTTTGGCTCTCCTCATCTGTCCCAGGTGAAAGGACCGTCTGTGTGTATGATCTAGGATGTTTAGTGTGAAGTCGGGTCATGCTGTCATTTCCAAGGTGAACTCCTTGTGGGCAAAGATTTAACCGTGGACAGAAGTACAGGTAAATATGCTGACAGAAATGAAGAGAAGATGAGTCAAAATGGAGGCATACAAACTCAGGGAATAAAATGTTATACCTTTCAAAGTGACAGTGGAAGGCTGACCACCATTTCGGCTCCTCCTAAAGGGGCTGCTGTCTCTTGAAATGCAAACTCCCAGCAGTATTGGTGGTTCTGGAATGGCAGCATCTGTTCTCCAAGGGAATTACAGGACAGAGCAGGAATCTTCAGTGTGGGGAGGAGATAGGGGAAAAGAGGTGGGGTAGCTCAGACATGATCAGATGGGTCACTGTCTGGGACAAGCCATTTACAAAGGCCACATGAACAAAGTCAACCTTGATCTGGGTTGGCAGCTGGGTGGTGGTGGGGGAAAGAGCGCTATGTACTCAAAAGCCAGGGCTCCTATGGGACATTTCAGGAAAAGTTCCAGCCTTCCCTTGTCAGCTCTTGGAGTAACTAGATTTCCTTCCTCGTCTTAGAAAAATGCTTCTAGAGTAAATTGATAGCAACTGAAACAGTAGAAGCATCCAGTTTTTGTTAAAAATCCTGCTTTCATTACAGCTGCAAGGGATGGATCTAGAACTGATTTATGGAGCTTAGGGATTCTGTGAAGTCATACTTGGCCTTCACAGCAGGAGAGAGAGAAAGACAGAGAGAGGGAGAAGCAGTCAGAGGATGTAACCTCTCTACTCGCTTGGGATGAAAAAGCTCCTTCTCTCTCCAACATACACAGGCACAGACATCCTCCCAGGGGAGGTATTGTGGCCTGACTCTCACTTTGGGAAGATTCTTCTCCTGCTGCCTTTTAGGACCACAGCATGCTTTATCTCCAAAGGCTGGGCCCCTGTTTTATGCCTCCAGGGCAATTCTCTTGGACTCACCTTGTTAACCTGAGTATCACACCATTCTCTGTCTTGATGGTAGAACTAGAGAGTCCTGAGGCACAGATGCTCAATTGCTCAGGTAAATCAAATGGTCTCACATACTCAGCTTGGCAGAGGCTCAGAGCATGAACCAATTACTCCTCCTTTTATTCATGCAACATGTATTTATCCATTATCTACTATGCGTCACTCACTGGAGCTACAGAGGTGAAGGCACAGTCTGACCAGTGAGAACAATGCTTCTCAACACTTTTGATGCCACAGCACATAGTGAAAGGCTCATTTGATAGGACATAACTCTGAGATGCATGGTAGAATTTCAGAGTTTCTGTCTCTTTACTTTACCTTCTTCTATTACCCTTGGTTTGTATGGACCACATCCGCAAAGGAGGGGGTGGGGGCTATTAATATGCTAAAATCCATACGGGTGGTGAACATGTTAATATTGAAAAATTCAAAATAATCGGAATGGCCTTCTTAACAGAAGCAGATCCTGAGACAAAGATTCAAGTGCAGTTGTTATTGTGTTGGGGGGTGTAGACAGCCCCAGGAGGGAAAGGAAAAGTGATATGGAGAAGCACAGACAGTCAATCAAGGCAGGTTATTAAGCCAAGTACTGCTGTGGGCAACTGGAGCTTGCAGCCATGGAGAAAGCTCTGGGATACTGTGTACAGCACACACCTGAGTTGTCCCACCCAATGGGCAAGGGAGCTGGGGTATTTACACACCAATTCCCTCTTAATCATTGGTCAAGAGCTATTCCTGGCAGGTGTTAATTCTATGGCAGTTTTCCCTGCTGAAGTGATAGGCAGCATGGCATTCTGCAGATCTGAAATGCAGAACTGGCAGTGGAGTTTGGCTGGAACACACGGAAATGTTAGAGATATGGGCAGGGCATGGACAGATCCTGCTAGATGCATCAATGGGGGGGTTAGTAAAATATTTGATAACACATCCTTCAAGCCCAGGACAATGTGGAACTATATTCATTGACATAGAAGTGCTCAACTACACATTACTGAGTGCATGAAAGCAGCATAGAGAATATCCAGTAGAGTTAGACCATTGGATTGCTTATTTTTCTCTGTATGTAAATGTGTCCCACACACTGGAAGGCAAGGCCAGGACCAGGGTGAACCAAGCAAGGCTCTTGCTCTGGGGTAAAGTCTAAGGAAATGTCAAAAAGCTCAGTAATCAAGATAAATATTTCAATGCAACATTTAAAAAATATCAACATTAATACAAAAATTCCATGATGAACAAGGTCAGGAGCTGACCTCGTATTTGCACAACTCAGCCTCATTCACTTCATCCTAATCCCAGCCCTGTTGTATTCTGTCTCCCTAAAATTTTGACCATTTGAGGCAGAGAAGGAGAGAGAGGAGTTGGAGAGAAAGTCTGATTTCTTTCCTCTTCCGGCCCGCCAACCTCTTGCTCGTGCCTCCCTTGGTCAATTCCAACCACAGCTAACATTAGAGCCTTAAAATATCCACCTCCAAAGGACGGCCTCTCCTCTCCTCCTTATCCCCATTCTGTCTCCTCTTTTAGCCTCTACCCCCGGCACAGAGCAGAGCAGCTAAAGGGCAAGGACTGGCATGGTTCCCTCAGGAACCTGTAATAATTTGCAGGCAAAAAGAATCGGTTCCCGAGCAGGCCAACAAAAGCCCTAACAACTGAGACGTTGTCTTCCAGGTGCAGGTCAGCAGTGGCCAGTTAACTGCACATGTTAGTTCACAGTCCTCTGGGGTGACAACCTTGGGTCAGGCTGACCCGGCCAGAGAACACAGAGCCAAACGCCAAGTAATCAAAGCCAGTTTGTTGAAACCAAGCCATCTTGACTCCCGTCTCCCAGACAATCGGGCCACAGCCAAGAGTTTCCTACCCCTGCCTCCTCTGGGAGTCTGTGTTCTGTGGGCTTGTGCAGCCGTCCCCTTCCCAAGTTGGCTGATTCTCAATTAATCAGGGATCGGGACCCGGTTTATGCTTCCTGCCTCTAGTAGCTTCCACTTTCCTCCCTCTGGTACTCTTACACCTGTGGAAAGATGGAGAAAAGTGAGTTCTGTCTGGTTTTTGCAGGGCGGCAATCAGAGAGACCAAAGTAGCTTGGTTAGGAGCAGCAGAAACTGAAAGGCCTGGCCTCCGAAGATTCCATTGACTCTAAGCAGCATTTTTTTTTTTTTTTTTGAGATGTTGGCTCACATCAGTGCGAACAAAATCATGTTTCTGTCTCGACTGAGTCATTTGGCTAAAGCATTAATTTCACAGCCAGCATTCACACTGACACACACGACCTTTCGTTTTCTTCCATGAAGAATTAACACACAATGACTTGTTTTCAGGTCCCAGGCCACTGGCAACGGTGGCCTTTGTCTTGTTTGTCACAGTGGCTTTCATTCCCGTCCACCTGATGTGCCTGTGATGAACACATGAGGCTGCTGCAGAGGCAGAAAGGTCGAGAAAGGAGGGGGAATTTTGCAGTATTCCACAATGAGCATCAGCACCTTGTTAAAAACAGAACCAATCAGAGAAATGCATCATTCCCTGGATCTGGTAGTCCAGTGGGGTAGAGGAAGAGGGAGGCTTTGATCTATACATCTTCATCACACTTTGGGCCTGGCACACCGGTGACCATGGGATTCCTGGCTACACCACCTACCTGTCTGGACATCTTTGGACAAATGACTTAATCTCTCTGAGACTCAGTTTCTTCAACCACAAAATGAAACATAGTAGGACCCGCCACATAGCATTGTTGTGGCGACTGAATAAGATCATGCCCTTGGTCACAGTATCTGACAAAAAGTAAGAGCCTCATAAATGCTGTCTTTTATTATTATTCATGGAAAAGTCCAGTCCAGAAACTTCGTTTTAAATGTCTGCTCCATTTTTTCCAGGGCTTCCTCAGCAAACCCATAATTCTGGGTCTTGGTAAAACACTTGCAGTAAATGTTTATAAGGTTGACATAAGCATTGCATGTCAAAACCCAAGAAGGATGAAAGGCCAGCTGAAGAAGAACAATCCTTCATCTGAAATCCCAGCCCACACCTGTAATCCCAGCACTTTGAGAGGCCGAGGCAGGCAGATCACTTGAGGTCAGGAGTTTGAGACCAGCCTAGCCAACATGGTGAAAACCTGTCTCTACTAAAAATACAAAAATTAGCTGGGCATGGTGATGCACGCCTGTAGTCCCAGCTACTCAGGATGCTGAGGCACGAGAATCACTTGAACCCGGGAGGTGGAGGTTGCAGTGAGCCGAAAGATCATGCCACTGCACTCCAGCCTGGGCAACAGAGTAAGACTGTCTCAAAAAGAAAAAAAAATAAGAAAGAAATCCCAGCCCGCTTTGTCATTCTTAGCTTGGCTCATTATTCTTTCTCCACAGTGACCCTGACCCACCCCTTTTATGACCTTTCCACAGAGGAAAGTCCAGAGTAGGTGTTGAATAATTGGCATCTATTGTCTTTGGATGTAGACTCTGAAACCAAGCTGTGAGGGCCTATACTTTATCTGGGAAGTGAGCTAGGAGGTACTAGTAGGGGTGTGGGGAGATGAGGAAGGGAAGGGAAGGCAGTCCATCACAGTGTGTCATGAGCAGGTCACTCCTGTGGACAACTGGACTCATTCCACTACTAGTTACCTCTGGAGACGTTGTAGAGCACACCCCTGAGTTGTCTCACCCAAGTTGTGAGGAAGCTGGGGATTTAGCCACCAACTCCGATCAATCATGGGCTGCCAGCTACTCCTAGGGGCATGTATCTTGTGCAGAGTTGACAGTGGCCAAAGTGGAAGGCAGCAGTGGCAGAAAGGAAGCCAGCAGGTATGAACTGGTTCCCAGGAGACATGGGCAGGGCAGTGGTGGCTTTGGCTACACAGTCCTCAGGTTGCTCAAGTTTAGCTAATCAATTGCATTTGACTCAGGAAATGTATTGCTTTGTTGGTGCCAAGTCTGATGGGATTGTGTCACTGTAGTGCCCCAGGACCGTGCGTCTTGTTCTCAGAGGCAATGTGATTTCCAGCCATCTGGGCACAGCTCCTGCTAACAAATCTGCCTCCGGTGGATTGTCTTTTCTAGAAGGCAGCCACAGAGACAGAGTTCCAGTGCTCATTCTTTCTTCGAGAGATCTGTAGAATGAGCCAACATCTGGTGCCTTGGGTATCTACGTGATAAGCATTCAGCTGAGACCAGCAATTCATCCTCTTAAGAGGTCACCAGACCACAGCTTTTGGTCAAGGTGACCTGACAGGGCTGCACTGACAACTAAAGAATAAAGCAGTGAGGTGAAGTCTGCTGACCTGAGGGCACCATAACAGTAGTCTCCAAGGCCATATTCCAGGACTTTCTATGTGTCTCTTGGTTCTAACTTAATAGCCAGCATTCATGGAGCTGCTTCTACACATGAGGCATTAAGACCAAATGTATTATGTCAAGAGATGAATGGTGTTAGCCCTGCTTTATAGATGAAGAAAATACAGGCACAGATAAATCAAGTATCTTGCCAAAGTCAGAGAATCAATAAATGACAATACAGTTGAATCCAGGTCTCTCTGGCTACAGAACCCATAGTTTTAGCCAATATGCTATATTTTATTTATTGTACAGGTTTTCCTTGTTAACCCTGAAGGGTTATGTCCAGTAATGTGGAGTAAACTGGCTCCCTGAAGGTAGAAGAGAGGATGGGAATAGCTGTGATTTGGAGCATCTGCCAATTTCTGTGGTGTAAATACTCCTACCATGGCCAATTTCAAGCTCCTTAGAATTTAACAAGTGGCTTACGAAATTCCAGAATGTGGAACAATTGGCTCCCACAAGCCAGAAGGAACCAGCTCCAGCCTTCCACTGGAGATACCACCCTCCCAGAGGTCTTCATTATCAAGGTTTCTAGAGAATATTGTTGAAACAGTTTCTTTCTTAGCCATTCCACTCCTTAAATCTTGCCCAAGAGCTCTAGGATTATAAATGAGATCTTGGTATCATTCATTCAACAAACATGAAGTGTCCATAAGGCATGAGGGGTGATGCCTCTTAGGGAGACACAGTTCTAAACTGTCTTAGGTCCAGTTTTCCAAGAGCAGACTCAGAGGCAAAGATATGTGTGCTGAATGAGGAAGTGTTGCAGGAAAAAACACAGGGTGGTGGGGAAGTCAGATGGGAAGGGGAAAGGAGCAAGCAGGGGTATGGTGGCAAGTCAAGTCCCATGAAGCAGCAGTCCCCAACCTTTTTGGCACCAAGGACCAGTTTCATGGAAGGCAATTTTTCCATGGACCAGGAGGGTGGGGGGATGGTTTCGGGACAACTCAAGCACATTACATTTATTGTGCATTTTATTTCTATTATTATTACATTGTAATATATAAAGAAATAATTATACAACTCACCATAATGTAGAATCAGTGGGAGCCCTGAGCTTGTTTTCTTGCAATTAGAAAGTCCCATCTTGGGGTGATGAGAGACAGTGACAGATCATCAGGAATTAGATTGTCATAAAGAGTGGGCAACCTAGATTACTTGCATGTGCAGTTCACAATAGGGTTTGTGCTGCTATGAGGATCTAATGCTGCTGCTGATCTGACAGGAGGTGGAGCTCAGGTGGTAATGCGAGCTCTGGGAGTGGCTGTAAATACAGGTGAAAATTAACTCTCTCACCTGCCTCACCTCCTGCTGTGCAGCCTGGTTCCTAACAAGCCATGGACAGGTACTGGTCCATGGCCCGGGGGTTGGAAACCCCTGCTGTGAAGGGTACTTTAGATTCAATCTTGCAGGGGAGCTTTGGAAAGAGTGGGGTGCATCTGGGGTGTCCTGATGAGGGGTGATATGACGAAGTATTTCTACTTGCAATTCTCACCACCATTGGTTAAGGGCTGTCCCCAGAGGGGCACACATTTTCAGGTACCGCCAGCACTTGACTGGTGCAGCAAGGCTCCAGTTGTCTGATGGCAGCCCCTGATGAAGAAGCGCAGGGATAGACTGGTAGGAAACAGAGTCCCTCAGGAGCTGGTGTAAACAGAAACAGTGAAGGGGTTAGGTGCAGAGCTCTGAGAGTGTCTACTTCACAGTCATTCACTCGACCAGCATTTACGAGAGCTATAGTGTACTGAGCACTGTCCTAGGTTCACAGGACCCAAAGATGAATGCAAACAGCCAAGTTCCCTGTTCTCAAGGAGCAACTAGACCCTGACATGATCTAGTGAGAGAGCAGGAGTCTGAGCAATCCAGATGACAAACAGATCATTAGCAATTGGGATACATGGCTACAGGAAAACTATGGGGTCATGAAGGAGTAAATAAGAAGACAGAAGGTGGATTGAGGTGGGTTAGAGAAGGCACTCCTCACAGTTTGGCAGGGAAACCCTAGGTATTCACTGAGGATCTCAAAAGAGTGTGCAGGTGAACAGCTAGTCTTCTCTGGTCTTTGAGTTTTTTTGGGGGTACTAGAAGACCTGTGCAAAAACACAACAGGTACACCAAGACCACAGATTACTTATGGTGAGAAAGATTCATGGTTACATAAATCACCTACCCAAATTTATGTTGCAGTGTTTTCCTAAGCAAAGCCCTATATACCACTCTAGTCCTTAAAACCTACTCAAGGTATGTTTATTCACAGAGATATTGGGACTTCCATACTTTTGGTTACTATGAAACCTGCAGGCTCTAGAGTCAGAGTGCCTGAGTTCAAAACTGGCTGATCACCTAAGTAGCTGTGTATCTTTGGACAAGCAGTTTAACCTCTCTGTGCCTCAGTTTCTTCATCTGCAGATAGCGGTAAATGTACCTACCTCACACAGGTTGTTTTGTAAACAGTAAATGGAAATGAGTTGATGCTTGCAAACTGCTTAGCACAGTCTCTGGGCATAGTCTAAGTACTAAAAAGGGAGCATTATTTACATTATTAGATATTATATTTGAACAGATGTCCTTGACATGGTGTTAAGTGAAAAAGTGAGATTTTCCAAGAAATAGTTTGAACGGATGTTCTCAAACTTTGGCCTCAGAACCCTACAACTTTAAAACTACAGGAGCCCAAAGAATGTTTTTAAAAATATGTATTTAAAATATTTATTAATTCAATAGAATAACAATAATAAACCCCTTATATGTTAACATGTATATCATATTTTTATGAAAAATAACTATATTTTCTTAAAAATTAGTAAAATAAAGTTGTATTGTTTTTACATTTTTGCCAGTCTAATCTTTTCTTTTCTTTTCTTTTCTTTTTTCTTCTTTTTGAGACAAGGTCTTGCTCTGTGACCCAGGCTGGAGTACAGTGGCACGATCACAGCTTACTGCAGCCTCGATCTCCTGGGCTCAAGCGATCATCCTCCTGCCTCAGCCTCCCAAGTATTTGGGACTACAGGTGCACACCACACTATTTTTTTCTTTTTTTTTTTTTTTTTTGGCAGAGACAAGGACTCACTGTGTTGCCCAGGCTGTTCTTGAACTCCTGGGCTCAAGTAATCCTCCCACCTCAGCCTCCTAAGGTGGTGTTGGGATTGAAGGCTTGAGCCACCATGCCTGACCTCAATTTCTGTCTTAATTGAAGACAGCCAGATTTGCATATATGTTCTTCATTCAATCTATTGTGATGCATTGTTTTGGTTGAAGTATATTTTACAATCCAGCTTCATACAGTTGGAAACAAAAGGACAATTTTAACACCCTCTTCAGAAAACTGTGGCTATTCTTTTTTGATACTGTACCAAAACTCAACAAGTGGTAGTTTTGTAATGGTTAGGTGCAACCTGAAATCTGAAACCCTATCAGTGAGCTTTTATATTTTATCATATTAAAATCAATCTATGTTGTGTTTTAAATGGACCTTTAACCCATGTGTGATTCTATAACATTATATCAACTATTTGGAAAATATTGGTTCACAGAGTTCCGCACATCTACCAAATGTTGACACATTTTGTTATATAATATCAAAAGGTCACATGTGTTAATATCCACACTGATCTTATCAGAAGAGTCTTCAAACATGGGGAAGCCCTCACGCACATAGTGGAGGATGTAAGTTTTCCAGAAATTCTATTTTTTGATGGCAAGCTAACATTTTTTCATTGGCAGCAATGAGAAAGCATGAGATTACTACCTAGCCTTAGTCTCACATAAACTCAAAGCTTCCCTCCCTGATTTCCCTCTTCTTCAGTCTTTGCCATGCACCAGAGGTCCTGTCTTTCAGCAACGCTCTTTCTTTGCAAGTGAAGTAATCTTGTATTAGCTTTTGTGTGTCACTGATTTTTTTTTTCTTTTACCTTTTTCTATATAGTCTGGATGAGCCTATTGTTTCTGCATCTAACCCCGCTAGCTTCAAATTACTTTCTCCTCCTCCCTGTGGAATGGTGGGTTGGTTCCCATGAGCAGTCAAAGACAAGACAGGGAACAGTATGAGGTCACCCGCTGAATAGTTCTTGAATCAGTCACCTTCCCCCACCTGTAGCCACCACGACTTAGCCAGAACCCACCATTTTCTTTGGCTGGGATTTTGACAACAGGCTTGTAACAGGTCTGCAGGCCTCGAGTGTGGAGGCCTCGCCTAGTCCGTTCCCCTCTGACCAGCCAGAGAGCAAATCTGCAACAGTCCTGCCCCTGATACCTACTGTAACCTGGGAGAAAAGCACAAAGGAGGGTGCAAGACCCATCTCCAGCCCCACACATGTGGACCCCACAGAACGCAAGTTCAAGAGCTGCCAACCCCTCCCGTACACACACAGTTGCCTCTCAGATTGGCCTGCTGGACAAAGGCTGCAGCGGCCTCCCTGGAGAAGGAAGGGGGACAATAGAAATAGGTGTGCACAGACCCCAAAGGTAGGTTCAGGGTGTTTGGAGCAGGAGTTCCAGGTATGTAAAGCATGATGCATAAAGAAGTAGGTGTACGTTCCAGGTGGCATATCCTTTGGGATCACCGACTCCTCAACCAGGTTGTTAGGGAGGCTGTGGGGTCCAGGGAAGAGTCTTATAAATCACACCCTAAGCAAGAACCTCAGGTGCCCATGTCTAAAGGTGTAACGATGTACAAATCTAATCTACACGACCCTGCATCAAGCCCCTGAATGGCTCCCCATCACCCCATCACCCACAGGATCAAGTGCCCATGCCTTGGTCTACCAGGCCTCTCCCCGTCTGGCTCCTGCCTACCTGTATTTCTTGCCCTTGACTGTGTCTGGCTCTGATCCCTAGGTGCCCCATGCTCTCTCACTGCAGGGACTTTACAGCATGTGACCTCCTCTGGGCCTTGCCCTGGATGACATCTCATCTTTGCTGTGCTCTGCTCGGGGATCATTCTTCCCTGGCACCCCAGTCCCCCAGCTTTAGCCTAAAGTCTGGGTTGGCTTCTGGTCTTCGGCCTTCACAGCTTTCATATCCTCTCTGTCCTCCACCAACCACAAAGTATGACAGCTAGCACTAGGCAGTGCTCACTGCTTACAGCTAAGGGTACTGAATGCTTCCAGTAACTCTACGACATGCATGCTGTGTTTATGCCCATTTTACAGATGAGGGAACTGAGATGAAGCATAGTAACTAATTTGGCCACAGGGCCAGCTAATAAGAGAGTCAGGCTCTGAGTTTAGACACCAAGCTTTTAACCACTGTGCCAGTGATTTTCGGTCCTTAAACTTTTGAGTACAGCAGAATCACTGGTGTGTACACGATTGATGTGCAGCAGAGGGGAGGAAGTAAGTTTATTAAAGTGCAGACTCCTGGGTCCCACCAATCCAGAGATTCTGATTCGATAGGTCAAAGGTGGGGCCCAGAAATCTGCATTTTCATAAGCTCCCCAGAGGATTCAGATGCAGGCGTTAAGGGGAACCACACTTTGAGAATCACACGCTTTCCTGCCTAACCGCAAGTCCTAAACTGCAACCCGTAAAATATAATTAGGCCTTCTGGGCTCAGCAGGGCCCCTGAGAAGGAGGAAGAAGACACTGCGTGCATCTAGCAAGTTCTCCACGCCACCTGTGGTGGTGGTTGGAGTGGGGAAGGCCTTTCCCTGGGGGGAAGATACACACCCTGGTTGCATCATATAGACACAACACCAGAGCCATAATCTGGGGTGTCCGGAAGCCAGCACACCCTTCACATTTCTGTGACAGTGTTCAGTTCTGGCTTGGCTATAACTGCTTGGAACGTGGTCTGTCTGCCCCACCCCACTGACTGCTGCTAGTTAACTGGAAGCTGTGGCCAGAGGGAGTATTGGCTGAGAACATAATTAGGGAGCCCATTCCCAGCCGACCAGCAGGAGGAATTTTGTACCTTGTCCATCTCTTCCCTGAGACTTGTCAAGACACTCAGTGGTTGGTCAGCAGCCCTGGCTTGGGCACCGTAAAGCAGGGAGGATGAGGGGCAGCAGAGGACTGTGTGGTGACCTCAATGGGTGGTCTCCTTCAAGCCTTTCCAGCTCTGCCCGCAAGAACATTGTGACAAGTCCTCTCCTTGGAAGGAGGAAAGAGATGTGTCCTCAACTCAGGGACACCTGGGGTGACCTGAGACACTGGGCCTTTTCTTTCACCCCATTGTTTCCTCTGCCATAATTTTCCATTTTCCCCTGCCTTTCTTTCTTTTCTTTTCTTCTTCCTCTTCTTCTTTTTTTTTTTTTTTTTTTTTTTGAGATGGAGTCTCACTCTGTCGCCCAGGCTGGAGTACAGTGGTGTGATCTTGGCTCACTGCAACCTCTACCTCCCGGGTTCAAACTGTTCTCCTGAGTCAGTCTCCCCATTAGCTGGGATTACAGGCATGCACTACCACACTCAGCTAATTTTTGTATTTCTAGTAGAGACGGAGTTTCACCATGCTGGCCAGGCTGGTCTCGAACCTCCTGTGATCCTGACCTCAAGTGATCTGCCCATCTCACCTCCCAAAGTGCTGGGATTACAGGTGTGAGCCACCGCGCCTGGCCTCCCCTGGATTTCTATTCCTTTCTCACTCATCTTCTTCCCTCCGTCTCAGCCCACTTTACCTTCTGAGAGAGATTATTCTCAGAGTCCCCAGTGAGTCATCTGTTGCCAGGTTGTGACCTCCTGACCAAGCAGGGCCAATGGGATTTCCCTCCCAGTGACCTGGCCTTGGGGCTCAGACTTACGAATCAAGTCACTTCATGGACTAAACCTTTAAGGTGCATAGACTTGGGCTGGAGCTGCCCGCACTGGGGTGGCTGGGGTGGCTGTGCTGGGCAGGCATTCGGGGTCACATGTTCTGGTGTGCAAACAGAAAGAGCTCGGGGCTGGTCTACAGCAAAAAGCAGGCAAATGAAGCAGAGAAAGAGAAAAGTGCTCCCTAAGAACCCAAAGAGAGAGGAGGAAATGCCCATTTGCTTCCTTCCAGCTTTCCAATTCCCAGCACCAGTCTGTTGTGAAGAATTTCTAGTCTTAAGCGAGAGGATACCCAGATGAATTCCTGTCCTTGTGACCCACAAGATAACCTCACTCCTCAGGACTGCTTTCCCTGTGTTTAAGTTAGCTCAAGTGAGTTCGTTTTGGTCAAGCAAATCATCCCTGATGAAGACAGCCCTGCCAGGAGAGGTGAGTCCTGGGCTGACACACCCGGTGAATTACAAACACTGGCTGAGCTTGGGGCTGTGCCAGGCATAGGATTTGATGAGCAACGAAAGAGATGCTGTCCCTGCTCTCTGGGAACAGTGAGGGTGGGAGGAGTCAGAGGTGCAGACAAGCAGGATGGGGCTTCATCCTCAGGGAATGGCAGTGATAGAAGCTGGAGCAACGATGGTTCCTATCATGTATGTTAAGCAGAAGGGCTGGGGGCAAGGTCTGAATGCCAGGATTCAAACTGGAGATCTGCCAGGGGCTAACCATGTGGCCCTGCGTACGTTTCTTAAACTCTAGAGATTTCGATTTTCTCAGCTGTGACATAGAGATGGTGACCCTCAGACCGCACTTATACTTAGAACAATGCCTCGCACTTAGGAAGTACTCGGTATTTGTCAGCTATTATTTTCTTCTCTGGGCGTTGCGGAGGGTGCTGGGTAGAGCCAAGCATCTTGAATTGTAGTAGCAAAGGAGTTTTGATTTTATCCAGAAAAACTATGGGAAACTAGAAGAATTGTAAGCCAGCAAGGGGCCCGGTTAGATGAATGCCAGGGTTTTCAACCAGCCTCCAATCTGAAGACACTGCTAGTTGTTACAACCTGGCCAGGGGCCAGGGAGGTTCAACTGGCCTCTGGTGGGTAGAGGTCAGGGTTGCCACTAGCCATCTTATAGGGCGTAGGACAATCTTGTAAAACAAAGAATTATTTGGCCCAAAATGTCAATAGTGCCAAGGTGGAGAAAGCCTGGATTAATGTATTATAAAGAAGAGAAATTCTCAAAGAACTTCACACAGAGCTACCATTCAACACCCAGCAGTCCCATTACTGGGTATGTATCCAAAAGAAATTGTTCTACCAAAAAGATACATGCACTCGAATGTTCATTGCAGCACTGTTCACAATAGCAAAGACATGGAATCAACCTAAATGCCCATCAATGGTGAACTGGATAAAGACAATGTGGTACGTATACATTGTGGAATACTACACAGCCATAAAAATCAACACAATTATGTCCTTTGGAGCAACGTGGATGCAGCTGGAGGCCATTATCCTAAGCAAATTAATGCAGGAACAGAAAGCCAAATACCGCATGTTCTCACTTATAAGTGGAAGCTAAACATTGGGCACTCATGGACATAAAGATGGCAGCAATAGACACTGCAGAGTACTAGAGCAGGGAGGGAGGAGGACGAGGTTTGAAAAACTAACTGTGGGTACTATGCTGAGTATGGGGGTGATGGGATTAATTGTACCCCAAACCTCAGCATCATGCAATATACCCAGGTAACAAACCTGCACATGTACCCCCTCCATCTAAAGTTGAAATTAAAAAAAAGAGAGAGAGAGAGAGAAGTTAGTTAGAAATGAAACTTTCCCACCCCAGGGGCTCAGTTTCCCCATCTATCAAAAGACACACATAGGAGGATGCAGAAGGCTGAGTGCTGTGTGGCTTCCATGCCTGACCTTCCATGATATGCTTATTCTCCTGTTGCGATGGGCCCACTGTCCTGGACCCTTCTGACACCAGCTATGTGGTCCTGACCCTGGGCTCTCTGAGCCTCTCATTACAGATAATCCTGACGGGCCCAGAGAGTATATGAAGAAGACAGGGCTCAGGATCTAGTCCAACTGTGGGATTAGATTCTGGCACCACCCCTTGCCAGTTATGAGACCCAGAGCAATTTTCTTTGCCTCTCTGTGCGTCAGTTTCTCCATCTATAGAGTAGGACTGATAACACCTCCCCAGAAGCACAGGTTCGAGGGTTTGCAAAGCTCTCATTCCAGCCCCTGGTTCATCACAGATGTTCCATCAACATCAGCTCCAACAATGTGAGATTGCTAAACACAAGGGGAAGGCATGAGAAATGCAGCCAAGTCGATGTCCATTATCCACGGAGAAGTCATTGCAGACAGGCTCTCTCCAGAAGCCTGTGACAACCCCCATCAGTCAGAAGGAGCTCAGGGAATGTGTGCTCCTTTGAATATTTGCTTGAACTAATCAGGGAAGGAGAGCAGGAAAGCAAAAGGAACCTTCAGAGTAGGGCAGGACTTGCAAACTCAGTGCCACGAGGGCCAAGGAGGCAGCAGACTGCAGGGTTAGGTATGAAATTTAATTAGTAATTACTTGAGTGAATAGCACCAGAGACATGGAGACCAGAAGTGCCTCCCTCAGAGGGGCAGGATGGCAGACCCGAGAGGCCGGGTGCTATTTCAAATTCCAGCTTGGCCACCCACCAGCTGTGCAAATTTAGGAAAAGTGCTTTGCCTTTCTGTACCTCAGTTTCTCTATCCATAGAAATAGAGATATGCAGATAAAAATCATACCTACCTCAAAGGGTTGCTCTGAAAATTCACTATCTACAGTATATATAGGCACAAACATCAGTGTCCGACACAGGGTCAGCACTAGGGATGTCATTGCGGCTGGCTTCTGTTTCCATCTTATGATAATAGCACACAATCTGAATTAGCCTCAGTGTCAAGCAGTGTGGTCTGCAGACCAGTGCCATCAGCATCACTTGGGAGCTCGTTAGAAATGCAAATATGCAGGCTTCACCTCAGACCTACCCAATCAGAAACTCTGCATTAATTGGCTAGGTAACCTCAGTTAGAAAAATTAACCTCTCTAAGCTGTGGATTTCTTATCTGTAAAATGGAGATTTCTAATATCAGCCACCTCCTCTTCTGCACTCGGGGCTCTAGGATGGCTCTGGCCTTTTGTCAGTTGCTGGGCTCTTTTCTGCCCCAGGACCTTTGCATTTACCGTTCCATCTGCCTGGAATGCCCTTGGCTCTCCCCATGGCTGAGGTGCTATCTTTTAGGCTTCAGTTTAAATAGCACCTTCTCAGAGAGGCCTTCTTCACCAACCCTGCCCCATCTCCCGTTAATCCTTGTCACTACACTCACTTATTTCCTTCAGGTGCTAATGACAATCTGCAACTCCCTTATTTTTGAGTCTACTTACTTGCTTCTTGTCTCTCTTCAACTCGTGTCATATACACTCCAAGAGGGCAGGAACTGGGTCTCTCTGTGCACAATGACTGGCACAGCGTGTGCGTTCCATAAACAAGTCTAGAAGGAATGGAAAAGCCTATCATAGAAGAACAGAGAGTGCTCATCACAGCACCAGGCGCAGGGTGAATTCCCCATAAGAACAACAGGACTGTCCAGTTATTATCATAAAATAGGCCACCATGTAGCCCTGGGCTTCACAAACCGCTACGCGGAGCAGCACAGAGGCTAGCGGCGGCCTTTCTGTCCCTGGCACCCGTGCTTAGTCTGCACTGTGTGACCCTCGCACCCAATCATGTAACAGGGCTGCTCTGAAGAAGCTGCCTCATTAAAATATGGAAATAGTTGTCACGTTGCTATCACCCAGCCCAAGCCATCAAGTGCTCCAAATTGGTTTTTGCCATTTCATACGGCACAACATACATTTGTTAACTTTTCAAACAGTAAACACCACCTGCAAAGTGCCTTTAATATTTAATGTAACTATAAATTGTTTTGAAAATAAATCCAGCCATGTGGAAAAGCAGCAGAAGGAATGGGAAGCGAATCCAGGAACCTGCTCTGCATGGGGGCAGAGCGGGCTGCGGGGCTGAGCCTCCAATTACTGGTCAGGCACTTGGATGCCCCACTTCAGTGCTTTATGGGGCCGATGGGTAATGATTGCTTCCCCTCAATGCTCTGAGGATTCTGACCTCATGACAGTGCTTATTTGGTTCTCCAGAGGACGTAGGGTAAAGCTACAGAGGGGGTGCGCGGGTGCACCTCCACCAAAACCATCTTGGTGGGGAGCGCTGGTTAATGCCAACATTACCCATGGCCTTGGTGGGGAAAAGCATGTCAGCCATGAGCTGTTCTGGCCAAACCAACTGGTAACACTGCCCAGTGTCATGAGATGTGTGCTTGGAGCTAGTGACTGGTCTGTGACAAATTAATTTGTCACTGCTCATCACATGCTGTATTTGCTCCTTCCTGTCTCTCTCTCCATCTCATTTCATGCACTATATAGAACTTCAGAAAAGTACCTGTTTCTGTCTTACTTCCCTCATAGGTCAAATTGGGATGCTAATGATACCTACCTCATTGCATTACTGTAGGTTTAAACGCGTGACTGCCTGTAAAGCGGTTAGGACAATGCCCAGCATATGGGGCCATTTTTAAATGTTTGCTGCGCCGTCACCACTGCTGCTTCTGCCACTGTGAACAGACATCATGCCACCTGCTGCCTGTGGCCCTCTTCATTCCCACTGTGGCTGTACTGGCCTCCTCTTCATGCCTGGTGTCTTCCATGCTCCCTCTTGCCACCAAGCCTTTGCACAAGCTGTGTCCTCTGCCTGGAGCACTTTTCCTTTCTTTTTTTGCCCGGTTACTCTCTTAGCTATTGGCTCAATCAGCTATTAGGTTGGTGTAAAAGTAATTGTGGTTTTTGCCTTTGAAGGTGTGAGTAAAACCACAATAACTTTTGCACCAACCTACTGAAATGTTGAACTTCAGGGGAAAAGCCAAGCTCTCTCCTCCTGGCATGTCAGTCACTGACTAAATCTCTGGATCTGGAATGGTGGCATTCTCTGATTAGCCCACACCAGTCATCTGCCTACATGTGGCCGGGGCCAGAGGACCAGGATCAGCAGCCCCATCAGAAGCCACATGCCGTGCAGAGAAGGGCTGATAGAAGAGAGTTGCTCTTCTTGGCAGACAAAACCATCATTGTCCATTACAATGAGATGTGTGTCTTGGCAGTCACCATGGAAACCGGGTGAGGACCAACTGCTGTCAGTCAGTGACCAGTTAGGCAGCTATTACTTTAATCCATGCTAGAAGAGTGAAGCCTGATGATTTGCAAGACATTTCGAAGATACAACCAAGAGAGAGAGAAAGAAGATAATTCTGAGGCTTCTAACTTGATACCCAGAAGAGTGAATGACACCACTGGTGTCTTATTATTGGCCTCATATGATGCAACTAAAAAAACTGGGTGATTATGGAGGGATCTGACATAAAGGTATCCAGCTCAGACTGGGAGACAATTTTGGGGGTGAAAAGGGAACCTAAAGTCTCTCAATTCATACCCTTTAAGTAGACACATACATATAATGCTGGCACTAATTCAACTAGTTAGTAAAGGGGTGCTAATGCCACGCTAGCCATTGGCTGGCCCTTCTGGCCAAATTCAAAGCTCATGTATATTATGTCCCTGGGCTCTCTTGATTCTTCTGGACTTGGCAAGGGCTCTGCTGTGGGTCCATCTTAGTGTCTGTCCCCTTGATTCCTGACTCTCCCAGGGATCATGTTCCCCTGTGTGAGAAGGCTGGCTCCCTTGTGGAGTAACTTCTGAATAGCCACGGAGTTATCTGAATGGCATGAGAACCCAGATGGACCCATGTACAGAGAGATGCTCTGTGCTCTGCCTCTCCCTATGCTATCAGGCATCTCCAAATAGCATGCCCCAAAGACTTCTCAGTTTTCCTTCCCAAACATGACCTTCTCATCTCAGTAAATGACACCATCATTCACCAAGATCCTCAAGCCAAAAGCCTAAAATTTGAATTCCATCATTCCCTTTCCCCCACACCCAAACTACCAATATATCTGGTTGGCCCAGGTTCTCCCCAACCAACATATATCCCCATCAACTGTGTTCCCTTCTAGTCCAGAGGCTGGCAAATGTTTCTCATAAAGGGCCAGATACTACAATGCACTATCCACATGGCAGCTAGAGTGATCTTTAAAAAGTAAGCAGTGGTTGTCTCTCTCTGGCTTAAATTTGCCCAGTAGCTCCCCATTGCCCTTAAATGAAAATTCAGTCTTTCCATACTGTCTCCACCCCTCCATGACCCGGTCCCTGCCTCCTCTCTGACCCCACGTTCTGCCCACTCTTTGTCCACACTGCTCCACACCCCCTAGTTTCCTTTCTACTCCCCAAACACTCCAACTTCTTTCCCTTCACTCTTCCCTGGGAACATTCTTCCCCCCACCTCCCCCACCAGTTCTCTCCACATCTGGGTTCTTTTTCATCAATTAACTCTTGCTGACTGGGCACAGTGGCTCACGCCTGTAATCCCAGCACTTTGGGAGGCTTAGGCGGGTGGATCACTTGAGGCCAGGAGTTCAAGACCAGCCTGGCTTGAACCCCGTCTCTACTAAAAATACAAAAAGTAGCTGGGTGTGGTGGCACGCACCTGTAATCCCAGCTACTCAAGAGGCTGAGGCAGGAGAATCCCTTGAACCCAAAAGGCAGAGGTCGCAGTGAGCCGAGACTGCCACTGCACTCCAGCCTGGGCAACAGAGCAGACTCTGTCTCAAAAACAAACAAAAAAACAACAACAAAAAACCCTCTTGCTTCCCTGAAGAGAACCGTCTGACTCTTATCTAATGTGGCCCCATCTTTTCCCCATTGTCCCATCTGAAATTATCTTATTTGTTCAACTGCTTGTTGTTCATCCTTCTGGAACATAAGCTCTGTGAGAGCAGGGACTTCATCTGTCCTCTCAGCACGCACATCAGCACGCTGTAAATCCTCAAATAGTTGCTCACTGAGCAAAGACAGGCTCCTGGTCTATATTTCTGGGCAATGCCAGATGTCTGTGCACCTCAGATTTCTCCGGCTTTCCCAAGCCCTTCCTATGCTGGCCCAGAAGAGGGCTGCCAAAGAGTTCGTTCTCTGCGTGTGACAAAGCCTGAAAAAACCACGCTGCTTGTCTGAGTCATTGTGCTTGTCCAGGGACCTTTGTGCAAACTGATTTGTGATTGCAAGGCCCAGCCGATAGAAGGGCGGCTCTTCCAACAGCTGGACTCTACATCGGAGCCTCTTTAACAACAGATGTGATGTGGTGGAGAGGCGGTGGGAGGCCGGGTCCCACGGAAGCTCCCATGCAGAAACCCTGCCGTCTGTTCCTGGTACTCCCTGACATGTGGTAGAGCTTACCAGAGCTTAATTTCCTTGTTTCCAAAGTGCCCTCTCCTAGGCGCTCTCATAGCTCTCATTTGCTCACTCTCATCTCCCAAACCCCTGCACCCCATCTCCCTTTTTCATCAAGGCATTGAGACCAGAGACTGCTGGTTGCCACCTAAATGCTTTTTGTCCCTTCTTCCTTGGTCATAGAAGCCTGATTTTTTTTTAAGATGGTGATGAACCCAGCAAAGAGACAACATTCACCCACCCCTTTTTCAGGTAGGGGTGGCCAGGTGATGATGTCTGGCTAATGACATATAAACAGAAGTGCCGCTGGAACTTCTGGGAAGAATGATGAAAGTAAGATGACTTCAGCCACTATCTTAGTCTGCTGGGGCTGCCATAAAAGAATGCCACAGACTGGGAAGCTTACACAACAGAAATTTAGTTTCTCACAGTTCTGGAGGCTGGAAGTGCAAGATCAGGGTACCAGCATGGTCAGGTTCTGGTGAGGGCTTGCTTCTTGCTTTCTGGTTTGCTTTTCTCCGTGTGTTCACATAGGGGAAGGGGACAGAGAGAGGGAGAAAGTAGGGGCATGGAGAGAGGCAGGAGAGGGAGAGGGAGAGAGGGAGAAAGGGAGAGAGAGAAAGAGAGAGAGGAGGAGAAAGACCCTTTTCCTCTTCTTCTGAAGCCACCAATCCTATCAGATTAGGATCCCACCATTATGACCTCATTTAACCTTAATTACCTCTTAAAATCCCTATCTCTGATATAGTCTCGTTGGGGGTTAGCTCTTCAATATATGAATTTAGGGGGGACACAATTCAGGTCATCACAGCCAGGCATTACATCATTTAGTTCTTCCCTTCCTTCTGCCTTCCTCCCACCTGGAATCCGACGTGATGGCTGGAGCTTCAGCAGCTATACTGGACAATGTGGTAACCTTGAGAATGAATGCCAGGTCCTGAGGCTGGAAGTGCAGAAAGATGGAAAGAACCTGGGTTGACTTTGTGGCACCATTATATTATCATGGAATTGTTAGGAGTTGCTTTATGTCAGAGCTCTGGTTCTCAGTCACCCTGTATATTGGAATAACCTGGGATCTTTGAAAAATGCTCATGCCTGGATGTCACTCCCAGAGATCCAGATATAATTGATCTTTTGGGGCGCAGCCTAGGCATCATGATTTCTTTTAAATGTCTCCTGGTGATTCTAATGTGTTAAGCTTGAGAACACTGCTAAAGAAAAAATCCCGGTGTAAGGGAATTGATTGTGTTTTAAACAATGGTATTTTAGTTTTGTTATGCAGACTAACTCAACTTCAATGAGAAATCTAATTCTAGAAGATGAATCACTTCCCTCTTCTAAGATTTTTCAGAACAAGCACCGCCCAAAGCCATCAGGAGACCTGATCGCATCCTACCACATTCAAGAGTAGATATGGGTAGATATCAATTCAAGCTGAATGGTGACAGATCTGTGCAGTATTAAGTATAATTTTCTGTCCTTTCGCTCACATGAATAAAACAGTGTGTGTAACTTAAAACAAACTTCAGGATTAAAATAAGCACTCAAATTCAAAATAGTCAGATGTGGTACTTTTGTCAACAAACATCTTTTCTGAAAGTGAAATCCATTGGTAAGGATCATTAGAGGCCAATGAACTCTTCTTTCCTGTGATCCAAATGTCCCTCCTTGTCCCCAGCCCATGTGGGAAGAGCTCAAGGGGAGGAGCTCGGCCAGCTGGTGAGAGAGTTGGCTTAAAATAAGCAGGTACCAGGGTTCAACTCTCAGCCTCACCACTTACAGCTGAGTGCTCTTGGGTAAGTCACTGAACCCCTCTGTGCTTCAGCTGCTTCCTGTGCAAAATGCAGTTCATGATTTTGTCCAGGACTCAGGACTGTGGCAAGGACTAAAAAGCAATGTCCAAAAAAGCATTTAGCATTATGCCTGGCCCATAGTAACTGCTCAGTAAATGTCAGCCATCATTCTTAGGCTATGGCCAGCCACTCTTCCCGAATGATGTGTCCTTCCCCTTCATTTCTGGAAAACAGTGCCAAAACAGGCCTGCTTTTATGAATAGGGTACTAAATGAGCAAACACATGTCTGGAAATAAAGGTAATTCATCCCTGGGGAGATAGCATCTCCCAGGTTCAGGGGTTAATGGGCTGGAGGATTCATAACAAACGGTGCCCGAGACAAATTGGCTGATGGAACTGAGCAGCTATTGTTGCTCAGACAGCTCTTCAGCTGTGGCCCATTTATTAGCATGGCTGCCGGAGAAACAAATTAAAAGGCAAGCCCCTCAAAGATAACAGAAATTGAGTGCGAGGGGCAAAACGCCCTGAAAGTTTGAGCCGGCGACAGAGAGGCCATGCTTCTTCATCTGCTGCCAACCTCCAAACACTGAACTCTGGAGGAGGCTGGACGGGAGCCAGCCTCTGACGGCGTGTGCTCTCTTCGGTAAATATGGGAACTGCCAAGAGCCAAGCCCGTGGAAAAGCACTTACAGATTAGAAGCAAACACATGGCAAGCAGGACCCTCTGCAATCGTAAAATGCATCGTGGAGGAAGAGGAAAGGAAACAAACCATTCTCTTTGGGACTGTCCATCTGGAAGCGTGGAGCCAGGAGCATTATTACAAATAAATGTATCCAGCCCAGCAATGTCTGGGAGTCACTGGATGTTTTCATCCTCCTGGAACCTTTGGAAGAGCTCTGTCCACAAATACAGACTTCTGAAGCTGCAACAGAACCCTGGTGCTGGGACACCAGTTCTGCCCTTCACCCCCTGTGAATTGGTTTAGCCCATTTTCTAGGGAAGGCTGGGGAGTGGTGAGGGCTTAATACTCCAGAAGCTTTGTGAGTGGGGGTGTGAGCCTGGAAGGGAAGACTGGAGGCCTCGCAGGCTGTGGGATATGTGGCCAAATGGAGCATTGGCCTCTGTGCCCAAATGGCTTCTACTAGACTTTTCTAGGTGTGACCCTGGAACCATTTTTATCCTGGGGTGCTGACTAATAGATTCCTGGGTCCTACTTTAGACCTCCAGGATCAGCCTCTCTGCAGGGAAGTGCAGGGGTCTTACATTTAATATCGCTTCTTAGATGATTCCTATGCACACTAAGGAAGTGCTTCTCAAGCTAGAGCATGCGTGCGCCAGCATAACCCTGACAGCTTACTAAACACAGATTGCTGGACCCCACACTGACAACCACTCCTGATTCAATAGGTCCAAGGTGGCACCCGAAGATCTGCATTTCTAACAAGTTTCCCTGATGCTGGTGCTGCTGGTCCAGGGACCACGCTTTGAGTAGCACTGCAAGTCTGCAAACTCACTGAACTACAGGGTTTGCTCTCAGGCTGAGCAAAGTTCCATTTGTCAACAAACACGTACACAGCCCCAGTTGGCTGCAAGCGCCCTCTATTCCTGGGCATCATGGTGTCTGGGAGCTAAACCTTCACTCCTACGCCCCCAAAGGAACCTAAAGATGTTTGAGTTAATAATGACTCCAGGACAAGTTTGTGCTAGGACTTTCCTTGTGAAAGAGAAGGGTCTAAATAGTGGTTCTCAACTTTGAGATTTTAAAAACACTCCAGTGCTGGGGAAAAATGTGGGACCTGGGCATCATCCAGATTTTTAAAGTTGCTCTGGAGGAGTCCAACATGCAGCCAGGCTAGAAAACCTAGCACAAACGTTGTTAACTCTGACTACCATCAGTAGCACCCAGGGAGTGGCTAGAAAGCATTACATTGGGCCCCACTCCTCCCTTGCGATTCTGACTTCCATGATTCAGGGTGGAGCTTGGGCGCTGGCATTAAAACAAAACTCTCCAAGTGTTCCACAGTGCACCTAGCGGCAGGGATCCAGACCTGCCAGCCTAGTAGAAAGGGACTCAGGAGCAGTAAATCCTGGGAAGGCTTAAAGGGTGGGATGAGACCAGAGACTGGGGCTGATTCATTTGGATCACCACAGTAAATGACAATGGTAAAGCAAGTCACAGTTGTGTAAAGCAGTTTTATGAAGTGCAATCAGAAGAGATTTCTTGTTCTTACCCCATAAACAACTGCACACTCAAACTCTCTTCCTTGCTGGCCTGAGCAGGAATTTGTTGGAGGGGAAGGGAGGCTAAAAGCTTCCTCTGCAGACTTCAGACGTGCCTCCTCTGGGATGCACAGAGCAAGGGGTGCCCCTGCCAGCCATGAAGCCCTATGCAACTGGGTTTCTACAGATCTGCAGGGGCCTAGGAGGAAGGTTTGCTAGAATTACTGCCCCATGTGACTTTCTTTTAAAAATTAACTTGCAGATACCTGGGTGCTATATCAGCTTTCTCAACCTGGAAGTTGGACCCTGGAGCCTGCATTTTGAACAGATGTTCTGGGCAATTGCCATGTGCATTATAAGTAGGGAACCATTTACATGAAGGTTCTACTTACCTGAGCAAAGGTGGAAGTTGGGAGAGATAGGGCCAGAGAACAGAGTGGCTAGTTCTTTGCCATCTTTGGTTTCCCGAGGTCTCTGCTGGGCAAAGAGTCTCTCGGAAAAACCATTCATTAAAGATAAGAGCCTGACTATTTACCAAAATTTACATATAGGTCCAATAAATGGAGCTGACTTTACCCATGCAGGGCTGGACGTCAGACTCAGCTGTCTCTGTCATGATGCTCTTTTAAGGCCTTTTAAACAGAATGAGCTAGATTACTGGCAAAGAAATGAATTTCTCCTATCTCCAGAGAATTCTAAATCTCCTCACTAGAGAATTAGACTGTCTGTCCCATTTCCAACAATGACACATGTTGAATGGCCCAGCTTTGGCCAATGGTCCTGGCCTGCCATGTCTTCTCACAACAAATGTTTCCTTGTAGTTTGCTCACTCTGGGGTCAGTAAGAATTTCAAATTAGGACAGAAAGAGAGAGAACTGTTTTAAGTGGGCTGACCTTGGCCTTCACAAATTACCTCTGAAGTTCCAGGATTTGTGAATGACCCAGAGGTCCATGATCCACAGTCATGCACCATTTGAATGAAGCATGAATTTGGATGGTGTGCATCTGGAAGCAGGGAGGGGAACTGGGTCTCACGGCTGGGAAGCACCAGCACCTTAGCTTGGTGGAACTTACGACATGGTGGAAGTTCTGTTTCTTGGCAAAAAATGGTCATGTGGTTGAAGAGAAAGTTTCAGAGGATATAGAAATAACCATCAACTTGTGGTAAGAGAATGGCACTGGGTGCTCATGGAGCTTTACAAGACACGTGAAGTGGGAGGAAACCAGGAATCTGTGTCAGCATTTCCAGTGCTCCAAATTCAGGATCCCTGGAGGTTTCAGAATCAGTCCTCCCAAATATTTATGGAAAGAATAACAAATGCTTGCATTTATTGAGTGATAATTATATGCCAGGCAAGGTGCCAAGAGCTTAGCCCACATCATCTCCTGTGACCCTCACAGCAACACTCCAAGCGTGTACTTTTACGATCACCATTTTCTAGAGAAGGAAACTGAGCACAGAGCGGTTGTCCAGTTTCAACAAGAACCCACAGCCAGACAGTGGCAGAGCTACGATTCGAACTGACAAACACTCTCTCCTCGCCCAAACTTTAGTTCGGCTCCTCTGAGCCCTCTATTCGACTAGGCCTCAAATATGGCCCAAGTCCTGCCCAGCAAAAATCATGCCAAGCCAGTTTAGCAAAAATGTCTTCACCTTTGATCTCTGATCACCCTTGAAATCTGATCAATTTCCTTATCTCCTACCCTTAATGTATAAGTCCTTGACCTGCCTTTAGCAAGAATCCTGTTCGGTCAGTTTAGCAAGAATTTCCCAACCCTGGGTGTCTCCTCTTCACAATTTTTCATCCACTGACTCTCCTTACTCTGCTCACTGACTATAATCCCCCACCTGTCCTTTCTGTATTCAGAGTTGATTCCCATCTCCCTCCCCTATTGCAGCACCCCTACTGTGATGGTCTTAAATAAACCCTTCCTTACCTTTTAAATAAGTCTCAGAATCATTCTTTCATGAACCGAACATAGGCAGTTGGACTCTGGTACCTGCACTCTTAATCCACACAGTATCCTGCCAGACCAGCGCTGTCCAATACAACTATAATGGAAGCTACATGTGTAATTTTTAATTATCTAATAGCCACATTGAAAACGGAGAGAGAAACAGGTGAAATTTTTTTTAATGTTTTTACCTAGTGTATTTGAAATGCCATTTCAACATGTCATTGATTGCACAAAATTATTAACAAATATTTTACATTCTTTTTCCTTACTAAATATTTGGAATCTAGAGTGTATTTTATACTTTAAGTACATCTTAATTCAGATGAGCCACCAGTGGTAAATGGCTGCAGTAATGGGCAGCATGGAGCTGGGTTATCCCCTGGTGGGCAGGATACTTGATGTAGTTTGGATGTGTGTCCCTGACCAAATCCCATGTTGAAATGTAATCCCCAGTGTTGGAGGTAGGGCCTGCTGGAAAGTGATTAAATCATGGGGGCAGATTTCTTATGAGTGGCTTAGAACCATCCCTTAGGTACTGTCCTCTCGATCATGAGTTCTCACGAGATCTGGTCATTTAAAAGTGTGTGGCACGTCCCCCCTCCCTTTCTCTTGCTTCTGCTCTGACCATGTGACATGCCTGCTCCCCTTTCGCCTTCTGGCCACAATTGTAAGTTTCCTGTGGCTTCCCCAGAAACCAAGCAGGTGCCAGCATCATGTTTCCTGCACAGCCTGCAAAACCGTGAGCCACTTAAACCTCTTTTTTTCATGAATTGCCCGGTCTCAGGCATTTCTTTATAGCAATGCAAGAAGGGACTAATACAACGCTTGAGTTGGAAAATTTTTTCATGGGAGTGCCTAGGGTAGAGGAAGCACAAGAGAAAGGAGGAGAGGAGAATGAAGAGACAAGGAAACTGGCTGGGACACCTGGGCGCATGGCTGCCTGTGCAGCTGGAATGGAGAGATCATTTCAGGAGCAGGGTGTGGGGTGATTAGAACTGAGCAGAGGCTCTGAGGACATCTGCGCGGGTAGAATCCAGGGGACTACATGTGAGAATTACACTGAATAAAGATGGGGCTTTGGGCCTCCAGTTGTGAAGTGTGCCTGGGATGGAGGTGAAAAGCGACTTAAAGTGGATGGAGAGAAGAGTGGGGTAATAAGCAACCCCAGAGGAACTGGCTCCAAGTCTGGGCCAGGCCATGTGCTGTCTGATTGGGAAGAGCAGGCAGGTGATGAAAGAGGACAGTGTCTCTCCAGCTATCGTGTGCACAGATATCACCTGGGGATCTTGTTCAAATGCAGGTTCTGATGCAGTTGATTTGGGATGAGGCCTAAGATTCTGCATTTCTAAAAAACTTACAGGTCTGGTGAGGCTGCCGGTACATGAACCTTCATGCTCTGAGTAGCAAGGACTAGGACACAGATTCATGCTTTGAATGGTTAAGTGGCATGGAAGGGGAAGAAGTAGAAACTTAGCTAAGCTCTGGAGAGCCTTCAGCTTGTACTCTTTCCAAGCTGTGGCAATAATAACTGTGACTTGCTTCCACTGACAACCTACTATGTGCCAGGTACTGCATGTTGGGCTTTATACCAGAGATTAGCAAACTAGGGCTCATGGGCCAAATCTGGCTGCTTCCTGTTTTCGTGAGTAAAGTTTTATTAGAACTCAGCTACACCCATTCATTTATTTACATATAGTCATGGCTGCCTTCATGGTACAGTGGCAGAGTTGAGTAGTTGCAACAGAGATCATTCACAAAGCTTAAAATAGTTACCATCTGGCCCTTTATGAAAATACTCTGCTGATCCCATATTTGCACATTATCTTGTTTAATTCTCATCACAGCCCTGTGAGGTAAGTATTGTTATTGTTCCCTGTTACAGACAAACAAACAGAGATGTAGAGGCATCAAGGCACTTGCCCAGGGGCTCACAGCTAATACAAAAGGCAGACAAGGTCCTCATAATCAAGGCTGATGGAGGCCAATGCCGTATTTGGTTTTGTGCTCCTGCATTAATTCACTTAGGATAATGGCCTCCAGCTGCATCCATCTTGCTGCAAAAGACATGATTTCCTTCTTTTTTACGGCCGTGCAGTATTCCATGGTATCTATAGACCACATTTTCTTTATCCAGTCTACTTTTGATGGGCATTCAGGTTGATTCCATGTCTTTGCTATTGTAAATCATGCTACGATGAGCATATGTGTACATGTGTCTTTGTGTTAGAACGATTTATATTCCCTTGGGTATATACCCAATCATAGGATTTCTGGGTCAAATGGTAATCAACCATTTGATTACCTGTTTCCTGTTTTAAGTTCTTTGAGAAATTGCCAAACTGCCTTCTACAGAGGCTGAATTAATGTACATATCTCATGTTCTCGCTTAGGAGTGAGAGCTAAACACTGAATACACATGGACACAAAGAAGGGAACAACAGACGCCAGGGCCTACTTGAGGGTGGAGAGTGGGAGGAGTGTGAGGATAGAAAATCCCTATTGAGTACCATGCACATTACCTGGGTGATGAAATAATCTGTACTCCAAACCCCTGTGACACGCAATTTACCTATACAACAAGCCTGCACATGTACCTTGAACCTAAAGTTTAAAAAGATAAATAAGTTAAATTAATGCACTAGTCTCATGGAAACAGGAATGGCCTCTAGAAAGCAAGCGCATATGTGTGTAAGCAGCAGGAGGCCGAGGGAGACCACGATGAGACCACGATGCTGTTTTATGGAAAGGACCCAGTGTTTCCTTCTGTAGTGGCTTCTCTCGCACCCCACACCATCTTCCCTTGCCTACCTCTGAACTTACCTGCAACAGTGTCTGTCTCTTACTTAACCCAAGCGCTGGCCTCTCTTCCTGCTGTGGGATGGCAGTTGTTAAATTCCCCAATGTTCCCACCCCTTGTGGGACAATCCAGAGGCACGTTCTACACAGTTCCCCCGGGGTCCGCAGTGAGCTTGAGCCCCAGGTGCCCACAGTGGTCACCTGCTCATTACTGGCTTCTCCTATCCATGGCCCCCACATCACTCTCCCATTCTCCCACTTGTGGGATCACCTCCCAAATAAACTACCTGCACCCAAACCCCATTTCCAGTTCTGTTTTCACAGAAACACAAACCAAGACACATACTCAGCTGTGCAGGTACATGACAGTCATGTAAAATGCCTGTGGGGTTCACCTTTTACAGATAAAGAACTGGGACCCAGAGAGGAAAGCTGCTTGTCTCAGTTACAGAGGTTCCTAGCCAGGTCCATCTGACTCATTCATTGATGAGTCCTATAGCTCATTCTTTGAATAATAACAATCATGGCATCATCATCGTCATCATCATCATCACATGCTTACTCTGAACAAATGAGGAGTCCATGGCTCAGAGGAGTTAAGAACTTGGCCAAGTTTTGCCCATGTGTTAGAATGGGGATTTGCGCCCCCAGAAGCCTGGAGTAAGAGGTGAAAACCCCCACAAGCAAGGCTGCGGTGGGCACGGAGCTGTCTCCTTGGGGCTGGGTGCCCTGGTGTGGCCTGGCCATCCCTCAGCCCTACCCACTGGGTGGGATAAACATCTTCCTCAACGACTGCTCCCATGGCCGGTTGCCATGGTTACCTCTGGGTACCATCTGAATATTGAAGGACAGTGACGGTAACCGCAGCCACTGTCACCGCCACTGTTTGACATTCTTACCCACCCCCCACCCCAATTCCTAGTACAACTGGGCCTGGAGAGTGGGAAGGGGGTAGGCCTGGTTGTCGTGAGAACAAAAGAGAGCAGTTCCCCATGACCTCATCTCTAGAAATCCCGGGAGTTTGGCGGCTGCGGCTGGGAGTTATCACTGCTCTGCTGTCTTCCCTCTCCTTCCAAGTTTCCCCAGTCTCAGCGTAAGCAGGAGCCTGCCTGCCAGTCCGCATGTGCTGTTCACGCCTGCGCCTCTCATGTACAATGATTATTCTAGACCCACGTCTTGCCTATCTCTCTCCGTTCCTCTGCCCCCACAGAAATTCACTGTCTTATAAAGGATGCAGCCCTTTGCTGGTGTGTTATGCTTCGGAGAGAGGCCCATAGAGTTCTGACTGGCCCCTCCTGGGGCTCTGAGACTTTCGGTGATTATCCCCATCTTCTCATCTGTAAAACGGGGACAAGGGCTGTTGGAAAGATTAAGTAAGGGCAATAGCAGAAGCATTAAGAGCTTGATCCCTGAATTGGACAGACTTCTACTTAAATCCTGATGTCTCACTGCACCACCTGAGGCAAGTTAATTTTCCGAGCCTCCGTTTCTTCTTCAATGAGGATAATAGGTGTATCCACCTTTCAGGGATTTAATTTGCTAAGGATTAAAGCATGGAGCCTTTCTTTGTCCCAGTGCCCTTGCCTGCTTCATGACCCTCTAAGTCTTTGAGTCTGCAAAGGGCAATGACCTTTGTTCTCCCTTGTTCCCAACCAAGGGCAGTGACACGAGACTCTGCCCTTCACTGAGAAAGAACAGCTCGCCTTCCAGCCGGATACAAGCAAGGCAGATAAGATACCTCCGTTTCCTCTCTTGAATCCTGTGGCTGTCACCAGCCTCTGATAAGATAGCACCAGCTGGGTGGCCCCACAGCTCCAGTGGGAGATTAAGAGCTTGGGCTTGACAGGGATGGGGTGCTTTCTAAGCTTGTAGTAGTGGCACCCTTGATCAGTTTGCGGCACAGGGCAAAGGTGGTGGAGCTTCAGGAGGAGGAAAAGAGAAGGATCTGCAAAATTCCTTTTCCCTCAAAATACTGATCCTTCCATCATCCTTCCCACCAGCCCTCAAGACACTCTCACAGTGCAGGAGGGAATCAGGGAAACAAGGGGTCCTCCAAATCCATCTTGAGCTTTGGGCTATTTTTAAAGTCTCCAAGAATTTGAGTAAAAATGTGCAAGTATGTGCATTCCACTAGGGTGAGTGTTCATTTAATTCTCATGGGCAGGCTTCTTCAAGCAGCAGCCCTGTCATGGTGTGCTGGCACCTGCCTATACCAACTTTCAAGAGCCGATTGTTAAGTATTTAGGAATTTTGTGAGCCAGTTGTGAAACACAACATTAAATACTAAATTACAGAAAATTACAATTAAATAAATTATACTAAAAATACTTATTTCCTAATTATTCTATTTCTCATTCCTTTCACCTATGCTTTTGTATCTGTAATACTACATAATGGTGTGTTATAGAACATCTCTTCCCAGCTCAACACTCAGTGACATCGCATGGATAGCTTGAAATTGAAGTGGGAGTATTTACACCCCTGGAAACTGGCAAATGCTACACATAAGCCAGCCCGCTCCCAGGCCCCAAGTCCTTGTTAAACATTTACCAGCACATGCCACCCACAACACAGGTATCTAGGTGGTCTATTACAAATATAGACCCAGAGCTGCTCTCTAGACACGCTGAATCAAAATATCTGGGTTTGGGGCCCAAGAATCTACATTTAGAGAGCTCCCCCTGAGATTCATAAGCACGCTGAGAACGCTAGGAGATTGGAAGGGAATAAGGAAGGAAAGAAGGTGGAAGGGAGTGACAGAGGGAAGTAGGAATGTGGAAGAAAACAGGAGGCAGAAGAAAGGGTTCACAACGTAACTTTTCCCAGGACTAGCCATAGGACAATTTTGAAGTGGGTGAAGGCTGAATTGCACTATCCACTCTTTATTATTATTATTGTTGTTGTTGTTGTGTTGTATTGTATTGTATTGTATTGTATTGTATTGTATTGTATTGTATTGTTGTATTGAGAGAGACATCTATTAAGCACTTACTATGGTTCAGGCACAATGCTAAGTGCCTTAAGTGTATGTTTCATTCATATATCACCTTGATGTAAAAGTTATTTATTGTTCCCCTTTTACAGGTGAAGAAACTGAAGCTCAGGCTAAAAGTGCATGGACCAAGGTCCACACTCAGCAAAAGTTAGAGGCAAAAAGTGACTGGACTCCAGAAGTGGCGATCTGAGTCAGCTCTAGTGACTGGCACATGGAAGGGCCTTGGTAAACATTGGTGGGTGGACTCATCCCAAGGTTGCCACCCTGTCAGAGCCGTGTTTTCTCTGGAATGAGTTTTAAACTCAGGATGATTTCTTGAGTGCCATTAACTGCCTCACATAAGCCAGGAGAAATGCAGCTCATCTCAAGATGTGTACAATTCAGACAGAACCTGCAGGGGCCAGGCATCTGAGAGATGGCCCACACTGTGGTTCACAGAGCAAAGGGCTCTTCTCACATGGCTCCTCACTGGCTCACCCCTCAGTTCCTTGGCTGGGCCAAATGCCTGCACTCAACCCAGGTCGATCAGAAAGAAAACGTAGACGGCAGTGATCAGGAGCTCCCAACCTGGTCTGGCAGGTTAAGACAAAAATCAACCTGAAAAATTAGAAACACTACAGGAGTCAACCAAGAAAACCAAGCCACCATCTCTTATAAGAAATTTAGCTCACGAACATAATTAGTTAGTTCAAGTTGAATGATGAAGAATCATTAAAAAAAAGAAAAAGAAAAATATACTTAAAAACATATTTAGTTTGGGAGAGAGCAGGCAACTCTGGTGGGGGTGCAGGAGGCTCAGAATGGAGTTGTGAGATATGAAAATTGGGAGTTAAATTGGATCACGTTGGAAAGGTTGGCCAGGATGGCTGACTCTAGAAGTCAGAGATGGATATTGAGGACTATAAGAGTGAAAATAAGTTCAAAAGGGCCATGCTTGGGAAGCTCTTGGGGGGCCCTGGAAGAGTCCAACTCTGTTGGTGTGAGACTGTGTGTCAGTTCCATTGGCAGCCTATACTGAGCACCTGGAGGCAGGGGTCAAGAGGTGGCAGTGAGCTGGGAATGCCCCTGTAAGGTCTGGAGCCCAGTCTGGCTGGGTTCCTCTTGGTTTCCAAAGGACCCCAGGGCAGTGTTTAGCTGAGGCCATGAGAAAGCCTTTTCTGCTCTCAATTCTCCATCGTATGGGACCCTAAGAGTAGGGGTTCCCCAAACTGAGGTCTATAGGCATTCTGGAAAAAAGATAGCCTCATACTCGGTTGAGTTCGGGAGTTGCTACATGTGCTATCCTTTCCATAGAGATTGCAATGATCACATTAAAAGTTCTGAAAAGTTCTGCAGACAAAAAAAGCACTTTCAAATTTGTAATTCATTTAGAATTGCTGGAGGTAGCAGACAATGGCAGGGCTCCACTCAGACAGACACAGATCTCTAGTTTCTGTTTCTGCCCCAACCCTGGTTTCTGTATGCATAAAAGTGCTCTAAAATTTACATCCCCTAGGGACAACCTCCACTAGTGACCAATATGTTGTCCTGGGTGGGGCAGCTCTGAGACATCATTCACAGTTGATAGTTCCCTTGTGGGACCAGCCTAAAGCCATCCTCTACGGGACATTGCCCAGGATCAGTTCTTCCTTTGCACATGAGTCCTCAGCTCAGGGTCAGCCACTGGGGAACTAGACCTAAAATGCCTGCTTTCTCCAACATTCAGGCTGTTTGTGTCTGCAACATCTTTCAGTATCATTTAGATCTAGTATTCTTTGGCACATACTTTGAAAAACTCTTCCTTGGAGAAAAATTCATCCCTGAAATGATTTTCTGGAGAGGAAGAGCCTGAGGGAAACAAAACAAAAACCTCCTTTGGAGCCTATCACTAGCTCAGCCCTCTTTCTCTGGAGCCTTTCTGTGCTGTCCTTAAACACTGTCAGGGTTTCTGCAAGAGGTCTGCTATGGTCTGAGTATGACTTGTCCCCAACAAAACTGACATTGAGGCTTGGTCCCAAACATGATGGTGTTGAGAGGTGGTGGGACCTTTAAGAGGTGTTGGGTCATGAGAAGTACATTCACATGAAGGGATTAATGCAGTCTGTCTCTGGAGGGACTGAATTAGTTACTGCCAGAGTGGATTTTTATAAAGCAAGGCTGACTCTTGTATTTGCTCTCTTCTGCACACCATTTCCCCTTCAGCTTCCCTGCTGTGTTACAACATAGCACAAGGCCCTCACCAAAAGCCAACCAGATGCTGGCACCATGCTCCTTGGACTTCCCAGCCTCCAGAACCATGAGCTAAATAAAACTCTTTTCTTTATAAATCATCCAGTCTCAGGTATTCTGTTACAGCAACACAAAACAGACTATGACAGGGCTGAAAAGAGATGTCCTTTGTCAGTGTGCAGCTTGCATTGGGATTTCAGGAGCATGCCTTGGGGAATTCAATCGATTTGGTGACTGGATTTTTCAGGAAAGCATAATTCATCTTTACCACAGTGCACATTTGTTTTTGGAGAGTGTGGTCACATCCCCCTTTCATCCTGTCTTGAATCCATTTCTGTGCATTATGAGATTTGCCTGGATCAGAAAGTCACAAATTCAAATGTCTGCATTGGCCAGACGAGTAATGCAAATGAGTGCATCAGACCTGATATAAAACAATTGGGAGTGATGGGGCTTGGGACAAAAGAGGGAGCACATGTCCCATCTAAGGGGGCAGCCGCCAGCAGCCCCAAGCCAATTGTCACTGGGCAGGGATTGGACCCAGGTGCTAGGATTTTTTTTTTTTTTTTTTAATAAGAGAAGCCAGAGATACAGATTTTATTTGAGATATCTTGACTTTTTAATATTGGCAAATAGTTCAAAAGTTTTTAAACTATGCGACCAAGCAGTACAGATTTACCAGCTTGATTAGAGATGCCAGGTTATGATCTTGATCTTGGTGATGTACAAAAGGTCAAAAGTAGAGTGAGGAGAGACTTAGCCATGGAGTACGAGGTCGCAAGCTCACCCTCCCTCACAGTGCTGCACTCTCCCTTTGCACATGCTGGCCCCTCTGCCTGCAACACACATCCCTCCACTGTTTGCCTGGTTACCTCCTTTTCATCCTTTAGACTGGGGTCCACAAACTCTGACCTGTTAGGTCTGTGGTCTGTTAGGAACTGGGCTGCACAACAGGAGATGAACTGTGGGCAAGTGAGTAAAGCTTCATCTGTATTGACAGCCACTCCCCATCACTGCCATTACCACCTGAGCTCTGCCTCCTGTCAGATCAGTGGTGGCATTAGATTCTCATAGGAGTGTGAACCCTATGGTGAACCATGCTTATAAGGGATCTAGGTTGCACGTTCCTTATAAGAATCTAATGCCTGATGATCTGTCACTGTCTCCCATCACCCTATTACCCCCAGATGGGACCATCTAGTTGCAGGAAAACAAACTCCAGGCTCCCACTGATTCTACATTATGGTGAGCTATATAATTATTTCATTATATATTGCAGTGTAATAATAATATAAAAAAAGTACACAATAAATGCGATCTGCTTTAATCATCCCAAAACCATCCCTCCCACCTTGGTCTGTGGAAAAATTGTCTTACACAAACTGGTCCCTGGTGCCAAAAAGGTTGGGGACTACACTTTAGACCACAGCTATTTCCTGACTCCTCAGATGGGCTTAGCTTCCCCACAAGAGCTCCCATAGCCCCAAGCCTCCCCGTTTGTAATTACTCGTTCGAAGTCTCTCTTCTCCACAATTCTGCAGGTTCCATAAAGACCAGAACTGTGTCTGTCTTGTTCTGCGTTATATTCCCAGCACTGGGCCCAATGCTTGACACAGAGCACCTGCTCAAAATGACTCTTTTCATGAATGAAATAGTAGAATGTCCAAAAGGTTCCCCTAAGACGAAAGGAAGATTCTAGACTCATCCCAGAGGATTCTGCTGCCTCCTTGTAAACACTCCTCCAGGACGGTGTAAGGCACTCATCTGGATTGTTCCTGTTTTCCTAGAATTGAGGCCCAAAGAGCACACAGTGCTAAGCAGAGCCACAGCTTAAGACTGTGTGCATTGTGCTTTGTGAATGGAATCCCCTAGAGTGAAGGATGGCACACTATAATCCTGGGGCCAAATCTCCTTACTGTCTGTTTTAGTGAATAAAGTTTTATTGAAACGCAATTTTACACATCCATTTATGTGTTGTGTATAGCTGCTTTCTTTCTAAAACAATACAGTTGTATAATTGAGGCGGATCTTACGTGGTCTGAAAAGTCCAAAATATGTTTATTTATTTATCTGTTTATTTGAGATGGAGTCTCTCTCATCGCCCAGGCTGGAATGCAGTGGCACAATCTCGGCTCACTGCAAGCTCTGCCTCCAGGGTTAAGTCCAAAATATTTACTCTCTGACCCAGTACAGTAAAAAGTTGCAGACCCCTGCCCTGGGAGTTGGGCAGTGCCCAAACTGCACAAGACATGTTGCAGCCATCGTGTTAAGTGTTCCTCAATCCAGATTCTAAGAACCACCAACTGCCTGGACCAGCCACTTCCCTGCAGGGTTTGTGGGTGGTGACATTTTGGCTGAATCTCCAATACCATCATCCGCCTCTATTCCTACCCATGGATGGAAGAGAAGCTCGGTAGAGAGAGAAGGGCAGTAACCTTGTGGGCCCACTGCAGCGTGTGGGGCAGCAACCTCCTCTCCCCTTTGCATATCCTACCTCTTAAAAGCTGGTGCACGTGGAGCATGTCAGGGAATGGTGATAGTCTCTTTGGTCCAAAATTGTCAAACTCTAGTCCAGGAGCTCCTGGGAATGGTGAAAGGGGCAGGAAGGAGATGGAGGAAATGAGACAGTGTCTCTAGGAGGGGTGGGCTTGCCTGCAGGCCCACCTAGGGGCCTAGCAAGGGTACATCAGTCTTCCGTGGGTCAGTGGATACCAGTGAAGGTAGCTGGGCTGTTCCCACCAGGAGCGCCACCCTCTGGGCACAGGGACCTTGCTACTAAAGTCTGTCATGAAGCTGATCGCCCAGAGCAGAACCCAGGGGTGGGGGAAGAGTTACTTGAGCCTGAAGCAGATCACCTGTGTCTAAGCTCTATGCAGCAGGGAGATCCCCAGTGGGTTTTCCAAAGAACCAACCATTTTTGTTGTGGTTATTTAATGCTGGGTACCAAACCATCCCAATACTTGGTAGCTTAACAAAACAACTCATCATTCTGCTTATGAGTATGCAGATTGGGCAGTTCTCAGCAAGACAGCTCCTCCCTGATCACTTATAAACAGCTTGAGTGGCTCCAAGGCCGAGAGCTGGGGCCTCTCACTCCCACGTCTGGTGGTGAATGCTGGCCCTTGGGGAAACTTGCTGGAGCTGTTGCCTGAAATACCTACGCATGGCCTTTCCATGCTTGGCTTCTGCACAGCATGGTGGCTGGTCCCAAAGGCAAATACTCCAGGAGACAGAGCCAGGTGGAATTTGGATCACATTTTCTAACCTAAGTCAGAAGCCACACTGCATAACTTCTGCCACATTCTGTTTGTTAGAAATGAATCACTAAACCTGGCTTATGTTCAAGGAGAGGGAAACTAAACAGTCTATGGGCCTATTTTAAAAGTTCCACAAATATGCTTCACCAAGAATGAGCCTTTGGGAATTGCCCTACAGAGAGCTTGGAAACGATGATAAAGAAAAAGGAGACAACCACGCCAGCCCTGGGCTGCAGAAGAGAAGAGGAAGTCAGTTTTCTGTCTCTCTCCCCATCACCCGAGGGCCGGGGCTTTGCGGGGAGAACCACCTCTGGGGCCACCTCCCTGGCACAAAGTAGACAAGCTTTCAATCAAATATGAGATTGGAGTTTTAAAATGAATAGAGCAGAGACTGAAGATCCAAAGTAAGACCATGTTAATGATCAGCAGAGGTGGAAAGTTACAGAATAGGATTAAGGAATCAGTGAAGGAATCCTTTATCACTTGGAGATGCAGGGACGGGATGAGGGTGGATGTCCATGCTGCACTGTTCATAGTAGTAATTGCAAAGGTAGAAATGGCTCAGATTTTTATACCCCAGTATGGATAGGTTGAGACACCTGTCCAAATGGCTTCATTTGGAAGGCCTTCATCGGTAGTCTGATCCTTCTGCAGTTTGCTTTTCAAGCCCTAAATTTGGGGGAAATTGGAAGAATTGGATAAATGATCTCTAGGGGCCCCTCCAGGACTCACAGTCCCTGATTATCTTGCTAACAAGGACTGGGTGCTGACAGCTTACAAAGGAAATGGTCTTTAAGAATGTGTTTATTTAATTAAAGAATCTTTCAGTACAGAAATCATAGTAGTATCTGGAGAAATTAGCTCTGTTCTCTGATTTCACTCAAGTAGAAGTAGTCACATATGGTCTCTCCCAGCCCCTCTTCTTTCCCTCTCCCTCCCCCCTCTTCCTTCTTCCCTCAGCTCCTCTCTCAGCCTTTCTCAATCTCTGTCCCACACATACCCAGAGTGGTGATTTGAGAAGAGACTTTAACAAGCTTCCAGTGGGGCACCAAACTTCTGCTCTGATGTCTTCGCTATTCAAGTCCGTTTTACAGTCCCCGCCTTTAAAGCTTTGCTACTCAAAGTGTGGCCTGTGAACCACCAACATCACCTGGGAACCTATGGAAAATGCTGAATCTCAGGCCCAATCCTGGGCCCACTGAATCAGAATCAACATCTTAACAAGAGCCCCAGGGGATTCAAGTCAACAGGGAAGTTTGAGAAGGGCCGTTTAAGGATCCCAATTCCTCACCTCTGTCATTCTTCCTTGTCTTTTCCAAGACATCTTGAAGTAGATGATCCCCTGTGTAACTCCCCTGTGTTTCAGACCCCTCTGGGTCCCTGGCAACCCCTTTAGAGCTGGCTCTCCATCCAGAGCCTTAGAGAACCTAGACATAGCTCACCTTCAACCAATACCTAACAGGAGTCAAGCCACACTTCCAGCCCTTGGATCTCAAATACTCTTGATCTGTATCTGGAGAAATGTTGGGCAGAAATCCTTATAGGAAATGGCTTATATTCAAATGGCATGTTGTGGAACACCATTGTCATTTCTTTCGAATCCAGACCCCACAGTCATTTACATCTCCCTGTGTACTTCAGGCTTTAGTTAATGTCAAAAGACTTGTCTCCTTGCAAATCTCAGAAACATTTCTGTGACAAGGTCGCTTGCCTAAAGCTATTTGTTTACAAACTAAGTGAGCATTGGGAAGGTACCCTAACCACCCTTTCATGCCCTGGAAAAATCACACCATTGTGTTTGGCTATTGTACAGACTTTTTTTGTTCCTTTATCTCTTTGCTTTGAGGACATAAAAACCAATGGGGCGAGAATGGTTATTATTTTAGGCACCCACAATTTTATACAGTTGGGAGGGTGAAACACTTTCATCCAACTTGAAGAAATACCCCAAACCCTTCCAGGTATTTTCCATTTTGAACAAATTTCAGCTTAGCCAAGTGACATCCGTCTACAGGTGGACTCGATCCACTTTCTTAGGGCCGTTACTAAAGTGTATTGACACCCCTTGGGTCCCTGAGATGGACCACCTTAAAAGCAGGGTTTCCCAGCACCCGTGAACTCTAAACCCCAGACAAATAACCACAATGGGCATTTTTGAAATGCCTGCTTGACATTTGCTAAACCTGGTTGTGACTTTTAATTATCCTAAGTTTGGGTTCCCCTGAAACCTGAGCCTGCAACAAGGGCTTGGATACAGGGGATTTACCTGAGGGGTGATTCTAGGAAGGCAGAGTGTGAGGTGGGTGACTGTCAGGCTCATATAAGGGGGCTTCTCAAAATTGCTGCTCCAGACCCCAAAGCCAGCTGCAGTGGGGCCTTGGAGAAGCATGGAGAATGCCTCCAAGAAATGTTCCCGAACCTCACAGAGGTCTGAGCACTGATTCACTGCTTCTAAGCCTAATTGGTAGAAGGTTACTCTTGGGGGCATTAATTCTTCTGTTCTCCTGGCCTCCGCTTTCTGCACTGGCCAAGCAAGCTGCTTCAGCACAGAAAGCTCTAAAGCAAAATGCAGAAAGATGCTTGCAGGCAAAGCAGGTGAGTCTGAGTTCAGCCAGAACTGCTCACCTCAGGAACATCCAGGGGCTACTGCCACGCCTCTCAACACCTTTACAGGGTAAGTATTATTCTTATTATCCCCATCTTCAACCTAAGGAAACTGAGGCTCAGACAGGTGAATAGTCTGACCAGCCAGGAGGCAGGGGCTGGGGTCCTAGCACAGGCTGTCCGCTCCACAGCCTCTCCTTGGAGCCTGCCACCCTGTGGGGCAAAGGACTGGAGGGAGACCAGCCATCTGGTGTGCCCAGGACTATCCAAGTTTTAGCACTGAAAGTTCCAGATCCCAGGAATCCCTTAATCTCAGGCAGAACGAGATGGTTGGCAACCCTCATGGGTCCCTCTGCCTCTTCAGCTCTTGGCTCTTCCAACGGGCTCCCTTGTGAGCAGCAGCAGACATGTGGCTTCAAGACTGTCTTTCTTCTCTTCTCCTGCTCCACTTCTGCATTCTGGTAAGGCTGTTTCTAAGTAAGACCCAGATAAAACTGGCTTTCAAATGGTGATTTCCCCTGAGTAAACCTTTTATGTAGAAGGTGAGAGACAAGAAAATTTTTCTTTCTTACTTCCTTTAATGAAGCCCTTTTATTCTAGTGGTGGAGAGCAGGGGTGGGTGGTGATGACTATAAATGAAATTTGGTTGATTTCTTTGCTAAGCATTCATGATCATTTTATTTTTTAGGGGCTTTTTTTAAAAAATGAAATAATATGTGTGTGTGTGCATGTGCACGTGTGTATGTATGTGTGCACCTGCAACGCACATAGGCAAGTACATGGTAAATCTATGTATATTAGTTTGCTAGGGCTTCCCTAACCAAGTACCACAAACTGGGTGGCTTAAACAACTGAAAGTTCTTCTCTCACAGTTCTGGAGGTCAGGAGTCTAAGATCAAAGCGTCCACACGGTTGGTTCCTTCTGAGGACTGTGAGGGAAGGATCTACTCCAGGCCTCTCTCCTTGGCTTGTAGATGGACGTCTTCACTTTGTCTTCCTTTATGCATGTCTATGGGTCCAAATTTCCCCTTTTTATAGGAACACCAGTCACACTGGATTAGGGCGCACCTGAAGGACCTCATGTTGATTTGATTACCTCTGTAAAGATTCTATTTTCAAATACAGTCACATTCTGAGACACTGGAGGCTAGGATTTTGACATATGAATTTGGGGGTACACCATTCAGCGCATAACACTATGTCATCCCTGTGTGGGGGTAATGAAAATGCCCAGCCCACAGTGTTGGCATGAGGAATAAGACGCAGCCTAATTTCGTGCCCCTCAGTATAGTCTAGCACACAGTAGGCATTTGGTCAATATTTGTCAAATGAATGAAATGTATGAATTCAAGTTACCGAACTGAAGTGATGACAACTAGTAGCTAAGGGTTTAAACAGATCAAGGAAAATACAAAATGGTAAGTGCCACCCCAGCTGTGGAAGACAAAGACACTGCGATTTTGATCTGTTTAGCAAAGTAGCTCTTTGGGGATCCCCTCTCCAACACCATGAGTTCCACTGGAGCTGACCCAAAGTGCCCTGTCTTCTCCATGCAAGGTTGGAACTATGACCCAGAGTGGCCAGTGATAGAGAAAGTTATCCTCTCTGGCCAAAGTGATGTGGTTAGTCATGGGCAGGGGAACAACAGGGCAAATTATTCCTCCTTAGGACTGGCATTTGTGTGAGGGAGAGAGGGCCTGGTTTTCCACTGGGTTTGTAAAACTGGAATTAGGTGCAAATGGCAGTCACTGTCTCAAGCTGCAGAGGTGGGCATATGGAAGAGGACAGAGCTAAGATGGAAAAAGTGGGCATATGGAAAAGGACAAAGCTAGGGAGATGTAGAGAGAAGGAGAGAGGAAACTCAGGAAGCTGACAAAATTGGCTGAGACCCTGGATCCAGCTATACCTGAAGCAAGATCCACTCCTGAACGTCAGCTACACATGTCCTGTTGGGCTTAGGCACTTGCAGCGGCAGCATTTCTGTCTAAAAATGGGTATGAGCAAGTGACTGGGAGCCCAGAGGGCAGTCCCATTAACTCTGACCAGGGGAATCAGCTTAGGTTTTCTGAAGGACGTGATATGTGGGCCATCTTCAAAGATAAGTCAATTCTCACCCAGCAAAGGAGTCCAGGGCACTTGCGGGAGGTGAGTATGCACATGCAGTGATAAGTGAAAGGGCAGGGTCTGTTCAGGGCTGGTGAGGAGCTGGCTGTGGTTGGAGCTGGGCCTTGTTATTGGGAATGGGGGCTGTGGCTGGAAAAGTCAGAGACCACAAAGGGCTGAATGCCACCACTGAAAGCTGCCGTTCACCCATCAGACTCTTCTCAGCTTTCTTCTCCCACTCAGGGCTTATGACCTTGGGAAAAAGGCATGGGGATGGGAGGAGCTGTTTGAAAATAGAAGCAACCCAGTCTCCAGCCTGTAGAATGGGGGGTACCCATTTCCCCCACATTCCTCGTACCCAACCTAAAGAAGATAAATGAATGGCAGTGATCAGTTCACAGGGAGGCAAGGGACCCCACTCTGCCCAGGGCCCATGTTTCCCAGGCCAGACACTGTCTGACAGATACAGGTGGGCAAAGACCCCAAAAGGAGACTCATCACTGCGTGGAGACCCCAAATGCTCTATCACAATTTACTCATTAAAGGGAAAGATGGGAACATGGAAGAGAAGTCAGGTAAGTGTGGTAGATAGAATGACATTCCCCCAAAGATTTTCACATCCCATCTCCGGGATTGTGAATATATTTCCTTCCACGGCAAAAGGGACTTTGCAGACATGACTAAGTTAAGGATGTTGAGATGGGGATCGTCCCAGCGGACTCAATGCAGTCACCGTTATCCTTATCCAATAGAGGGAGTAGGGCCGGAGTCAGAGAGGGAGATGTGATGAGGCCAGAGTGACATAATTGTTGTAAGGAATGTGGGCACGCCCTCAAAGCTGAAAAAGACAAGAAATGGATTCTCTCCCAGAGCCTCCAGAGGGGATGTAGCCTGGTCGATACCTTAATTTTAGCCCATAACCACCATGTTTTGACTTCTGAACTACAGCACTGTAAGATAACAAATTGGTATTAAGTCACTAAGTTTGTGATAATGTGTTAGAGCAGAAAAAGGAAACTGATACGACAGAGTAGCAATGGAGATCATAACTATGAGACAGTAGAATGAAAGCTCAATGTCTGCATTTCAGGGCCAACTGAACCTGGATTTATAAACCGGCTCTGATACTTTATAGCTTGAAAAGTTACTCAAGATCTCTGGGCCTCAGTTTCTCCCACTGTAACCTGCATATAGTAATACCCTCCTCTTACCATAGCTAGAAAAAAATCAAATAAGATGATGTACATAATAATTACAGTGTCCCATATAGGTGTTTAAGAAATGTTAGCCATTTTCCTTTTTATTATTTGTATCATGATATACACGAACAAATTTAATACGGTGGCTAGTACTCAATGTAAAAAAAAAAAAAAAAAAAGCAACATTTTTTTCTACTTTTAGATGTTTATCTTCCAAATCCTTTTCCCAAGGGTGTTTTGGGATGTTATTTGTTACATAAAACAAGAGAACTATGAAGGAGGTTTTATGTACACTTTTAATAACAAATTTTACATTTATATGGTGTTTCATGGGCTATGCCTAAACACATAAACTGATACTGAAAACCAGAGCAAAGACAAGCAGAGTTACGTTAAACACAACGAAACCACAACTTATTTTTATAACAGCTGGCTATAAAACATTCCAGTTGACTGGATAAAGGTACTAGGTTGTTTCAAAGTATACTACTTATATTTTGATGCAGAAACAAGGACTATCTTTCATTTGCAAAGCATGGTATGAAGGCCCATGCACTTTTCCACACACATTCCCATTTTGCAGCTCAGGGAACTGAGTTTTTGAGGGATCCATGTCCTATGTCCCAGAGTTGTACATATTAGAATACATCAAGGTTTTTGTCCTTAGCCTCTCTTCTTTCCTTTCTTCTTCTCCTCTTCTTGCATTGATATTCTCCATATGTGATCTCACCCAGTTCTATGGCTTTCAATGTCATCCACGTGCTCAGGAATCCAAAAATATATATACCTCCAGCCCTGGCCCTGCCCTTGCACACCAGATTCTACCAACTGTCTATCTGATGTCTCCACTTAGATACCTGCTAGGCACTGCTAACTCCACCAAAAAAGAACTTCTGATTTTTCCCTCTCTTGGTGTGCTCCTCTCCCAGCCAGTTCATCCTCAATGAATGGTATGGCATTCCTGTCTAAAATCCAGGGACATTCCTGACCACACTTCATTTGATCATACCCACATCCAAATTATCAACACGTTCTGTTGGTTCTATAACCACAGTATGGCTCAAACTCAACCACTTCTCAGCACTGCTATTGCTACCACTTTTATCACCTCTCCCTCGGAGCACTGTACTGGCCTCCTGGATGCTCTTCCTGCCTTATGTGTGCCTGACTACATCTGGTGCTCCAGAGTAGCCAAGGTGAACTTTTAAAGACGCACATTGGATCACATCATTCACATGCTTAAAACCCCATAGTGGCTTCCCATCTTCCAATAAAACTAAACTATTTACCATGGCCTATGGGGCCGCTATGAGCATGTCCTCATAGGGCATATAAAGAACATGTTCTGACTGAGGGGATATGGAAGAGGTGAAGCAGAAACTACTTGTAGCACCCTAATATCTACTCTATCCTTTTCTTTAGTAATAGCAGCCCTGATTTTTACTGGACTCATGACTGGAATAAAGACTAAATTTCCTAACCTCCCTTGCCTTCAGGTATGGTCATGCAACTAAGTTATAGCCAACGCAACATAAAGGTTTGTGTGTATGATTCCAGGAAGTGTCCTTTTAAAAAGGGGGCGTGGTCTTCTTCAACCCTTTTCCTCATTCCTGCTAGCTGCAACGCAAATGTAATGGCCGGAGCTCTAGCAGCCATTTTGATACATGAGGTGACCTTGGCACAGAAGCCACACAGTAGAACTCAAGAAGGAAGAAGCCTGGGTCTCTGGTGATGTGAAAGAATGTCATGCCAGCCCTGGATTTCTAACCTCCATACTTCTTACACTTTTATTTTGAATGTGTCAGAGCAGAAACTAACGATAACTTCTGCAGAGGAGGGGTGTGGCAAGAATAGAAGCAGGAATAAGAATGTGGGGGTGTCTGCAGCTCTCCAGCAAGAGGCCTGAGTGGGGCGGTGGAGACAGAGAGATGTGGAAAAAAATTGAGAAAGATATGGCATATGAAAACCTCGATAATAAATTAGAAACGGAGTATGAGTGTGTGAATGAGAAATGTCAAAGTGCCTCCCAGTTTTTTGGCCGAAGCAACCACATGGTTGCAAGTCCAGTGATGGAGTTAGGGAATCAGAGAGCACACACAATTAACATTTCTGCAAAAGAGCTGTCTAATGCTGTTTAAGTCTGGCATTTTGTCATCTGAATCAGTGTATTTATGTCCCAAATTTGCAGTGAAATGACCCACTCTTTAAATCAATGCATAGGATACTGCTATTGTATAAATTTCAATGCTTTTCAAAATATCCCTGTAATTTCCATTTCTCATGAAGAGAAATGCTTTTGTTAGAGTCTATTTTTAGGGGCTGATTTCTCAGGTAACAATGTTATTCTCCCTTTGAGCTCTGGGTCAGTACAATCTAAGACACATGCACATCAAGCCCTGGTGAATAAAAAGAATGCCATGAAAGATAATCTTCCAGGCCCTTCTCCACAGGCCCTACTAACATTGGATTTATGATTTAGAGGGGGCAGGGTAGTTCTAAAATGTGCTTGGCACTTTAACTCATTTGGCCTTCCCTCTTATTTGGGTTGGCAGAGTCACTCATCTTCTTTATAAAAGCTTGGCACATTGAGGATGGTATTTTATATTTTTTATGTTAAGCTGGAATTTCCGGATTGGGTTCTGCAGCATATGGCTCTGTTTTTATTAGGTTCTGGTGGGCTTACAAAGGAATTTTCTCTCTTTTGTTTACTTCACGCTAGAGTTTAGGATCTGTTCACTGTGGAGGAGGAGGTAGAAAATTGGCAGGGGAGAGACTGTCTGTCCAGACACAAGTCTATCCAGCACAAGTCACATTTTGGTTCCAACTCTGGCAACTTGGTTATTCTCAGACTCAAGGCCAGAATCACAAGCACAAGTTAAATAAACTGCACTGATGTCCTTACTTTCACAACATAGAACATGTTGGCTACATAGTAAACTGTTACATTAAGCATCTAGTTGTGGACCTAGTAGATGTGGGATTGGGTTCCCTGACTTGACTCCACAGTAGAATTGATCATCAGTTTCATAAAGACATCAAAAATAGTTGACTGATATAGAAGACGACGAATACTGTGCCAGCCTCTAAATGGTCCCCAGTACTCCCCACCTCCTGATATTTACACTTGTATGGAGTCCTCTTCCACTTGGAATAGGGCTGACTTGTGTAAACAATTGGATTCTGCAGAAATGAATAATGTGACTTCAGAAGCTAGATCTCAAAAGACAGCTTCCATCCTCCTGCTCTTGCTGGATCACTCACTCGGGGCCACCATCTGCCGTGTCAGGAGGACACTCAAGCAGTCCTTTAGGGAGGCTCATGTGGTGAGAAACTGGGGCCTCCTGCCAATAGTCATGTAAGAACACCAGCTTGGAAGCAGATCTTCCAGCCTTCAGGTGACCTCAGCCCCAGCTGACATCTTCCCTCTAATCTCACAAGAGCCCCCATGCTAGACCCTCCCGACAAAGCTGTCCCCAAATTCCTGACCCACAAAAACTGTGAGATAATAAATATTTATGGTTTTAAACCACCATGTTTTGGAACAATATTTTATACAGTGACAGATAATTAATACAGGTGTACTTCTAAAAGACATGATGATACAACCGGAGGATCTTATTCTATTTACCTTAAAACAAGATAGCAAAATAAAAGCTTTAAGTAGGGAAAACCCTACAGTTTTCCCCCTTTTAAAAAATCTTGTTAAAATTTTTTGTTGCTATCATTTTAATGGATGTGTGATTATTTGACATTTGTGGTTGTTCATCATCAATTCCCTTTACCTCAGAGCAGCCCAGTTGCTTATTAGGGAGTTGACTCTACCCTTTTGCATAGACCTGGTTAAGACATTTTAGTACGGGTTCCCCTAAAGCAGACCTTGGGACAGAGATTTTGGTGCAAATGGTTTATTTGGGAGGAGATCTCAGGAAGCACTAAGAAGTGCAATGTGGAATGGAGGAAGCCAATATCCCTTACTGACGTTAATGCACAGATTACTGCTGTGGGCAACTTGGCTCATTCGCACTGAGAGACTGTGTGGAACACACTTCAGAACTTCCTGAGGGTCAAGGATGCTGGGCTATTGATCTTCCAAATCCTGGCCCTCATGGGTTGAGGGTAGCCCACTGGCCACAGAGATGGAGACAAACCTAGAGGCAACTTCCAGGGAAGGCCAAGAGGATACACACGGGTACTGACAGCATCATCTGCAGAGGGCAATTCTTGATTACCACTTTCAACTGGGAAAGTCAGATCCCCTGCTCTCCACTATAGTTGGTGAAAGGAGTTGGGAAGAGGTGGGAGAGAGTGAATAAGGCCTCAGCTGAGTCACCCAGGCACTTTCTCTGTACACTTTTTGAGTTATGCCCAGTACGAAAGGAGGGACTGGCTAGAAGTCTTTCGTGGTGGAGTCAGAGGCATTTGGATCAGCCTCTTTCAGGTTCCAGAGAGGAGCTCTCTTCTCTGCTTCCTTGATACTGTGAAGCTTCCTTAGTTCTTACCCATGTCAAATTTAGTCCCTAAAAATTGTACAAGTCTCCCCAAAATTTGACAAGCCCTTAATATATTTTCAATAAGTTTCTCTTTGCTTAGGTTAGCCACAGTCGGATTCTGTTGCTGGCAACAAAGAAGCCTCACGGAGACAATGCGTTGCACTGAAATTAATGGGAAAGTTCACACCATTCCAACCCAGATCCCAGTGGGATGGGGGTAGATTTAAGAACTTGCTAAATGGAGTCTAAAGGTCATCTGTATGTGCAAGATATTCAAGAAGGTTTTGAAAAGGAAATGTGAGGCCACAAAGATCTATGACTGCACTAAGTGGAGACTATGGTTTGTAGAACCACCAGTTTAAAGATAAAGGGTCTCTGGCTGGTCTAATTTGGCAGACAAAAATTTCATTCCCTAGTGCACATAGCCTCTCACTCTGCTGGACTGAGCTGAGATCCTGTCTATAAAAGCTGGCTCTCGATTTCAAAGGTCAGCACTCACAATGTGTACATCTGCCACCCTCTTATTGAAGACCAAAGCGTGGCTGGGAGTGATTTGATATTTAAGCATGACCTGCCTGTCTAGACCTTTTTCATTCTCTCTCTCTCTTGCTCCCACCCTCCCACTCACACTCCACCACTTATAGATCTCACAGATTCAAAACTTTTTTTAGCCTCTCAGAAAAAGATGAAGAAAGGATGCTTGGAGTGAGTGCATCTGAAAATTGTCAGCAATAATGCTGATCATTTTTATCCGGTGTAGACCAGATACTAATCTGTTTGTATCATTATTTGGTGCTGGGGGGAAAAAACAGTTTCTAAAAATATTTCAGTGATGTGCCGAGTTTTGCAGAAATGGAGGTTTGATGATCCATCACAGTGGCATGGCGTAGTGGTTAAGATCAGAGTTGGCACTCAAATAGGCAGAGGAGGGATTCAGCAGGGATTCAGTTCCTGGTTTGTTATTTTCTAGCTCTGTGATTGTAATTTCTTTAAGCTTTAGATTCATCTTCCATAAGGTGAACTAGTAACACTCACTTCATGGAATTCTCATGGGGATTAAATGACACTGCGTTTGCAGGACTTACAGCCAATGTTTAATAAAGTTCATTGTTACTGACATTAGTGGGGTTGCAGCAGGAAGCAAATGACAGACTTAAATTGGGGAACTTGGGGAGATTTTAATAAAGAGACTATTTACTAAGTGTGAGAACGGTATAGGGACACCAAGAGGGACACAACTCCACCCAAATACTGGAAGACTGGGCATTTCCTATGACTTTAGCAAACTATTTTGAAATATCCACCATGCTTTCCCAATTTTTAAAGTTTAGACGGAAGTGTTTACTGATAACTGGAAATTCTGACTCTTGGTTCTCAGCATTTTGGAAATGGCAGGCCCCATATACTCAACTCTGACCAGACATAGATATGCTCCCCCTCAGGGTGTTCTGCAGCTGAGATAACCCTACTGGGCTGATACCAAAGGCAGACTCCCTACCAAAAGCGCCTCCTGCAGTTTGCGCACCCCTTCCTTGAAGGGAGATCTGGAAGAAACATCACCATCTTCTCCCCAACGACTTTATAAGGAAAGATAGGATTTTATACCCACTGTATTGATGGGTAAACTGAGATTTAAGGAGCTGAATTATCTGACTCAAGATCATGCCACTACAAATCCACAAGCCAGTATCTGACCCAAAGCTTTCAGCTCACAAGTTTTCATATTCATAAATCTTAGATTTTAGAAAGGAAATTTAGTGCATATATCATATATACCGCTACACCTCTATGCTACTTTCTATTATTACTGTTAAAATTACCACAAACTTAATGACTTAAAACAATACAGATTTATTCTCTTACACTTCTGAAGGTCGGAAGGTCTAAACTCAAGGTCAGCAGGGCTGTGTTCCTCCTGAATGCCCTAGGGGAAGATCTGTTTCCTTGCCTTCTCCAGCTTCTAGAGGTTGCATGTGTTCCCTCACTCACACCCCTCCCTCCATCTTCAAAGCCAGCAGCGCAGCGTCTTCAAACCCCTGTTTCTCTAAGCTCTGCTACTGCCATAGCATCTCTGGTGCATCTGAACTTTCTGTTTCTGCCTCTGCATCCCCTCCTAGAGGGGCCTATGTGATTACATTGGGGAAGGTGTGATCACCCAGAGAAAGAAGGATCACCTCTGCATCTTCAAGGTCCTCCATTTAATCACATCTGCAAAGTTCCTGTTGTCATGTAAGGTAACACATCCACAGGTTTTAGGGATTAGGACCCAAGCATCTTTGGGGACCATTCTTCTGTCTGCCATAACCCCAGAGGTATCTGGGACAGCACCCAATAATCAGAATCATGAATATTTCTATAGCAAAATGTCTGAATTGTTTCTGCTAAATAGTATACGTCAGAAGTCAGCAAACTACACCCTGTGGGCCAAATCCCACCTGTTTATGTAGATCAGGTTTTATGGGAACACAGCTGTGCCCACTTCTTATGGCTGCTTCCCTGCTACAAGGGTAGACCTGAGTGCCAAAAATACTATCTGGCCCTTTACGGGAAAAAAAGATTGCCAACCTCTGGTATAAATGATCTTTCTAAATAATGCAGGTCAGTTTTGCCACCAAACGACCGTAAACCTACAGAAAATCTTTTGGGTTTCAAAGTTGTTGAATTTTGGAAGCACAAACAATGGAACATGGGCCCCTAGTTAGTGACAGAGCAGAGGACTCAACCCCACATTACTGCAGAGCCCATGTTCTTCATCCAAACAAGCTACAGTCCTATGTCCTTTGTATTTAAGAGTGAGATGGACCCTCTCTAGGATCACAGACACCCTAAAGCTTAGGGCCATATGTGGCCCTGGGCATCATTCAGTTCCCATGGATGGATAAGATAGTCTGCAGGCCAAGTCAGAACAGAGGCACGTTCCTCAGGCAGCACTTTAGCAATAATGCACCTGAAAGATTTTAGCCAGGAGTGGACACTCTTTTTTACATTTTTATTTTTTATTAGAGACAGGGTCTCGCTCTGTCATCCAGGCTGGAATGCAGTGGCACAGTCATAGCTCACTGCAGCCTCAAACTCCTGGGCTCAAGTGATCCCCCAGACTTCAGCCTCCTGAGTAGCTGGGACTCCAGGCACACGCCACCACACCCTGCTAATTTTTTTTTTATTTTTATTTTTTTACTTTTTTAAAGACAAGGTCTTGCTATGTTGTCCAGGCTGGTCTTGAACTACTGGACTCAAGCAAGCCTCCCACCTCAGTCTCCCAAGTAACTGGGACTGCAAGTGCCACCCACCATACCCAGCAGTGGATACTCTGTGGTTAGCCACAATCACCCACATTCTCTGCCTCTTTATTGTCTCACCTAATCTCCTTCATGATAGACATTTCCAGCCTGGTCCCTGAAGGCTTTTGAGATTTGACTGCTGACCTAATCTTCCTCTTCTATACTATAGAGGAAGACAAAAAAGTTCAACAGCAAAGCCTCTCATATAAGGTTGCAGAAAGTAAGTGGCCAAGTTGGGACCAGAACACAGGGCTCCTGTTCCCTCCACCAATCTCTTCTACTTCACGCTCAGGTACTTATCTTGGCTCGGGGCCAGTGATTATTCATACCATTGGCTTTCACTGGCTGCTTCTGCCTGTTACGTCAGTCCCCTTCCCTGCTTGACTTTGTTTTCCCTGCAGGTTACCAGTAAATCACTTGCCTAAACAATCATCACCTTCAAATGTTCAGTGCTGGTCCCAGATGTTGTAATCTCTCTTGGCTTCCTTTGATGCTCTGGAAAGAAGTTTCCTTGGAGATCTTCCAAATCCAGGGCTGGAAACTTGTTATCACATGAATTTAAGGCTACGTCAGACCTCGGCTTTCAAAGTCATCACAGTTTACCTTTCCTCTAACACAACTGAACTATGGCCTGCAGGTGAAGGCGCCCAAGTCTTGGCTGATCCCTTCTAGATGGAGTTCTGGGGTCTTGTTTTTGGAAGGAACAACTCTTGGCCTGGGGATGATGATCCACTGACATCATTCTCCCTGAGGTCATTCCTGCAGGAATTCCAGAAGAAAAGCAAAGCATCTACCTTAATTAGAATAGGTATAAAATATCTTCCAGCTGTTGGCCTTTTGTGAGGGTGATAAAGTTTATTTTACTGAGTACTTTTCCTCTGGTTTAGGCTCAGCTAAACGTCATCCATAAGGTATCCACCATAGGGATACAAATCACTTTTGAATTAGAATCCCTCACCATAGGTTCAGGGATAAGGGCTGAGAATACTCAACTATGCTCCATGGCATCTTCTTTTTGGGAGACAGTATAAAGAGTCAGATGTTTCTAGAAGTGAATGTCTGTTTTCTCTGCATTTGAATGTTGCTATTATCTTCATCCCTGCTTAGTCCCTTCAACTAGTATATGGTCATTGATGTAGACTGAGAGTTGTACCTGGAAGAGGTCTTGTACAGGGAGGAAAAAGTTAATTCTCCCATAATTTCCATCAACGAACCTCCTCGAGCCATTCCAATGAACACACAACCTCAGCGGAAATAATGAGCTTCTCTGCAGTTGCACTTCACTTCCACGCTATGACTCCATGCCATCCCCCTTCTTTTGCCATATTGTCCCCAAGCACCTCTGGTTAGAAGTTTTGGAGGACCCTGACTGGAATTCAGACAATCCTATTGGAACTTTAAGAATTGTGTACTTGGATAATTAGCTTACAATCTCCACCATTCAACCTGATGTTTTGTTTCATTGTTTTCCCTTGGATACATATATAGATATCTTTTCACAGGCTAAAGTTTTTTTTTTAAACAGGGTCTCACTTTGTCACCCAGGCTGGAGTGCAGTGGTGCAACCACAGCTCACTGCAGCCTCAACCTCTTGTGCTCAAGCAGTCCTCTCTCCTCAGCCTCCTGAGTAGCTAGGACTACAGGTGCATCACCCTACCCAGCTAATTTTATTTATTTATTTATTTTTGCAGAGAAAGGATTTTGCCATGTTGCCCAGGTTGGTCTCAAACTCCTGAGCTCAAGCAATCCACTCACCTTGGCCTACAAAAATGCTGGGATTACAGGCATGAGCCACCGCTCCCGGGCTGTGATAGGCTAAAGTTGAAACAGCCCAATCATGTCCTATTGGCCCTCAACTAATTGATCCAGGATAACCACATTGATGGGAATTCCATTATATCAGGCTGTCATCTGGGTTAGCCCGAAGTTTCTGTGAGGACCTTGTAAATGATATGTAATTTGTTCATTCATTTAGTAAATGTGTTTGTATATCTACCAGGTATGCTAGGTTCCGTGAGGAATATTCTATCATCTCTACTACAGCTAGTAGACAAAGCTGGCACTGGATGGCTAGCTACCTACCAGGCACTGTTTTAAGCACCTTATATGTATTAGCTCATTTAATCATCACAAGAATCCTATCGAGTAGGCACTACAATGTTGTTATCCCCATTTGACAGAAGAGAAAGCCGGATCAAGGAAAGGATAAGTACCTTGCCGAGGCCCACAAGCTAGTGAGCATCAGCACTAAATAGGACCCTAAATAGTTCGGGCCCGACATCTGTGCTTTTAATCATCACACCAAACCAAGATTAGTAAGGAATGCTTCCTGCCTTCAAAGTTGTTACAGCAGGGCTGCAAACTCCACTGCTGACAGGGATCCGGCAGGGGTGACACAGGCCACGTGGGACTTGTGGAGAAATGAAGAGCTGGCTCCCCTTCTGGGAGTGGGGTGGGGCAGCCGCTTTGCGGACCCAGCCCACTGTAACTACTGGAGTAGACAGGCCCAGTGCAGCCACGCATGCCAGTGCTTCAAGAGAAGCCAGAAAGACAGAGTTTTGAAATCCGAAGTCTGAAATTTATCATTAAAAAATACATACTTTCAGGTTTTGCCAGTCACTGCAAGCTAAGCCTGTGGGTTGTCAGTTCGTAGATCTAAGTTATCATCTTAGGAGCGAATACAACATGTACGCTAATAGCTCTAATGTAATGTAAAAGTTCTGTGTCCTAAGAGAGGTACATGAGGGACACGCTATGGGAATTCACAATAACAGAGAAAGGTGACTTCTCTATGGCATTGTGTGAGAAAAGTGACGATTAAGATGGTCTATGAAGAAAGGGCCAGGCTTACAAACACAGAGAGGAGTGTTTATAAGGCATGGTAAGAAAGTATCCAATTCTTCTGTTTGTCCACAGGGAGGTCTGATATTCATCAGGTGTTGAAGTGTGCTGTTATAGTTGGTAGAGAGCATTGTTCCCCCAGGAATCCTCCATCAGACCTTCTCCTGAACCAGGAACTGGAAGGGTACTGCCTGGCACCCCTGACTTCCTATCTGATTGGTCAATGCCTGTGGCTGGTTCTCAGATACAATCAAGCACTACATGGGAGCATTGAGGTCAACGACAGATCGCATATACGGCAGTGGTCCCATAACATTATAATGGAGCTGAAAATTCCTGTTATCTAGTGAGATCACAGCTGTCATAGTATCAGTGCAATTACTTTATCACCCAGGTGTACAGTGTTTATAAAGTCTACTGTAGTGCACAGTAACGTTCTAGACTTTCACATTCACTCACTGACCCACAGCAACTTCCAGTACTGCAAGCTCTGTTTATGGTCAGTGCCCTATACAGGTGGACTATTTGTCATCTTCTACACCATACTTTTACTGTATCTTTTCCATGTTTTGATACACAAATACATACCATTGTGTTACAATTGACTGCAGTGTCAAAATTGCCTAACAACACATTTCTCAGAACTTATCCCTCCAGCAATGCATGACTGTATTTAAACACCACCCTTGACCATAGTACGGGTAATGGAGTTAATGCCAGCCAAGGAAGCTGGGGCCATGATGCAGGAACCCTGGGTACCAGGTTGGGGTGTTTGGACTTTTACCCTGGGGAGCCATGGAAGATTTCTGCACAGGAAGTGACTTGGCCAGAATTGGATCTGACAGGTCTGGGTCAGGTTAATTGGAAAAAGGAGGAAACTAGAGGTTACTAGTTAGAAAATGGAGAATGAGGATTTGTACAAGAAAATGGCTGGAATTTGGGGCACAGAAAGAGAAGAGAGGCAGGGCTTCGGGAGAGCTGAACCTGGTGAATAAGTGAGGGCATGGTCAAGGGCCACTTTCCCAGTCCAACCAGTCCAAGCCTAGGTGAGTGGTGACATCACTGGGCACTTAGGGGTCGGGTGGAGACAGCAGGTTAAGGGGAAAGACTAGGAATGCTCCTTGGGACATTTTGGTTGTGAAGAACTGGTGAACTTTCAGGCCCATGAACATTATTAAATGTCTTACCTGGGAGAATAATATGTCTTCAGAAATAATGTCTATACATTCATCTCCCTCCCCACATCCCCTGGGATAGCTTGTGGAAAACAGATCGAAGCTTTGGGAGAATAGAACATAGAATTGTTAAGTTTTGCTTCAGAAGCTAAAGCACTAAATGTGAGAATGTTATGATAAAAAGCAAGTCCTGGTGGACATTACCTGGGACAGCGTGGGGCTGAAGGTGATAACATTTATTGAGCTCCTGCTGTGTCCCAGGCCCACAGCAAGACTCTATGTAGATGATCTCATTTAATCCTCAAAATATCACTATGAGCAATGTACTCTAGTTATTCCCATTTAACAGATGAGAAAACTGAGACCTAGGAATATTATGTAATTTGTGAGACCTTTCAAAAGGAGAGATGAGGACCTTTGAGGCAAAGTTTATACATTTCATGATTTTTTTTCAGAGATGGCCCTAGTTACAGGTGATGTAGTCTTTATTAATCACAGTTCCAACTCCTTTGTAAGTGATCTACAGCGTTGACTTTATTAGATCACAGCAATGATGGACTTATCTTCGAGCATTGTTTATACAGCAAGCAGACAGGTTTTCTTAAAGTTAAAAATGCTGTCATTTGAATTTTATATAATATTGAGAAAGTGTCCGTACTAAAGAAGGTTTTTATTTGACTGGTATATTAGTCTGGGTTCTCTAGAGAAATGGAACTAATAGGTGATATATATAGAGAGATTTATTATAAGGTATTGGCTCACGCGATTATGGAGGCTGGGAAGCCCCACCATCTGCCATCCGCAAGCTGGAGACCTAGGAGAGCCGGTGGTGAAGTTGGAAGGCCCTAGAACCAGAGAGGTGATGTGTAAGTCCCCATCCGAGTCCTGAAGGCACAAAAGTCTCAATGACCCCCAAACCAGGAGAGTTGATGGATGAGTGTAGGAGAAGATGGATGTCCCAGCTCAAGTAGAGAGAACAAATTCACCCTTCTGCCTCAACTGACTGGAAGGTGCCGCCGACATTGGTGAAGGTGATCTCCTCTACTCAGTTCGACCAATTCAAATGCTCATCTCATCCAGAAACACCCTCGCAGACACATGCAGAAATATTTAAACAGTTATCTGGGCATCCCATGCCTCGATCAAGTTGGCACAAAATTAACCATCACAACTGGGGTAAGAAATCATGTTGGGGCCAGTCCTTGTTGACACAGTGACTTGTACAAACAGACTAAGTTGAAAAGCCTGAGCTTTGGAGTCAAAGAGAAATGGGTTCAAATCCCAGCTCCATTATCTGCTCACTGTATGACCTTGAGTCAGCCATTTAGTGCTCTTTGCTTCAATTTCCTCATATTTCATGTCAGCCTTATTACATTGCTATGAGGGTTAAGAAATGTTTTAACTGTATATTCTTTTTTTTCCTCCTATTCTGTCCTATATTCTCTTTCTTTCCCTCCTATTTATTGCCTTTTGGAAATTATCTAGACCGGGGTTCAGTAAACTTTTTCTTAAAGGACTAGCTAGTAAACATTTTAGACTTCGTAGATCATGTGGTCTGTATTGCAGCTACTCAACTGTGCTGTCGTACAAGCCATAGACATATGTATAAACATACATAAACATATACATAAAGCTATGAGCAATGTACACACAAGTGAGTATAGCTGCATTCCAATAAAACTTTATTTATAAACTGAGGCAGCAGGCCGGATTTGGCCCACATGCCATAGTTTTCCAACCCCGATCTAGACTATCTGAGCAGTTACAAGGACCTCTCTGGAAGGCTTGGGAATGAGAAGTGCTCTACAGGCAGGAAGCACAGCTTCCTGATAGGGGAGGGAATTCCAAATGTTCTCCACTTACCCTTAGCAAACAATAGCAACGCTGTCTCTAAAGAAAGGCACAAAAAGATATCGGAGATTTTTGAAACACCTTCTAGAAGGTGAGTTTTTAAGCACTTTTAATGGTTCTGAGATTAATCTGATCAGATTTACTTTCAAATGTACATTAGTGTTGATAAAAAAAAAAATGCATGGGGAATTTTTGCCACACTTAGAATGTGTTGCCTTTTATGGCTTGCAGAGGGAAGGAGAGACACTGAATCCAAACGGCTTTGCTCACTGCCTTTTTGACCACAGACCAGAATTATCTGTTACAGGAGCATTAATGCCACAAGCTTCTGTGGTCCCTGGGGCCTGAATCCCACTGGCTCTCATTACATATTCGTGTGTGTGTTTGTGTGTGTGTGTGTGTGTGTGTGTGTGTATGTATGTATTTTAAGACAGGATTTTGCTCTGTCACCCAGGCTGGAGTGCAGTGACGCCATCATAGCTCACTGCAGCCTCAAATTTCTGGGCTCATCTCATCCTCCTACCTCAGCCTCCTGAGTACCTGCAACTATAGGCACATGCCACCACACCCTGGTAATTTTTTTTTTTTTTTTTTTTTGTAGAGGCAGGGTCTTGCTCTGTTGCCAGACTGATCTCAAACCCTAGCCTTGAGTGATTTTCCTGCCTTGGCCTCTCAAGGCTCTAGGATCACAAGAGTGAGCCACCATGCCCAGCCACATATTCTATTTTTTAAAATACTGGCTTTCACAGATATGCTCTTATTTGAGCCCCACAACAAGCTTTCTGAGGCTCAGAAAGGTGAGGCAAACACTTTAGTCTGAGAATGTGTGGGAATTCTTATAATATATGTGGCCCCCATGAGAATGTACCCTACAGACTACAGGGAACCTAACTGGCCAAGTGCCCTGGCTGCTGTGCTCTTGGATCCATCCCTGCATTTGCACCAAAGCCACACTCCTTACAGGCTGCTCCTAGCCAACGATCAAGTGGGAAAACTGAGGCAGGCCCAATTCTGGGAGTTGAGAGCTCCTTTGATGGCTGACTTTAATGATCCATCTTGTTGAACTTTGGACTACACACATTCTAGAGCACATCTACTAGACCTTCCTTCCCTCTCTCCTTTACACAGAGTTAGACCTGCACTGTGGTCTGACAGCTCTCCCAACCTCTTCCAGCCCTTTCTCGATTTTCTCTCATGAGTGTTTTTTATAATAAAATCTGTATACATTTAATCTCATCTTGGCATATGCTTCTCAGATATATACTTTTAAAAATAATGTGGACCCCAGCCCTGAGGTAAGAAGTGCATCTCTATGATTGCAGGGCCCTCCTGCAGACGGTTTGGTGGACATAAGCTTCTTGAGGACCCAGCATCCCTGACTTAGTTGGGATTCCTTCAGAATCAGAAGATATTCAGAAGATACTTGTATTCAGAAGTTACAGAAGACAAGCATTTGACTACAAGTAGTTTATTTGGAAGACAATTGCAGGATGCACAGCAGAGGAGTGGGAGAGTGAAATGGGGAAGAGCCAGAAGCCAATTAGAGGATGTGTTGGGGAGCAGGTCGCCACTGTGGACCACTAGAGCTCAGTTGTGCTGGGGACCTCTGGAAGGCAGGGTAGAGCATATATTTGAGTTGTTCCACCTGGGAGGTGGTTTTGAGGAAACCGGGGTCTTCTTCCATCAATTCCTACATGTCATTGGTTGACAGCTGTTCCCTGACCCTCTGCCCTGCCCTGTGCATGAGTGCCACCTGCTCCTCTGTCCAGTGGAAGCCCCAGGCTGAGTCATGGGTACTTCCTCTAGGAAGGCAGGCTTGCGGGAATAGTGAGTGTCAGGGCTAATGGGTGGGGCCTCAGAGCATCTTCCCCAAGCCTCATTTCAGGTTGTAAGGATTAGAAAAGACCTAGGAGTTTACACCTGACCCAAGCACTATCACCTCCAACACAGTGATCAGTTCAGGGCTCCAATGCAACCTGGATCAACCACAGTTTTCCCTGGAATGTTTGTTAGCACTGTCTAGGAGGATGCACTTGCTCCTGAGATCATGAAAACTAAGCACCGCCAGGCTGGACACCTGGCAGTCCTCCTGCCCTGACAATGAAACCAGTATAGATGAAATTAAAGCTGAGGGATGGAGAGAAGCAGTGAGGCACTAGTACCCACCGATAGTACTGCTGAAATGTCTGGATTCAGATGTGCCCAAAGCCAAAGTACCTCCGGATTTTCTGTGACATGCCAATTCATTATATTTCCTGCTGACGCAAATATGAATGGAGGCTCTGTCATTTGAAAACAAAAGAATTCTGACAGATGTGGGCAGACACCCAAGTCAATGTAAGATCGTGGAGCATGGATTTCAAAAAGAGAAAAGAGCTGCTTCTCTTGGTGCAGAATCTTGTGTTTCATTGACAAGACTCATCCGCAGGATACGACGGCCAACTAGGGAGACAGAAACAGTCCCTGCCCTCAGTTTTGAGAATGTAGCAGCAGTCTTCAAAAGACATCACTAGCCATAGATTTTGGAAACACCTCCACCCAAACCCCATTCTTCTCAAATAAAAACTTCATGAAATCCCATAATAAAAACTCTTAAATGTATCATTTGAAGCTTTCTAATAATTAGAAAGCAAATGAGCAGCACTGCAGGGCTAGATTTTCAGGTGGCCCTGCTACAACTGCTTGCTGAAAAGCCATCAGAATTTATGCCAGTGACATTTCATTTTAGTTGTTTCTGAAGAATTCTCTGAGACTGACTTTTTGCTGTTAGTACCTCTCTCCTAAATGGTCTTGATTTGCTTCTGTGGCTGAGGCCTATGGTAAAATGCGCTTTAGTCTGAGCTCTTGACTTTGCATGAAGAAAGTAGAGAGTAATCTGCCCTTTCTCCAGGGTTCAAACAGCCATTGTTCAGACTTCCCAATGAGGCTTCTATGGACTTAAATGTATCCCCCATCATTCGTATGTTGAAGCTCCAACCCCCAACATGATGGCATTTGGAGGTGGGGCCTCTGGGAGATAACTGGGGTTAGATGAGGTCATGAGGACAGGAGCTTCATTTAAGGATTAGTGTCCTTAAAAGAAGAGACACCAGAGAGTGACACACCTCTCTCCCTCTCTTCCTGTCCTACTCTACATGCACAAAGAGGTTTTGTGAGCACACAGAGAGATTATGGTCACCTACAAGCCAGGAAGAGAGCCAGAGGGCCCTTACCAGGAACTAACCTTGAGCTTGAACTTCCCTGCCTCCAGAACTGTGAGAAAATCAATGTTCCTTGTGTAATCCACCCAGCCTGCGGTACTTTGTTGTTGCAGCCCTGGCGGACTGACACGGAGGCTAAGAGGTTGATCTCGCTCTATGTGGAAAGTGAGTCCAGGAGTGGTAAAAAGGTAGCTCTGTGTCTGCATCCCTCCCTATTGTCAGAGTGGGTCTGCTGCGGATCAACACAGTCACAAGGCCAGGGAGTGACTATGGGGAGAATTTGGAGTCCGGAAAAGTCTCAATGGGGTTGCTAAGTTTATTTGGGCTTGGACTGTCATGGAAATTATGGGATATTCTTCAACCTTGGCCCCTGCCCGCTAAATGCCGATGGAGACTCCCAGTCACTGAGACAACCAGAACCACCTTCACACATTTCCAATCACCCCTGCGGGAAAGGGGGTACTGTCGCTAGTTACAACGAACTGGAACCCCCAGGATCTAAGCTTTTACTTTTACTTTTATTTTCACTTCATTACCATTCTAATGGCTGGCATTTTAAAGCTCGCCCAATGGCCAGAGCTGTCCAGTGAGTTGTAGGGAGAGCATTCCATTCCTGTAGTATTTGGCAAGAAGGAGTCCTTGCACTGTAAGATTTCCAGGGTCAGTCAAACATAGCAAGGAACATGTCTTAACTCCAGGCCCTGCAGAGGCAGAATGGCATGTGTCCAATGGGTTTTCAGTCAGTATTGTATGTTGAGAAATTATTTAATTGAATTCTTGTCCCCAGACAAAATACATTAAACTTATGGAGGATGTCACCATTTTCCGTGGCTGACCCTCTCTCTCCCATTTGTCTTGGTCCCTGCTCTCAAAAATACCTTCCTTAATTAGTCTTGCTGCAATTTACATCAGCTTCTACTTGCCTTGCACCCTCATTTATTACCCTAAGAGACAATAAGACATATGGTGGTTTAGAGATTGAGCACCAGAGTTGGATAATAGGTTCAAATCCTACCTCTGCCTCTTATTAGTTGCGTAACTACTGGTTGTGTAACTAAAAGCCATGTATTATTTTTTGGTCTGTAAAACAGGAGCAGCAATAGTAGTTCCTATCTCATTGGGTTGATGGGAGGATAAAGTGAAATTCCTGGGACTCAGGGGCGAAAAAGCAACAGTTGCCTGTCTAAAAGTCTTCTCTCACAATACATTCTTTGGCTTTACCAAAATGCAAGAAATTCTCAAGTTTCTCCTTCATTTTTGTGTTAAATTATTTAAGGCTCCAGTTTAAACTGAAAATATTGGGGAGCTCCTAGAGAATAAATATTACACACAGTTTATCTTTGTATCTCTGGCATCTAACCCATAGAAGATGGGCACTTAATGGTTGCTGAACAAACAGTGTCCAATGGCTACATGAAGTCACTGTGATAGTAATAACAGCAGCTAATCCTAACGACTGTTTACTAAGTACCAGACTATGTTCTAAGTGTTTCACATATATATTGAGTTATTTAATTCTTATGACAACCTACAAGGTAGGTTCATCACTGCCATTCTATAATAAGGAAACTGAGGCTACAGAGAGATTAATTTCCCCAAGTTCACACAGTTTGTAGATGTGACCTTGGAAAAAAACAAAGTAACTTTAGAGGAAAACTAAGCTCTGTCCCAAGAACTCTTGTCTGATATCACCTCCCCAAACCTGGTTGGGTGGGAGGTGGAGGTAGGCGGCGGCTTTTCTCCAAAGAGCAATTGCACGGCATGTCATCTGTTCTCAATTTCCACTCTGGTTGTCCTCCATGGTAGTCCTCCAGCCTAACACATGTGCTCGAGGCTGTTGGCCAGGAGCTAAATTTATTTGAGAGCCCAGGGTTCAAACAGGTACATAAATCACACATATACAGCCTCATTCCTCAGTTCAGCCTGACAGAGTGGTGTACCCCTCAGAGTTTTACAGGCAATTTACTCCCAGTCCTAAGCTATCTGGTCTTGTGTTGCTATCAGCTGCTACCCCCAGCCCACGCAGCAGGCACCTTATAAAAGATGACCCTGGTAGATTATCTCCCTGTCCATAGCCTTAGTTTTGAACTCTACCCAACTTAGTCCTTGCATCCCACTCTGTCACTGTGTCACATCTCTGACCTTGTGGCTTCCTACCCTTTAATGCTGTCCATTGACCTTAGGATAAAGTGTAACCCCCTCACAGTGACTCACAGAGCCCACCTCTCCAGACTACCTCCAACCGACCTTGTGCCTTCCTGACCTTCCTTACTGTCTTACAAATAGCAGGATGTTTTGTTGCCTCTATCATCCACACTGCCATAAAGACCAGAGAGTAACTTTTTTCTTAAATATTAAAGATCAGTCCTTTGGTGATGGAAAAGGTTGTGTCCACCAAGATAATTCTCACTTCGCTAGGACTGGATAAAAACCAGCCAACTGCTCACAATTCAAATCACTTCAAGTCTCCTCAGCCACGGAATTGATTTCTGCTTTTATGTTTACTCTAGTGGTATTGTATGGAGGCCTTTCAGAGGAAATTTCAGGAAGGTCCACGCAACAGAAGCTTCATAGACTCCTTAAACAGCTTTTAGAAAAGACCTTACCTCCTCCAACTATGATATTTGGGCAGGGTTGTGGGATGGGCAGGGAGTTAAAAGTCCAGGAGACTGAAAGCCTCTTGAAATAGGACCTTATTTGGGGCGGGGGTGGGGGGTCTTCTGTAGAACTTGGCATTTGCTGAACTGAACAAAAAGAAAAGGAGTCTGGGTAGGGGGTTTTAAGGAATGAGAAAAGAAGGAAGAAGTGAAGCTAATATTTATTGCAGAACTACAGCGAACCCTGTTTGCCAAGTGTTTTACATTCTGTCATTCCCGTCAATCCTTACTACAATTCTATGAAGAAAGAGTATCCCCATTTTACAAGGAAGGAAACAGGCCCAGAGAGGTTAAACAAGTTGCATAGGGTTACACAGCTAGTGATGAGCAGCAGCAGTATCTGAACTCTGGTCTCATTTTCCTTCTAGAATACTGACTTCCCGATTAAAGTCAGCTAAACCATTGCTCACCTTCAGCCCAAATAAGTCTATATGTTTTTCCCTGTTCCCACAAGACCCTTTTTTTTAAACCTCTGCTGAGCGCCTCTTGATGTCTCAAGAACCTACTACTCAATCAAATTTCAAGTGTCGTCAGAATTCAGAAGTTTTAGAAAGCTGGCAGATATACAGGTTTTAAGAATAGAATGGCAGCATTAGTCAGTGTTTGGGATCCACTCTCTGGACACTCAGGAGAGTGTCAGAAATCTAATTGGATAATTACTGAAGTTTCACTCAAATGTGTCTGCATTATGAAAATACAGTCTTCTTTGCATTTTAATTACGGAAAATATTTGGGTTGTTAAACTATTTCTAACAAGGAACATTTATCTATTTTTTTAAAGGAACTTAAATTTTTGTTAAATACTGAAATATATTTGGGGGATGTAATTACTGTAAATATATGGAAATAGGACCACTTGGGTTATATGTTACCAGTTGCCAATTTCTCATGCACTTAAACAATCTGTCTCCTTTCAAAGTATGACAGTTGGCAGAAATTCTTGGGCATATGAGAGATTGTGATTGTTTTCAGACATTAAAAATCAGCCTTCAGACCATCAATGCTGCACAGATCTAACTTCATCCTCCGTCTGCCTCTATCCTACAGATCTAGCACACTGGCATCACCTCGCACAGAGTAGACTCACTTGGTGTGTGCATGGGGGGGAACTGGATTTGATACTTTCTACCTTCGCTCTGGGTGGCTAAGGGCTGTTCTCCCCTCATGTAAAGAATCCATCAGCTGCCGGGAGAAGCCAATGAAGCATGCGAGACCCAGGAACTAACTCTATTTCCTAGCAACCAAGGAAAGCCATTTCTCCTCTGTCAGCAGGAATGCTTAGATTTATGTAAGCTACAAATGCCCGTTATCACCATAATAAACCATATATTTGCAGGCGGTATTTACAGCCAGCTAATCGTGGCACTCTATCCTGGCAGCCCCCAAGCTGGCAAGTTTCCCATTTGGAGTCCCCCAAAAATACGATTAGGTGGATGCTGAGCACGAATTTAGTGAACAGCAGTGTCTGACAAAGCTACTAACCGTCTAATTATGAAAGAAGATTACTGATACCATTAATTGGGTGGTTGTAAAACTCTGGTAAAGTCAGATGGTAGTAAAGTCCATTTTCAATTTACTAGGCTATTAAAAGTATTTCTGTCTATAAAATAAACAGACACAAAGCATACTAAACAGGCTAATATGGAAACATAAAAAGAAAAGGGAGAAGCTTGTCATGGCAATTAGTGGTCGTGATTAGCTGTGCCACAGACCCAGCGGTGGAAATTAAAGATTAATTTATGACAGTGCTCTGCCAAAGGAGGTTTTCTGGCGACTGCTCTGCCTACAGGTGGGCGAGGTGCTTGTCATTTCAGTTGCAAAAACCACCTCCAGCTTAGGCAGGGCTTCGTGCTTCCTTGGGACTATTGTTTCTATTACCTGTAACTGAAGATGCTTTGCTGATACATGTCCTCACTCAGAGCCTCAGTTTTCCTGCACGAATAGGTTGTTTGAGGAGGCTTGCAGTTCTAAAAGACCCTAGAATTTTCCATTCGCGTGTCCCGTCCTACCAACCTGGGTCCCTGCTGTCCCCTAAATAGAGTTCACCTGTTCATGTGCCCATCCCTTCACCTGGGTGCTCTGCCCTCATCTCTTCACCTGGGTGCTCTGCCCTCATCCCTTCACCTGGGTGCTCTGCCCTCCACCTACTCAACGCGGGGGCTGTCTTGGTTTCCACAATCTGGAGAGTTCTCATAAGGAACCCGTCTCCGCACTCCTCGCTTGCCATCCATCCTTGCCACCTCTTCCCTGTTTACACTTTTTATTCACCCACCTTATAAAAGTTTCTGGAGTGGAGGCCAGGCCCAGTGGCTCAGGCCTGTAATCTACATTTTGGGAGGCTGAGGCAGGTGGATCACCTGAGACCAGGAGTTTGAGACCAACTTGACCAACATGGCAAAATCCCATCTCTATAAAAATACAAAAATTAGCCAGGTGTGGTGGCACACACCTGTAATCCCAGCTACTCAGGAGGCTGAGGCATGAGAATAGCTTGAACCCAGGAGGCAGAGGTTGCAATGAGCTGAGATCATGCCACTGTACTCCAGCCTGGGTGACAGAGCCAGAATCCATCTCAAAAAATAAAAATAAAAATAAAAGTTTTGGAGTGCTCATAGTGGTGTGTGGATTGACGGAGGGTAAGCATTCCAGGGACATGATGCATGCCACCTGGAAGATGAAGGAAAATTGGGAGGAGGGGAAGAAGGAACCTGCCAATATACAGAAATAACAAGAACAATATTTGGTGTGGAGTCTTGTTATCCAAAGGACCTTCACAGTGAGACGTCCAGAAGCAGCTGTGAAGTAGACCAATAGACATCCTGCCAATCTCACCCGTACACAGATGGAGGCTCAGAGAGGAGGAGTGGCCTTGTCCGGAGTTTCACCATCAGCCAGTGTCAGGACCAGGAACTGAAACCACAGCTCTGGTCCATGTTCTGATGGGCTGAGCAAAAGAACTCCTCTAGGGCTGGATGCAGTGCCTCATGCCTGTAATCCCAGCTCTTTGGGAATCCACTCGAGGCGGGTGGATCACTTGAGCCCAGGTATTCAAGAGCAGCCCTGGCAACATGGTGAAAACCCTGTGTCTACCAAAAATAAAAAAATTAGCTAGTCTCATAACCCAGTCTCAGAATATAAACAAATAGAGTTTAAAATTAGAAAAAATTGAAAAAAAGAGAACTCTTCTGGGGGATGAATGTCGGCCACGTGCCAAGGTCCTTATCCATAGCATGACTGGAACTTCTGAGACTCCACTTTGAGAATGAGCCCTAACATCTGGCTTCCTCAAGGTGAAATGAACACTTCACACACAAACAGAAGCTGGGGCACATGGCCTTTTTTTTACCAGCTTCTTTTCTCACAGGACAACCAGCGATTGCTTTGCCAAATTTTTAGTCACCCTATCACCTTCTTGTTTCTCAAACTGTGGTCCCCGCACCAGTGGCATCAGCATTTCTGGGAGCTAGTGAGAAATCTAAATTCTTAGACCCCAACCCAGGCCTCCTGAACCAGAATCTGCTGCCTAACAAGATCCCAGGTGTTTCCTGTGTGCATGGAAGATTGAGAAGTACAGGCGCCAGTTGCTAGCTCTGTTCTCTGTCGAACTCCTGGGCTCAAGCGATCCTCCTGCCTTGGCCTCTGAAAGTGCTGGGATTACAGGTGTGAGCCACCACACCCAGCCTCACTTCACTTTACAGTTTTCCCTCTTCCCCGGTGTAATTTACAGTCCTTTAGTCTCTTTTTCTATCCCACTGCGGACCTTAGTTTCCTTGCTGGTCTTTCACCCCTCTTCTCCCTCTCAAAACTACCAAAGGGGGAAAAATGATGTGTCTTATAAATGAGCGTTTGGGACTTGTGGTAGGCCAGATGGTGGGAAGCACCAGTTTTTCCTAATTTGTGGCAGGATAAGGATCATCTGAGGTGCTTGTTGAACATACAGCCTCCTTGTCCCGTCTCTGGAGATTCCCCAAAACACTAGTTCTAGGACAGGGTGGGGTGTTTGTGTGGGTAAGTAATGCCCACAGGGGACTCTTTTCCTGAGGGAAGTTCAAGGATTCTCTGCTCGCACCCTGTGGTTCACAGTTCCTGCTGTGCATTAGAACCACCTGGTGAGCTTTTAAACCAACTGAAGCCAAGAATGCACTCTCAGCAATTCCATTTGATTGGGTGAGGGTAGATCCCAGGCATTTTGCCTTTTTTTTTTTTTAAGGTTCTCCAGGTAATTCTAATGTATAAGCAGTGTTCACAACAACAGTCTCAATCCACTGGTCTCAAAATGTGGCCCATGGACCAGCAGTGCCAGCACAACCTGGGAACTTGTCAGAAATGCACATTTGAGGGGCCCACCCTCCAGAACTACCACATCAGAAGTCTGGAGGTGGGCCAGTTATCTATGCTGTAATCAGTTCTCCAGACAACACTGGTTACATCATTTTCAGGGGCTAGTGCAAAATGAAAACACACAATCAATCCCTTGTTCAGAAATTCAGACTCTCAAGACAGTGACTACATGACACTGAGCCAAGCAGAGAGCCCTCTGAGCATGCAGCCCTGTGTGACTACACTGAACATGCACCCATGAAGGCGACTCTGCATCCAAGTGACTCTGATGCATGCTAAAATCTGAGAACCTAGAGTCTACATTCTCCTGCTGGCTTATAGCTCATGTTTCTGCTTCTTGGCATGGTCCGAGGGTGACACTCAGGACTTGTAAGGCACTAGCTCTGGGATGATGATAATAATAGAACCATTCATTGATCATGTGTGATGTACCAGGCACTGGCCTTGGCACTTCCCAGGCATTATCTCACTCAAGTCTCATCACACCCTCAGGAGGCAGGTCTGTTAGCTTCATTTGCATTGTACAGATGGGAAAACTGAACCAAGGCCAATGATGATTAGTTGGTTGAATATTTCAAATATCACCTTCCTTCCTGCCTGCTTCTTCACCCTTCCCCCTGCTGCAGTCATTATCAACCCTGAGAACATCCTTACTCCTAACTCCATGGGTGAGGACTTATTGGAACAGAATTGCCTGAAAGGTCTCTAACCGGGAGCCCAGCCTTTTCTCCAGCAGGATAGAAGGGTTTAGAATCACAGGTTTTCTGCTTATTGTGCCAACGAAGAATCGGAGGTTCACACAGGGGACAGAACTAGCAAGCAGTGGAGTCAAGATTTGAATCCAGGACACGTTGATCTCAAGGGCAACTGCAAGTCCTAAACACCGGTTTGTAAGACACATCATCTCCCCCTCCTTTGTAGTTGTGATAGGGAGCAGAGGGGTGAAAGACCAGCAAGGAAACTAAAGTCTTTAGTGGGCTGGGAAAAAAAGACTATGGACTGTAAATTACACTGGAGAAGAGGGGGAACTATAAGTGAAGTCAGGCTGGGTGGGCATGGTGGCTCATGCCTGTAATCCCAGCACTTTGGGAGACCAAGGCAGGAGGATCACTTGAGCCCAGAAGTTAAGACCAGCCTGGACAATATAGTGAGACTCCATCTCTATAAAATAAAAATTAAAAAAATAATTAGCTAAGCATGGTGGTGTGCTCCTGTAGTCCTAGCTACTTGGGAGACTGAAGTGGGAGGACTGCTTGAACCTGGAGGTCGAGGCTGCACTGAGCTATGATTGTGCCACTGCACTCCAGCCTGGGCAACAGACGGAGACCCTGTCTCAAAAAACAAGATAAAGTGAAATTGACCGTGTGTTCAATCTGGCCACCAGTTTGCTGGGTATCCCTGAGCAAATTATGTTACCTCTCTGAGTCTGATTCGTCTTCTATAAAATGGGTATAATATCTATTTTTATGGGATAATTGTAAAAATTCAGTGAGATTATAGTTTAAACAAGCCAAAGAGTATAATCTGACTCCTGCCACAGAGTAAATGCTCACTAAAAGGTGTTATTACTGTTGAAGAGGCCTTTGCCCAGGCTGGTAGGATTTTGAGTATCCTCGCCACCGCCCTCCCATGTGATGGAGCTGAATAAATTAGAAAATTCAAGACAGAGCTGGGAGGTCTGGGGCTGTGTCCCAGCTCCAGCACAAAGTCATTTAGACCTTGGATTTGTCCATACTCCATTCCAGGCCTTGGTGTCCTCATCTGACAGTATCAGGTCTGAACCAGTGGTAAGGCTCTCCAAGACCCTGCTTTACTCTGAGCATGGCAGAATCCATTTGCATTGAAAGCCTCCTTCCTGAGCACTTGGTTTACTGGAAGATATTTGAAAGAAGACTGAGAAGGGAGAGGTTCCAGGGGCAAGTTGCCTTGAGGTTTGAATCTGGCATCTGCTAACTATTAACTGGAAGAAGTTTGGAAACATAAAATCCTCTATGTGCTGACCCTTGGGGACCTGGCTTCAAAGGTGGTCCTCACACTGCTATTAAGACAATCATAATCCCAGGCCCTCCATGAGCCCCAGAACTGAATTCTGAATAACATACCTTGTGCTGCAGCTTCAGGAGCTTCAGAACACACTACTCCAACATATGGCACCTTGGCATATTGGATATTTAAAGCTAAACGAATTTGAGAAACCACAGGTGCAGGAAGGACTCTGACCTTTCCTGAAGCAGGTCATAAGCCCCTCATGTGAGAGGTCCCCTCCGTGTACCGGGAGCAAGGAGCATCCTTCTCTCTGAAGACAGAGGGACCCTGAGAGGAATCCACATGAGCAGGCCTTGCTAAGCGTCCCCAGCTCACTGCTCGTAGCCCACATCCTTTTGTCCTACCATGGTTTTCCATTTTTCACTCTTCCCCAAACCTAGTAACTGTTTTACTGTTTTTTGGGGGTCTTCATTTTCCTATAAAGGCTGCTGTGTCACATAAAACTTGTATGAAATAAATTACATGCTCTTCCGTTAACCCTTGTCAATTTAATTTTCAGATGAAGCCAGGGATCCAATGAGGGTGGAGAAAAACACGTTCCTCCCCTACAAGCTCAACTTTTCCCTTCCATTCCTTTCGCAGGGTACATTCCCCAGAAAGCACACTCAAAGATGGAGATTAGCGAGCAGGAGGTTTACTAGGGAGTTCTCATGGGATCAACATCTGGAGAAGGGAAGGGAAGGAAGTCAAATTGGGCAAAGGGAGACACTGAGCTACAATGTAGTCATGAGGAAGGTCTCAGCCCACTCGACAGGGAATTCTTTGCTGGGAATATCTTTCTGAGTCATCCAAGTTGAGGCTGAGAGGCTCGGGACTCCACACCCTCTTGTCAATCAGTCATTAGATGCAGCCCGCCACGGAAGGGGGCGTGACAGTGGCAAGGAGGCAGCTCTCTTCCACCAAGGCAATCCCCTCGGGTGCTGACAACTGAGGGCTGTCAGCAGGCAGCTCTCCCAGCAGCTGGGGGCCTAAATGCCTCTCTCCTTAAGGATGATTTCGGTAGCTCATCACAGCCTCCACCCGCCACTCCTCCTTCTTCCTAACCATGCTGCATAGGAAATACAAACCTTTATCTCAGCCTCGGCAAGTGTTAGTTGAGTGAAGATTGTACAGTTGCTTGCTTTTTCACCAATTTAGCCCGTACGTCATAAAAGTAGATCCAGTCTGGAGAGTCGGGGTTGAGTAGAGGTGGTGATGTGGGATGGCCCTGTTCCAACAGTAAGAGCTATCACTTATTGAATGCTAATTGTCTTCTGGGCTTAGGATGTTTCTGCTTTCCTTTAAAGTCCTTCAGCATAGGTAGTGTGATATTATGATTTTGCTTAATCTATAACCCGGTAATAATGAGCAGCCCAATCAAGAATGAATGGTTCAGCTGAGCCACACTCATGCCTGTAATCCCACTACTTTGGGAGGCTGAGGCGGGCAGATCACTTGAGGTCAGGAGTTCAAGACCAGTCTGCCTAACGTGGTGAAACCCCATCTCTACAAATATACAAAAAAAAAAAAAAAAAAAAAAAAGCTGGGGTTGGTGGTGCCTGCCTTTAGTCCCAGCTACTCGAGAGGCTAAGGCAGGAGAATCACTTGGACCTGGGAGGCAGAGGTTGCAGTGAGCTGAGGTTGCACCACTGCACCCCAGCCTGGGCGACAGAGTGAGACTCCATCTCAAGAAAAAGAATGAAAGGCCAGAAAGCTTATTCTAGAGCTGATTTCTGTAAGCCCTTGTTTCCCACATCTTGAGTAACAATGAAAGCTTTGTTAACCAACACCCAGAAAGTCAGAAATGAGAGTGTGCATGTCTCTGTGTAAGTATTGGCCTGTTGACCAGCTCAATGCATATTAGAAATGGGCTCTCCTTGGTGAAATTAAGGCATTCACAATATATGGATTGGCTTAAATCCTGGAGAGACATGCCACATGTTTTCACGAACACGATAGAAGAATTCAGAGAAGTCTGTAGACTTTACCCTAAGAAAATCACTAGACAAAAATCATTTAATGCTCTCATGAATGAATCTTTTCATGCTAGGTGCTGGCTGCAACAAAATAGGCCATATGAACTGTTTTTGTGCCTGCTTGCTAAAACAGTAATAATTGATAAGCTCTCCTGTGTGTGGTAGAGAGTCCCTTTCTTTAAAGCTCAGAAACAAAGCCATGTAGAGAGTGGCAAACCCTTAGCACCTCAAACCTCTTCACTGGCTGCTCTGCATGCAAAAGAACCTGGGGTTGTCCTCTACCAAACTGTCTCTGGTAAGTTTGCATCTGGGCACAGTACCTGGTGTTATGTGCATGTACTTTATTTAATGCCCACAACAACCCTATCAGATAGATAGTGTTATTTATACCCATTTTATTAGTGAGAAGCCCAAACTTCGGAGTGATTTCATAACTCACCCAAGGTCTTCATAGCAGATCCAACCAGGATTTGGACCCAGGTCTGTTTGTTCTCCAAGTTCTTCACTTCTGGCCTACGCTGCCTGCAGGAGGGCTGTCTGCAAAGTCAGGAGGGGAAATGAAGTGGGCATGGGGTTTCCTGGTGGGCTATTCTCTATTCTTCCATGACCCATGTGCCAGAACAGTATGAGGGGCCGGGCACGGTGGCTCACGCCTTTAATCCTAGCACTTTGAGGTGGTCAGATCACCTGAGGTCAGGAGTTCAAGACTAGCCTGGCCAACATGGTGAAACCCCCGTCTCTACTAAAAATAACAAAAATTAGCTGGGCCTGGTGGTGCACCTGTAATCCCAGCTACTCGGAAAGCAGAGGCATGAGAATCGCTTGAACCCGGGAGGCAGAGGTTCAGTGAGCAGAGATTGTGCCACTGCACTCTAGCCTGGGTGACAGAACAAGACTCCATCTAAAAAAAAAAGAACAGTATTAGGGAAGTGGCCTACCTGCCTGCATGTCTATGCGGCACAGCTCCAAAAGTTTTAAGCCCATCCATGTGTCTTGGGAATTTTTTAAATTTCACCAATAAGAGCTCATTTCTAATATTCATCAGGCTGGTCAACAGGACAATATTTTTACCCCCCAAATAAACAAATACATAAAAATAAAACAAAACTCATGTCTGACTCTCTGGATGCTAAGGCCTGGCGACTGTGCTGCCATGAGCCATCCAGGTGTTCCTCATCAAGGTGCTTCAACCTTCCAGGCTTTGCTTACTTCCTCCAGAAGGGAGGTCTTGCCCCCTAGAGGTTTATGTTTGTGATATACGTGTGTGTGTTAAGAAGTACAAAGTAGGATGCCAAGACGATGGAAACAATAATGAGACTAAAAATAGGCTAAAATGCCCTAGAGAAGGCATCTGCTACCCAGGCAAGAACATCAGAAAGTGTGGGCTTTCTGGGCTGGGCACGGTGGCTCATGCCTGTAATCCTAGCACTTTGTGAGGCCGAAATGGGTGGATTGCCTGAGCTCAAGAGGTTGAGACCAGCCTGGACAACATGGCAAAACCTTGTCTCTACTAAAAATGCACAAATTAGCTGGGCATGGTGGCAGGGCACCTGCAATCCCAGCTACTGGGGAGGCTGAGGCACAAGAATTGCTTGAACCCGGGAGGCTACTGCCTCCAGCCTGGGTGACAGAGTGAAACTCTGTGAAAGAAGGAAAGAAAGAAAGAGAGAAAGAGAGAAAGAGAGAGAGGGAGAGAGGGAGGGAGGGAGGAAGGGAGGAAGGGAAGGAAGGAACTTTTTGGTGAGCAAAGCTGGACTGCGGGCAGTGGAAAGAGGAATGCCTCTGGAACCAGCCCCCTGGTATAGAAGATGGTGTTGGCCCCCTGTCTCCTGCCTTTGGCATTCACCATTGCTGTACACAACACCAGCTTCTTACCGCAGAAATCTGCCACTCTGTTTGGGGCTGTCTTTGGCCACAGGAGCATGCTCAGTCCATGCACTGGCCGGGCTGGAAGTGCCCAGGGTTGTTTCCAAGAGCAGCCCCAACCAAAGATGAAGGGAATTGGGTAAATGCTCATGCTTCCTAGCCTCTGGGAGGATGGCTCTGAGGCAGGTTCTGTTCTACAAAGTCTCCCGTGGTCCCCAGTGGGAATGAGCTTCATTGCACACAGAGATGACCTGCTTGTGAACACACTCTCACTCTACTTCCTTCCCTCCGTTTCACTTCCCCATCCCCCTACCAGCGCTCCCTGGGGCCACTTCCCTAATTAACTGTATGTGCTCAAATATTTGCTTCCATGGGAACCAAATTATCTGGTTCAAATCCGTACTCTGCCCCTGGCCAGCTGTGTCTTAGGAACATTACTCCACTCCCCTGAACCGCAGCATCCTCAGCTGGGATCGTGAGATGACAAAAGTAGAACAAACCTCACCAGACAGGTGTGAAGATTCCAGAAAATAGTCCGTGTCAATAGTTTAGAGCAGCATCTGGCATTCAGCAGACACACAATAAATGCTAGTGTTTTTATTATTTATTATAATTATTGCTTATTATTGATAGCCCCTGAGATTTCCTTGGCCAAGTTCAAGTCCATTCTGAGAGTTCTAAGCTCCCAAACTTCATACTTCCTCCGGGTGAATCTCCCTGGTTGTTTCGGGGAATCTAATTCATTTATTCACTTAACATATCTTTAGCAAATATTGACTTAACACCTATTATGTCGAAGACACAGTGTGACAGTGGATATAAAAAATAAGATGAGGTCACGGTCTCCAGGGAGATAAGACGTATCCACACATAGCTACCGTCTAAGGCAAACTGTGATAAGTGTTCTTGTGTGTGTGTCAATAGAGCATAAAGTGAGTTCAGAGGAGGGTGAAGAAAATTGTGTATGGTATGAAGGAGAATTGGCAGAGTTGGGTTTGGAAAGGGGTAGAACTGCAGCAGAGGAGATGGAGGGGAGAGGATACAATACATGGAGAGGGAGAAAGTGATAAATACTAGGAGTTTGGCATCCCAGAGACAGCTCAACTATATCTTAATGTGAGATCCCATAGATTGATGAGCCTCTATCTCTCAGAGCTAAAGGGACAGCGGATTCTCCCCCAAATTATTATTACCATTCCTGACACTTACATAGTACTTACCCTGCCCTAGGAACTATAGGGGATGTGCTACGTATGTTAGCTGATTTAATCTTCACCTTCAGGGTCAGCACAACTATGACCTCCACTTGACAGATAAGAACACTGAGGCTGGAGGGGTTAAATGTCTTGCTCCAGCTCCCGCGGAGGCTAAGTGCCTGTCACCTAATCCCACGCGGTCTGGTTCCAGGGTTCACACTCTACACTGCCTCTCAAGTGCGGCACCTTTTCAGGCTTTTAAGGGAATATGTTGCTGTGATGTTCACTGAGCTTGAGGAGAGACTGAAAGAAAGTCCTTCAGCCCCATACAGGAAGTCCCCAAAGGATGGATGGTTCTGGAAGTTACGGGTTACCAGGACAACGCACCCCCTCAGCCTGGCCACGCCCCCGGGCTCCCGCTCACTGGTTGCAAAACTGAGCTTTGCCCCTGCCCAAAGCTTTCCTTCCCGGGGCCCGCTGGGGAAGCACCCGCGGCTTGTGGTGGCTGTGGTTTGGTGCCCAGGACCCACACGTCAAAGGAGCTCATTCGGAAGCAGAGGCACGCGCTTGTCCCCAGAACTCAAACTCCAGAGTCCCTCCAGTAGGTGGTACAGAGGCGAGTTTGACCCTAAACAAAACAGGGCAGGGTCTTCCTGTTTGTTTTCTTCCTCCAGCGGGGAGCAACGGCTGCTAATTGGATAGTGAAGCGACCGATTTATTATTCTCTTACCCGTGCTGAGCAGAGCTGTAGGAAATCTCCGGGGCCGGGAGCAGCACAGCGGGGTATCTCGGGGTCGCTCTGAGGAGGGCCAAAACTGCCGGCTGCCATGTTTCATTTGGCCTGCCCAGTGTTTAAAAAAAGTGTTTTTAAATAGATGCTGACATTTTTAAAAGGGGAAGATTATACATACACTTCTACATCTCCGACTTGTGTCAAGAAATGGGAAGATCTGGGCCCAGATCCCCATAGGTCAGCGATGAGGGGGACCGAGCAGGGGCGGCCCTTTAGACGGTCGCAGAGTCCCAGCCACCAGCCCTGCTCACTTTTCTTACCTCTCTGGCCCCGTCGGCATTTGAGCCCGGGACCCCAGACGAAATGATGCGCTTCCTCTTAGAACCCCCGCTAATCTGAGGACGGGGTCACCCCACAGACGCCATGGCTCAGCAAGCAGACCAATGGCCAAGGAGTCTGGCAAGGGGCCCTTGGTGAGTGGGTTTAATGACAGATTAAGTTGCCCATTAGGAAGCCATTAGAACACAGCGTGATGCATCACTGGGTAAACGAGAGAGGCTGAAGTCAGAGACAGGTTCTTGGAGCGCTTGATCCAATTTAATTCTTCTATTTAAAAAAAAAAAAAAAAAAAAAAAACAACCCTAGGCAGATGAGAGTGGAAGCTGTAAATCACCCTCTATGCAATGGCTCATCATAAGGGATATGGAGCAAAATTAGAGGAGGCACGAGAAGGAAAGCCGGTGATGAACAAAGCAGGGGCTGCTGCGGCGTGATTGAAGACAGGCTGGGAACGCGGGAGAAGCCTCTGGAAACTGGTTTGGGCTGGAGGTCTAATTACCGCATCCCAAGTCAGAAAAGCCCAGAACCCAGCCTTCTGCTCTGCCTTGGGGAGTAGGATGGGAGAATCTGTGTGCAGTAAACTTCCTGAGACAGTGCCTCATAGTGCCATCTACATGGAATGTGAAGTCAATCAGAATGTCTCTAAATCCTGGCTCTGTTGGGGTTTGGCTGTGTGACTTTGGGTAAATTACTTAACCTCTCTGAGTCACATTTTCCACCTGTGTTAAAGGAGGTAATCATCGCAAATGCAAAGGGTGGTGCTGAATATCAGGGTGGGCACCCGCTAAGTGATGCTTTCTTCTGTTTAATGTTGTAAAAGATATAAACGAGATGGTCCCTAAATGAGGGTAGAGTTTACTCCCCTTTAGCTCAGGTGGCACTTGTCAGGGAGATCAAGTAGGTTCTGTTCTTCCCTAGTAAAAGCAGGAAGGCTTTCCTGGGCGGGGTCCTCTGAGTGCTGGAAGCAGGGGAGGGTGTCCACTCAGAGAGGAGGCAGGAGGGCAGCCTGGCACACACTGGGCACCTCTGGGCCTCCAGCACTGGATGTCAGCTGTGCTTGTTGAATGGATGTGCTGCTTTCAACCCCCACATCTGTTATCTGCCCTTCTCTATCCTCTCTGTGCCCTGGGATGCTGATCCTGGCAATACCTCACCCAGTGTCTTTATTTGGGTTCTCCCAAAAGCAGAGCCCCAGATAAGGATGTGAGGGTAGCCTGTTTCTTGGGGAGCTTATGGTGAATGTGGAGCTCCCCATGCACGACCCCCTTCCAGGAGGGACTGATTGCCCCGCTGTTGCAACTGATTGCCCCTCCTTCAGGATTTGCCTAAACTACAGAGACAGCCACGGACACGCCCTCCTGGGCTCTTCACATCCTCATCTGCGTGGGGGCACAGAAGCCTGGCCATTCAGCCCACGGGAGACTCAAGACATGCTCCCAGCAACCTGCGGGGCTGCCCAAGGCTTCGCTGATCCTGCACCCCTGCATCACATCTCAGCTTCCCCCTCTGCCCAAATCTACTTCCTCCCTATTCCTTTCACAGGTATTGATTCCCTGATAAAAACCTTGCACCCCATCTTCCATCTCAGAGTCTTCTTGCAGAGAACCCAACCTGTGGCAGAGCTGGTCTCAGGACTCGGAGCGAGGGAGCAGGGAAAGAGGACAGGAAAGCAGGGACAGTCAATTTAAGGGTATGTTGTCTGAGACAAAGATTCTGCTAGGACCTCTGAGATGAGTACAAGATGCCTGGAGCCATTCACTGGGCAGTATCTGTCCATCAGCTCCCAGGCCCCAAAGAACCAGAGATGCCTGTGAGGGCTCTCACTGCCCTGCATTTCTGGGCTTCACATGTGCCCTGGCTGAGAGGGCTCCCTGTCTTCAAGGACGATCCTGAGCAGAAAGTGGGTGCATTTGAGGTGGGATGCTGTCTCGAGAATCTGAGCTTTATGAGAAGCAGACCCAGGGGGCATGGTGTGGGGCATCCCAAAGGACCTTCCATACATTAGGTGCCTTGGCCTTGGGGAGGAGCCCTCGGGAGTTCTGAGGGTGGGAAAGAGGTAGGTGGGGCTAATCCTTCCCCATTCCCTCCCTGCCTCAGTACCAGGGCTCAGGCAGTAGCGCTGCCAGCTCTTCCTGGGATCAGAATCATGGCCCCGCTCCCCTTGTCCCTTCAGGCCGAGGAACATAAGGGCTTCCCATGGTTACTGGTGTCTGAGTGCCTCAACCTCCCTTGCTGGTTCCTTTCTCCTGCCCACACCTTTGTCAATAGTCCCCCCACTGAAGTCTCTTTGGTTGAGCAGTTGGTGGGGATGCTGACTGATAAAATGGTCTAGGCCACTGCTCACTGCTTAAAGCCTTGCTTCAGAGTGACCTTCTAGGGCCCTGCAGTTCCCCCTTCTCCAACCCCTCCAGCCCCTCCAACCCTTCTCCATCCTAGCTGGTCTGGGTTCCCTACCGCATCTACTTGCTTTTGAATCTGTTTCTTGTAGATAAATGTGTGTTCTCCTCTTTCACAGCCTTACCATTTGATTTGGAGAAAGAAAAAAACCCAATTCTATAAAGCTATTAAATGTTTTCCTTTCACAAACACCAGTTTGGTATATCAGAAGCACTGCCTTTCATGCCTATTGAGTTCTCGGAAATGGGCTTCAAGTGCCTATTTCAGGAGTTGAAATCTGAACATCAGCTCTTTCTTCCTCTCTGCATTCCTGCCACACAATCCTAATCCTCTCCAGTGTGATGGGTCCCTCTGGCTGGGTAGAAGGGAGATCATTTAAAGGAAATGTGAAAAAGAAAAGAGTAATATTCCATTTCAAGAGATTTTTCTCCTGACACAGTTATTTTCAACAGGTGACAGGTATTGAAACTGATGAAAGATTCTTGGGTGAATACAAACCACTCCCCGCCCCTGTCCCCAGCACACATTCTCCAGAAATTCCAGAACGCCTAGTGAGTGGATTCATTCCACACATATTTAGTGCCTAACTACATGCCAAGGAGCTGGGTGCTAAGAACAAAAAAGTACGACTCCTGCCCTCTGCCATAGAGTTTGTGATCTGTGTTGATGCATTAGAGATTAATCCAATGATTGCACAAAATGTGATGTTGCAATTTTGCCTTTGCACTTGCTGTTCCCTCTGCCTGGAATGCTTGTCCCTGCAAGGTGTCTGCCCGGCTTCCTCTAGGCCTTTTCACAATCATCCCTCTTCACTCATGGCCTTCTTGGCCACTCTGTCAACATTCCTGCTCTTTTTTTCTCTCTAGCATACTTCTCTGTTTATAGACCATCTATCCCAGAATGTAAGCTTCATAAAAATACAGATTTTTCTTTTTGTAAAGTATTTGATTGTTCTCGGCAGAGAACAAAATTCCCAGAGCAGAAAACAATGCATGGGATATAGTAGGCGCTCAAACAATGTATATTGAATGAATAAACATGGACCACACTAAGTGCTAACGAGCATGGGCTGAGAAGGATTAGAGACAAGAGAGTTTCCAAGGGAACTGATAGTTGGGCTGATCTGAGGAAAGTTGGGAGGCATTAAGTAAGCCTAAAGGAAAGGGAAATAAATCCGTGCAGGAAACACTAGCATATGCCAGGGTGCTGGGTGAGCAGGAGCATGGTGGGCTTAAGAAACTAGAAGGAGGCCAGGTGCAGTGGCTCACGCCTGTAATCCCAACACTTTGGGAGGCTGAGACGGGTGGATCATGAGGTCAGGAGATCAAGATTATCCTGGTTAATACGGTGAAACCTCATCTCTACTAAAAATACAAAAAAAATTAGCCGGGCGTGTTGGCAGGCACCTGTAGTTCTAGCTGCTCGGGAGGCTGAGGCAGGAGAATGGCGGAACCCGAGAGGCGGAGCTTGCAGTGAGCCAAGATCGCACCACTGCTCTCCAGCCTGGGCGACAGAGCGAGACTCCGTCTCAAAAAAAAAAAGAGAAACTAGAAGGAGTTCAGTGGGGTTGGAGCACAGAGGATGGGAAAGATATGTGGTGAGGGATTAATAACAAAGCTGACAGTACTGTCACACAGTGCTGGGAACTAGGCCAACCTTCACACAAGTCTGGGAGAAAGGTACTATACGTATTCCCATTTTACAGATGAGAAAATCAAGGCCCAGATAGTGTAGGTAACTTGTACAAGTTACAAACCTAATGAGCAACAGAATTAAAGTTCAAATGCAGGAACTTTGATCCAAAAGCCTAAGGTCTGAAATCCATATGGCTTTCAGTCTCCGGTAGGAGGACTAGGAGGGGTTGGCTCAGGTAGGGCTTTGTAGTGACATAGAATCCCAGGTTGGGGCTAGGGTAGAGCTGGCAGATATAGACTGGATATCTCCTGGGATGATTCTTACCGGCCTCCCAACTCCCCACCCCACCCCACCGCATCTCCAGAGCTGCACATGCTCTGATTGGATTGACCTTAAAAAGCTTGCTTCCATTCTAGTCAGGATGGGCAAAAGCAGTCTAAACTCCCTGAAGATTTGGCCATGAACCAATAAGATCCCTCCAGAGATTAGTGTAAAGCTAGTGCTCTGTTCTCTGCAATGACAGGTTATTTTAAAAAGCATTAACTAGGTCATTTGCAACGCAGTGTGAGTGGCCAAGGCTGCTGACTAGAATCCCCTTGGACTTTTAAAAAATCCAGATGCCCAGGCTGCACCCTCACCAGTTACATCAGAGTCACTCGGGCAGGACCTAGGCATCAGTATTTTTTAAAGCTCCCCAGGGAAGCCCAAAGTGCAATCAAGTTTGAGAACCAACAGTTCAGTCCCCAGCTACTCAAAGGCTGGAGCAGGGATCAGTAGCATCAACATCCTTGAGAAGTCTCGGGCCCTTTCTCAGACCTACTGTTTCAGAATCTGCATTTTATTGTTTTTTGTTTGTTTGTTTGTTTTGTTTTTTATTTTATTTCTTCTTAAAAAGGGGATACATGTGCAGAATGTGTAGTTTTGTTATATAGGTATATGTGTGCCATGGTAGTTTGCTGCACCTGTTGACCTGTCCTCTAAGTTCCCTCCCCTCACCCTCCACCCCTCAACAGGCCCTGGTGTACACTGTTCCCCTCTCTGTGTCCATGTGTTCTCAATGTTCAACTCCCACTTATGAGTAAGAATATGCGGTGTTTGGTTTTCTCTTCCTGTGTTAGTTTGCTGAGAATAATGGCTTCCAGCTTCATCCATGTCCCTGCAAAGGACATGATCTCGTTCCTTTTTATATAACCTCATGTGGTTAATGGCTATGGTATTGGACCGTGCAGTTCTGGAGCAAGGCTTTTCAAACTTCTGTGGATTCCGAGGTGGCTGGATCACCTGAGGTTGGGAGCTCGAGACCAGCCTGACCAACGTGGAGAAACCCTGTCTCTACTAAAAATAGAAAATTAGCTGGGCGTGGTGGCACATGCCTGTAATCCCAGCTACTTGGGAGGCGAAGGCAGGAGAATCGCTTGAACCCGGGAGGCAGAGGTTGCAGTGAGCCGAGATCGTGCCATTGCACTCCAGGCTGGGCAACAAAGGTGAAACTCCATCTCAAAAAAAAAAAAAAAAAAAAAAAAATTCTGACACGGAGATTCCTATCCACACAGGTTTGAAAAGTCCTGCTCCAGAACTGCATAGTTCAATACCATAGCCACTAACCACAGGAGGTTATTTAGATTTAAATTAAATTAAAAATTCAGCTCCTCAGTTGCACTAGCTACATATATTTCAACTGCTCAATTGCCATGTGTCACTGGTTGGTGGCTACCATATTGGACAGTACAGATATAGAATAGTCTGATCATTGCCAAAAGTTTATTGGACAGTACTACTCCAGAACATTCTGGAGTGGTGGTAATCCACCAGTCTTTTTTCCTGTGGATGCTGTAGGTATACAGACAGACAGTGCTACCCTCCCTGGATGGGACAAAATTAATATGCATTAAACCAGGCGTACAGGGGATGTATCTAGATTATTGATTTTCCGCTCATTTGAAATAAATCAAGGACATGGCCATGTCTTCCCAAGCCCTAAATAAGTGCAGTTTGTGGGGTGGTAAACAGATGAGTAGGGAAAAAAGGAGAGGAGAAATGCAAGAAGCAAGATCAATTTCAGGTGCTAGAACAGAATGCAAGAGGGTTAGCCCAGGCCCCACCTCCCTGTCAGTCTCAGCACTGCCTGCTAATCACAAGGCAGGAGAGCGCTTGGCAAGCAGATGTGATTGATTTGTGACTCCAGGTGCAGATATGAAAAGGGGGCATTTAGTCAGCTAAATAATAGCCAAACTGTCGTGTGAGGAGGCTGGGGGCTTAGGTTGTTTTTCTTCTGCTTTAGGGTGGAGGTGGTGGCAGAGAGTTCCACCCTTCTACAAAACTTTGCCTGTTTTCTGGGAAGGCCAGGCGAGGTTTCCCACTTGTAGACTGTTTAGTTGCAGACAGAGGGATGTATAATGGGGCTAGAGCTGAATGATATGATAATAACAAGCCAGACCAGCATTAGAGAGTGATGTATACTTTTCTTGGAAAGCTGCCGTCCATGTAGACAGGCACTTTGGCAACTGACAGTAGGTGAGGGGCAGCAGTTAGCAGCAGATCATTTGCCTACTGGCACGCTACCCTTTGGGTGTGCTCCTTCCAAAATACTGAGGGTCAGGGCAGGGTGAAAAGAGTGAAAACTCAAAACAAGAGAATGCTCCAACAAAATGTACCCTACTACACACCAACAGGCACCATTCAGTGCTGTTTACATCTTTTCAAACTTTCAGCTTTTAGGGCTCACTAATACTTCTGCATAGTAAAGCTTTTTGCATTTTGAGGTGTTTTGTGGTTGCCTTATGGGGCTGGTCCTTATGACTGCCTCTAGAGGAAGTCAGAGTAAATTTCGCCATCCCTTTAGACGTGAATAAAGCCCAGGGTGGTTAAGTGAGTTTTCCAAAGTCACACAACTGCTCGTGAGTTGAAGATGTAAAACAATCATTCCATTATTTGTTTATTCGTAACTATTTACTGAGAACCCTACTAAGTGCCCAGCCCTGGGGATGCTTCTGTAATGTCTCTGTTTTCATGCAATTTGGAGCTTGGATTCTAAAGAGGCTGATAGAAAAAAAAATGTAAACAAAAATGTAAACAAATGAAAGAACCACAAATTACAGTAAGTGTTACAAAGGGAAGACGAACTAAGAGAATGCAGAGAGAAAAACAGGGAGAGGGATGGGGCAACTTGGAGAAGTTGATTTGCAAAGGCTTCTCTGAAAAGGGCATGTTTATGCTGAAACTTGAAGAATGAGATGTAACAAGAGCGGGAGAAGAACATGTCCGGCAGAGGGAGCTGTATAAGCAAAGGCAGATAGTTGGAAGAGCACGTGGCCTACGTGGGCCACATAAGGAGACTGGTGTAGCTGGTGCCCATGAGAGGCAGAGAGCCTGGTTTGAGATAAGAGCATGAAAGGGCCTCCCACCTCCCTCGCCCCCAATGTATCCCTATGTCCAAGGGGAATTTTGTCTTCACCTTTCAGTTCCTCCTCCTCATGGCCCTCTAATGAGGGTTGGTTCAGCCAACCCATTCCAAGACTTCGTACTGTGGCCTCAGGAGGTCTGGGAAGGGGGATGAAGAAGAGAGGCAGGTCTGCGAAGGGGGAAGGAAGAAGAATAGGGTTTCAAAGACAGAGACCCTGAAGCCTGAATGTCTGCAAAAGCTGAGTAGAAAGTTGAGAATGAAGAACTGAAAAAGAGCAAGGGGTCAGGGGTTCTAGGGCCATTGCCAGCCATAGAAAGAAGGCCTGTGGGGTGGATGGGAGCCTCTTCAACCTCCTTCAGAGATGACTTAAGGCTTTGTCTCTATGCTTCTTCCAACAGGCTATTGCTTAAAGACTGAATGACATGGACCCCAGAGTTTATGTGAGTTACTCTAAAATATGGTAAAATCAGGGCTTCACTCCCAACTGAGAGCCTTGCAGAGTGAAGAGTTTCTCAAGAGACCATCTGATAAATGCGGGCTCCCGCACACAGAGATGTGAGTTAGAGCCATGCCACAAATAATGTATATTATTTTCTTCTCCACTTGATGTCCAAAGTGTCTGGTGTAACATCTTTGGTGACCATTCCATTTGGGAATCCTAGCTTACTGGATGGAGCTGTGTGCATTGTGAGGTTGGCCTTGTTGTGTCGGAGCTTAGAAGAAGGAACAGAAGGGGTAATAATCATTATGATAAGCACTTCTTGAGCACTCACTACATGTCAGGCACTATTCTGAGCATATTACATGCATGGGTTCTTTTAATGTGCATAACAACCCCACAAGATTAGTAGGTACCATTTATATCCCCATTTTACAGATAAGAAAACCAGGACACGGGGTCTCAGAGTTAGCAGGTGTCATTGCCAAGACTGGAACTCAGACAGTTTGGCTCCAGAGCTCCTGCCCTTTAGCACTGTGGAGGTGACTTGAGAGACCCCCTAAGTTCCAGCCCAACCACAAATACCACCCCCCATTGGCCATAGTACATGACTAAATGTGACAATTACTTATGCAGCATTTATTAAAAGCACAGTATTGTCCTATGCACTTTACATGTAGCATCCCATGCATCTTCTTATCAACTCTTTTAGACAGGAACTGTTATTCTTCATCTTTTACAGAGGAAGAAATTGAGGCCCAAATCAGTATGTAACTTGGTGAGAGTCTCCCACTTAAATAATTGGTAAAGTTGGAATCCAAATCTAAGCATCCAACCCCAGAGCCCAAGCTCTCAACTAACCCTGATCACTTTTTTGAGTAAGGACTCTGTATCTCTCAAATGCCCCCTATTATAATGAACCTCAGCCATGTGGGAGCAGTGTGATTTTTTTTTTCCTGCCCCTAAAGTATGTTGAAGATTTGGGGACAAGTTTTATTGAAACTCCCCAAGGCACTAGCTTTCACCCTTGGTGGTGATTATCTAGTGACTACAGATGCCTAATTAAATGAGTTCAGGCACACCGATCTCCTTAATTCAGTTTCTTCCAACCCCCATCTTCATTCTGCCCTTGTCTTTGAACTCCTCATGCTTTGTCTCAGTGATCTCCTCCACTACCAGCTGTTACCATCTTCTGTATTGGGATGAATCCCTGACCCACAACTTCAGCCCAGACCTGGCTCCAAATCTCCATGTCCTTCATTCCACCTCCTCCAAGACCTAGGCACCTGGATTTTCCCTAGAGTAGCTGAGGCTGGTGTGCCCCACCCAGATCCCATGGGGTCTTTTTTTCTACGCCCATTTCCAAGCCGCTGCCTGCACTGCTGTAGGTAGAGGCTCACACCTGCAACCTTCTCCTGAGGCTTGCCCTTGAGCAATGGGAGCTGCCTCACCCAGACTCGTACTCCCCACCTTCACCTGACCTCAGATACTGATAGCGTCTGTTCCAAGAATCTAGTGCAACTTCCTTAGACTAGCAATCAATACCTCCTGCACCTGGCGACAACCTCGCTGTCAAATCTTCACTCCTGCTCAGCTGCAGAGCAGCTCCTCGGCCCTTAAGAGTTCCTCTGTCTTCTGGCCTTCTTGTCTTTGCTCATTCTGCTTCTGTTTGGAATGTCATTCGCCCTGCTTCCAACTGTCAACATTCTACACATCCTTTGAAGGCCAGTGACACTGCGCTTCTGCCCACGAGGCATTCCCAAATTGTGCTTGCCCTTGCAACGTGAGTTATTGCTAGTTATGCATGGGTCTCTAGTCAGCATGGTTTGTATTCTAAAAGGTCAAGAATGAATCCGATTCTCTCAGCTGTCTCTAGTTAAGGGTTCAAATGTGTACCCACCAAAGGGTATTGAAGTCCTAACCCTCAGTACCTGTGAGTATGACTTTATTTGGAAATAGGGTCATTGCAGATGTAATCAAGTTAAAATGAGGTCATTAGGGTGAGCCCTAATCCAAGAGAAGAAGAGAGACACAAACAGACGGGCACAGAAGGAAGATGATGTGAAGACACACAGGGAGAACACAGAGGCAGAGATTGCAGTGATGATGCTCGCATGAGCCAAGGAACTCCAGGACTTCTGGCAAAACCAGAAGCTCAGAAAAAGGCATGGAGCAGATCTCCCCTAGAGTCTTCAGAAAGAGCATGGCCCAGCTGACACTCTGATTCCAGACTTCCAGCCTCCAGGAAGGAACTGCAAGAGAATAAATGTCTGTTGTTCTAAGCCACCCAGTTTGTGGTCCTTTGTCACAGCAGCCCTAGGACACTAATATATTAAGTATCTCACACAGTACCTTCCACAGAGTAAGTAATGGCAAAGGCTTGTTGAATTCACGTGGGGGTGGAATATTTCTCTCACTAGCTTTTTTTTTTTTTTTTTTTTTTTTAAACAAGCTATTTAATCGTTATTGTAACATGCCTTGTACTATGCACTATGAAATCTCAGATTTCCTAAACCTTTTGTTGTTATTGCATACCTATACACTACCCAGCCCCCACTTGTATGTTCCATAAGTACTCTTTTCTTTTCTCTTCTCTTTTCTTTTTCTTTTCTTTTCTTCTTTCTGTCTTTTTTTTTTTTTTTTTGGTAGAGACAGGGTCCCACTATGTTGCTCAGGCTGGTCTTGAACTCCTGGACTCAAGCAATCCTCCTTCCCTGGCTTCCCAAAGTGCTGGGATTACAGGCATGAGTTGCAGTGCCCAGCCATTCCATATATGTGATGGAGAAGAGAGCTTACACCAACCTAATAGTTACTTAATGTTGTATAACGAATCATGGCAAAGCTTAGTGGCTTAAAACAAGAGTCATTTATTACATTTCACAGTTCCTGTGCAGCAGCTTGGCCGGGAGGTCCAGACTCGACTTCTCATGAGGTTGCAGTCATCTGAAGGCTTGACTGAGGCTGGAAGATCCACTTCCAAGGTGGCCCACTCACGTGACTGGCAGCTTAGTGCTGGCTATTGGCAGGGGGCCTCAGTTTCCCTGCAGAGGCTGCTTAAGTGTCATGATGGCATGCTGGTTGGCTTCCCCCAGGCTGAACCACCCAAGCAGAGAGCAAGACAGAAGCTACAAAGCCTTCATGACTTAGCTTTGAAACTCACAAATCATCACTTCCACCATGGTATACCATCTACACAGGCTAGCCTTGATTAAATGTGGGAAGGCATGAATACCAGGAGGTGAGGATCATTGAGGTCCATCCTCATTAGTCAAGGCCATGCAATCTCAGCAGGGGCAATATCATCCCAACCAGGCAAAAAAATTCATTCTTGGAAGGAATGAAAAAAATTACTTTTTATGTATAAGCAAAGATATACATACTGTACATAAACAGATACAAAGTATATCTGTGGTGCTAAAGGTTCATGGTGAAGGGAACAGACAATAAGGAAAAAAATTGTCTAAAAAATCTTGGGGGTGGCTGGGCACGGTGGCTCACGCCTGTAATCCCAGCACTTTGGGAGGCCGAGGCAGGCGGATCATGAGGTTGGGAGATCGAGACCATCCTGGCTAACATAGTGAAGCCCCATCTCTACTAAAAATACAAAAAATAAAGTGGGTGTGGTGGCGGGTGCCTGTAGTCTCAGCTACTCAGGAGGCTGAGGCAGGAGAATGGCATGAACCGGGAGGTGAGGAGGAGCTGCGCGAGTGAGAGCCTAGGTCGCTTTCCTGCACTGCAGCTGGCCAACAGAGTGAGACTCTGCCTCAAAAAAAAAAAATCCTGGGGTGATTTTTTTTTTTAATTGAAATGGCTTTAATGTCGAAAATGCAAAACAGGGGAGGACAGAAAAGATCACACACAAGGCTGCCACTTCACACCTGGAGGGTTGCATGGTGGCCGGGCAGAGGCACTCCTCACTTCCCAAATGGTGCTGGGCAGGCGGACTCCACTGCTAGATCTGTGACTTGGGTTTAAGCCTCTCCCTTCTGCCCTCATCTGGAGATGCTGATAGCCTGGGCTCTCCCTCCTTTGGCTCAGGGTGGAGACTGAAGCCTGGAAAGACCCTGCCCTCAGCAGGAACTCCCCCTCGGCCCTGCTCTGTGACCCTGAGCCCAAATCTGGATCCTTCCTTTACTTTCTCAAGCCACTTTGGGCCTGCCCAGCTCTTTTAGAGCCCTGTCATGTAGGTGGCAATACTGTTTTCCCTTCCCTTCCCTTCCCTTCCCTTCCCTCCCCTCCCCTCCCCTCCCCTCCCCTTCCCTTCCCTTCCCTCTCTTTCTTTCTTGCATTTTAAATAGAGACAGGGTTTCATCATATTGGCCAGGCTGGTCTTCAACTCCTGACTTCAGGTGATCCACTCGCCTCAGCCTCCCAAAGTGCTGGGATTACAGGCGTGAGCTACTGTGCCTGGCCCCCATTCTCACCTTCTTGGTGTAAGTGCTGTCATCACGTTCCACCCCAACCAAACCTTGAGTGGGCAGCCTCTGCAGGGGACCACTCACAACTGGCCTGTAGTCACGGTCCCCTGCAGAGCCCTCACAGGTGGTCCAGATGTGCCCACTGGCCCTACCCCAGGTGCATCTTCCGTGCCTCTGGTCTGCTCTGCCTGATGTGTGCTGTGCACTTGACTCTGCTGACTCCCAGGGGGCCTCCATCACACACAGAGCCAGCCTCATTAGCAGTCTCGGTAGGTGGTGTTCAGGGACAGGGTAATGGGATCCAGCCCTTCCTAAGGTGTACCTGGGCTGCGACTCAGAATGGACATTCAGAACAAAGAGACGCAACTGTGAGTGACCCTGGGCCCCACAGGCCAACCATCAACTAGGCCTTGGCCCTAGTCCATCGGGCACTCACCCCTTGCAACATGTGGACCCACTGATGCCCAGTGTGTGAACGAGTACCTGGAGGCCTCAGCCCACGCTGCTGGCATGGCCAGAGAAAAGGATCTGCCTGCCTCTCCCCCACCCAGGTATGGCAGCTCCTGGTGCCAGTTTCCCAGGAGCATGGCCAGGCCCCGGGTCTCTCCATCACAGCTGTGGCTCTGGCTTCTTCCGGGAAGTGAGGTGGGGTCGCTCCTCTTGCAGCAGCCGCTGCTTCAATGCTCTGTAGGCCTGCACGGCCTCCTATCTCTCCTCCCTACAATCCGCTGGTAGGCCAGGGAGGCAGTCAGAGGCTGGGACACACTGCCAGGGCTCAGAAGCATCCTCAGCATCTGCGATCTCCTGCCAGGCTGGTCCTTGCTTATGCTCCTCCCAGGCCTGGTGGTCAGCTCTGGAGGCTGCAGGACAACCTCACCAAACTTCATCGTGTCTCTGAGCAACTCCTGCTCCAGCCTGTCTGCCATCTTTTCCTCCTTTTTCTGCCGGACTTTATCTAGTCGTCGCTTCTGGAATGCTTTTTTTGCTCTTTTCAGCTCAGACTTCTCCTTGGGAGCTGCCTGGACGTCTGGCTGCCGGGTGGCCTGGTTCTTGCTGAGGAATAGCACGTGCTGGACCTCTTGCTGCATGCGCTGGATATAGGCCTAGTTAGACTCCCCTTTCCTCTGCTTGAACTTGGGGATGGCGATGTCAGGCTCCACTCCCTTTGCTTCCTTCTCCAATGTCTTTCTGAAGGCCACCTGGGCTGCTTTCTTCCTCTTCTTGTTACCCATCGGGTTTTTCATCTTCTGGCAGCTCCCCATAATCTCCCCGAGCCAGAAAGGGATCTCCTCTTCGTCCTGGTTCTTGGGCATGCAATTCACTTTCTTCTCTTTGCTGCGAAGCCCGGACCACGGGACTGGGCGCTGCTTTCCCAGCGGCTGCCCTTGGTGCCGCCACTGCACCCGCCGGGGACTCCCAGGACCCACTGGCGCCCTGGGCACCACTGCTCCACCTCCAGCTTGTGCCATCTCCATGCTGAAAGCTTCCCTAGTGAAGCCACTTCTGCCTTCCTCCAGTTTTTAAAATGGTTAAGAAACACTGGCTAAAACTTTTTCAGTTGTAAGCAATAAAACCCAATTCAAACTGACTTAAGCAAAAATGAAGTTCACGGGTCTGGATTTCAGGTATTGCCAGATCCAGAGGTTCAGATACTATCAGCAGTGCTTTTTCTATCCATATTACATACAGACTGTCTCCAAGCAGCTGTCCGTGAGGGCCCCTGTGAGTGTTATTTACATCTTACTGCCCGCTATCTGGGAGGATCGTGAAACACTGCCCAGCCCTAACAAGCCTAGATTAGACAGCAGTGTAGGCGCTAAGACTCCCACGTATATGGGCAGAGAAGATAAAAGACCTTCAACCATTTCACAGTGCTGCCTGGGGAGGGCTCATTTTCTCCTGATATTCTAGGAGAACAAGAAACACAGGGCTTCGCAATCTCATAGGTATAAATTCAAATCTAAGATCTACCAGTTACTAGCTCTGTGATCCTTAAAGTTCTTAAAGCTTCGGTTTTTCATCTGTAAAATGGAGGTAATGGTAGTCACCCATAAGACTATTGCTAGGATTAGTTGAGACCGTGCATGTAAAGTTTCCCACAGAGCACCTGCACATGCTAGCTGAAAGAGGAGAGGAAGAGGAGGAGGATTGTAAGTGGGGGATGCGTATTTCCTATTTTCAAAGAGGGGAGGACACCTGCCCACTCCAAATGTTTTCTGCTCTTGTGTTGCTTTGCTTAAGGTTGAAATCCCCAGGAAAGAAACGCAGATTGGCCAAGCTTGGGTGATGGGTAAGGCCAGGTGAAGTCAGTGCACTTTGCTTGACCCACCAAGGTCACCCAAATTGGGGTGGAGTGGTTCCCCAGAGGAAAATTGGGTACTGTTAGGAGATAGGAGGGGACGGACACTGGGTAGGAAAAGTGCAAATGTCCACCACAGACATCCTTCAATGCAATGTCCCAGGAAGCCCTGACCCATACTTTCTTCCCCTCACCCCCTTGTGTCTATTTTCTCTCCTAGTGGCATCTGCAGAGAAGGAATAGGTGATTGTGGCTGACACAGTCAACTGCCTCACCCAAGGACCTTTCCCACCTTCTTTTAGCTGCCTAAGTTCAAGAGTTGACCATCCCTGGCCTGCTCTGCCTGATGTGTGCTGTGCACTTAGCTCTACTAACTCCCAGGGGGCCTCCATCACACACCAAGCCAGCCTCATCAGCTGTCTCAGTAAGTGGTGTTCAGGGACAGGGTAATGGGATCCAGCCCTTCCTAAGGTGTACCTGGGCTGCGACTCAGAATGGACGTTCAGAACAAAGAGACACAACTGTGAGTGACCCTGGGCCCCACAGGCCAACCATCAACCAGGCCTTGGCCCTAGTTCATCGGGCACTCACCCCTTGCAACATGTGGACCCGCTGAAGCCCAGTGTGTGAACGAGTACCTGGAGGCCTCACCCCCTGCTGCTAGCATGGCCAGGGAAAAGAATCTGCCTGCCTCTCCCCCACCCAGGTATGGCAGCTCCTGGTGCCTGTTTCCCAGGAGCATGGCCAGGTCCCGGGTCTCTCCATCACAGCTGTGGCTCTGGCTTCTTCCGGGAAGTGAGGTGGGGTCACTCCCCATGGAGCCACCGCCACTGCTTCAATGCTCTGTAGGCCTGCACGGCCTGCTGTCTCTCCTCCCCACAATCCGCTGGTGGGCCAGGGAGACAGGGGGACAGGGCACCTCCCCGGCCCCAGGAAGGGAATATCGCTTGGACTCACCAGATCATGGTAATTCCATTACCCTTGCCAGCAACTGTGGGTACATGACTATTATAGCCAGTGGGATTTAATGGGATATCCTCTGGGCACCTCTGGGAGAGTCGTTCCTCCTGAATAAAAAGACACATGGGCCAGGCACAGTGGCTCATGCCTGTATTTCCAGCACTTTGGGAGTCCGAGGCAGGTGGAACACTTGAGGTCAGGGGTTCGAGACCAACCTGGCCAACATGGTGAAACCCCGTCTCTACTAAAAATACAAAAATTAGCTGGGCATGGTGGCACATGCCTGTAATCCCAGCTACTCGGAAGGCTGAGGCAGGAGAATTGCTTGAACCCGGGAGGTGGAGGTTGCAGTGAGTCAAGATCATGTCATTGCACTCCAGCCTGGGTTACATAACAAGACTCTGTCTCAAAAAAAAAAAAAAAAAACAAAAAACCACAAGGAAGAAAACCCCATCTCTTCTTCAGACTGATGTTTCTGGGTTCACATGTGATACCTGTAACAGTGGCAGCCTTCAGCCTTTCTGGAATAATGAAGAGGCAAGCCCAAGAACAAAGCCAACATGATGAGGATGGCAGGACAGAAAGACAGGGAGAGGTTAATCCTTATTGAAGTCAGTCATTGGCTGAGCTACCCATGGATACTGCCTCCAGACTTGCTTTGATGCCTTACTGCCTAAACTACATTCAGGTGGGTTTACTCATACCATAGCCAAAGCATCTTAGTGATATATATATGCTTGTCTATTTCTAAATCTCTAACAAGGGTAAGGAAGCCTTTTAGGTCAGTGGTTCTCAAAGTGTGGTCCCTGGACCAGCAGTATTGACATCACCTGGAAACTTACTAGAAATGCATATTCTTGGGCCCCATCCAGTTCTCATTAATCTGAAAGGAGGAATGGGTGCAGCAGCAGTCGTGTTTTCACAAGCATTCCAGGTCATTGTGGTGCATGCTATAGTTCGCCAACCTCTGCTTTATACACTACTCTGTTGTCATACTGACATTAGAACTGACCACTGGGAGTGAGGACACCACTCATTATTCCTTCCAACTTACCTTTTTCTGTCATTGCTTCATTTGATTCTGCTATCCCTAAAACAAACAAACAAAAAAAAATAATAATAAAAATAAAAACAAGAAAAAGAAAAAAGAAAGGGAGAGAAAGAGACAGAAAGGATTTGAAAACTGTTGGCCAAATAAACCTTTTGCTTTGAGTTTCAATCTGCTGACTCTGGGTCATCAGCTCTTTCCAAACAAGACTTTGGGTGTCTGCAGAAACCTGTAGTAGCTAGAATGTGGTGGACATTTCCAAAATATGTAGAACACTAATAATCACTGTTATCAATAATGCTCCATAGGGATCTCCCTTGAGCTATTGGAAGTGAAGTTAGCAAGGAACTTAGAGGGGTGTGCACTGCTTGGGGTGAGCAAAGATCATTTGGAGGGGCAGAGGAGCCCTGAGAATAATGTTAGAAAAAAAAAAGGAATGAAAAACTTGCTGCAAAAAGGAGAAAAGAAGGAAAGAAAGGAAAGAAAAAGAAAATGATTCTCATCAGGGAAGCTGGTAAAGATGGATTTGTTTTCCAGGACTCAATACATTTAGACAAAGGAGCCTAGAGAGGAGATCCAGGTTTGGGGGTGGTTTGAGCAAGGTGTCCAGGAGGGAAGGTAGGGGCATGTCTGGACACCTGGGCAGCTATGAATAATGGAGAGAACAGGCCGTGGGAGTAATGCTGTGCAGGAGGAAGAATGCCTCCACAGGATTGGACTCTGGCACCACCCCCTACTAACTTTGGTCTTAGGCAGCTTCCCGAACTTCTCTAAGCCTCAGTTTCCTCAACGGCCAATGGGCTCAGTGATTCTTATCTGACAGCTTGTTGGAAGGTTTACATAAATCAACGTACTATGATCTGAACTGCATACCCCCCAAATTAGTATGTTGACACACTAACCCCCAGTGTGACGAATTTGGAGGTAAGACTCTCAGGAGGTAATTAAGGCTAGATGAGGTCATAGGAGAGGAGCCCCCATGATAGGATTGGTGGCTTTATAAGAAGATGGAAAAACAGAGAGGGAAAGAGAGAGAGAGTTCTCTCTCTTCACCATACAAGGACACCACAAGAAGGCAGCTGTCTACAAGCCAGGAAAAGGGCCTTCACCAGAACCGGAATCAGCCAGCACCTTGATATTGAACTTTCAGCCTCCAGAACTGTGAGAAAATAAATGCCTGTTGTTTAAACCACCCAGACTATGGTATTTTGTTATGGCAACTGAGCTGACTAATACACAAGGTATATTAAGGACCTTGCTTAGTGCTTGGCTCATTCTAAATGCTCAATAAATAAATAAGATTCATAACAATGAATACATTAATAAGCAATAAGTTAGGAAAATGAGATTGCCAAGGTCTTTGAATGGCTAAACTGAGTATGTAATTTATTTTCTGGACCATGGGGAGTTTCTGAGCAGGAGACAAAAAGAGGAAGCATATGTGTGCATAGCTCTGAGGTCAGTGTGACAATAGGGCATTACATAAGGTGGGATTCAGCAAACATGAGGGTGCGTCAGGATCACTTGGAGGGCTTATGAAAATATAGGTTGCTGCTGCCTCTACTTTCTCTTTCACATTCCACAGGTCTGGGATGGGGTTCAAGAATTTGCATTTCAGGTAAGTTCCCAGGAGATGCTGATGCTGCTTGTCTAGGGACAAGACTTTAAAAGAGGGAGGAAGAAAGAGGAAAAACAGACAGAGAGATTAGCATGACTTTTGGTCTGGAATGGCAGCAGAATGCTTGCTCTGCAGACATTCAATCCACACTGTGATGGATGACGGAGAACGGAGGTAGTGCCTGGAGCTGCCAAAAGTAATTGCTTCAAGCATGGCACGCAATTATGGCATTGGTTTTTAGGTTTTGTTTTACTTTAAGGGTAAACCACTATAATTAGAAAACTTGCAAAATCCTGACTTACAAAGTGAGCAGATTTTCGAATCAGAGAAACATAGTTTTCATGCCTTCTCCAAGTTGTGGATCACTGCTCAGAGATGACTACTTGGGGCCAGTTGCTAAGACTGATACTAGCTGCAAGGTAATATCATACACAGTGCTGGTGAGGTCATCTCTATCTGCAGGCCCATTGGGATGTTTGATGAATGTATGATGGTAGGAGTGAGATGGTCTGGTTCTTTTTCTGATTTTTCCTAGGACCCTGAGATGAACATTTGTGGTTTCTTCCACTCAGCGCTCATGTCTTTATATTTGTACTGGCACTCTCCCTTCATCTTTCTTTGGGAAAATGCTTGTCACTGCCGCCTTCTTCTCCTCCTCCTCCTCCTCCTCCTTCTTCTTCCTCTTCCTCTTCCTCCTCCTCTTCTTCCTCTTCTTCTTGTTCTTCTTCTTCCTCTTCTGCTTTTTGGACAGAGTTTCACTCCATTGCCCAGGCTGGAGTGCAGTACTGTGATCTCAGCTCAGTGCAACCCCCGCCTCCGGGGTTCAAGTGATTCTCCTGACTCAGCCTCCTGAGTAGCTGGGATTACAGGCACACATCACCACACCCAGCTAACTTTTGTATTTTTAGTAGAGACAGGGTCTTGCCTTGTTAGCCCTCAAACTCCTGACTCCAGGAGATCCGCCCACCTTGGCCTCCCAAAGTGTTGGGATTACAGGCATGAGCCACCATGCCTGGCACACTGCATACTACTATATGGTGTCTGTCAGACTGCTAAACTCCTCAGTCTTCCCATAAGCCACAAGGGTGGGCATGAGATCGAGGTCTGGCCAATCCTAGTGTCTTCTCCTTTCAGCTCCTGTGACTGGGCTGAGGAAGCTTGTGACCAGACCAGCCTATCAGAATCCTTGTCTGGGATTCATCTGTAAACCAAAAATAAAATTCTAAGCCTCCCAACCATCTTGATGGACCCCATCTCTTGGCCAAGGCCAAAGTTAACCAGAAAAACTAGTTTCAGGCCATGATGGGAAGAGGGAGTGAGACCTGCTTCACCATACCCTCCTCCCCTTTTGGAATTCAGGCTCACCTGACCAGCATTAACATCAACTCAACCTTAAGACTGATAGAACAGATGTTTTAAGTCTGATAAGAAACATTAACAATCTATTCTCTCTGCAGCCTGCTACCTGGAGGCTTCATCTACATGATAAAACCTTGGTCTCTACAATGCCTTATCACAACCCAGACATTCCTTCCTATTGAGTCTAAGTCTTTAGATAATAACTCTTTCAACCAATTGCCAATCAGAAAATCTCTGAATCTGCCTATAACCTGTGAGCCTCCCGCTTCCAGTTGTCCTGCCATTCCAGACCAAACCAATATACATCTTACCTGTATTGATTGATGTATTACATCTCCGTAAAGTGTAGAAAACCAAGTTGTAGCTCAACTATCTTGGGCACATGTTCTCGGGATCTCCTGAGAGTTGTGTCACAGGCTATTGGTCACTCATGTTTGGCTAGAATAAATCTCTTCAAATATTTTACAGAATTTGACTCTCTTTATTGACACATCTATGGGTGCCAGAAGAGAGAAATCACTGTTTCCTCAGATGACCCTACGATATGATGATGTGAGTGAAGCATGCAGTTCACCCAACCCTAAAATGAATGGAGTCCTCTTGTAAGAGGTAATCAGCCCCGACCTACAGAGAAAAGAGAAGCTAAGACTGGGCAGAGGAGGGAGAAAGGGGGAAAGGAAGGAAAAAGAGATGGGGAGGGAGGAAGGGACAGTGGAAAAGAGGAAGGGAGGGGGAGGGAAAAGAGATCCTTGTCGTTTGATTCACTAGCATCGCAAGGCTAATACCACATGCAAATTTTCACTCACATGAGTCAAAAAAAACTTCCCCATTTTACTTAAGCTTTGAGTTGGTTTCTGGCACTTTTAACTAAAAAGGTCTGAATAATAAAGTTCATCAATCCGCTTGTGACATCTAACTTCTAGAATTCAGGTTGTGCTGGGAAATTGCTAATTCAACACTTAAGTGCCTACATCAGCGTGGGAAGGAGTCCTTTGGAGCTGTCTGAAATTTCAGGGCATTGTCCCCATTGGAAGCTTTGAACATTACACTTGGAAATGCTAATGAGAAAGAGAGAAAAGAGAGAGGGAGAGAAGGCTTAACCAATTTTCAAAAGCCCAAGTCAGTCTTTTTAGGAGAGAAAGAGGAAGGAAAAGGGATGGAAGACACTGGGAGTGTTTTTAGTGGATGAGACAATTGAGGGTCTTCCTTACCAGGTAGTGAGGAATTTTTCCTACAAAAAGGACACAAGTGGCTTTTGTATTTGTAGAGGGGACTAACCCTCCTGGGGGTGAGCTGTTAAAGGTGAAGTTATATAACCTATACAGTTGACTAAAGTGAATTCATCTCCATGCCCTCAGCAAGAAGAGTGAGAAAGAGGGCTGACAGTGTGTTGGTTCTGCCTATCCTCACCTGCAAGGGGCATGTGAGAACTGAAGTAGTCAGATTTACTTCCTACCTCCCACGGCGCAAGCACCTCACTGTGCTAGTGGGCATTTGAAGGGATTTTCCAAATGCAACTTTAACCATACACAATTTTCATCTGTGTAGAAATTTAGAACCCAACTCCCTAAATAAGATGAGACAGCACCATCACAGGCCTCATATTATAAGCCTGTACAGAGTGGGGGTGTGTGTGTATGTGTATGTGTGTGCGTATGTGTGTGTCTCAGAATATATCTGATGGTTATTTGAAGCTCAGTATTAATAAGCTATATAATAACTGGGTTCTATAGTATTTGAAATCAAAATCACTTTCACATTCCTCTAGTCCTCTGGGCTCTTGTAAATGATAAGTACATCAAAATGCCTTGTGATGGCCTTCTGGGAAAAAAATCCTCTCAGCCCAATTTACCAGGCAACTTTTATCCCGTTGAATAAACTCGAGGCTCTAAGGCAGTGACTCTGCCATCAACAACATCTATGAAAGGCTGCACTTTGCGGTTGGTCTGTTTTGTGTGAGGTGGGCGCTTGCTGTTCTACTTGCCCAGTGGTGCTTTTTAATTGGAATGATTTTTATTTGGTCTGATTTCCTGAAATAGAATACGTCGCCTGCTTTAGAAACCCCAGATAGTCTATCAATACAGAGAGCAAATTGTCCTGGGGTTCTTGGCTTAGCTGTTTGTGGGGGGAAAGACTGCTGGGCAACGGGTTGGTGGGGGCAGTTGTAGCATATTCAAATCTGATATTGAAACAGTTTGTGTGTGTTTAGGAAGTAACCGCAAATTTGACATGCCACCTCCACCCCAAACCCCAAACTGGTTCCATTCCAATAGGCAGTAGTCTCAAAGACTCTCTTAAATGGTTCATTTCTCCCTATTTACAACTCCCAAAGTGAGCTGATTTTTAAGGGGAAATCAGTTTCTATGAACGTCTAGGGCCCCGAGTGGGTCTTTGCTCTTTATTTGTCCTGCTTTGTTTAAACCAAAGAACACCTCAAGTCAGTAACCAGGAGAGCAGGGGCCTGCGACAGGCATGGTCACCTGAAATCCATTTATGCACAGGGATTGAAGGAGTAATCAAATTCTAAATAAGGCTAATCAAGCTTTTTGTGAAAGTGCCAAAACCCACACACAAACGTCACTCTCGGTATGTTCTCATTTCCACGGAGCAAAAGTGAAGGAGAGAAGGCTTATTGGGAAGCTGCCGCTGGCACATCGAATTAAGCAAATGCTCTCCCATAGGTGTGCACAGCAGGCTTCTTTTCAGAGGGAGGATGATGAGGAGGCAATGTGGTTCTTGCGTACTAAGGGACTCAGTGTACTGCGTCCCTCACACTCTAGATGTGATTTTTCTTTTCTGTCACAGTTGAGCCCAGTTTGTATTTCTCCCCTTACTTTCTTTTGGTTCACTCTTTTCCTTCATGGTAATCTTGCTGCTTAATGATCCTGGCCCCAGGCTTCCAAGGCAACTTGCCAAGAAGATCAAGGTTACTTCTGAAGTCCATAGCTTCTCACTTCCTCTTCCTTTGTCTCTTACCTCTTCTCACTTCTCTCCTCACACCTCCCGCACAATGTCTGAAATATTCACTACCTCCAAGTGGCCCCACTTTTGCAACCCACCCAAGTCTGTTATTTGTTTAAAAACTACCACTTATTTGAGTTCTGGCTCTGGGCCAGTCATCAGCAAACATTTTCTGCAAAGAGCTAGATAGTAAAGAGTCTCAGCTTGTGAGCCACACTGTCTCTGTTGCAACCCTTCACTCTGTTATATTATGTAAATAGCCATCAACAATACGTAAATGAACAGGTAGGTGTGTCTGTGTTGCAATAAAACTTCATTTACAAAAAGAGGCAATAGGCTGGATTTGGCCTGATGTTCAAATGGAGTGAGTCCATGTGACATACACAGGAAACTCACAAGGCTTTTAAGAATGGTATGTCCCCCAAAACACTGCCAGCTTGGCCTGAAAGGGACAGAGAGAAGAGAATGAAAGAAGGCTGTCAGATCCCCAAAATTCTACAGACAGGAAACAGGCAGATGAAACTACAGCTGCAAACAAGTATTTACCCTTTATGAAAAAGGAAAGATGGCTGTGAGAGCAGACCTTATAGGCTCAGAAGGCAGAGCTGAGAGCCATGCCTTGAAACCTAATGGAGTTTTTCTGGTTGGATTTAGAAAATGTTTGAGACCAGAGACTCGTTTTTTCTTTCATTCTTCCCTCATTTTGAATGGGAATGTCTATAACTGTTAACCTGGTGGAGTGTGTTTCATTTTGTATTTTGGGAGCCGATAATTTGTTTGCTAGCTTCATAGGTCCACAGATAGAGAGAAATTGTGCCACACACTGGACTATACCCAGAGCCTCACCCATGCCTAAATTCGATGATTTATGTGATGAGAAATGAGACTTTTGACCTGATAAGACTTAGATGAGATTTTGGATTCAGGTTGATTGCTGTAATGGGTTGAGAGTTTTGAAGAATGGGGTCAATGCAGTTGAGATAGACATAAAACTTTGGGAACAGACAGCAGATTGTTGCAGGTTGAACCATGGCCTCCAGGCCGGCACAGTGGCTCACACCTGTAATCCCAACACTTTGGTAGCCTGAGGAAAGAGGATCACTTGAACCCAGGAGTTCAAACCAGCCAGGGCAACATAGTGAGACACTGTCTCTTTTTAAATTAAATTAAAATAATAATAATAATAATGGCCCTCCAAAATGTCCACATCCTAATCCCTAGAACCTGTGAATATATTACTTTCCACTGTAAAAGGAATTCTGCAGATGTGATTAGGTTGAGGATCTTGAGATGGGGAAGTTATCCTGGTGGGCCCAATGTAATCAGAAGAGTACTTTTGAGAGATAAGCAGAAGCATCAGAATCAGAGAGAAAAATGTAAGGATGGAAGCTAAGGTCAGAGAAAAGAGAAGATGCCACACTTCTGGCTTTGAAGCTGGAGGAAGGGGCCACAACCAAGGAATACAGGCAGTCTCTAGAAGCTGGACAAAGCAAGGAAGCAGATTTTCCCCTAGAGCCTCCAAAAGGAAGATAGACTGACACCTTCATTTTAGCCCAGTATTTTGATTCCAGAACTATAGGATAATAAATTTACATTGTTTTAAGCCCACTGTGTTTGTGGCCATTTGTTATAGCAGCAAAGGAGACTAATACAGATTTTGCCAACCACTGATCTAAACATAAATTATGTTAGGGGCTTTCATGCATTACCTTCTCCAGTCCTCACAACACCACTTTGAGGTAGGTATCAACAATATTCCCACTTGTAAGAGAGAAAATGATGCTTGCAGAGATTGATTCAACAGTCTACTTTACTGAATATCAAAGCCCATGTTTCTGTCATATTGCTCTACTCAGGCAGACTTCCATTTTCCTTATTTCAGAGTGACTCCCCAACCCCCATTAATGTTTACCAGTCCTGGGGCCCAATCTCTTGGAACTTTTTCCTCTGTTCCTATGCATGTGTTTTTCATTCACTCAGCCTACATTTTCTGATACCTACGAAGTACCAAGCCTTGGCTTAGGTTCCAAGACAGGTATATAAAAGAGATGCTTATTCCAGGCTGGGAGGGGTGGCTCACACCTGTAATCCTAGCACTTTGAGAGGCTAAGGTAAGTAGATCACTTGAGCTCAAAAGTTCGAGACCAGCCTGGAAAACATGGCAAAATCCCATCTCTACAAAAAATATAAAAATTAGCCAGGCATGGTGGCACATATTTGTAGTCCCAGCTACTCAGGAGGCTGAAGTGGGAAGGATTTCCTGAGCCAGGAAGGTTGAGGTTGCGGTGAGCAGTGATCATGCCACTGCACTCCAACCTGGGTGACAGAGCAAGACCCTGATATGTGTGTGTGTGTGTGTGTGTGTGTGTGTATCTCCTATTCTAGAAGAATCAACATCTCTCTCTCTGGTATTTGGGGATGGGACCTTTGGGAGATAATTAGATTTATATGAGGTCATGAGCATGGAACCCTCATCACAGGATTTGTGGCTTTATAAGAGGAGAAAGGGTGAGATCTCTCTCTCTCTCTCTCTCTCTCTCTCTCTCTGCTGTCTGAAGACACAGCAAGAAGGTGTCTGTATGCAAGCCAAAAAGAGAGTCCTCATCAGAAAAATGAATCAGTAGGCACCAGATCTTGGATCTCCCAGCCTCCAGAAATGTGAGAAAGAATTGTCTGTTGTTTAAGCTATTCAGTCTATGGTATTCTGTTATTGCAGCCTGAGAAGATGGAGATAATCTTCAAAGCAAAAACAAAACCCTAAAAACAGCACTTGGGCTAGTAGCTGAAACAGGCTTACTCATCTGTAATAAGTGGACTAAGCAGGAGGCAGGACAGCATGGAGTGGTTGGCTGACTCTTAGATGGCCTCAAGGATCCTCATCTCCTGGTATGTATGCCCCTGTGATCCCACTGTGTGACAGTGGGTTGGCCAAGCAACTTGCTTTTAACTAATAGAATATAGCAAAGGTGATAGATAACATGTCACTTCCATGATTATGTTACATAAAATGGCAATGTCCATATTGCTAACAGTCTCTCTCCTTTGCTAGACATAATGAAGCAAATTGCCATGTTGTGAGCTATTCTACAGTGAGGCTCATCTGGCAAGGAACTGAGAGTGACCTCCAACTGACAGCAAGTAGGGACCTGAGGCTCTGTCTGATAACCTAAAAACAACTGGATTCTGCCAACAGCCATGTGAACTGGAAAGTAGCTCTTTCCCCAGCCAAGCATTCAAATGAGACCTCAGTCCTGGCCAAAACCTTCATTGTAGTTATTCAAAGGACCTCCTAAGTTGTGCCCAGATTCTTTACCTACAGATACAGCGAGAAAACAAATGTATGCTCTTTTAAGCTGCTAAGTTGTGATAATTTGTTATACAGCAATAAATAACAAATGCAAGTTGAGAGCATGGGTTTAGACTCATTGGACATATATTGTGGTTCAAATTTTGCCTTGACTACTTACTCCTGTATTCTTGGGCATGCCACTCAGAGGCTTAGTTTTCTTATGTGCAAAATAAGACAATACCAGAGCCTACCACATCACAAGTATTCAATTATTGCTATCTGTTTTTATTTTTTAAGAGCTAAGGACTCAAAGAAGAGGGAAAGTTAATTTTCTCTGAAATCAGAGCAAAATAATTAAAACTAACACTTGAATTGGGCTCTCAAATTTACAAAGGCTCACATAGGAATTACTGAGTTTAATCCTTACTGCAGTGTTTCCTGACTATGGGCAATTTTGTTTCCCGGGGAATATTTGGAGATGTTTTTGATTGTCACAACTGGTAGAAGGTGCTACTGGCATCTAGTAGCTGGAGAATAGAGATGCCGATAAACATCTTGCAATGTACAGGGTACTCCCCCTACACACACACACACACACACACACACACACACACACAGAATTATCTAACCAGAATGTTCATAGTGCTGAGGTTGAGAAACTATGCCTTAGTAATCTTATGAGGGAGTGCATGCTTATCATGCATGACTCCTAGATGAGAAAACTGAGACGCTAAGAAAGGTTGAATGTTGAGGTGGGGGATCAAGTAGGTGGTAGGTAGCAGGGCTGTAGAAGGCTTTGCTGGCAGGCCCCAAATGCATTGCTTTTTCTTCACCCCAACTTGACCTACTAAGCCTGTCTGGAGGCCCACTGATTTCAGCCCAGAGGCAATGAACAGAATGTGGCAGCCTACAGGAGATATGGTGAAGGCTTAAGGCATTGGGCCAGGTCAGGACAGAATTTGTTCAGGAGCAGATATATTCGATCCCACTTGGTAGAAGAGTGAGAGTAGAGGGGAGGGGCCTATTCCATCAGAATCCAGAGGCATTCCTGCCTATATAAAAATTCTGTATTCTTATATAGAGATATCTTGATATTCTTTTTCAACTCTTGAGATTTCGAGCTAAAAAAGACATTCATTCAACCAACATTTTTGATTATTGTTTCCGCTTAGACTGACATCAAGACTTTCCATGGTCCTGGCATTTTACAGTTCCAATAATTGTTCCCCAATAGTAACCCATGTAAACCTCTCAGCAGATAGTTGTGTTCCCATTTGACAGATGAGGAAACTGAGCTGTGGAGAGGAATGTAATTATATATCAAAGGACACACAGTTTTCAAAGGGCAGAGCTGGGTTCCAAACCCAGGCTTTTAACATCAAGTCCACATTAACTTCCACACTAGCACCGAGCTCCCTATAATGGAGTTTGGGGTATTTGCAGGAAGGGGGTGTAAAGCATTTCCTATTTTCAAGGAATTTGCTATTTAAAGGAGGAGATAATTATAGTAGGTGAGTAAAATTAAAAGGAGAGTGAAAACACATACTTAAAATGGTTTCAAACCACACACTCCTGGGAGCACGAGGAAGAGAACAAAAAAAAAATGGTTCTCAGGGGTGGGGCTGAGGGAAAAGGAGCTGGAAAGCCTTCAGGGAAGAGGTGACACTTGAGCTGAGGCTTAAATTACAGGCAGAACAAAAAGCCAATGCCCCAAATCAAACAATAGATTCACTTGTTAAAAGTGATTTCTGCCTCCAGATGCTAAAAGAAAAAAATTCCTAATTCCACTCTAACCAGTCCTCAGCGACGGAGCCTTAGGACTTCATGCAGGTTCTTATTATTGCTCCTTTTTCTCCTTGCATGATTCTACAGCCAGGCAGCCTGAGTTCTGTGTGCTTCTGATCAGGGCTGAAGATTTGCTGCATTTGGCTTGTCTTGTGATTTATTTTGTGGTGTGATTATACTAAGTTTATGAGACAAGAATCTTGTCACCACTATCAGCACTTTTGTTTTTCCATTTTCTGTTCATTTTTACAAAATAATAAGAGAAATGACCTCCTAAAATAGTCACATAATCACACAAACCAACACTCTCCTGGGCAGACAACAACAGCAATGTGAGAAAGGGAACCCTTAGCCAACAGACCACACACTTGGATGCCATCGTTGGAAGCACTGATTCAACTGTTGAAAAATAGAAACCCAATTTCTACATGTGGAGGGTGATTTGGGCCTCTCAAGACAGAAAGCATAACCGTACAGGTGACATAATATATTCATTTATTAATTCACTTAATAAATATCTACTAAAGACCTATTCGTTTCCAGACACTGTTTCAGGAAATGGGATATAGCCATAAAATTGACATATAAGGTCCCCATCCTCATGGAACCTCCAGACTAGATGGGGAGATGGACAATATATAAGTAAGCATATCAAGAAGTAAGGTAAGTTCAGGCTGGGCATGGTGGCTCACGCCTGTAATCCCAGCACTTTGGGAGGCCGAGACGGGTGGATTACTTAAGGCCAGGAGTTCGAGACCAGCCTGGCCAACATGGTGAAACCCCTTCCTCTACCAAAAATACAAAAAATTAGCTAGGTGTGGTGGCACACGCCTGTAATCTCAGCTACTTGGTAGGCTGAGGCATGAGAATTGCTTGAACTCAGGAGGCAGAGGTTGCAGTGAGCCGAGATCATGCCACTGCACTCCACCCTGGGTGGCAATAATAATAATAATAATAATAATAATAATAATGTAAGTTAAAATTGTGATAAATACTAAGTAGGGTCACCAGATCAAATACAGCAGCAGTCCCCAAACTTTTTGGCACCAGGGAGCAGTTTTGTGGAAGACAATTTTTCCACAGACCAAGGGCGGGGCCTTGGGGGGATGGTTTTGGGATCATTCAAGTGCATTACAGTTATTGTGCACTTTATTTCTATTATTATTACATTGTACATTCTACAACTCACCATAATGCGAATCAGTGGGAACCGTAAGCTTGTTTTCCTGCAACTAGACAATCCCATCTGAGGTGATAGGAGACAGTGACAGATCATCAGGCATTAGATTCTCATAAGGAGCTTGCAACTTAGATCCCTCACATACGTAGTTCTCAATAGGGTTTGCACTCCTATGAGAATCTAATGCTGCTGCTGATCTGACAGGAGGCAGAGCTCAGGTGATAATGCGAGCAATGGGGAGTGGCTGCAAACACAAATGGAGCTTTGCTCTCTCACCTGCTGTTCACCTCCTGCTGTGTGACCCAGTTCCTTATGGGGAGTTGGGAACCCCTGAAATACAGGATATGCAGTTAAATCTGAATTTCAAATAAACATCAAATTTTTTTAGTATGTGTACATCCCAAATATTGCATGCTAGCTGCAATATTGTATTTTTACTAGCTAACTCGGGCAACCCAAGCACTAAGAAAATAAATGGAGTAACTGGAGTGCTATATCACACAGGGCTCCACCACAGAAAAAGAACCAGTGGAATATATTCAGAGATTTATTGTGAAGAATTGTCTCGAGCAGGTATAGGGGCTGGCTAGGCCAGTCTAAAATCTGTAGAACTGGCCATCAGGAAGGATGGGCTGGAAATCTTGAGCACAACTGAATCTGCTGTTGAAAGACAGAATTTCATCCTCCTCAGAGAAACCTCAATTCTATTTTTAAGACCTTTCAGCTGATTGGGTCAGGTCCACCCAGACTGTGGAGAATAATTTTCCTTACTGAAAGATGATGGACTTTAATCATACCCACAAAATACCTTCCCAGCAACACCTAGACTAGTGCTCCATTGAATAACTGGGGGCTATAGCCTAGCCATGCTGACACATACAACTGACTGTCACAGATGGGAAGGGGAGGGGTACCCACACAGGAAAGGCTTCTTTAAGAGGTGGGGGCATTTGAATTGAGACGTGAACATTGAAACACTGAGCATTACACTGTCATTCTATGAGCCATGAGGTGAGAATATTCCAGATGGAAAGAAAAGCAGATGGAAAAGCTCTCAGATGGGAAAGAACCGGTCTTATTTTAGGAACAAAAGAGAGGTCTGTGTGTCTGGGGTGGAGTGATCGAGGGGCACAGTGGTACCTGATTGAGTGAGAGAGGAGGACAGAAGCTGGGTTGTGCACAGTGATGTACAAAAGCCAAGTTTATAGATCTCCAGGTTACTACTTATAAAAAGACGGTGATGGAGAGAAAGCAGAGCAGATCTTTGAAGAAGCTTCTACCTGAGTATTTCTGGGTATCAAATTGGTATAAAGGTGTCTATTTGCTTGCTCAAAAAAAGTGCTTAAGGCATGGAACTTAAGAAAGTCTGAACATCATCAAATTGAAATGATCCAGGACTCCATAAAGTCAGACCAACCCTTATTATTAGGTTGGTGTAAAAGTAATTGTAGTTTTTGCCATTAAAAGTAATGGCAAAAAATTATTGTTTCAGAAAAGCAATCTTCTCAATAGCTGAAGAATAAGCTTAATAGCTGGGGAATCTCCACGGGACATCTCCAGTCTAGAGGTTTTCCTTAACCAGTCTTTGCATTCCAGAGCCTATTGAAGGCTCGAGTTGTCAGATGGCGAGCAAATTGTTTACATGAAGCCGCTGAATAGGAGTCAACACTTTCTATGTCTTGGAGACTTACAACTTGCTTAAGGAAAGATTGCAACTTAAATCGGTTTTACATATTGATATTGGATTGTAATTCCACAGATAGCTTTGCCTCCTGGGTATTGTAAATATGTTTGTGAGCCCTCAATATTGGGGATGTGCAGAAAACATTATTACCTAGGCCAGCTGGAAATTCCAGATATCAATAACTTTGCAGAATTTGCCTGTTGCCTCCAACTTAAACCAGGAGTCCTCCAAACTGGATAAAAGAACTTCAGGAAAATCACTTATATTTTCTCAACCTAGGTTTCCCTACCCATTAGGGGAAAAAATGAAGATTTTTCAACCCTCTGAGTTATCTTTTGACCCAGAAATTCTGGTTCCATGAGACTTCTGTAGCTAATACTGTAGAGTATCCCCATCATTGTGTTTCAATTTGGTAACAGGGATCAAGAAATGTTGATCCCTGTTATACGTCACGTGCTAGAGCAATTTTGCTTCCTAAAATCTTCATGATGGAGTCTTCCTGTTCTATCTCCCCACCCCCACTAATAATCAAATAATTATCTATTGTAGCACAAAAAATTACCCCTACAATTTAGTGGTTTAACACAAAAAAATATTTACTATCTCCACAATTTCTGTGGATTAGGAATTTGAGACATAGCTGGGCTCTGGCTTAGGGTCTCTCATGTAGATGCAGTCAAGATGCCAGCTGGGTCTATGGTCAACTGAAGGTTTGACTGGGGCAGGAGAAGCACATGGCTGTTGGTGGAAGGCCTCAATATCTCACCATGTGGCCTCTCCGTGGTGTATCCTCATGACATGGCACCTGGCTTTTCCCAGAATGAGTGATGTAAGAAAGAAGGAAGCTTAAATGTGTCTTATGATCTAGTCTTGGAAGTCATAAATGATCAGTCCCATTATATCTATTGGTTAGAAGTAAATTACTAAGTCCAGCCCCACACTCAAGTCAGGGGTGGAAATTAGGAGGACCCCCAAACACTTTTGGACATATTTTATACCACCAAAATTCTGCCTTGTGTGTGTGCCAGAGAAACTTCACTCCCTAAGATCCTGATGACGTTGTTCTTCCAACTCTGTCTTCCCAACCTCACCCCTACTAGTTAAATAGTATTTAGCCTATAACTTTTCTCTCCTTCTGTCTTGTGTAATTTATTCTGAGCACAATGTGGCCTTGCTTAAGAAAGCCTGAACATCAAAAATACTCCTCTTTTGCTGCTTTCAAGTTTTTAACTCCCTTGGTAGTAATTGGCAAATCTTCCATTGCATGAGGATAGGGAAAGTATAAAGTGGAGGTTAAAATAAGATACATTTTTTTCTTTAGCCCCTTGATATGGTTTGGCTGTGTCCCCACCCAAATCTCATTTCGAATTCCGACGTGTTATGGGAGGTGCCCAATGGGAGGTAATTGAATCATGGGGGCAAGTCTTTCCTGTGCTGTTCTTGTGATAGTGAATAAGCCTCATGAGACCTGATGGTTTTTAAAAAGGGAAATTTCCCTCCACAAGCTCTCTTTACTTGCCATCATCCACTTAAGATGTGACTTGCTCTTCCTTGCTTTCTGCCATGATTGTGAGCCCTCCCCAGCCACGTGGAACTGTGAGTCCAATTAAACCTCTTTCTTTTGTAAATTGCCCAGTCTCAGGTATGCCTTTATGAACAACGTGAAAACTGACTAATACACCCCTTTAGACAGATGGACCACTTTATGCACCATTGCATCCAGTGATTAGATTGTGCAGAAATATTCCAGAGCCAGGCTGACCAGAGGATGGCCCTCTCAAATAGCAGCCAGCATATTGATCAGAGGGATTTTGACACACACAAAGACATCCAGGGATGCATGCACACAGAGAAAAGATCATGTGAGGACACAGTGAGAAGATGACCATCTGCAAGGCAAGGAGACAGGCCCCAAGAAATCATATTTGCCGACACCTTGATCTTGGACTTCCAACTTTCAGACTATGAGAAAATAAATTTCTGTTGTTTAAGCCACCCAGTTTGTAGTATTTTTTTATGGAAACCCTAGCAAGCTAATACAGCTGTCAATGTAAAGTCTCAAAAGTAAATTAGATCATGTCACTCCTGTTTAAAAATCCTTGAAGGGCTTCTCACCACACTTAGAATAAAATCTGCACTCCTTAATGTGGGCTACGTCACCCGGCCACTGCTTATCTTTTCAACTCCGTCTACCACTAAGCTTCTCCAGCCCACAGTGCTGCAGTCATAGTGGCCTTTCAACAAACCGTCCTGCAGTCGTGCCATGTTCTTTTCTTCCTCATGGCCTTGGCATTTGCTGTTCTTTCTGCCTAGAAGCTCTACCTAGTGCTTTTTACCTAGTTGGTACTTAAGTCATTCTTCAAGATATATTAATAGTTTCAAAATCATCTCCTCAGAGAGATCCTCCAGACCACCTGTGGAGTCTGTTCCCCTCTCCATTAATCTAGGCTGGCCTCAGTGACTCGTTCGAACAATCACACGCAGCAAAAGTGAAGTATAGAGACTTTCAAGTCTAGATTATATCAAGCTTTGCAGCTTCCACTTTGTCTCTTGGAATACTAACTCTTAGAACCCAACAATCACGCTGTAAAGAAGCTCAAGCAACCACATGGAAAGTACTAAAACCCATGGGTGTCAGGCAGTCCAGGTTGAGTTCTCAGTTCACAACCAGGACCAACTTGCCAGCCACGTGAATGAGCCAGCCCTAGCTGAGCCTCCCTAGCTGACACTCCATGGAGCAGCGATGTTTGTTTTGACCATTAAGTTTTGAAGTGATCTGTTACACAGTAATAGATCATGAGAACACCACTTTATATAACATACCACCCTGACTGATTAACATCTACTGCACCATTGTTTTATTCTCTTCATAGCACCTGCCACAATCTGAAATTACCGCATTTATTTAACTTCCTTATTTCCTATTTCCCACCACCACTAGAATATAAACTCTACAAAGGCAGGCAACCTGGCTTTGTTATTCATCACTAAATCCATAATGGAGTAGATGCTCAATAAATACTGAATGAATGAATAAATGAAGGAGTGAAAAAGTGAATTAATGAACTGACTTCAAGCCCTTGATTCAGAATGATAAGGGAAGGGATCTCTTCTGCCTAGTTAAGTCAGTACAGTTGACAAAATATTAAATCAATGATGTCCTGAGCCTCCTTGGTTTGCACTGGGCTGTTCATTCTTCTGCAGTGAACACTCTTTCCCCTACAGTCACATTCACTTGGCTTGGAATTTGAGATCCATCCAGTGAGGAACAGTTCACTCCAATAAAAGAATCTTGTTTCTGAAGAGTTATGAATGAACAAAGGCCTGGAGCTCTGTGGCACTGTGGAAAACCAATGAACCTGCTGCCTCATTCTCTTTTAAAGGGATGTGCCACGTTTGCATTTTCATCAGAACTTCAATTTTACCCTTTCTATCTCTTATCTTTTCTTTCCCTCTTTTCTCTCTCTCTCTTCCTTTGAATGCATAGAATACTAAAAAGATTAAAAGGCCTTGGAGTGTATGGAATGTATTCACAGGGTGATATTAATATCAACATTTTAGAAAGAAAACTGACCCAAATTGAGACCCATCTAGACTGATTTTGGCAAAATGAGGTGTCAACCTTTGAAACTGTCAAATCCTCCCATCCTATGGGATTTCTCCACCACTGACAGGACACATATTTCTCCCATCCTTGCTCTGCAATGTCCCTTCTAAACTTAGATAGATAGATAGATAGATAGATAGATAGATAGATAGATAGATAATAGATGATAGATAGATAATAGATAGATAATAGATAGATAGATAGATAGATAGATAGATAGATAGATAGATAGATAGATAGATAGACAGACAGACAGACAGACAGATAATAGACATAGATAGATGGTTTGGCTGTGTCCCCACCCAAATCTCATCTTGAATTCTCACGTGTTGTGGGAGGGACCTGGTTGGAGGGAACTGAATCATGGAGGCAAGTCTTTCATGTGCCGTTATCGTGATAGTGAATAAGCCTCACAAGATCTGATGGTTTTGAAAAAAGGCATTCCCCTGCACAAGCTCTCTCATTTTTTACCAGCCACCATCCATGTAAGATGTGACTTGCTCCTCCTTGCCTTCCGTCATGATTATGAGGCTTCCGCAGCCATGTGAAACTTTAATTCCAGTTAAAATTCTTTCTTTTATAGATTTCTCAGCCTTGGGTATGTCTTTATCAGCAGCATGATAAGATAGATGGATGGATAGATAGATAGATAGATAGATAGATAGATAGATAGATAGATAGATAGATAGATAGATACATAGTGTATATAGACAGGTGTAGACAGATAATAGAAATTTCTTCTCCCCTCCTTCCCCCAGGATAGATTCCTTTCCCCAGAAGTCATTTCTGCCCCCAAAACAGAGATACCAAGAAACTGATTAATGCTGGTATTTTTGAGTTGGATTGTGTGTCTGCCCAGCCAGTCTTGACTGGTCAAGTTGGAACACATGGGACAGGAGAGGGACAGGATCCCAACATTCACATAGAGCCTGACTTAACTGCTATGCCTACCAGCCAGCCAACAGAAACCAAGAGAGAGGGATTTGGAGCCATGCCTTTCCAGGGATCTATCCAAAGGCATTTGTAGGTCAGGGTCTGGAACAAGTTGCCATCTAGGCCAACTGCCTGTGACTCAGCTCATTCCAACATTTTAATACGAGTGATACCTGGTTAAAAATGAACACCAGAAATGACTGAAAGGAATTCAAGAGCTAGGTATCAAAGGGCAAGAGCTACCTTATTCCCTCTTGACTTGGTTATGGCAAGAGGTTTATTAATCTAGTCTGCCATGGCAGACATTGTCAGGACCCTCCTGTACCCCTCATTCTTACCACTTTTGTGCATACTGGCCTGACTTCCAACTGCTGGCACCTCTATTTCTTTGCCTGGGAGTTTTCTCTTCCTGACAGAAGGCCCTGAGAGTAGCCCTCAACCAATTACTAATAGGAGTTGGTGTATAAATATCCTAGCCCCCTCACGCTTGGAGCAGGATAGCTCAGAGGCACATTTCTACACTGACTCCTAGAGTTTCTTCAGTGGGACTAAGCTCTGGTCACCCACAGGAGTAGCTAGCTTGAAAACATACCCTTTATTAACCTTTATCCCCTCCTTCTCTTCACCTTGACCTGCCTCCTAATGTCCCCTTCCTTCCGAAATCTCAAACTGTCTCCACTCTAATCCTTGTCTTAGAGACCATTTCTGGGGGAACCCAAACTAAGGCAGCTAGGTATTCATTCAGAAGCATTCGTCCAATTCCTTCTATATAGCAAAGGCTGTGGCCCATACCTTAGAGACTTTAAAATCTAGCTGGCAATACCAGTTTATCCAGCCAATGACAATAGAAGACTCTACGTGTTAGAAGCCCTATCAGAGAGCCCCTGTGCCATATACAGAAAGAGCAATGACAGCAAAGTTGTTCAGCCCACTGCTCAGCTGGAGCCCCGTGGCAGGGTGTTCACCTGGGTCTTTATCTATGTGCATCCAAAATCTCTCTGGGAGATATGCAACTCTCTAAGCTGACCCAGCATGGAGATATGGTTTTAAAAAGCCACATTAAAGAATCACATTAACCATGCCCCCAAGATCTGGGATATAAATCAGAATGCGAATTGTGAACTTACAGTAAGTGAATTTACACCAGCTGCCAGGCAGGCTCAGGAATACTAATATAGCCTTAGCAGCATTTCTCCTCCCCCACAGGAAAATGCCTGGTTGAAGCCAGCTTGCAATTCCAAAGTCAGAAGGTTGCCTGGGAAGCCATGAAACAAAGCCAAATCAAGGCAAAGCAGACACATGGAGATTTTGAGACTGAGAAGAGGGAAACTGAGGACATTCATGTGAGATGGTTTCAAGTTTCCCTTAGAAGGAGAAGTTATCTTCAGAAGGTCAGGTTGCTGAGGTGGATGTTCAAAAACAACAAAGTGTGTAGCTACCATTGTTAGGAAGACCATGGAAAATGGACAAATCAGAATGAAAGGCTTTCTGAACAAGAGTAAGTACCCCCACTGATATGGCTTGGCGGTGTCCCCACCCAAATCTCATTTTGAATTGTAGCTCCCACAATTCCTACGTGGTGTGGGAGGGACCTGGTAGGAGGTAATTGAATCATGGAGGGGGTGGATCTTTCCCATGCTGTTCTCATGATAGTAAATAAGTTTCACGAGATCTAATGGTTTTATAAAGGGGAGTTTCCCTGCATAACTCCCTCCTGCCTGCTGCCATGTGCGACGTGTGTTTTGCCTTCCACCATGACTGTGAGGCCTCCTCCCCAGACACGTGGAACTTGAGTCCATGAAACCTCTTTTTCTTTATAAATTACCCAGTGTCGGGTATATCTTTATCAGCAGCATTGAAACAGACTAATACACCCGTGTTTGCCACCACCCACATTAAAACAACTTTAATTTGAACCTAGTCAAAGTACGTGGGCTTTCCAACCAGGCAGAGCCACGGTTTCATCCTCACTCCACCAGAAATTAGCTGTGTGTGGATGTTAGTCTCTGGGCTTTGTTTCTAAAATGTATGTAATAATGCACCAGGTTCTAAAACCCAGTGAGAATTCTGTGAGATTATGCATGCAAAGTGCCGAGCATGGGGCCTGGCTCATAGCAAGTATCAAATAAGTGGTGGACAAGTTGTCATTTTCACTTGTGGTTGATAATTTCCACTTTTGCCTTTCTGCAGCCTAGAGATAGAAGCAGATAATGCATGTGTCATCTACATCTGGCAAAAGCCAAAGGTTTGGAAGATGGACAAAGGAATCCAGGCAAAAAGGAGCCCATGATTGAAATGCATTACCAGGTGCACCAGTTCAAATGCAATCAGGAGGAACAAGGGGAAGAGGGAGAAGTCTAGAGCAGGACTTCTCAAACTGACTATTCAAGTCACCTGGAGATCTTAGTGAAATGCAGACTCTGATGCAGTAGGTCCTGGCAGGAACTTGAGATTCTGCATTTTGACCAAGCTCCAAAGTGAATGTCAGTGCTGTTGTCCTTGGTCCACACAGGGAGGAGCAAGGATCTGAGGCTTGGAGAGCAACCGTCAAGTTCAGAAGAAAGACTGGAAGTTTGGGGATAAAACCCAAATATGGATAAAGAAAGCCAGTAAGTATGCTTTGAGTTGTATTTTCCATTGCATCTGAAGCTGTGCTGGCCAACATGGTAGTCACTGGCCCTGTGTGGCTATGGGTTAGCCCTAATGGACATGTGCTCTAACATGTAAAATACACACTGAATTTTCAAAACTTGGTACCAAGAAAATAATGTAAAATATCTCAATACTTTAAAAACATTATTATATGTTGAAATAATATTTTAGATATATTGAGCTAAATAAAAGATACCTGTATTATTGAAATTAACATCACCTGTTTCTTTTTACCTTTTCTTTTTAATATAGCTACAAAAAAAAAATTAAATTTACATTTGTGGCTTATGTTAAATTGAACAGCCCTAGTCTAGAAAGGGTTTCTTTCTCTCGCCTTCTCTGAGCTTCTGCCCAAAACCCCACTCTCAGCAATTCCTGTAGTGTCCCAGGGAAAACTGTAGACTAGAGAGATTTATTGCTCTGAAGGGGAGACGGGCAGGTCTGCGCGAGGGAGCTGTTTGGGAGGAACAAGGTAGAAACATGCCAAGTCATTCTCTGCAACAGCAGAGCCATAGCCATGGGGCCGGCTGGGAGGCCTGGATCCTGGAGATGCCAGCCTGCCATGCTCCAGTGCCTTCTGTCTGGGCCTCGTCAGTCCTTTCTCGTGTTCTCCTCCCTATCCTGGGCGACAGGTAATTAGCAAGGCCAGCTGGCAGCCTCCACCGGGCACTGCCGCCAGAGAGCCGGCAGCCGGCCTGCAATTACTGTAATCCTGGCTTGGCCTCCAAAGAGAGCTCTATTCAGCTCTCCCTCTGCAAGTTGGCTTGAGGTGATGGGGCTTGTAACCTGTACATTCTCTGGGTGCCTCCTGGCAATGAAAGGCCCACAGAAGAAAGTCTCCAGTGTGCCTACCTGCAGCAGACTTCCTTTGGTAAATAACTAGACAGCTGGGACTAAGTCATTGCCTGTTGACGGCATGGAGGGGTGATATTTGAAATGTCTCGCCCAAGCCATATATTCCCAATTTTTTTTTTTTTTTTTCAATGTGTTCCCAGTATCTCCTCTTTCCGGAAATTGTTTCCCAGGACCAGCAGCCAGTCCTTCTAATTCCAGGAAGTTTGTCCAGGGCAGATCCCAGGCACCTCTGAAATGTGTTAAGAATGATGCTAGAAAATCCATGAATTTTAGGTTCCATGAAGCTAGTCTGGCCCTAGAAGGGAATGAGAAGAAAGGCTACTTTATCAAATGGAAACTTGCGGCAAAGACAGCAAGCGCAAGGCATGCTGGGCTGAACAGACGAAGGACATGCAAAGAGACTGCCGAAAGGGCCTCACTTTCACTGGGCTAACCCTTTAGCTTCTCAAGCTTCAGTTTTCCCATATGCAACATGGACATAATAGTAGCATGTACGTCACAGGGCTGCTGTGAGAATTAAATGAGACATTCTGTGTAAAGGGTTTAACATGGCAAGCACCCAACAAATATAAGCATTAAAAGCTAAGTAAAGTAACATACAAGGGAATGAACCTGAAGAAGCTAGACAGATGGAATGCATGTAGACCTAGCCTGACAGAAGCTTCCAAATTGGAGCACTGAGATTTAGAAGGGGCAGGGGTAGGGCAGGCTCCTTTTAAAGGAACAGTCTCTCCATTTTTGGGAGGGGAGTGAGAAAAGGTTATCTTGGAGGTTTAGTGGGTGAAGGGCCCTCACTGCTGGCACAGCAGTCTGCGGTGCATTTTGGGGCCCAGTGACATCATTTGTAAGGTCCAGTGCAAAATAAAAACACAGGACCCCTTATTCATAAATCAGGATAAAGGTGCCATCAAGGGAACTGAAATAGAAAACTTTCTCCACTCTTCTACTCTTCTACTATCTGTCTCTTTCTCCTCTACTCTTCTACTGTCTGTCTCTTTCTCCTCTACTCTTCTACTGTCTGTCTCTTTCTCTTCTACTCTTCTACTGTCTGTCTCTCTTGTTCCTTTCCTCTCTTCCACTTCTGTGTTTTTATTTGTTATTTAATGTGCCATCTCCTCAGGCAAAAGAATACTCACGCAGACAGTGTGACTGTCACAGGTACTGGGAATCCTGTGACTCAGCACTTGCCAGCCCTCAGTCCCACCTGCCAGGCTCCTCCTCCCAGCAGCCACCAGACTGATGCCTGCACCCCAGCCAAGGGCAGAGAAGCCAATCTCCCCTTCCCACTGGCTGGCTACCCCAACCCGCAGTGGATAGGCAACGCTCAAGGATTGCAGCCTCCATGCTGGGCACACTGGTATGGATCAGGTGGGCAGAGGCTCGCTCCTCCCAAGCTGTTCACCAGGCATGCCGAGGTGCAGCCATATCTTGCTCCTAGATGCCACTAAGTGCATGCACCCAAGTTCACTCTTCCCACGCCAGTGCCTAGGCCTCTGTTGGGGATGGAGGGCAGCATCAATCATTGGACAATGCCTGGGGACACCTGGTGGTGGGGGTGGCTGAAGTCACTGGGGAGTGGCAGAGAAAGAGACAGAAAGAGAGTGAGGCCAAGCAGTATCAGGATGTTATGGGGCACAGGAACGAGTGACAGAGAACTCATCCTGGGGAGATGACCAGGTGGAAAGGCAGCAGCAGGACAGCTCCACAGTCCCATCAAAATCGGCTTACAAAACCCAAAATCAAAGGTATAATTATTAGGAGTTTCAAGGTGGCAACCCTGGAGCATTAAACCCCAAATGTGGGCCTCTGAGCCAGGTTCTGTGCCACTCCACTGCTTGTGTGTCTATGAAGCAGGCTCTCTGGAGGGACGTGGCTGTCTTGCAGTATTTCAACACCATGTTTCCCATCCCAAGTAGAGCCTCAGATTCAGACCCCAGCTCTACCACTTACTAGTTTCAATCATGTTGGGCAAGTCTTTTAACCTTCCAAGACCCAGTGTATGCATCCGTAAAATGGGACTAATGATACAACCAACTCTTAAAAGTTGTTATGAGGATTAAAATGTTATGTAATAGAGCTTAGTGTGATGCTGCAACACATTCTCTTCATTTAGCATAAAGCAAGACCTTAAAAACTGTTAGCTATTGCTAGCAAAGTGAGTTTTTAAAGGCAGGCATGCTTCTCTCAATTTATCTCTTGGAAAACTAATCCATCACACATTTCTGAGCTCAGAGATCCACTGTTTCCCTTCTTCCAGTAGATGGTGAGTGGCTGAATAGACAAAGCAATAATGGGCCCAGGGTTCCAGGGAAGGGTCTGTATCTGCTTTTGCCAAGCAATAGATCCCAGTGCCTAGCCTGATTCCTGACTAGTAGGAGATACTCAATAAATGTTTGTCCAATGAATGGAAGTCTGGATGGATGGATGGATGGATGGATGGATGGATGGATGGATGGATGGATGGATGAATGGAAAGATGGAAGGAAGAGATAGAAGAAAGGATGGACAGATGGAAGGGAGAGATCTTTTTTTATGGTTTGAATGACTCTAAGGTCATTCCCAGCTCTGACAAGCCATTATGCTAGTAAGTCACTTTCGTTATTTCCATTTTTTCCCACGAAGGATGAAGTTGGAAGTTCCCGAGTCTTCTCTTCACATAATGGGACATGCAAGGGGGAAACCAAATCAAAAGTGTAGAGTGGGTTGGTGGATGTCTTTGACATGGTGAGGTCTTGTTCCTAATGGAGCTTTTCCTCTTGGTCGTGTTACCTCTGAAGTTATTTAGGGCCCCATACTCTATTCCGGGGGGCTGTGGCCCACATGGGTCTGTGTAGTCAGACAGTGGCTAAAGCAAATTCTCTGGCTGCAGAAGAGCCTCAGTCCTTCTGTCTGATTGGCTGGCAACATGACCAAGAGTGTTCCCTAGCAGATGGCCATGAGGAGGACAACTGGGCAGCCATGTGGCTCCCTGGCACTGGGATGGATGGCATCACTCCCAAGACCTGGAGCCTCTTGATCTCACTTAGCTCCTGTCTCCATGGTCCCTCTTCTTCCTCTCTCCCTCAGGCGTGGAGTCTTCATTTATATGAGAGCAGAGAAAACAATGTGTTCTGCAGGTAAATGCACAATGATTTTTGCCTTACATTTAAGCAAGTGCATTTTTAAAAACTCAGTAGACAGGAATTTGCATCCCTCTTCCTGCTTTGTTTTCTTCTTTCCCCCAAAGCAGTGGGTGACTGTCTATCTGGGCTAGGGAGGAAGAGCCCCAGTCTAGGGATTGCTTCTCAAATTTTAATGCTCACATCAATCCCCTAGGGATAATACAATTAAACATGGCTCAGTGAGGGATTGAGCTCTGAGAAATGTGTCATCAGGTGATTTTGTTGTTGTGCAAATATCACAGAGCAGAGTCCAAACTCTTACATAAACCTAGATGGCATACCTAGGCTGTATGATACGGCCTATTGCTCCTGGGCTACAAACCTCTACGGCATGTGACTGTACTGAATCTTGCAGGATATGGTAACACAATGGTAAGGATTTGTGCATCTAAACATATCTAAACATAGAAAAGGAACAGTAAAAACACAATTTAAAAGATTTTAAAATGGTACACCTGTATAGGGCCCTTACCATGAATGGAGTTTGCAGGACCGGAAGTTGCTCTGAGTGAGTCAATGAGTGAATGTGACCTAGGACATTATTGTACACTACTGTAGACCTTATACACATTGGACACTTAGGCGACACTAAATCTACAAAAGAATATTTTTCTTTCCTTTAGCTTACTGCATCTTTTTTTATTACTATTTTATAAACTTTTTGACTCTTAATTAATAACACTTAGTTTACAACAAAAACGCATTGTACAGCTATACAAAAATATTTTCTTTCTTGGCAAGGCATGGTGGCTCACACCTGTAATCCCAGCACTTTGGGAGGCAGAGACAGGCAGATCATTTGAGGTCAGGAGTTCAAGACCAGCCTGACCAACATGGTGAAATCCCATCTCTACTAAAAATAAAAATAAAAAAATTTAAATCTTTCTTTACATATTCTTATTCTATAAAGCTTTTTTTTTTCTATTTTGTTAAAATTTTTTAAATGATTTTTTAAAAGCTAAGGCACAGAGGCTCACGCCTATAATCTCAGCACTTTGGGAGGCTGAGGCGGGCGGATCACCTGAGGTCAGGAGTTCAAGACCAGCCTGGCCAAAACGGTGATACCCTGTCTCTACTAAAAATACAAAAATTAGCCAGGTGTGGTAGTGTGCACCTGTAAACCCAGCTACTTGGGAGACTGAGGCACAAGAATCACTTGAACCTGGGAAGCGGGGGCGACTGTGAGCTTAGATTGTACACTGCACTCCAGCCTGGGCAACAGAGCAAGACTCCATCTCAAAAAAAAAAAAAAAAGAAACACGGGGCCGGGCGCAGTGGCTCACACCTGTAATCCCAGCACTTTGGGAAGCTGAGGCAGGCAGATCATGAGGTCAAGAGATCAAGATCATCCTGGCCCATCTCTACTAAAAATACAAAAATTAGCTGGGCATGGTGGCATGCACCTGTAGTCCTGCTACTCGGGAGGCTAAGACAGAAGAATTGCCTGAACTCAGGAAGTGGAGGCTACAGGGAGCCAAGATCACACCACTGCACTACAGCCTGGCAGCAGAGCGAGACTCCTTCTCACAAAATAAAAACAAAAACAACAACAACAACAAAAAACTAAGGCACAAACACACATTAGCCTAGGCCTACACAGGGTCAGGATCATCAATATCACTGTCTTCTATTTCCACATCTTGTCCCACTGGAAGGTCTTCAGGGGCAATAATACACATGGAGCTGTCATCTCCAATGATGACTTCTGGAATACCTCCTGAAGGGTCTGCCTGAGGCTGTTTTACAGTTAATTTTTTTTAATAAGTAGAAGGAGTATAATCTAAATAATGATAAAAAAGTATAGTATAGTAAATTCAAGAATCAGTAATATAGTCAACTGTTATCAAGTATTCTATACCAAGCATAATCATGTACACTATCCTTTTATATGATTGGCAGTGTAGGCTTGTGTATTAGTCCATTTTCATGCTGCTGATAAAGATATACCTAAGATTGGGCAATTTACAAAAGAAAGAGGTTTACTGGACTTACAGTTGCACATGTCTGGGGAGGCCTCACAATCATGGTGGAAGGCAGCAAGTCATGCCTTACATGGATGGCAGCAGGCAAAAGGAGAGCTTGTGCAGGGAGACTCCTGTTTTTCAAAACCATCAGATCTCATGAGACCTATTCACTATCATAAGAACAGCATGGGAAAGACCTGCCCCCACAATTTAATTATCTCCCACTGAGTCCCTCCCATAACACATGGGAATTCAAGATGAGATTTGGGTGGGGACATAGCCAAACCGTATCAGTTTGTTTACACCAGCATCACCAAAAATATATGAGTAATGCTACCATGTTAAGATGCCTACATCACTAGATGATGAAAGTTTTCAGCTCCATTGTAATCTTATGAGCTCACCATCATATATCTGGCCTGTGACCAAAACATCATTATTCAGCACATGACTACACTCAACTGCAGTTTCTGACTTAAGAGGTGTGGAGCAAGGTCTAAGATTCCAGATTTCTAACAAACTCCCAGGCGATGCCAATGCTGACGGCCCAGGAAGCACTCATGCCCACTTTGGGGTTTTTTTGTTCTTGTTTTTGTTTTGAGACAGAGTCTTACTCTGTCACCCAAGCTGGAGTGCAGTGACATGATTTCACCTCAGTGCAATCTCCACTTCCCTGGTTCAAGAATTCTCCTGCCTCAGCCTCCCAAGTAGCTCGGATTACAGATGTGTGCCACCATGCCCGGCTAATTTTTTGTATTTTTAGTAGAGATAGGGTTTCACCATTTTGGCCAGGCTGGCCTCAACTCCAGACTCAAGTGATCCGTCCGCCACAGCCTCCCAAAGTGCGTGGATTACAGGCGTGAGCCGCTAGGCCTGGCTTCACAATCTCACTTTGAATAGCAAGACTTTGTGGAAGAGAGAGAGCAATAGTCCTAAAAGGGGAGAGCAAGAAAGAATAAGCACATCATCGAATATTTCAAAACATTCTTGTACTACACACAAGCTTGAGTTCTAGGAACAAGTCCGAGAGAAAAAGGGAAAAGGGTGGGAGGGTGTTGGGGAGATGTGCAGCCAACTGGTCTACTCCTCTGCTTTTGCTCCAAATGAGGCTCAAAACCAGATGGTGGTTGGTTTGTTTTCAGCAGTTCATTTTCACAGCCTGGGGAGGTCATAGTCTAAGAAGGGAGGGAAACTGAGATATTGTAGCCACGGAGCATTTTCTCATCCCCCCAGATTACTCTTGAGAGGCAGGATGGGAGCTGCCTGTGGTCCCCACCCTGGGCTCTCCTTTAGACTGAAAACAAATGCTGGCCTCCTCCTGGTCCACCTGCCTGCAGACTGGAAAGCACTCTCTGCCCTGGCTGCTCCTACACACAGAATCCCCAGTGCTCTGGGCTAATTGGACCTGAGATAGGGAGATGGCTTCAGGCCTGGAGAGGCATTTTTCTCTTCCTTCTTGGCAAGGATCCAGAACCAGGGAATCATTGAGGACCACAGAAGAGAGAGGCGAGAGGGCCCTTGAGCAGCTGGCATTCACAATTCAGAATGTCTAGTGGGCTTGGGCTTTGGAGCCACCACAGGGATGATGGCATCTTTCACAGGGTTCTTGTTATCCTTTATTTTACAAAGCAAAGAGGCAATGACAGCCCCAAATGGATTAGATACTCAAGAGCCCTCCTGGGCCACTTTTCCTTCGTCCATCGGGATCTTCAGTTCAAAGGCCCACAAGTGACTTTGCTCAATTCCTTTCAAGCCAAACTCTAGCCAGCCCTCTAAATCCTTCCAAAGAAAAACAGAGGAGGGCTTAGGAGAAGACTATACCCACTCAGCCAATGAAAGATGTCTTGGCTTGCCTGCCTAGGCAACAATCTAGCATCAAGGATTGCAAGCCCAAATGCCTACAAGGGCTAGGCAGGAAACGCAATGAGCCAGGAGGGGTGAATATGACGAAACTGGGAATGGCAGTGTCAAAGGGGCAGTTTCAGCTGACTGTTGCCCTGTGGGTTCATGGACACAGCCTTCCCAGATCCTAGGTTTTGGGGGACATTCTAAGAAATCGACGTCTTAAAATAATAACAGGTTTTAGAAAGCATGTACTACATGCTAGACACTGTTCTAAGCACTTTACTTGTTTTACCTTACTTGCTTCTCACCATGACCTGGTGATGATGTACTGTAATTTTCCCCATTTCACAGATGAGGAAGCCAAGGCGCAGGGAGATGAAATAACTTGCCCGAGGTCTTTCGGCTGGCATAATGACAGAGCTGGGATTTGAATCTAGGCAGTGTGGCTCCAATTCCATGTTCATAACCACCATGCTCTATCTACTGCTGGCCAGGAAAGATCTTCCCACATGATCCAATCTTCAAAGGCAGCAAAGGCACGTGCAAGCTTTCTTGTGCTTTGAATCTCTCTGGCTTTCCTTCTGCTACCAGACAGGGAAAAACCTGCTTTTAAAGGTTTCACCTGATTGGGTCAGGCCCACCCAAATAATGCTTGTAATTTAAGGTTGATTGACTTGCTACTTTAATCCCATCGGCAAAGTCCCTTCCCAGCAGTGTATGGACTCATGTCTCACTAAATAGCCAGGGGATGAGAATTTGTGGAGGGAGGTCCGTGTTTGAAATTCTGCATACCACAGCACTTAAAAACTTTTTAAAAACCTCATTTATGATAAACACATCTGCAGGGCAGGGGTTTCTAACCTGTGGGCCAATTCTTTTGTTTATTTGATAAATCTTTACGTAGCACCCACTGGGTGACGGCGTTGTGCTAGGTGCTGGGAATACAGCATTTTACATGGCAGACAAGCCCTCCACCCCTGATCTTCCAGATAGCTTATGGTTAAGGCAATTATGATTCCTGGGCTCCATTCCTGATACTCTGGTTGAGTATTTATTTATCTTCAGTTACATGCCCCACAAACCCTGTTTGTTTTTTCCTCCACCCTGAATATTCATAACCACGAATTGCTCCGATTTCCTAATCAGTCACCCATGTGAGGTACATTTAAACAGGCACCACATCTAACACCTCTGTTCTGACATCTTGGCCAAAGCAAACAGAATTACAAATGAACAGGAGGATGCTAAATTCCCAGTCCCAGGAGATAGCTGCTATCGACAGGGCAACCTGAAGTCCCCGATCCAGGACGCCAGATGTGGACTGGCACTGGGAGAGCAGGAAGAGATTTGGTGATTTCCCGAATGCCAATTTTTGTGAGTCCTGTGGTTTAAGATGTCAGGCATCCTCCTCTCACTCACGGCAGCCTCCTAAAAGGAGAGCATTTCCACCTCCGTTTGGGGCTTCAAATTCCTGAGAACTTGAGATGTTACCTGCTGCTAAAATGTGATTATGCACGGCCAAATGGCCTGAGCCAATATGCACAGCCTTATGGTCTAATATTCTCATTAATTCAATTTCATTAGTATTTCCCGAACCCCTTGCATTAGATGCTTTAGGAATTTAAGTGGTTTCCTTACCTTTTACCAGCCCTCTTCTCAGCACACAGTTCACCTACACGTAGCATCCTCTATGACCTAGAAATGGATCTGTATATTTAAAAAATATATCTATTTGCCAATACCCAGCAAAGTGTGACATCCCAGGAGAAATAGAAGAATGCAGATGTGGTTTAAGTAGTGACCCCCTTGGTTGGAATTAATCTCTCCCTTCTCCATGCTCCTCTTAACACTAACTCCCAAATGCTGGGATTAGCATGGGGATAAAACCTGACCCTGAGGTGTTAGTTGCACTTGACTGAGAATTACCTCCTTTCTCTTGATGCCTGGGAAAATGTTGCCAGGCTTCTGTAGGGTCCTCTCCTGCAACTCCAGCAGGTCCAGAGATCACAGGCAGGCCACCAGGGTATTATCTGCATAAATGTTTAATGGACCTATTGGGAGAGTCAATGACAAATGTTGAGTGGCACCCACAGAACTAAAACTATTTTTTAAAAAAGGAGTTGGGGGTTACAGCCCACCCCTCCACCCTCGAGATGGGGCTCCGGATATTAATAATAATAAGAGCTAATATTTATTGGGAACATACTCTGTGCATGCACGTGCTTAGTGTGGGCTTACATCATCTCATTTAATCCTCATCATAACCCTAAGAGGTGGATTCTATTATTACCAGCACCTTAAAGATGAAGAAACCAGGGCACCTAGGACTTGTAGATCTGTCCAGGGTAACGCAGGCAGCAAGGTGGGAGGGAAACCAGACACACCCCAGGCAGTCAGAGGGCATCCGTTCATACCAGCTGGCAGAGATCATCCAGGGAGAACAGGATGAAGCGATGTCCAGCACCTTTCCCAGCGCAGTCTGCCAGTGTAACATGAGAGGGAGGAAGATCTTTGAGACTGAAAAAAACAAGCATTTTTAATTTTTTTTAGATTTCCGTATTAGCATTGAGGGGTTAGCTGGGAACAGGCAGAGAAATGAGTTCTGGGCCTCTCCCGCGAGAGAGTGCTCATGGTTTTACTTAGTTTTAATTTTCTCTCCTGATGAAAAATTTGCCATGGTTAGAGAGGCACCAAATAAACAGAACTGTGACCGATGTTTTGCAATTTCCTTAGCGGATTCCACATATTTTTTAGAGTTCCATCAATATTTCAACAGTTGCAACCTGGTTCCCCCCTGGGAAGCTGTGGTGGAGTCACGGTCCCCTGACACCCCCCTTCCCCCACACAGCAGAGGCTGGGTTTATGTCTAGGGCCCTAAGATTTGAGTCATTTTGTTGGGAAGAGCGGCAGGCAGTACTGGGGCCCTGCCACAAGCCCTCAGCTCTCAGCTCCATCTGCGAAAGCAGCTACAGCACACTGCTGGATCTCTGCTTCTAGGCATTTTCCTTGGCCTCTGAGCCCCCAAACAATACAGATGGGTGGCCCAACACCCAGTCCATGCCCTCAGGTAGGATAATTTGAAGGCACCTTCCACACTATGTCCCAGAGCTCTCCAGAAAGAAAGAGCTCAACCACCCACAAGAACTTGCCTGACAATGCCCCTCCTGGCCTGTTTCCCTTCCCCATCTCAACATCCCCATTCCCTCATTTGTCCTTCTTCCCAAATAAACCACTTGCACTCAGATCTTCACCTCAGGGTCTGATTGTGGGAAGACTGCAACCTAGGAGCAGGCAGAGGGATTCCAAGCCAGAGAGGGCTGCCTGCCAGGGAAATTCAGATTAACAGCAAGGATCAGGCTGGGCACAGTGACTCCCGCCTATAATCCCAGCCAGCACTTTGGGAATCCGAGGAGGGTGGCTCACTCGAGGTCAGGAGTTCAAGACCAGCCTGGCCAACATGGTGAAAGGCCATCTCTAATAAAAATACAAAAATTAGCCAGGTGTGGTGGCACATGCCCGTAGTCCTAGCTACTCAGGAGGCTGAGGCAGGAGAATCCCTTGAACCCGGGAGGCGGAGGTTGCAGTGAGCCAAGATCGTGCCACTACACGCTAGCCTAGGCAACAGAGCGAAACTCCATCCCAAAAAAGCCAAAACAACAACAATAACAATAATAAAACCCAGAAAGGATCAGAAACCTGGCAAAGGGTTGTGTCAATAATGCTGGAAAAAGAAGACTCAGAAAGACTCACCCAAAAACACCAACCGGGAGAGGCCCTGATTCAGAGGGTCAGGTGTTTGCTACAACTAACACATCTCTCTGCTCTTGCGTCATCATAAGGTTGAGGGCACCTTCCAGAGACAGGAGCGGTCAGCACTTCCAGGAAGCAGGAGCTGGCTGGGGTTGAGGTGTCCCGCCTCCCTTGGGTCATTGTTGGTGTGTGTGTATGTGCAGCAGTGGAGACTGACCTAGAACACAAGAAGAACGCCGAAGACAAAGCGAAGCCTCTCCCAGACCGGGCACACATGGAGAAATGGAGAAAGGCAGGCGATTAGCCCATCCTGGCAGCAGAGACAGACGTGGGCTTTGAGAAGAGTCGCTGGCAGGATTCTCCCACTCGATCACACTTGGCACAGCAGACGCAAGGACCCCGTCTTACTATTCCTTTTCTTCTGAGCCAGAATCAACGCCATGAGGAGGGGCTTTTTTTCCTTCATTCCACAGGTTCAGCACTCCCATTTCTCCAACTCAATTCACTGTCAACCTTCTTTTTCTGCTTTTCTAATTAAAGATCCAGCTGGGGAAGGCCCTTGGCACCCAAACCTTCAAGCACAAATATCGGTGGAGGCTCACTAAATGGCAGACCCTGTGCTGAGTGCTTTAAATGCATGATCACATTAAATTCTATGTATTTGCTTGTTTATTTATTCATTCATTCATTCATTTCAGAGATACGATTTCTCTCTGTTGCCCAGGCTGGAGTGCAGTGGCACAATCATGTCTCACTGTAGCCTCAACCTCCTGGGCTCAAGAGATCCTCCCACCTCAGGCTCTGGAGTAGTTAGGACTACAGGCATGTCCCACCACCCCCAGCTAACTACGTATTTATTATTATCTTTGTTTTGTAAAGACATGGTCTCACTAAAGTGCCGAGGCTGGTTTCAAATTCCTGGCCTCAAGCGATCCTCCCACCTTGGCCTCCCAATGCCCTGGAATTACAGGCATAAGCCACCACGCCTGACCTAAATTCTCTTTAAAATCCTACTTTGCTCTACTTCACAGTGAAAAAACTGAAGCACAGGAAGGTTAATAATAGGCCCAAAGTCACACAGTCAGTGTAGCCCATCTGGAATTGGACTTCCAGATTAGTTGCCGCTGAACCTTGGGTTCTTAACCACTCTGTTAATTTGCTTCCTGGGTATGTTTTGTGGTTTTGTGTGTGTGTGTGTGTGTGTGTGTGTGTGTGTGTGTGTGTTTTGTTGTTGTTGCTGTTGTAGATATTACTATCTGAGGTAGGTAATGATCCTAAATAGACCTTGGATTTTCATACCACTTTACGGTTTACAAAGCCCTTACATCTACATCATTACATAATATAACCTCACCATAACTCTTTGAGCCCTATAGGGCAAGAATTATTAAAACATAGTAATTAGCACAGTACGTAAACAGTAGCCACGAGTAACAGTAGCATCTTTCTCCTTTTACAAATGAGGAAACTGAGTATCTGTCTAAGTGACTTGCCAGAGACCCCCAGCAAGTGAAGAGCCATATCTTGTGAACATGTTCTCTCCTGCTTTGGCAACCACATCCTCTCTAGTTGCCCACATTCTCTTGGGTAATGCTGGATGGCACAATAGCTAGGACCACCTTCACTCTGATATTCAGAATCTCTACTGTGACTTCAGGGTAGTGGGCATCTGCTAATCTCACCTTTGTAGCTGGCATTTGTGTTAAAAGACTCTTGCTGAAGGCTTCTCTCCTACCTTGGCTAGACCACATTTCTCATCCCCCTGTACTTGACTAGGGATGTGCTATCGTTTTTCTGGTTGAAAATCTACTAACATTTCTTAGAATCAGTGTTCTAAGAGACACAGCTTAAAAAACACACCTAGTACAATCCTACTTTTAACAACATATATATATTTTAAAATATATATTTTTATATATTTAAAATATATATTTTTATATTTTTAAAATATATATTTAAATTTAAATATAAAATATTTATATTTAATATATTTTTAATAATTAATATATTTAAAATAAATATAAATTTATATTTATATATTAAATTTAAATATAAATATAAAATATATTTATAAATATAAAAATAAATATAAATTTAAATTATATATATAATATAAATTATATTATTTTACATAATTATATATTATTATATATAATAATGTTCTCTTTTCATTGGCTAGGCACATGTCTCTGCATGTGCTTAGCCAGTGGGAGGAGAGCAGGTGGCCTGCCCCGTGGACCCTCCCCTCTAGGTTGTCCACATTCTCTTCCCCCAACTCCCTGCATGTAGCTCACCCTGGGGCTCTTTCTCTTTCTACACCCAGTGGCAAGCACCGAACATTCCACCAGCATGTGCCTGCATCCTCTCTCTTCTTCAGAGCCTGCTGACTGATTTGTCTCTGGAATGCACAGAGCTTTCAAAAAAGTGTTTAGTCCCTACTTTAAGCCCAGCACGGAAATCAGAAACAGGATGTCAAAAAATACAAAGAGCTCAGGTTGCAATGCTGCTGGAATGCAAAACCAGGAAACTTCCTTTCTTTCTGGAGAGGTTGTAATGGGATGACTGGAAATTAACTTGGACTTTTCTGGAGCATGGAAAAGAGGAGAGAGAAGCACACATATGCTCTGCTAGGAAAGCTGCTGCTGTGCTGAATGACGACATGTGGACTTGGGCCATTCCTGTGGTATTGGGCCACAAATTCTGGGAGGCCACAGACATGAGGAGGAGGGAAGAGAGGAGGTTTGATGATTTTATGGTCCACATTTCCCATGTTTAAAATGAATAGGTCCAATCACACCGGGACAGTGGTTCTCACCTACAGGAAATTTTGTCCCCCACCCGTGATGTTTTTAGTTGTCATAACTAGGGAGCAAGGAGAAGGCTACTGGCACCTAATGGGTAGGGGCCAGGATGCTGCTCCACATCCTACAATCCCTGAGACATACGGCGCAGCCAAATGCCAGTCATGCCAAAGTTGAGATCACCTACTCTAAGACATCTTGAACTTTCCTACTGAATTAACCCTATCAGCAGAGAGCAGTGGAAAGAGAAAACATACACCTTCAGTGTTTTCGGGTTATAAAGATGATATTACTTCAAGGTGTTTTATCTGAAAACTTCAAAATATTACATTATACCCCAATACACAACTCATTCACTTATTCATTCATTCACTTAACTAATAGTTACTGAGCATCTATTATGTATGATGCCTGTACTGGGCTCTTCTTTTGCTTTGCTATAATAAGTCACCCATATTATTCAGGTGTTGGCAGAAACATCACATCCTCAGAGAACCTTGCCTGGGACCATGCCATCCACAGCAGCCGCTACCAACTTGTCACTATCAGTCTCTTGAGCAATTTCAGCTTAGTGCTTGCACAATTCATGATTATTTTAGTTAACTATCTGTCTCCTTTATGGTCTGTAGTTTCTATGAGGAGAGAGGCCAGGCTTGTCTATTTGTAGACCCAGTCCCCAGCTCTGGGCTAAGTGCTTTTAAATGCATGATCTTTCTTTGATCCCCATTTTACAGGTAAGAAAACTGAGGCACAGTTTATTCATTTATTTGCCAAATGAATGAATAAATAGCACCCCCCCACCCCCCGCCCCAGAAGATGTGCTGTATTCATGCTGTACCTTATCTGTAGCTTACATACTGGCCAGTTTCATGTTCCTGGGGGTCATGACCTCATTTGAGAGATTTGGGGAAAGGAACAATCTACTTGGGACCAAATGCAGGCCTGCAGCTTCCTCCTGAGACAAGCTGTTTTATCTTAGGTAAGTCAAATCCTCATTCTGAACCTCAGTGCACTTGTGTGCCAAAAATATACGTATTTTCTAAAAGGTAGGATTGTGCTAGGTCTGTTTTTTAAACTATGTCCCTTAGAACATTGATTCTAAGAAATGTTACTAGATTTTCAAGCAGAAAAAATGATGACACGTTCCTGGTCAAGTACTTGTGGGAAATGTTTTAAATAATGATAGATTTTCTTTAACACAGGACTTGTCAGAGCCTTCATATGCTACCACACAATGTGAATGCCCAGGAGGAAATATGTCTTTTTTATTGTTTTCCAAACATATCTGCTCAAGGAAATTCATTTCTGTGAAGCACATTGAAGGATTTGAATTGCTCACATACCTTGGGCAACGCTGCGTGGCACAATAGCTAGGACCACCTTCACTCTGATACTCAGAATCTCTACTGTGACTTCATGGTAGTGGGTATCTGCTAATCTCAGCTCTGCACCTGCCATTTGTGTTAAGAGACTCTTGCTGAAGTCTCCTCTTCTGCCTTGGCTCAACCACATTTCTCATCCCCCTATCCCTGGGAGACAGACATGTGCCTAGCCAATGGGAGAAGAGCAGGTGGCCTGACCCCTGGAACCTCCCTTCTAGGTTGTCCACATTCTCCTCTCCCAACACTCAGCAAGATGCTAGGATCCAGTGAGGCATTCCAAAGCCCTGGGAACAGTGAGCCACAGATGGAGAGACTCTAGACCTCTGAAAGCTGCCCCACCCCCTGAATGGACTGAGACAGGAGCAAGAAGTAAGTCTGCTCTTGCATGAAGCTGCTGAGATCCAAGACTCATTCGTGATGGCAGTTAGCCCAGGCTGACCACTGGGGCTTATTCAAGGAAAACAGAGTCCCACTCAGCCCCTACAACAACCCTGTTAAACGTGAGTGGGAGGATGAATAGGTGACCTCTTTTTTTTTCCTCACCTCATGTCTCAGACCACAAGGCCACTGCTCACATGAACAGGTACCTTCAGTTTCCCAGTGTCAGTAACCAGAGGCAAAGAAAGACACCTGAGGAGGACATAACACTGTCCCCGAGGCAGCAGAGCCTTTAATAATGATGACTGATGCTCACAGAGCTACTCTCCCACCTTTTTTCAAAAAGAGAAGGTATCAAAAAAGAAAGAAAAAAAATCCCAGTAATCTGTGCCCTGTGGTCAAGCCCAGCCCAAGCTTTGGATGGCCATTGTCAGTTTCCCTGGGATGGAGTGTCTCTTGATACTTGTCAAGACACTGGCACATCCCACCTGCCAGTAGTTAAGATGCTGACAGCTCTTGCTGGCCAGGTGTGGGAGCAGTGAACTCTGCAGGACCAGGTCTCTGCTAGCCACCTGGTACCGGCTTGCTGTGCACTGCTGAGACCACGGAGCATCCCTGCTTAGGGCCAGCAACCTCTGTGCCCAGCCACAGGAAAAGGCAAGTCCTTGCTGCCTCTCCCAGCAGCCTGCATGTCTGGGATTTGGCACTGAGGACCCTTCAGGAGGAGGAGGCAGACCAGGACAGGCTGAGTTCAGCTCCATCTGTCTCTGGCTTCTGTTTGGCATCTTGGCTGTGCTGCAGGAGCCCTCTGCAGTTCCCGGCCTCTCTCAGCAGCTGCTCAACCGGAGACAGGAAAATTGCTCTCCCTTCGGTGGACTGGTCTAGTTAGGAGGCATCCCTAGGAATCCACAGGAGGGAAGGAGTCCAGGATGGCCAAGACCAAAAGACAAAAACGCACCTAAGCCCAGACAAACCTGGCAGGCATTTGAATTTCCAAACTGAGTCTTGTCTTTCTTTCTTTTCCACTCAGCATGGCTGCTCCAAGCTGAGATATTAGCCCAGATAAACTCAACATGAAAATCATAATCCGGCAAGTCATGGCCATTCTTGTCAATTCTCTTAAAGGTTAATCTGCTTTTCTCCTTATTAATGAAGGGCCTCGGAAATGCAGCCGGGCCTCTCCTGTGTTTTGGTAGATTTGGGCTAATAGGCTATTTTATTTCCATGGTAACAGCTTCCAGTGTTACAGGAAGATAATTTTCCAGACAAAAGATTTGTGGGTCTTATTATTCTGCAGGGATCTGACTGTGAAGGCTGGGAAAGTGGGTTCACGGGCTACCCAGGATTGCAAGTTCCACCCATTCTGGGGCACCTGTTTGCCTCTGGCTTCTGGGTCTTGAAGCTTGTTAGGTGCCATGTATTGTAGGAAATTGGCAGGAATTGAATAGGAAACTGGCAGGGTCTGAATAAAGACATCCTTTGAAAGACAATGCCCTAAATTCATTCTCATATCAGGCAATGAGGGTGGAATGAGAAGTGGCTTGTATTATAGTAATCGCAGGCACAACAGGGGCCTCTGCTCTGTGGGGTGAGCCGGGAGCTGTCCTTATAGTTAGGGGCACCCTAAGAGGTGCCTCTGAGCAGAGCCATCACCCTCCGTAGCTCTCAGTCTCAGGGTAGACTGGCAGCATTCTTGCCTCCCAGGCATTCAGCACCCAGTTCAGCAACTGCCAGGTACCAGGCTACTCAGAGGAAGACAAAAGATAAACAAATTGGCATGCCCCCTCCTCTGAAGGAGCTTAGAGTTTACTGGTGTGTTAGGGGATGGGTGGGTTAAAATAAAACAGGGGAAAGAAAACAGGCAATGGCCATACTTTGTGATATGTGTTACAGTTGGAACATCCTGGGTGCCAGGGGGCACAGGGATGTCAGGAAAGACACAGAGGGAAAGAGTTCTTTGAGGGAGACTTTGAGAACAGTGTAGAAGCAAAAGCTTTTGAAGCATTGACTAAATGACTTGTATGAACCAAGCACTATTCTAGGTCCTGGGGATCCAAACATAGATAAAGCCAGACAGTCTCTATTTACACCCTGGGAGGGTAAAGAGACAATAATCAATACTGCAATTTAAGGTTGCAACTGAGAGTAGTGCCCCCAAGGGGGCTGTTCTTAATGCAAAGAGATGCAATGAGATGGAAATTGACCAAGACAGGGCTCTCCCATACAGTTGGGCAGGCTGTATACTGCACAACTCTAGGGGAGCAAGTCACAACATAGACAATATAAATTTAAATATTTATTATGACAGTTTTCTGGAATGTGGCATCCAAAATGTCTTAAGAAAGGGGTGCCATTCCTTAAATGGCACAAAATTAATTCTATGACCTAGTGGAGCTCCTGCCAGGGAGAAAAGGGAAGTCTTCCCCCAGTAAGGGACAAGCTCTAGGATCTGAAGAGTGGGTAGGAGCTCAGAGGGTAAAGAGACAGAAAAAAGGATGTCTTAGATGCAGGGAACAGCAGGTGCTTATTGAGGTCATTGTATCCCAGAGACTGAAACACAGCCAGGGAGGTTGCAGCAAGTAGAATGGGGAGCACGATGCACAATGAGGCTGGAGAAGGCAGCACGAGTTAAATCACACAGGGCTAGGTCAGCATTTCACCTCCCTACTTAGAGTTTCCGGTGGCACTGGACACCTGGGGACCCTGGACCTCTGGACAGAAATTAGTGGGTAAATTAGATGCAGCCGTGAGAAGGAGCCTTTGGTTATGGAAACAAGGCAAAACTGGTGGCCCATAGACTAATGATTATGAGAGTCTGGTCTGTGGATCACCCACATCAGAAGCCCCTGGGATGCATGTTGCAAATGCAGCCTCCTGAGTCCCCCACAAGACCTACCACAGTTGACTCTCTGGGGAAAGAGGGGGAATCTGCATTTTATCATATGTGCCATGTAACGTTGTTGCAACCCAAGTTTCAGAATGGCTGGGTTATGCTAGTGTCTGTTCAGCTACATTCTAATACTTATTCTGCCCTTCCTAGCTATGAAACTTTAGGCAAGTTCAAGACTTTCCTTGGATTTATTTCTTTACTGATCTGATGAGTTCCATAACATCTGCCCCCAACCCGCCCTTTTTTTTTTTTTTTTTTTTTTTTTGAGACAGGGTCTCACACTGTTGCCCAGGCTGGAGTAGATCTCAGCTCACTGGAGCCTCATCCTCCTGGGTTCAAGTGATCCTCCCACTTCAGCCTCTGGAGTAGCTGGGACTACAGGCATGTGCCACCATGCCCAGCTAATTTTTGGTTTTGCTTGTAGAGATGGGCTTTTGCCACATCGCCCAACCTGTGCCATTTCTTATGAGAGGATGATTTGTGGTGTTTGTTTTGAGGAGTCTCACTCTGTTGTCCAGGCTGGAGTGCAGTGGTACAATCTCGGCTCACTGCAACCTCCACCTCCTGGGTTCGAGTGATTCTCCTGCCTCAGCCTCCTGAGTACCTGGGATTACAGGCATGTGCCACAATGCCAGGCTAATTATTTTGTATTTTTAGTAGAGACAGGATTTCACATGTTGACCAGGCTGGCCTTGAACTCCTGACCTCAAGTGATCCACCCGCCTCGGCCTCCCAAAGTGCTGGGATTACAGGCGTGAGCCACCACATCCGGCCCGACGATTTGTTCATTCTTGCCCAATGTTCCTTGAGGAATGACTCTGTGAAGGAGGCAAAGAAGTTTCATCTTATGTGTCACATCCACTTCCTTAGGAGTGGCTGCTAAAACTGTATACAGAAGTCCCCCCACTTATCCTCTGTTTCACTTACCTGCAGTCAACTAGTCTGAAAATATTCAATGGAAAATTCCAGAAATAAACAATTCATGAGTTTTCAATTGCATGCCCTTCTGAGTAATGTGATGAAATCTCACACTGCTCCACCTCGTCCCACCTGGGACCTGAATCCTCCCTTTGTCCAGGGTATCCACACTGTATACACTACTCACCCACTAGTCATTTAGGAGCATCTCAGTTATCAGGTCAACTGTCAGGGCATCACAGTACTTGTGTTCAAGGAGCCCTTACTTTACTCAATAATGGCCCCAAAGTGCAGGAGTGGTGATGCTGGTGATTCAGATTGCCAAAGAGAAGCCATAATGTGCTTCCTTTAAGTGAAATGGTGAAAGTTCTCAATTTGTGGAAAGAAAAAAAAGTCCTATGCTGAGGTTGCTAAGATCTATGGTAAAAACGGATTTTCTATCCATGAAATTGTGAAGAAGGGAAAGGAAATTCATGCAAAGTATATACAGGGTTCCATACATTCCACAGTTCCAGGCATCCACCGGGGGTCTGAGAACATATTTCTAGTGCATATGGGGTACTACCGCATTGATTGACTAAAGATAGCTGTCACAAGCATTGAAAGGGAGGTGGTGAAACATCAAGTCTCCAGCTATACATATCTTATATGAGAAGCCAGGCTTCCAGACCACCTGAAGCAGCACAGTGCACCTCCCTCCCTAACGCATCTCCATCTCATTTCCATCACAGCCTTCATTACAATCTGTAGCCCTCTTGTTTATTTAGTTGCTCGCTTGTTTCTTTCTCTGGTCTTTTTCACCTTGCTGACTATAAGCTCCATGAAGACAGGGCTGTGTCTCTTTGATTCACCACTGTCTCCCTCACTCTATGCACAAAGTAGGTGTTCATTAAGCACGTAGTGAATGCATGAATAAACGCATCAGGGCCTTGCTATCCCTGAACTTAATGTATGGCACCATGCAAAGCACAGAAGACACAGGGCCACTTGCAAAGACCAACATCCAATCAGGGAGATAAGACCTATTCAGAAGGAGAAATCAAACTCAAGCCAAATGAAAGAAGCAAGAACACAGAAACAGAGAAGGAAGGAAGGAAGGACGGAAGGACAGAAGGAGGGAAGGAAGGAAGGGAGGGAGGAAGGAAGGAAGGGAGGGAGGGAAGGAGGGAAGGAGGAGAGGAGAGGGAGGGAGGAGAAAGGAAGGAAGGACAGAAGGGAGGGAGCGAGGAGGGAGGAGGAGAGGAGAGGGAGGGAGGAAAAAGGAAGGAAGGAAGGAAGAGAAGGGAGGAAGGGAGGGAAGGAGAAGGAGAGGGAGGGAGGGAAGGATGAGGAGAGGAAGGGAGGAAGGAAGGAAGGAAGGAAGGAAGGAAGGAAGGAAGGAAGGAAGGAAGAAAGGAAGGGAAGGAGGAAGGGAGGGAAGGAGGAGGAGAGGGAGGGAGGGAGGGAGGGAAGGATAAGGGGAGGGAGGGAGGAAGGAAGGAAGGGAGGGAGGGAGGGAGGGAGGGAAGGAGAGAGGGAAGGAGGGAGGGAGGGAAGAGAATAAATCCCTTCAACCAGAATTCTGTAAAGATACAATGAAGTGATCAATGTCAACTTGCTCTGATTGGTTGAAATGTTACCATTCAACCAACTGTGTTTTAATTAACACAAATGTTACTGTCTTGTGTTACCATTGGGGGAAACTGGGGAAACATGGATCTTTCTGTATTGCTTCTTACAATTTGAGGTGAAACTAAGTATCTCAAAATTTTTAAGTTTTTTAGAAAAAAAAAAAAAAAAAAATTCCACAACTTCCAATGTAGTTGAAAGTTAGAAGCTGAACCAAAGTGCACTTCAGCACAAAAGATTCCATTCCTTGTCTCACCCCTTCGCCCACCACAATGTGACCAAATTGTTTACAGTCCATTCTCCCAGAGGCTCCTGCCATCTCTTGTAAACTGCACAGTCTGTTACAGACTGTAGCTTCGGCAAAGATTTCTGGAAGACATCACTGAAATTCTGAGTGTCCAATGTGGGCATGAAGCCAGTTTTCTAGCTTCCAGCCTGTCCAAATCTGAGGATATTAGAGTATTCAAATAGCAGCCTGTGAACTCACATTTCAAGGAGACTGTTCCTTTTGCATCCTGGACTTCCACCATGGTAAGGTTCACATCCTTTAGTCTAATGGCTTGGTCCTCACCAGGTTTTCTTGCTGGAACACAAGCACCATGAGGACAGAACTACTGATGGGTTCCCTGCTGTTGCCACTGGCCCACAGTGTCTATCACATCGGTGATCCCATAGTGGCCATTTGCAGTTCCTGCCTGTTCATCATCCATTTGTTGTTCTGCTGATAATAGCATTCTTGTTTTTCCTTTGGGGAGCCACCCCTCCCACACTGCAGACAGTCTGAGGGGGAAGGGGAGTTTAATTCAAGTTGCCCTGGTTTCTGCCCTGGCTAAGGGGAAGCAGGAGACCCAAGGCAATCAGAATTGGTAAATGCCAAGCACTAGATTTTTGCTAAAAATATATTAAAAGACACGTTTTCTCTTTCCCCTCCGGTTATTGTTCTGATAGGATATCAGCTGGGAGCTACTGAGGACCTCCTCACTACCCTCCCTTGGAAGAGTTTGTCTGCAATGGAGCCAACACAGTGGAAAGCAGAGCTGAGAAATGAACAAACAACTCCTAATGCATCATTTGAGCAGCTGGATTTAGCCACGCCTGAAGCTATTATATCCTTAATCTTTTCAATCATGTAGGTTACTATAATTCCTTTTTTGTTAAAGCTAATTTGAGTTGCGTTTCTATCACTTGCAATCAACAATTGACCAGGTGCTTAGCAGATAATGAATGAGTGAATGAACAAATTCAATTCTGTAAGTATTTATCATCTCCTATATGGCAGGCAATGTTTTCAGTCCCAAAGAAAGAGGCAGAGGAGTGACTTCCTCCCTTGAGAACGAAGCATGTGGCCTGACAACCTAGAATTTGGGTCAATCCATCCAATTATGGTGGCTGCTTAGAAATAACCCTTTTCCTCCCAACCTTTTCCTTTACTTCTCCCATAAACATAATTATGGCTTCTGCCAGTACTAAGCCATGGCCCATGGACCCACTAACACCCCTGCTCACATTAGCTCTTGAGGCTGAGTGGCTTGGTTCTATCTGGTTATCAGATGCGAACTTCATCACAGCAGGGATTTGGGCTAGACATTAGAGGAATAGTGTGGTACCAGATGGTGTTTCTGAAGAAGGTTGTCCTATTTTTGCAGTTTAAGGATTTGATAATAAATCTGCCTGGCAGGCCTCAGATGTGATTTGGCCTCGAAATCGTCTCTGTTAATCCTTGATGCTGTGTGTATCTGTCAAGGTCCAACCAGGAAAAACAGAACCTGCTCTAAGTATCTGAACAAAGGGAATTGAATGTAAGGAACTGATTGCACAGACGAAGGAAGGGGCTGGGAGGCAAACAACAGGGAACTGTGAGGTAACCCAGGGATTTACCACAGTAGGAAGACATGACCACTACCAGGATAGAGAGGCAAAAAATAAAAAAATAAAAAAAGAGGTGATGTTACTTGTATTCAGGAGCTGGAGTCATCCAGTGGAGGCTGAAGCCATGGCAGGTCTGTGTGGCAGAAGCTGCTGCCAAGGAAGACACACCATGGCTCCAAGAAAAGCTGCCAGAGACAGAACGTGTGGGGGAGAAAGATTCTTCCTTTTCCCTTCTTCCCACCTCTCAAACTCACTGCAGAGCTTCCGCTTGGCCACATCCAACTCAGCACCTCCCATTGGCCACACCCAACGCAGCACTTCCCATTGGCCACACCCAACTCAGCACCTCCCATTGGTCACACCCAACTCAGCACCTCCCAATGGACACACCCAACTCAGCATTTCCCATTGGCCACACCCAACCCACCACCTCCCATTGGTCACCCCAACCAGAAGCCACAAATCAGGGATTCTCAGAAGCACAGCATGCAGGGGTCAACCTCCTGTGATACAGAGCAGAGCAGGGGCGGATGGGCATGGATTAGAGGTGGGAACAGATAAAAGATACCAGAACTGTACACTGCTGTTCCCCAGAAGCTGCCATCTCTGGGTTCCCACACGCAGCACCTCACTTCTCACCTGAGAAGAAATGGCCCTTTGAGATCCAAAGACGCCATCACTTAGTCTCTATGAGAAGTTAGGATCACGTTCCAAGACATTCATACCCTGCTGGTGGGAGTGTAAAATGGCACAACCACTTTAGAGAACTATTTAGCAATTTCTGATCAGTTAAACATACATCCATCCTAAGACCCAGCGAGCCCACTCTTAGGTATTTTCTCAAGAGCAATAAAAACATTTGCACAAAAAGAATTACACAAGAATGTGTACAGCATTTTTTCCATAACAGCCAAAATTGGGAACAATTTAAATGTCCATATCCTCTGAGGAGTGGATAAACAAAATTATGGTGGAGTCAAACAATGGAATACTACTCAGCAATTAAAAGGAGCACACTACTTCTACACACAGCAATGTGAGTGAATCTCAAAAAGATTACAAGAAGTCAGACGTAAAAGAGTGCACACTACCTCATTCCATTTGAGTGGAATCCAAGAAGACATACAAATCTAATCTACAGTGAGAGAAGTCATAGTGGTTCTTAGTATGGGGGTTGGGGATTGACTCAGAAGGGACATCAGGGAACTTTCAGCTGTGAAGCAAATGTTCTGTATCTTATTTTGGCTAGTGGCTACCCAGGTTTATAAAAGTATCAATACTCGTTCAACTGAAAACCTAAACTTTGTGCATGTTAGTGTGTGTTCTTTATTGGTTGTGGGGGACTGGAATATGCCACCCAAAAATATGCCTCTTTGGCATAAGAATTATTTTGAACTGATTATTTTGAGAAACAGCAACAAAAGAGAAGCTCTGGAAATGAAGTAGAAGTTATCCTTTTGTAAGGGAAATTTGCATCTATAAAGGAAGTCTCTATTTGTAACGGTGTCTCCCACTCTGTACCAGAAAAAGGATGACTAAGTCTCAAGAAAAAAAAAAAAATTTTTTTGAGACAGCATTTCACTCTGTCATGCAGGCTGGAGTGCAGTGGCACAGTCATGGCTCACTGTAGCCTCAACCTCCTGAGCTCAAGCAATCCTCCCACCTCAACCTCCTGAGTAGCTAGAACTACAGGCGCACACCACGATGTTTGGCTAATTTTGTTTATTTTTTGTAGAGATGGCGTCTCAGTATGTTGCCCAGGCTGGTTGGTCGCAAACTCCTGGGCTCAAGCGATCAGTCTGCCTCAGCCTTCTGAAGTGCTGGGATTACAGGCGTGAGCCACTGCACCTGGCCAAGTAACTCTTATCAGGGAGAAGGAACCAGATTAAATTCTGCAAAACAAAACTTCTTTTTTACCATCCATTTCCTGGTCACCTTCACCATAACTTGCCTCCCCAACACCCTTTTTTCTTTGTTCTGGTTAAAGATGCTATGTAAGGCAGAGTTCTAGGGCACTTCTTGGAGAGTTATTTATTTTTCTCAGGGTATTTTCCATGTGTTTGTGAGGTATAAATGTTAAAACACTGTGTTGTTTTAGCCTTGTTAATCTGTCTTTTGTTAAAGGGGGTCTCAGCTAACAGCTTAGAAGATTAGAGGGAAAATTATTTTTTCCTTCCCTACAATGTCAAATTAGTTGTAATGATACAAAACCAACACAAAACCCAATTTCAAGGTAAAGGACCAATTTCCTACTTCTCTACTTGGCCTGCACTAGCAAGAAAGATAACGTTATTACATCCTGGCAGATTCCTTACTCCACATTTCTATACGGTGGGATATTACTCACAAGCAGGTAGATGGCACTCAGATTTTTAGGCTAATTCATATGACATAGACCAGGAGTGACAGCAGCCCTAATGCCCCCACCACCCCCATGATTCATGGACATGGGACAAACTCAGCAGAAATGGTTGATGGGTGTTTTACATTAAACTAAGTGGCCATAAATATTTAATCACATGACCAGTACTTTTAAATACATCACCTACCTCTGCGTATTCCTTTTGAAAACGGTGCCCTTCTGGCTTCATCCAAATACCAACTAAGAGCATTGGGAAAAGATACTAGGGCAAGAAATGTAACACTCTGCAAATGTTGCTTCCCCAGCATTCACTTCCAGTTTTCCACCTCCACCCCCACCCCCAGTTTCTATTTAGGGCTCTGTGTAATTCTAGGGAAGCGAACTCTCCCCACCCCTTCCTTCCATCCTGCCAGCTCTAGGTTTGTAGCACCTGACTCAGACTAGGCCAATCACTGCCTTTTATCCCACCACACCACCTCCCACCAGAGAGATTGGGTGAAGGTGGATGTGTGAACTAAACAGGCCCCATCATATTGAATCACAGTACTTTGGCTTACAAAGACTCTTTCTTCCTCAGGATAGCTGTGGCTTGGAAGTGTAAGGCCTGGAACTACTGAAGCCAGTTTTGCTTCTATGAGTTGAGGCATGGCTAGGACACAGCAGAAAGAAGTGTTGAGAGAACTCTAGAGAAATGAAGCTTAGCCCTGCAGACATTATGATAGTAAGTCTGAAATCTGTCCTCTTTCTCCACATTTTGGTTACATGAGCCAATAAGCTTTCCATATTGTTTAGTTTGACGTGGGTTTTGTATTTGCAGCCCACAGCATCATAATTATTAAGTGATAACCAGAATGCCAGGCTCATTTGTGAAGCAGGGCATGGTCTGTGAAAAAGGGTGAGATTGGCAATCAGAATGCCTGAGTCCTGATGCTGGCTGGGTCACAATTGAGCTGCATGATCCTGGGCAAGTCATTTCACCTGGCAGAATCTCAGTTTACTCCTCTGCAGAATGAGGCAATCAGACAAGCAGGGTCTCTAAGTTATGTTGCATTAATAGCAATGAAAGCAATGATGATAACAAAATAACTAATAATTTATGTGCCTGATGCTGTCCTAATTGCCTTAGATCCATGATTTCATTTGATTCTTGTGTCGCTCAGGGTTGAATCCAGAATATTATGCAATAGAGCTGCGGTTTAAGAAGACCTTATACAATTATGGGAAAAGCTGAGAACCATGGGACAAAAGGGAAAGTAGGAGGATCCGAGTAAAACCACCAACCAGTCCTCCTGAGTCACTGGTGTGAGTGAGGAAGTAGGAGTTTGCCAGGGAGTACAGGAGAGGGCAGGCACATCCTGCTGCTGTGGTGAGATAGCAAAGGGGAACCCAGTGAGGCAGTCTGCGGAAGACTGGTGTCTCGGAGACGTGGGGGCCCTGGGGCACTGTTGGTAACAAGCCTGGCAGTTGGCAAGAAGTGGCATGGGAAAAAGTGAAGATAAGCTAGAATCTGCTGGTACCTCTGCATCTGTCCCCTACTGTATCCAAGCATAATGATCTTCAGAGAGTAATGGCTGTTGATTCACTTTTACCTTCCAAATTTCGTGCCCCAACTTTTTTTCTTTTGGTCAACTCAACCTAGAAATATTAATAATACATAAAGAAGAGGATTTGGGGAAATATAGTTCAAGCGTGGCCAAGTTGACAATGCAGACCAACAAATCTCTGAGAGAAATAGAATAAATATCCCCCAACGTTTAGAGAAGCTAAATAACTTGCTCAAAATTATCCATTTGGCAAGTACTAGAATCAGGACTAAGAATTAATCAGCACTTCCTACTTCTACTTAGTCCTTTTTCTGTATACTTGGCCACTTGTTCCCCAAATTTAGCTTTGTTTTTAATATAAAATGTGGTTGATTTTATTCATTGTTCTTTTATCTTGTTCACCATCCTTCTCACTAATCACTGTTATCAATGACCCTGTCTCTTACTCCTTCTACATCACCATCCTTAACTACTCAGTTTTGTGGCCTCATGGCCACAAGATAGCTGCTGCAGTATCAGGCAACACATGGGACATGACAGCAGCCAGCTGAAGGAGAGTCTTCATCTCTTGAGACTCTTTTTATTGGCTAGGAGTCCCTTTCCCAGAAGCTCCCATTCCTGGGCCGCATGCTTATGCCCTAGCTGCACAGGAGGCTGGAAATCATGTCTGTATCTAGTGTATTCGGCCTCCATCTTGCGAAGTAACTGCCCAGGAGTTTGAGACCAGCCTGGGCAACATGGCGAAACCATGTCTCTACAAAAAATACAAAAATTAGCCAGGCATGGTGGTGTGCATCTGTGGTCCCCGCTACTGGGGGAGGGAAGGCCAGGGGCTGAGGTGGGAGGATCCTTTGAGCCCAGGAGATTGAGGCTGCAATGAACCGTGATTGTGCCACTGTACTCCAGCCTGGGTGACAGAGTGAGACCCTGTCCCATCCCCGCCAAAAAAAGAAAAAGAAAGGCAGAGGGAATGCTATGGGGTAGGCATCCATCTGCCATACCCTCGTAAGTTCCTTCTTTTTTAACTTTACCCTTCAGTCCTCAAGACTAGGTGGCTTTGTCTGCTTGATTACACTTGCATAGAAGGATAGCTTTTTTCTTTTCTTTTCTTTTTTTTTTTTTTTTTTTTTTTGACACAGGGTCTTGCTCTGTTGCCTAAGCTGGAGTGCAGTGGCGCAATCTCAGCTCACTACAGCCACCACCCCCCGGGTTCAAGCAATTCTCCGGCCTCAGCCTCTCAAGTAGCTGGGATTACAGGTGCATGCCACCACACCCAGCTAATTTTTGTATTTTTAGTAGAAATGGGGTTTCACCATGTTGACCAGGCTGGTCTTGAACTCCTGACCTCAAGTGATCCACCTGCCTTGGCCTCCCAAAGTGCTGGGATTACAGGAGTGAGCCACTGTACCCGGCCAAAGGATAGTTTTCTACTTGAGAATTTGTAAAATTGTCTGCATTAGCATCACTATGTAAAGGCTCCGAAAGGAATGTCTTTCAAAAAGGAGTGGTAGCACTCCACTAAACATATAGTTCAGCGTTTCTCAACCATTTTTAAAATGTTTCAGCCCCCTACAGAGCCTTTTTAGGCATTTTTTTCTTGATCTGCCACCCATGAAACTAAAACCACAGCTATTCCATGTATCAGTTTGTATGCTTTATGTCTATCTGTGCTTTACACATTTTAAAACAAGGGTTTTTTACCTCCCTCGAAACTCATGTTTTTCTTCTTGACTGCCTTATGGTCCTCATTAAGAAGGTATGGTCTAGATGTAATCTTGAGCTCTTTCAGACATGTATTCCTATTTTCCAATGAGGTAAAGATTGATACTTATCCAATCACAATATGCAGATGTATCAACAAGGCCTGCAAGGCTGCACAGCTGTCAGAGGCATTCGAACCAGAGCAACTCCATCTTGAATAGGGTGAAGTAAAGTGAGGCTGAGACCTACTGGGCTGCATTCTAAGGAGGTTAGGCATTCCAAGTCACAGGATGAGATAGGAGGTAGGCACAAGATACAGGTCATAAAGACCCTGCTGATAAAACAGGTTGCAGTAAAGAAGCCGGCTAAATCCCACCAACACCAAGATGGTGATGAGAGTGACCTCTGGTCGTCCTCACTGCAACATTCCCACCAGTGCCAGGACAATTTGCAAATGCCATGGCAATGCCAGGAAGTTACCCTATATGGTCTAAAAAGGAAAGGCATGAATAATCCACACTTCGTTTAGCATATAATCAAGAAAAAAACATAAAAATGGGAAACCAGCAGTCTTTGGCGCTGCTCTATGGAGTAGCCATTGTTTTATTCCTCTACTTTCTTAGTAAGCTTGTTTTCACTTTAGTGTGTGGACTTGCCCTGAATTCTTTCTTGCGTGAGATCCGAGAACCCTCTTTGGGATCTGGATCAGGACCCCTTTCCAGTAACACAGCTACTCGAGCAGAGCCATAGAGGAAGGGATAGTATTTGCCTCTGTTTCTGACACAGCTTCTCCACTTACACCAAAGACCTTGACTCAGACACTTGACTTTACAAACCTTCACATGTGGGGCTTATAAGAAAATACAATTAAAAGCTAGAGCAAGGAAACTGGGCAAAATGAAGGAAATATAGTATGACTGCAGGAGAAAGCACGATTCTTAGTTGGGGCTCTGGTTGCAAGTACAGGAAAGAAACTTGAGCTAGTTTCAATGATGAGGGGGGCAGGGAGAGGGAATGTTCCTGATGGGATACTGTATTCACTTTCCAGGGCTGCCTTAACAAGCACCACAAACTGGGTGGCTTAAACACCAGAAATCTGTTGACTCACAGTTTTGGAGGCTGGAAGTCTGAGATCAAGATGTCGGCAGGGCTGGTTTTTGTCTAAGACCTCTCTTTCTAGTTTGTAGATAGCCACATTCTCTCTGCATCCTCATGTGGCCTTTCCTCTGGGTCTGCATCTCCCTGCTATCTCTTTCTCTTCTCATAAGGACACCAGTCATATTGGATTAGGGTTGTTGAAGAAAAGAGTCAAACTCTGTAAAATACTTGAAGAGATTTGTTCTGAGCCAAACATGAGTGACCATGGCCCATGACACTGCCTCCAGAGGTCCTGAAAATATGTGCCCAAGGTGGTTGGGATGCAGCTTGGTTTCATACATTTTAGGAGGCATGAGACATTAATCAAATACGTTTGAGAAATACATTGGTTTGGTCCAGAAGGGCGGGACAATTCGAAGGGCAGGGGGGTGCTTCCAGGTTTTAGGCAAATTTAAACATTTTCTGGTTGACAATTGGTCAAGTTTGTCTGAAGACCTGGGATTAATAGACAGAAAATGTTCAGGGTAAGAGAAAAGATTGTGGGGACAGGTTCATTTGAACTCTCAAAGTGGCTGCCCTTTAGAGACAATACATGACACATGTTTCCTATTTGGGCCTTTAAAGAGTGCTAGACTCTCAATTAATCTCTTCAGGATTGGGAGGTCCTGGAAGAAAAAGATCTAGTTATGTTAATAGAGATTCTTTACAGATGCACATTTCCCCCCCCCCATAAAGGATGGCTTTGCAGGGCCATTTCAAAACACGGCAAAGAAAAATGTTTTGGGGCAAAATATTTTTATTTTCTTCTTTGTTACATAATGTTATGCCAGAGTCAGATTGGAAAGTAAGTCATGATATAGAGGGTTAAATAAAACCCAACTAATGGGAATTTTTGGTTTGTAGGGCATGATTCCCCAGACCCCATAGATAGGAATTTGGGAAAGAGAAAAAAAGCAGAGCTTAGTCCTTGATAGTGTAAATCAGAGAAAATAACCTTGACAAGTTCAATCATTTTAGGAAGTTTATTTGCCAAAGTTAAGGACACACGCCCAGGAGACAGGTCTGTGCCTTTCTCCTAAGATGGTTTTGAGGTCTTCCATGTTTGAAGGGCAGGATATTGAGAAGTACACAATTTTCAGATGAATGGGAGAGGGGAAAATAGTCATTCATCTCTTTGTTAAGCTCAGTGAGTCTGCATTTTTTATGTAAGATAATGCAGCTGGGTTCAATGGCTCACGCCTGTAATCCCAGCACTTTGGAAGGCCGAGGCAGGTGGATCACAAGGTCAGGAAATTGAGACCATCCTGGCTAACACGATGAAACCCTGTCTTTAGTAAAAATACAAAAAAATCAGCCAGGCATGGTGGTACACACCTGTAGTCCCAGCTACTCGGGGGGCTGAGGCAGGAGAATCGCTTAAACCTGGGAGGCAGAGGTTGCAGTGAGCTGAGATTGTGCCACTGCACTCCAGCCTGGGTGATAGAGTGAGACTTCATCTCAAAAAAAAAAAAAAAAAAAATCCAAAAAATTAGCCAGAAGTGGTGGCAGGCACCTGTAATCCCAGCTACTAGGGAGAATGAGGCAGGAGAATTGCTTGAACCTGGGAGGCTGAGGTTGCAGTGAGCTGAGATTGCATCACTTTACTCTATCCTGGGCCACAAGACGGAAACTCCATCTCAAAAAAAAAAAAAAAAAAAAGGGAATGCAGACAACAAGACAGAGGAAACAATCAGATATGCAGAGGGGTGACTTTGAGTTCTGTCTGGTGTCCCTATGCAGCTGCAGAAGATAAGCCATCAGCTTACATTATCATGGCGAACTTCAACAGAACTGCCTTAGGGTGAAGATCTTGGCGACCACAAGGAATTTCCTTGTGGGCAAAATGTGAGGAAGGTATGTAGCTTTTCATCTTTGTAGCTGTCTTATTTAGGAACCAAAATGGGAGGCAGATATGTGTGATCCAGTTTCTGGCTTGACTTTCCCCTTTGGCGTAGTGAATTTGGAGTCCCAAGATTTATTTTCCTTATTTTCTTTGTAATAAGAGTTACAGAGGTATCTCACGGACTCCATTAAAAGGTTGAACAAACAGGCCTTAAAAGAGCAGATACCAGGCTGGGTGTGGAGGCTCACGCTTGTAATCCCAGCACTTTGGATCACTTGAGGCCAGGAGTTCAAGCCCAACCTGGCCAATATGGTGAAACACCATCTCTACTACAAATACAAAAATTAGCTGGGCATGATGGCACATGCCTGTGGTCCCAGCTACTTCGGTGGTTGAGGCAGGAGAATCACTTGAACCTGGGAGGCAGAGGTTGCAGTGAGCTGAGATGGTGCCACTGTACTCCAACCTGGCAATAGAGTGAGACTCCGTCTAAACAAAACAGAAAGAGAGAGAGAGAGAGAGAGAGCAAATACCAGGGCTACTCCAACGGGTATTTGAGATTTTTTCTTCTTTTTATTTTATTTTTTTGAGATGGAGTCTCACTCTGTCACCCAGGCTGGAGTGCAATGGTGCGATCTCGGCTCACTGAAACCTCCGCCTCCTGGGTTCAAGCTATTCTCCTGCCTCAGCTTCCTGAGTAGCTGAGATTACAGGCACCCACCACCACATCTGGCTAATTTTTGTATTTTAGTAGAGACAGGGTTTCACCTTGTTGGCCAGGCTGATCTCGAACTCCTGACCTCAAGTGATCCACCTGCCTCGGCCTCCCAAAGTGCTGGGATTACAGGCATGGGTCACCGCGGCCGGCTGAGATTTTTCCTTCTAGAGCAAGAATCCCAAACCGTAATGCTTCCAAGCACTACGAGGTAGGATTAACCAGGGCAGGGTAAACAAAATGGATTGGCAAGGACTGTGGAGAGTGTGGGACCCAACTAAAGAGGGTGCTACTTAGCTCCAGACAATTGCTGCCTTTCAGAATCCCAGGCCTGGTATAGTTAGAAGGTCCAGTTTTCTAACAGAATCCAAAATCTGGGTTTTTAGTAAAGTTTACAGTATTTTAAAAACTGTGCAGGCCAAATAAAGTACATCTGCCAGCTAGATCTCTGTCCAGTTTGTGGTTTCTTCTTGAGCGCTGTAGAGGAGGAAAGATTTTTCCCTTTACCCTCCTAGGTTTGATAGCTGGGTCTATGAAATTAACTGACAACAGGGAGATTAACAGGAAAAAAGGTATCTAAATTTATGAATTCGTAATGTAACATGCATGAATGCATCACAGGAAAAAAAAAGTGAATACCTCAAAAAAGCAGTGAGATTTGAGAGCTTCTGTTCCATCTTAATAGGAAAACGGGGGTGGGATTCAGGTCACTTAGGAGAGTAGAAGATTTTTAGGAAAGATGAATGAGCCCATAGAAAATAAGATGGGAGATATGCTAGGTTGTGACAAGGTTTGTTTGAGCGTGGTGTCAACTTCTAGGCTCTCTGTGATGAGTTGATCTTCCCTGGTTGATGAAACTCCCAGGGATGGGACTGATGACAATGTAGTTTCTTTTGTAGGATCTGTCTTTAGGTAGGTAAGGGAAGTTCAGAGAGGGCCTCTCTCTGCACTGCTGTTTTTAAGTACCTTCAACTCAAAATAATCAATGTATCAAACTGGCAAATTTTGGGGGTAGCACGAACCGAACCCCTTCAGAGCTTTGCTGTGATGTGAATCAGCTTCCTTCTCTATGGCTCAGTTCTGAGGTGAAAAGTCCTGATTGGCCCAGCTAGAGCCAGGGTGTCACTGGGAGGGACGACTCAGTGAAAATGTGGCTACTGAGTGGGTAGAGTGATAGAGTGGTTCCTAAAGAAGAGGGTCTGAAACTGCAGGATCCTCTGGAGGGAGTGAGGGGTCATCAAGGTAACGCTGTTTGTCACTTTTCAGTGTCAATGGGAATTGTATCACCAGTGGGAAGCAACTTGCAGCTTATGGAAAAGAAAGAACGAAATGAAATAGGCTTAAACTGAAACACAAAGAATTTAAATCAGACATTTGGAGAAACTTCTAAAGGGAGCTGCAAAGCTCTGAGAATTTACCATGGGGTCTCAGGTCCTATCAGATTGAGTCAGAACATATCTGTCTTGCCTGATCTCTGGGAAGACCTTGTCAAGCATCATCTGTCTTTGTCTCCACTCCCTTTTTCCAGCCCCTAAATCCCAGTTCACAGGCAACACATTCACTGCCTCCCCCGAGAAGAGCGTGGGCCATTTCTTATCTCACCAGCTTGCAGATCAACGTGTGATTTGAGCACTGAGGCCCAGTCACACCTCCCCTCCCCTTGCCTTCCCGTTGAGCCACTGAGAGTCCCAGCAAATCCTTTGATGTTGCTGATTTTGTATTTAAGGTGGTGTCTTCATTTGGGCAAAAATAATCTCACTCTGATGGGCTGATACCAATGGGAAATCGGCGTTGTCAATTGTTATTAAGTTAGAGGATATATGGAGGGTGATGATAAACTCCGTGCATTATGAGTCATTAAGAACAGATTGGTACCCCTACTCATTTGCTTTAACATGCCTCCTTCACCCCATCTATTAACTTGTGGCTATTTGAAGGCTACATATGCAAATAGAGGCAGAGCTATCAGTGGAGGGGGGCAGGGGTGGATGGGGGGACACAGCTGCTTTGGGGGAATAAATTAAATCACATCCACTGAACTATTTTGCTGTTTAAATCCATTCTAAAGATATCCTAGGAGCAATGAGGGCTCTCAAACAACCCAGCTAGGGCTCCAGAACATTCATTCTGATGGTAGTTCTGTCCAAAACTTGAAGGACAACAGCTGCAGAAGGAAATTATAGCATCAGAAATTTCCCAGCTGCTCAACTCCCTGTGGACCTGCTTCTGATAACTTTTCTTTCTTTTATTATTTTTATAACTAATTCATATAATGCTTTAAAATCAACACAGTTGACAGGGTGTTTTCTGACCTTTCATTTATTGGAATAAGTTTATGGAATGCCTGTCATGTGCCAGGAACCATTCTAAGAGTGGAGACTTTCATGGCAAACAAAACAGACAAGGGTCTTGCTTTTGTGGCTCTTACACTGTGATGGCAAGAAGGAGAGGAAGAAAAACAAGTCAAGAAATAAATGAGCAAGATAATGAACTGTAGCGGCAAAAGGCATGATACCCTTCCCCACCTCATAAGGGTCATGGCCCACACTCCTATAGCAAAAGACAGGTTAACAAGAGAAAAACATAATGCATTTATTTAATCAAAGTTTTATGTGATATAGGAGCCTTCAGAAATTTAGACCCAGAGACCCAAGGAAAACTATCTATTTTTATGCTTAGGTTGTATGAAGAATGGATAGTCACATAGAAGTGTGATTGGACAGAAGGGTATAATCTAATGGTAATAAACTGAGGGGGAGAATCCAGTGCGTAGAAAAAACAAGCTCAGTTTCTCCTACCACACTGTCACTCAACAATCAATGCAGAGGCCTTCAGTGTTCCCTGGTCATCAAGAAGCATGTGAGGATTCCTTCTCACCATCAACCAACCAGTCAGTCAATTATGCAGCAGATTCTCCTGCAGAAACCACCTGTCTTTAACTCAACTCTTTTCTGACACTATCTACCTGGAGATAGCATCACAACCCACACATTGAAGGCTCAGTTCCACAAGACCGCCCCTGACTTCCAATGCCAGTTGCAAGCCCCAGATTGTCTTACCTCTGCTTCTGACCAACCAGCTATAAATTGGGGTTCCCACAGTTCCTTCTTTGGGTTCGATTAATTTGCTGGAGTAACTCACAGAACTCAAGAAAACACTTATGTCTATTAGTTTAGTACAAAGGATATTACAAAGGCTACAGATATACAGCCAGAGGAAGAGAAACATAGGGCAGCGTCTAGAAGAGTCTCAAATGCAGAAGTTGGGAATGTGTAAGTCCCCATGTGCTCAGCTCTCCCAAAGCTCTCTGAACTCTGTCCATTTTGGGTTTTTATAGAAGCTTTATTACGAAGGCATGATTGATTAAACCATTAGCCTCTAGCTATCAAGTTAACCTTCATCCCCTGTCTCCTCCCTGGAGGTTACGGAGTAGGTCCAAAAGTTCCAGCCCTCTGATCACAAGGCTGATTCTCCTGGCAACCAGACCTTTATTCTGTAGTATCTAGGGGCTTTCCAAAAACTATCTAATTAACATAAGCCCAGGTGTGTTTGAAAGGGCTTGGTGTAATTAAAAAAAGACTGTCTTTCACCTTTATTGTTTAGGTGCTGCTTCAGGAACCAAAGACAAAAGGGCAAATATGTTAACAGATGATATTCTTATTGCTCCAGTCACTTAGGAAATAACAAGCCTTACAGGAACTGAGAGTCGGGAATCGGGATGGACCAAAAAATACATGGTAATATCACACCCATCAAGGCCTGTTGGCTCTGATTCTTGGCTCTCTGTGTAGCATTCCTCCTCACTTCCACCCCACCCTGGTACAAGGCAGGATGCTTCTGAGATGAAGGTCTTTAAATGGGAAGGGAGAGAGGCCTTTCTAGGTTTTATGGCTTGCTTTGCGGGAGAGATGTTCTAGTTTCTATGACCCACCTTGAGGAAGAAGAACTCTGGCTTCTATGACTCATTTCAGGGAAGAAAGAGGGGCGGAGACGGGGGGAGGGCAGGAGAAAGTCAGAGAGACCTTGCTTGCCTCAGAGGTCCATCCAGTCTCCTTTAGTTCAAAGTACTCAGCATGCCAAAGCGCCATACTTTGTAGTATTGTGTTCTGAGCCCCAACAAGATGATCAGGTATGGACTTGCTGAAGAAGTGCATCAGAGGTGAGACCTAAATGACAAGGAGCCAGCTTTGTGAAGATCTGGGATGTTCTAGACCAGCGATTCTCAACTGGAGACAATTCTGCCTTCCAGGGGGCATTTGGCAATGTCTAGTGGCATGGTGGGTTGACAACCCACCAGAAGGTGTGCTACAGCATCTAGTGAACAGAGGCCAGGAATGTGCTAAACATCCTACAATGTACAGGACACTCCCCTCAACTCCCCCGCATACATACGCAACACAGAATTATCAAGCCCCAAATGTCAATAGTGCCGAGGTTGAGAAACTCTGTTCCAAAGAGAATAGCTTCAAACAGAGGGAACAGCATGAAAGTTTTAGGAAAGGAAACAAAACTGGGGGTCCGAGTATATTAAACATTACCATTAAACTGGGGGTCTTCTGGGGTGGCTCTTGTTCCAGCTGCAGCTTGGCCGGCTTGGTTCCAGACTATGGGTTAGGTTCAGCTGCAGCTTGGCCGGCTTGGTTCCAGACTATGGGTTAGGTTAAAATCTGCCGCAAATCTTCTCTCGCTCTCCTTGGACAAGCAGCTGACTAGGGCACACCCTTCTCCTGGGGATCCCAGAAGAACAGGGGAGAGATAAAGTGCACCATCCACACATTTCAGGGTTCTTTCCATGTCATGACCACGAATATGCCACTGGCCAAAAGAAGTCTCATGGCCAAGCCCCAAGTCCAGGCATGAGGAAGTCTTCTCCTCTACCATGTAAAGCCATGGCAGGGTTATTCTAGAAGGTTAAGAATCACATGGAATGATTCACCTTTTCTCACGGGGTGTGGCAGAGAGGGAGATAGGAATGGAGACACAGGCAGGTGCAAGATCAGAGAGGCGTGGACTAAGGACTAAGGATTTTTTTGTAAGTACACCGAACAGCCATTGGGTGGGCTTAATCTAAGGAGTTACACATAATCAAATTACATTTAACAATTATAAACAGCTGCTTTGTGAAAAAATAGGTTGTAGCACACAAAAAGAAAGCAGGGAGACCAGTTAGGACACCATTGCAGTAGACCAGGTAAGATACAATAGTGTCATGGACGAGGATGTGGACAAGAGAGGTAAACCACAGCGCACAAACTTAGGATATGTTTCAGAAATAGAATCATTGGAGTAGATTGATAGATTTGGGATTCAAGGAAAGGAAAAGCATCAAGAATGACTCTAATAGCTTTGTCTTGAGCCTCTGCACTAGATGGGAGGTGGTACCATTTACTGAGATGAATGAGTAGGGAATGAACATGTCTGGGGAAAAATCAATCTTTATCTCATTTAATTTAATTGTGTCAATAACCCTATCTAGAGGTATTTTTATTTTCTCCTTTCCTCAAAGGAGGAAACAGGCTCTAGGAAAAGTAGAGTAACTTGTCCCAGATCCGAGTGCTGGCCAGTGGCAGAGGCAGGATTTGAATATAATTAGTCTGCATTCTATACAGGCTACCCAACCGCATATGATTGTTTTACTACTTCTCTGACCCTGTAGGAGACCCTACATGGCTTGGGGCTGTGAAAATCTTACCTGCTTCTGAATATATGTTTTTCTAGACCGTACACTGTAAAATTAGTAATTTTTGTGTTCGGTCAGTAGGAAGCAGGTATTAGACTGAAAGCAGGGAGACCTGGACTCATGTCCCAGCTCATCTGCTAACAAGCTTGTATGTAAAGAATGAAGCTTGGCTGGGCATGGTGGCTCATGCCTATAATCCCAGCACTTTGGGAGGCTGAGGCAGGTGGATCACCTGAGTTCAGGAGTTCAAGACCAGCCTGACCAACATGGTAAAACACCGTCTCTACTAAAAATACAAAAATTAGCTGGACATAGTGGCAGGTGCCTGCAATTCCAGCTATTTGGGAGGCTGAGACAGGAGAATTGCTCGAACCTAGGAGACTGAGGTTGCAGTGAGCCAAGACTGTGCTACTGCACTCCAGCCTGGCAGCAGAGTGAGACTCTGTCTCAAAAAAAAAAAAAAAAAAAAAGAGAGAGAGAGAGAATGAAGCTTGTTTCTAAGGGCCTTGATAACAATGAGCAATAAAAATAAAAATAAAGAATGAAGCTTGTTAGAGGAAAAGTAAAGACCAAACTCGCATGAACCTGGGTGATCTGGTGCCTCCTTCCTCTCCAACCTTTCCTCCCTCACCATGTTCCAGCCACCAGGGACCAGGGACTCCTCTTAGTTCCTGGGACGGACTGGGTTCTTGCTCACTCAGGCCTCTGTACTGCCTCCTCCAATGGGTTCCTCATTCATTGCTGTTCAGTGTTCGCTTTTTATTCCCTCCATAGTACTTAGCACTGCAAGTTCTTTAAAAATGGCTCCTTTTTCCTTTTTCCTGCCAGAGGCATGAGGGATTTTTTTCTCTGATCTTCACTGTGAGAACCTGGTAGGGCTCCTGAAGGTAAACCCACAAAAGTGTGAGCAGCCCCTAAGACTAGGCCCCCTCAGAATTTTTACATCTCAATCCGGTCCACACTGAGCTTCCAGTAATTTGTCAATTACAGTTGAACACATTCATCCCAATCCTGGCTCAGCCAAGACATCTGCTCTCAGGAAGCTGGGATTCTCTGTAGCCACCCACCTGTCTCTCCAGTTTTTTGGGGGCAGCAGCTTGCCCTGTAAGCAAAATTCTCTGATGGATCTAAGAGCTGCTGATTTCCAGTGTGTTCAGCATTTTTCTTGTTGTGCGGATGATTCCAAGCTCTTTACATTGCAGACCGAAACCAACTATGGGGTTTTTATTGTTATGTTTTGTCTGCCTCTTCTGCTAGGCAGAGACTGTCTCCATTTTCTTTACTCTGTTTCCCCAAGATGCTGGAGCACAGCCTGACATATAGAAGAGGCCCGAGATGCGGGGCTTGTGAATTAATGCGAGAACCTGGGTTCATCCCGTCATGTCAGTTTCCTTAGTTAGGCATGAAATGTGTAATCTCTTGAAGATCCTTTCTAGCACATAAATGCTGTGATGATGAAGCCAGGGGATTTCCTTGGGAGATGTGACCTGAAGGGTAATTCACCAGGCCATAAAGACTATTAAAAGGATTGAAAATTGCCCAATTTGCTAGCCAATCTCCTGATAAGAGTTTTGTGTATAACCAGAGGACCTTAACTATCAAAGGAGGGGGTCCCCCAGCTACTAGGGGCTAAGAAGAACAGAAGAGACTGGAAGGCCTTTTTAATATTTCCAATAACCACTTGGAAATGGTATGTTTCTCTATTATTAGGAACATGGATTCAATAATGCCATTTATTAGTTTTAAAAATATGAGAATGAATTAATTACTGCCGACTACATGTTGTTTTGTTTGGATGACATGGTATTTCAAAACATGCCATTATTAAGAGGAAGAATATTGGCCATCTTCTTGGTGACTGACTTTTTTATTTATCTTAATAGAGATGGGGGTCTCACTATGTTGCCCAGGCTAGTCTTGAACTCTGACCTGGAGCGATCCTTTTGCCTCAGTCTCCCAAAGTGCTGGGATTACAGGAATGAGCCACCATGCCCAGTCTCAGTGGCTTTAAAGAGTGGGGTTGGTAGGTAATTCAGAAGGTGATATCTCAGGTTCCTTGATCCTTAACCTCTTACAATCTTCCCCACCAAGTTAGAACCTGTGTCATATTCCTCTGAACTGTGTTTGTCCCCTTCGGGGGACCCTACATGCAGTGGACACCTAATGATTCAACCTGTTCACCATCCCTTCAGCACTGAACTGGCAATAGTATCCTCATTATTCATGAGAAAACCATTCCTCTCCCCTCCCAGACCATGAGGATTGAGTGGAATTCACTCCATCCTTCTCAGCTCCCTGGTGAGTAGGTGGCTGGAACTAGTCAATGGGTATATTTCAACCCAGGGATGGGAATGTGGCCAACTCTGAACAATGAGAGTCAGCCTCAGGATTCTAATGGAAGTGTCTGTCAGAAAACTCTGTCTCCACCAGACCAGACACTGGCAGGGTACAAGCCTACAACTGTTGGCAGCCACCTTACCACCACATCACCAGGGTGTCTGTGGCTGGGCTCCCTAAGAAGAAGACTCTGAGGCAAGGATTTCTGTGCAAGAGGTTTATTCTGGAGACTCCCAGGAAGCATGGGAAGGAGAATAGGAAAGTGAGACAGGACAGAGAAGGGGGCTAAATCAGAGTGCATTGGAGAGCAGGCGGCCACAGCGGGCAACTGAGGCTTAGCACTATTGGAAACATCTGGAGAAAATACAGAGCATGTCCAGGAGTCTTCCCAACCAAAGACAGTGTAATTCATTGTTGAATCTACTAAATTGGTCTGTCTTTGACTGAAGGCTGCTACTAGGGCCGTTAACTCCATAGTTCTTTTGCCCGCCCACAACAGACTGAACCAGCCCCTGTGGCAAGAGAAAGCACCCAGGCTGAGAAACACCCGAGCTGCACTGAGGAACCCTGAGTGTGTGTCCATGAATGCCAAGTGCAGAAGGGCTATGCAAGGGGCACCATCATGACCTGCTGCTGAGACTGTCCCTGAGACCAGAGCAGCAGAGAGAGAGAAGAGCAAGTGATGGGCAAGGACAGAGTCCCAATCCCAGTTTCTGGCCCCTGTATCCGGCCATGTCTCAGCTAGCTCTGTCACTGGACTTTCCTTTGTCTGAGACCAATATCTCTCTTCCTTCCTAAAGATGTCTGGAGACTGGTTTCTGTCCTATGTAATGAAAAGATCGTGATGTGTACAGCTTTTTACCCCATCTTAAGAATATTTGAGCACTTATCTCCATAGAGGGGAGAACCTGTAATGAATTTACTTTTCAGTCCTCCATAACACCTGTCACAAGGTTTGTACGATTTTCAAGATATACTGGGTAGATGAACGAATGGGTACTGAAAAGACCCACTAAAATTTAATGCAAATCTGTAACAACAGATGCCCACTTAAGGCATATGGCAGAGGGCAGGTGGCACAGAGAGAAAGCAGTTGGAGTGGATTTATCCTGGCAGTGGCACCCTATGAGGAGGGGTACTGGCAGGTCCCACTGGGGCTCCCAAGTGAAAAAGTCCCAGTGCTAGTTCCTGCTACCAATAAACCTAGAGCTTCTCTGCTTCTAGTTTTTTCCAAAGGCTCATTTTCCAGCTTTTCCTTCCATTCTGAGAGCTATACCATAGCTTCCAATAAATTCTTTATCGTTTGTTAATTTGGCCTAATATTGTAACTCAGTCTCTGTCGCTTGCCACCCTAGAACCCTAGCCAGCACAGAAATGACAGAGTGAAACCATCTCCACACCAACCAGTGCTGCTTCCTCTCTTCACAGTTGCAGATTCTGTCTCTAGTGGCGGCATTAAGGGAGATTGTGTCATCAAGCCTGCTTTGCTCTAAGATGCTGACTTTAACAGATTAGAAATGTTCCCGGCACAGCCCACGCTTCTGCTAATAAATGATTCCATATCTATCATGAATGAATTTCAAGTCTTCCATTACTGGGCTGTGTACCTACTCACGAAGTACATTTCCAGGCGATTTTGTCTGAATTACATGGTTAATTGCCTCATATTTTCAGCTCATGTTACAGGCCTTCTGAGTTAGAATGAGAGAGAGAAATACCATGTATCACTTCCTACACAGGGGACAAATTCACGGATAGAGCCAGGCACATGGAAAACGGCTTCATTACATATATTAATGATGAATGCTAATTTGTTTCTAGCTTCCAAGTGTAAGTAGTTAAAAAGAGCCAGAAAAGGAGGGTGACGGTAGGAAAGTCAGCCAGTTAGCCAGATGTTTTTACTTCCAAATTTTATACTAATTCGTTCAGTAATTTGTTCCTCAAAACCTACACATGTGCAAGGTTCTCTGCTAGGAATGTTGGAAGGTAAATTCAGAGAGGTGACCTCAAATATCATTCTAACTGAAGGTGTGGTATGTGTAACCCATTTAAAAAAAATAAGAAAATAAAAGAGTCACTTAAGTAAGCTACAATATAAAGCAGAGAAAGACAAATGCCAACTGGAAGTTTAGGCAATAAATCCTATGGGGGTCCATCGGGAGGTAAGTTCAGAGTTATAGAAGGTGAGAGCCGTGGTAAGACCTGTTCCCAAAGGCAGGCTCTTGATGGACCTTAAAGGAGGGGCAGATATTACTTGGGTGAGGCAGAGGTTGACGTGATTCCAGGATTGGGAAATGGCACAGGGAAAGTAGGAACCATGCACATTGCCAGTCTTACTTGCAAGTGGAGTCCCCCAGTATAAAAGTCTAATTAACAGTTGGAACCGGACATTGACTCAAGATCAGTTGGAAATTTGGATTTAGGAGCAAAGTGCCTGTGAAGGCATATTCCTAACTAGTCACGTGGAAAACAAACAACCACTAACAGTTATGGAGTGATTACTTAGCAACTGTTGGCCTTGTATTCCTTACCTATGCCTGTGTTAAAAAATAATCCTTAAACCTAACAGCTTAAAACAACAAGAGATATTTATTATTTCGCATAATTTCAGCAGGTCAGGAAATCAGGAGCAGTTTAGTTGAGTAATTCTAGTTTAAGGTCCTTCATGAGGTTTCAGTTAAGATGTCAGTGAGGGCTACAGTTATCTGAAGGCTAGATGTGGGCTGGAAGAGCCACTTCCAAAGAGTCCACTCACATGGCTGCCTAGCTGTGGGCAGGGGGCTTCAGTTCTCCACAGGGCTGCTTGAGTCCTCAAGACATGGCAGCCAGTGTTATCCAGTGTGATGATTCGAGAGAGCTAGGCAGAAATTGCAATGTCATTTATGACTCAGCCTTGGAAGTGACATTCTTGTATTTCTGCAATATGCTTTTGGTCACACAGATCATCCCCATTCAGTGTGGGAACAGACTACACAAAGGAGTGACAAGCAGGAGGCAGGAACCATTGGGAGCCATCTTGGAGACTGACTAGCACAAGTCCTTACAGACATTGTATCTTCAGAACTTGAAAACAATGGTGCTATTCATATTATTTCTCCATTTTATAGAAGGGGAAATGGAAACCCAGGGCAATTAAGTAAATTTCCTTCAAATTTCACAACCAATAGGTAGTAAAGCCAGGATTTGAACTTGTGTCTGTCAGACTCAGCCTGGATTCTATCTGTATGAGTTTGCTAGAGCTACCATAACAAAGGACCACACACTGGGTGGCTCAAAACAACAGAAATTTGTTGTCTCACAATTCTGAAGACTATACATCCCAAACCAAGGTCTCGGCAGGGCCATGCTCCCTTTGAAACTCTGGGTCGAATCCTTCCTTGCATCCTCCACCTTCTGGTGGTGGCCAGCAGTTCTTGGCATTCCCTGGCTTGCAGGTGCATGAGTCTCATCTCTGCGTGCCTCTTCACAAAGTGTTCTCCCAGTGTGTCCTCACATAGTCTTCTGTGTCCGTGTTCAAATTTCCCTTTTTTGTTTGGTGTTAAAGAAAAAATTATTCGACGACACTTGTTAAAACACAGCAAGGAAGACTTTATCCAGGACCATTGCAATAGGTACGGGGAACACTGCAAAAGGGTCTTGCAGTGGGGAAGAGAGATTGGGCTCAACTCTGAATACATCATGGGCCAGTGGGAATTTACAGCTACTGAGCAGGGTGGAGGTCAGTGGGTGGAAAATTACCAAGAGGAAAATATCAATGGTAAGGGGGATCCTGGTTAAACCAACCCACCAGGATTCTTGCTGAAGATAGGCTGGAGTGATCAGACATCACCTGGGGGATGATAGAGGATGAGGAACCTGATCAGATATCAAGGATGATCAGATCTCGAGGATGAGGAGCTTCCTCCTAAGCTGCTTCAGCAGGGTTCTTTGTTTGTTTGTGTGAACCCAGAAAATTTGAGACAGGTCTCAGTTAATTTAGAAAGTTTATTTTGCCAAGGTTGAGGACACATGCCCATGACAGCCTCAGGAGGTCTTCATGATATTTGCCCAAGGTGGTCAGAGCAGTTTGATTTTATACATTTTAGAGAGACATGAGACATCAATCAACATATGTAAGATCAACACTGAACATTGGTTCAGTCTGGAAAGGCCTGCGGTGGGCTTCCATGTCATAGGTAGATAAGAGATAAATGGATGCATTCTTTTGAGTTTCTGATTAACCTCTCCAAAGGAGGCAATCAGATATGCATTTATCTCACTGAGCAGAGGGATGACTTTGAATAGAATGGGAGTCAGGTTTGCCCTAAGCAGTTCCCAGCTTGACTTTTCCCTGTAGCTTAGTGATTTGGGGGGCCCAAGATATTTTCCTTTCACATTTGTTCGTTTGTTTGTTTGTTTTTGCTAAAATTGGATTTTACAAGGAAGTACACTGATGGGGCCAGGAAAAGTTTTATAAGCATTACTGATGTGTGCAAAGCAAACTTCAAGGCCGAGCAAAGATTATTTGTCAAAGGACACTAGTCATATTGAATTAGGGCCCATCCTAATGACCTCATGAGAACTGAGGGTGTTATCACGCTCAACACCTGTGGAAGGAAGTTAAATCTACAAAGACCCTCTTTCCAAATAAGGTTCTCACCAGTGGAGGGTGTCCAGGTTCTTGGTGTCAACTTGTTGTTCTTAGTATCTTCTAGACATTCCAGAACTGATGTCAGATTTGGGTCATCAGAGTCCACAAACCGTATCGGTGAAGGAGATGGATAGGATTCTGTGATGTTGCAGCGGAGTGTGAGCGGCGGTGGCAAGTGCGGGCTGCCTGGCAGCAAAACCGGGAACTGGCAGTGCAGCTCGTCCAGCTTCCAGCTGATGATGTGAAATTGCTCGTGGTTCTTGCCGAAGATGTGTTCCTGGACCAAACTGAGGGTCAGGCTGCTATTTCTCGTGGCCCAATAATGAGATGCAGATGAACTGGGGAGGAAGAGAGTTTTTATTTCCATAACTGGTTACAGGGAGAAGGCCTGGAAATTATCACCAGACCAACTCAAAATTACCAAGTTTTCCAGAGCTTATGTACCTTCTAAGCTGTATGTCTATGTGTAAGTGTGTATTTATTCAAAGACGTAAGTGATTAACTTCTTATCATCTATAACTAAGGTCTGAGTCCTGAAGACCTTCCTCTGGAGCCTCAGTAAGTTTACTTAATCTAAATGGGTCCAGGTGCTGGGGTGATTACCGTTATCTTGTCTCCTGCTAAATTATAAAGGTTTGGGGAGTTGCTTTAGACCCCTATAAACTTGTTTGGGGAGGCCTGGGGAGTTATTCAGGCCCCCAATAAAACTTGTTTAATCCTAAAAAGGTCCTGTTAAGAATTCCTTTGTTATATTGTCATGCTTCAAGACCCAGGAAAAGCCTAGGCAAAACTCTTGCTGGGCTCTTTGTTACATTTCAGCCTTTGTGTAAGAGCACTGGCTCAGTCAGCTTTTTCTGTTTAACCTAGCTACTCAGTCAGTGCGGGGACAGTTGTACTGGAGGCCTGCATTAGTGAGACCTGGCCTGCCACAAGGTCACATTCTGAGGTAGCGGGAATTAGGACTTCAACATATCTCTTTAGAGGGACACAGTTTAGCCCATAATACCATCTGACCCCAGAACCCACTCTTTAGCCATCACAACCCCTGCTCCTGTTGAAAGTGTGGGGGAAATAAAAATAGCTTCCGTCTACCCTTCTCAGTGAACTAGTCTACAAATTAAATTGGCATAAGGCGGGTTAACAGGAGGAAACCATTTTAATTATGTACATATGCATGCACAGGAGCCCCACGAAAACATAAGACTCAAAGAAGGGCCAATATGGGCACCGTGGCTCATGCCTGTAATTCCAGCTACTTGGGAGACTGAGGCAGGAGGACTGCTTAAGCCCAGGAGTTTGAGACCAACCTGGGCAACATAGCAAGACCCCATCTCTCTCTTAAAAAAAAAAAAAAAAAAAAGCCAGATGATTGACACTTAATCTGAGCTACAGAAAGGCATAAGTGTTTGGGGCTTCTAGGAAACGGTAGAGACAGATTGTAGGAGGTTGAGGGGAGGAAATGTATGGTGAAAATAAAGTTTATCTTGTTATGCAGATAAGAGTCTCTCAGTTAATAAAAGTTGGCTCGAAGCAGCTTTCTTCCTGGTATAGACACCTTTACTAATGAAAATTTCCTTTATACATTTCTCTCTACAAAAGGGGAGTTTGTAACTGCCCAAGGGGTTCACCTTGCCCGCTGCCTAGACAGAGCCGATTCATCAAGACAGAGAAATTGCAATAGAGAAAGAGTAATTCACACAGAGCCACTGTGCAGGAGACCAGAGTTTTATTATTACTCATATCGTCTCCCCAAGCATTAGTTTTTAAGGATAGCTTGGTGGGTGGCGGGAAGCCATGAGCCAGGAGAGCTGATTGCTCAGGAATGAAGTCATAGGGAGTCGAAGCTGTCTTCTTGTGCTGAGTCAGTTCCTGGGTGGGGGCCACAAGATCAGATGAGCCAGTTTATTCATCTGGGTGGTGCCAACTGATCCATCAAATGCAAGGTCCACAAAATATCTCAAGCACTGATCTTAGGAGCAGTTTAGGGAGGGTCAGAATCTTGCAGCCTCCAGCTGTATGACTCCTAAACCACAATTTCTAATCTTGTGGCCAATGTTAGTCCTACAAAGGCAATCTAGTCCCCAGGCAAGAAGGACGTCTGCTTTGGGAAAGGCCTGCTACAAAACAATAAACTAAGTTTCTCCCAAAGTTAGTTCAGCTACGCCCTTGAATGAACAAGGACAGCTTGGAGGTTAGAAGCAAAATGGGGTCGGTTAAGTTAGATCTCTTTCACTGTCTCAGTCATAATTTTGCAAAGGCGGTTTCAAGTTCTGTTTTACACAGTGGAGGGGAAGATGAAGAGCTTTTACTGTGTTGGCTGGTTCTTGATTTCTTTTAGTTCAAAATAGTCAATATGCCTAGGTAGGTTATTCTGGTCTTCTACAGTCATATTTTGGAGTCCTGTGTCCTGAGTCCAAAACAGATATTTTGAGACATGGCTGAACAGGTAAGAGGGAGAGGCTTGGGAGCAGGGGGGCCCTCTCTTTGCTTCTGAAATCGCTGAACAAGAGGCCAACAACGGTATCTGCTGTAGGTGCCTGGAGGAGCCAGTGCCCAAGGGACCTGAGCAGGGACCCTCAGCTCCTTGGCCTCTTCCTTGCACCCATTTTCCCTGGTATCATAGCTGGAGTGTGGCCTTGGCTTCTGTAAGGCAAATAGCATTTTTTCTCCCTGTTGAAAATAAGGAAAGAGCCTTCTCTCCCTTGTCTTCCTTTTCTTTCAGAATTGCTTTTTCTGTCCTTCTCAAATGTATGTAAATCTTATGAATGGCTAAATAGCCTCTGATCAGTCTCACAACTCAAGAATATTTCCTCAAGGACCTGGGAGCCACCTCTTTCTCTTTGAAATGTAATCATCAAGGAAGATAAATCCCAGCTGCCGGTTTCCTGGGAGGACACAGGCTTAACTTGTCACCTGACTCCAAATTGCAAAACCTACCTGATGTATTGAATAGGTTGCATCCACTTCGTTACGTAGAAGAGTGAGATTTCTTTCTGTCTTTACAGTCCTTTCAGCAGCATTGCCTGTGATGTGCATCACATCTGGTTTAATGCTTATTCAATCATCAAATTGTTTTCTTTCTCTTCTAGCTTTGTGGAGAGATTTTCTGGGTTGGGAAAAAAAGAGATTTTGTTTTTGGTTTTTGGATTTTGGTTTTTTTGAGACAGAGTCTCGCTCTGTCACCCAGCTTGGAATGCAGTGGCAACCACTGCAACCTCTGTCTCCTGGGTTCAAACAATACTCCTGCCTCAGCCTCCTGAGTAGCTGGGATTACAGGCACACATCACCATGCCCGGCTAATTTTCGTATTTTTAGTAGAAATGGGGTTTCACCATGTTGGCCAGGAGATTTCGTTTTTTATTATATTTCCAACACTTCCCCACCCATGGTGGCCTTCCTGATGGTTTTGTTCAGTACCATTGGTCAGAACCTAGGGAGAGAGAATAAAATCAAGATTTGTCCTTCTCCTAATTGGCTGTGTGATATTCTCTACACTCCGCTGAGGTGAACCTAAGGTTATGTCTAGGAGGAAAAACTTTTCCTCTACCCTTTTAGGTTTAGTGAATGGGGGCTTGTGGATTAACCTGACAAATGATAGATTAACAGGGGAAAAAATACACAATTTTTATTAATATCTGCATACATGCGGGTTCATAGAAAAGAAGTAGAACTAAAGAGTGGTTAGACTTGGGGGCTTATATACCATTTTAAAGAATGAAAGGGGCTTTGGACTTTGAGGGACAGTGCATGGTAAGGAAGTGACTAGGAAATTTGTGGGCGAATGAGTAGAAGGTAATGTGGAAGGCAAGAATATGCCACCCCAGAACACACTTCCTTGATATATTTCAAACTGTCTATTCAGAAAACTGCAGGCAGGAATAGATCTGAAAAGCTGTCCTTTCTTAAAGGAAACTTAAGTGGAGCTACCTTCGTATGGTAAACTGCAGATGGGAGCAGAGGTTTTTCTCTGGGGCCGTTTTATCTGCCTAAAGATAGATAAAGGTCTGACACCTCCTCAAGACAGAGCTTACCACAGGCAATCATCTATTTTTCTGATGGCTGTTACCTGGGAGACCTTATCTGCATAATAAAACAGCCTTTGTTCATAGTGCAGTTCCTTCCCTTCACCTCCCATAGGTTGTCACCACTACCCTCCAGGAATCTTCCGTTCCCCATTTTTTTCCATAACATAAAGTGACATTTGAGCTTCTAGACCTCAGTGGGTTATTGGGTATTCACATGCCTATGATGACACCATGCACTTAAATGAATTTGGATCTTTTTCTCCTGTTACTCTGTCTGTTGCCAGTTTATTTCAGCAGACTTAAAGAATTGAATCTTCAGAAAGTAAAGGGAAAAATTCCCCTCACTTCTAAAGTAAGCATTATTTTTACAAGGTTTGTTTATGCAAACTCATCTCTGTGTCAACTCCCTATCTCTGTTGATGAGAGTTATCACTCTTCCCTTCCTGGTCCTAATGGGAGTCACCTTCACAAAGGGAGGGAAACTTATGCCCAGCTCTTAGGCAGGTCAAGGGAGGGCAGAGAGCTCTTCCTGCATCTGCTGCAGATTCTTGATTGCCTTTACCTCAAACTACTCAATATGCCACAGTAGCATCTTTTGGAGTGGAGTACTCTGGACCTGTTTGGTTACATCAGTCAGGGTCCCATCAGGAAGCAGAGAGCACACTCAATATGATGGCCGCATAACATAAAAAGGAAACCTAGCACAACTAACTCCCTCCACATACACCCCTTCTGTCCAGCCTCCCATGATGATATTGAAGCGATGTCATTCATCTGGGGTGATACCCAAGGTTCATTGTCTCATGCCAAGGAAATCAAGGACATGGACACATAAGGAATGAGGTTAAGAGTAGAGGTTAAATAGGCGAAAGAGAAGAGCTCTCTCCTGCAGAGAGAGGGGTCCTGAGAGGGTTTCTGGCCCACAACAAAAGGCAGGGGGTTTTATAGATGAGCTTGAGGAGGTGGTGTCTGATTAACATAGGGCACGAAAGATTGATGGGACCAGGTGTGCCATTTGTATAAGGCTTGAAAACTGATTAGGACTAGGTGTGCCACTTGGCCACCCCCACCCTAATCTTTTTATTATGCCAGTGTGTTCTCTACCTGCCAGTGCCATGTTGCCTATTCCCTTACTGTATATATGGTGACAAAGAAAAGGGAAGATGAAGCCTCCATGTTGAATATACCTGGCCCTCAGGTAACCCTTTTCTATTGGCACAGCTGCCAGCATTCACCCATACAAACTTCCAGCTTGCTTATCTATGTTTGCAGCTCAATTTTTCAGGACGCTTTTTGTTGGAAAAGAAATAATTCTGGGGCTGCTTTTTGTTAAAAGGGAAATTCCACCAAGGACTCCTTTGCCCTTGCTGTTTGCCTAAATAATTTCTTTCTATCTCCTGTATCAATATCTTTTAGGTTAACCATTTTTGCTTATCTCTGCACATGGGCCAATGTAACTATGGGAGGAATTTAGCTTATAGTTTAACTTTAAAGCAAGGATGAGAATAGCCCTTCCCCAAAACTAACCCCCAAGGAGAAAACTAGGATATACACAGAAGTGTATGTTACATAACATTGTGACCTGACCAAGGAAAAAGAAGTTGACCCTCACTGCCACTCAGATGTCTGTGGTCATCTGTTACCTTTTGGCCTCAACCCCCTGCATCTTCTCCATTTCCCTAAAATAAAAGGAACCCCAAATTCATTTTAGCTTAAGATGTTTCTTTAGGACAGTAGTCTGCTATCTTCTCAGTTTGCTGGCCCTCCAAAATAAAATCTCTTTCCTTGCCCCAACATCTTGTCTTTCGACTGGAGCTGTCATGTAGTGAGCAGTACAAGTTTTGGACTTGACAACAGTTGGAGGAGAGTTTAATAAAGGAACCATTTGCAAAGGTGTGAGTAGGAAAGAGCAATCCCACAAGGCATGGTGCAGTGCCAGAGGGCTGGTAACTGAGGGGCTGTCAACACCATTAGGCTTGAAGGAGTGACAAAAGGAAGCAAGTTCCTGCAGGCAGAGGGACCAACTTACATGGAGGATGCTGGGATGCCTGTCCCCAGATACCCTTTAGTGAAGGATTCACTGCCCAGCTGATGACAGTGGTGTCTGCAGAGAGCTTCCAGCTTCAGTCCCTCGGAGACTGCCTCAGCTGCTTGCCACTGTCTTGCCAAGGTCGTGCCCCTTCCTGGTGCAGCCTAATATCCAGTGACTGACAGATGTGAGAGTATAAGGGCCTGGCCCTCTTGTCCCAACACCAAGTGACTCTGAAGGGCCATTCTAGTTTCAGGTCCTCCAGTGGGGTTGGCCAAGAGAGTCAGTGGTCCTGCCTCAACAGCTGAATTCCCCCCATGCCCGGTCCTACTTCCTCATCTTCCTTTCACTTGTGTTGACATGAACACTCCCTGATAACCATCCTGCATGCCAAACTCCATCTCATATTGTTTCCCAGGTGTATGGGTTGAACTGTGTGTCCCTCAAAGAGAAGACCACAGCCTAAGTCTTGGAGAATGCTCATGGTTAAGTTCATCATAGGATATTCAAGGAGAAGAAACCATTTTAAGAAGCACAGACTAGGCCAGGTGCTGTGGCTCATCCCTGTAATCCCAGCACTTTGGGAGGCTGAGGCAAGAGGATCACTTGAGCCCAGGAGGCCAGTCTGGGCAACATGGCGAAATGCTGTCTCTACAAAAAATGCAAAAATTAACCAGACGTGGTGGTGTGCACCTGTAGTCCCAGCTACTTGGGAAGCTGAGGTGGGAGGATCGCTTAAGCCTGGGAGGTCAAAGATTCACTGAGCTGAGACTGCACCTCTATACTCCAGCCTGGACAACAAAGCAAGACACTGTCTCAAAAAAAAAAAAAAAAGAAAAAAGAAAAAAAGAAGAAGAAGCAGCACGACTGCATACCAATGTCAAATAAAGGAGAAGCTCAATGACTGACATGGCTGTATTAACCAGGATTTTTGGTTGCAAGTAATACAAATCCAAGTAAAATTGGCTTAAGTAAAAATGTTGGCTCACTAATGGAAAATTTAAGTGAGATTCCTTCAGGTATGGTGGACCTAGACACTTAACATATGACATGAAAATTCAAGCTCTCTCTAAACCTCTTGGTTCTGCTTTCTTATGTACAAAAATCAGGGTTTTGCTAACATGACAAAATAGAGAATGGCTTCTGTACTGGGAGTTAATAGGTTACTGAGACAAATGAAACCTTCCATTTTTAGGTGGCCTCTCTTCAAGTCGAGCTGAACATGGAGTCTCTGTCTGTACTACAGTTTTGATAAAAAGCCAGGTAATGGGATATATTGAGTGATTGGGATCATTTTTCCAATAATGAACAAATGGCTGTGGACAAGGGAACTCAATACTTCTATAACAGCATGAGTAACATGTCAACTCCAAAAGACAAAGGTGGTGTTAGTCTCAGCTTGAACTGAGACCTCTGCAGGGCTGGTTTCCCAAGGGAAATATGGATTCTGTCAATAAAAGTCAAGGAATTGGATGTTGGACAGAGAGAAGCAACAAATGTCTCCCTTAAAGATAGAACAGCCAGGTGTTTAAACATGAAACCCCATGATAAACCATACTTAAATATATCTAGATAGCTGAGCTGATCATGTGCCTCTCCTCCATGTGTCATCTTGTAAGTCACATCCTTTATTTTCCCAGGAGCTCTTTTCATTCTGAATTCTGGAAATAACGTCATCAGATCCACAACTGTTGAGCTTTTGGGAGGGAAAGACTCTCCCTCCACACATGTAGTGATATTCTTGGAAGAATGATTTGTGGGCACTAGCAATGAATCATTTTGCAAAGGAGGGTGAATTTACACCATGGAAATGACTTTCAGGGTAATAGCACCTCCTCCCCCAAGTGGATCTGATAGAGATGGAATGTTCTGTGCTCTGGGTCTCACAGGTGATTCAGACACTTACTGAGCACAAGAGTTGTGTGACTAGCACATGAATAATGCAACTGTGTGCTTTATAGATTTTATTCTAGAGGAGCAAGAGGAGAGAGAATGTAGGAGGAAGGTGTGGTACATTGAAAAGACCAAGAGGAAAACTTGCTTATTTCTACCAATGGGTAACCTGGTAAGGAGTGATGAGAGTTTGCTAGTCTCTGAAACTTTTGATTGCCTATCCAACAACCCTTCCCAACCTTGCCACCAGGTTAGCTGAACCTGATTTTGTTCAGGTATGAGGCAGCCATGGCTTCAGCTAGGCCAGGTCATGCCTAGTGCCGATGGAATCATGTGTGGCATAGACTGCTGGTTATCACCCAATATACTTCACCTTCTCACCTTTAAATAGTAATAGAAATTCCAGTTTTTATTTGTGCCCATGGCCGTGCAGAATAGTCATTTCTCAGCCTTTGTTACAGTCAGGTAAGGCCATGTGATTGAGATTTGTCCAGGTGGAGTCAGCATATGTGGAATGTACAATTCTATTTTTTTAGATGGAGTCTTGCTCTGTCACACAGGCTGGAGTGCAGTGGCACTATCTTGGTTCACTGCAACCTCTGCCTCCTGGGTTCAAGTGATTCTCCTGCCTCAACCTCTCGAGTAGCTGGGACTACAGGTGTGCGCCACCACGCCCAGCTAATTTTTGTATTTTTAGTAGAAACGGGGTTTCACCATGTTGGCCAGGATGGTCTCAATCTCTTCACCTTGTGATCCACCCAGCTCGGCCTCCCAAAGTGCTGGGATTACAGGTGTGAGCCATTGCACCTGGCCTGGAACTTTGCTTTTCCTCTCTTTTTCTTTCCTCTGGTGCTGGAATGAGTACAAGAGGACTGGAGCTGGAGCAGCCGTTTTGGGCTATGAAGCAACTTGGAGTGGAACCATGCACAGAGGAGCATGAGATTGGAAAGAGCCTGGATTCCTGAAGCTAGAGGTGCCCAACTGCATAGCCAGACTTCCAAAATGTGAAAGAAAGCAACTTCTCTCTTGTTTAGACACTGTTATATGAGGTTTTTCTGTTCCTTTCTGGCCAGTGTAATTCTTACCTATACACAAGCTCATCCCATGTCCTCATAAAAGTTTGGTTGAGCATGAGGCATGTGAAGTTATTCTGAACAAGGAGATATAAAGGGACATTTACTGAGACTCTAGGAATTTTTCCTTGATCTTAAAGATTGAGACAAAACAGAGATCTTTCACTTGTCTGTCTCCGGGGGTTGATTTTGTTTGTTTGTTTGTTTGTTTTGTTTTGTTTTTGCCTATGATGCTAAAACTTCAACAGCAAATTTGGGATGTTGGAAGGATCCATCCCAAAGCTGAGCAGAAAAGTTGGCACGACAGCTAGTTGGGAAGAACCTGTATCCTTGGTGACAGTATTGAACCATCTAACGAATCTCTTGGGGAGCCATTTCATATCCAGACTTCTTGTTACAGGAGATAACATATGTACTTTTTAAAAAATACTTTCCTCTTCCTCCTCTTCCTCCTCCTCCTCCTCCTCCTCCTTCTTCTTCTTCTTTTCTCTCTCTCTCTGTCTGTCTCTCTCAACTGGAAACATTCTTACAGATACATTAGTCAGTTCCTTCCTTTGTAAATCCAGGCAAGTGAGTCAGGGTATAAATAACAGTGATAATAACAACAGTAGTAGTACACACTGACATTGATCAATCGTGGATGGAGCATGATCTGTGCTAAGTGCTGTGCATGAACTTTATCTCAGTCCCTCCCCCAGGAAGTGCTCTTATCCTTTCATTTTTCAGATGAGGAAACTGGGGACTAAAAAGCATACACAGTGTAGTACACGAAAAATATATTTTCCTTCTACTCCTCTAAGACTCATCTGGGGCCCCTGTAACAGAAGACAGATTAACAAGAGAAACACATACTAATTTATTTAATATATATATTTTACATGACACAGCAGATTATGAGAAAGTGAGGACCCAAAGAAGCTGTTAAACCTGAATGTTTTTACGCTAGATTTGATGAAGAATGGAGATTCTTGGGAAAATGTGACAGGACAAAAGAGTGGTCAGCTGGGGGAGACAGCAAGCCTGTTCATCTAGGTTCCTCTATGTGTCCTTGTGACTTGGAGATAAGGATCCTCCTCTTCTCCAGGCATAGAAAGGGCACCTCTCACAGAGCGGCTTAGGACCTGCCTCAGGGAAAAGTCAGAGATCTTCCTGCACCTGCTGTTTTACAGATTCCTTCAGCTTGAAACAGTCAATGTGCCAAGGTATCATATCTGCGGGTAGCAGGTCCTGGAGCCTGTCAGTAGCTTGCTCAAGTTCTCTTAGTTACCAAATGGCAGGTCTGGGCTTCAGAAGCAGGGAGGCAGCGTGGCAAGGGCTTACATGCATGTGCGCTGGACTCATGGGACCTATGTGCCTGCACCTCTCTTGAGTCTCAGCTTTCAGAGATGAAAGGAGAGGGTTAGATTTCAGGCTTTTCAAAGCCCCTTTCCGATCTGAACATGGGCCTTTAGGGGGCACTCTGGGCTCCTCCCCTCTCTGATCTCATGTTCCTCAAATCTTTTAGAGGGTGGGGGCTGGGGTGGTAACTTTTTATATTGAAATAATTTCAGATGTCTAGAAAACGTATAGGAATAGTGCCACAAACAACTCCACGGTACCTTTTACCCAGATCCCCCACTGATGAATATTTCACCACACTTGCTTGGGGGTGGGAGAGGGAAGGAGGAAGAGAAGGGGTGGGGGAAGAAATGGGATGAAGAAAGAATGCTCCTTTATCCCTAAATATTTCTGCATTTATTTCCTAAGAACAAGCGTCCTTACATAAAGATAACACAATCACCCAAATCAGGAAATTAACATGGAGAGAAACGCTACCATCTAATCCAGGGACCCTTTCAGATGCAGCCAGCTGCCTCCAGGATGGCCCTCATAAACACCCTTTCCTCTCTGGTCTAGAGTCAAATCCAAGTTGCTTTTGGGTGTCCCTTCTCTTCAGTCTTTTTCCATTGGAAATGGCTCCTTAGCCTTCCCTTTAATTTTCATAACCTTGACGTTTTTCGGGAATACAGGCCAGTTGCTGTTGTAGACTGTCCCTCAGTTTGGGTTTGTCTGATGTTTCCTTGTGATTAGATTCAGGTTAGACATTTTGGCCAGAAATGTCACAAAAGCGATGTGTTTTTCTCAGTGCATCCTATCAGAAGGCACACAATGTCAATTTGTCCCATAACTGGTGATGTTAAATTTGGTGGCTTTGAAAGAGACTTTGAGACTTTGAATATCATACGTGGAGACGCTATAAATGTCTCTTCCTTGGCAAACTTAGGCCCACTTGTTTTAGCACCCATTGATGATTTTTGACAGGATCAATTATTAAATGCTGGGTGCATTGAAAGCTGCTCCACCCACTGTGACCCTGAGCAGGCCACCTTCCCCAGAGTGGGGCCCCTCTGCCACATTGGAGGGGTGAGAATCCTTGGCTGTGACCCCGTTGTTCAAGGGGCCCAGGCCATCCTGGGCATCTTCAGATATGGACTCCTTTCCTCCATGCTGTGAGGTGGGCTTGAGAGCAGCTTCCTCTCGTGAAGAGTGATGAGGTCTCCACCATGGGACTTTGAGGAGAGACAGGGAAGACCTACAGGACTCTGATATTTGGGGTTCTTCAGCAACAGCATCACACTGCTCTTAACTACATTCCCAATACTGACCTGATCCATCTCTGGCTCTGATGCTCTTCAGCTCTTCTCCTGGTGTCTCCTCCCCCTTTTCTCAATGTGGTAAGATATTGCAAGATGCACACTGATGCTTTGGCCCAGGAGTACTTCCTATGGCTGCCAACCCTTTCCCCACTCTGGGAACCTGGGCCAACTGCTTTTATTATCTCAGGGAAAGGATGTTGTCACAGAATGGGGAGAATAAGGGAAGTAATTCTGACAGTTTTGTGTTTCAAAAGTCATAGATTTTTTGAAATTTAGAGTCATATATAACAAAAGAGAGACGTTATCTTGTTCCTCGTACGTTTTGCCACCTATAAAGTTTCTATACCCTGGGGGGAAGTATAAGGACCAGAAAGGAAGGAAAGAAGGCTTAGATGCTGGTCATTCCAAACACTGCTACAGAACTGAGCACTGTTGTGGAGTGGCAAGACCCCCATATTGATTGGGGAATCCGAAAACAGAAGCTTGTACTCTCATTCTGGGGAGAATCCAGGGAAGTTGCAAGAGCCTAAAACAGCATAGACCTGAGTAATTCAGGGAAGAGGCACAGCTGTAGCACAGAGAGCTGGCATCCTGAAAGGCACTGTGGCTAGACGTGAGGAAGGACATACAGCAGCTGGCAGGACGAGGAGAAAATGAGGCATGTCAACAGATCCAGGGCGGAGTGGGAGACAGGACCACACTGCAATCTGCACACGTCATCCTCAGCACCGACTTCCATCCCAGGGTAACTCACCACCCAAGACAGTTACTGGAGCTCCAACTGTCACACCAAGCTCCAGACTGCAATAAGGAAAAAGCGGGGGAGGGCAAAACGGCCTGTTGGTCAGATGAGTCAGTATCCTTTACGGGGCCTTCCTGGAAGCCCCACACACAACTTCCAGTTTTTATCTCATTGACTAGAATGAGAGTCACACCCAGCTACAAGGGAAGTGGGGTCATGTGGTCTTTTGGCTGAGCACTGAATTAAAAATTGGGGTCATTACTAAGTAGGAAGGGGAAAATGGATATGGGATGGCACCTAACAGTCTCTTTCTCTTTTCTCATTTATTGACTTATTTAAAGACACGGTCTCACTCTGTCATTGAGGCTGGAATGCAGTGGTGAAATCTCGGCTCACTGCAGCCTCAGCCTCTCAGGCTCAAGGAATCCTCCCACCTCAGCCTCCCAAGTAGCTGGGACCACAGGCATGCGCCACCACATCTGGCTGATTTTTTGTATTTTGAGTAAAGATGGGGTTTCACCATGTTCCCCAAGGTGATCTCGAACTCCTGGGCTCAAGTGATCTTCCTGCCTCAGCCTCCCAAAGTGCTGAGATTACAGGGGTGAGCCACTGCTTCCGACCTGGCAGTCTCTTTCAAGCCACGCCTTTTCTGTCTCTGCATTTTTTCTCTCTCTTCCTTCCCACTTTTCTGGGCCTCACCTCTTCCTCTCTGGCTCTGAGTTCCTACCTCACTTTACAGCACCCTGAAGGAGCCACCAGCCTCATGTCTGTCACCTCTGCACAAAGGGGCACTGTTTGTATCCCATTGGTGGGAGCTGGCAGAACATGCTGGTGCCATCATGGTTGCCTTGCCCACATGTTTTCAGTTTCATGTAGTTGCAATGGATATGCTTCCTTCCTGACGCCGATTCGAGTTTCAGCCCATGTCCTGTTGCCCATTGTGCATGGTGGTCTGTGTGTGGACACAGGCCAAATAAGTCATTCTGTAGCCTCCAGTAAGGTGACCAGGTGGCCCAGGGAGCCCGAGCTGACTTTGGTACCAAAAGCCTGCAGGGCAGGTATCTTGGAAAATGCTGTGGAGTCTCCCTTTTACTAAGGGAAAGAGAGGAAAGAAGAAGGAACTGACATTTAAGTGACTGTCATGTACTAAGTCTCGTGCTAATGATTCTCAGATGTGATCTTGTGTGATTTTGGTGTGAGAACATCAAAACTATGAGGCAGGTAGGTACTTCTCCCAGTATGGGTTCCACCCAAAGCAGACCCTGAGACAAGGACTTGCTTGGGTGCACATAGTTTATTTGGGCCAGAAATGACAAGTGAGGAAATGGTATGTTGGTAAATGTCTAGCATCTGGCTGTTCAACAACAATAACAACAGGCCGGGCAAGGTGGCTCATGCCTGTAATCCCAGCACTTTGGGAGGCAGAGGCAAGTGGATCACCTGAGGTCAGGAGTTCGAGACCAGCCTGGCGAACATGGTGGTCTCTACTAAAAATACAAAAATTAGCCAGGCATGGTGGTAGGCGCCTATAATTCCAGCTACTGGGGAGGTTGAGGCAGGAGAATCACTTGAATCAAGGAGGCAGAGGTTGCAGTGAGCCAAGATCGCGCCACTGCTCTCCAGCCTGGGCAACAGAGGGAGACTCTGTCTTAAAAAAAAAAAAAAAAATCAATAACAGCAACAACCTGACTTATAGCATCTGGGATTTCCCTGGTATAAATATGACACCATGGTCAATTTTAGGTCACCATCATGACATCACTAAACGCAGAGGGAAGAGATGCACACACTGATTCTCAAAAACCCATGTAAGCTGGTACCAGTACATCAAAAGGAAGAGCTAGCCAAGATAAAGGCAATGAAGTATGTCTTAATAAGCAGGTCACTAATGTGGACACATGGAACTCACTCTCATGGGTGCACTCTGTGAAACAGCGTGGAACACACCTCAGAATCCACTCACAGGGACACTGGCACACTTACCCATCTGCCTATTCCCTATTGATTGAAGTTAACTTTTCCCCCAGCTCCAATTAGGTCTCCAGGTCTTTGAGAAAGCTCACCTAGTGCCAAAAATAAAGCCTTCCAGCAGAGAAGAGAGAGGCACAGGTATTTGAGATGGGAATTATTAGCATGCCGGAAAATGCCTTTGCCTGCAACTGCAGGTGAATTCAGGTGGCCCGAGGGTATAGGGGATGAAGCAGCAGTAGTACTGGAATCTGCAACAGGAGGCGACACACTTTTTCTGTAAAGGACCAGACAGTAAATATTTCAGGCTTTGCATGCCACATATGGTCACTATCACATACTTTTCAAGTTTTTTATTTGCTTGTGGTTTACACGATTTTAACCATATAAAAAACACAGAAAAACCTTCTTAGCTGGTGGGGCTGAACAAAATGAGTCTGAGGGCCACAGATTGCCAAAGCCTGTCCTACAAGCCAGCAACAGCAGCACCCAGGAGTTTGCAAAAATGCAGATTCCCAGGCACCACCCCGGCACTGAATATAATCTGCATTTTAACAAGATGTACACAGTAATGTTTGAGGAACACTATGCTGCTGTACTATCATTTCCATCATGCAGATAAGGACACTCAGTCCTTAGAGAGGCTGAGTCACTTGATAGAAGCTGCAAAGAGCCACGACTCAAATCTAGGCCTGAATGATCCCAAGGCCATTCTCTTCACAGGTCTGGGTATAATTGTAAATAATCTATAAAAGATTTCAATTCCCATATGATATAGTTTGGATGCTTGTCCCCTCCAAATCTCATGTTGAAATGTGACCCCCAAAATTGGAGGTGAAGCCTAGTGGGAGGTGTTTGGTTCTTAGGGGTGGATACCTCAAGAATGGCTTGGTGCCAACCCTGTGGTAATGAGTTCATGCAAGATCTGGTTGGTAAAAAGAGTCTGGGACCTCCCTCTCCTCTCTCTTCCTCCCTCTCCTACCATGTGACACACGTGCTCCCCCTTCTCCTTCCACCATGAGTGGAAGCTTCCTGAGGCCTCACCAGAAGCAGATGCTGGTGCCACACTTCTTGTATAGCCTGCAGAACCATGAGCCTAAATAAACCTCTTTTCTTTATAAATTACACAGTCTCAGGTACTCTTTTATAGCAATGCTAAACGGACTAATGTACCCTATTTAAAGTAAGATGACTACTTTAAAATAATATCTAAGCAATTTTGTACTGACATCATTGGAGAAGCCCTGTACATGGGAAAATGAGTAACTTTAGCAATCCTTTTACAGAAAGACAGGCAATGTGGAGCTCCAGAAAGGAGTTCCTGTGTCTGTGATGGCCATCTTCCTTACACATGATCTTAGTATCTTTGAAGTAGATCAAGTCCCTCAGTAGATTGGAACCTCCTTGAGATCAGGAACAGGGTATTCTCTTCCCCTGATGACCTCTCAAAGGATTAGTAAATTGATTCTCTAAAGGAATACAAACAGGAAGTACACAGACTCCCACCACTGGTTAGACCCTAATTACACCCTTTTTTGTGTTGTGGGTTAGAAGTTAGCTTAAGAAGTTCAGCCTTGCAACTAATTCTTCCCAAGGCATCTGGCTGACTGGGACTCCTACCCCGCTGTGTAGGACAGTGTCGTGGTATGGAGGTGAGGGCTTAAGTCAAACCCAAAGATGACTTACAGACAGTCGGATCTGCTTTTTCCTCCGAGGGATTCTATTATATTCATGTTGGGTCTTATGGACATCATTTCTAGCTCTTTTTTTTTCTTCTTTGATTCACACCTCTTTAACCTTTTCCACAGAGCTCCTGAAGAAGCTCTTAAGCCTATCTCTCTCTTCTGCGATCTTGGTTTTCTTCAGTAACTCAGGAAAGACACTGCTTCTATTGTGTTTTTAATCTGACACCTGTAATTTTCATCTGCAGTCTTTATGGACTGGATTATGGATCTTGGATTATGTTTCTTCTTCATGACAATCTGCTCTCATTTTATAGATATGATGGGTCTTTAAGTTATCTTGAAAATACTAATGATGACTTACCTAGTGTCACATGCTTTTCTTTCAAGATAAATTTGCTGTTTTCAGATTGGCCCCTTTCCATTGCCACAAACAGTAAATTTTTTTGTTTTCTTATTTGTACAGAGAATAGCCTATATTTGCAAATTACTGAGATGGGCTAAGTTTCTTTCAGAGACTGTGTTCATCCACATCTGAATCATTGATACTCAGATGAAGGGGAAAGACCATGCAAGATAGTAATGTTAATGGGCAGGGCCTTGAAACTAGACTGCCTGAGTTCAAGTCCCAATTCCACCACTTTCTAGTTATGTGATTTGGGGTAAGTTACTTGACTATGCTGAACCTCAGTTTCTTCCTCCATAAAATGGACATATTAATAATGCTGACCTCCTAGCTATGTCACGAGGATTAAATGAGCCTAGATATAGGGTGCTTAGAAGACTGCCCAGCATATGGTAAGCTCCAAGAAAGTGTTAGCTGTGAAGATGATGATGACAATGATAAGAGTAATAATTTTACTCCATTCATGCAGACTCTTCTACTTACTTTACGATTTCACTGTTTCTGTGAAGTCAGGTCAAGCCAGTCTTTCAATCTTGTCTTGAACCATCACATTTTGCAGAAGTTCTTTAAGGTTTCTGGCATATGGCTTTAGGACTCTTCTGTGGTATAATAACGTAATAAAATTATTATTTTCTTCAGAGCAAAATCTGCCCTCCCACGCAAGAAGGAGCTATTTTTCTCGGGAGATATTTTAGCTCACATTCCATAGAAAATAGAGCCTGAGATGATGCTTACCTGACAGTGCTTATTGGGGGTGCAATCCCAGGCCACAAGAATGAAAGAACAAAGAGGTGGAGAAGGAAGGAATGCAAACATAGGTGGTGCATTACCAATTGGGCTGGCCACAGCTTCACGATGAAACATAGCAGGTTGCCTGTTCATGCAGGGTATCTGCAGAGAAGTAAAAGAGGTACTCCTAAGCCTCAGAAGAGTCCATCAGGGGAGCAAAGTGCAAGGAATTTAACTGGCGCTCCTTCACTGCCAGGTCTCTCCTTGGTCAACATTAGCTCCATGGGGCATTGACTCATGCCATTTCTAGGTCGTGTTATCCCCATCTAAGCAGCCACTGAGGAAGACAAATTCCACAGCCCAAAGCGTGATGCTTCTCCTGGGCCTGGAAGTACAGGGAGGAGCCAGGGTCCTGATAAGTAAGATCAGTCCTAGGCCTCAGAGTGGGCATGACGGGGGCCATGGGAAGTTTTCGCCTTTACTCCAGGGGAGACTGAGGCTGCTGCGGGGATTAGAATATGGGGACCTAGGATACAGATGTGAGCCCCTCCCTGATAGAATATTGAGAGGAAAATTTTGTTTTCTCCAGGACAGTGTATGCCCAGTCACCCAAGAAACATCTATTTTTATTAGGAGATGTTTTAGCTCATGTTGCCTAAAGATTAAAGCTTAGAATAGTGAAGCTGAGCAAAGATATGGAGGCCCATAAGTTGGATCCTGTGCAGTTTGAATATCCAGGATGTTTGAGAAACAGTATATGTTCATTGAACTAGTTTTTTACTTTTGTTTTTGTTTTAAGCAAACAGGATCTTGCTCTGTCACCCAAGCTGGAATGCAGTGGCATGATCATGGCTCACTGCAGCCTCAACCTCCCAGGCTCAATGATCCTCCCTGCTCAGCCTCCTAAGTAGCTGGGACTATAGGTTCATAACACCATGTCCAGCAATTTTTTTTTTTTTTTGGTAGAGACAGGATCTTACTATATCATCCAGGCTGGTCTCAAATTCCTAGGCTCAAGTGATCCTCCTGTCTTGGCCTCTTAAAGTGCTGAGATTATAGGAGTGGGCCACCAACTCTGGCCTGAACTGATTTTTAAAGGGAGAAATCCAGGGCTCTTGTCTGTTGAGTAGGGAATGTGAGCTGATGGTCAGAGTGGAAATGCAGAGGTCAGGGGTCAGAGAAGATGAGGTAGCCAACTCCTTAAGAGGAAGTGAGGGGGAAGACAGAGAGGTTTTTAGAGTTTTATGAAGTTCAGTCTGGGCAGTGCTATAAATACCCTTTCTCATTTTCCTTGAGATCATCAGCTCCATCTATACTACCTCCTAATAGTTTGCAAAATTGATCTATTTGGGGCAGGAGCACTGGCCCAAGTGCTGAGCTCAGCCTCAATGAAGGCACAGGGTAAGCTGAGGATTACATTGAGATGTTGCTTTGGTTCACCAGGTGCCAGCTTTTCCTCTGCATTAGACAGATTATTGATTTCAAACAACAGAAATTAACTCTGGTTTTCTTCAGTGGAGAAGGAATTGAGAAAGAATATTGGGGACTGGACAGGGCAGGAATCAAGGCAGTTGCAGTAGGTCAATCAACAGGAAGGCCCACAGTGATTTTTAACAGGAAGCATCTGTCTAGGATGCCACCACTACCACCGCCAGGAAGAAATGAACCACCCAGCGGCTTTGCCTGACTCCCTGCACGTTTAGCGTCCAATTAGCTCAGCCCAGTCAGACGTGTATACATCCTGCCTGCCAGGGGAGCACAGGGAACTGTTGTAAGAGGCAAAGAACCGCGTTCCAACAATTACTACACACGGGGGCGGGGGGGAGGGTTCTCCTTGTAATTCCGCTTGGAGAAGCAGGAGGCCATAGTCATTAAAGGTACTAGCTCTGGGATCAGAGAGCCTGGATTTGAAGTCAAGCTTGGCCATTTTCTTGCTTAGCGTGCCTGGATAAGTCACTTTAACCCTCTGCTTTTCAGTTTCCTTGCCCATGAAATGAAGCAAAACCAATCCTTATCTTAAGATATCATTATGGACTGGGTGCAGTGGCTCACTCCTGTAATCCCGGCATTTTGAGAGGCAGAAGAAGTGGGAGGATTGCTTGAGGCCAGAAGTTTGAGGTTACAGTGAGCTACAATCATGCCACTGCACCCTAGCCTGGGCAACGGAGCGAGACCCGGTTTCTAAAAGAACCCAAAAGCTTCATTATAAGAAGAAAAATAATAATTTAATTAAAACATTAAAAGTATCATTATGAAGATTAAGGGTTAAAGCCCTCAAAACATTGTTAGGGCCAAAAATTGTTAGCAACTTGTATTAGTTTCCTGTGGCTGCTGTAACAGATACCAGAAAAACTGGCTGGCTTAGGAAAACAGAAATGTACTCTGTCACTGTGTGGAAGCTAGAAATTTAAAGTCGAGGTGTCAGCAGGACTGCACTCCCTCTGGAGGCTCTAGTAGGGATTCTGTTCCCTGCTGCTTCCAGCTTCTGGTGGACCCTGGCATTGCTTAGTTTGTGATCACATCACTCCAACCTTGGCCTCTGCCTTCTTGTGGCCCTCTCCTCCTGTGTCTTCTTATCTTCCGTCTCTTATAAGAACATGTGCATTCCACTGAAGGCTTATCCAGGTGATCCAAGATGATCTCATCTTGAGAGCCTCACTTAATTGCATCTGCCAAGATCCTTTCTCCAAATAAGGTCACATTCACAGGTACTAGGTGGACATATTTTTAGGGGGCCATCATTCAACCGAGTACACAACTCTCTGCTTTTGTCCCCAAATCGAAAAAGGAGATGAATGCTGGATAATGGAGCCAGTAGACCCTTTATTTATATTCTATTGATAATCCTTGAGGGAATTAGGAGTTGGGGGTGGGGTGATTTGCATGGCCTGAGTCAGGCACATGAATCTGTGTCATCAACATGGTTTTGATCAGAGGTCAGAAGGATGTTTTAGTGCTCAAGTAAGAAAGACTCTAGTGGACCAAATGTGGAGAAATGACAGATCGCTCTCAAAACATACTGCTTCCTAGCTTAAGACACTGTCACTTCCTACCTTAAGACCCAAGCAGCGGGTGCTGGAAGGTTTTTCATCCATAGCTAAGACAACTGAAAGACCTAAGGTTATAACTTCTGAGATGTTCTCAGTGGTAAAACATCAGCACCTCGCACGTGGCAATAAACTTTACTGTTGTGCAAAGCCAGCCTAGTGTGCTGGATCGATATGATTCCCCTAAGAAATCATAGGAAAGGCCTAAGGCGCAGATTTTGCTCTGTTTGTACCCTCCTGGGTGGTGGCACCAGGAAGAGAATCTGAGGTCTTTCAGTCAAAACATCGGGGGTTGACTAGCCATGGTGGCTCACACCTATAATTCCAGCACTTTGGGAGGCTGAGGTGGGAAGATCACCTTAGGGTGGGAGTTTGAGACCAGCCTGGACAACATGGTAAAACCCTGTCTCTACTAAAAATACAAAAATTAGCCAGGTATGGTGGTGCGCACCTGTAAACTCAGCTACTTGGCAGGTTGAGGCAGGAGAATCACTTGAACCAGGGAGGCAGAGGTTGCAGTGAGCTATCGCACCGCTGCACTCCAGCCTGGGTGAAAGAGTGAAACCCTGTCTTAAAAAAAAAAAAAAGTGAGGGGTCATCAAGTGCACCTGCTTTCACTTTGTACCATCAGGCCCATTCTATCTTTGATACATGGTACCATGCAGTTCTACCTTCAGGAGGCAGTCTTGGTTGTTTTTCTACTTCTCTGTGCACGCATGCGCGTGCGTGTGTGTGTGTTTTCTCTGTAAGAATATTGTAAGTTCTTCCAGAATAAGGAACCATGCCTCCCACTGAGTCTATCTTCCACCCCACCCACCCCCCAGCGGCAGACTCTGAGACAGGAGTTTCAGTACACACTGTTGATTTGGAAAGTGATCCCACTAGGGGAGTTGGGAAATGAGACAGGGAAGAGAAGGAAGCCAATTATGTGTGTTGTGAGTGGGTTTTCACTGCAGACAACTGGGAACCTTCAGAAGACTCTGCAGAACCTACCAGGGTTAAGCCCCGCAAGGGGCAAGGAAGCTGATGCTTGCCCTCTAATGCTCATTCATCATCAGCTGGGGCTGCTCTGGGGACTATCAACTCCTGAGCACTTGCAGCCCAACATGTGTGCGGAGGAGAAAACCCTCAGGCAGAGGATCACAGAGGATTTCGTAGGCGTGTAAGGAAGTCAGGGCCAACAGGATATGGGAGAAGCATGAAGCTTATGATTGTGGGCTTTGCAGTTAGAAAGTCCTGGATCCAAATTTTGGTTCAGCCAGTCGTGAGATTCTAGCAAGTTCTTTTTCTCTCTGAAGTTCATTTGCCTCCTTTGTAAATTAGGGATAATAATAGTCTACCTCACAAGGTTTTGATTCAAAATGAAACACTTACATGAAATGTTCAGTACATGCCTGGTATGTGGGAAGCACCTGTGACCAGTAACTGCCTTGTGCCATTTTAAGATTAGCACAGGACCAGCGCTGATAGCTATTGCTTGAATTGACTTTGAAATCTTAGTGAACGCTGGCACAACACGTTATGTTGTGTACACATTTTCATATCATGATTTTGACGGATTTGATAGACCGTGCTTTTTTTTTTTTTTTTTTGGTAGCTCTTTGTGGTTTTAGCTTGAGTATCCCTAATAACTAATGATGTCAAAACTGTTCTCATGTACTTATTTGCCACCTGTATTTTTTTTTTTTTTGAGACAGAGTCTTGCTCTGTTGCTTAGGCTAGAGTGCAATGGCACCATCTCGGCTCACTGCAACCTCTGCATCCCGTGTTCAAGCAGTTCTCCTTGTCTCAGCCTCCCGAGTAGCTGGGATTACAGGCACCAGCTAATTTTTGTATTTTTAGTAGAGATGGTGTTTCACCATGTAAGCCAGGCTGGGCTCGAACTCCTGAGCTCAAGTGATCCACCTACCTCAGTCTCCCAAAGTGCTGGGATTACAGGCATGAGCCACCACGCCCACTGTCACCTGCTTTTGATACATCCTGGAACGTAAGTATCTATTGGGTGTCAGATTGTAAACTATGCGCCTGGGTGCACAGCCTCTTGCCTTTCTGGGTTTTGGTCCACAGAAAGCTAAGATATAAAGAGGGGAGGTATTCAGCTATTCAGAGGGGTTGAGAGACCAAGGAGAAGAAACGAGAGGGAGATCATAGAGGAGACCCTCCCTTGAGGCTGCCCATCTTTGTAGACAGATGGTTACTAAGGAGGAAGAGCCTGCATCATCTGGTGGCTGCTGCAGGTGTGTCTGGCAGCTAAAAGTCAGACAGTTCAAGAAAAGGACTGTACCTTCCCACCCTTCTAAATGTCAAGAGCAAGACAGAAGCTCCCTGTGAAAGGCTTCTTAAAACAGAGCTAGCCTCAAGCATGATCCGGATATTAATCCCAACTTAATCTTGCGTCACATAAGGATTCTGCTGAGCAGAAAGGTCTTCAAACGTATTATTCTTTGAATCCCAGTCTCCTCTGGGCATCACAATGCTAGTTGTCTCAGCCTAGATTCTCTAGAAAACAGAGCTGGAGGCAAATGATTATACACTAATATTTTATTGGGAAGTGCAGTCCCAGAGATGCTGGAGTGAAGGGAAACAGGAATGAGGTCAGGAATGAATGACAGCAAATATGAGAAGGTGCATGCTAAGTTGGCATGGAAAGCAACCGATTGCTCCAATTTGTCACTGTCCTCCGACAGGCTGTACACACATCTCAGGACAGTGTGCGCTCATCAGGAGGACCGGATAAGAGTTTATCCTTTCCAGTAGGTTCTCCCAATTTATAATTTGACCAGCTCCTGTCCCTCACTGATCAAAGCATTAACCACTCTACTCACTTCCAGGTCACACATGTGGGGGTCTAGACCATCTGGTGTCTCAGCAGCAACAGAGATGCCTTAGGGCGGGAGAGAAGAAGAGAGTCCTAAGTATAGGAGGCAAAGTGAGCCATGGGGCAAGAGTTGTCGGGTCGTGTTCAAGCAGGCGGTGTCAAAAACTCTCTGCTTGACCAAACTCTAGCCAGGCTCTTTTGAGCTCTTCGTCAACAAGGTCCCATCCTTGGGCATGTCTTCAAGAGCCCTTTCTTTTTTTGGAGAGAGGATCTTGCTCTATCACCCTGGCTGGAGTGCAGTGGTGTGAACTTGGCTCACTGCAACCTCTGCCTCCTGGGTTAAGCGATTCTCCTGCCTCAACCTCCTGAGTAGCTGGGATTACAGGCATGCACCACCATGTCCAGCTAATTTTTTGTATTTTTTTTAGTAGAGACTGGGTTTCGCCATGTTAGCCAGGCTGGTTTCAAACTCTGGACCTGAAGTGATCTACCCACCTCGGCCTCCCAAAGTGCTGGGATTACAAGAATTACAAAGTGCCACGGCTGGCCAAGAGCCCAATTTTATCGAGAATCCTACTGTGTTACTCCGGCCCATTTACTGAGTGACCTGAAAGGCTGCCAGTTTTGAGTGGGGTCCAGAACAGGAGAAGGTTCTGCAATAGTTCCAGACAGATGTGCAAGCTGCTCTGCCATTTGGGTCATATCACCCAGCAGATCCAATGGTGTTTGAGGTGTCAGTGGCAGGTAGGGATGCTGTTTGGAGCCTTTGGCAGGCCCCCATAGATGAACCACAATGGAGGCTTCTAGGATTTTGGAGCAAGGCCCTGCCATCTTCTGCAGATAACTACTCTCCTTTTGAGAGACAGCTCTTGGCCTGTTACTAGGCTTTGGTAGAAACTGAACGTTTGACTATGAGTCATCAAGTCACCATGCAACCTGAACTGCCTATCACGATCCGGGTGCTTTCTGACCCATCTAGCCATAAAGTGAGTCATGCACAGCAGCATTCCATCATCAAATGGAAGTGGCATATACGTGATCAGGCTCAAGCAGGTCCTGAAGTCACAATTCAGTTACATCAGGAAGTGTCTCAAATGCCCATGGTCCTCACTCCTGCTGCCCTGCCTTCTCACCCCCAGCCTGCCCTGATGGCCTCATGGGGAGTTCCTTATGATCAGTTGACAGAGGAAGAGAAGACTAGGGCCTGGTTCACAGATTGTTCTGCATGATATGCAGGCACCACCTGAGAGTGAACAGCTGCAGCACTACAGCCCCTTTCTAGGACATCCCTGAAGGACAGCAGTGAAGGGCAATCTTCCCAATGGGAAGAACTTTGAGCAGTGCACCTGATTGTGTACTTTGCACGGAAGGAGAAATGGCCAGATGTGCAATTATATACTGATTCATGGGCTATAGCCAATGGTTTGGCTGGATGGTCAGGGACTTGGAAGAAGCATGATTGGAAAATTTGTGACAAAGAAATCTGGGCAAGAGGTACAGACCTCTCTGAGTGGTCAAAAATTGTGAAGATATTTGTATCCTATGTGAGTGCTCACCAGCAGATGACCTCAGCAGAGGAGGATTTTAATAATCAAGTGGATAGTATGCCCCATTCTCTGGATACCACTCAGCCTCTTTCCCCAGCCACCCCTGTTATCACCCAATGGGCCTATGAACAAAGTGGCCATGGTGGCAGGGATAGGGGTTATGCATGGGCTCAGTGACATGGATTTCCACTCACCAAGGCCAACCTCGCTACAGCCACTGCTGAGTGCCCAATTTGCCAGCAGTAGAGACCAACACTGAGCCCTCACTATGGCACCGTTCCTTGGGGTGATCAGCCAGCTACCTGGTGGCAGGTTGATTATATTGGACCTCTTCCATCATGGAAAGGGCAGAGGTTTGTCCTCACTGGAATAGACACTTACTCTGGATATGGGTTTGCCTATCCTGCATGCAATGCTTCTGCCAAGACTACCATCCGTGGACTCACGGAACGCCTTATCCAACATCATGCATTCCACACAGCATTGCCTCTGACCAAGGCACTCACTTTACAGCTAAGAAGTGCAGCAGTGGGCTCGTGCTCAGGAAATTCACTGGTCTTACCATGTTCCCCATCATCCTGAAGTAGCTGGATTGATAAAACGGTTGAATGGCCTTTTGAAGTTACAATTACAACACCAGCTAGGTGACAGTACTTTGCAGGGCTGGGGCAAAGTTCTCCAGAAGGCCGTGTATTCTCTGACTCAGTGCCCAATGTATGGCACTGTTTCTCCCATAGCCAGGATTCACAGGTCCAGGAATCAAGGGCTGGAAGTGGAAGTGGCACCACTCATCATCACCCCTAGTGATCCACTAGCAAAAGTTTTCCTTCCTGTTCCCGCGACATTACGTTCTGCTGGCCTAGAGGTCTTAGTTCCAGAGGGAAGAATGCTGCCACCAGGAGACACAGTAACATTCCATTAAACTGGAAGTTAAGATTGACACCTGGACACTTTGGGCTCCTCCCACCTTTAAGTCAACAGGCTAAGAAGGGAGTTACAGTGTTGGCTGGGGTGATCGACCCAGACTATCAAGATGAAATCAGTCTACTACTCCACAATGGAGGTAAGGAAGAGTATGCATGGAATATAGGAGATCCATTAGGGCATCTCTTAGTATTATCATACCCTGTGACTAAGGTCAATGGGAAACTACAACAGCCCAATCCAGGCAGGACTACAAATAACCCAGACCCTTTAGGAATGAAGGTTTGGGTCACTCCACCAGGAAAAAAACCACAATCTGCTGAGGTGCTTGCAGAAGGCAAAGTGAATACAGAATGGTTAGTAGAAAGTAGTCATCAGTACCAGCTATGACCACGTGACCAGCTGCAGAAATGAGGACTGTAATTGTCATGAGTATTTCCTCCTTCTTTTGTTAAAAACATGTTTGTGCATGGGTACACTTGTACTAAGAAAATATCGTCATTTTATTTCTTTTTTCCTTTATTATGTGACAAGATTTATTGACTTCACATCAGCATTTAGGTATTTCGGTTGGGGATTGGTGCGTTTTCGGTTGTATGAAGGATAGTTGCATTATATTAGGCGTAATTATGACCTTATTATTGTCTTTATTTGAAAATTGTGTATGATCTCAGGAGACGTGTATGGGTTCAAGTTGACAAGTGGTGGACTTGGGATGGTTAATACTGAGTGTCGACTTGATTGGATTGAAGGATACAAAGTATTAATCCTGAGTGTGTCTGTAAGGGTGTTGCCAAAGAAGATTAACATTTGAGTCAAGGGGCTGGGAAAGGCAGACCTACCCTAAATCTGGGTGGGCACCATCTAATCAGCTGCCAGCTCAACCAGAATAAAAAGCAGGTAGGAAAATATGAAAAGAGAGACTGGCCTAGCCTCCCAGCCTACATCTTTCTCCCGTACTGAATGCTTCCTACCCTTGAACATCAGACTCCAAGTTCTTCAGTTTTGGAACTGGGACTGGCTCTCCTTGCTCCTCAGCCTGCAGACGGCCTTTTCTGGGACCTTGTGATTGTGTGAGTTAATACTTAATAAACTTCCATATATATATATATATATATATATATATATATATATATATATATATATATTCAATTAGTTCTGTCCCTCTAGAGAACCCTGACTAATACACCCACAAAGTCAGTTTGGCCAGAATCGCTCACTCTCCATATCCAATCACCCTCCTCATCTGGTACCATACCAGATGATGTCTGATCACTCTGGCCTGCCTTCAGCAAGAATCCCATTATGTCAGTTTAGTGAAGAATTACCTTACCCTCAGTGATTTTTCCACCCACCAACTTCTCACTGGCTATAAATCCCCACCCTTCCTTGTTGTATTTTCAGAGCTGAGAAAGAAAAGGAACTTTTCATCTGAGGAATGCCAGTCCATTAAAAAACCCGGTCCAGAGAGGCATTGAAATGTGACAGAAGGCTCATATCACCCGCCCTCCTTGAGCTAAGTAATCTGCCTGCTACACGGACTCTAGACTGAGTGTCCTCACCAAGAAGCTATAAATTAACCTAACAATGCCTCACACTGGACACCATGACCCATACCCTACAGTTCAACAATATAATGCCGATTACTCATCAATGTTATTTCTGCAAACCAGTGAGAATTCCTGAGGAACAACCTTTGTAATCTCTCCCTCTTTAAATTTGTCCTTTTTTCTTTAAAAACACGAGCCTCTTCTTTATTCTCCAGAGCATTTCCGAGCATTTTCCAGACTGCAGTCCTCAACCTTGTCCCAAATAAATTCAACTGTATTAATTTTGCCTCCGTTTCTTTCTTTAGGTAGACAGGGTTGAACCCAATCTCTCTCCCCTACTGCAAAACACTGTCGTAGCAGTCACCTGAATAAAGTGTGCCTTCTCGCCTTTCATGAGTGTCAGAATAGTTTTTCTTTAACAATGATCATTTTCCATAGGAAATAGTGGACTCTGAGTAATAATTAAAGGCTTTTTTTTTCCCAAGCATTTACTTTGCAACCAGACACTTTTCTAGGCTCTTTATCCTATTAGCTTATTTAGTACCATTTTCAGAAAAGGAAACCCAGGCACCAAGAGTTTAAGTTATCTAACGCAAGATCACTTAGCGAGTAACTGCTGGAGCCTGAATCTCTACCCTGGTGAACAGCTTCACAGCCTGTTGTTTAACCCATTACACTTAATAGACACAGAACAACACAACAGCATACAGGACACCCTGGTCCACTCCCCTACCAGCCACAGGATCCAGGGCCAGGACGGCAATCTCTGTGGCCTAGGTTCATTCATCTGTACAATGCAAATGAGCAGACATCGGAATTTTACAAGCACAAACATTTTGAAACAAGTCACAGAACATGCTCGCTTCGGTGCCTGACTCTGAATAAACCCACACTCTATTTTATGTGTTGTTCTTATTATCATTATTACCAATCACTTTTAAGTGTTTTCTTTTACCTGAAATGTTGCTCATTGAATTGAATGTAACTTATTGGTGCAAAGCATCACAATGAACTCTTTCAAGTTTTAATTTTCGTCACCTTTGCCTCCAGAGCAGCACACACATATACAAAGTGCTGTAAGGATTAGCCACAGAGCATGCAGCGACTCTGTCTCCTTCCTGTGAAATCCAAATTGAGTGAGCTGAGACGCCCCAGGGACAGAAGAGAGATGTTTGGGTAATTGCTGATCATTCACAGGAACAAAATAAACCTTTGAAGGAGCCCTCATCCTTATACTAGATTATCATAATGCTTAAACGAAATCTTCTGACTTTAAAAATGTCTTGTAAATTTGGTTTGAATGCTTGTATTAGGTTTAATATCATCTTATTTTTCTGTTTTATGAATCATGTCAGTTTTTCTCTGGAGCTTGAAAGAACTGCTATCCATAAACAGAACGAAAAGTCGTTAAGCAGGTCGGTCATCCTGTCACATCATAGGGAGACACTTACCCAGGGTTTGTTTCATGTGCTTATTTGGCTGTGGGACAAGGAGAGATTAATCCCACAGCTGACCCTCAAACCCCCCCCAAACCCCCACCCCCCCCACCCCTGCTCTTGAAACCCTCCTGAGGCTATCTCTAGAATGTTCCTTATCAGATTACACATCACTCTCCTCTGTCCATGGTAGCTGATTTTTGTATAGTCACACATCAATAGTTCATTGATTGAGTATAAAAGGAAAGGTTCCACAAAAGTAAATTGTTCAGCTAAATGGAGCTTATCCTTGTAAGCAACACATTTAAAATTTTTAATTATATTTGAAAGAAATGTTGCTTGAAGGTATGTGCCCAAGTCAGAAATAATTTGGTTATGAGTGACAAAAAACCTACTCAGATTAGCTTAGGCAAAATGGGGTTTATGGAGCAGATAGAGGGGTGTCTCATGGAATCCAAGAACAAAAAGTGACCAAGCTTTCTAAGAAGCAGGAAAATCATCACACACTCTCTGGTCCAGCTGTACTCTTGGGGACTGCACTGTCACCCTGGCTGGAGTGCAGCAGCACAATCACAGCTCATTGCAGCCTCAACCTCTCAGGCCCAAGTGATCCTCCCAACTCAGCCTCCCAAGTACCTGTGTGTGCCACCATGCCAGCTAAGTTTTGTATATTTTGCAGACACAGAGTTTTGCCATGTTGCCCAGGCTGGTCTCAAACACCTGGGCTCAAGCAATCCTTCTTCCATGGCCTCCCAAAGTGCTGAGATTACAGGCATGAGCCACCACACCTGGCCCTCATTTTCCCCTTTTTAAGAACTCTATGAGTGAGATTTCATCAACTTCAATATTCCAGGTATAGAAACAGGAGCTCAGAAAGATTGTTATGTCCCTAGGTCATACAGCTGGTAGCAGGGGCTAGAGCTGGGAGTCAAACCTAAGCCTCCCAAAGTGCTGGGATTACAGGCATAAGCCACTGCACCTGGTCTCTGATTCTTTTTTTTTTTTTTTAAACATAGTCTCTGTCTCTGTCACTCAGGCTGGAATACAGTGACACAATCTTGGCTTACTGCAACCTCCACCTCCTGGGTTCAAGTGACTCTCCTGCCTCAGCTTCGCGAGTAGCTGGGATTACAGGTGCACACCACCATGCCCAGCTCATTTTTGTGTTTTTAGTAGAGACAGAGTTTAAATATGCTGACAGGCTGGTCTTGAACTCCTGACCTCAAGTGATCCACCCTCCTTGGCCTCCCAAAGAGCTGGGATTACAGGCGTGAGCCACCACACATAGCCCAGCCTCTGATTCTTGATTAACAAACCATAATAGTCACAATTCAGGGTCCTAATCAGTCATCTGCAAGGCAGGAAGCAGTATTTGGGCACCAGCTCTGGCTCGAACCAACACTGCAAAATTAAACATTTGTCAGTGGTTCTTAGGCAAGGATGAGGGAAGTTCTATCTCAAGGGAGTATTAGGAAATATATCAGGGCATTGTTGATTGTCACAGTGACTTGGAGGAGGGCCACTACTGACATTTAGTACATAGGAGACAGGGCCACTTAATGTCCTCCACTGTGTGCAACAGTCCCACAAATGAATTGTTCTCACCTCACATCCCTCCCTCGCTCAACCCACCAAATGCCAATAGTGTTCATACTAAGAACCACAGAATCGCAGGGAGCTTCATTTCACTTTCCCAAAGGAGTAGCCTCAGCTCTTGGGGCCACTACAGTTTTTAACCTCTGTGGCCTAACCATGACTGTGTGATATCTCGGTACAGAGAGGCCCTCTGGTCGTGATTTGTGCTGCTAGGCAAACATTCTGATCATTCCCATTCTGGACACATGGAAGGGTAGGAGCAATGTGACCAGCACTGGACAATGAACTGTGAGCCAGAGAGCACGCCCCTTCTGCAATGAACAATGAATTGTCAATGAACGAGCCACAAAGGTGCTCTTTTTTCCTGGCCACAGCAGGAGATGTTGTAACAATGGCTGCTCCATGAGTCTGGGTCCTAGAGGGAAGACAGTGATAATTCAGAGTAAAACCTCCTGCCTCTTAATGATGAACATGAGTATAGGTGAAAAAATAAACCTTCATTATGTTAAGTCACTGAGATGTGGGGGACTGTTTGTTACTGCAGCAAACCCAGTCAGTCCTGACAAATACAGGCTCTCAAAATTGCTATGTGCCAGGAACTCTTAAGTACGTAACAGTATTAACTCATTTAATTCTTACAACTTTATGAATTAGATGCTACTATCATCCTTCCTCACTGTATAGATGAGAAAACTGAGGAACAGAGAGGTTAAGTTGCACATTGAAGTGACAGTAACTGATGGTGCTGGGATTTAAACCCAGGCAGTCTGGCTTCAGAGGCATATCTTAACTACAATGCTGTACTACCTCTTGAGTTTTATGTAGCAGGTGCTTCCACGCTAAATGACTTTAAACTACTGTGCTTCAATTATCTAATTTCTGCTTTCAATGTTGTTAACAATTTTGATTCTTTATTCTTGTTGTCACTTTTTACCATTGCCATCATACCTGCCACTAGCAATAACTCCTTTTTTCTCTTCTAATATGCTGTTTCTAATCCATTACGGACTAGGAAACCAGATAATTAAGCTTGTTATGCACGTTGTAATTGTGACTAATTGAGCCCGGCCACCTTGATAGTCAACATTGCTCTATCCCACCTCCAGCCACCTTGCTCACACTCTTGTAATTGTGTGATTGGTGGCTCTTGTATCTTCCCCTCTAGACAGCATGCTCTTCTGAGGAAAGGTAATGAGCTCAATTCACCTTTATGTCTCTCTGTCCCCTTCCCCCAGCACCCAGCACAATGCTTTGCATATGTTAGGTGACTAATAAATATCTGCTAAGACTATTAAGTAATTAGGTTCTGAGTAATGGCCCAAGAGCTTGCCTATAAGTTAATTAGATGGGCTTTGCTACTAGCCTGTGGGACATCTGTTTTAGCTGTCTAGAGGCCTTTGGGATTTTCTCAGTTGTGTCTTGGATACTTAAGATTATAGGACAAAGAGATCAATGAATTCCTTCATTTAGTCTCTCGGTAGTTGTTTATTGCATTTCTACCATAATATTAAAAATACTAGCAGCTTATATGTCCTGGATATTTACCACAGGCAAGGTAATATTTGAAGCACTTTATAAATGTTAATTTATGTTACACTCACAACAATCCAATTAGGTAGGGACTGTTGTCATCATCCCAAAGGCTGAAGAAACTGAGGCACAGAAAGCAACTTTCCCAAGGCCTCATGGCTACTGAGAAGTGGAGTTAGACTAGTCAGGTGCCGGACCTATAGGAGGATAAGACAGAGAAGGCTTTTACCCTCAGGAGGCTGACATTTTGTTGGAAAGGCCACATATGAAATCAATAAGCATCTAAATCTATAAAAAAAAATTGTATGCTGTGGTAAGTGTTCTGAAAAGAACAAGCAGTGTGCTGTGATAGAAAATAATGCCAGGGACATAGGAGTGTGATCCCACAGGGTGTCTAGGACTGGGTGCATTAGCTTATCTATTGTTGGATAACAAACTACCCCCAAAATGTAGTGCTTAACATAACAGACATTTACTATCTCCCAGTTTCTGTGGGTCAGGGATTTGAGAGAGGCTCATCTGGGCAGTCCCAGCTTGGAGTTTCCCACCAGACTGTAGTCAAGATGTTGCCTGGCTGGAGCTGCAGTCATCCAAAGGCTCGACTGGGGCTAGTGTATCTGTTTCCAAGGTGATTCATTATATTAAACAGGATTCTCTCAGACAAGCAGAACCAGCAGCAAAGATATAGATCACAGAGTTGGGGGGCTGGTTATAAGTCACAGAGTTGGGGGGCTGGTTATAAGTCTCTTTCCAGGTATAAAGCTGTCCCTACATCTAATGCCAGACCTTGAAATCCACAGAGCAAGCAATCAGGAAGGAAAGATCACAAGCAAATGGAAACTCTACCAGCACAAGGCACAAGGATAGACTGAAACCCACGTTCTTGGTGATGAGGTTGGGGCCTTTGTTCCAGATCTGAACACACACACCTGGCCCAGCTCCTGCATCACATCAGCAAGGTGAGTCAGCAGGTAAGTAACAACACATTTGTGATACAAAATTGCTATTGCCCCTACTACCACAACCCCCTACTCCAAGTCACTGAGAATCTCCATCATGGCCAACCCTAACTGGAAACATACAAATAAGGGGATTCTGTGGTTCAACCTAGTTAAGCTGACACACTGCAAACTCATCACATCATGACATTCACTCCAGTGGTTCTTAAAGGCCTCAGTTCCTCCTTGGCTGTTGGCAGGAGGCCCTGTCCCTCACCACGTTGGCCTCTCATTAGGGCTGCTTGAGTGTCCTCATGACATGACACGTAGCTGCCCCCAGAGTGAATGGCCCAGAAAGAGAATGAAGAGAAGCCTGCAATGCCTTTGATAGTCTAGTCTTGGAAGTCGCCTATTGTCGCTTCTCCAGTATTCTATTCATTACAAGTGGGTCATTGAGTTCAGAACACATGCAAGGGGAGGACAATTAGGCTCCACCTTTTGAAGAGAGGAGGGTCAAAGATTTATGGGTATATTTTAAAACCAGGGGACAGTATTTAAGCTATGGGGAAGGCAACAATTTGAAGAGCCAGAGAAGAGTGTTTTGGGGCAGAGGTGACAGCAAGAGACCCTGAAGGATTTGCTGTGTGTTTTTTGCTGTGTGTTTGTTTGCTGTCCTCTTAAGGTCAGCGTGGCTACAGCCTCATGAGCCAGCCCCTGGGGAGAGCTGCCTAACATGAGGCTGGGCCTCCTCAATTGTGATGAGCAATTTGTGTTTTATTCCAAGTGCAACAAGACACTATGTGAGGTCACAAGAAGAGGGACACAGTCTGGTTTGCATTTTTGAGGTATCGCTGTGGCTGCTTTATGGGGAGTGGATTGGAGGAGGATAGAGTAGATGCAGGGAGCCCAGGAGAGGCATCAAAACACCATGCCTGTTCTTGTTCAAGCTCTGTCGTTTATTTGATCCATTCTTGTAAGCTTTCTGAACCTCTTTTGCCAACTGTAAAATGAGGTGACTCCTCCTTGCATGCCTCCCTGGAGCACCGCAGACTCACAAAGAGAATGTATGTAGAGACACACTGCAAAGTGCAAAATGTTCTGCAATGCAGCCAGATAACTTTTGCCTGAATTGCTCTGAGTTAATACCACTTCCAGAGTTAGATATTTTAACTCCAAAAGAGCACAATCATCAGGAGAAGCCCAGTTTAGCTTCAATATATCTATTGGTACAATTGCTACTCAACACTTCAACAGAGTTGATACCCACCTAAGTATTTAAATAACCAAGAACCATCACATCACTGGGGGCAATGCTGTGAGATCACTGTAACATCCCTGATCCGTGAGATCACTATAACATCCCTGCAATCATTCATGACAACTCATACCACCTGGCCATGTGGCATCGCCTGGCTTAAGTTAGTGTCCTGGAGGCAGAGCCTAAGATTGGGATTTTTGTGGAGGTGGTCTATGGAGGCAGCGCTTCAGGATAACCTGCGGCAGAGTGAGGGAAGCAGGATCAGGCAGGAGAGCGAGTAGGCAGATGGTGGTTTCAGGAGGGAACTGGCCTGAGCATGATCCCCTGGGGAGCTCTGGAGCATGAAGTATGAATTGCAGAGGTTATCCTGCCCTGAGGCAAGAAGGATTGGCTGGTATACAACATCCTCTTCCCATGATTGGAATGATCTCTTGTAGTTTAACATGTCACTGCAAGAACTAATGACTTAAAACGACAGTCATCTGCTTGTACACAGATGTTCATAACAGTATTATTCACAACAGCCAGAAGCTGAAAGCAGGGCATGTGTCCAAGGCCAGGTGAAAGGGTAATGAAAATGTGGTATATACATACTATGGAATATTATTTAGCCTTAAAAAGGAAGAAAATTCTGACATGCTACAACATGGATGAACTTGGAAGGTATTATGCTAAGTCAAGTAAGCCAGTCACAAGAAGGCAAATATGGTATGAGTCTACTTATATGAGCTGTGTAGGGTGGTCAAATTCATGGAGATGAAAAGTAGAATGATGGTTGACTGGAGGGAGGAGGGAATGGGGAGTTGTTTAATGGCTATGAAATCTCAGTTTTACAAGATGAAAAAGTTGATTGGTTACACAACAGTGTGAATATACTTAACACTACCTATCTACTTAATTGTGCACTTAAAAATGGTTACAGTGATGAATTCCCCATTATGTGGGAGTTTTGGTTTTGTTTTTGTTTTGGAGACACGGTCATGTTCTGTCACCTGGGCTGGAGTGTAGAGGCAGGATCGTGGCTCACTATAGCCTTGAACTCCTGGGCTCAAGCAATTCTCCTGTCTCAGCCTTCCAAGTAGCTGGGACTATAGGCACACACCACCAAGCCTGGCTAATGTTTTTTTTTTTTTTTTCTTGTAGAGACAGGGATCTCGCTATGTTGCTCAGGCAGGTCTTGAACTCCTGGGCTCTAGAGATCTGCCTACCTTGGCCTCCCAAAGTGCTAGGATTACAGATGTGACCCACTGTGCCCAGCCTTGTGATGTGTATTTTACCACAATTAAAATAAAAAATAAAAATTAAAGCAACAGTAATCATTTATTATCTGTCACTGTCCCTGTGGGTCACAAATTCGGGAGTGGCTCAGCCCGGGTCTCTCACGAGGGTGCAGGCAGATGGCAGTTAGGGCTTAGGCTGTCTTGAAAGCTTCTTCACACATGTTTCTGGTAGCTGGGCTGAGAAGACTCAAACAGCTGGGGCCCCTTGGGGGTCTCTATCTCAGTGTGGTGGCTTCCCAGTCACTGAGCTTCTTACATCACAGCTCAGACTCCAAGGCACATGTTCTGAGGGACAGATAGAGACAGAGAGGCAGGCCGAAGCTGTATCATTGCTTACAATCTAGTTTGGAAGGTACATTAGTCTCCTAGGACTGCTGTAACAAAGGACCACAAGCTGGGTGGTTTAAAACAACAGAAATTTGGTCTCTCACAGGTCTGGAGGCCAGAAGTCTGAAATCCAGGTGTTGGCAGAGCTGCACTCCCTCTCAAAGCTCCAGCGGGGAATCCTTCCTTGCTTCTTCCAGCTTCTGATGTTGCCAGCAATCCTTGGCACTCTGATTGTAGAAGCCTCCCTACAGTCTGCCTCCATCTTCACGTGACATTCCCGTGTGTGTGTGCGCGCCTCTATGTGTAAAACAATAACTGTTTTAACAATAGCTGTGAAGATGGAGTGAGTTAATGCTTAGGTGCGTAATAAATGTCCATTAAACATTAGCAACAGGCCGGGCGTGACAGCTGAGACCTGTCACTTTGGGAGACAAAGGCCGGTAGATCACTGGACCCCAGGAGTTCAAGACCAGCCTGGGAGACGTGGTGAAACCCTGTCTCCCTGTCTTTCTCCGTATAAAGACAAATTTCCCCCTCCTTCTCTGTATAAAGACATGAGTCACTGGATTAAAGACCACCTTAATCCAGTATGACCGCGTTAAAACTTGATTACATCTGCAAAGACATTATTTCCAAGTAAGATCACATTCATAGATATCAGGGGTTGAGACTTGAACATATCTTTTTGAAGACACATTCAACCTACAACAGAAGGCATGCAGCCACTTCCACCTCATCCTCTTCCTTAGAATCCTGAAGTCTTTAACACTGGCCCACCTTCACGGAGAGGGAATCTGCCTGTTGATGAGAAGAATGTCAAAGAATTTGCAGGGAGTGTGTAACCTCCCAGGCATCTCAGGAGCTGTGTCTCCTGCCAGCCATGCCCAGCCTTCAGAGAGGGTGCAGGTGTGAGCCGTTAAACCAGCACTGCTGCAGCTGGGCACACTGGCTTGGTACCAGGCATTTGGGAGCAGCACCAATGACACCTGCTATAGGAACGTGACAACCAATCTTTTGCAGACCAGTGGATCAGCTCATCCCCTTCCATGGCATGCGACAGACAACTATTCTTCAATTATAAAAATGGCACCACCTCTTAAGTAGAAAAACAAAATTTTTTTTAAATAATCACATTTTTTGATACTGTTTAGATAGCTAAATAATAATACTTGCCCAATGAGAATGTTTACAATGGGTCAATACTGTTCCAAGTATTAACAGATTTAATCCTGACAATTGTAGGAGGTTGGGTCCATTATCGTCCTTATTTTACGGATGAGAAGACTGAGGCTCAGAGAGGGTTACGTAACTTCTCCAAGTTCAGATGGCTGCTCAGTGGCAGAGCTGAAGTTTGAAACTCAGCATCTGGATCCATAAATCTATGCTCTTAGTCTCACTACTGTACTGCTATTCTGAAATAGAATCCAGTAAGAAAAAAGCAAACCAAACTTGGTCTTCTATTATGTAATAATTTAGATTTATAATTGAATTTAAACATAGCCCCAAGAAATTACGGACCAACAGGTCTACAACCGCTTTCCCAAGAGGACTCTTACACTGAGGTATAACCACTTCTTCCAGAAGCAAGAGCCTGGGATAAGCCAAACCCAAGGCTGCCTGGGCAAAGTAGCATTGTCCTGGAAGAGCACATCAAATTGAGGCTCCAAACTCCAGCATTAGCAAACCCTTTAGGTGTAATTAATCTGCAACAGAGAAGCTCTGCAGGGCACTGTGAATTCTGCAAGCAGACCCTCTCTCCTGGTAGTTAGATGAGGCAAATCAACTAATTTCCCCAGTGAGATATGTTTTCTGTTGGACTTGTGCTTTCAATTATCCAGATGAAGAAAAATTCCATTTCAGAGGCTCTTTTCCAAATCCCAATTTTCTTCCTTATTCCCAACTCTTAACACATCCTCTTCCCTAGCAGCTACCTAGGACCAGAGATTCTGATCTTTCTGCTTAGTGGAGTGTGTGCGTGTGTGTGTGTGTGTGTGCGTGTGCGCGCGCATGTGTGTGTCTTGGAGGCTGGAGGCAGCAGGAAGGGGTGGTGCAGCACCCTGAGCAGTCATGAACTGCCAGATAAAATGCCCTTGATCTGATGGTTTGCTTCAAACCATCAGACTGCATCATTCGACAATCCAGCAGCCTCCAGCTGATGGATTTGCAGAAGTGCTCAAGGATAATTGGCATTTTAATGGGAAAATGCCGTGTTCCCAAGTGTCAGAATAGCAATAAGATACCCCAAGGGCCATTAACACAGTTCTTGGGTAATTAAAGTTGCTCACCCATCAGTCTTGGTCTCAGAATCTATCCCATGCTTGCAGCAGGGCTTCTGGGGGTGCCCAATTCTCGCAAACCACTAAATTGGAACTCTAATGATCAAATGGCTTTTCCCATTCAAACACACACATGCAAAAGACACTGAAGAGCAGTTGCACCTCCATCTGTCACTGCCATTCTTCCATCTTCTCTTGCACTAGGGCTGGGCTCAGGAAAGAACTGTGAGAACCATGGGTGATAGAAGGAATAATCCTTAACTGACTCTTCTGGTATCAACTTACAGAGGCCACATTTCAGAAGGTCATTTTGATCCAATGCATCCACTATTTATTTATAGTTTACAGATGCCAGATACAGGGTGCATGGTAACCCTTGGCTTGGTGATTAGTGCTGGGGCTGTACTTTAACCTCCCTTCACCCTTTTGGCTGGGCATCTGGTGTCCACACAATTAGATGTGCTGGTCCTTGCTCATGTTTCTTTTTCTTTCTTTCTTTCTTTTTTTTTTTTTTTTGAGACAAGGTCTCACTGTATTGCCCAGGCTGTAGTGCAGTGGTACGATCTTGACTCACTGCAGCCTCAACCTCCTGGGCTCAAGGGATCCTCCCACCTCAGCCTCCTGAGTAGCTGGGACTAAAGGTGCATGCCACAATGCCCAGCTAATTTTTGTATTTTTTTTTTTTTTTTTTTTTTTTAAGAGACAGAGTTTCACCATGTTGCCAATGCTGGTCTTGAACCCCTGGGCTCAAGCGATCTGCCAGCTTTTGTCTTCCAAACGCCTTGGATTATGGGCATGAGCTGTCGTGCCTGGCCTGTTGCTAATGTTTAATGCGCACTTATTACGCACCCAAGCATTAACTCACTCCACCTCACAACTGTTGTTAAAATGGTTATTGCACAGATAAAGAAGCTGAGCTTTAGAGAGGGAAGTGGCTTGTATAAGGTCACCCAGAAAATGGAGCTCAAGCTCAAGCTGTCTGATTGCAGAGCTCAAGGTTTTCACCACTACCCTATTGTGATGGTTGATTTGGAATGTCAACTTGACTGGATTAAGGGATACCCAAATAGCTGGCATTATTTATTCTCCATGCTCCAGTAGTTACTAAGCCTGTCTCTTTTCTGCTGAAAAGGAAACCCAGGTGGCTTAGCTTTCGACTGGAATGACTGGGCAGCCCCAGATGTGTCTGTGAGGGTGTTTCCAGAGATTGGCTTGTGAGTTGGTGGACTTAGTAGGGAATATCCACCCTCAAAGTGGCTGGACACCATCCAATCAGCTGTGGATCCAGATGGAACAAAAAGGAGGATGAAAAAGAGAATCCTCACCCTCTTTCTGCCAAGCCTGGAAACCCTTCTCCTGCCCTTGAACATCAGCATTCCAGGTACTCTGGCCTTGGGACTCATATCGGTGGCCTCAGACTGAGAGCAACACCATTGCCTCCCTGGTTCTGAGGTCTTCAGACTTGGATTGAGCCAAGTTACCAGCTTCTCTGGGTCTCCAAGCTTGCAAGCATGGGCCTCTCAGCTCCATAATCAAGTGAGCCAGTTCCCCTAATAAATCATTTGCATGCATCCTTCTCTGTACGTCCTATTGGTTCTATCTCTCTGGAGAATCCTGACCAAAATGGCTCTCCTTCTCTCATTCACTTATCAAAATTTGGGGGCAACCCATTTCTGTACCTGTTAAAGAATTTTATCTTCCTATGAAACAATCCTCAATTCTCATTTTAACCAAAGGGTTTGTCCCAGTGCCATTTTGGGAGCATGAAATAATGCTCAAGTCAAAGCATGTGGGCTGGACTGAGGGCTTTGAAATGAGGCTGGTGTAGAACGGGGCTTTCTCCCATCAGGGACCGCCTGCCCTTAAGAATAGGGACACGAGAGTCAGAGTTCTGACAGGAAACAGATGGCTCACTCAATCAGGGCACTTGTGGACTGTTTAATAAAAGTACTCTACAGAGCTGAGGGCAGGATTTAAGAAACCCAGGGAGAGATGGGGAGAAATTCCAAGTCAGGCAAAAGCAAGAGCTGCTACGTCCTAAGATATGAAGAGAAATGGGGGTTGGGGAGTCAGTGATTTCAGGGACCTAGAGAAGGTAGCTGCTCGGGGATGGCTGCATGACAGGGGCTGTGGCTTCCCTAGAGGAACACAGCAAGTGAACTGGCAAAGAGGGGTCCAGCCTCATTCTCCTCTTGCCTTCTCTCCTGCCAGTCCCTGCTTTCAGCTACAACCAACCCAAATCCAAAGGGCAATGAAACCACATTGATTGGGTGTGGCATTCATAGCTGCAGTATTTCTAGGCAGTGTTTCTCTGCCACAGGTGGGCCAGGAAGAAGCTGAGTCTAGAATGAGAAATAGAAAATATCCAGCACAACAGAACGATGACCTAGAGCCATGTGCAACCAAATATTCAGTGGGACAAGCTTGTTTCCTGAGATTTGGCTGTTGGGGGGAAAATACTTATTCCCCTATTTGTTCTTCACTTGTTTTTAGATCAGGAGAATCTTGGCTTCTTTCTGCCCCTCCATTTATTTGCTTGAAGAGAAATAATTAATCTAGTGATGACTTTGGGACAGAGGAGGCAAGGTAGCTCAGCCCCTTCCCATCTGTCCCCCTTGGGGACCAGCCTGACTACTTAAAGTATGTGTTCCAGTCCACTCTCAGCACTGCAGATATCTTGGCAAGAAACTCCTGCCCCTGAGAAGAAAGGCCCATGACTTTCCAATATTGCTTGAGACTGGCTAGGTAAATACACCACATTTTGGGATGTCCCAAATGTAGGACATTTTACAAGTCCTTTGGCCAGATCTAAATATATCTTTTCATCCAGTTTTATCAGAAATAACTGGTGTCCTGATCCCTGCCAGCTTCTCCTTTCATTGGTCATTGCTCAGTGCCTGATCTAAAGTAGGAAAGAAAAAGCTGTATTTCTTTTCTTTTCTTTCTTTCTTTTTTTTTTTTTTTTTTTGAGACAGGCTCTCACTCTGTTGCCCAGGCTGGAGTACAGTTGCACAATCTCGACTCACTGCAGCCTCTATCTCCCGGGTTCAAGCGATTCGCATGCCTCAGCCTTCAGAGTAGCTGGGACTACAGGCATGTGCCGCCATGCCCAGCTAAGTTTTGTATTTTTAGTAGAGATGGGGTTTCACCCTGTTGGCCAGACTTGTCTCAAACTCCTGACCTCAAGCGATCCACCCACCTCCCTAAGTGCTGGGATTACAGGTATAAGCCACCATGCCTGGCCAAAGCTATATTTCTTTAACCTCAAAATTGGCAACTGAGAGTCAAAGTTGAGGACTTTGTGAGTGTCAAAGTTTGTGTCAAGCCCCAAACAGACACATTCCATGGTGTATGAAGAAGCAGATGAACTGACATTCCCACTGGCCTAAACAAGCAGAAGGCTGGAGGTGGGAGGTATTTGAAGTTGTCCCTTAAGTGGTGGGTGCCTAAGGAATAGAGTTGTTGCACCTCTCTTCCCTCCCCATGGAGGATGGAAGGGGTGGTGCTTTATTCCTGAAGCCAAGCAACGGAAATTTCGAAAGGATCACTATGGCGTTGGGCAGGGGGACAAGAATGGGAAAGAGATGGGAAGACAGAGGGGAGACCAAAGTGCAAGAGTAGGTCACATAGATACCAAGAACGTGACCCCATTAGGGCCATCTTGCCACTGATCCATCCAAGGAAGAGCTCCAGAACTAAAGATATAAGTTGAGGGGGTGTTCTAGTTTATTGCTGTGTGACAAGCCACCCCAAAGCTCAGCAGCTTAAAACACCAGCCATTTTATTGTATGTCATAATTTTGTGGGTCAAGAATTCAGGCAGGGCTCTATTGAGAATTCTGCTGCTCCACATGGAATCAGGTGAGGGCCTCTGGTGGTGTGCAGCTGGTGGAAGGGCTGGTCTAGTGCCTTAGCTGCAAGGCTGGGTTCAACTGGGACTATTGATTGGCACACCTACAATTGCCTTCCCAGTGTGACAGTCAGACTTCTTACATGGTGGCTCAGAGGTCCAAGAAGCCCTGATGGCAGCTGCAAGGTTTCTTATGCTCTCTTGTCAGAAGTTTGAGACTGTCCCTTCAGTTGCATTCTATCAGCCAAACAAGTCACTAAGGTGAGCCTACTTTCAATGGGAGGGGAAAGAGACTCCTCCTCTCTATGGTAGGACTAGCAAAGATTCCACTGCTATCTCTATATCCTGGAGGCATTTGGCATATGTCTAGCCAGAATGTTTGTATCAGCTCAGGGAAGGTCCCCCACCAGGGCCTTTTATATAACTTAGTTATCTGCCCCATGAGAAGGCAGGTGTTGGCTGCCAGACCAGCAGAAGCCATTGCCAGAGAAGCCAGGAAAGTCTCAAAAAGAAACATCTGTTAAGAGGCATTTGTCCCTTTTCCCCCAGCCTGCCCCTCAACCCCTAAAGCACTAGAGGAGGAAGAGCTAAAAAGCAGACCACATCCCTTCCTCCTCAAGATACGTTGGGTCAGAACCAGGCATCCTCTGGGGGTTGGGAGATGAAAGTTAAATTGGGGTATGAGATTGAATCTTCAAACTTTAAACTAGCCTGGACTGGACTTTTAAAACCTAAACATGACTGGAAAACTAGTGCTGAAATCTGATTAAGGGAGAGTAGACATAGCACAGTTAAAGTCAATGATTAGAGAAAATAAGACAGTTGTTTGTATCTTTACTGAATTTAGATTTTTCAATAACCTGGTAACATTTTCATAATAACACATGGGTGTTATGCAGTTAGCAAGAAATAAGTTTGTAAGATTTGAAGATGCTCCTTCCTGAAAAAGGTACAAGGCTTAAACCTCTTCTAAATGATCCATCATAGGGGCCCATAATCTTTTCTCTGAGATGAAACAGGGTATTGGAGAGGAAAAACTTTTCTTCTACCCTCTTAGGTGAGATAACTGGGGGCCTGTGAATTAAACTCACAAAAAAACTGACAGGAGAAAAAGCACACAATTTTTACTCATATTTATGTGCATGAGAGTTCACAGAAAAGAAGTGAAACTCAAACAGTTAGGCTTGAGAGCTTATATACCCTTTTAACAAAGAAAAGAGGATTTGGTTTCCAGCGATCATAAATTGTGGGGCAGCAACTAGGACATATATGGGGGTACTAATGGAAGATAAGGATTCTTTTAGTAAAGTCTAAAACACTCATCTTTGTATGGACCCTTCATCTCTTCACTCTTCTCTTCCTCGTACATGTGTTTGGGATCAGTCACAAAAAGGAATGCTGCCTTCTGGTGTGGGACTTTGGTGACATTCCCTCCCTGTGCTGCAAGCATTGCTGAGAAGTTACATCTAAGATAAAACAGGAGCAAAGGATCCAGCTTTCAGTTTTTATGAGACTCAATAGGAGCATCAGCATCACTCACTTAAGGAATGGAGATGGACACAGTGGGGTATCAAAAATGCTGGTGACTAGCTGCTCAGGAGGCTGAGGCAGGAGAATCACTTGAACCCAGGAGACAAAGGTTGCAGTGAGCCAAGATCACACCACTGTACTCCAGCCTGAGTGACAGAGCAAGACTCCATCTCCAAAAAAAAAAAAAAAAAAATGCTGCTGACTGCATCAGTCGAGGTCCTGCCAGGACACAGATGGTGCTCTCAGTGTGAGTAATTTGAGGCATGTTTAGTAAAGGCACTATCTACAAAGGGGTGGGCAGAGTATGGGACACCATAGCAGACTTACAAAAACCCAGGGCTGGTAACAGAGAGCTATTATCACCCTGATGCTTTGAAGGGACAGGAAGGGACAGTTATGAGGACCCAGAGGTGGCATGGGTTTCCTGGGAGAAGCTGTGACCTTTGAGGGATGCTGCCAGTCCAAGGCAATTCCAGAGGGGGTGAATGAGTTGGTAGAACCCAACCAGAAGCCGCAGAAAAAGTGCCTCCTGGACCACAGAGCAGGGTGGAGAACGGCCAAGAATAGATTGAGACAATGGAAAATACCCAGCACAGTGACAGTAAAGTGGAACATCAGCAATCACTACCAAGCAGGCACTCACTACAACATTCCAGACCTGGTGCTGAGCATTTTACAGGCATTCACTGATCGAATCATTGCAAATTTATCAGCACAGTTTCTACTCATATTGCCCATATCACAATTTACTAAATTGTCTAGTACCGCACAGCTAGAAAGTGGTACAACTGGGGTCTGTCCTTTTCATTGTCTTTAATGAGCTCTTTCAAAACTCTGTTGTAGGAAACTGATAATAATGCCAATAAGTTTGGTCCAGTGGAGATACCATTGAGTCCCCTTTGGAAGTGGACAGTATTGCATCTGTAGGGGTGTAAAAAAATAGTCTCTCTACCTTTCATTGTTCTTAATTAGGACAGACTCCTATAACAAAAGACAGATTAACAAGAGAAAAAGTTTATTAACATATATGTCATGTATATATGGGAGATACCCACAGAATGAGTAAATCTCAGAGGAAGCTTTGAAATTAGGCTTATGTAGCATCTTTCACACATATACACACACACACATACACACACAAAAAACCAGTAAAATTTTAGAGAGTGATAAGACAAAGGAAAAGCACTCTAAGTCTCTAGGGATGGCGAATTGTGGGAAGGCAAATAGCAGACAAAGGCTAGATAATACAACTTGTAAGGTAGATGATTCTGCCGCCTTCTCCTGACTGATAAGGGTCTAAGGTTGTCTTCAGTGTCTTGTTTTTGTCCTTCCTGGTGGAGAGGGGAGGAGGAAAAAGTTACCTTTGTAAATTTATATCCTGCTTTTAAGGCAAGTAGGAGGAGAGCAAAGAGGTTTCTTGCACCTGCTTCTTCTCAATTACCTTCAGCTCAAAATGATCCTTATGCCAAAATGGCATCTTTTGGGGTGGCGTATCCCGGTCTCCTACACATCTATTAGCAAATCCATTTGGGCATTTCTGACTACCTATATAGGTGTCTGCCTTTTTTTCCCCTCATTCTCCTTTGAACTGGTTGATTAAAACTAACTGATTTTTTTTTTTCAGTAATTGAGTTAAATGAAATCTTTGACCTGTGTTCATTTTATGTGTGAGTCACGCCTTTACCTTTCAAAAAATCTCTCCTTTTACCATGGTCCACCTGCATGCACCTTCACCCCTTCATCCCAGTCCTTCATTGACTGACCAATCTCTCCCTTTGGGAGTCCTGAAAATTGTAGGAGAGATGACTTCTCCCATTTTCTCTTCCTGTTAGTGACTGGTGTTTGATTTCCAAGGGTGCTGGGACCTTACTAAGTCCTAAGGCCCAGGAATCCCCACTTTTCTGTGTACTAGCAGCAGAATAGCCCAGGGCCAAGGGCACGGGCTTTGGCATCCAGTTGTACCATTTCCTAGCTGTGTAATGCTGGGCATAGTAAGCTGTGATCTGGGATATGTCAATAGAAGCAGAACTGATAAATCTGTGCAGACAGAGCAATCTCTGAGATTTACTCATTTCTATGGGTATCTCCCATGTACATATGAAGCATTCATGCTAATAAACTTCTTTTGCTCTTGTTAATCTGTCTTTTGTTATAGAAGTTTGTCCCAGCTAAGAACTATAAAGGGTAGGGAGAAAATTATTTTTTCCTTTCCTACAGATGCAGTATTGTCTTCTTCCAAGGGGGACTCAGTGGCATCTCCACTGGACCAATCTTATTTGCATTATTATCAGTTTCCTACAAAAGAGTTTTAAAAGAGCTCATTAAAGAAAAAGAAAAGGACAGACCCTGATAGAATCAGATAACCCACGCAGAGGGTGCACCTAGTATTCCACTGAAAGGCTATCCAATGATCTCTTGTGCCTATATCAAAGGCTTTTCCAGTTATTCTTGACAATCATGATTGCAATTGTCCGTAAGTTTATAGGCTGTAATTTACATGGTTGTCACCCACGTGGTTGTCCAAGTTTGCAGTGTCTGACAGTTGAAGGAAGAAGCCAGCAGCAGGAACTATTTTCACTGTTCCTTAGACCTCACCCCAGACTTTCCCTGTTCCTCTTCCCTTCTCCCCTGATTTTAGACCTCCTTTATTTCTAGAGAAAATCTCCCCCTATTTTTCTTTCCCTCTGAGATACTTCTCTTATCTTTTGACAGTAAACTTTGATGGCTAATTCATTAGCAACTGAAAAACTGCTTTCTCTTTCCTCCAGGGCAGCATGAGCTCAAATCAGCAAACTGAGGAGAGAGAAATGCTTTGCCCTCCATCCTTCAGGAGAGCACAGCAAAGGAAAAAAAAAAAAAAAAAAAAAAAAAAACAGAAAAACAACAAAATTATTTTTCTGTATTAAATTAAAATGTAATTAAACAAAATGAATTAAAATTCCTTATTAACACCCTTTTCAAGGCTTGGTTCAAATGTCACCCTCCTAATGAGGTCTTCCCTGACCATCTTATTTTAATTGCAACTCCACAGTCCCACCCATCTTGTACCCCCTACTCAGCTTTATTCCTTATAAAGGGTTGCAGCCTGCAGGCTGGGAAGCATAGCCTTGAGCAGAAACCAAAAGCAGGGTACTGAATTTGGACTTTATGCCAAACAGGTTGGCTAAGTAGACATGTTTAACAGACTATAGGAGGGGCTATGAATGCACATGATGGGGCACAAGCATGTGTAGTAAGCAAACATGCATGTTATATACATCCCGTGTTCACTTTGAGATAGAGACTTGACATTTAAATGCATGAAAATTCAGCTCTATATGTCAAAAGGTGTAAACAGAGGACACAGAGGCATCCTGTATACAGTCCCGGTAACTCGGCCAGAACCAGTCCGAGATCGGTGATCTCTTATCAGGAAGAGAAGCTAGTCAGTGGTTTAAACTGGAGGTAGAGCAAGTATTTTGAAAGCACTGGTTTCTGGTTAACTCTTTTTTTTTAATTGCATCTCACTTTAATGTGGAATCTAAAACAAAAAAGTCAAATGTACAGATATAGAGAATAAAACAGTGGAAAGGGGGAGATGTAAGTCAAAAATACAAAGTAGCAGATATGCAGAATAAACAAGTCTAGAGGTCTAAAGAACAATTTGAGCACTGTAGTTAATAAAATTGTATTGAATTAGCGATTTTTGTTAAAAAGATTTTAGCTGTTCTTGTCACAAAAAGTATAACTATGTGAAATGATAAACATGTTAATTTGGTTCACTATAGTAACCATTTTACTATCTACATGTATGTTGTGAACCTCAAGTATAAATGATAAAATTTATTTTAAAAATGACTGAGGGAGCTTATCACCACTAAACCTGCCTTATAAGAAATGCTAAAAGGAGTTTTTTTTGAGTGGAAATAAAAGGATGCTGAAGTAACAACATGAAAACATATAAAAGTATAAATCTTATTAGTAAAAGTAAACACATAACCAAATTCAGAATACTGTAATACTGTCATGGTAGTCTATAAATCACTCTTTTTTGTTCCACTTTAAGTTCTGGGATACGTTTGCAGAACGTGCAGGTTTGTTACATAGGTATACATGTGCCATCATATAGGCTTTAAGCCCCACATGCATTAGGTATATGTCCTAATGCTCTCCCTCCCCTTCCACTCCACCCTTCTCTGGTTAACTCTTAAGAAAGCAAGCCTAATGATGGTTAGCAAGGGAGGGGGTAAAATAAGGCATGTTCAACCTCCTGTCATGCTGGGAACTCAGTCTTCAAGGTTTCTCGGAGGTCCTTTTGGCCAAGAGGGGGGTCCATTCAGTCAGTTGAGGGGGCTTAGAATTTACTTTTATTTCTCAGATGTCAACTCTTTGAAGGCAGAGATTTTGTTTCTTTTGTTCAATATCTTAACCCTACCACCTAGAACAATGCCTGACATACAAATGTTCAATAAAGATTTGCTCAGCAAATGAATGGAAATCGTCTGGACACTGACATCCTTCCACACTTGACTCGCTGGCTTGCACACTAGGCTTCACACTGGCTGTGACCTAACCTACGAACTTCCCTTCTTCAGTTTTCTTCTTTCCTCTACTGTTTCGCTTAGCATCTAACTGTGAAAGCTGCCTGAGATCAGGGAGCAGGAAATGGAAGCTGAAAGTTGCAGAACTCCTGATACACAAATCAAAATGTTTGGGGCCCAGACTCTCAGAGATAAATCCCAGCCCTCTCAAATGCTTTCAGACAGGTAAGATCAAGGTTTCCTGAGACCCATAGCCTATAAATTGGTGAGGAGAGGAGGAGGGTCCTTTGAGGAAAAACAAAAGGAAATTAGGTATGACAGCCGGCATAGAATGAGAAGAGAAATCACATCACGTCTCTTATTAGAGCCTTAGAGTTGCCGCTCCCTTTCTTCTGAGATCTCCTTAGGCAGTTTCTCAGGGATGCTTAGAGAGATGGGTTGTTGGCTGCACCGTGGCCTTCTCTCCTGGTTCAGCGGACAGAAGCAAGGACATCACCTGGAAGTCTGTTAGAAATACAGGATCTCAAGCCCTGCTGATACGGTTTGGACCTGTGTCCCCTCCAAATCTCAAGTTGACATGTAATCCCCACTGTTGGAGGTTGGGGCCTGGCAGGAGGTTGATATGGTTTGCCTGTGTCCCCACCCAAATCTCACCTTGAAATGTAGCTACCATAATTCCCACTGTTGTGGGAGGGACCTGGTGGGAGATAATTGAACCATGGGGACAGTTTCCCCTATACTGTTCTCGTGGCGGTGGGAATAAGGCTCACCAGATCTGATGGTTTTATAAGGGGAAACCCCTTTCACTTGGCGTTCATTCTCTCTTGCCTGCCGCCATGTAAGATGCACCTTTCACGTTCTGCCATGATTGTGAGGCCTCCCCAGCTAGGTGGAACTATGAGTCCATTAAACCTCTTTTTCTTTATGAAATACCCAGTCTCAGGTATGTCTTTATCAGCAGTGTGAAACAGAAGTGTTTGGAACATGGAGGCAGATCCCTCATGTATGGATTAGCATCATCTCCTTGGTGATGATGATGAGTGAGTTTTTGCTCTGTGTTCACACAGATCTGCTTGTTTAAAAGCATGTAGCACCATCCTGCCCTCACTCTCTTGCTCCTATTCTCACCATGTGACATGCCTGCTCCAACTTTGCCTTCCACCATGAGTAAAAGCTCCCTGAGGCCTCACCAGAAGTGGATGCCTGCATCATGCTTCCTACACACCCTGCAGAGCCGCGAGTCAATTAAATCTCTTTTCTTTTTTTTTTTTTTTTTTTTTTTTTGAGACGGAGTCTCGCTCTGTCGCCCAGGCTGGAGTGCAGTGGCGCGATCTCGGCTCACTGCAAGCTCCACCTCCCGGGTTCACGCCATTCTCCCGCCTCAGCCTCCGAGTAGCTGGGACTACAGGCGCCCACCACCACGCCCGGCTAGTTTTTTGTATTTTTAGTAGAGACGGGGTTTCACCATGTTAGCCAGGATGGTCTCGATCTCCTGACCTCGTGATCCACCCGCCTCGGCCTCCCAAAGTGCTGGGATTACAGGCTTGAGCTACCGCGCCCGGCCTCTCTTTTCTTTACAAATTACCCAGTCTCAGGTATCTCCCTATAGCAATCCAAGAACAACCCAGTACAGCAACCCTAGATTCACTGAATCCAAGTCTGCCTTTTCTTTTTTCCTTTTTTCTTTTTTTCTGAGACAGGGTCTTACTCTGTCACCTGGGCTGGAGTGCAGTAGTGTGATCTTGGCTCACCGCAACCTCCATCTCCCAGGTTCAAGTGATTCTCCTGCCTCAGTCTCAGTCTCCTGAGTAGCTGGGATTACAGGCCCATGCCACAACACCCAGCTAATTTTTGTATTTTTTAGTAGAGACAGAGTCTCGCCATGTTGGCTGGGCTGCAAGTCTGCCTTTTCATAAGGCCCTAGGGGATTCATTCCTATACATATTAAAGGTGGGTTGACATAGACTTTGTAGAGTCCTATCAACTCCCAATGCCTTACTTGGCTCCTGCCAGGAGCCTTAATGCTAATGTTTCCTCCTGTGATCCATGCACACCATAGTCAGGTCTGCCGCTGGCTAATGCTACAGGGTGTCTGCCTGAGGGACCAAGACACTAGAGTCTTCACTGTGACATTGCTACTGTCCACTTGTCCTTTATTAAGTGACTGTGGTGCTTCCTAGCACAGTCAAAAAAGGGAGCTGTTGTACTCAAACAGAGGACTAGTGGGTCTTTATAGGACTTGGGACACTCCTTGAGGTAGCGGAGGATAGAATAGAGGCCATCTGTCCCCTCATAGTTCCTCAGGCCTTAGTATTCTCTCCTTGACCAGCACTCGTCCACTGCTGAGGACATTCTGGAGCAGCTAGAACCCCTCCCTCTGCTAACAAGGCGGGCTGCAATACCAGAGAACGCATGCCCCAGGGTCTTTTCCCCCTCCTATCCTACCCCACAGCCCTCAGCCAATGACTGGTGACAGCTGCAGCACAGGTGCGTGTTGCACACTGGCTCCCAGGACACTTCGGCAGGATCATGCCCCTGTTGCCCACAGTGGTTTCTTACTGGAGGGCACATCTCAGGCTGGCATCCTTCCCTTCCTTGCCTCACTTCCCTCAATCCTTCATGAGTATTTCCTGGGGTTCCTTTCCAAATAAACTACTTGGACTACAATCCTCACAGGGTCTGCTAGAAGGGAAACCCTCACCTAGGATTTGGGGTAGGGGTGGGGTGGGTTACAGTGAAAATCCCTGGTTGATTTTTAATTTTTCTTCCTCTGTGAATCGTGACAGCATCTGCAAAACTAGACCACTTCCTGGGGAACCATTCAGCTCAGTACAGGCTAGAAACTGTGGAAAGAACTGGAATGAGGACCTCCTGCTCACTGAGCAGGCAGGGCTTAAAACTGCTGTTGTGTTAACTCAGGGTTTCTCAACCTGGGCATCGGGACCAGACAATTCTGTGCTCCCAGGGTTAGGGGTAGCTGCTCCGTGCACTGTGGGATGTTTAGTAGCATCTCCGGCTTTTGCTCACTAGATGCAACTAACACACACACACACCATTGTGATAACCAAATATGTTTCCAGACATTGCCTAATGTCCCCTGGGGGGCCACAAATTGCCCCCAGTTGAGAACCACTGGGTTAACTGAACTCTTTCTTCTGAACGATGGCAAACAAAACCCAGGCTTAATTTCCCACCTGCAGTAAAACTTGCAGCCCCTTGCTTTACCTCTGACGCACCTGCCCTCTGCCCTGCCTGGCTTCAAGTCCTCATTATAAAACCCATTTGTCACCGCTCCCTTTCTGAGGATTAATTTCCAGATTGTCTGCTGATGGCTAACTGGGATTGCATTTCTGGTTAAAAAAGAAAAAAGAAAGCCCAACATAGCAGCTCCCTGCTGGTCTCAGAATTCCAGAGTGCCCTCAAGTGGCCAGAAACTGCCATCCTCTTTGGCTGCCCTCCAAATTCCAGGCCGCTCTGGAAAGAACTGTGGAGAGGGGCAGGGACCTTCCCCTTGCTTGGTGCTTCTAGAAAATCTGTTTTCTCACAAAGTGACAAAAATTCAGCAGTGTCTCCTTCAGGCTGTTTCTTGGAGCATGTTTTTGAGCACATCCGTGAGAGGCTGATCCTACGGGCTGTGTGTGCATGTCTTATGAATGTGTGCGGTTTTCAAAGTCTCATCAGTAATGAGGAAGGCAAATGGAGTCAGTGCTGAGAAAAGGGGCTGCAGGCCACACCACTGTGCTGGGCACACATACATGAGCCTTGCGTGCTGGCAGAGGGCAGTCAGGCCCTGTCAGCTGTCATAACCAGGTGGGCTGCAGGGAGACCTCTGAGAAAGAGACCGCAGTCTTTATCCGAGTGGCCTCAGTTACCTGCAACCAGGTCACACGGACTCTGTGCTCTCTCTTGATTCACCAGTTTTAGCACGTGGCAGCCACCAGAGAGAAACCAGGTCTAATTCTCAAGTTTTCCAGGCCTACTTCAGTTCCCGAGAGTACCTCTCCTGGAGGGACGCTCCAAGGGATGGGGAGGTGATGGAAGTGCCTAATTTGTAGGAAGGAGGCAAAGTGCATGCAAAATGAACATTATAAGGAGCTATTCAGGCTGGAAAGAGGAGAGGCTTTAGGCACAGGGTGGTCTTCCAGCCCACCTGTCACTCACCCTCTTCAGGACTAGGCGGGGACCACTCTGCTCTCTGCAGACATATTTCAAAACCACTACAGCACAGATAACTCAAAACAGGTTTTTCACCTGCATGAAGCTCCCTCAATGCTAACTCTATGTGGGCATTCAGTATTTCCCACTATCACGCTTCACTGTAATTGCATAGGGTTAGATTCCTGGATAGACCGGAGGCTCTGGGGAAACACCAAGGCCCCTGTCTCATCACAGGAGCCGCAGGACACAGCACAGAGTCTGGCCTCCAGAGGCACGCTGTCTTTATTTGTTGAAGGAACACTTAAGTCAGAGATCAGTGGATTTTGAAACACAAAAAAGAAAAGAGATGGAATTCACGTAAGGAAATGGTATACCCTAAGACAGAAATGTGCTGAGTTTGTTTGGGGAATAGTGAGAAGGCCCCTTTTGAACTAGAGAAGATGGCTTATGTAATGAAACAGTGAGAAATCATGCTGGAAGGCTGCTGAGGGTATTGAGGGGCAAGAGAACAACTGATCTTCATTTCCTAAGTCGATAAAATATTCACTAGCAGTTGTTCATGTCTCACCTTCTTTTTCTTGATGAATATCTTATAATGCCCCTTTACCACCCTGAAGTGAAAATCATCTTTTCAATATAACCCACCTACTCACATAGTTTTTAAAAATAAATATAATGGCCCAACTCTAGTCTAAAAAAGAAAGAAATGTCATTTACGATATCAAATGCATAGACCTGGATTGATTAGGAGAAATAATGAAGTAGTCAGATGTTTGCAACTCATAATGGAAAAATTGGAATATAAAAAATGTAAGGCAATATTCACCTGAATATTCACACATGAGGAATCACTGTGGTGGCGAGAGCTGCAATTGTAGACTACTAACAGGTGTATTGCTTGGGTGACTCTAATACCTTAAGGAGATTTGCTATTGGCAATGTTATTTTTGAAGCGGAGAACAACTTTTGGCAAAGGTTCAAACGTATCTAAGTACAACTATCCATTGATTTACACAGTAGCTGTGTTTCTAGAATCTATAATACATATTAAGATCCCATGAAAAAAATATTTTGTGCTAGTGTCTAGCTGGAGAATTCAGACAGGGAACAGGACACAGAGCTTGCCTCTGTGATGTCCAGGGCCATAGCTGGAATACTCGAAGGCTGAAGTCTAGAATCATCTGATGGCTTCACTGGGGCTGCAAGACCTACTTTCTCGGTGGCTCACCCACACAACTGGCAAGTTGGTGCTGGCTGTTGGTAGGATGCCTCTCTCCCTGTGAAATTTCCCCACAGGGCTGCTTGAGTGTCCTCACACCATGGCAACTGGCTTCCTCCAGAGTGAGCAATCCCAGAGAGAGGGACAAACCCAAGCTCTTCCTTTTACAACCCAGCCTCAAAAGTCACATAGTATCCCTTCTACCACATTCTTTTCCTTAGAAGAGAGTCCTTAAGTCTGATCTGCATTCAAGGAGAGGGGAATTAGGCTCCATGCTTTGAAGGAAGACGTATCAACAAACTTGCAGACATATACTAAAACCACCACCATAACTCAGATAACCACCACCATAACTCAGGTAACTTGCAATGGGGTTTTCAACTACATTCAGTCTACTCAAAATTACGTGGGATGGGCCGAGCGCAGTGGCTCACACCTGTAATCCCAGCACTTTGGGAGGCTGAGGCAGGTGGATCACCTGAGGACAGGCCTTTGAGACCAGCCTGGCCAAAATGGCAAAACCCGGTCTCTACTGAAAATACAAAATTAGCCGGGCATAGTGGTGTGCACCTGTAATCCTAGCTACTCTGGAGGCTGAGGCATGAGAATCACTTGAACCCAGGAGGCAGAGGTTGCAGTGAGCTGAGATCACATCACTGCCCTCCAGCCTGGGTGACAGAGTGAGACTCCATCTCAAAGAAACAAAACAAAACAAACAAACAAAAATTACATGGTATGTAGGATAAAAATCCAAATGTAGGACAATCCCGTGTATCACAGACTGTCTTACGCTCTGTAACCCCATCCCTACTCCACCAAATGCCAGTAGCACCTTTTTATCATTGTGAAATCCAAAAACACCCCCCTACGCTTTCATAATTCTCTCTCCTTGAGAACCACTGTAATAATGTATCATAAGAACAACTAAGAATTTGGGTCAAGACAGCAACAAAATCAGACCCAGGCATTATAATGACTCTAGCAGCAGCATTCGGGAAAATCTTCCAATTACTTTTAAGATCCATGCCTCATGCTCTGCCATCTCTCCGGCCTCCACTGGCACCAGTGCCCTTTAGGCTCCTCGTATGTACTAAACTCCCTCGTGGCTCAGGGCCTTTGCACCTACTATATATCTCTAGAACGTTCTCCTCTTTCTCCCTTATACCCACACCTTTTCACTCTCAGAATTTCTTCAGATAAATCTTCCTTCTTCTTTCCAAAGCTACCAGATTCCCCTGGCAAGCAAAGTTTTCCCAGTTTGAGCACAAATTGCAGTTTTTAGTTGTAGACTTGTGTGATTATTTGTTTAATCTCTGTTTCCCCATACAAACGTAAGCGCAGTGATGGCAGAGGGAGGAAGGAAGGAAGGGAGGGAGGGAGGATATGAGCTCTTGCATGAGCCACAGAGCTGAACAGCCTCAGATAACATAGAGAGGTTTACCATTCCTTTTGGGCCCCCTGAATGAACAGCCCCACATATCACTGAGTGGAAGGAAAGAGCAGAAAGGACCCCATCCCTATTGAAATATTGGTAAAGATATATATCTGACTGTGCCAGCGCACACATAAAGAGGCATATTAGCTCCCCAGTTCACAATGAAAAACCACAGCTGCTAATGGTGGTGTTGCTAGGTAGTTCTGTCAAGCATGATTTTCTGTTTCAATTACTGCGGTGGTAGTGATTTAGCAGCCAGACCGTCTGAGAGATGCTCCTAGGAGTTTAGGTTGTAAGGCCTATCAGAAAGAGATGGCCTGACTTCGTTGGTTTCTCTCTCTCTCTCCATTAGCTTTTGCTGTTCACCCAAATAGATGCTCCAGTCTAGGTTGTGGCCATATCATCAATGTGGGTGAGCTGCGCTTATTGGGGGTTCCTGTGGGGGCTTAGTGAATACTGTGCCATTGCTATTACCCTGAAGCAGGGCTATGCATTCTATAAGAAACCTCATAATCACCACTAACATACAGAGAGTATTTATTGTGTGCCAGGCACCCTGGTACACAAACTTCCTGCTAGATTTGCCCCGACACAATCTCATTTCAGCCCCACAACAGCCTAGTGGCTGCCATTTTACACTGAGTTCGCTAAGGCCCAGAGAGGTTTTCAAATAGCTCCTTAAGGTTAAAGAGCTGGGACACAGTGAAAGAGGAACTTGACCGAGATTCATCTGACTGTCCAGCCTCAGCTTTTAACATCACCCTGTATTGCTAATTCCTGCCCTCCTGCCAGCCAGCACTGATACTTTATCCTGCTATCCCCATCATCATTCACTGGCTCTGCCTGTAGCACCCCTGAAAGCTTTGGGTGACTTCCAAGATGTGAGGGAAAGTGCAGGTGCAATCTCCATTTCACTGCCTTACCCTTGAGACTCGCATGAAAGACTACCTCTGACATTCCACACGTGTAGGCTGGAGAACTTCTATGGCCTCCCAGAGGCTGGAACTCGCATGTGGATCTGCCCATAACAAGCTCTTCCATCTTTAGAGCCCTCCCAGCAGGACTTTCATGTCTATTATTTAATTATATATCCAGTGTTCTGAGTCTAGTCCCCAGTTTCACAGGCATGCATGGCCCTTGTTGGTAGCACCAAGGGCAGCAGTTACTGAGGCTCTCTGATCACTGAACCAGACGCGGCCTTGGTAATGCCCTTGAAATCTATAGTCCAGCTGTGGCCCCTGACTTCTGCTCCTCTAGTTCATCCACTCATCGTAGAAGCTCCCAATTCCTCTCTTCAATTATTTTCTACTTGAAATGACTGAAATGGTTTTGGTTTCCTAAATTCTGACTCACATGCCCTACTTCTAGTCCCTGAGATCTCGGGTCTTCCTCTGTGATCTTCCCAACAGTATACATCAAAACATCTTTTTTTTTTTTTTTTTTTTTTTTTCTGTTTAAGTTGGGTTTCTTTCTTCATTCTTTTGCAACTGAAGATTCATAATCAGTTACATGTATTATCTCATTTAATCCTCCCAACAAGCTTTTAGAGTTGATACTATTAACCCCATTTTGTAAATAAAACTGAGGCTCAGAGAGGTGAAGTGGAGGGTTCTGCTAGTTCTGTGGTATCTTCTGTGAATAAGAAGAAAATATCTGTTTCTGGAGAGTGAATTTCAAATGGGCACCCACTACGAGCAGGAGAATTACGAAAGGCACCCCTTCCTCTGGGCTGATGTGGCCCCAGAGCCAGAGAGCACAGCTTGATGAGCAGAGCTGGGGATGGATTTCTAGCCCACACATCCTGTAGTACAAGCACAAAGGACAGGACACAACTGGCCATGTGCCTGCATGGTAGTCTTAGTTAAATGTCTCACCCAGGTTCACACAGCTCCAAATGGAAGAGGTAGGCTCCAGTCCCAGTTCTTTTTTCTCTCTGTCTCATTTCAAACAACGGTACTGTACTGCTAGATAATACTCTAACTTATTTGTTACTTAGCATTTGTATGTTTTCATGTTGTTGCTTAATGTGTATTTATGGGTATTTCTTAATGTCTGGTGCTGCACCTACACTTTGTAGCTGCTTAGTAAGTGCTTATAGAATGAATAAATGAATGTGCTGTTTCCTCGAATAGATTGTGAACACATAACAATTAGTGACCATGGTTTCCATCGCTTTGACACCTCAATGCCTAATACTGTGCATTTGATGTATCAGTAAAGGTATCTTCTTAAGGATAAGTCTACAAGTACTGGCAGAATTTGTGCTATTGTGTCATGGAGTTCCTTTGAGAAAGCTCCATGAAGGATCCTGACTTGAAGAATAAGCTTTCCAGAGAAAAATAGGAAGCATGTCCTAAGCTGAAGGAATGGCCAACAGAAATACAGGAAAGAAGGATGGGCATGGTGGGTTTAGAAGCGACAGTCAGGAGGTCGGCTCAAGTAGGAGAGAGGATATGTGTCGGGGGAGCGGTTGGAAATGAGATTGGCTGAAATTAATCCCAATCCCACATCTAGTTCCACCATATGCAATTAACCCAGACCTCTGTTTACAGAGAGGAATTTGAAGCAAAGGCCACAAAACCAATCCATCACAGTTCCCCAGGGACTCCAACCACAACCGATGACATGAACAACCATCAGTGTTCTTCAACTCTAAGAACTTGGAAAGACTGATAACCATAAAAGACATCCTGTAATTAAAACTGCCAACCACTATCCATCTAATATTTCAGGCTCTGTGGGAGAGCATGGGGGCTGGGGAGGAGGTGGTAAGGGGGAGCCAGAGGATGGCATGTTTTACAAACTCTAATCAGCCCTTCAGCCATACTTATACCTCTGATACCTTCACAAGCTTGTCCTCTGTCATACAAATTTTTTGTGACACAAATATGAGTGGCAATATTAGATGAATTGGTCAGGACCCTGACTGCCAAAATAAAAAGCATTTGGGGACCAGATTAAGTCCTAAAGAAAGCAAATTGTATATAAAACCAAGGAATGCAATGTCCTGGCAAGTAACTTCTGTGGTTTGATACCCAAAAGTATATGCCTACACCTTGTCCATTTTAGTTCTCAGTTAGCCTGTTTGTGAAGTAAGGAGAAACTAACCCTTACTCCAAATAAGATAAGCATGGCTGGGTGCAGTGGCTCACACCTGTAACCCCAGCATTTTGGGAGGCCATGGCAGGAGAATCGCTTGAGCCCAGGAGTTCAAGACAAGCCTGAGCAACATAGCAAGTCCCTATCTCTAGAAAAAAAAAAAAAAAAGAATCAGCCGGGCATGGTGGCACACACCTGTAATCCCAGCTACTTGGGAGACTGAGATGAGATGATCAGTTGAGCCCAGGAGGTCGAGGCTGCAGTAAGCCATAATTGTACCACTGCACTCCAGCCTGGGTGACAGAGTGAGACCCCGTCTCTGAAAAACTTAAAAAGAAATAAATGAAATTAGCAGTGTGAAGCTCTTGAGATAGTTCCTGTCATACAAGTGACAGTTCTGGAGTGGCCATAAGTAGCTGTTCTTTCCCCTCCTTCTCTTCACTAGCGTGGTAATCTGGTCATCTCTGGCTAAGAACCTGTAGATGCCACGTAGGAGTGGGCAATAGCTACGGGTTAGGAGAGACCTCTAGAAATAGGAGTCCAGCATCATGAGCTCCTACTTCCACAATGTTCTCCATTCTTTATGTTTTATGATGTGTCTGCCCATCCTCCCCTGATTTGTTCAGGTCCACTCCTCATCCTTCCCCTGCTCTGCTCTACAGCTCAGGGAGGCCAATGCCTGGAGACTATTTTCCAGGCTCCCATTCTAGCTGGTTTCCACTGAAACTCAGTCATTTGGAGACACTGGTGGGATACTAGAGAGTGGAAAGGATAAATCAGGGCACTCCACTCTTCTCTCAGCTCAGGGGACATCTTTGAGGCCAGCTGCATCCTCCCTGCCCACATGGCTCCAGCTCCCACCAATAGGCCCACCAAGGTTCCAGCTTCTGCTAGGTGATGCCAGTGTTGTCCTCCCAGCCTAGGAACGGTGGAGGCTCCCTGCACTTGCCCCCTAAGCCCTGAGGGCCTTCTCGGTCTCTTCTATCTGGGGACCAAGACCTTGATTAAATTCCCTCTGTTTTAAACACCTAGAGTGAGATTTGTTTTCCTGGTGGAACCCTGACTGTTACAGCCTTCCTGGGAAAGCTCTAGTGCAATCTCTCCTTTAGGGTTTGCTGGTGTCGAGTACAACCAATGTGAATTTGTTCCACAATTCTCAGGTTAAGAAATGTCCTATTTTTGTATTTTCCTCTAATCAACTTAAAACCGGCTCCAGCCCGCACCTGCCTGGCTGGCTGGATGTCTGTTGTCAGGCATCACCAGGACTCATCCTTTGTTCTCTGTATAAGAATTTCAGGCACATCCAGTCTTTAGGGAGCAGGGAGGGAGCTGGTCTTTAATAACAACAGGAAATCCTGTGGAGCATCATTCCTTCTGTTTCATTACCCTGCTATCAATTTCAGGTTCTCCATTGCTTATCAGAGACTTCTTTTCTGGGTGGGCCACATAAATGTGCTTCCCAGTGGTCTTCTCTTCCCATCCCAGCTTTGGCTACAGGGGACCCTTGTTGATGCTCTCAAGACTACAGTGTTTAATGTCCAGCCTCCCCAGCATATCCTCAGAGGAACAGCTCCTTCTCAGGTGCTGCATGGGACCACCACAGCTGTAGTGGAAGCCACCATCCCTCACCCCATCAGTATCCCAAAGCTAAGCCATCGGAATCCCTCCACCAGACACACATCTGGCTCCATCCCCCCATGGGCCTGGCAGAGCCCTCCACTGGAGGACTGCCGGCTGGACAGTGCCCACAGATATATTCAGTTTGGCTCTCAGAGTGTATTTAACATTCAAAAAAATTATATGCAACATTCTAAAATTAGTAAGTTTTACATAGTAGTCCAAACTTCCTTGTACTATTGAAATATCAGAAAAATCCAGCCACAGTGATCTCACATATGCTGATGCCAAGAATGGGACAGAGCTGAGTAGCAGTGAGTGTCTCTGCAGGAGGGGCGCTGTCTCCAGGCTTGGTTCATTCATGGGGCCTGACCTGCCTGCCCAGGCACCAGGCTTGTCAGTCCCAGTACAGCCCTTGAGAACAGAGGCCTGTGCCATTCCTTCCCCGTGCTGTGTTCTCACACCCTAAAGCTCAGCTGGTCCCAGAAGGAGGGAGAATGGGACAAAATACTTCTCAAACTTGTGAGCCCATTATACAAGTAACAGAAAACCACATCTGTCCTATCAGGTGAGTGCAAAAGTAATTGCAGTTTTTGCACTGTTGGCACTTGCCATCTGATATTGGAATACATTCTTAAATAAATGTGGTTATGTTATGTATCATTTTAATGGGCATTTCTCACTTTACGTTTTTTTGCTAATGACTTATCAGTTGCCATTTATTTTATGTTTATTTTAGACTGTGGAAATGATGTTAGACCACAAGCAAATTTGAGTGATTTTCTTATTCGAGTTCAAAATGAGTCACAAAGAAGCAGAGACAACTTGCAACATGAACAATGCCTTTGCTCCAGGATCTGCTAGTGAACATGCAGTGCAGTGGTGGTTCAAGAAGTTTTGTGAAGGAAACAAGAAGCTTAAAGATGAGGAGTGTAGTGCCCAACCATTGGATCTTGACAATGGCCAACTGAAAGCAATCATTGAAGCTGATCCTCTCACAACTACCCAGAAAGTTACTGAAAAACTCAACATCAACCATTCTATGGTTGTTCAGCATTTGAAGCAAAGTGGAAAGTTGAAAAAGCTCAATAAGTGAGTGCATCATGAGCTGAGTGAAAATTTTAAAAATCATCATTTTGAAATGTCATCTTGTCTTATTCTATACAACAACAATGAACCATTTCTTGATCAGATTGTGATGTGCCACGAAAAGTGGATTTTCTACAACTGGTGATGACCAGCTCAATGGTTGGACCAAGAAGAAGTTCCAAAGCACTTCCCAAAGCCAAATTGCACTGAAATAAGGTCATGGTCACTGTTTAGTGGTCTCCTGCCAGTGTGGTCCACTACAGCTTTCTGAATCCGGTGAGACCATTACATCTGAGAAGTATGCTCTGCAAATTGATGAGATACACTGAAAACTGCAGTGCCTGCAGCTGGCATTGATCAACAGAAAGGGCCCAATTCTTCTCCATGACAATCCCCAACCGGACATTGCACAAACCACCCTTCAAAAGTTGAACTAATTGGGTTATGAAGTTTTGCCTCATCCATTATATTCACCTGACCTCTCGCCAACCGACTACCACTTCTTCAAGCATCTTGACAACTTTTTGCAGGGAAGCAGCTTCCACAATCAGCAGGAAACAGAAAATGCTTTCCAAGAGTTCATTGAATCCCAAAACACAGATTTTTATGCTACAGGAATAAACAAATTTATTTCTCCTTGGCAAAAATGTGCTGATTGTAATGGTTCCTATGTTGATTAATAAAGATGTGTTTGAGCCTGGTTATAATGATTTAAAATTCATGACCTGAAACCGCAATTATATTTGCACCAACCTGATAGTTTAAGTAGAAGATGGAAATTTATAAGGATATAGAGGTGTCTCTGAGAACTCAGGGGTGGAAACAGACATGGTTCTCAGGAAGGGACAAAAACTGACACTTAGAAAGTCCAGATTATCTTTCCATCACTTATGTCTGCTTTGATGTTTCTGCTTCATTCTTTCCCTCTCCCTCTAGAATATTCTCTTCTGCTTCTTGGTGAAAAATATTCCCCCCATAGCTATCAGGAGCACATGGTGAATATCCAGGCATGCCACAGGAATAACTCTTTCACTGGGTTCCACTTCCACATCCCCAGGGAAGGGACTCTGTTTGGCCCAATGTGAGTGAAGAGCCCACGGCAAAGCAGTCACCTATAGCCACAGGAGAGGTCTCATGTTATCACATGTCACCAAATGCCTGCTGGACTAAGGGGGTGTTCCTGTTAAGAGGAGATTGTTATGAACAGGGCAGACACTCTCAAAGTGTCTGCTGTAGGTGACTCTGGAGCAAGCAGAGAGTAAAGTCATTCCCCTCTCCAGCCAACCCTGCCCCTCACAGCCCACATACCAAAGGTGGTCTGAGAACCTGGCAGAGAAAATGGCACCGTGAGCAAGACATGAAAAATTCATTGATTGCCTGCCTGTCTGTGAGGGAAGCAATGCCAAGCTTCATTCATGCTCATCATTAATTCAATCCCAGGCTGGACTCTTTGGCTCAGAGCTTTCGGTTTAAAAAAAATGAGCTTGGATGTACAGTCAGCCTACGGTTGTCTGCAGGTGATCTATGTCGACGTTGGCTTCTCTCTGGCAAACCCTCCTTTCAAAGTTATTGCCAGTTAACAGATTCTACACAGCCCTAACTACCCCTTGGAGGACATTTGGAGCTCCGGATTTGCAGTTAGCACCTTTCTCTGCTTAATTACAGCATTATGGATATCTCTGCACCCTCTGTTTACTTTGCCTGCTGAGATGCATGCTGAAAGCCAAGCACCACCTGCCTGGCTCCAGGGAAGGTTAGAGAGGCAGACCTTTCATCAAGCAGAGAATAAGCTGTCTACCCCCAGGGAGCAGTGACTGGGAGGAGCTGGGTGAGCACCAGGTGGGAAACTTGGCTCTCCGTTTCTTGCCTCTCCAGAGTGAAGTCTTTACCAAAGGCCCTCTTTTGTTCTTAGAATGAAAATAATAGCTCATATTACCAAGTTCTTATTATGCATCTATCGCTTTACTTGGTGGCCAGCCTCCAAGATGGCCCTCTGTCGTCCTTACCTTCTACTACTCATGCCTTTGGGTAGTCCCTTCCCACAATGAACAAGAGCTGACCTGTGTGACCAGAAGAACACTACAGAAGGAATGGTATGTGACTTCTGAGGCTATGCCACAAAAGACATTGAGGCATCTGCCTTTGCCTCTTGGATAGCTTGCTCTGGGGGAAGGCAGCCGCCATGTTGTGAGGGCACTCAAGCAGTCTTCAGGAAAGGCCTGTGTGGGGAGAAACTGATGCCTTTGGCCAACATCCAGCGCCAACTTGCCAGCCATGTGTGTGAGTCACCTTGGAAATGGATGCTCCAGCCCTGATTAGGCCTTCAAATGATCCCAGCCCCTAGCTTCCAAGTCTTCCGGCTGCAGCCCCAGATAGTGGAGCAGAGCTAAGCCGCCCCAACTGTACTCCATCTGAATTATCCACGCAAACTGTGAGGTACAATAAATGATTGCTGTGGTTTCAAGTCATTAAGTTTTGGGGTGGTTTGTTACACAGTACAGTCAATCTTTGTACGACACGGGTTTAAACTGTGCAGGTTTTTTTCAATAAAAGTTACATTGAGCATGCCTGCCTCTCCTGCCTCCCCTTCCAGCTCCTCCACCTCTCCTGCCTCTGCCACCCGGATACAGCAAGACCAACTCCTCCTCTTTCCCCTCCTCCTCAACCTACTCAACTTGAAAACAATGAGGACGAAGACCTTTATGATTAATGAGCAGTAAATATATTCTCTCTTCTTTAAGATTTTAATAACATTTTCTTTTCTCCAGCTGACTCTATTGTAAGAATACAGCCACCTATATACTCCAATACATGAGCATACAAAATATATCTTAATTGACTGTTTATGTTATCAGTAAGGCTTTTGGTCAACAGTAGGTTATTAGCAGTTAAGATTTTGGGGAATCAAAAGTTATACACAAATTTTCAACTGTGTACCCTGAGCCTCCATGCTGTTCGAGGGTCAGCTGTAATAGATCACTAACACGCTCTACGTGTGCTTCACAGCAGCGGTCCCCAACCTCTTTGGCACCAGGGACTGTTTCATGGAAGAAAATTTTTCCACCAATGGGAGTGTGGGGATGGTTTTGAGATGATTCAAGCACATTACATTTATTGCATACTTTATTTCTATTATTGTTACCTTGTAATATATAATGAAATAATTATGCAACTCACCATAATGTAGAATCAGTGAGATCTCTGAGCTTGTTTTCCTGCAACCAGATGGTTCCATCTTGGGGTTATGAGAGAAAGTGACAGATCATCAGGCATTAGATTCTCATAAGGAGTGAACAACCTAGATCCCTTGCATGTGCAGTTCACAATAGGGTTTGTGCTCCTATGAGAATCTAATGCCGCAGTTGATCTGACAGGAGGCGGAGCTCAGGCAGTAATGTGAGCAATTGGGAGCAGCCGTAAATACAGATGAAGCTTCACTGGCTCTTCCATTCCTCACTTCCTGCTGTGTGACCTGGTTCCTAAAAGGCCACAGACTGCTACCAGGGCGGTGGAGGGGCAGGGGACAGGGCGGTTGGAGTTGGAGACCCTTGCTTTACAGCATTGTTTCCTGTAATCCTCACAACAGCCTACCAAATAGATGCTATTAGCCATCCACAATTCACATGTGAGAAAACAGAGGCACAGAAAATGTTCTTGCTTGCCTACTCTACATAGCTAAATACCAGATCTATTGGTGGTTCATCCATATCCCCTCAGTCTTCACCCTCCCAGTCCTTGCCACATCCTACCGTCCTACTGCAGGTACCTGCAATTCTCCATCTGAAAGCTTTCTCTTCATGCCCACATGGGGCCGGCCAGAGCTACTGGGGAGTGAATGCTTCCAGGAGCAATCCTCAGCTACTGAAGGACACACTTCCTTGCCTTTTGGGTGGGATCCCTCCGAGTCCTGCTTTACACGGTCTCCTAAGTTCTGTCCAGTAGGACGCAGCCTCAGTTGTACATAGTGGGAAGCTGATCAATAAAAACACCCTTTCTCAGCTGCCTTCCCTCACTGTTAGACTCTCCATGCCCAGACAATGACTCTTGGGATCACCTCCCAGTGAACTACTTACATTCAAATCCTTGTCTCAGGGCCAGCTTCCAGAGGCACCTGACCTAAGACATGTAAGAAATGACAAAACCGGAGGCCAGGCACAGTGGCCCACGCCTGTAATCCCAGCACTTTGGGAGGCTGAGGTGGGTGGATCACTTGAGGTTAGGAGTTTGAGATCAGCCTGGCTGACATGGTGAAATGCCATCTCTACTAAAAATACAAAAATTAGCTGGGTATGGTAGCACACGCCTCTAATCCCTGCTACTCGGGAGGCTGAGGTGGGAGAATCATTTGAAGCCAAGAGGCAGAGGTTGTGGTGAGCTGAGATTGCACCACTACACTCCATCCTGGGAAAGAAAGGAGAGAGAGAGGGAGGGAGAGAGGGAGGAAGGAAGGAAGGAAAAGGAAAGAAAAGGAAGGAAAAGGAAAGAACAGAGCTGGGATTTGAAACAGGCACTGACTGCCAAGCCAAGTGATGCCACTGAGTCTCACACAAGTCAAGCCACTGAGCATCCATGATTCTCATTTTCAAATGTAAATATACCTCACACTAATCAGACTTGCGAATGATCTGCTGTTTGGGATTGGCCACATTTCTCATCTCTCTATTCATGGAAATCATTGAGAATTCACTAAGCAAATATGAGGCAGGGGAATATTATTCAATGTTGGTTTACATGTTCCTCCCTGGTGTCAGATAGCCAGGCTTGGTACTCTGGCTTGATATTTTCTGGACCAAAGAGATAGAATTAGCTTCGAGAAAAGAGTTGGCTCCTCTGGGCTTCAGCCAGGGACTCCTTCTGTCATGGAGGGTCGTGAGCAGGAGCAGAACAAAGCCCTGAAGAGCAGCAGTAGCCGTTGCCACATCAGTCAGCTGGAACACGACTACCCAGGCTCATTTTTCTCCTTCTCATTTGCTCTCTTGAAAGCATCAGTGCCTTCAACAGCCTCAGCGGAGTTGACTAGGAAGCCAGAAGCTCTGGGAAAATCCAGCTGGCTCTGGAGAAGTCCCAAGTTTTTCATCCCCATCTCCCCAGAGCCCATTTTTGTTGTTTTTTTGGGACAGGGTCTCACTCTGTTCCCCAGGCTGGAGTGCAGTGGCACGATCATAGCTCACTGTAGCCTTGACCTCCCAAGCTTCAGCAATCCTCCTGCCTCAGCCTCTTAAGTAACGGAACTACAGGTGTACACCGCCATAAGCAGCTAATTGTTTCATATTTTTTGAGTGTAGAGATAGAGACAGCGAGAAACTTGCCCAGTCTGGTCTCAAACTCCAGGGCTCAGGCGATACTCCTACCTTGACCTCCCAAAGTGCTGGGATTACAGGCATGAGCCATCACACCCAACCAAGAAACCGATTTTAGTCTTTTCGAAAAATATATGACTACACATCACTCCCACTTTTTAAAACAGAACACCTGTTAACATCTGGTAGCGGACTCACGTTTCATGAAACAGCTTGGCAATCATCATCCTAAATTTTCTAATTACTGCCTACAACAGGATTTTGCTGATACCCATCCATGCTGGCCATCGTTTGTGAGACCATAAAATAGGCAAGGCCACAGTCCTCCAAGTGCCTGCCAACCTTTCCAGATTGCTAGGAAGACTAAGTCAGTAATGAGTGCTGAGTGAAGTATGAAGCATCACAGATGTCTGTTATTGTTACTGCTTGCCAACTCTCAACTGTGGTTTTGTTTCTAAGGATTGCTAATAAGGGAGCTTCTAATAACTGTGGTTGCGGGAGTGTCAGGAAGTAGACTCTGGGATATAGGGTATGCCCAATGTGCTCTTGAGATTTATACCCAAGGAAAGGAGGAGAAGGAAGCTGGACTAGGCGGAGGGAGAAGCTGGGTTGCAATGCACCCCGTTGATGGTTAAGTGCCCCCAAGAGGCACTCTGGAGCTGGGCTGGCCATTCAGTGTCATCCCTAGTTGGGGTGAAGGGAATGAGCCTTCACCTCCGCACCTTGATCAGTCATTGGATATGACACCCACCTACTGGACTCATCAGAGCCAGTCCCTGCATCGGGCTACCAGCAGTCAGGGAGTAAGTCGCTTATTCCTGAAGGGGGACTAGGTGACGCACCACAGTGTCCACAAAATAACATTCCATAAGTTTCAAGGAAATAAACATAAACATTCCATTTCTTCACCTCTTTTAGAATATCAGGTGGCAATCCAATCTAACTCTTTATTTGGGGAGTTGATTCTTGTCTTGCTTTCTGGAGCTGACCTTTCAATACCAAACAGGCACGTGTGCCGAGAGATGCCAAATCAAGCCTTCCTTTGATGTGTGGCCATTAGGGAATGCCAGACTGTCCCTGCCAATGGAGTCATTTTCTCCTCTCAATTAGCTAAAGGGTCTCTCAGTAGTTTTCTTCCCTAACATACATAGATCTTGCCTTCTAAAATGGACTTCTGTCCCCTTCTTCTTTGTAGGGAGTTGTGCTGGGCATCCTCCCACTTTTTCCACCCCGTTCTGTGCCTCAGGTGGGGCTGATCTCCATGGCTGCATCAGCGAGCTCCCTTATTTTCCAGCTTCTATTCATGTTCAGCCAATGGGCGGCACCAATGGAAGAATGTTGTGGGGAACAGAAAGAGATTGGGGTGTTACTTCCTCCTGACTCCCTTGGTCCCTAGCCAAGGGCAGAGGCCATGCTCTTTATCCAAGGCCCCAATTCCTCTCAGCTCCACTGTTGGAGCCATGGCTCTTGTTAGTTCCAGAAACTGTTCCTTCCTTTTAGCCCTTCAGGACTGAGTCTGTGGAAAGGGAAGCAGCTCCTCTCTGTATTAGCTGGGTTGTGCTTCCTTGTTCCTCCTCAGTTTCTCTTACATCTCCATTTGTAAGATGAATCTTTATGAACATCTCCTTAATCACCCCTTTGTGCTTTTTCTGCCAGGACCCTCACTCACACACAACCCCATCCTATTGTCCACAAATGAAATAGCTTCACCCAGGATCTCCCAAGATTCCTGAAAGGCCAGGAACCAGAAAGAATCTGTATGTCTTTGTCTTTGGAGGTCTACACTGAGGTCCCTGAAGCTCAGCATTCCAGACTCTTTGTTTTCTCTCTGTTTTATCTTTGATCTTTAGAACAGTGTTTCTCAACCATTTTAAAAGGCACACTGCCCATTCACAATGACTCAAAGACCTGCTTTATCTGGCTCTTCTCTGTGTCCCTCCCACTATATCATTCTTCAATAAATGTCTGTGGCCAGGTGCGGTGGCTCACGCCTGGAATCCCAGCACTTTGGGAGGCCGAGGTGGGAGAATTGCTTGAGTCCAGGAGTTCAAGACCAATCTGGGGAATATGACAAGACCCCAGCTCTACAAAAAAAATTAAAAATAATAATTAGCCAGGTGTGGCAGCCCATGTCTGTGGTCCCAGCTACTCGGGAGGTTAAGGTGGGAGGATTGCTTGAGCCCTGGAGTTTGAGGCTGCAGTGAGCTATTGATTGTACCACTGTACTCCATCGTGGGCAACAGAGCAATACACCATCTCAAAAATAAAAAATGTCTGTGGGAAGAATGAATGAACGTCTGAGCCTCAGTTTCCTCACTTGCAAAAGTGAGGGGAATAATCCTCCTAAAAAGTGTCTAAATTAGGTGTCATTATTACCACAATTTTACAAAGGTACAAATTGAAGATCAGAGAAGATAAGGACTTGCTCAAGGTCACACAGCTAGGAAAGAGCAAGATCAGAAATGGAACCAAGGGCTTCTGACTGAGTCTAGGGCTCTTGATATGGCACCGCAGCCTACTACCTTTCCGGATTAATCAAAAGAAACCAGTGCACCCTCAACCACTTTAAAAGGCATACTGCCCATTCAGAATCACTCAAAGGCCCGCATTACGTGAATCTTCTCCGCCTTCTCCTGAACAGTCAGGAATTGAGATTTCTGAGGCCAGATAGATTATAGATGATTGATAGATATGCAGCTATATATATTATACAGTTTGACTGTGTCCCCACCCAAATCTCATCTTGAATTGTAGCTCCTGTAATCCCCACATGTCACGGGAGGGACCAGGTGGAGATAATTGAACCATGGGGGCAGTTTCCCCTGTCCTCATGATAGTGAGTTAGCACTATCATGATAGATGATTTCATAAGGAGCTTCCCCCTTTGCTAGGCACTCATTCTCTCTCCTGTTGCCCTGTCAAGAGGTGCCTTCCACCATTACTGTAAGTTTCCTGAGGCCTCCCCAGCCATGTGGAACTGTGAGTTAATGAAACCTTTTCTAAAAAAAAAAATTACGCAGTCTGTGGTGTTTCTCCATAGCAGCAAGAGAACGGATTGATTTTTAAAATTATCTAAACACACACACACACACACACACACGAAGCCTGCCCTTAAGTTCCTCTAGGGATGTGGGGTGGGAACGTCCCCCTTCTCGTTGTCATCATGGCTCTGGAAGTCTGTTATCATGCAGCCCCTTTGTCCATCTTTGCAACAGTTCCAGGGCCCTTACCTTACCTCCCTGAAGCTTTGATTAAAAGGGTGAGTCACCTGGCTATTGAAAGGCACAGAACATAGGTGGATTGTAATTTGAGCTACAGCATTGCAAATGAACATGTTTTTAAACCTTCAGAGCTTCAGTTTTCTCACTAAAATGGTAAAAGATATTTACTTCACGGGTGACAGTGACAGTCAACTGAAAAAAAATACTCAGTACTATGCCTATTGTAGAGTAACTGTTCACTAAATATTAAATCCCATCCTACCCACCTCCAGGGGTTCCCAACAACTTCCCAGGCCTCAGAAGGGTCTCACTGTCTTGGGTAGGGGGTTCGTGGATGGCAGGGACTTGTGGATGTATAACCTTGCTTTGCCTTGTTAGAGGAAAGTCAGCTGAGGTATGGAAGGGAGTTATGACAGGCCCTGTTCTTTGCTAGGGAATGTTCTGCTAGGTCAGGACACTGAGCAAAGCTTCAGCAATCCCAGTGTGCGACTCCACAGTGCCTTGTCGCACCTGCCAGCCACCATCTAATAGGAATTACCTGAGACCTGTGACCGTGAAGCCATTCACAGGAACTCAATGTTCGAGGGGGTCAGCAACAGAAATGACCAGGACCAGAAGAGATACGAAAGTGTGGGGATTTAACCTGATGAATGCCAGGCCTTTCCTAGTCCATGGGGCCTTGTAGAACCCCAGGTGGAGGTGGAGGTGGAAAGATCTAGAAATTGTTTATTTATAAAGAATGATAACCTACTCACACTGGCTACTTGGGTGGAATTTAAGGAAATGCTAAACCACCAGCCTTATCAGAAGGTGGGAGCCAGGCATCTCTCTGAAGCAGAAGTCTAGACATTCTAAAGTTGTGCCATTAAAGTAACTAAATGGTCATCTCTGTTTCTTGATTCAGAGAGAGGGAGAGTAATACTTAAGTGGCAAGAAGCCAACCAATGCTCACTCCTGGACGAACAGCTGCAGCAGAGGGGCGGGCTCACACAGGTCCCATTAGGCTGAGGGGCCTTCCTTCCCCCATGGCTGAAGGAAGAGAATTCTCAGAGATGGATGCTGACAACTGGCCAGAACCCCAAGGCTTGTCTACCACAATAAGCAAGTTCTACTTAGTAGACTTTTTCATTTAGGCAGGGCTCTATTTCTGCTTAAATTGGGGAAACTTTAAACTTTATTTGCAAAGGTTTTTCTAGAATATCTTTTAAATTCCTGACTGTTCAATCCTGCCACAAGACTTTTGAAAACGCTGCCTGGAAAGCCCCTTCGAGCTTCCGACCCCTTCCATGGCCGGGTACTCCTCCTCATCAGCAGCTCTCTAATTGGATGTCCTACCACCGACCCTCAGAGGAGCTCACGGTCATCAGTTTCACACTCTGGTAATATGCTATGCTTTTCTTTCGCCGAGTTTATCACACATGCAATGACCTGTTTGTTTGTGTAATTATTTCATGTCTGTCCCTTAGACTAGGCTACAAGCTCTAAGAGGGCAAGCGCTGTTTCTTATTTACCACTTTATCTCCATTGTCTGGCATATTGCTGGGAACAGGTAGGTGCTTGGTATATTTTCTGTCATCATTGTGCTAAACGCATGAATCCTCAAAATAACCTTTATTATCCACGTTTATGATAACGACACAGGTTCAGAGAGTGCAAGTGATGTGCTGTGGGGTAAACACACCTAATAGCAATAACTTGAGCACACCCTGAAAATGACCCTGTATGGCAGATGCACCTGAACGTGTGTTCCGAGCTGGGGAATCTGGGGGTGACCAACCCAGAAATCATTCCTGATCTACAAACATCTGAGCCCCTGGCCTGTCCTGTAGCACAGGGGATCGAGGCCCTGAGTTTGGGGGGGGGGGGGGGCAATGAAGGTTGCCAGGTGGAGGTCATTAGGGGAAATAGGTCGTTAAGTGAAAATACTGCATAAACTACATGCTGTGTTCAGGGGGTTGCGGTTCTCCTGCCCAGCCTGCTGCTGCTGGACTCTCCCCTGTATGGAAACCCCAAATAAAATTTCATGTCTCTTTTGCTGGCTCTGTCTTCAGCCTCTTGAATCCACTGAGGTTAACAGGGATTCAGCACAACTAAAGCCACACAGCTGGGAAGATGCAGAGCCAGGCAGGGCAGCTCTCAGACCCCAAAGCCTGAGCTTTTTTTTTTTTTTTTTAATTATACTTTAAGTTCTAGGGTACGTGTGCACAACGTGCAGGTTTGTTACATATGTATACATGTGCCATGTTTGTGTGCTGCACCCATTAACTCGTCGTTTACATTAGGTATATCTCCTAATGCTATCCCTCCCCCCACCCCACAATAGGACTGGGTGTATGATGTTCCCCACCCTGTGTCCAAGTGTTCTCATTGTTCAATTCCCACCTATGAGTGAGAACATGCGGTATTTGGTTTTCTGTTCTTGCAAAAGTTTGCTGAGAATGATGGTTTCCAGCTGCATCCATGTCCCTACAAAGGACATGAACTCATCCTTTTTTATGGCTGCATAGTATTCCATGGTGTATATGTGCCACATTTTCTTAATCCAGTCTGTCACTGATGGACATTTGGGTTGATTCCAAGTCTTTGCTATTGTGAATAGTGCTGCAATAAACATACGTGTGCATGTGTCTTTATAGCAGCATGACTCATAATCCTTTGGGTATATCCCCAGTAGTGGGATGGCTGGGTCAAATGGTATTTCTAGTTCTAGATCCTTGAGGAATCGCCACACTGTTTTTCACAAAGGTTGAACTAGTTTACAGTCCCACCAACAGTGTAAAAGTGTTCCTATTTCTCCACACCCTCTCCAGCACCTGTTGTTTCCTGATTTTTTAATGATCGCCATTCTAATATGAAAAAATGCAAATCAAAGCCTGAGCTTTTTTACGATTCCATGCTGCTGCTCATGTAGACCAGATATGTCTCATTTCAAGATCTGAAGAATCTCCACAATTAGTCTGAATGCCCACATGTGTGGCATTTTGCTTTTAAATCCAAGGGCCTTAGACGCAGTGGTTCTCATCAGAGTGAATCTGTAAATTGGTTTCAGGTACGCCAAATCTCAGGCACCCAGGGAGCATGTTTAAAAGCCCCAGTACCCAGCCCCACTTGCATGGCTAGGTGAGACTCTAGTACTTGCAGTTTCAACAAGCACCCCCAGGTGCTTCTAACACACAGCCAGGTTGAAAAACCAGTGCCTTAGGGTACCTGGTGCCTGTCTGATTTTTCTGTTTTTGCTGTGATTACCTGGAGGGGGTTAGGTGAAGGGAGTGTTGAAGCTTGCAGTGAAGAAAAGCCAAGTTTACCTTTTTATTCAAAAGAAATGCCTACTGCTCCAGGAAGACAGCAGGGGAGCGTCTGAGTTGTCATTTGAATTGCTGGGATGAGGACTCTGTCTCTACTTCGCGCCTTGGCGGACTCACTAGCGTCAGTTCCTAGGAACAGGTGGGCCTCACAGGCAAGCTTATGGGCTCTAGAATTGGCTTGTAAATAACTCATACGGCACAGCTGGGTTTCTGGCCTCATAAATATTGACCAGCTGTGATTAACCGTCCACTCCGGATCACATTATCTAGTGGGAAAACTCCTTTATTAGGGTATTAAATAAGCATGAGGCTGTGCCTGTTCTGTACAATAGCTTTCCCCTGTGAAGTATGATGCTCTGGCCAGGTGATCTCTACCCAGGCAGGTAAAAGAGAGCCATCAATTCCATTAAACAAGTTATTAATTGAGCACTTACTATCTGCTTGGCATTCAGCTGGGGGCTGGGGAGATTACGGTGAATGAGATATTTTAATGAGTCAGAAAACATGTTCTAAATAAGCTCACCTCTCTAAAACTGCCTAAAATGATGTCAGAGAAAGATGTGTACAAGAAGGAACCTGGACACTGTTAGCCTAAGACTTTATTTTAAAAATGCAGGTGTGTTCATTTCCCAGTCCTCATTAGTTACCCTCCACCCGAATGAGACCAACCTGAGCTTGCTACAGGAAGGGAGTCAGCCACCATCATGTGTATTTGACAGAGACACAAAAGCAGGCAGGGAGCCAGAAAGCTTTGTAAAAGGAAGAAGGGGAAGATTTTAGCCCTGATTCAGGTTGTTAGGATGGGAGGTGGGCTAACGAGAAGTGGGGTAATCCTATGTGATGGGCTAGAGTACATGTTTGGATTCCCCTAATTGGGCCTAACTTGAAAGTGGGAACACAAGTTGGGGAAACTGGCAGTTATTGATGATATCCTGGCCACTTGGGGCTGATTGCTACAGATGTTGTTGTGTGGCATCCTGGGCTGGTTACTATAGACAGGAGTCTAACTTTCTGGACTAGTTGCTGTAGGCAGTAGGTTGGCTTCCTGGGCTGGTTGCTTCAGGTTGTGGATCAGAGGTCTGCTTTATATATTGTCTGGCCGTGGTCTATTTGTATATTCAGTCTCTCATAGGGCTGCCATAACAAAGCCTCACAAATTGGCCTAAAGGAACAGAAATGTATTCTCTCTCAGGGCTGGAGACTAGGAGTCTAAAATCAAGGGGTCAGCAGGGCCACATCCTCTCTTCCTAGCTTCTGGTTGCTATAGTTGGTGGTGTTTCTTGGTTCGTAGCTGCATGACTCCCGTAGCTGCCTCTGTGGTCACGTGTTTTTCTTCCTGGGCATCTGTGTTTTCACATGGCCACCTCCTCCTGTGTGTCTGTTTCGGTTCCTCTGCTCCTCTCATGAAGACTCCAATCATATTGGATTAAGGACTCGCCCCAATTCATTATGAATTCATCATAAGTTGATTGCATTTGCAAAGACCCTAATTCCAAATAAGATCATGTTCACAGGTCCCAGGGTTGGGACTTGCACATAGCTTTTTGGGAGACACAATTCAAACCACAATACTGTATACTCTTGAGAAGGCTCCAAACAGGTGCCAGGAGCACATGATGACGGTTTTATGGGGCTTTGGCAGGAACAGTCAGCTGATGTTTAAGTTTCTGGAAGAGTGAAGGATGATCTAGAAGAAAAAGGAATTGTCCTGGTGGTTTAGCAGTCACTGTTCTGACAGTATGGATCTTACTGAGAGGAGTGGGGAGATGCAGTCAGAGCCTTAGGTCTTGTGCTAGAGAGGGTGCAAGAAACAGCTGGGAGGACAAAGACACACAGGGGCCCCAGTGGAAAAGTGTCTCTCATGAGGTCACCCTAGAGATGGCAATAATAGGTCAAGGGCCTACGTGGTACCCAGGCAAAACCGTCAGTGATGCTGCTAATCATGGCAAAGATTGGATGTTTAGAATTCAGAGGAGGTAGACACAGGGCTTCCCATGACAAGAGCAGCCTCATCTCCATCCCTGTAGTTTTTAGCCTTATAGAGTACATTCATTTACTTGGGCAGCCATAACACAGTACCACACATTGGGTGGCTTAAAACAATAGAAATTTATTCTCTCACACGAATAGCTACAAGTCCAAAATTAAGGCATTAGCAGGTTGGTTCCCTGTGGGGGAGAATGCGCTCTGTGCATTTTCCTAGTTTCTGGTAGGAACCAGCAGTCCTTGCTATGCCTTGATTCCTAGATGCATCACTCCAATCTCTGCCTCCGTCTTTACATGGCATTTTCCCTCTGTGTCTGTCTGTGTATCCAGATTTTCCTCTTCTTAAAAGGACACACTTTGTATCTGATTAGGGCCCACCCTAATGAACTTGTAATCAAGATGTAACTTGATTACATCTACAAAGACCCTATTTCCAGGTAAGACCACATTTACAGGTTCGGGGGTTAGGACTTCAACATATCTTGTTGGAGAATACAATTCAACTCATAATATAAAGGATACAGGAAATAATACAACATTGTAAATGCTGTAATGGAGAGTAGGGAGGCCCAGGAGCACCATAGGGAAGGACCTGGGCTTACAGCGACTGGAAAGGCCTCCTGGAGGAGGCACCATCAAAGGGAAGCCTGTGGATGACTAGGCATTAGGTAAATAAGTTCCAGGAAGGAATAGCACATGCACAGACCAGGAGAAAGGGAAAAGCATGGTATGTTACAGGATAAGCAGTTCCGACTCATTAGATGAGAAAGGATGAGAGAATAATGGCACAAGAGGAGCATAATAAGAGAGAGATGGAACTGTGCCAGCTGGAACCTTCCTGAACAGCAGACACTAGGGAAAGAAGAGGGATGTGCGGAAGAGTCTTTATTTAGAGGAATTCTTTTTCTTACCTCAAGTGTCTGAGAGTCATCATTTCTATATACAATGCAAACTGCAATGATAAAGTTTGGCTGTGTCCTCACCCAAATCTCACCTTGAATTGTAATACTCCCCACATGTCAAAGGTGGGGCCAGGTGAAGATAATTAACTCATGGGGCGGTTCCTTCATGCTGTTCCCGTGGTAGTGAACAAGTTTCACGAGCTCTGATGGTTTTATAAATGAGAGTTCCCCTGCACGAACTCTTTTGCCTGCTGCCATGTAAGACATGTCCTGCTTCCCCTTTGCTTTCCATCATGATTGTGAGGCCACCCCAGCCATGTGGAACTGTGAGTCAATGAATTCTCTTTCCTTTAGAAATTACCTAGTCTCAGGTATGGCTTTATTAGCAGCATGAGAACAGACTAATACATGCAAGCTTGGAGATCTAAACAGAGGGACCTGGTGGCAAGCTTCCAGAACTGATATAAAATAAGAGGACATTTGTTTCATTAGTGAGTAGCTACTACACACTGGCCATGTAGCAATGTAAGCAAAAATCCATATTGCGCCTATCCTCCAGGCTATTAACAATCTGTCTACTGGGAGAGAGACAGTAATCAAATAATCCTTCAAATAAATGTTTAATTACAAATTCAGATAATAACATAATGGTAGGATTAGATTTACAGGATTTTTTTCCCCATTTTTAAGAATCAGTGGTTTAAATATTAGCGTTGTTTTTCTCATAAATAAAATTCAGAGATGGCTGGTACGGTCACTCCACAGTCATCAGGAACTCAGGCCCCTTCTGTCCTCTGGCCCATAATTTTTAGCCTATCTCATGGTGCTAGAAGGCTGCAGGAGCTCCAGGCATCAGGTTCATCATATGCCAGCAAGGCTGAAGAATAAAATGCTATACCCCTTTAAAGAGCTTTCCTGTAAGTATTAATCAAATTCCACTTACATGTCCTCATCAGAATCCTGTTTCATGGCCACCTAGCTGCAAGCGAGGCTGGGAAATAATAGACTTTAATTGGGTTCATGTCACCCTAAAATAAAATCATGATTCTAAAACCAAGGACAAAGGCAGAAAGGATAGTGTGTGGGGAGTCTGATCCCTCTATCACATGAAACAAAGGCACGCCATTTTCTGAGGAAGTGATGCCTATGTTGAAAGATACAGGATGAGGAGGGGCTAACCATGTGAAAGGGGAAGGGACGTGGGGCTTCCCATAAACTAAACAGGCTAATGTAGCTGGACCACAGATGGGAAGACGAGGTACTGAGATAAAACAGGGCAAGGTAGGCAGAGACCTGATGAATTGGGGCTTTGTTAAGATTTGGGGCTTTATTCTAGCTGCAGTGGAAGCTGCTAAGGGGTATTAAGTAGGAGATAATACCCTTTAGCAGGTGGTCTGATCATCTCTGTGTGTTTTGAGCACCTACAATGTTCACGGTGCAGGGTACTGGTGATATAGAGGTGTAGTGTCCCCTCGCTGGTGGAGCCTGGTTTGGGACGAGCAGCCACCTTCTGGATTAGAGCTCACAGAACCATACGCCCAGCTGTGTGCGGGGAAGTGTGGGTGTCAGCAAAGGGTTAACCTCAGAGCCACCTGTTGGTAGTTGAATGCAATTTCAGCAAGACGAAGGGGAGGACAAGGACATGCCAGGCAGAGCTGGCCCAAGCACTGCTAGTGTCTAGTGTTGAGGATTTGCCAATAACAGGTGATTTCTGGAGGAAGGCCAAGAGATGAGACTTCAAGTCAGTCAGAGGTTAGATCACTAAGGGTCTTTTATGTCAGGCTAAGGAGCTGAATGTTAGTGAGCCACAGAAGGGTGTTGAGTCAGGGAGTGACGTGATGCAAGCTATGTTTTAGCACATCAGCATTGGCAGCAGCATGCAGGGATGCAGAGGAGGAAGGAATGCATAGTTACTGAAAAGAGGAGGTTGCTTTTTGTGCATTTGAACTTCTGCCTGTTGGGATCCTGGCTAATTTTATCCTTGTTGGCAGCCACCTACTCGGAGTACTCCTCCCTGTGAAATACGGAAGCTGAGACCTACATTCCCTTATCCGAAATTCTGAAGTCCAGAAAGCTCTGAAAACAATTTTTTTTTTTGTAATTAATTTGATGACCAAACCTGAGCCTAAACTAAACTCATTCATCCCGACCTCATCTGGCATAATGTGACTTATTTAGTCCACTTAATGTGAATATTAATGCTTTCCTGTGTAGAAGGATTAATGAGTTCAATGATCGGTGTTAAATAATAAATTGCGTACATGGAGTATTGCCTTTCTAACATTCAAAAAATCCTAGATTTCATAATACATCTGGCCCGAGTTTTTTTTTTTGTTTTTTTTTTTTGAAGTCTCGCTCTGTCACCCAGGCTAGAGTGCAATGGCAAAATCCCGGCTCGCTGCAACCTCCGCCTCCCGGGTTCAAGCGATTCTCCTGCCTCAGCCTCCTGAGAAGTTGGAACTACAGGCACCTGCCACCACACCCGGCTCATTTTTGTATGTTTAGTAGAGACGGGGTTTCACCATGTTGGCCAGGCTGGTCTCGAATTCCTGACCTCAGGTGATCCGCCCGTACGCCACCGCGCCAGGCCTGGCCCGAGAGTTTTAGATAAAGGATTGTAGTTACCATATATAAGCAAGAAGGTCTGAAACAGCAGGATAATTTGCTCTAACTAGGGAATTGTTTTAGAAGATAAAGGGAGAAGCTACTTGACGTGAAAGACAGTAAACTTATTGACCTCATATTTCAATGGATCATAGAAAGTATAAAATAGGCTCAAAGAACATTTTCCTACCTTTATGGATGATAAATCAACAAGAGGTTCATAAGAAAGACTTAGGGCTACCCAGGATGCCTCCACTACATTTATAAAGTTAATATCATAGAGAATAACTAGCATCTACTCCCATAAGGCCAGTGGCATGATTGTTTTTGATAACAAATGTATATTTATATGATGCTTCAGATTGTATCAGGTATTGTTGGAAATGCTTTCTCCTTTAATTCTTCTAAGAACCATGGTGAATGGATGTTGGCATTCCCAATCTACAACCAAGGGCTTCAAGCTCAGGGAAGGTGGGTAATTGGTTCAAAGGCACTCAGCCAACATTTACATGTAGGGCTGGACTAAGTTTTCTTCTGAATCTGAGATCTGTGATCTTACTTTCAACAAACAATAACATTCTTGGATGAAGGGTAACAAATCTTAAAAAGCCTGCTACAAAGGTGCAGCACAATAAAATTTATCTCACAAGCCCACTCCAACTCATAAACTGTGGCTGAATGACATGCTCAGTTGAGGATTTCAAAATTGTTTCCAGGCCTAACAAGGACTTTGATAATTTACCAGTCCTGACAAGGACTTTGGCAATCTATTAGCCTGATTACCAAGGTACAAAAATGGAAGCATGGCAAATGGGTGGATTGCTATTCTTTTTAAATTATACTTTTACTTTTTGGAGAGATGGGGTCTTGCTATACTGCTGCCCAGGTTGGTTTCAAACTCCTGGCCTCAAGCAGTGCTCCCACCTCGGCTCCCCAGAGTGCTGGGATTACAGGTATTAGCCATTGTGCCTGGCCCTACTATGCACGTTTAAGGGTTGACTTTGTTTCATTTAGTCATCAAAAAACGTCCCTTCGGTGTTTACTGGGTGCCAGGTACTGCAGCATGCTGAGGCTGGCTAGCTCTATGAAGGCTCAGTCCCTGCCCTCCAGGAACTTAGAAAAGTCTCATTGCTGCTCCAGTTGTGTAGGAAAAGTGATGTGTGATGCAATTATACTACAGACCCACAAGCCCAAAGTGGGACTTGGAGAAGCAAAGTGAGGATGGTGCTACCAATACAGCCTAGACTTCAGAAGGGAGTGTGTTCTCCTACAAACCACATTAACCGCTTGGGCTCTGGAATTTTACAGCCTTGTGTCCAAAACCTAGTAACTAGAGTGACACCCAGGAAGGGGCTTAGCTTATCCAGATTTCAGTTTCTTCATCTGTTTGAAAAGGAAGAAAAAAGGAAATAATAGCGACCTCAGAAGTTTGTCCAGACTTAAAACAACTGCTAGGAATAACAGCTATGATTTGTTGAGTAGTTTTATGCACTGGGCCTTGTTTTAAACTCTTTACAGTGAGCGCTCAGAACGTGGCTATAATAGCCATAGTATTCTTGCTGCCACTGACATTGCTACTAAGAACTCTTCTGGGACTGATTTCTTCTATTCTGTCCAATCTCAACGGCTGACTCTCTGAGATTTTCAAACAAGTCACTTCTACAGGGACTCAATTTTTCTTTTTACAGAGTTTGCTGTTAAATTAAAAAGCAAAAACAAACAAACAAAACTTGGATTAGATAAGAGGCTAAAACCTGAGGATATTTTTTTAAAAACCCAGATTCCTGGGCTCCACACCATAAAGATTCAGATTGGCCAGGTCTGGAGTCAGGTCCGGGAATCTGTATTGCTTTTAACTTAATGATGAAAAAGTACAAAGACTCAATACTAAGAAAGGCAATGGCCCCGTTAAGTATACATTGGCCAGCTTCAACAGTCACCAAGGCTTTGTCTTATTTGTTTGATCTATCCTATGCAGGCTGTTCTCCCTTCACCACCCCCAGAGCAGGTCCACTCTGCCCTGCTCTGAACCTCAGGAAGGATGAACTCAACTGTTTTCCCCAGGTTCCCTTGCCTTTTGGCTCCAGCAGGGACTGGAACTTAGGAGGAGAGCAAGGTTGGGCCATACATTTCCCTGGCTCCCCTGTCCTGGGGCATTGGCAATGGCTGTGTCCCTCCACCCCAGGGCACAGCTCCAGGCAGCCAGCCTTCCCTGGCAGCCTGCATCTGTCCGTGTATCTTAACCATTCCCTCCCCTTGCCACTTCAGGTCTAAGGATTGTAGTTTCCCCTAGTGTTGCTTATTTCACCCCTTTTTGATTTCCCTAAGCCCTGCCCACATCTTTAGAAACAGCAAATGCTCTCTAATTACCTAATTTGCATATGACACTATTTTCTTTGGGGGCCAACGCTCTTTCTATTTGTGCCTGAATATTCTAAAGCAAATCACTCTGCATCACAAATGCAATGATCACATTCAGCAAGACAATTTTAATGTCATCTACAGGCAGCCATCTGTGTATTTCAAGTGCCCCTTTGGTACCTCTGAGCAGTCATGTTTGGGAATCACTAGCCTATCTTTGTGTGGTTTTTCCCTCTCAAATGATCTGCCTCTTGGAGATGCAGAGAATATCCCAGTTTATAGATTTGAGTCAGTCTCCACCTGGTGGCAGGAAAGCTCACCTGGATTGTGGGCTGACAAATGAGAACCCGGTTGTGTCAATGAGGTGGTGTTGCCATGGGAACTGCCCTAGACCATTTAGGAAGTGGTTTGAACACTTAGGCCTCTATCCATAGGCTGAACAATCAGGTGGACACTGAACCAAACATTCCACCTAACTATGTATCTTCCTTCCTCAGGGACAGGTATGGTCACTCATAGGACCAAAAAAATAAGTCATAAGCTGTGTGTTATACAGGTGTAAGTTGCTGTATCACTAATAAAAAGGGCAAATTTGGGAAGTGGTTAGAGAAAACACTGTAGTGATGACCAAATGTAATTTTAGTAAGTTTACCTGTTTGAATTAGGCTTGGGAATCAAAGCACAGACTATTCACTTGGTGACACAGGTCAGGCACAATGAGATTAATAAAATATTTTAAGATCCTAAAAAATAACCAAAAGTCATTATTCCACCCCAAACATGGGAACCTCCCCTCCCCTAATTCTCTGCAAGGAAATCTCTCCCAATACTTATTCTAGGGAATCGTTTCTCTTGCTTGAGTCTTACCTTAGATCAAACTTGTAATTACACGTTTTAGTCTTTGAACATTTGATTTGCTTTTTCAGGTTTAAGATGAAAAAGATCCATTAACCACTTCCTGGGCCTTTCCCAGAAAGAGGGAAGTTGTGGAATGTGACCAGTTGGAGAGGCAACTGGTTGGCACTGTGAAATGTCTAGGCAGATCTGCACTTGAGTGGACAGGACTGTGACCAGGTCATTGCCTGTCTCTAGGACAAAGGCCGCTCCTCTGCCCTTATTCTGGAGACTTCAGTATCTCTCAGTGAGTTCTCAGGAACTGTTTCCTCACTACTAAATTACAATCCTGAATGAAGAGCTTGGCCAGCAAAACTCCATTCAAGTTGAGAGCAGTAGAAGTTGGCTGGGGATCAAAGCGTCTCATTTCTTAAAGACGAGTCACCAGGGGCATATGGCTGGGTATTTGGTGGGTCGGTTGCAGGCAATGTTTTCCTCATTAGCTTTGCTACATAAAAGCGTTTTCTGCTGAGGCAGGCAATTTGTATTATTCTAGATTTCAAAGCAAATCCTTCTGCGACCAGGTTGCTAAAACCTAAGCAATCCTCAGAGGCTTTGCGGATCACCCCTTGTTAGGGCATCCCACCATGCGATTACCACCAGAGAGCAATCTTGTGCCCTGCAGACACAGATTTTTGCCCTTAAGCACTTGAGTAAGGAAATTAGGCCAGACTCAAGCTGTAGTCCCTTTTGGTTAAAGGAAAAAGGATCACCTACCTGTCAGCTACAAATTACCTTCACCCCACCCCTCACTTCTTGATCATCGGCTTTGCAATCCCCCATTGCTTTTACCTGGGCCTACGCGTGTCACTTGATCTACTGGACAGGAGCAGTCATGGGAGACAGGCTGTGCACCAAGACCTGCAGATTTGCAGCTGGTTAAGAGAGATGTTGGGCTTCAAAATTCATGTGCACACGGGATCCTTTAAGGTGATCTGCAGAAGGAAGGGGAAGGAACAATTATTTCAGGAGACCACCCCCCATCCCCCCTACCCCCGCCACCCAACTCCTGAAGACGCAGGAGCTGAAGCAGCTGTCTGCCCTAGGCTGATAATAGCGGGAGCTTACGCGACGTGGATTCCCAGGTGCCACACCCAGAGGTCCTGATTCAGCAGGCCTGGAGCATCTGCATCTCTAATAAGCTGCTCTCCCTTGTGATTTAGGATCAGGAGATGCAGGAACCTAGCTCAAGTCCTTCCATCCTGTCTGGGTGATCTGCTTTGAGTTTAGAACTGCTGAACACATGTGGCTAAAAGCCTTTGAATTTTCTGCTCAAGTCAGAATGATTTACTTGGGGGCAAGTGGGTTTTATGTCCTTAGATTGTGCCACTGGGGCATCAGACATCTGGATCGGTTAGGAAAAGTCATTGCTTTAAGGTAACAGAAGGCCCCCATTAAAATGCAGACATTAGCTGAGCCATGAGTGATGCTAGCAGCGCTTAGGACACTGCAGTCAACAGTGGGAAGGGGCAAACACTTAAAGGTTAGGAGTGCTGGCTTTGCTGAGTTGGAGTCCAGTCAGTCATCTCACTAGCCCTGTGAGCCTCAGGCAAGTTCTTTAACTTGGATTGTCCATCCATTAAGTGGGGATGATGACAATCTCATAGGGGTGATACATATAAAGGGCTGACCTCTGTATATAGCCCAGACTATGCCCTGGTGTCATGTCAGACCCCTGCTAACTCCAACAGGGATGGCACCAGGCTCCAGAGGCCAAGAAAGAGACCCAGAGCCCGTAAACAAGATCCAGGGTTTTACCAGGGGAAACCTTACAGGGAGGGTCGAGTGGTGGTGGGCTGCGCAGGAAAACTGCAACTGCTTGCCAAAAGCATGCAGTTTATATAGCACCCTCACTTAGCACCCTCCCCGTAATACCTCCACCTCGCAAATTTCATTTAACCCAAAACAAAGGGCCTCAATCCCCTGCACAGCCCATGTTCTGCTGGACAGGCCAGGGGCTCAGGTATTCCTCATAGATAAGGAACTAATCTCCGGGTTGGCCATGCTAAGAACTCTGACCACATATGCAGGTGAGTCGGCCATAAAGGGTCATTCTGAGGCAGTGCTTGCTATTGCTGTCAGGTGTGACTGCCTACCATACACCGGGGTAAAATGGTATCCAGTTATTATGGGGTATTTGTAGAGGGATACATAGTGCTAGAGGATCTATTAATGTTAACAGATCCCCATCACTCCCTCCCCTCCTACCCAGGCAATCCATCCTCCACACAGCTGCCTGAGATGACTCCAAAATCCATATCTCATTCCGCTCCACCACACCTTACAATCGCTCAATGGCTCCCTTAGGGTAAATGCACCTGAGAACAATAAGCATACCCTGAGAATGAGCTTGCATGGCTGAGGCACCTGAGTGTGTGTTCTGAGCTAGGGAACCCAAGAGTGGCCAACCCAGAGATTCGTTCCTTCTCTCTGAGGAACATCTGGGCCCCTATTCCTCCTTGTGGAACACAGGGTGTACAAGGGAGCGAGGCCCTTTGTTTTGGCCTAAGTGTTAGGGAAAGGACGCCAAGTGAAAATGCTATATAAACTTGTATGCCTTTTGCAAGCAGTTGCAGCTCCCCTGTCCAGGCTGCTACCACTGGACTCTCTCCCCTGGATGTTAAGCCCCCAATAAAATCACATGTCTGGGTCTCTCCTTTCATCTCGTGAACATGGTGCCACGCCCACTGGAGTTGATAGGGGTTTGGCATGACAGCTCCCTATTGCCTTCATGTTAAAGTCATAAAAGGCTCTACATGCTTTTGCCCCTACTGACCTCTCCAGCTCCTTATCTTACCATCTAGAACCTTTGAACTCTCATTGCATGGTGTCCAATTCACTTCCCACCCACCCACCTACCTACCTACATACCTACCCACATTTTTCCTTCCTCCCTCTACAGTTCATTCTCCCTCCCCTACAATAACCTCACCCAGGGTTACCTAATACACTTCTACTCGTCTTTTAAAACAGCCCAGCGGTCACCTCCCCTAGGAAGCCTCCCTGACCTCCTTCCTCCACCTGGGCTGGGGGAGGACCCTTTGCAGTGTCCCCTGGGGCACCTCTCAGCACTTTCACATCCTATTCTAACTGCTCACGAATCTGACCTCTGCATCAGTGGTTCTCAGCTCTTCCCGCTAGAATCAGCTAGAAGCTTTTTAAACTCCCCATGTCCTGGCCACATGTCAGACCAATGAACTCCCTCTCTAGGGGAGAGACTCAGGTATCAGGAGTGCTCCCTGATGATTCCAGATGATTCCAATGTGCAGCTAAGGTTGAAAGCCAGGGATCCAGATGGTGAGCATCTTGAGAGCATTAAATGTGTGTGCGGAAATGTCTTTCTGCCAATGCTTTGCACAGCAACTGCCACATTAGTGGTTTCCAATAAACATCTGAATACAGGTAGGAAGGTGGGTTATATTCAGGAACTTCCAGAGCTGCGTCACCGTCTGAAAGAACAGGTTGTGCAGAGGTGTTGGGACAGGTGACCCTTGGAGGTTCAGGGCCACAAGAAGGTGCTGGAAAGCAGAGCGGGAGACTGGGGTGGGTGGGCCAAGCACAAACTCCTGCAGTGGTCCTGCAGAGGTCCACCTGTGGCTGATATGGGGCGTGCAGGGCACGGGCCAAGAGTCAACTCAGCTGTAACCACATCCAGTCCAACCAGGCACACTTGAACCTCACCGGCTAGGGGTCCTTGTGAAGGAACTGTGTCCTATTTATGTAACTGGTGGGTCTAACAGGCTTGGAGACGCCTCTCTGCCCTCCTAGAGAGGGCTTGGGAGGTCTCTCTGTCCTGGCAAACAGAATGTGCTCACAGCTCACTGTCGTAGCCAGACACTCTCGACTTCCTTTGTGGACAGTGGGAGAGGGCAAGAATGTCCAAGTCCTCCAAAAACCCTCCTGATCAATCCTGCTAAAACCTGCTTCCCTCCTGAGCCCTTAATAGTTGAGCCTTCCTTCTTGGCAAGAATCTCTGAAAAATAAACTGAGAAATTCGCCAGCTTATTTTCCTGTAGGCTTAGCCCAAAGGAACAAACTGGTTTTTTCCCTCACCTTCTCTGAAGAGGACAAGCAGGTCTTTGTAACATGGAACCTCAAGTTTCCCTTGTCCCAGAGGATTGGTTAACAAAACAAATCTGTGAGGAGGAAAAATCCAAGCTCTGGTTGGCAAAGGACTGAGCTACCTAAATAGGGAAGACTATGCAGGGTAGGAGGTTTAGATTTTCTGGGTCTGAAGGAGCAAGGGGTTTGGGTTCACTGAGTTGTAGCATTTATGCCTCATCCCACTAGAGCCCAAAGAGGCACACAACCCTTGCTGGATGCAATGAACTCTCACCCCCACCCTGAGATGTTCTTCACAAGTGATGGCTTTTCTAATTATTTGAGGTTTTTAGTTTGTGGTGGTTATGACAATGGTGACTGTCTGATAGACACATCTGATAGCAATAATTTAACTTGCACGTGCCCTGAAAACGACCCTATATGGCAGACACACCTGAATGTGTTCGGAGTTCTGTGCATAGCCAACTGGGAGATTCGTTCCTTCTCTATGAGGAACACCTGCACTCCCAGCCTGTCCTGTAGAACGTGGCCGTGTAGGGGATGGAGGCCTTGTTTTGGGTTAAATGGAGGTTGCCAGGTGGAGGTTGTTAGGGGGAGGATGCTAAGTGAGGATGCTATGTGAAGTGCACCCTTTCCTTAAGCAGTTGCAGTTTTCCTGCCCAGCCTGACTGTTGCTGCTGGGCCATCGCTATACATAGGTTTCCCGCTGGTAAAACTCTAGGTCTCATTGGCTGCCTCCAGGTCTCTCATTTGGCCTCTAGATCCTCACGTTATCCCCGTTGGAGTTATTAGGGGTCCCGCATGAGAGTGACAACACACTAAGGCACTGGAGGGTGGAGTGGAGTGCAGGGTGGGGAAATCCAAAATTGTGTTTGGGTATATCCATCAGCTATTTCAGTGGAGAGGTGGAGTAACTGCAGTTAGTATCCCTTCGTGCCTACTGGTTTAGGCACTTTCCGTAGGTTAAGTCATTTAATCCTCACAACAACCCTATGAGGTTAGTACTTAACACTCCTTTTCCCATTTAGGAAACCAAGGAGATTAAGTAATTGTTCAAGGGAACATAACAAAAAAGGCAAGTAGTCATTTGGTTACACAGTTTTGGAGGGGGGTGTGTGTGTGTGGTGGGAGGGGGTAAGAACAAAGCTGGAAATACAAATTCGGTAGTAAACAGCTGATAAGATGATATTTAGAGCCATTGATCCCATCCATCTTCCTGGGAAAGCACCTAGACTGGGAAAAGGAGAGTGTATGGACCAAGCCCTAAGCACTCCCAAATTTAGAGATGAGAATATAGAGGGGTAGGAGCCACTGCTGGGAACTGGAGAAAGGTCAGTCAGTGAGGTAAGAAGAAATCAACGACAGTGAGGTGTTCCAGAAGCCAAGAAAGGGAAGCATTCCAAAGACCAGGAGGTGGACAGTTGTGTCTGGAGCTGCTGGACAGCCAAGTAAGATAAAGTCTGAGAAGTGCTTTTGCAGGGAGGAAGGCATTGTGCTTTTGACAGGAGCAGCTGCTTTGGAGGAGAGGGGCAAAGTCCAATTGTGGTAGAGTAGGAGGCAAGAAAGTAATGTTGGGGAGGTGCTACCCCTCAAGAAAAATCCAGGGACTGAGCTGCAAGGGCTCATGGTCCCTGCCATTCTCTCCAGCTCTCTCCACACAGCAACTTCATTTTTTTCCCCATATATGCTGTAGAACATTTTCTGTGGATCACAAAGAAGGTCTTGTCCCGTTTGGTCAATCATTGTACCAAGGAGGTAAATAGGAATGAAATATAAAAAATAGAATGACAAGAACAGGATGAGCAAGCTGCAAGGATCAATGAAGCCAAAACTGTCCAGGAAAATGTGTCTACCCACGAACCCCTGTCTTCAAGGAATCAATCAGCAGCTCTTGAAAAATTGTATCTCCCGTAAAAGCGCCATCAGAGCTTTCACGGTGTCACAATGCAGGTGCCAATGACTAGGTACAGAATAGATGGCCCATTAATACTCATTGATGGGTTTATTGATTTGTATGTCCAGTATAATTAGCCCCACTGATCTTCAAACAATGTAGCGTGGGGAGGGGATAGAGCCAATGTATCCAGAACAGGGAGTGGAGAGCCAGGCTCTGTCCTGAGAGCCACTGGTTCCCTGCATAGCCGGGAAGCACCCCAGACTCCTCAGATGCATGGGTTCCTCACTTATAAAATGGGAGGATGGCAGTTCAGAGTTTCCCGAAGTGATTTCTAGCAATCCTTCATTCTTTGTAATGTTAGTAGGATTTTTTTTTTTTTCTCACCAAAAGGGTTAAATGGTCAGATTTGGGCAACACTCATTTTAAACGAGCAGGAATTCTTTGACCTTTTGGTATGCTGGATATTATAAATCTCTAAGAAATGTGAAAAAGCATTCATTTATTTGTTTGATCTACATTAGCACCAAGCATATGCCAGGCACTATTCTAGTGTTGGGAACTTACCAGTGAACAAAAGGCTTCAGTCCCTCTGTGAAAGTATTTGCTTTCTAATAAGGGAATACAGCAATCAACAATGATAGATCTAATGACAAATGGAGCTAAATCCTGTACAAAAAAGTAATCATAGTACAGGAGATGGAAGGTGGTGCTACACATAGGAGAGATGAGGCTTTCTTCTCTCATAAGAGTATGTTTGAGCAGAGACCTGCAGGAAAGAAAGGAGGAACTGTAAATGCGAGGTGGCAGTACATTTGCCCTGGTCACAGAACATCAAGGGGGTGAATGCAGCTGATATGCGGACAGTGGTGAGATGATGTGGGAGAGGAGGGGGCAAGGTTGTGTGGAACCTTCCCTCTTGGCATCTACTGATAGAGAGGTGGATCATGTTTTCCACACTAATGTCCTCAAACAGGGGACTATCTTTTTTTTCTTTGATGATGTAATTCTCAGGATTAACCTCCCACTGGAATAGACAGTTTCTAAGTACAACACTAATGATGTGACATGGGTAATGGAATGATGTTCTAAACTGACTAGTAGAGAAAAGTGAAAAGTGTAAGTTACAGGATCTCTTGAGGAATGCTATTCTGCTTCATAAAAAACATAGACTACATTGTGATTTAAGAATGGGCTCTAGACTGGGCACGGTGGCTCATGCCTGTAATCCCAACACTTTGGCAGGCAGAGGCAGGTAGATCACTTGAGCTCAGGAGTTCAAGACCAGTCTGGCCAATATGGTAAAACCCTGTCTCTACTAAAAATACAAAAAATTAGCCAGGTACGGTGGCACATGCCTATAGTTCCAGCTACTTGGGAGGCTGACATAGGAGAATCACTTGAACCTGGTAGGTGGAGGCTGCAGTGAGCCAAGATCATGCCAATGCACTCCAGCCTGGGTGACAGAACGAGACTCCCTGTCTCAGAAAAAAAGAGGGGGGAGGGGGATCTCTAAACAGATTGCAGGACTAGTGTCAATTCCTCAATTGACTGCCTATATGTGACTTTGGGCAATTTCTTGGCCTTTCTATGCCTCAGCTTCCTCATCTGTAAAAATAGGAACAATTATACTTCCTACCACAATGGCCAGTGTGAGGATTAACTGAGAATTAACAAAAGGCTTAATGCAGCGCCAGGCACACAGTAAGTTTTCAGTAAATGTTACTGATAAGATAATTAACATTAACATTTAATAACTGGAAGGAGGCTTATAAGTGCTGCCGACCAAAGAATCTGCTTTATATATGAAAAAAAGGATGACAGAAATATAACATCAAATGCTGGGACATCTGGAGTGCTTTCACAGGGCTGGATGGTGTGCTTCATGACTGTACTGTGGGTTTCACGTGCCATGGCTGTCATCCTGGCTACCTGCACAGCCACTATTCCTCTGCTATCCCCCGGGGTAGCAACCACACTCCTTGCCATGTTCCATGCCAGTTACTTGTTGCAGTGGGGCTGTTCATGCACTACAGCAGAGCTCAGGACTTGGCTAGATGGTTGGGAGAAAGGAAGCCACCCTCTTTGCTGTGCTATAGAGGAGAAGTCATGCAGCCAAGGAGCTACAACAGTCATCTCTCTGCCACGAAGACAGCCAGCCTGGGCACCAGGCAAATACACAGAGCAAGGCAGAGCCAGGAGACCTGCCTGAGAAATGAAGCCCCATCCTGGCTCACCAGCTACCTCTAAACCAACCCAATTCTGAAATTCCCTCTCCTTCACTGTAAAATCTTCAGGGCCAGGATCCAATAAATTGCTTTATTTTAAAGCCATGCTAAACTGGATTTTTCTTTTACTTTATAGCCCCAAGCATCTTAACTGATACCCATCAGATAAGTTATCTCATCCTATTTCCATGACAACCCTGTTGTAAGATGCTGTTATTCCCACATTACAAATGGAGAGACACTCAGAGAGGATGGCTGACCTGCCGTGGAGCTATTTCGGGACAAAAGTTTGGTACGGTGGATTTGGGTTTCAAAGATCTGGGTTCCTGTCTTAGGTCTGTTATGTATGGTTATGTTTCCTCATCTGTGTAATGAATATAGTTCTTTCACTTCATTTTTTGAGACAGGGTCTTGCTCTGTCACCCAGGCTAGAGTATAGTGGTATGATCACGGCTTGCTACAGCCTCAACCTCCCAGGCTCAAGTGGTCTTCCCACCTCAGCCCCTCTGAGTAGCTGGGACTACAGGTGCATACCAGTTAATTTTTAAATTTTTGGTAGAGGCAGGGTCTCACTATGTTTCCCAGGCTGGTCTCAAACTCCTGGCCTCAAGCGATCCTCCTGCCTCAGCCTCTTAAAGTGCTGAGATTACAGACATGAGCCACCATTCCCAGCCTAGTTCTTTTTTTAAAAAAATCTTTTCTCCCAAAGTTGACATGGGAGCTGAATCAAACAAGATGCCTTGGGGGAAGCTCTTTGCAACTGTAAAGTGTTGTGCAAATGTTCACTATTCCTAAGCCACGGCTCCCATGTAGAAGCTCAGTTTTTTGAATTCTACATGTTGCTGGCTCAAGAGGCTCAGGTTCCACCTTGTTCTTTGATACAGGTAAATTCTGGTTTCTTGTTTATACTGATTGTTTAACAAATTCTTCCTTTACAGCTAGTAAACATCTAAAGTTAAGCCTAGGCCAGGCACAGTGGCTCATGCCCATAATCTCAGCACTTAGGGAGGACAAGGCAGGAGGATCCCTTGAAGCCAGGAGTTCAAGACCTGCCTGGGCAACATAGCGAGACCCTTTCCTTACAAAAAGTTAGCCAAGCATGGGCAGTGTGTGTCTGTAGTCCCGGCTACCAGGGGGGCCGAGATGGGAGGATCACTTTAGCCCAGGAGACTGCAGTGAGCTATGTATGATCATGCCACTCTACTGTAGCCTGGGCAACAGAACAAGACCTTATCTCTGAAATAAAAAATTAAAATTAAAAAAATTAAAAACCTAGCCCTGACCCCACATATTATAAATGGGAATTCAGCTGTATTCCAAACATAGGCTTTATTTATCAGTTGGCCTGCTTCTCTCATCTAAACAGGCATGCATGCCCCCAATTCCCTCAGCTTCTTGGAACCACAGAACTGTACCATTTTTTCATGGTACAGTAGATTTTCTATGTCCTGTTAGCATCCCAAATGTGTATTTTGTATCTTCTGCCTTTAGGGATTAAAAAGATACACATCACTGTGAAATTTTATCTTGTTAGGAATAACTTTGAGGTAAAAGTCTCTGTAGTTACTTAGGGTAATAGAAGTGAAAGACTGTAATTCAGGTAAGAGGGTAAAAATTTGTCCTTACCATGAATATACTGAAATGATTTACTTAAGTGATTCAGACTTGATTCCCCAAATATATTAATCATGAGCAAGAAAAATTGTGTTTATCTTTGCACTGTTTATATGAAAATAGAGTGCTTGTCAAACAAGGCCCTAGTTCAATAAGCACGGTATACAAGGGGAAAAATGAAATAGATTTATTCTTGTTATTTGAGGAGTATGTGCTTTATTGTACATACTTTGCTTCTGGCTATAGAGAAAATAATTTATCTGCAAGTCTTTTCATTTGCCTTGAATGTAAAGATTAACTGGTGTTTTAACCATCTTGTTCAGACCATATTTATGAAGGAAAGTGGTTCCCACACAACTCCCAATGTTTAAGTTGTATCATTATTCTTAAGGATATGATGGCAAGCCTTTCAGTCATAAAAGGTGGGCTATTCTTTCATATTAACAACTTGAAAGGAATTTTTTGTATTAATTTTCATGGAAGGGAAAAGTGACAAGAGCCAAGAATTGGAAAAATTAATTTTCTGCAATCACATTGACTTAATTTGACCTTGTCAGCCACTGAGGTAGTACAAGTGTGTTAGAGAGTGGTGTCAGACTGTTGCTCACTGTGGCTGCCCAGTGGGATAAACCAAGTAGTGGGTATTACATGGAATAGTTTGCTTATTTTCTCCTCCTTTGATCAAAGGCCCTTAAAATATATTCAAGGTTGGGAGTGATGTCCTTGCAGTAGATTGCAACCTGTTTATACCGTCTTTATCAATGTCAACTGTTGGGTTTCAAGGAAGAAGAAATGTAATCCAGGTTCAAGGACAACTATTTAGAATTGCTTTCATCTCGGAAAGAAAACCAAAGCATCTCTCAGTCTCATTTACAAAATGCTTGCATTTTAAAAAGTAATTTTTCTCTGCTTCTGATAAAAGCATACCCCACAGCTGAAACTACTTACAACATAGGTTTGATTGAGTTTTGTTTGTTTGTTTGTTTGTTTGTTGCAAAACAAACAAAGATTTCACTTTCAATTCAAAGAGATGGATGCTCATGCTGTCTGAATGTCTGAATTCCTTTAGCTTGGTGGAGTTTGGGACCCCGCCAATTAGTTTAAACAATATTGTGATTCCAGCAAAGTCCATATTTGGAGGCAGACCAGGTTATTTTGTTGTTGTTTTGTTTCTTTCATTTTCATTTTTACAAGCAGGTTCTCACTCAGGGTCACCCAGGCTGGAGAGCAGTGGCATGATCATAGTTCACTGCAGCCTCCAACTCCTGGGCTCAAGTGATCCTCCCACCTGGCCTCCCAGAGTGCTGGGATTACAGGCAGGAGCCATGGTACGCGGCCCAGACCAAGTTTTTTAAAAAATGTCTTAATACTGTACGTTCTTCCTTATACACGGGAGCTAAGCCATGGTTGCACAAAGGCATACAGAGTATTGACTTTAGAGACTCAGAATGGGGAGGGCAAGAGGAGCGTGAAGGGAAAAAAAACTACATATTAGGTACAATGTACACTACTCAACTTCAAACTTCACCACTATACAATTCATCCCTGTAACAAATTTGTACCTCCAAAGGTTATTGAAATATATATATATATATTTTTTATGTTTTGGTACCATGGGCCTGACTGTCCTTTACTAATGTCGTCCCTGCTTTGAAATCGAGAGTTTCAGGGAGTAGTCTCAATCCTGTTCCTCCAAGGACTCTCTCTTGTCATTTATTTCACTTCCGCTCCAGGAGTATGAGTGAAGGGACAAAAAGTTGCCAGAAACCACGGATGGATATTCTTATGACTTGGGTTATCACCTAGTGCATATGCACAACCGACTTGGTCAGCTCTTCTGCATCTGGATACTTTGAAAGCAAAGTCGGGCTCTTTATGAGCTGCCCAAAGCCAAAACTAACTAGAAACTTGAGCCTGAACCCCACCCCAAAGATAAGCTAAAGATGACCCAGATGGTGAGGTCAGACATGTTCTTCTGTCTTTATGCAACACTTCTTTGTGGAGGAAGCCACAACTCCAGGCTTCCTGCAGACTGTTCTGAAAGATACTTTTACCCAATTATGAAGTACAACTAGACAGTGATGCCAAAAACAGAATTAGCAAGGAAAATGATACTATTTTGGTTGCTTATGAGAGTTTTCCTCTCTCAGGGGAAAGAACTGAACTGCATAAAATCCAGAGAATTCTAGAACTTTCAACTCTTTTCGTTATTGTTTAACAGGTCTGGTCATTAAAACAACACTGGAGTTTCACCTTTTGGCTTTTGATCTTTCTTCCTGCCTGCCTTTCTTCCTTCTCCCTTCTTTCCTTTCTCCCTTCCTCCCTCCCTCTCTCCTTCCCTTCCTTTCTCCCTTCCTCCCTCCCTCTCTCCTTCCCTTCCTTTCTTCCTTCCTTTTTTTTCTTTTGTAAAATAAATCTTATACTGACAGATCTTCCTGCAGTTTCCTCGTGATAACAGATCAATAATGAGTATAAGGTGGTTAATGAATGCACTTTAGAATGGGTTCCCAACCCCAGGGCCACAGACAGATACTGGTCTGTGGCCTGTTAGGAACTGGGCCACACAGCAGGAAGTGAGTGGCAAGTGAGCCAGCGAAGCTTCATCTGTATTTACAGTCACTCCCCATCACTCACATTACCACCTGAGCTCTGCCTCCTGTCAGGTCAGCTGAAGCATTAGATTATCATAGAAAATCCCACCCTGTTGTGAATGGAGCATGCAAGGGGTCTAGGCCGCATGCTTCTTATGAGAATCTAATGCCTGATGATCTGTCACTGTCTCCCATCACCCCCACATGGGACTGTCTGCTTGCAGGAAAACAAGTTCAAGGCTTCCACTCATTCTACATTATGGTGAGTTATATAATTATTTTATTATATATCACAATGTAATAATCATAGAAATAAAGTGCACAATTAATGTAATGCACTTGAATCATCCCAAAACCATGTCCCACCCCTGCTGGTCCATGGAAAAATTGTTTTCCACAAAACCAGTCCATGGTGTCAAAAAAGTTGGGGACCTGGGCAGTACTGGACTCATCACAATGCTACTCCATTCCTATCTAAATTTCCACATCCTCAACTCCTTGCCCGGCAAAGTGCCATCCAACCTTTCCGCTCCAAATCAAATAACCTTTCCACCAACTTTCTGCCCTCATCTTGTCAGACCATGATGATTCCCTTCTCCAAATATCCATGCCACCTGCAGACAATTCCTTGTACATGGCCTGTTGGGAGTTTTTCTTTTTTCTCCAAAACTTTATTACACTGGTAATACGGGATAACATGCTTGTTGAGTACAGTGAAAGAATGTGGAAGTAAACAAATAAAAATGACCAAAAACCCCTTTCCCAGTACTCTGGTTTCCCCTTCCTCCCAGAAAAAATGATTTCAGAGCTCTGGGCATACCTTCCCAAGCCTTCTTTTAGGTATTTACATCCAAATGTATGCACATCCACATATGTATAGATGGGTTATTTTATATGTACCTATGTGAAACCATACTCTACATATAGTTTAACGCCCTTCTTGAGATGTTACTCAGGTATCATCCTTATTTCTTTTCACCATACCATACTCCACATCCTCACTGGCACTGATTTGCTGTCTTTTTGTTGATGATTGCCCGAGGGGTGTGATGTGAAATCTCACTGTGGCTTCTATTTGCATTTCCCTAATGGCTAATGATGTAAAGCATTCTTTCATGTGCTGCTTGGCCATGTGTATATTTCTTTGTCCACTTTTAAATTGTGAGTTGTCTCTTTTATTATAACAGATGCTTACATATTCTGGACGTAAGTCCCTTATTAAGTACAATTTTCAAATATTTTCTTCAATTTTGAGGGGGTTGTCTTTTTGCTTTCTTGATGGTATCCTTTGAAGCAGAAGAATTTTTAATTTTGATAAAGTCCAACCTATTTTTTTTTCTTTTGTAACTTATGCTTTGGTGTTGTATCTAAGAAGCCTTTGCCTAATCTAAGGTCATGAAGATTTTTCTCTTATATTTTATTCTAAGAGTTTATATATATATATATATATATATATATATATATATATAGCATTGGCTTTTACATTTAGGTCTATGATCCATTTGCAGTTAATTTTTGTAGATGTTATAATGAAAGGGTGCAATGTCATTCTTTTGCACTATTTGTTGAAAAATAATGATTCTTTCCCCATTTAATTGTCAAAAAATCAATCTGGGCCAGGTGTGGCAGCTCACACCTATAATCCTAGCACTTTGGGAGGCCGAGGCAGGTGGATGGCTTGAGCCCAGGAGTTTGAGACCAACCTCGGCAACATGGCAAAACCCCATCTCTACAAAAATACAAAAAAAAAAAAAAATTGGCCAAGCATGGTGGCATGTGCCAGTAGTCCCAGCTCCTTGGGAAGCTGAGGTAGGAAGATTGCTTAAGCCCAGGAGGTTGAGGCTGCAGTGAGTTGAAGTCATGATACCATACTCCAGCCTGGGCAACAGAGTGAGACCCTGTCTCAAAAAACCATAAATGAAAGGATTTATTTCTGGACTCTCTCTTATTTCATTGGCTTTTGTGTCTGACCTTATGTTAGTACCAACCCGTCTTGGTTATTGCAGCTTTGTGGTAAGTTTTGAAATCAGAAAGTATGAGCTCTCTTCCTGCATATCTTGATTCTCAATTGCCTTCACCTCAAAAACATCATTATGCCAAAGTGGCATCATTTGAAGTGACATGTGCTAGATCCCTTCAGCAGGAAAATGAATGTTTACTGTTAATTTCACAAATGAGCTTGATTCAGAGTTAGACTTTGTTTTGGTCTGTTTGTGTTGCTATAAAGAAATACCTGAAATTGGGTAATTTTTAACGAAAAGAGGTTTATCTGGCTCATGATTCTGCATCATGGTGCTGGCATCTGCTCAGCTTTTGGTGGAGGCCTCAGGCTGCTTCCACTCATAGCAGAAGGCAAAGGGGAACCAGCAGGCACAGAGATCACATGGGGAGAGATCTAGCGGGAGGTGACGGGCTCACAATCTCTCTCTCTCTCTCTTTTTTTTTTTTTTAAAAATAGTCCTACTGCAGTACAGGTTCTTTTGAAGAACTGGCTCTTGTGGTTGTTAAATCAGAGCAAAACTCACTTATTGCAAGGATAGCACTAAGCCCATTGTAAGGGATTCACACCCACGAACCAAACATTTTCCATTAGGCCCCACCTCCAACATTGGGGATCAAATGTCAACATGAGGTTTGTGGAAACAAACATCTAAGCTATGGCAGACTTAAATCTTGCAATTTGAGGTAAATGTGTAAGTTGCTGGGGGCTGCTCAGTTTTTACTTGCTGAGGGCAGAGTCGTCTATAGTCCTTTCTTGAAAGCTGCTGAGCCTAGGTCAGAGCCTGAATGTCGATCTGTTCCAGAGAAGCCTCTGCAGGGGCTCAATCTGTGCACTTACATGGGGCAGAATATTGTGTGCATTAGCACTGGGCTCACACGTTGCCAGCTGTAAAATTGTGAACTCTGCCTGGCCCACAAGGCAACCGTTCTCACAGTTTTCACTGAGCACATTTAAAATGAACAAAAAGATGCACATGGGCACCTGGCTGTCCCTTCTCCCTGAATAGCTTAGAGAAAACATTTTTAATTCCAGTAGATAATTCATTCAGAAACCCTAAGAACTTTCTGATCTCTGAATGTTGTTCTTGTCTTTATTCTCCCACAATCCAGGTCTACTATATTGAGTTTGGGTTTTGATCTGTTCGTCTGACATTTATCTTTGAAAAAGAGGCAATTCAGGGACCTGTTGTAATGTATTTATTTATCTGATGGCTCTGGACTAAGTGAAGCCAAGAAGACAAATTACTGACTTCATGAATCAAGATTCGATTGACACTTCACTTGTAAAGGAAGTCATTTATTAGTTTAAGACCTTATGAGTTAATTACTGGCTTCAGTTCCTCAAACCAAAGGCTGAGGCTGGTTGCTTTTGCTCTCAAGAGTTACAGCATGAAATCAACACACTAAACTTACATGTGGCTTTAATTTACCAAGTACCTCAGTTGAAGTAAATGATTCATCTTGGCAATAGAAATGAAAATGGGGGATGCTCATTTGTTCTCTTGCTAATTATTCTCTCCTTTTCTCTCTTTCTCCTGTCACCAAACCAAGAGAAGTTCATGGACCGAGGGACAGGCAGGGTCACTTCTCCAGGTACACACTCACACCAAGGTTTATACTCAAGAAGGATGACATCAGCCACAATACTCAAATCGTTATTTCTCTCTTTTCTCTTTATTTTGTTTTGGTTTGAGAGTACATTGGATTTGTGTGAGTTAATGTTGCCTTCCAGGATCACTCCTAGAGTTTTGTGAGGACTGCTTGGGTTGTTAGGATCAGAGAGCCACTCCCATGAGTTCTAGTCAAGGTTGCTTATTTTCAGGAATCCTGGTAGAAACTTATGGAAATTCACAAAAATAGAAGCCAAATACAGCCAAGGGAGCAGAACTACAAAACTGGGACTGAGGACTTTCCCCCTCTCTCTCCCTCTTTCTCTCTTTCTCCTATATCCTAGGCATCTCCCCTATTCTCCTCCTTCAGCTTTCATGGCCCATCGAAGGTTTTATTCCCACACTTACTGCTAAAATTCCTGAAATAGTCCAATGAGCCCACTTCCCTCTTGTGCCGTAGGCAGCCACCATGAGCCCACTGACCACTACATCCTGAGAACGAGTGTGAACAGGCAAAGACTGGCCTGTCTTCAGCAGCGTCTCTACCCACCTCTGCCCCAGAAAGAGTTGCCTACACCCTCCCTGGGGGCTCACTAAAGCAGCTATTATACCTGTCACACTGGATGGCAAGTGTTTGTTCATCCACTGTCTCCCTTGCCAGTCATGAACCCATGGATAGAAACTTATTTTCTAGACTGTCCTATTTCATCATAGTCCCTGACAGATTGACGGGGCTCAAGAAATGTTTGCACAGATAAATGAATCTGTATAACCCCTCAGCTGAGAAATACTTTGAATCTCTCTGTGCCAGATCACACTGCCTGTCCAATAATTTTTTTTTTTTTTTAAAGTGTAGCTGGGATCAATGCTGTAAAATATGATTTCCTAGGCTTTGGCTGCACTCCTCCAAAGACGGGAAGAATAGAACAGTACGGCACTGGGGGTCCAGGGGTCCGGGTCTTAACCCTTGGACAGCCTCATTTCCCACTTGTGCTTCCCGCATCTGTGGGGAGGCCCCAGCCAGGGATGCAGGATCTCTGCCAAATCCCAGGCGCCTGCGCCAGGATGCTCAGGGCTCTGGGTCTGGGATTCTGCTGTTTGGAAGCCCTGCCGCCCTGGCTGTCTGCCTGCTCTTCACTTGGAGACACATCATTCCTGGCCTCTGGCCCTGCCATCGGCTTGCTGTCAGCTTTCTCATTGATTTTTAAATTTTATTATTGGCTTTTAGAGCGCTCGAGGACCTGAGGCTTTCCTTCACCATCGATTTGCTTGTTCCCAGCCAAGGGGATGAGCTTTGCCATCTTTATCCCCTGGCTGCTGACCAGCCCTTCTATCTTGTACTTGGGGATCCCTGGCTTGCTCTGGGTCAAGCCTGAAAGACTGGGCTCATTTCTTCAGACATCTGTAGTGCTAAGACACTGCTCCAAGCCAATGTGAAGGCTGTATTCACCATGACCAAGTGACAAGAGTTGACTTTAATTGAGTGCAAGCTCTGTGTTAGCTACTGTGCTAAACACTTGATGTGCCTCACCCCCATTTAATGTCCCAAGAATCCCTTGGATATAGGTAATTTATCACCAGTGTACAAACAGGGAAACTGAGGCTCAGAGGCACAGCAACTTAGTGACCATAGAGGTATTCGCATAACCTCTACAACAGTGCTGCTCAAACTATTGCAGCCTGGTATATGGTATGTCTGTGCATGAGCAACACATAGCTCAGGGCCACATGCAACTTGCCCTCCAAGTTCAAGTTCAGCACCACCCTAGCTGGTTTATGCCACAACCAGTAAGTCCCATGATCACAGCTATCTCAATAGGATTAAGCTGTGATAAACGTTTCCAATCCCATCCTCTCAGTTCTGTACTTCACTTGGTAACGAACAACTAGACCAGTACCAGCCAGCAGCCCACACTTGTGTGGCACTTGTCCAGTGGATGCTGGGACACCTCCCTGGGTAGAGGGGTGGCCATGGAGGAACTGTTTCTGCAGGAAGAGAAGGTGGGGGTTTTGGCCCTGCTGGGTGGAACTTGGGTTTTTTCCTACAATACTGTCTCCACTTCCTTCTGCTCCCATCATAACCCCTGCAGGACCTAGACTGTGTCTGCAAGTTTACTTCCCTCCTTTGACCACAAGGAAAATAACTGTTCTGAAACTAAATTTTTAATACCATACAGCAGCTCACTGCTTCCTACTTTTAAAGGCACAGGGATGGGGCAGATTCTTTTGCAGTCCTCTCCTTTCTGATCTGCCTCTGCCCCTCTCTCTCTCTCCTCCCGTCCTCTTCTCCCCTTCCTTCATTTCCCCCCTCTTTTCTCCCCTGTCCTCCCTTCCTTTTCTTCCTTCCCTCCTTCCCCTACCCCCTCGCACTCTCCTCTCTGTTCCCTCTCTCCTTGCCCATGTGTAGCAGCCTATATGTTTTTCTATGAAACACATCTGTCAATGTTAGCATCTCAGGGTGGTTTTGGGAGCTGACACACCTGGCACAGTAAATCCTGCAGCTGGGCACCTGGGCAGGTGGCATGCACCAGCAGCCTGGAGCTAAAACCACAGCCAGCACTCTGGGGGAGTGGGTTCTTCTCATGGGCTTGCCCGCAGGCCCAACAGACAATAATCCTATGTGTGAGTGTGAACAGGATAGGAAGGGAGGAAACCCTTCTGAAGGCCAACATTGTTCACAGTGCAGTCATCACGGGGAGGTTATTCTCCCAGGTAGGGGGTGTGTGTTTAATTTATACACTCTGGACCTTGGATTTTGTGGTTTGCATTAGATTTCTGTACTTCATGTCATTGTTGACCCCTGGAGCTCAGAGCCAAGGGCCAGGTGGTTGGGTGCTGCCCCAGGGAATAGAGTTGGACAGGCCCAGGGCTAGTCACACACAGTAGGTAGGTATCCTCATCCCCACCAATCACTTTGCTCATAAATAATTTAACCCTCTTAAACCTAAGTTCCTTATATAGCAGATGGGGACAATAAAAATATTCTCAAGGGTTAGGCTTAGAGGAGGTAATAATCCACATGAAAGAGCTCGGCCTACAACCTAGTAAGGGTACAACAAAGATTAACTGCTTGTACTGCCATCCTCATTGCCTCTAATCTACAGATGAGGACTAGAAAAATTCATCAAAGTCATGTGGCCAGAAATAAGTGAAGTCAGGATTTGAATCCAAGCAGTCTGACAGCTAAGCCCAGACTTAACAAATGGGCTTCACTGCTCCCTCAAATGTAGCCTGTGTTGCAGAGGGGTTGATGGTGAATCTGTGAGCCCCTTGAGGACCAGGATCATGCCATTTTCATCTTTGCATCCCAATGCCTGTCACAGTCTCTGGCACATAGTAAGAGCTCGGTAAATGTTGATGGAATAAGTGACTGAATCAGGAAAAACACAGGTCTGGAGGAATAAATTGGGCTAATTTCAGGAAAGGATGGGGAAGAAGAGGGGGGTATAGAATCTGTTTCTTAGTAACTTAGTTACTAGCACTAATACATGATTGACTCAGAAGCCAGCAGGTACTAACCTAATGTTAAACCAACCAAATTATGGATCTAAGGACTGCTAGGCTTCCTTGGTTAGGTTAATCTGGTCCTAAACCTGCCTTATCCTTATGTAAAACAGAGGTTGAAAGGTGAGGGGGAAGGAAGTAGACATTCAAATAAGACCAGAAGTCAGACATGTAATTTCAAAATGTGGGTTCTGAACTTCCTCAAATTCTAAAACCACAGGTTTCCTACTTGCTTTAAATGTCAGCCAGGGCCAGGCCCCGGTAGCTCACGCCTGTAATTCCCATACTTCAGGCAGGAGGATCGCTTGAGCCCAGGAGTTTGAGATCAGCCTGAGCAACATAGCAAAACCCCATCTCTACAAAAAATACAAATTAGCTGGGTGTGGTGGCACACACCTGTAGTTCCTCTTACCTCGGAGGCTGAGGTGGGAGGATCGCTTGAGCCTGGGAGGTTGACACTGCAGTTGAAGCTGCCACTGTACTCCAGCCTAGGCGACAAAGCATAGACCTTGTCTCAAATAACTGTCAGCCAGGACCAGCTAACCAGCAAGTTCATATCTGTCCTACTTGAGAAGGATACCCAGTTTAGATGCTCATCAAGGCTTTTCTTTTTTCTTTTAATAATAGTGTTGTTTTATGTTTCATTTTTAAATGCATTCTCGATCATTAAAGGAAATGTAGAAAACAGCAGAGTAGGAAAATTTTGTATTACTCTAAGTCCTTAAACTTCATAACTACTATATGCATTTTGCTGTATTTCATTCCAGAAAAAAGATCACTTTTTAACTAAAGCTCATTGAGTATTGACACTTTCTAGTTCCTACTGATCTAGTGAAGCCCCTCGAGATTTATTTTGGAAGAAAAAAAAGTTCCAGGCTTCTAAAGAGGCACCGTGACATAATGGAAAGACCCTCAGTGAGAAGTCAGGTGACGTTGAGTCCATTCTGCCACTGCCTCAGTGTCTGACCTCCGCCAGGACATTCGGTGCAAGGATTTCAGTTTATCTTTCTTCCCCCATTTTCTGCCCATCTTTCCTTAGTCAAAGGCCTGGCCTGCAGACTTCAGGTTCCTGTATCAGACATGGACACAGGCCGCCTCACAGCTGGGACTATGGAACCAGCTCTTACAATTGCAAAAGGCCAAATCCCTCTAATAAAGCCCCAATAGTACAGATCTTCTAAAGGTGCTGCTTTTCTGAGCCCTGACCCTTACAGCAGGAAAGGTGGCCACCATAAGCATAAAACTTGCACCCTGCAAGCTTGGCACTGAAGGGTCTTTTGTAAATCATACGAGGCTCATGATGATTGTCTACCCCTCCAAGAGTGTAAACGCCCTAAGGGTTGGGTTGTTGAGAGACCCCCATAGCATAGCAGTTGCGTCAGTTTCCCAGGGCTGCCATAACAGAGTACCCGACCCTGGGCGGCTTACCACAACAGAAACTTATTCTCTTACAGTTCTGGAGACTAGAAGCCTTGGATCAAGGTGTCAGCAGGGTGCCACCTCTGAAGCCTCCAGGGAGGATCTTTCCTCATCTCTTCCACTTGACCTGTGGCAGCACACCCCAATCCCCACCTCTGTCCTCACACGGTCTTCTCCCTGTGTCTGTGTGTCTTCATTTGGCCATTTCTGCTTTGTGTCTCCTCTGCTTTTAAGAACATGAGTCACATTGGATTAAGGGCCCACCCTACTCCAGTCTGACTTCATCTTACCTAAATGTCTGCAACATACAGGTCTACATGTCCTTAGACCTGTGTCTAAACAAGGTCACGTTCTGAGGTACTAGGAATTAGGAGTTCACCATATATTTTCCAAAGAACATAATTAAATCCACAGCAGGGGTTGTGATGGTTGATTTTCTACGTCAACCGGACTGGGCGACAGTGCCCCGATATTTGGTTAAACATTATTCTGAGGTGTTTTTTGGTGAAGAAGATGAAGGTGATTTTTGGATGGATGAACATTTCTTTTTTTCTTTTTCTTTTTTTTTTTTTTTTTGAGACAGAGTCTCTCTTCTGTCACCCAGGCTGGAGTATAGTGGCTTTATCTCCACTCACTGCAACCTCTGCCTCCCGGTTGAAGCAATTCTCCTGCTTCAGCCTCCCAAGTAGCTGGGACTACAGGTGTCCACTACCACGCTCGTATAATTTTTGTATGTTTTGGTAGAGACAGGATTTCACCATGTTGGGTAGGCTGGTCTTGAACTCCCGACCTCAGGTGATCCACCCTCCGTGGACTCCCAAAGTGCTGGGATTACAGGCATGAGCCACCATGCCTGGCTGAGATTAACATTTAAATGGGTGGACTCTGAGCAAAAACATTACCCTCCGTATTGTGGCTGGGCCTCATCCAATCAGTCAAAGGACTTAATGGAACAAAGACTGACCTCCCCTGAGTAAGTAGGAACTCTGTCAGCCAACTGCCTTTGGACTCAGACTGCAGGTCTTCCTGGCTCTCCAGGCTGCCAGCTTACCCTGCACATTTGGGGCTGAAATCTCCCCAATTGCATGAGCCAATTCCTTAAAATAAATCTATCTCTTTCTATATATACACATCCTGTTTGCTCTGTTTCCTGGAGAACCCTGACTAATAGAGTGGTTAGGAACACGAACTCTGGAGTCACTTCTCTCTTCTCTCATTTACTGGCTGTGTGACCTTAAGCATGTTAACTTCCCAGGCTCTCAGTTTCCCCATCTGTAGACTAGGAATAATATTAGCACCTACTTCTCAGGGTACCATGGGGATTAAGTGGAGTTAATATAAAACATTGAGAACCACCTCCAGCCCATAATAAGCCCTATGTAAGCATTAACTGACTGATCAGAGCTGTATCTCCAGCTTCTAAGACTGGGATTGCACAGAATAAAAGATAAATATTTGTTAACTGACTCTACTTCCTCTAGTTCTGTCTATTAAGTTTCAGGCCAAAAATGTTTGACTCTTACAATTTTAGAACACCTCTAACTCCTCAGTCCTACCACGCAAACCATTCCCAACATAAACAGCTCATCCTGAAGTGATATTGAATTCTAGGCACACTTAACAGGGCTACTTGGATAACCTAAGCTCTCTTCAAATACCAACTGGGTATGTGCTGTATATTCTCACCCTCTCTCCTCTCCCCTCCTCTCCCCTCTCCCCTCTCCCCCCTCTTTCCTGCAGTAGTTAACAGGATCTCCAAAGTGGCACCTGACACAGTACAAGTGGTGACAGGATGGATTTAGAAGAATCTCTGCATCTAGAAAGATAGACTCCCTTTCCCCACAGAAAAATTAACTGATTTCCAAACTATCTCAGAGAGTACCACATTGCCTAGGAGCTCAAAAGCTCTAATTCCACTCTATTAATAATCAACAGGGAACATTAAGCGCATAAACTATGACCAAACCTTCTGAATATCAACCTGGAGGTGAAAAGTTAGCCCTCCTCGCTGTGTTTCTATAGAACTTCTCCTAGGTGGGGTTCCAGAACTAATGAGAGCTTAAGAAAAGAAAATTGGAATTAAGAAGCATTCACACAATAAGGTAGCTCACATTATATAAGTTAGCTCCTGGGTAGCTCACTTAGGAAGCCGCCTATGAGTTTCTCATTAAAGGAATATTAGAAGAATACATTCATAAATTTCTGAGCCAGGCTTAATTTTCCTGTTTGAAAGCTGCCAGGGAAGAGAGTAAATTACAAATATATGAAATATGAGAAAATGAGACTTAATGAATTCTAAGTTTATTCACTGAAGTATTTAACTATCCAAGCCATCAAGTGGGGATAATAAATTTGAGTATGTCATAAGACTGGCCCATTTTAATTCACATTTGTAAAATGAGCTATAAATAAAAGGCCGGATTCAGTGCTTAATTTTTAGAGATGCATTAATTCATAGTGCCTGTGCCTACAGAGTGCCAGCGGCGGAGGGAAATGACAAGGTGCTCGCTGATCAGGCCAGTGGTGACTACCCAGACACTCAGACCAGAGCCCAGGACTGGCCTTTGATGATCTGGCATCTGTCATCAGCACAGCCACCACCTTGTCACAAAAGTCAAGTTCAAATCCTCATGAGGGAGGGAAGAGATGGCCCTTTAGAAGGGGTAATTAAGGAGAGTTTAATGAAGAAGATGAGTCTTTACAAAGGTGAGAGCAGGACTGAAGGAACCTGGGAAGGGATGTGGAAGCACCAGGGCCCTCAGCACCCCTAGGCCTGAAGGGAACCACACAGCCACTGTGTTAGGGGTCTCTCAACAACCCGCCCTGAAGGAGTTTCCATTCTTGGGTGTGGGGAACACAAGCAGTAAACCCAGAAATGAGATATTTTCAGATATTGATAAGTGCTCTAAAGAAAAAGTAGAAGTGGGGGGGGGTATAAAAGAGTGGGGAAGAGATGGGGGGGACTCCTTGAGTTAGGCAGAGGCGCTGGGGGTTAGGACTTCAATATATCTGAAAGTAGATATTGGGGGTGGGGGTAGGGGGCGTCTCTGGGGCTGACACTGAGTCAGAACTAGCCAGGAGGTGCCCAGAATGGGAACTGGGAACAGCCAGGAGTGCTTGAGGGGCAGAGGGAAGCCCCATGGGCTGGAATGTGGCAACTTGAGGGGGTGAGGAGGAAGATAAGGGCAAGACCTCGCAGGCCCCATGAAGCACTGGGGTCAGACAGTGACCCCTGAACAACACCAGGTTAGGGGCACCGACCCTGCGCAGTCCAAATTTTACATATGACTTTCGACTCCACAGAAACTGAATCAACTACTGTTGACTAGAAGCCTTACCAATAATATAAACTGTTGATTAATGCATATTTTCTATGTTATATGTATTATATACTATATTCTTATGATAAAGTAAGCAAGAAAAAAATATTAAGAAAAACTATAAGGGGCCGGGCACAGTAGCTCACGCCTGTAATCCCAGCACTTTGGGAGGCAGAGGCGGGTGGATCACCTGAGGTCGGGAGTTCGAGACAAGCATGACAAACATGGAGAAACCCCGGTTCTACTAAAAATACAAAATTAGCCGGGCGTGGTGGTACATGCCTGTAATCCCAGCTACTCAGGAGGCTGAGGCTGGATAATCGCTTGAACCCGGGAAGCAGAGGTTGCAGTGAGCCAAGATCGTGCCATTGCATTCCAGCCTGGGCAACAAGAGCGAAACTCCATCTCAATAAAATAAAATAAAAACCATAAGGAAGAGAAAATGTATTTACTATTAAGTGGAAGTGAATCATCATCATCTTCACATTGAATAGGCTGGGGAGGAGAACAAAGAGAGGGTTTGGTCTCGCTGTGTCAGGGATGGCAGAGGAATAAAAAATTCTAGTATAAGGGGACCCTTGCAGTTCAGACCTGTGTTGTTCAAGAGTCAACTGCATTCTAGTTGTGATGGGGAATGACTGGGGGCTTTAAGCAAGGAAGTAGTGGGTCTGATTTACATTCTAATGGAAATTAGCACCCAGCCTGCTGTGAAGGAGACACACAAAAGCAGAAGCAGTGAGACCAGTTACCAAGCGACTGTAGCAGTAAGAGGTGAAGGTGGCTTGCACCAGGCGGGAGGAGCCCAGACAGGGAGCAATGGATGGAGTTGAGATCCATCTTGTCTACCTAGCATGCTCTTCTTCCTGCAGTTGGTAGAGGCCTCCCAGGCTTTGAGAGAGAATAAAAGTGTGGTTTTATTGTTTGTTTGTTTGTTTGCATAGTGTCCTACATTTTCTGCATGCTGCATATATTACTTTTGAAATTGGAAAAAGGAAAAAAAAAATCCACTGAAGGAAAGAAGGTGGGGAGGGCAGTTAATCCATCTGGAAGAGGGAAAATATATATTAGGGAGCTTTGGTAAATGGTAGGTTCAATATGTAGTGAGAGATGACTTTCCAGAAAGCTAATGAAATTTGGGTTGCATAATTAGAAAAATAGTACCTAGAATAAGGAGGGTGATTCTTTGAGCTCCTTAAGGGAAAGACTGTGCCTGGACCTCATACATCTATTTGTACCCCATACATAAGCATATACTGCTTAATACCTTAAAAGGCTTGGAAAGAGAGGAGAAAGAAGGGATTTTTTAAAAGCCTGATTTTTAAAAAGTAGGTTCTTAGTGATGAAGTTTAATACCTATATAGATGATACTCTACTTGGTCACCTGCAACTGGGACACGTAGGTGACTTGGGAAATCTCAACAGTCAATCATAAAAATCAGAGAATGTTTTTGAGAATAGGATGGGATCCAAAGAACCACTAAGAAATGAACTTTCAGGTGGTTGTGGATACTCACAAATATTTGTCCACTTGGTTGTGGAGTAAGGAGGGTCATGTACCAGGCTGGCCCAGAGCTTGGGTAAATTCCCCCTCTGCAAACCATTCCATGCTTTCCAAAGAGAGCCTTCTGGGTCTTCATTTGATAACCCTAGGTGAGCTGTCTCTGGGAAAGATGTGTCCTAGGTGAAGGGTGCAAGGATTCCAGTTCCTGAAAAATATACTCACACACACACTTCATAAATTAATTTATACTGGTTAATTTATCAGTCTCTTGGGGGTATGGTAAGGGAGTCAGACACCTGAAAGCTGAACAATGATATGCACACACCTGATGAGTGTTCTTGACCTGCAGAAATAAGAATGAAATTTTGACATATGGGGTCCTAACTCAGGGGCCACTCACCAGAGAGGTCCTGTTTGGGTGTCCCTCTTTCCCACTGTGTATCATCTTACCTCCTACAAAGATTACACCTGCCACTTGGTAATAAGTTAACAGTAGAGGTTAATAGCAGTTTGTACATAAGACTTTTTTTGACCATTTTTTAGCACACTCTTTACCCATCACTCTTTTATCTACCAAAACTGAACATGCTATGTACTAGTCATTCCTTATTATCCAAGAGATTTTCAGTGTGTTCCTCATTGCCCTGCCAAAGTTACGTCTTTATTGGAATTCTATTACAACTCCTTAACTAAAGGACTCTTAGATGCTAAACTAGCTCCACGTATGAGTTAGACCACTTTTATTTTCAAGAGACAGAGATTGCACCACTGCACTCCAGCCTGGGCGACAGAGCAAGACTCCGTCTCAGGAAAAAAACAAAACAAACAAACAAACAAAAAACACCAGCAAACCCCAGTATAAGCCAAATAGTTCACGTAACTGAAAATTCTAGTGATAGTTACAGCTTCAGAGCTGGCTGAATCCAGAGACTCAAAGGCTGTCATCAGGGCTGTTGCCCCCTACCCATCCGTTGAAAGGGTTTCTCCATACAGCCAATGTGAGATACTTGGACCGTCCACTTAGCAAAGCTGGAAATACATTTCCCAGAATTCTTTTCTTTACAGTGTTCCAGTTAGTATGGGCCACAGAGACATTTTGTGTGCCATTGGGAAGTGGAAGTAAAGCAGCAATCATATTTCGTTTTATGCTTGGAAGGCCAGGGCAGGAGGTGCTGTTGTGGCTGCTCCTGTTGTCACTCATCTGTTCTCTCACCTTGTCAGGTTGAGCTCACAGCATCCTCACCTCCTACTGGATCCTCCTCTACCCTCTCTGACTCCTGGGCCAGGCGCATGTTTAGCTTTGTGATGAAGGATGCCAGCTTCCCCTCCAGCTTACTCCCATCATTGAAGTGGGTGACTTGGAGGTGGGGAGAGACCAATGTTGGTCCAAGTCTCTCCTCATGAGTCCCAGCCCATCCTCACAGATTTCAGTTTATCCTTGATTCCCCCACTTCATGTCAATCTTCCCTTCTCAACAGCCTGCCCCGTAGACCTTGTTTTCCTGAATCTGATACAGAAACAGCAGCTTCACATTGACTGTAGAATTAGCTCTTACAATTGCAGAAGGCCAAATTCCTCTAATCCCATATAATTCAGATCTTCTAAAGCTTCTGCTTTTCTGAGCAAATCCTGACCCATACAGCAAGAGAGATGGTTGCCATATGCATGAAATTCACACTCGACAAGTTTAGTGCAGAAAGAGCCTTTTATGATATCTATAATCAGAAAAATGTCCCTGGGAGGGCTCATAATGGAGGCATCTTGAATCATATACTCATTCCTGTACCTATCATTATGATCAGGGCAGGTTAGGAGATTCAGACAAGCCCGAGACTCATTCCCACTTTTGTAACTGGGGAAAAGGGAGGTCAGCCCCACTTAACACATGTGAAAGGCTATCCATTGGGGGAAAAGAAGTGGGTTCCTGAAAGGAGGAGAAAGAGTGATAGATAGGCAAAAGCAGATAACCGCAACACTCTTCCTGCTTTCTTATTCTAGGGGTGCTGCATTTACTCTAAGAGAAAATGAGATGTAATCAATTTTCAAGAAGTGGTTACTATGCCCACATATTGAACTTAGTACTTTTTGTATATTACCTCTTTTTAATTCCCACAATAAATTTATGAGGAAAGAAGCCCAAAGAGGTACAACAACTTGGCCAAGTTCCTTCAGCTAGTGACTCAAGGAGCTAGCCCATAACACCATACTTGTATTAAGTTTAATGATAAACACATTCTCGCTCTGTTAGATTTGCCTTACCTTGGTAATTTTGTACAAATTGACCAGTAAGCTGAGAAAACTGCTTTCTTCTCCCTCCCTGCAGAAGTGAATTATGCTGCCAGTGGAGAATCCATGAATAGCTGCCATGTAATACTCGTCAATGCTTGGTAAGACAACTTTTATATTAGGGGACTTTGGGGTGAGGTAGGTGAAAGAGTTTTCATTTTAACAATCCAGGAAAGTTGGGACATGTTTAGAGTCTGACAAAGAGACTTGACGTTATCAGAGTGCAGTTGTAACATCACTGAATTATTAAGTGTTTACTGTGTGCAACTTATTGTGACCATGGAGAAATCTTTCATACTGTTAGCTGATTAACAGATTTTGAAATGAACTGGCAAAGAGTAAAGGTTTCAGTCCTAACACTGTATATGTCATAAAGTAGAATTGAATGCGGGTTTAGGGAGAAGGTGGACAATTTGTGTGTTTGAGGAAGAGTGAAGGGTGGTTTCTGCATCTATTCACCACTGAAGTTTCCAGAGGACCCAGTCTCTTCTAGGAGCCTTAAGATCCCATCCCTTTGCATGGCAGAGGAGCGGAGAGGCGACAGCAACTTGAAGTTCTTTTCTGTGAAAACAGGAACACTGTAAAGTCCTTTTCAGCATAACCAGGAACATTGGTTGAGCACATGAAAGGTGTGCCCAACCAATGCATCAAATAGATGTTTGACTATGGTATGTCCAGCTACCAGTTGTGAATCCAGTTGAGGATTCACGACTCTCAACCCTGAAGAAGTTGAAAGGTTCCATCTGGAAAGGTTCAGATAGAAGATGCTAGAAAGTTAGGAGGTTTTTCTTCTTTACTCAATTGTCCTCTGAACATTTTGCTGGAGAAGCCAAGCAAGTTCAACCTGAAACTGAGTTGTGTGTGTCCTAGATGTCTGCGCTATCCATTGGTTTATATCTTTCTTGGTAGAAAGACTTGGGCCTTAGGTTTGAATATCAAAGTCCCTATTACTGGTCCTTAAGTTTCCTCCATAGCAGACAATTTTCCCCCAAAGCTATTTATTGTTGCCAGATAACAAAGGCAGAAAGAGACGGTTGGAATTGAGGGAGTACTTATTTCTCTTCTCCCTGCTCAGCTGCACTCACTCTGGCCATTTACAAGGTGGTCAAAAAGAAAAAAGTTAGAGATGGAGCAAGTAAGATGGAAATCTACCACTTTTAAGAATATGTACTTCCAGTGACATACAACAGATCTAAGTAGTTCTCTGGGTTCAGGGGAATAGACAGTAGGGGTATTCCTCACTGAAAATTTGAGAAGAAAACCTAGGAAGGATTGAGAACCCAGGAAGTTGCTCCATCTTGGAATAGCTTGCTCAGAGTGGTAAGCCAGTCATCTCAATGCAGCTATGATGTTAAAATGATGGTCATCCATCCCAGCTGTGGGGACCTTACCCCACCCATCTTCTCTCTACTCTCAGTTCTCTGCTTTGACAGTTGGATCCTACTCATGACCCAGAGAAAATGACCTGTAATGTTTTCTCATCCCACACCCAACGTACACATAGTGTTTTCAGCTAACACACCTCTTCGCGATTGTATTAGTCCATTCTCACACTGCTATAGAGAACTGCCTGAGACTGGGTAATCTGTAAAGGAAAGACGTTTAATTGACTCACAGTCCGCAGGTCTGGGGAGGCCTCAGGAAACTTACAATTGTAGCGGAAAGGGAAGCAAACATGTCCTTCTTCACATGATGGTCGGAAGGAGAAGTGCTGAGCAAAGTGGGAAAAGCTCCTTATAAAACCATTTGATCTCATGAGAACTCACTATCACAAGAACAACAGTATAGGGGTCACCACCTCCATGATTCAATTACCTCCCACCGGGTCCCTCCCACAACACGTGGGATTATGGGAACTACAATTCAAGATGATACTTGATTGGGGACACAGCCAAACCATGTCAGTGATCATAGGTTATTTTCAGAGAGCTGCATTTTACACTTCTCATGAGAGTTCATCCTCATAAACGATGTTGTGGGAGAGGCTAGCTGTAGTGATTGAATGTTAGCACCCCATTCTCTCCCAGTCCCACCTGATAATCTAGTATTTGAGTATTTAAAATGGTTTCTCTAATAAGAATCTGAGAGTGGGAAAAAGATCATCTTATGTTCTTTAAACCTTCCTGGAGTGAAGGTAGTAACCTTATCAAGCAAACAAACCGATCAATAAAGAGGATGCTGATTTCAGTAAATGAGGTAAGTGAACAATGTAATGATGTCAAGAAATTAGTTACCATAGGACTTCCTTCAATTGACTTTTTTTATGTTGAGTGTTTAGCCTGGAAACTTAATTTAGAAAATAGAAGGTTGTCACCATTAAGTTCTAATCAATGCCAACCACCAAGAAAACTTCAATTCCTTCTGGGGCTTTTGCCTAGGTAGCCCACTATGCTTTGGGGAAAGGTCTAATTTAAATAGTTTGGGCATAAATTATTACAGACTCAGAGCACACAACTATTTGAACTTAGGCTAATATGATCTGTTACAGATTGAGCCAGAAAAGAGAGGGAGAGCTTGAGAAATGCCATTTTACATTTACAAGACAATTTTGGCTGGGTGCAGTGGCTCACGCCTGTAATCCCAGCACTTTGGGAGTCCAAGACAGGTGGATCACGAGGTCAGGAGTTCAACACCAGCCTGGCCAACATGGTGAAACCCCATCTCTACTAAAAATACAAAAATTAGCTGGGTATGGTGGCACGTGCCTATAATCCCAGCTACTTGGGAGGTTGAGGCAGAAGAATTGCTTGAACTGAGACCTAGGAAAGGGAGGTTGCAGTGAGCCGAGATAGTGCCACTGCAGTCCAGTCTGAGCTACAGAGGGAGACTCTGTCTCAAACAAAACAAAACATTTGCTGGACAATTTCATTTTGTAGAAAATTAGGGTAGAATGAAACAGTAGACAGGAATCCTGCCCCTAGCTCCTGTTCACTCATCCAGGTCTTTTTTTTTTGAGATGGAGTCTTGCTCAGTCGCCCAGGCTGGAGTGAGGTGGCGGGATCTCGGCTCACTGTAAGCTCTGCCTCCCAGGTTCACGCCATTCTCCTGCCTCAGGCTCCCAAGTAGCTGGGACTATAGGCGCCTGCCACTACACTCAGCTAATTTTTTTGTATTTTTAGTAGAGACGGGTTTTCACCGTGTTAGCCAGGATGGTCTCCATCTCCTGACCTCGTGATCTGCCTGTCTCGGCCTCCCAAAGTGCTGGGATTACAGGCATGAGCCACCGCACCCGGCCTCTCATCCAGGTGTTGCCGCACCATGTGACCATCCTACTTTAGGTTGTCCCAGGAGCAGACCTGAGACAAGGATCTGAATGCAAAGAGTTTATTTTGGAGGAGAACCCAGGAAGCACCTATAGACAAGTGTAGAAGCAAACCCGGGAAAGGAAGGAAGCCCATAAAGAGGGCATTAGCAAGCCACCACTGTGGGCAAATGGAGCTGAGTCCCTCTGGGACATGGGGTACCAGTGCACAACACATCTTGGAGTTATCCTTCCATCACTCATTGGTTAAGGGCAACTCCCCCCATCCCCGCCCCAAAATATTTGGTTTTGGAACTTCTGGCCTGCCATGAGTAGGCAGGAGACCTCTGGCTTCCAGAGGAAACTCCCAAGCAAAACAATGCAAATGGTGGCAGTGGGTGGCCTGCAGGTTCCCTGCAATGGCCAGGTGCGAGGGACATGGGTTCGCAATGGCAGTGGCTGCTACTGCCTCTGTCCAGGAGAAGGCGGGGAGATTCCATTCCGTATGCCCACCTCTCATGAGCCTGTCTCACTGGCTCCCTCAAGTCTCTTTCTGCTATTGACAGAGGCAGAAAGGTCTGAAAGGTCCTAAACCCAGCAGAGGTTCGCTGAGAAGTTCTCTCTCCCAGCCTCGCTGAGGATGGGCAGTTATTCACCAATAGCTTAGTCCCACTGATAACTGTCTCCTTGGCAACTTAAGGTCCAGTGTAACGAAATTAAATACATTAAAATATATATACATATATATGTGTATGAAAAATATGTAAATATTCTTTTTACTTTTTCATAAAAGTGCCTTTAAATTAAATATGGTTTTTGAACAGTGATTAAATGTAACTGGTTTTCCAGCCCTGTATCAAAGTTCCTATCAAATCAGTCCTTTGCAGCTCTAGATCATCTCAGTGACGTGTGTTTCTAGGAGACAGGCACTGATGCTTCCTCCCGGCTGAGGTGTCTGCTTCTTTTTATAGCAAATGATGCACCGCCACGTGATGGCCCCCAGAGAGAACTGCATTGCCAGTTACAAGCCTTGCCTGTCTTCGGCAATAGTGCTCACTTGCTGTGTGACCTTGGCCATGTTTCTTACCCTCTCTGGGCCTCAGTGGCCTCATGTGTAAAAGCAGTAAACTGGATGCTATGCTCTTACAAGTGTCCCTCTTAATCTAAAACAAATTATGCATGACTGTTGTGCCGTTCCATGTTAGGTCACATCCTTCTCTAAGAATATGAACTCTGAGTTATATTTCAAGGACTCTGTTACTGGGAGAAAACTGTTGGAAGATCCACCTTGTCCATCCTTCCCCCTTAGGATCATCCCTGTAAAAGCTAAGAAATGAGGTCATCCCCAGGCTTCCTTTTGCTGCAGTGCAGTGTGAAAAGCAAGGGTCCAGCCCCAGCCCAACCACGTTGCTGGCTGTATGACTTTGGACAAGTCAACTGACTTTACTGAGACTTCATTTCCTCATTGAAAGATGGGATAAATAATTGTACTGAAACATTTGAATGTAAAACTATTCCAGAAATATTCTTTTCAGAAGAAAAAGAAGGATTTGAATTTCTTGCAGCCCTCTCTTCCTCTCTCCTCAACCTCTATCCCTGCCCAGCACACCAGCTCTTAGGAGTCGATCCTCTTTTAATCTCTTCTCGTGATGCTTAAACCTTTACAGTTCAGTTTTGGTAATGATGTTATTACAGGTTTTTTTCCTTAATTAATCCCAGCACTTTGGGAGACTGAGATGGGAGGATCACTTCAGCCCAGGACGGTGAAACCAGCCTGGGCAACATAGCGAGACCTCTGTCTCTATAAAAAATAAAACAATTAGCTGGGTTTGGTGGCATGCACCTGTAGTCCCAGCCCCTTAGGAGGCTAAGGCAGGAGGATCGCTTGAACCCAGAAACTGAGGCTGCAGTGAGCTGTGGTCACACCACTGCACTCCAGCCTGGGAGATAGAGTGATATGCTGTCTCAAATAAAATAAAATAACACATAAAGAAATAAGGAGGTAGAGGGGGCATACTGTTACAACCCAAAGGCAACTGTGGTTAACAGGCATGCTTCTCGGTTTACCTTTTTGGGGAAGGAGGCGCATGGTTAAACCCACAGAGCATTTGAATTTTTGGTTCCTACCTCTCACTTTTAACATTATCATGTAACTCGGCTTTTACTCAGCTGTTAAAACCTCTTGATGATGGTCTGTTGTGAGTATGCATTGTAATATACTTAACCATTCCTCCATTTTTGTGTATTTAGGTTATTTTCATATTTTTCTCCATTAGAAATAGCACACAGGGCTCAATCATAGAACTTCCAGCTTGCCTTCTTTTTAAGACTATTTCAAGCCCCTTGGGGCAGCCTTGCCATGGGCAGTTCTCTTTAAAATACTCCTAAAAGCTCAGCCCTATTGTAGGAGGGAAGTTCACTGTACCCACTTCTGGCTGCCCTTCAGCTGCCCCCTCCTACGCCCCGGAGCAGGTTCACTTGGTTCTGGGTAAGCTCTCTTGCCCCGAAGGTAGCCAGTTATAGCTCTTCCCACTTTCCTGTCCAGCAAGTGCTGCAAATGCCCTGCCTCTGAAATTCAACCCAATCTCCTAGGTCAGAAGTGGGCATGTGACTCAGGCCTGGCCCATCTCAGGACCCCACCCAACTGGCAATGGTGATTGGTCCATTTAGTATGACAGACACTAAGAAGGAACAATCAGAGCCCTTCCCTGAGAAAAAATGCAGATGCTGTGAGATTAAGGATGACAAGCAGCTACTGTGTCAGCTGGGAGCAACAATGGCTATCTCCCCACAGCATGGAGGAAGCCTTTTCCATGGCAGCCTGGGAGAATGAAGAAAGCAGAGGCAGCCAGCTAGGAAAGAGAAGGAACCTGGAGAGAGGGAACACCAGCTCTAACTCTGCGGGCCTGCCTCCTGCACATCTGCCTTGGATTCTAGGGACTATCCCAGGATCCTTCCCAGCTGCCTGGGCCAGCGCCATCCCTTTTTGCCTACACAGTTTGAGGTACAGTTCAGTTTCTTACTCAGTAAGTCTTGACTGTTAGGCCCCTCAAAGTGGCCTTCCTAGAAGTTGCCCAGTGGAGACTGTAACGTCTTCCAGGCAGAGTTCAAACTCAGGCATCCATGGGACTTGGCAATAACTGCCAATTCCTCTAAGCTTCCCCAGAAGGAAAGGGGGGATCTACGCAAAAGGAACCTCAAGAACCCCAGAGTTCCCCTGAACCAAGATTCCCAATGAACTAAACTCCCGTGTCAAGGCTGGCTCAGAGTAACTTTACACTTCAGTCATAGCACAGGTAAATGCCCCAGGCACAGCCGGCCCAGAAACCTTGAGCTTGCTGTGTGAGAACTGCCCTGCAATACCCAGAGAGACCAGAGAGAACAACTAGAAACAAAAGTCCTCCCTTTTCTCTGTATCCCCATGTTTAAAGCGTGAGTTTCTCAACTTTGTTTTTAGACTGTGGTTAACCTTTTTCATCATTGGATAAGAAGGAAATAAAGGGCTATTTTTGGAGGTATGATGCTTAGGAACATTTTCTGTCCTCTGCATTCAAAGCGAGGCAGCGTGGTTATGAAAGTTTCCTCAGGGTGTGAGAGATCAGCTTGACAGGGCTAGGCTGTCATCAAGAATGTTTCACACATGTGAAAAACTTTTGAGAAATCACTTTGGTTTTGTTTGGCCAAGAGAGTTCATGAAGCAAAGCCTGAGTCTTTTCGAGTCACTTGAGCCCAGGAGGCGGAGTGAACTGAGATCACGCCATGGCACTCCAGCCTGGGTGACAGGAGTGAACCTTGTCTCAAAAAAAAAAAAAAAAGTGACTCTTTTAAACAGAACTCCCCTCAGAGGACCTGTCATAGCTAGGAAGAGTAGGGGACATTCTCAGGCACGTGCTGTGTCAGCATCCTGGACAGAGTTGGATAGAAGTCAGCTTTCCTGGCTCCCCACGACCCACTAAGTAGGCTCCCTGGGTGTGTCTAAAACAGGCTGCAGGCAGGCTGCACTTGGAGAAATCCTGGCCACAGGTGGGATTTGAGGGCCTCCAGAGACAGCCCTTCCTTGGATAAGATCCCATCTACCTGCCAGCAGCCATCCCAAACTAATTCTTAGACTACCTCCAGTGCCCCCATCTGTAAAGCTCTCGTGTGAACTCTTAGTTTCCTTTTAAAATACAAGTGTTTTGAGAAGAAGCATCTTTGGCTTAATCGTGAAGTTCTTAGATTAAATCTAAGCCCCCACATGTTGCAGTGTGTCCATGATGTTTTTGTTTGTTTGTTTGTTTTGCTTTGAGACAAGGTCTTACTCTGTCACCCAGGCTGGAGTGCAGTGGCGCAATCTCAGCTCACTGCAACCTCTACCTCACTGCAACCTCTGCTTCCCGGGTTCAAGCAATTCTCCTGCCTCAGCCTTCCGAGTAGCTGGGATTACAGGCATGTACCCCCACACCCAGCTAATTTCTGTATTTTTAGTAGAGATGGGGTTTTACCATTTTGGCCAGGCTGGCCACGAACCCCTGACCTCAAGTGATCCGCCCACCTCACCTCCCAAAGTGTGGGATTACAGGCGTGAGCCACTGCGCCCGGCCCTGTGATGTTTTTCGTACATCATGTTGCCTAGGGCTTGTCTTGCAGGGTCTGTTATGAAGACCTGGTCCCCGGGTGGCAGAGGAGGAAACCAGCGCTCAGTGAGGTTAAATGACTTGTCTGAAGTCTCAGAGTTCAGGAAGTGGCCTTGCTGGGATTTAAGTGTAGGAACAACGGACTCCAAAGGACTTTTCTTTCTAGATTGATAGCTGGTCCCTGAGCAAAAGAAACACAGAGCTGGTAAGTTTTGCTGTGCAGAAGAGAAGGGAGATTCTGGGTGAAGGGTGGGAAGGCCTGGAGTGGGCAGGCCTGAGAGTGAGGCCAAGGCAAGTGGCCCTGAGGACTGGGTGTGTGCATCAAGCCACACTGAGCTAGGACAGATGGAGAACATTACAGCCAGGCGCCTTGCCTTCCACCTTGGCCCAGGGCTACAGACACCACTGTGGGTTGGCCGAGGCTTCCAGCCCTGCTGTTGTATCCAGAGCCATACAGCACTGGGAGTAGTGGGTGCCCAGCCGCTGCTCGCTGCTCTTGGTGGTGGAGTGGCAGTGCATTCCAATTTTACTGCCCCCTCCTCCATTGGCATGCAGGCTAGATTCTCTTTTCTTTTCTCTTAAAGAGCAACCCTGCTCATTTGGATACCCTGTGAGCTGAGAATCTTGCCCTCCTGGCTTCCACATTACTGGCAGTGACCCAAGACTGGCATATTTCTGGTTGAGTAGACAGACCTGTCCGTAATGTAGCGTGGCCATGCCACCTCTGTTGCTTCCCCAAAGGGTCTCCACCAGTCCACTTAGGGGGCCTGGGGTTCCAGGGTCCTCTCCATCACTGCATCTGCCACTTCTTTTTCTCACTACCTGCTAAGCAGTCAAACCATTCTGGATGAGTGAGAAAAGGCAGCCTCCTAACTCTGAGAGTGGGGGAGACCCTTAATTCCATGCTTCCAATAGCAGCAGGCAAGGCTCGTTTCAGGGAGCTTCTAGGTTAAAGAAAAGTCTGGGCTCCTCCCACAGGGATTCCTGTTCCCTTTCTCTGGCTTAAGGTCCAGGTAACTATCCTTTGAAAAGCTCCCCGGGTGATTGTTACGTGCAGCTGGAGAGAAGAATCACTACCCTAATTTATGAAATCCACTTAGCAGCCACTTGGGGCAGGACCCTTACAGGAGGACCTAAAAGGCTACACTCAGAGTAGCCTCAAATGCCCAAGTCCAGGTTTTATCCTACCACCTGCAGGCTATGCATCTTACCTCCTTGCCCAGCTCTCTGGGTGGAGATTCCTGAGTATGGGGGTGAAGGAGGTGTATACTAAAGATTGCCACAAAAGGTACTCCCTAAATCATTTTTATTTTCTGGTTTTCTGTTTAACAGCAGTACCGTATAGGTCTATAATGTAAAACCTACCAAGTCAAGTGCTCATAAGAAGTGAGTGTCACTTGCCAAAGCCGAACATACTCAATAGAGGCCTCCCTCAATGTCCACATCTCACTTGATGCTCTGTTCACCAAGAGTTCAAAATGAAAAAAGGCTAGGAGATACTCAGGACTCAAATCTCCAAAATACAAATGTACCTATCATGGCTGTAACCATCCCACATCAGTACCACAGAACGACACAGGTGTCTAGGAGGCCGCAGTAGATGAGGCAGATGATTGCAGTAATAGTGTCTTAGTCCATTTGTGCTGCTATAACAAAGTACCTGAGACTGGATAAGTTTTATTTTTATTTTTATTATTTATTTATTTATCTATTTATTTATGAGACAGAGTCTCACTCTGTCGCCCAGGCCGGAGTGCAGTGGCGCAATCTCGGCTCATTGCAACCTCTACCTCCTGGGCTCAAGCAATTCTCATGCTTCAGCCTCCCAAGTACCTGGGCTTACACACACATGCCACCACACCCAGCTAATTTTTTGTATTTTTAGTAGAGATGGGGCCACGTTGGCCAGGCTGGCTTGAACTTCTGACATCAAGTGATCCCATCCACCTTGGTCCCCCAAAGTGCTGGGATTACAGATGTGAGCCACCGTGCCTGGCCTGAGACTGGATAATTTTAAAACAAATTTATCTCTCACAGGTATAGCTAGGAAGTCCAAGATCAAGGCACTGGTAGCTTTATTGTCTGGTGAGGACCCGGTCTCTGCTTCAAAGATAGCACTTTGAACACTGCTTCCTCCAGAGGAGGTGAACACTGTGTCCTCATGTAGGGGAAGGAGGATGGGGGAAAGGGCCCTGCTAGCTCCCTCCAGCCATGTTATAAGGAACTGATCCCATCCAGAGCACAGAGCCCTCATGGCCTAATGACCTCCTGAAGGTCCCATCTCTTACTACTGCTGTACTGGTGATTCAGTTTCAACATGCGTTTTGGAGGCGGACACAAACATTCATGCCATAGCAAATGGCCTGCAATTTTTCATGCCTTCTGTATTCACACCTTCTGGTGGACCCCTCCTCGACTGAGTCTGGGCTGGGCATTGAGACTTGCTTTGGCCAAGGAGACAATAACTAACCTGAGAGTGACAACCAACACCTATGCACTGGCCTCGCCCTCTCTTTCTGCTCTCTGAAACTACCATAAGAAGACACCCAAGATAGTCTCCTAAAGGACGAGGGGCCTTGGGGTGGCCTCTTCTCCCTCAGCTGAGAGTTCCTAGGTCAATTGGCATGCTGGTCACAGTCACCAGATCTGTAAATAGGGTTATCATGGACCATCTGTGATGGTTGATGTTTATGTGTCCATTTGCTTGGGCCACAAGGTACCCAGATATTTGGTTAACTGTTATTTCTGAGTGTGTCTGTGAGGAGTTTCTGGATGAGATAGCACTTGAATTATATTGAGTAAGGGAGATAGCATACCCAACGTGCTGGATGGAATATCAGTCATCCAATAGACAGGGCATCATCCAATCTGTTGAGGGCCTGAATAGAGCAAAAAGGTGATGGAAGAGAGATTTGCTCTCTTCGCTTGGCTGTTTGAGCTGGGGCATTGGAGTTTTCTCCTGCCCTCAGCACTCCTGTTCCCCAAGCCTTCAGATTCAGATTCAGATTCTACTATTGACCCTCTGGCTCTCAGGCCTTCGAACACCATGGGATTTCCTAGGTTTCCAGCTTGCAGACAGCAGACTGTGGGACTTCTCCACCTCCATAATCACATGAGCCAATTACTTATTATAAACCTCTTTATATATCTATATAGGGTATACATATATAAAATATATATGGAGATACATATAGATATACATTTAGAGATATTCATACATATGTATGTATGTATGTATGTATGTATCTCCTATTGGTTCTATTTCTCTGGAGAACCCTGACTAATATTCCATCCAGCCCCAGTCCAGCCACCATCTTCTAACTTCTGAATACATCCAAGCAAGCCTAGACCAGAAGAGCTGCCCAGCTGGTGGTTGATGCTTGAGCACCCAAGCTTCATCCACACCCACCACAAACAGGCACCCTTTTGTCAACTCTCAGATCTGGAAGTGAGGTAGATGGACCTGTGTGGGCCCTGGATGTGGACTTGGAGTCAGCAAGCAGGCGACTCCAAGACCCAGGATACTCAGAATGTGATCTCCAGGTGGTCATGGGCTCCAAGTGGGCACCATTCCTTGTGATACAGAAGCCTCACCCCACAGTAAGGGGCCAGAGAAGACAAGACCAGGGTTCCCTCCAGCAGTGCTCCCCAGTGCAGCCCAAAAACCACTGGCAGTCCAAGAGCAGTCTGTTTCCCATCTGTGACAGGAGATGAAAAGACATTGAGAGTAAACATTGAGATACTCACATAGCAGCTTCAGAATTGGAAGATCTTCATCCAAGCTTGTGGCCAAGACTGGTACTGAGCTATGGACCAATCAGGTATTGTTGAACTTGCCTGGCATTGATGAACTTGAGTTTCATGCAACACAGCTGTATCCCAGTTCTGTGGAGTGAGACTATATACCTATCCACATGGATTGAAAATAATATTTTAAAAAGGCCAAGTCCACTAACACAGACGGTTTAAGAAGCACCACTCTCAAGTGTGTGGGACTCAGAACAAGGGTCCCTCTTGTCCAGGATCTGAGAAAGCTCAGCACTTCAGCTGCAGTGCTGAAAAAAACAGGGTGCTACTGCCTGGTTTTAAACAAAGAGCTGCGTTATGTCATTTCAAGTGAAAAGGATTATTCTGGTGCAATAGTGAGAAGAGACAGAAGGGAGCAAAGGTGGAATGAGGATACCTATCAAAAGGTATTGCAATCATCCAAACAAGTCATGACAGTAGCATGGACCAGGGTGGCAGCGGTGGAGCTGAGTGGGATTAAGATTTTGATCCAGATGAGAGTCAGCAAGATCCCCTTATGGGTTGGATGTGTGACGTGAGAGACAGGTGTCAAAGATCACTCCAAGATTTTTGGCCTGAGAAACTGGAAGGATGCAGAAGACATCAACAGAGATGGGGGAGGCTGTGACTAAGGCTGCTCTGAGGTTGGGTAGATCACACGTGCCGCATTTGAGATGTCTCTTCACTGTTTTAAGTGGAGATCTCATCCAGGCAGTAGATAGATGAGTCTGGAGATCAACAGAGAGGTCTGGACAGCAGGGAATATTCATTTGGGAGTCCATGACCCATAGACGGTACTTAAAGCTGTAAGGCTAAGATCTCTGGCAGAGGAAGCTTGGATAGAGAGGGTAGAAGTTACAATGTTGAGAAGAGGAGAAGCAGCAAAGGAGACTTAGAAGCAGCAGCTGGTGAGGCAGGAGAAAACCAAGAATGTGGGTTGAAGTCCTGGAAGTCAAAAGAGGAAATCGTGTCATGGTGGAGGGAGGGTCAGCTGTGTCCAGTGCTCCTGGGTGGATCGATCAGGATGAGACCTGCATATTGACCATTAAATTTGCGATGTGGCTGTCATTGGCAACTTGATGAAGGCAGTTTGGGTAGAGTTGGGGGTGGGGGACAATGCTTCACTGGCATGGGGTTGAGGGAATGGGAGAAGAGGAATTGGAGAGAATACACATTGGCAACTCACCTAAGAAGTTTTACCATAACAGGATCAAAGAAATGGGACAGTAGCCAGCAGGAGAAGTGGAATCAGAGAACTTCCTTAGCGGGAGAAATAACAGCATGTTTCTACCCTGATAGGGTAGAAACAATCCAGTAGTGTATTAGTTTCCTGAGGTTGTTGTAAGAAATTACTACAAAGTTGGTGGCTTAAGTAAACATTTTTTTTTCTTTCACACTTCTGAGGCCCGGAAGTTTAACATCAATTCCACTCAGCTGAAATCAAGGTGTTGGCAGGGCTCTACTCTCGCTGGGGGAGAATCCATTCTTTGCCTCTTCTAGCTGCCGGTGGCTGCCAGCATTCCTGGACTTTGCAGCCACATCTCTCCAATCTCTGCTTCCATTTGCACATCATCTTCTCCATGGTGTGTGTCTGTCCAGTCTCCCTCTGCCTCTCTCTTGTAAGGACACTTGTGATAGCAATTAGAGCTCACCCAGACAATCCAGGATGATTTCCTCAAAATACTTCGTTTAATCTGCAAAGATCCTTTTTCCATTTAAGGTCACATTTACATTTACAGATTCCATGAGCGGGACAGGGCATATCTTTGGGGACCATCTTACAGCCCAGTATGGCTAGGGGCAAAAATTAAATGATAGTGTAGGGTAAGGGTTGGCAGAATTTTTCTGTAAAAACGAAAGTAGCAATTTTTTTTTTTTTTTAAACAGACTCACTCTATTGCCCAGGCTAGAGTGCAGTCTTGGCTCACTACAACCTCTACCTCCTGGGTTCAAGTGATTCTCCTGCCCCAGCCTCCCAAGTAGCTGGGATCACAGGCATGCACCACCACACCCAGCTCATTTTTGTATTTTTAGTAGAGATGGGGTTTTGCCATGTTGGCCAGTCTGGTCTCAAACTCCTGGCCTCAAGTGATCCACCTGCCTCGAATACAGGCATGAGCCACCGTGCCTGGCTGCAAATATTTTAGGCTCTGTGGGTCATACGGTTTTTATGAAGTTGTAACTTCTCGACTCTGCTGATATAGTGTGAAAGTAAACATAGACAATATATAAATGAATGAGCATGTTGGGTACCAATAAAACTATTCATGGGCAGTGAAATTTGAGTTTTATATCATATTCAGGTATTACCAAATATTCTTCTTTTCAAAAACATTTTCCCCAACCATTTAAAAGTGTAAAAATTATTTTGAGTTTGTGGGCCATAGGAAAATGGGCCAGCTAGTTTGGCCTACAGACCACAGTTCACCAGTTTCTGGTGGGAAGATGGCTGAAACAATGCAGTTGAGTAGGTGAGCGGGAAGACGGCTGAAACAGTGCGGCTGGGTAGGTGAGCGGGAAGATGGCTGAAACAATGCGGCTGGGTAGGTGAGTGGAGGAGGAGTCCAATGTGCGGATGGAGGAACTGGCTTTCTATTAGAGTATGGACTGTCGTCTATGACAGCGGGAAAAAGGAGTGGAAAACATTAGGACTTTGACTGAAATATTTTGGTTTGAATTCTCTTTAGAACTTTTAACACTATTTGCTTTCAGAAAAGGGCAGATTCTTCAATTTCTAAGTATTACTTTTTTATTTTTTGCCCCATATGATCTGCAGGAAAAGTTTCAATTATTTCTGTAAAATAGGTACACAACATTTACCCCGTAAATCGTGAGACCAGGACAATGTACCCTCAATGCATTAGTTCTTCTCACTCTTGGCTTCAGTAACTCAGTGATTAGATTAAATACTTAAATATTTTGGTCTTCTTAATTTGTGTAAGAGGAATTCATGTTTTATAATAATAGATTTTACCTTTTGGGGGGCTCCCCCAAACCCCCAGTACATCTAAGGACTCTTCTTGGGAAAAATGCATGACCATTTGTTCTGCAAACCATTTCAAATAATTCACCAGTACCCTGAAAGCCATGCTTGGCCTCAAACCCCATGTTAAGGAATCCTGATGTACAAGCTGACCTAGGTTCTGAGAGTTATGTTTTTCTTTTAATGTTGCCTTTGAGTTTTTTTGGAAGAAAAGAGCTACGTGCATGCAAAATGATTATTATAATTACATATGCTATTATACTGATTCCAAACAGCTCACCGTGGGGTTCTATTGAGAAGACTAGAGAAAGGGAGGAGAAGCTTCAAGGAAGAAGGGAGGGTGTACTCACCCCATGCCTTTCAACATCATTCTAATGGGGATCTACCCCCATTCCTGGTCCTCTCTGTGACCCAGCTAATCTATCCTCCCGTGAAGAGGAGGAGTGGAAAAACATCAGTTCTTTGATTATATACCCTTTGGGGGCTACATCATGAATAGAAACTTCTCCTAGTTACAGACTCTATCCTATGCACAACCAAGAAAGCTTGGTTTCCATTCACACAGGAATATCCATACCCAGCACCCAAAATGTAATTCCTTTTAATCCACTGCACAGCACTACAAAACATGCAGAGTAAACATCAAGACCTAAGTCCGAAGATAAAATACAAGAAGTGGACCCTCAAACAGACATTAAAAGTGAAGGAAAAGTCATATTCTAAAAATTTGGAAATTTTCTTTCAAGTATTTGCATTAGCAGCCAAGACACTTTGTCAGTTCTAATCCTTTCCTAAATGTAAGTTGGAATGTTTCTTAATGGAATGTCACCACAGGAGGCCAACTAAGGTCCTGGCTGGAAGACTTTCCTGGAATATGTTTCCTTTGGAATTTACAGTACTGTCTGGTTGAATCTGGTTTGACATTCTAACAATTGGAGCATTGTATTAGGCACAGTGAAGCAGAAAATTCACCCTATCCTGCTCCCCATTCATCCTTTCTTTGCCCTTGTGAAAATTGCCCACTGTCTTATCCCACTGAATAAGAGTGCACAGGAGAAGACAAATGTCACATCTAATTTAATCGGCAGTTCCATAAAAGGTAAGTTTTTAATATCCAGAGTAAATCTTTCATTTAACAAATAGTTTGATTTAGTGGTAGCTTTAGGGTTTAAAATATGCATTGCTAACTTATTACAGCCTGCCTTCAAATAACATTATGCCATTTCACAAATATGTATGAAAACTTTAAAACAATATACTTCTGTTTCTTCTATCCTTTGTGCTATTAGTTTTGTTGTTGTTGTGGGGCTTATTGTTTGCCTTCTTTGTTTTTGTTTACAGAGTCGCTCTGTCACCCAGGGTGGAATGCAGTGGCAATCATAGTTCACTGCAGACTCTGGCTCCTGGGCTCAAGCAATCCTCTCCTCTCAGATTCCCAAGTACCTGGGACTACAGGTGCACACCAACACATCTGGCTAATTACTTTTTTGTACTTTTTGTAGAGCTAGGATCTCACTGTGTTGCCCAGGCTGGTTTCAAACCCCTGGGCTCAAACGATCCTCCCGCCTCAGCCTCCCAAAATGCTGGGGTTACAGGCATGAGCCACTATGCCCAGCTCACTTTCAGCTATAGTTAACATACATTTTATTTGTACACATATTATAACATTCACAATAGGTTGATGTTACTTTTTGCCTTAAACAGTAAATCATCTTTTACAGAAGTTATAAATCAGGGAAGGACCTTTTACATTTCATGGTACTTACCATTTAAAGTGTTCATTGTGGGGAGTAGATTTAGATTTTCGTTATCATTTTCCTTCTCCTAAAGAACTTCCAGTAGTATTTCGTCTGCCGGTGATAAATTTTTAGTTTTTCTTCACCTGGAAATGAGTTTTGGAACAGTATTTTCACTGGGCATAGAATTCTAGACAGGCAGTTTTTTTCTTTCAGTACTTCCGAGATGTCATCCCACTGTCTTTGGCTCATGTTGTTTTTTATGAGAAGTCATCATTTGTATAGTTGTCCATCTGTGTGTAATGTCTTTTTTTCTGTAACCTTCTAATAATCTTATTTTTAGTTGTCAGCAATTTTTTTCATGATATGCCTTAGTGTGGAGTTTTTGTGTGTGTTTACCCCATCTGAGATTTGCTGAGCTTCTTGAATCTATGGGTTTAAAGTTTTCATCAATTTGGAAATATTTTGGCTAACATTTCTCCTTTTTTTTTTTTTTTTTGAGGCAGGATCTTGCTCTGTCACCCAGGCTAGCGGCATTGCAAGACTCAACTCACTGCAACCTCTGGTTCCCTGGGTTCAAGCAATTCTCCTGCCTCAGCCTCCTGAGTAGTTGGGATTACAGGCGCATGCCACCATGCCTGGCTAATTTTTAATGTATTTTAGTAGAGCATTGTGGTTTCACATGTTGGCCAGGCTGGTCTCAAACTCCTGACCTCAGGTGATTTACTTGCCTCAGCCTCCCAAAGTGCTGGGACAAATATTTTTGTCTGTCCTTCTCTCACTCTTCTCTCCTTCAAGGACTCTAAAAAGTAGGTTAGACCACTTGATATGATCCCGTAGGTCACTCAAACTCTATTCAGCTTTTTTCCATCTTTTATTCTGTGCATGCTTCAATTTGACTAGTTCACTATTGCCCTGTCTTTGAGTTCACTAATATTTTCTTCTGTAGTGTCTCTATTAACCCCATCCAGTGAATTTTTATGTCAAATCTTGTATTTTTCAGTTTTTAGATTTTAATTTGGTTCTTTTTTATAGTTTCCGTTTCTCTGTTGAGATTTGCCATCTATTTACTCAAAACATTTTTGTTTTCCTTTAATGTCCTTGACTGTGTATATAGTAGCTGTTTAAAAGCCTTTTCTTCTAATTCCTTCATCTTGTCTCCTCTGATCTGTTTCAATTATTGACTGATTTTCTGTCCTTCACATTTTCCTGCTTCAGGTGTCTACATATTTTGTGTGCTGGACATTCTGGGTGATGTGTTTTTGAATGTCTGGATTTTGTTGTCTTCCTTTAAATAATATCAGATTTTGTCTGGCGGAGAGTTAATTTCCTTATGCATCAGCTTGATCCTTTGAGGTTTGTTTTTAATGTTTGTTAGGGAGGGGCTAATATATCTTTAACTCCAGGACAGTAGTAACCTTCTCCTAACACATGGCCTTTCTTGAGGGTCAACTAAGTACCCAGAATTTTCAAAGCAGCCTATCCATTTACACTTACAACAATGCACTTCTGTTCTATATGAGATTGTGTACACTATGTACACTTAAGCCAATATCTCTTGGAAGGCTGAGTCAGATAGATTGCTTGAGCCCACAAGTTGAGACCAGCCGAGAAATATGGCAAAACCCTGTCTCTTCAAAAAGTACAAAACTTTGCTGTGTGTAGTGGCATGCATCTGTAGTCCCAGCTACTTGGTAGGCTGAGGTGGGAGGATCACTTGAGTCCAGGAGGTCAAGGCTGCAGTGAGCTGAGATCACACTACTGCATTCTAGCCTGGGCAAAGGAGTGAAACCCTGTCAAAAAAAAAAAAAAAAAAAAAAAAAAAAAAAATCTCAGTTCCATACAAGCTCTAAATCTCAATTTAGCTCATAGCTTTGTTCTTCGCCTAGCCACCTGGATTCTTGTCTTGCATACATGTCACTTGGTACCCAGTCAAAGAGTCTAGGATTCCTGAAGCTTTTTTTTTTTTTTTTTTTCTGAGCAGATTTCAGAAGCTTCTTCTCTGTATGACTGCTACTTCTCTAGAACTCTGCCTTATAAATTCCAGCCATGTTATCAGACCTAACTCCAGTCTCATCACATCTCTTCAGTAAGACTGCCATTCTCTGTTTCAGTTTTCCTTCCATGTGCCATGATCTAGGGGGGGGAAAAAAAAAGGTGTTCTCTTTTTGCACATGAAGGCCAAGTTATGTAAGTGAGTCTCCAAGTTGTGGCCCATATATTACAGATATGTTATTTAAACATACTTATTAAATACAAGGCATAAAATGGCTTATAGAAAATGTTTTTGCAAGCTGGATGAAGTCCCAGGTCTTTGCCCTTTTAACCTCACCTTTCCTAAAAGGTTCACATGCAACAGGCATGACACTAACCTCGAGGCAGCATCAGGAGACCAGGAGACAAAGTCGCCAGTGTCGTCCCTAAGAGTACCCCCCGCAAGCCTCCCTGGACTTTCTACCCTCTTATAAGGGCAGAGGACTGGCCCCACAATGCTCTGGCCAAGCCATGCATCCTGACTACCACTCAGTTACCCAAGGAGAATCCACCGACAGCATCTAATATGTTAATTTAAAACCTCTAATGTTAACAGAACATATTTCTAATGTTCATTTTGTGAATGACCAAAGACTCTGGATTTCAAGTAAGGATTAGTAATGCTTTTAGAGTCAATGTTTCCGAAATCCTTTCTGATTAAAACCAAGCTGGTCGCCCTGGTGTATAAATTCCTCATTTTGGGAGCGGTCTGCCCCTAGCACGCAGCTCAAGCTGATACATACAAAATACCACACTGTCTGTGTGGAGCTATTTAAACTTCCCGTACATCTCACCATGCACAGAGCTGGCATGAGAAAAATCTAAAATCTGGATCAGGTGCTGATGTAATGAATGGGAACAAAATAATCTGGAAGCCTCCGCTCACAAGGATGGTCTGGCTCGCAAGGCTATTTCTCCATGAGCTGATTTTTCATGTGAGACACCTCAGCACGACCTCAGTTCTTCTCTGTCCTTTTCTATCCTTTTCTCTCCACTGCTTCTGGGCTGACCAGCATGGAGGTCACAGCGCAGCGTGCCAAGAGGTGTAGGGCCTCCACATTCCATGGGTCAGAGCGTGTTACAAGGCCAGCCCCAGTCATTCAAGGAATGGGGAAATTAATGTTAAGAGCTGCAAAGAGTTTATGCTCTTTACCCACCACACCCTGGGTACAAATGTATAATTACCAACTAAGAGAAGTCACCCTGAAGATGAGGAGCAGGGTTCTATGGGAATGTCAGGAGTGGAAAAAATATCAGGGCTCAGAGGAATCTAACTTGACCAGAAGCTCAGATCGCCCCTTAAAACCTATGTCCGAGTTAAGATCTCAAGAGGGACAAGGAGGGGGTAGCGTTCAGGCAGCAGAACGACACATGTAAAGACACGTGGCAGGTGGTACATTTCACAAATGTGAAGAATGCAAAAAACTTTCATTGGCAAAGGGAGAAGTCTGTAAATCTCATGGAATTGTGACAGGGAGCTCCTTTCTCAGTAAGTGGGTGAAGTGATCATTGAACGGAGCCTTCAATTAACCAGGTGCACATTGCAACATGGTAACTCAGCAATTTCACCCTCTCAGGAAAATGGCAGAAAAGGGTGATAGGATCAGCCAGTGCTGCATTTCGAACATTATCAAATGTTTTCTTTCATTTTTATTTTATTTTATTTTGAGATGGAGTTTCGCTCTTGTCATCCAGGCTAGAGTGCAGTGGTGCGATCTTAGCTCACAGCAACCTCCACCTCCCGGGTTGAGCAATTCTCCTGCCTCAGCCTCCCAGGTGGGCAGGAGAGGCTGCCATGCCTGGCTAATTTTTGTATTTTCAGTAGAGACAGGGTTTCATCATGTTGGCCAGGCTGGTCTCCAACTCCTGACTTCAGGTCATCTACCCACCTCGCCTCCCAAAGTACTGGGATTACAGGCCTGAGCCTCCGCGTCTGGCCTCAGACATTACCAAATGTTTTCTAAAAGCTGTCTATGAAGTAGTTGTCTGGTCCAAAAGGTTTGAAAAACACCTAGTTAACTGAGTGTATTGCTGAACTTCTTGGGGTCTTTAATAAGCTAATCATGGGACGATAGTGTGCTGGTAAATGATTAACAACCTTCTCTCTCAAAATCGCCATGATTTGTAGCATTTATTAGCTTCTGGAGTATAATACTCCTGCCATGACTGATTTCAAACTACTGATGTGATATCACTGAATGCACATTGGATAAGAGATGTACAGTAGCACTCCATTCTGTAGTATTTCCATTCTACAGATACAATAAACACCATGTCCTCAAAAGCATAGATTATAGTGATATGTAGTAACACAATTAGGAAGTGAAAAGCTTTGAGTCTTTACTATGTTTTTGTTTAATACAATTTGTCCGTTTGTATAACTTAATTTTTAATGATGGCTGTGTTTAAAAACTGGCTCACAAAATTTCTGAAACTGTAATAATCTTGTGAGCTGGCACAAGCTAGCTGTGCTGGACCTGGTAATGCCCACCCCTGTTGGGAATCTCTGAACAAGAGATGATGGAGCTTTTCCTCAGACTTCATGGCCACAGCATCCTCTTTATGGGACATCTAAAGGGCCATCCCTTATTTTTAAATATTTTGCAGACACACTTTAGGAGATTCTGATTTGGTTATTTCGTAGTTGTGGAAACTGAGATGCTAAGTAAGCGTCTTGCCCAAGAATCAGATCCAAATACAAACTAAGCTCTTCTGAGCCTTGGTACTATAACAAAAAGTTTCTCGTTCCTTCTGCGCTCAACACTGTCCCAGACTCATAGCTGCCATTTGCTCCCACATGCTATTGAAGGTACTCTGCTAATCAATTACAAGCATCATTGCATTTAATGTTTCTAACACCCTGTGATATGTGCGGTAGCCGCATTGTACAGATGAGAAAACTTCAGTGCGGAGAGGTTCAGGAATTCCACAGAATGAAGCAAAGACATGGGTTGCTAAGAGATACCCTGCTCCTATTAAAATCTCCTGGCGTCCCACTGCTCCATACTGTGGCTGCATGTGGTAGAACAAGAATAAGGCTTATCATCTTCCTTTCTCAGCAAGAAAATTGGCTGTATGTTTTCCCTTCCATGCTCTGACTCTTAAGCCAAAACATCTCCATGGGCCAGCTTTAAGCAGCCGTGTATGCTATCCTGGGCCAGTCACCCCACCCCATCTACTGATGTATGAGATGCTGAGTTTAGGGAGCAGAGGCAGGGAGAATCCCATGGTCCCAATTCCTAGGAATCCACTTGGCAGTGTTAGTAATAACAGCTTTATATGTTTTTCTTAAGGTTTTTACCTTTCACATCCATGATGCCATTTGACCCTTAAAAGACTCCATGAATTATTCCTGTTTTTCACCTTGTCCAAGGTCATACAGCTCCAAGGTCAGCAAGCTCTGAATCATCTGCCCCTGTGTCTTTTCCCAATGCAGCAAACTGCTTTATGCTAACAATAGAGTATAGATTAAGTGTAGTTCCCTCTGAATCCAAATGTAAATGGTGTTTGAGAGGCCTTCAAGATTTCAGGAAATGTGACACACATATATCTTCAAATGCAAGTTTGAACAGAAGGAATAACATTCACTAATAGCTCACATTTGTGGGAACTGAGACTTAAGGCCAACCCAGTAATTATGCAAGTAACCCATACATAAGGCTTCCTAGGTGTTAGGCATTGCAGGGAGGGTTTTATGTGCATTAACTCATGGAATCCTCACAATCACAACCCTAGGATGTGGGTATGATGGTTGTTATGATTTCATGGGAAATATAGAGAGGAAAAGTACAGTCTTGACTCAAGGCATCTCTAACTCTAATGGTTTGGGGGGGGTGTGTATAGAAGGTAACGGAGAGAAGAAGTGATTCCAAATGACAGTGTCTCGTGTTCTGTGTCCTAGTTTTCCTCGGCGTCAGCACCACAGCACCTCCAAGCTGCACGTGTGCCGCCCCCTCTATTCACCACTCATTCAACTTAAGGCATTGAAAAATTACGTTAAAGTGCAAATCTTACCCCGGAGGGAAAACACATTAAACCACTATTTTCCATTTACACTTTTTTCATGAAGTAGTTTTCTTGATTGGCTTTGGATTCCTTGACAAAGCCCACCCAGAGTGCAGCACCAGAGCATTTGTTGTTGTTGTTGTAAATGGGAAGGTCAAGGCATAAGACCCTGTCCTGAGGAAGCGTAACAGTAACTAATACAATGTATCGAGTTTCCACACCACATCAGACACCGTACTATGTTATCCCTAAAGTTCACAAGAACCATACCCTGTAAAGTAAGTATTGTTATCCCATTTTACAGATGAGAAAACTGAGCTCGGGGATGTTAAGAGACTTACCTAAGCAATAAACTAGTAAATACTGAGAAGGGAGAGTCCAGATACAGCATTACAACTCTGAGAGTTCTGGCAAGCTAGAAAATACTAGAAAAGCACTGACTATTGAGTGTATGTCTGAGAGTGAGATAGGAGAAGGAGCGAGTTATTGTAAGAGGATGTTGGAAGAATCTTGAGCAGAGAGGGGCGGGAAGAGACTTGGTGCTGGCTGCCCTTCCCCTCCTGCTCTTAGTCCACACGCTGTATCACCAGTGTCCTGGCAGAACCAGCAGGCATCCACTCACTTCTAGCAGGTTCTGCAGCTCCCCAGAGGACCCCATTGCCTCCCTGGAGTCCCCAGGGCCCATTTGGGGTCAGTCTCTGCCAGGAAACCAGAGCCAATTTCTGACCCTGCTTCCCAGTTTTCCTGGTCTAGGCCTATTTCTCTTTCCTGTGTCATTTGTCACCTTCCCCAGGAAGGTTATCTGAGGATGCAGACAGGTAGAAAGTTGTCAGCTGTGATGCCTGCAGGCCAGATGGGGAGGAAACTCTCCAAATCCCTTCCCAGCAAGCCTGGGTCCTGGCTCCCCCTGTCAGAGGCATGTGAACCAGAACAACTCCATCTTGAATAGGAGCTGGGTAAAATGAGCCTGAAACCTACTGGGCTGCATTCCCAGGCGGTTAAGGCATTCTAAGTCTCAGGATGAGATAGGAGGTCGGCACAAAATACAGGTCATAAAGATCTTGCTGATAAAACAGTTTGCAGTAAAGAAGCCGGCCCAAGCCCACCCAAACCAACATGGTAATGACAGTGACCTCTGGTCGTCCTCACTGCTACATTTCCACCAGCGCTATGACGGTTTATAAATGCCATGGCAACATCAGGAAGTTACCCTATATGGTCTAAAAAGGGGAGGCATGAAGAATCCACCCCTTGTTTAGCATATCATCAAGAAATAACCATAAAAATGGGCTGCTCTGTCTATGGCGTAGCCATTCTTTTGTTCCTTTACTTTCCTAATAAGCTTGCTTTCACTTTACGGACTCACCCTGAATTCTTTCTTGGGCAAGATCCAAGAACCCTCTCTTGGGGTCTGGAGCAGGAGCCCTTTCCTATAACACCCCCATCTCAGGGGTCCAGCCCTCCTGCCTCCTCCCTGGGGTGGCCCCTGGGCCAAGAGGCCAAGAAGAAAGCCCTCCTTTGATCACTCCCTTGTCAAAGCAAAAGGATTAAGATCCTACCACTTCCAGCTCTGCAATTTTCAGATCACCCCATGCCCTCCTTCCCACCTGTATGACATGGAGTAATGACAATGCTTTCCCGGGCCGGGCGTGAGGATGCAATGAGTTAATCCATGGAAAGTGCTCAGCCCAGTGCCTGGCACGTATGCTCAATCAATTGTTCAACATTCTTAGTGGTGTTTTTATCTATAGTTGATAAGTAATAATACTAGTTGCAGTTATCTCAGGCTACATTCCATATTTTTACCACTTTGCTCTTCTTCTCAGACACACACACGCACGCCACTTAATGGCAGAGGGATGCAGCTTTACAAGCAGAACCAGCAAAGGGAACTCAGTTCAACTCTGGCCTGTGCCCAACTCACAGGGTGGCCTTCAGCAAATTACCACTCCTCTCTGGGCTTCTATCAGGACGTGTAATTTATCTGGAAATGGCTCAACTGAAGTGTCAGGGGTCACAGCTTAGAGAGCTCAGGCCAAATCCAGTTGGCGGAGAAGTTGTTGGGCCAATACTGTGCTCTGAAAATGGGGCAACAGGTCAGGGGCCATGGTTCACGCCTGTAATCCCAACACTTTGGGAGACCAAAGTGTGGATTGCTTGAGCCGTGAGTTTAAGATCAGCTTGGGCAACATGGCGAACCCTCATCTCTACAAAAACAACAAAAAAGAAAAACACAAAATTACAAAAGTGCAAAAATTAGCCAGGCACGGTGGCATGTGCCTATAGTGTCAGCTACTCTGGAGGCTGAGGTGGGAGGATCACGTCATGATCGTGCCACTGCACTCCAGCCTGGGCAACAGAGTAAGACCCTGTCTCAAGAAAAAAAAAAAAAGAAAATGAGGTAACATCACATCACAGTCCAGATATCTGGCTCGTCCCAATGTTTGGGGTGATCTGCACTGCCTGATCTAGTGGAGCCAGGAAGAGCTTTGCCAGGCATCTTTAGCCTTTCAGCCAATTCTCCTCTTTCCTCCTGCTCATGCAATCATTCCCGACCTGGCCCCTAGAGGCCTGTGACTTTGTGACCCTCTGAACCCACTAAATTCTCAGGTCGTTTCCGCTCTAAAATTCAGCAGTTGAAACCTCAGGTCTGACTTGCAGGGCTGGGAAGGATTTGTCTCCCTGCTGCAGGGGGTTAAGTGGCTGCTTTTGAAAGGACAAAGCTAGAGATGACTCGATAAGATAAGGAGCTCTGTTTTCAGGAGAAAAGAACAGGATTTTGTTGTGATCCAGAGGATAACAGTCTGAGCCTCTCATTCATCAGCCCATCCCTCCTCCCTCCCCTTAGCAGGCGCTCAGGGCCACCATGGGATGTGTCTGCAGCTGCTGCCATCTGCTGGGGCATAAAGTTACTACAGCCTGCCTGGGGATGGCATTTATAGGGTTTGCACAGGTGTTTCCTGCCAAGCCCCGAATGATAGCTCTTGCCCCAGTAGAGGCAGTGGGCTCACCGCTACAGTTATTGGTATTTGTCAAGCACCTACTATGAGCCAAACACTATTTTAGAAATTCCATGAGTTTTCCTACTCATTCATTTGCTAGAATGGAAGCCCACATGGACAGGGAGTTTTGTCTCTCTTCTTCACAGTAGCAGCCCTAGTGCCTGCAACAGTGCCTGGCAGAAGGAAGCAACTTGGTACAGGTGGGTTGCATGAGAACAAATGTAAAGACAGATTGTGTCGTTATGTCCATTTTAGGGATGAGGAAATTGTCACTCGGAGACACAGAGACACAAGGTACTATGGGTAAACCTGTGGAGGAAGCTGAAACATTCCTGGCATGGGCAGAGCTTGTCTAGCACTGCAGGTGATTTTGAAGGTGGCCAAGACGAGCAACCGGTAGGAATGAACGTCTCAGGTAGTCAGGGTCCTTTGAAGTTCAGAAAACCCAGGGTGCAAACCATCAGGGAAACTAAGCCAAATCCACAAAATGTTGCAGTGGGGCCCGGGGACCTGGCCAGGGCAAGAGGCCCTTCACATGTGTTTTGTGTGTGTTTTTTTAATTAGGAAACTTAATTTTTTTTACCAGTTTTAAATTTACAGAACAATTGAGTGGAAAGTACAGGGAGTTCCCATATATGCTCTCATGCCTACCCACATATGCACACATAGCCATTTTCCCTATTACTAACATCTTGCATTAGCATGGCACATTTGCTACAATTGAGCCAATATTGATAACATGATTTTTAACTACAGTTTATAGATTATATTAGGGTTCATTAGGGTTCACTCGGTGATGAACATTCTGAGTTTTGAAAAATGCATGATGTCATATATCCACCATTACAGAATCATACAGAATAGCTCCATTCCTTAAAAATCCCCTGTGCTCCACTTATTTTATTTATTTATTTTTTCAGACAGGATTTTTGCTCTTGTCACCCAGGCTGGAGGGCAATGGCACGATCTCGGCTCACTGCAACCTCCACTTCCTGGGTTCAAGCAATTCTCCTGCCTTAGCCTCCCAAGTAGCTGGAATTACAGGTACCTGCCACCATGCCCGGCTAATTTTTTGTATTTTTAGTACAGATGGGGTTTCACCATGTTGGCCAGGCTGGTCTCGAACTCCTGATCTCAGGTGATCTGCCCACCTCAGCCTCCTAAACTGTTGGGATTACAGGTGTGAGCGACCACACCCAGCCCGTGCTCCACCCATGTATCCTTCCCTCTCCTCCAGCCCCTGGCCGCCTCTGATCTTTTTACTATTTCTATAGTTTTGCCATTTCTAGAATGTTATATAGTTAGAATCATACAGTATACAGCCTTTTCAGATTGGCTTCTTTAATGTAGTAATATGCATTTAAGGTTTTTCCATATCTTTCCACGGCTTAATAGCTCATTTCTTTTTATCACTGAATAATATCCCATAGAATGGATGTGCCACAGTTTGTTTATCCATTCATCAATTGAAGGACATCTTGGTTGCTGCTGCTTTTTTTGGAGATGGAGTCCCACTCTTATTGAGACTGGAGTGAAGTAGCGTGATCTCAGCTCACTGCAATCTCCACCTCCCGGGTTCAAGCGATTTTCCTGCCTCAGCCCCCTGAGTAGCTGGGATTACAGATGCTTGCCACCAAGCGTGGCTAATTTTTGAATTTTTAGTAGAGACAGGGTTTCGCCACCTTGGCCAGGCTGGTCTTGAACTCCTGATCTCAAGTGATCCACCCATCTCAGCCTCCCAGTGTGTTGGGATTACAGGCATGAGCCACTGCGCCCGGCCACATTTGGTTGCTTCTAAGTTTGGCAATTATGAATAAAGTTTTGATAAACATCTGTGTGCATGTTTTTGTGTAGACATAAGTTTTCAGCTCACTGGGTAAATACTTAAGAACCGAATTGCTGGATTGCATGGTAAGTTTTGTAAGAAACTGCCAGATGATTTTCCAAAGTGGCTGTACTCATGTTGTGCTGCTGAACATAGCTCTTAGATCAGGCCTGCTGGCCAGGGTTTTCCCATTCTCGAAGTAGAGGTTAGGCCTGTGAGTCCTCTGGTCCCATCTGCAGCCTGCCCTTTTGCTGAGCCAAATCCACTTCCTCTGGCGAAAGGTGCAACAAAAGAGCTTTTCTTTTCATCTTACAAAGAGGAACCCACTTTAGATGAGGTATGATGCTGTGGCAACCCCGGATGTTTGAAATTCCCAAGTCATCCCCTTAGGCTGTTGATGGGCCCACGGATCTCAAGAGTCAACCTGTGCCTTTGGTTCAGGATACTTGACCTGAGTGTGCCTGTGTGGGTTGAAGAAAACAGCTACTGTTTTGATGTGTGGTACTTTTGGGTCCTGTCCAAAACCAGGATGAAAGCAGTGCCTCTGGAATCAAAATATCCAGCCCTTGCTCCCTTTCCACTCTCTACAAGGTCAACAAGTTAGGTAACAGTTTAATTTGCATCATTCCAAAATTTAATTAGAATGTTAAAATTTAGGGTTATTCCAAAACTTAGGGTAATTAGGGAGATAATGGAACTATAAGCATGCTAGGAGTTTATTTTACTTTTCTCTCTCTATGAAAAATCAGATATGACCCCTTCAACGTTACTTTAAAAACATAATTTTAAAGTTAGGCTAATATCAAACTGAAGCTATAGGAAAGAAAGGACTTTCTTAGTTGTGCTTTTGACATTATTTTCCAGAATCCAAAATGCCATGTTTGGTTGCTTCTACACAATGGCCTCTCTTCTCCCTGCCTCCCTCGAGAAACAAAAACCAATCAAACAAAAAAACTTTATATTCCACCAATAACTTGGAGCAAGTCATTTAATCATCAGCTTATTTTCTAAGGCTAATGTTCTTCGGTGATTGCCTAGGAAAACTCAGAGACTCTCACTTGGACTGCTTCAATCTGTGAAGAGGAAAAAAATACTTTTGTTTTGCTGGTCGGAGGAGGGTTTATTTATGTGTCTCATTTTACAAGCCTAAGCACTGCAAATGTAAACTCTCTGAAGGAAGATTTTTGTTCTAATGACTTAACTGAATCCAGAAGCATCTCTCCATCTCTCTTTGATTTACTGGAACAAGCCCAGTGTGGTCTTAATCTAGCATTATAGAACCCGTGTCTCTACCTATGCAGCTGAGAAAACTTTTTCTTTTCCAGCCAAGTAATTTCTTAAAGAGTGAGGATGGGTGAAGTCTAGCAAAAAAAAAAAAAAAAGAAAGAAAGTTAAAAAATTCTCCAGATGATTCTTGTAGAAACTGAAGTTTGGGAACCCCTGCTTAAGGCAATACTTAACTTTTCCCTTTTTAATTTTTTTCTTTTTCCTTGTCAGTTTTACCTACAAAATCACACATTACGTTTTTCCTGAATGTTTGAGCACTGAAAATACATAAATAACACATTCTGGACAACTATTTTCTTCCTGTTGTGTTTGACTGTCTCATTGAAAACATTTTGACTCTTTTTAAAAAAAATTCTTAAAACTTTAATGAATGAACATACAGTAAAATTGACTTTGTATGTGAGCACAGTTCTATGAATTTTAACACGTGTACACACTCAAGTAACCACTCCCACAATCAGAATACAAAACAATTCCATCACCCAGAAAACTCCCTCGTGCCATCCTTTTGTTGTCAGACCCCCCACCCCAACCCTTCAACCCGGATCCTTAGCAAGCACTGCCATTACCCATCACCAAAGTGTCTCTCCCACAAGGTCACATAAATGGAATATTACAATATATAACCTTTTGAGACTGGCTTCTTCCACTCAACATAATATATTTGAGAGTCATCCAAGCTGTTGCATGTATCCATAGTCCTTTTTAAAATTATTATTACTGAGCAGAATTCCATTGTGTGGACATAACACTTTTTTCACCCATTGTAGGGTATTTGGCTGTTTCCAGTTTTTGGCTACTGTAATCAGTATAAATCGAGCTGGGTTTGTGTTAAATCTATAGATGAATTTGGGGGAGAATTTACGTCTTTACATTGTTATCTTCCCATTTATGAATGCAGTATGTCTTATAAATAGAGCTGCTATAATCATTCCTGTACAGGTTTGGGAGTGAAGATAAGTTTTCATGTTGTAATACTTAGGTAATTCCTAGGAGTGGGGATGCTGAGTCAACTGGTAGACGTGCCTGTAACTTTATGAGAAACTGTCACAGTGTTTGCCAGAGTATGTTTACATTTTCAGCCGTTCTAATAGGTGTGGAAGGTATCTCATCATGGTTTTAATTTGCCTTTCCTTGATGGCTAATGATGTTGAACATCTTTTCATAAGCTTATTTGCCATCCCTTTAGTGAAGTGCCTGTTCAAGTCTCTTGCTCATTTTAAAAATTGGACTGTTTGTTCTCTTAGTGTTGAGTTTTGAGAGTTCTTAATAGATTCTGAATGCAAATCTTTTGCTGGATATGTGATCAGTAAATATTTTCTCTGTCTGTAGTTTGTCTTTTCATTCTTTTACCGTATCTTTCCCAGAAAAAGCTTTTAATTCTGATGAAGTCCAATTTATAATTTTTTTTTTCTGTTATGGGTCATGATTTTTCCCTATGTTTAATTCTAAACATTTTATAATTTTGTATTTTACATTTAAATGTATAACTTAATTTGAGTTAATTTTGGTATAAGGTATGAGATTTAGGTCAAGGTTCATTTTGTTGCATTTGGATGCCCAAATGTTTTAAACATCACTTATTGAGAGACTACCCTTTCCCTTTTTAATTGCCTCTGCACACTGATCAAAAACTCAACTGGTAAAACAGTAGTCGCCCATGGGGGTAGGCAACACGGGGGAACTTTCTGAAATAATGGAAATGGGTATATATTTTACAGGGTGTGGCTTACATGGGTATATGCCCTAGTCAAAACGCATCAATTTACACACTTCAAGTCACCGCATTTTACTGTATGTGAATTATACTTCAATTAAAATAACATTGGTCGGCCATCTTTATGTAGGTCTATTTCTGGAAGTCTATTCTGTTCCGTTGATCTACATGTTTATCTTTCTGCCAATACCGTGCTATCTTGATCTCAATTACTGCAGCTTTACAGAAGCCTTAAAATGGAAAAGTATGATTTCTCCAACTATTCTTTTTAAAATCATGCTAGCTATTCTTTCTTTGCCTTTCCGTATACATTTAGAATCAACTTATTTCTGTCTACGAAAAATCTTGGTGGGATTTTGATTGGGTTTGTGTTAAATCTAAAGATGAGTTTGGGGGGGGACTAACATCTTTACATTATAATTTTCCAATTTTTGAGTGCAGTATGTCTTCTCATTTATTTAGGTCTTCTTTGATTTACTTCATCTGCATTTTATTGACCCTTTACATATTGTATTAAATTTATACAAGTATTTATATATATATATTTATAATATATAAAGTATTTCAATGTTTGGAGTTATTTTAAACAGCATTTGAAAAATACCTGGTTTCTAGTTCCTTATTAGCAATAAGTATACAGAAATACGATCAACTTTTTTTTTGACTTGTACTCCGCAACATTGCTAAACTCATTAGTTCTAGAAGGGGTGTGTGTGTGTGTGTCTAGTGTGTCTGTTTTTTGGACACATGTAAACAATAATTTCATCTGTGAACAGGGATAGTTTTATTGATTCTCCTCCAATCTGGATTCCTTTCTTTTTCTTCCCTGATTACACTGGCTAGGAATTACAGTATGACGTCAAATAGGAATGGAGGTAGAGGAAGTCTGCCTTGTTCTCATTTATAGGAGGAAAGCATTCAACCTTTCACCATTAGGTGTGATTTTTGTTGGTTTTTTAATGATGTTCTTTATTAGGTTGACAAAAATTTCTTTTTGTAGTTTGCTAAGAGTTTTTCATAATTTTGTTAAATCATGAATTGATATTGAATTTTGTGAAATGTTTTTACTGTATTAATTGATATGATCATATGACGTTTTTCCTTTTGACTATTCCTATTACAGTGATTGATTTTTCAAATACTGAACTAACCTGGCATAGCCCAGGAGAAACTCCACTTGTTTGTAATTTATTTTTCTTTTTATACATTGCTAACTTCAAATGGCTAAAATTTTGTTAAGGATTTTTGCATCTATATTATTTTAGTCCTTTCTCACATGACTATAAAGGACTGCCCAAGAATGAGAGTTTATAAAGGAAAGAGGTTTAATTAACTCACAGTTCTGCATGGCTGGGGAGGCCTCAGGAAACTTATAATCATGGTGGAAGGGGAAGCAAACACATGATGTCAGGAAGAAGTACCAAGCAAAAGGGGGGAAAGCCACTCATTAAACCATCAGATCTCATGAGAACTAACTTACTATCATGAGAACAGCAGCATGGGGGTAACCACCCCCATGATTCAATTACCTCCCACAGGGTCCCTCCCAGGACACATGAGGATTATGGGAACTACAATTCAAGATGAGATGTGGGTGGGGACACAGCCAAACCATATGTTCATGAGGAATATTAGTTTGCAGTGTTTTTATCTTGTACTGCCTTTGTTTTCACTATCAGGATAAATTAGTTGGGAAGTATGCCCTCCTCTTCTGTCTTCTGGAAAAGATTGCATGGAATTGTCATTATTTAATCATTAAATGTTTGCTAGAATTTTTCTATGAAACTATCTGGAACTGTAGATTTATTGTTTTTTCATGGAGAGCTTAAATTATGATTACTCTCTGGGCCCTGAAGTGACATGTCCTGTTTCATTCCTGATATTCCTGATATTCATTCTCTTTTTTTTCTTTATCAGTCTTTTTAGACTTTTTTTAAAAATTATACTTTAAGTTCTAGGGTACAGGTGCACAATGTGCACATTTGTTGCATATGTATACATGTGCCATGTTCGTGTGCTGTACCTGTTAACTCATCATTTACATTAGGTATATCTCCCAATGCTATCCCTCCCCACTCCCCCCACCGCACGACAGGCCCCGGTGAATGATGTTCCCCACCCTGTGTCCAAGGGTTCTCATTGTACAATTCCCACCTATGAGTGAGAACATGTGGTGTTTGGTTTTCTGTCCTTGCAATAGTTTGGCTCAGAATGATGGTTTCTAGCTTCATCCATGTCCCTACAAAGGACATGAACTCATCCTTTTTTATGGCTGCATAGTATTCCATGGTATGTATGTGCCACATTTTCTTAATGCAGTCTGATGGACATTAAGAATGTCCTGATGGACATTTGGATTGGTTCCAAGTCTTTGCTATTGTGAATAGTGCTGCAATAAACATATGTATGCATGTGTCTTTATAGTAGCATGATTTATAATCCTTTGGGTATATGCCCATTAATGGGATGGCTGGGTCAAATGGTATTTCTAGTTCTAGATCCTTGAGGAATCGCCACACTGTCTTCCACAATGGTTGAACTAGTTTACAGTGCCACCAACAGTGTAAAAGCTTTCCTGTTTCTCCACATCCTCTCCAGCACCTGTTTTTTCCTGACTTTTTAATGATCGCCATTCTAACTAGTGTGAGATGGCATCTCATTGTGGTTTTGATTTACATTTCTCTGATGGCCAGTGATGATGAGCATTTTTTCATGTGTCTGTTGGCTGCATAAATGTCTTCTTTTGATAAGTGTCTGTTCATATTCTTTGCCCACTTTTTGATGGGGTTGTTTGATTTTTTCTTGTAAATTTATTTAAGTTCTTTGTAGATTCTGGATATTAGCCCTTTGTCAGATGGGTAGATTGTAAAAATTTTCTCCCATGCTGTACATTGCCTGTTCACTCTGATGGTAGTTTCTTTTGCTGTGCAGAAGCTCTTTAGTTTAATTAGATCCCATTTGTCAATTTTGGCTTTTGTTGCCATTGCTTTTGGTGTTTTAGTCATAAAGTTCTTGCCCATGCCTATGGCCTGAATGGTATTGCCTAAGTTTTCTTCTAGGTTTTTATGGTTTTAGGTCTAACATTTAAGTCTTTAATCCATCTTGAATTAATTTTTATATGAGGTGTAAGGAAGGGATCCAGTTTCAGCTTTCTACATATGGCTAGCCAGTTTTCCCAGCATCATTTATTAAATAGGGATTCCTTTCCCCATTTCTTGTTTTTGTCAGGTTTGTCAAAGATCAGATGGTTGTAGATCTGTGGTATTATTTCCGAGGGCTCTGTTCTGTTCCATTAGTCTATATCTCTGTTTTGGTACCAGTACCATGGTGTTTTGGTTAAGCTTAAGGAGATTTTGGGCTGAGGTGATGGGGTTTTCTAAATATACAATCATGTCATCTGCAAACAGGAACAATTTGACTTCCTCTTTTCCTAATTTAATACCCTTTCTTTCTTTCTCTTGCCTGATTGCCCTGGCCAGAACATCCAATACTATGTTGAATAGGAGTGGTGAGAGAGGGCATCCCTGACTTGTGCCAGTTTTCAAAGGGAATGCTTCCAATTTTTGCCCATTCAGTATGATATTGTCTGTGGGTTTGTCATAAATAGCTCCTATTATTTTGAGATATGTTCCATCAATACCGAATTTATTGAGAGTTTTTAACATGAAGGGCTGTTGAATTTTGTCAAAGGCCTTTTCTGCATCTATTGAGATAATAATGTGGTTTTTGTCTTTGGTTCTGTTTATATGCTGGATTACGTTTATTGATTTGCACATGTTGAACCAACCTTGCATCCCAGGGATGAAGCCCACTTAATCATGGTGGATAAGCTTTTTGATGTGCTGCTGGATTCGGTTTGCCAGTATTTTATTGAGGATTTTTACATTGATGTTCGTCAGGGATATTGGTCTAAAATTCTCTTTTTTTGTTGTGTCTCTGCCAGGCTTTGGTATCAGGATGATGTTGGCCTCATAAAATGAGTTAGGGAGGATTCCCTCTTTTTCTATTGATTGGAATAGTTTCAGAAGGAATGGTACCAGCTCCTTTCTGTACCTCTGGTAGAATTCGGCTGTGAATCCGTCTGGTCCTGGACTTCTTTTGGTTGGTAGGCTATTAATTATTGCCTCAATTTCAGAACCTGTTATTGGTCTATTCAGGGATTCAACTTCTTCCTGGTTTAGTCTTGGGAGGGTGTATGTGTCCAGGAATCTATCCATTTCTTCTGGATTTTCTAGTTTATTTGCGTAGAGGTGTTTATAGTATTCTCTGATGGTAGTTTGTATTTCCGTGGGATTGGTGATGATATCCCCTTTGTCATTTTTTATTGCGTCTCTTTGATTCTTCTCTCTTTTCTTCTTTATTAGTCTTGCTAGCAGTCTATAAATTTTGTTGATCTTTTCAAAAAAACCAGCTCCTGGATTCATTGATTTTTTTGAAAGGTTTTTTGTGTCTCTATCTCCTTCAGTTCTGCTCTGATCTTAGTTATTTCTTGCCTTCTGCTAGCTTTTAAATGTGTTTGCTCTTGCTTCTCTAGTTCTTTAATTGTGATATTGGGTATCAATTTTAGATACTCTCTGCTTTCTCTTGTGGGCATTTAGTGCTATAAATTTCCCTCTACACACTGCTTTAAATGTATCCCAGAGATTGTTGTATGTTGTGTCTTTGTTCTCATTGGTTTCAAAGAACATCTTTACTTCCACCTTCATTTCGTTATGTACCCAGAAGTCATTCAGGAGCAGGTTGTTCAGTTTCCATGTAGTTGAGCAGTTGTGAGTGAGTTTCTTAATCCTGAGTTCTAGTTTGGTTGCACTGTGGTCTGAGAGACAGTTTGTTGTAATTTCTGTTCTTTTACATTTGCTGAGGAGTGCTTTACTTCCAATTATGTGGTCAATTTTGGAGTAAGTGTGATGTGGTGCTGAGAAGAATGTATATTCTGTTGATTTGGGGTGGAGAGTTCTGTAGATGTCTATTAGGTCTGCTTGGTGCAGAGCTGAGTTCAATTCCTGGGTATCCTTGTTAACTTTCTGTCTTGTTAATCTGTCTAATGTTGACAGTGGGGTGTTAAAGTTTCCCATTATTATTTTGTGGGAGTCTAAGTCTCTTTGTAGGTCTCTAAAGACTTGCTTTATGAATCTGGGTGTTCTTGTATTGGGTGCATATATATTTAGGATAGTTAGCTCTTCTTGTTGAATTGATCCCTTTACCATTATGTAATGGCCTTCTTTGTCTCTTTTGATCTTTGTTGGTTTAAAGTCTGTTTTATCAGAGGCTAGGATTGCAACCACTGCTTTTTGTTTTGTTTTGTTTTCCATTTGCTTGGTAGATCTTCCTCCATCCCTTTATTTTGAGCCTATGTGTGTCTCTGCACGTGAGATGTGTCTCCTGAATACAGCACACAGATGGGTCTTGACTCTTTATCCAATTTGCCAGTCTGTGTCTTTTAATTGGAGCAGTTAGCCCATTTACATTTAAGGTTAATATTGTTATGTGTGAATTTGATCCTGTCATTATGATGTTAGCTTGTTATTTTGCTCATTTGCAGTTTCTTTCTAGCATTGATGGTCTTTATAATTGGTATGTTTTGCAGTGGCTGGTACTGGTTGTTCCTTTCCATGTTTAGTGCTTCCTTCAGGAGCTCTGGTAAGGCAGGCCTGGTGGTGACAAAATCTCTCAGCATTTGTTTGTCTGTAAAGGATTTTATTTCTCTTTCACTTACAAAGCTTAGTTTGGCTGGATATGAAATTCTGAGTTGAAAATTCTTTTCTTTAGGAATGTTGAATATTGGCCCCCACTCTCTTCTGGTTTGTAGAGTTTCTGCCAAGAGATCTGCTATTAGTCTGATGGGCTTCCCTTTGTGGGTAACCCGACCTTTCTCTCTGGCTGCCCTTAACATTTTTTCCTTCATTTCAACTTTGGTAAATCTGACAATTATATGTCTTGGAGTTGCTCTTCTCAAGGAGTATCTTTGTGGTGTTCTCTGTATTTCCTGAATTTGAATGTTGGCTGGCCTCACTAGGTTGGGGAAGTTCTCCTGGATAATATCCTGAGGAGTGTTTTCCAACTTGGTTCCATTCTCCCTGTCACTTTCAGGTATACCAATCAGATGTAGATTTGACCTTTTCACATAGTCCCATATTTCTTGGAGGCTTTGTTCGGTTTTTTTTACTCTTTTTTCTCTAAACTTCTCTTCTCACTTCATTTCATTCATTTGATCTTCAATCAGTGATACCCTTTCTTCCACTTGATCAAATCAGCTACTGAAGCTTGTGCATGCGTCACGTAGTTCTCGTGCCATGGTTTTCAGCTCCATCAGGTCATTTAAGGACTTCTCTACACTGTTTATTCTAGTTAGCCATACATCTAATTTTTTTTAAGGTTTTTAACTTCTTCGCAATGGGTTCGAACATCCTCCTTTAGCTCAGAGAAGTTTGTTATTACTGATCATCTGAAGCCTTCTTCTCTCAATTCGTCAGTCATTCTCTGTCCAGCTTTGTTCCATTGCTGGCAAGGAGCTGCATTCTTTTGGAGGAGAAGAGGTGCTCTGATGTTTAGAATTTTCAGCTTCTCTGCACTGGTTTCTCCCCATCTTTGTGGTTTTATCTACCTTTGGTCTTTGATGATGGTGATATACAGATGGGGTTTTGGTGTGGATGTCCTTTCTGTCTGTTAGTTTTCCTTCTAACAGTCAGGGCCCTCAGCTGCAGGTCTGTTGGAGTTTGCTGGAGGTCCACTCCAGACCCTGTTTGCCTGCATATCACCAGTGAAGGCTGCAGAACAGCAAATATGGCAGAACGGCAGATGTAGCTGCCTGATTCTTCCTCGGGAAGCTTCGTCTCAGAGGGGCACCTGGCTGTATGAGGTGTCAGTCGGCTCCTACTAGGAGTCCAGTTAGGCTACTCAGGGATCAGGGACCCACTTGAGGAGGCAGTCTGTCCGTTCTCAGATCTCAAACTCCGTTCTGGAAGAACAACTACTCTCTTCAAAGTTATCTGACAGGGACATTTAAGTCTGCAGAAGTTTCTGCTGCCTTTTGTTCAGCTATGCCCTGCCCCCAGAGGTGGAGTCTACAGAGGCAGAAAGGCCTCCTTGTGCTGAGGTGGGCTCCATTCAGTTCGAGCTTCCCAGCCACTTTGTTTACTTACTCAAGCCTCAGCAATGGTGGATGCCCCTTCCCCAGCCTCGCTGCCGCCTTGCAGTTCGGTCTCAGACTGCTGTGCTAGCAGTGAGTGAGGCTCCATGGGCATGGGACCCTCTGAGCCAGGTGCAGATATAATCTCCTGGTGTGTCATTTGCTAAGACCATTGGAAAAGCACAGTATTAGGGTGGGAGTGTCCCGAATTTCCAGGTACCGTCTGTCACAGCTTCCCTTTGCTAGGAAAAGGAATTCCCCGACCCCTTGCACTTCCCGGGTGAGGCGATGCCCTATCCTGCTCTGTGGGCTGCACCCACTGTCTGACAAGCTCCAGTGAGATGAACCCGGTACCTCAGTTGGAAATGCAGAAATCACCCGCATTCTGAGTCACTCATGCTGGGAGCTGCAGACTGGAGCTGTTCCTATTCGGCCATCTTGGAACCTCCTACCTGCAGTCTTTTTAGGCATTTATAAATTTTACTGATTTTTTCAAAGAACCAACTCTTTTAGTTCATTGATTTTATTATCTTTCTATTTTCAACTTAATTGATTTCTGTTCTCATCTTCATTATTTCCTTTCTTTTAATTGATTTGGGTTTTTTACTTTCCTTTTTTAGTTTGTTAAAGTGGAAGCATGGATTATAATTAAGACTTTCTTTTCTAATATAAGCATTTAATGCTAAGAATTTTCCTGTAACCACAGCTTTAGCTGTAGCCCACAAATTTTGATATATTTTTCTTCATTTTCATTCATTGCACAATATTTTCTAATTTTTTTGGAACTTCTTCTTTGACCCATAAATTATTTAGCAGTGTATTAATAATTGTCAAGTATCTGAAGATTTTTCCTGTTAACCTTCTCTCAATTTCAAATCTAATTCCATTATAGTTAGATAATATACTTTATATAATTTTGATTCTCTAAAATTTGTTAAGGTTTGTTTAATTATCCAGAATATTGCCCATCTTGGTGAATGTTTCACATGTACTTGAAAAGAACGTATGTTTTGCTGTTGCTGGGTGGAATGTTGTAGACAGATCAATTAGACCTAATTGTTTAATGGTGTTGTTCAATTCTTTTGTATCCTTGCTGATTTTCTATCTATTTGTTCTGTCAATTACTGAGAAAAGAATGTTGAATTTTCCAATTATAATTGTGGATTTATCTACTTTTACTTTTAGTTCTCTTAGCTTTTGCTTTGTGTGTTTTAAAGCTCTGTCATTAGATGTACAAATATTTGGAATTGTTATTTCTTCTTGCTGTCTTTTCCTTATTATGTAGTCTCCCTCTTCATTCGTATTAATTTTTTTTTGCTCTGATATTTACTTTATATGGCATTGATATAGCCATTCTAGCTTATGTTTTATTAGTTTTTACATAGTACATCCTTTTCCTCCTTTTACTTTTAGCCTATTTTTATCATTATATTTGAGATGAGTTTTATATAAGCAATATATAGTTGGGTCATTTTTTGAATTCATTCTGACAATCTCTGTCTTTTAATTCAGATCATTTATATTTTAGTGTAGATATTAATATGTTTGGATTTAAGTCAACCATTTTATTATTTGTTTTCTATTTGTTCCCTGGGTTTTCTGTTCTTGTTTCCCCTTTCCTGCCCTTTTTATTGGTTATTCGAGCATGTTTTTGGTATTCCATTTCATTTGTCTGTTCTGTTTCTCCCCAGTATTTTGAGATTTTCCAACTACCTTACTGTTACTGATTTCTAATTTAATTTCATTATGATCTGAGAACATAGTTTGTATGTATGTATCCTCTTTTATGACTATATTTCTTTAAATAGTATTTTGCAATAGTACTTAAAAATACTTTTAGGGATTACAATATACAGAATATTTCACTTTTCTCTTTTCAATTTATTTATTTATTAAAATATTTTAACTTTTATTTTAGGTTCAGGGATACATATGCAGATTCGTTATATAGGTAAACTCATGACTTGGATGTTTGGTGTATAGATTATTTCATTACCTGGGTGCTAAGCATAGTACCCAAGAGTTTTGGGGTTTTTTTCTGAACCTCTCCCTTCTCACACCCTCCACCCTCCAATAGGCTTCAGTGTGTGTTGTCCAGCTGTTCTCATAATTTAGCTCCCACTTATAAGTGAGAACATGTGGTATTTGGTTTTCTGTTTCTGCGTTAGTTTGCTAAGGACAATGACCTTCAGTTCCGTCCATGTTCCTGCAAAGGATATGATCTCGTTCTTTTTTATGGCCACATAGTATTTCATGGTAAACATGTAAAACATTTTCTTTATTCAGTCTACCATTGATGGGCATTTAGGTTGATTCCATGTCTTTGCTATTGTGAATAGTGCTGCAATGAGTATACACGTGCATGTGTCTTTATGGTAGCATAATTTATATTTTGAGGGGTATGGACCCAGTAGTGAGATTGCTGGATTGAATGGTAGTTCTATTTTTAGTTCTTTGAGGAATAGTCACACTGCTTTCCACAATGGTTAAACTAATTTACATTCCCACTGGCAGTGTATAAGCATTCCCTTTTCTCTACAACCTCACCAGCATCTGTTATTTTTTGACTTTTTAATAAATAGCCATTCTGACTGGTGTGAGATTGTATCTCACTGTGGTTTTAATTTGCATTTCTCTAATGATTAGTGATATTAAGCATTTTTTCATATGCTTGTTGGCTGCTTGTAGGTCTTCTTTTGAAAAATGTCTGTTCATATCCTTTGCCTACTACTTCTCATTTTTCACTTGCAAACAGTTTAGCATCTCAAGTTGAATACAGAAACCTTTAGCATATATAGGCTTTTTGCTGTAGTTATTTTATTTACCACATTTATATACAGTGAAAACCCCATTAGACAGTGTTATAATTTTGGCTTTCAACCATCAATAATATTTTTTAACTCAATAGGAGAAGAGTAATCTGTTATATTTATCCAGAAATGTACAATTCTGATAAATTTACCGTTTTCTTTTCTCTTTCTTAATTCCTGATGTTCCAGGTTTCCTTCTGGTATCATTTCCTTTTGCCTGAAGAATTTCTTTGGAAATTCCTTCAGCTGTTGGCAATGAATTCTCTTAGTTTTCATTCACCTGAGAATGTCCTTATTTCAACTCATTCCTGAAGGACATTCTTACTGGAATAGAATTATGGCTTGACATTTGTTTTCTTTCAGCACCTTAAATATATATTGTGCAGAAATATGAACTCTGTGATTTCTCATGAGCAATCTGCAGTCACTTCAATTGTTGTTCTCCTATAAGTAATGTGTCCATTGTTCTCTCGTTGCTTTCAATATTTTTTTCTTTTTCTTTGGTTTTCAGTTTTATTATGATATGCCTAGGCTTGGGTTTCCTACAGGTTTATATTGTTTGAAGTTTGCTGAGCCTCCTGATTCAGTAGGTTTATTCCTTTTGCCAAATTTGGGAAGTTTTAAAGTCATTATTTCTTCAAAAGTATTTTGCATGCTTCATTCTTTATCTTCTTCTCAGACTTCAGTGAGAGGAATGATAAACGTTTCGGTATTATCGCTCAAGTTCTGTTTGTTTTTTTTTAAAATCTTTTTCCTCCTCTGTTTTTCAGACTGTATACATTCTACTAATCTATCTTCAAGGTTACAGACTTTTTCTGCTACATCTTCCTTCAGCTGATGAGCCCATTAAGTGAGCTTTACTTCCGTTATTGTGTTTTCCATTTTAAAATATTGATTTCATTCCTTACATTTTCCATTCCTTTCCTTAGACTTTCCATTTCTCCATGTATTTCAAGAGTGTTTAGGATTTCTTGCTGGAGCATTTCTTGAATAGCTGCTTTAAAGTTTTTGTCAAATAATTCTAATATCTGTGTTAGCTCAGCTGTGGCATCTTTTCCCGAGTGCATCAAGAATTCCCTGTTTTTTGTATGCTGAGTAATTTTGGCTTGTATTCTGGACATGTTAAGTATTATGTTATGAAACTCTGGGTTTTGCTTAAATCCCATGGAAGTGTTGACGTTTTTATTCTACCAGGTAATCAACCCAGTCAGTTTCACACGTCAATTTCTAACCCGCTCTCTGGGGGTTGTGGTCTTAGGGTAAGCTTGGTTTTTGACTCCTTGGCAGTGCAGTGCTGCTCAGATCTATCCCCTGTGTTTACCACCTGGGGCCCAGCCGAGAGCCTGGGTGATTTTCTATTCCTAGCTCAGTGCTAAGGTCTGTATATGTTGTGTAGGGTCACATCCAGGTGTGAGTAGCCCAGGGGTGAGTCCCGGAGTTTGTAAATAATCTTCTCCCTTCTCTCCTGAATGTCTTCAACACTTTTCCACTCCCTGAGCTCCCCTATTTGCTCATTTAGACAGAAAACTGGGGCTTTATTTATCTGCCCTCTGCCATACATTCCATAGCTATGCTGATGGCTGGGACCAATTTGGGGACAGAGACAGTAAAGAAACAACAGAAGTTTGCCTCCCTCTCTGGGAACCACAGTTCCATCAATGAGGAGCCTCCGTGTCTGGGAGCCTCCGTGTCTACCTCTGAAACCCCTGCCATTAGCATCTCAAGACGGCCTGTGGATCGAGGAGCAAAAGAACAGAAAAAAGATAAGAAAGAGTAAAAAGAGAGAATCATATTTCCCCACCCTCTCTCAATATTTGGAGGCCCCTCTCCCTCTCCTGAAGCCAGAACTAGAGGCTTCTCCTGGAACTTTCTCTGTCCATATTGATGCCTGTACCAGGTTTCAGAATGCACTGAGTTCAGGCCAATAGATACCAGAGAGGGAAGAAGGGTAAATTCACAGCTGGTTTGATGGTGCTTCAAATTCAGCTCTTCTTCCCTCAGCATCTGCTATTACTTACTTTCAGAGTCCTCAAATAGCTGATCCCTGAAATCTCTCCAGGTGGTGTAGCTGCTTTCAGTGGCAGAATATATTAATTATATTTTCTTATTTTCTGTATTCTTGATACTTTGGCATCTGGGGCCTTGATGATTTGCAGGGGAAGGACTACCCCTCTCTAAGGTAGCTAATTCCTAAGGCAGCAAACAACTCCCCTGGGAGCACACCTTTCATATGTAAACCAACTAATCCAAAGCTCACACCCACCAACCATCCCTTATATTGGGCCCTTACACTCCGGGCCATTATCCACCTGTTCTCATCACCCCAGGGCCAGATACCAGACAACTCAGGACAGCCCCTCTACCCCCAGCCTGCTGTTGTTGTTGAACAAGTCAATCCTATGCCTCCTTACCCTGCCTTGCTCATTCTTTTCCATGAAAACCACCATGAAGGCTCTTCCCTCTGCCTTCTGATGACCCTGGTGCTTCCCTGTGTGGCTCCCTGTGGGGCGGGGCATCACCTCCTCTTGGGGAACTGTGAGTAACTCTCATCTCTGTGGCAGTCCTCTCCTAATCTGTTGGCCCCACAGTGCCTGAATAATAATGAAAGCTACATTTTAAAACAGAAAGACAGGGTGGAATGTGCTTACTTCATCTCACCTGGAACCCTCTTTTTTTAATAACATAAGTTTATCAGCCAGGACTTTATCAATTACAAATCAGAGAAACTGGCTTATTGCTATGGTCTAAATGTTGGGGTCCCTCCAAAATTCATATGTTAAAATCGTAACCCCCCCAAGGTGATAGCATCAGAGGTGGGGCCTTTGGGGGATGATTAGGTCATGAGAGTGGAGTTCTTATGAATGGGATTAGTGCCCAAAGACCTACTTTGACCCTTCTGCCATGTGAGGACACAGCAGGAAGTCACCATCTATGAATTAGGAGGTGGATTCCCACCAGACACCCAATCTTTTGGTGCCTTGATTTTGGACTTCCCAGCCTCCAGAACTATGAGAAATAAATTGCCGTTGTTTAGAAGTTACCCAGTTGATGATATTTTATTATAGCAGCACAAATGGACTAAGAGACTTACCTGGAAGAAGAAATTTGTATTGCCTTGAGTATCTGAAAATTCAGTTTATTTGTTTGTATGTTTGGTTTTACTTATCTTTACTTTCTCATTTTCTAAAAAATGAAAGTCTATTTTAATGTTGTAGTGGGTGTCGATTGTGCTTCCCTGATATCATTCCTTCCTCTTCAACTTTGCATCCTTCAAGGAACCATTCCTGACCACTGCCAGGCTGTATGATTTAGGTGGGAGTTACCTCCACCATTGTTCCCCACTGCAGATGGGTCACACACTAGACTGTTCTATCAGCATATTGCAATGCCCTGCTGTTGTCCTCAGTTTGGGAATGAGAGCCAAGCCCCAGACGTCACACAGAGCTATTGGAAAGAGCCTCTCTATTTCTGTTGGTGTTACTGAGTAGAATGTAAATCTGAAGCTGCATCTTCCCATTGCTTTTGAAGAGCTTACCCATTGGTAAAAACAATCAAGAGAAAAGCAAAGCTGAACAATGGAAATAAACAGATTTCTTGATAATATTGATATGGGTCTGCCAATGCCTGAAGTCTTTCCTTTTCCTTTGGCACTTTAGTTGCACAAACTGATAAATTTCTCTTTTGCTTGAATCAGTCTATATTTGTTTTCTGTTACTTGTAGCCAAAAATATCCTGACTAATGCACAAAGGAACTCTTTGTCTATTATACTTTATTGTGGCCTGAATCTTGAGTTGATTATCTTTAATCAACAACACATGGAGATTTGTATTGGCATCCCTTGTCAAAATCTATTGGGAGGAATTGTAACTTACTGGATGAATTTTATCGCTCTATATCTTCCTCCTCTTATTGTTTTTGTCAATGAGACTTCTGTGCTACCTTGTTTGAGTTTTTCCCAGAAGCAGACCCCGAGGAGAGGTTTGAGTGTCCATAGTTTATTTCAGAGGTGATCCCAAGAGCATCAGTAGGGAATTGGGGGAATAGAAGTGGAAAAAGAAAGATGAGTTATTGAGAAGGTTACTACAGAGGGCCATGGGGCCCATTCCAGCTGGGAAACTCTTGGAGACAATATAGAATGAGCTCCAGAATTATCCCCTCCAGGAGTGAGGGAATGAGGGTTATTCATCTTCCAGCTCACATCCATCATTGGCTCAGGGCTGTTCCCAGAACTTTAACTCCCCTAGCACTTTAGCCTGCCCTGCTCAGGAGCCCAGAACAAGCCTTTAGGTGAAGGGTTGCAAGTATATGCAGCAGGACACGGTAGGCATGGGCTTGGGGGACCCTAAGAATAAAAATGGATATTGGAGGGGCCCAGGCAGCACCTCCACCAGAAACTGCAAGTGTTCTTGTTTCAATTCCCAGGCTTCTGGCTTAGCCTTTTTTCATACAGTGGCTAAGAAGGTGTATTGATTGCATGTATGTTGATTCATAAATAATGACTCTTCAGAAACACAGTAGCTTTAAAACTTACCAGGCTTTCTCCACATTTGAAAAGATGAGATTGAGGTCAAAAGTGGTGATGTTTTCAGCCTATTTCAATCACTCATTTATTCATTCATATAACAAATACTTTGGGGGAACAGAAATCGATAAGCAAAAGTCCTTATCCTTGCAAAACTCAGAAGCTGATGTCAGGTAGAAACAACTGTAATTACTGGTGGAATAAAATGAGACTTGCTTTAATAAAGGTGGATATAAACTACATTAGAGCACAGGTAGAATGACAAAGAAGGCAGTGTTTGCATCTTAAAAGGTAAGAAGTGAAAAAGGGAGAGTTCCCTGAACCCGCTCGCAGGATGTGCAACAGGAGTGTGGCTCATTTGTCCGGCCACCACTCATGCTCAAACCCCTTATGGGAGGGGGAGCACGCGGATGGGCAGGTGCAGGAGCTGGGGTGAGTGCCCCTGGGCTCTGCCCCACAGCAGCATCCAGGGGTAGATGTCTGCAACTCTCAAAGCCCAAGTGGGTGCGTGTTACATTGTGCTCTTTTAGTCTTGCTGTCTGTGGACAACTTAAGTGTTAACCAGTTTAGTGCCCTCTTGGTACCTAGGTCCTTGTCCCACATCCAGAAAGAATCGGGTTGCACATGGACCTGAAGGATGAATGTAGTGGTTTTATTGAGTGGTGGAGGTGGCTCTCAGCAGGATGGATGAGCCTGAAGGGGGATGGAGTGGGAAAATGATCTTCCCGTGGAGTTTGGCTGTCCAGCAGCCAATCTCCTCTCCGACCATCCCCAGCTGAAATCCTCTCAGCATTCAGACACTCATTCTCTTCTCTCTGCTACGCCATTCTGCCATTTTTCTGTTCTTCTGTTTGTCCCCTCATGGAGCTGGGGGTGTAGGGTTTATATGGGTACAGAATAGGGGAATGTGGCAGGCCAAAAGCAACTTTTGGGCATGAAAACAGGAATACCTGTTCTCATTTAGGGCCATGGGTTTCCAGATTGAGGGTGGGGCCTTTGCCGGGAAACTGCCCTCTTCTATCCAGTATTTCCCTGTCTCATGTCTGTATCACAAGGATGAGAGGAAGGAACCTTATTCTCTTTGCTATTACAGCCTAACTAATCACCCCAAACTTATGGCATAGAACAGCAACCATTTTATTATGCCCATGATTCTGTGGGTCATGAAAGGAGGTCCAGAAGGCTCAGTTTGTCTCCACCATAATGTCTAGAACCTCACTATGAAGGCTAGGGTTGACTCAGGGGCTTGTGTGTGGAATCATAGGAAGGCTCCCTTACTCACTTGTCTGGCAGTTGGTTTGCCATTATTATTTGACGCTGATGCTTGTGAGGAATCCAGCTGGGGCTGCTGACTGAAACATCTACACTTGGCCTCTCCATGAAGCTGCCTGGGCTTCCTCTCAACGTAGTGGCCAATTCCAAGAGCTGGTGTCCAAAGACAACTTGGTAGAAGCTGTGTTGCTTTTATGGACAAGTCTTGGAAGTCACACAGTGTCACCTCCACCATGATCACAAGCCTGCCAAAACTCAGAGGAAGAGAACGAGACCCACCTCTCAATGAGAGGAGTATCAAAGTTACGCTACAAGAAGGGGATATAGGAAGGGAGATGCTATTGCAACCAGTTTTGGAAAGTACCATCCTTAGTACTGAAGTGATCAAATTCTGATGAGCATCTGGTATCTAATAATATCTTTCCTGGGTCACTTTATTTTTGATCGATACTATTTTAAATTGCTTAAACTACCCTCTCTCATAAAAAGATGAAGAGAGGGATTTATTAGTTGATTTGTTTGCACCCCCGCTCTGCCCACACAGTCTTTCTCCCTGGAACACTCTTTTAGAACCAATGTCACAGGGCTTGGCACAGTGGGAGAGGCAGGTGTCAGATTGGCACAGTGGATTCTATTTAGAGGTCAGGGAAGAGCAAAGACTGTGAATATTCTTATCTTTTTTTTTTTTTTTTTTTTTTTTTTGTAACAGGGTCTCACTCTGTCACCCCAGCTGGAGTGCAGTGGCACGATCTTGGCTCACTGCAAACTCCACTTCCCAGGTTCAAACGATCCTCCCACCTCAGACTACTGAGTAGCTGGGACCACAGACATGTGCCACCGTGCCTGGTTATGAATATTCTTACCTTAATATTAAAGTTGATTATAAATGCACATATTCATATACATGCTAAGTTCCTTTCTTTTCTCATTGGATCTTATTCTTGGGAGTATTGAAAAACCTTAGATTCATTTCATGTGTGGCATTATTCTTTTGAACATTCTAATTTATTCTCCCTTTTGAGTAATTGTGATGAGGCTCAGGGCTGTTTGAGAATGTCTCCTTTGTTCATTACTTGGATTTTTTTAAGCGGAAAGTTGATAGTTTGCATTTTAAAAACCATATTAAAAACATCTTCAAAACTGACATCTCATAATCAGGGTATACACACGGTGACATTTTGACACCTGGCTGAATGAGGTAGCTAGGAGGCAGTATTGTACTATAGCCTGGCAGTCTTTGGCTTGAATCCCAAATGTACCACTTACTGTTCTGTGGGTTTTGGGGAAGTTACTCAACTTCCTGCAGTCCTGGTTTCTTGATCTGTAAAATGGGGGTAATGACACTTACTTTTTAGTATTGCACTACACACTAAATAAGACGATTAAAGTGGTTGGTAGCTAGGAAATGATAACTGAATATTGTGGAATTCTAAGAGAAATTCAAGTCTGTGCTCACTCAGTTCTCACTGGAGACAGAGGGCAGGTCAGTATCCACATAAACACTGTTCAGATTTTTATGTCCCTTTCCTGCCTCCAAGGGCTGAGGAAAGGCAGAAAATCAGCTGAAGCCGAAGGCCTTCTTGTTATACTCGTGTGTGGCAGTGGGTGTCGGAATCCCGGCTGTGGAGGATACTTCCTGGATCAACCACTTCCTCACCTCTCATCTCGCTCTCCTCTTCTCCTCCTGTTTCATGAGACTGGAAGCTTCAGAGATGTTTCCTGATTATTTCTCAGGGTCGTATATTAAGTGAGGCGGAATCAAAGCCTCACAGGGAAGGCAGCCCAGGGCTAAAGCACTCATTTGGTGTGGCCTGCCAGCGCCCTGAGCAGACTGTCTCTCCTTTCCTCCCAATCTAATTTAGAGCCAGACCTGTGGTATCACTCCCAGGCCTGCGATGGAGTTGTCAGGAAGGGCAGAGCCGGAATCTGCCCTGCCTTGTAATTAGAGTCTGGTCCTCCACCGTCTCCTGTGCTGTGTTGCAATGAGACACCCACTAGGTCACAGAGAGCTACTGAAAATGGCAAGAAAATCACCATATTGCCTAATATTCTTCTTGCTTGCTTTTTTTTTTTTTTTTTTAAGTAAAAAAGCCATGAAGCCACAGTGAAATCACTGACAACGTCAACCAAAAACTGCCCATGTCATTTGGCCCTTGTGTGTGTGTGTGTTTAATATTAATTATTATATTGATGGCATTCCACCTTTCAAATTAAATCCCTTTCCTCATTGTCTTGGTTTGCCATTATTATTGTCTGAGTTGAAATGGATTTCATGACAACTCTGAAAAACCAGAGTTGGCTAAATTTAGCTTTAATTAGGCATCATCTTAGCCCCGTGATTATTTCCTCATTTCATTCGGATTCTACTAACGGGAATGCTGAGTGAGGGTTTGGCACGGTTTTCATGCAATTTTCACAGAATTCGCCACCACATTTCTTGCAAGCATGGTGATTGTTTTGAACCACAAATGATTTTTGCAGATAGAGCTTTAATCCCCTTTTATAACTCAGAGTTTATTAGGGGTCATCAGGCTATGCTCCATAGTTGGCAAGTGCTGCTGAGAGGAAAACCCAAAACAAAATTGCAGGGCATCTCTGCTTCCTCTGGGCCCTCCAGGTGGTGGGCACCTGTGGTGGCAATTGTCTATTTTGGGTGGGGTGTGCCTGTCACTTCTGCACAGAGGAATTTCCACCTTTATCCAAATAATGCTGTGGAAAATGGATCTTTGCAGACCTTAGCTGACCCCTCCTTTTCCTAGAGACAATCAAGCCTACTGGTTAAGAAGTAAGCTCCAGGCCAGGCATAGTGGCTCACGCCTGTAATCCTGGCACTTTGGGAGGCCAAGGCAGGTGGATCACTTGAGGTCAGGGGTTCAAGACCAGCCCGGCCACCATGGCAAAACCCCGTCTTTACTAAAAATGCAAAAATTAGCCAGGTGTGGGGGCACACACCTTTAATCCTAGCTACTCAGGAGGCTAAGGCAGGAGAATTGTTTGAACCCAGGAGGCAGAGGCTGCAGCGAGCCAACATGGCGCCCCCTGCACTCCAGCCTGGGCAACAGAGTGATACCCTGTCTCAAAAAAAAAAAAGAAGTAGGCCGGGCGTGGTGGCTCAAGCCTGTAATCCCAGCACTTTGGGAGGCCAAGACGGGCGGATCACGAGGTCAGGAGATCGAGACCATCTGGCTAACACGGTGAAACCCCGTCTCTACTAAAAAGTACAAAAAAACTAGCCGGGTGAGGTGGCAGGCGCCTGTAGTCCCAGCTACTCGGGAGGCTGAGGCAGGAGAATGGCTTAAACGCGGGAGGCGGAGCCTGCAGTGAGCTGAGATCCGGCCACTGCACTCCAGCCTGGGCGACAGAGCGAGACTCTGTCTCAAAAAAAAAAAAAAAAAAAAAAAAAAAAAATGAAGAAGTAGGCTCTGAAGCTACAATGCCAGATTTAAGTGTTAGCTTAACCTCTTGCCAGCTCTTTGACTTTGCGGAAGTTACTTCTTTGTGCCTTGGTTTGCTCATCTGTAAAGCAGAGATATGGTGGTCCTGTTTCATAGTGTCATTATGAGAACCCAGTTAACACATGCAACGCATGTAATCACTTCTTGACAGTGTGTGGCATGTAAGTGCTTGCTGCTGCTGCTGCTGCTGTTATTTTGGGCCTCCTGGAAGACAGCATAAAAGAGTTATGGTCAAAAGTAACAATAAAGCAGGGACAGGCTGGAATGAAGGGTAAAACTTCAGTTCCTGGAAGAGAAACTCACAAGAACAAACCAGGATTTAATCCACAGTGAGCATCTATTAATTCTTGTCTGCCTACCATTCATTCTCATTCCTGGACTTTCCTTCGGGGAGCTGTAAGATTCAGGATTTAGTTATCACAATGGAACCACTCCGGGTATTTCAAACGGAGTGAAATGTATATTGGGAGCTGATTATGCAGATGATGGAAGGGTTGAGAAGCCAAATGATAGATGGCAAGTTTGCCCAGTGGTTAGTGACTCTCTTCTGCACCTAGGGCTGGGGACCAGGGGAGGAGGCAATGCCACCAGAGCCCAGGGCCAACTAGTAGACGCCAGAACTATGGTGAATCTGATCAGCAGAAGCTGGGACCATGAAGGTAGGGTCCCAGAGGAGACACAGCCGTTGTCTGTGACACCACCTGAAGCAGAGAGAAGGATCAGTTTATTGGCTTCTCGTTCCTTTTGTCCTTCCATCAGTGTCTCCAATTGAATCTACCTGGGAACCAGAGGCAAAGGCATTAAGGAGATATAGTTCCACAGAAAGGCATATGAAGGGCCCAGGACCCGTCTGTTCCCCCACTACCCAGTTCCCATGACTCTGATGGCGCTGACCTTGACCTTTGGCTCCAGGGGTGGGCCTGTGGCCTTGGTCTAGCCAATCCGTGTATTCTACTCTGCTGGCTATCGTGATTGCTTCAGTAATGATAATGTGGCTCAAGTCAGTTCTAGTAGAGTGAACCCCAGAACATTTGCTGTGACTATTGGGAAGAGCAGAGAGGAAGCTTCTTTCTTCTGGGGTAGCTGGGCTTCCAGAATATAAACCTAAAGTCACTAATGGCCAACTTACTGCCATAGAGAAAAACATGGCTTAGAATGAAGTCAGCTTAAGGCCAGGCGTGGTGGTTCATGCCTGTAATCCCAGCACTTTGGGAGGCTGAGGTGGGCAAATCAACTGAGGTCAAGAGTTCAAGACCAGCCTGCCCAACATGGTGAAACCCCATCTCTACAAAAATACAAAAATTAGCCAGGGATGATGGCGGGTACCTATAATCCCAGCCACTTGCGAGGCTGAGGCAGGAGAATCACTTGAAACTGGGAGGCGGAGGTTGCCGTGAGCTGAGATCGTGCCACTGCACTCTAGCCTGTGCGACAGAGAAAGACTCCATTTCAAAAAAAAAAAAAAAAAGAATGAAGCCAGCATAAAGAAAAGCAGAAGCATGAGAATGGAAAGAGATTGCTTATGATCTTGTTGAATACCAGATCCAGCCATAACTGTGCATAGATCTCTTGGTTATGTGAGCCCTTTTAAAAATTATTATTGTTTTTTTATGAGTCAGTTTTGCCATTTGCAACTGGATGACAGTCTTTGGACTAAGATACAACAGACCTGAGACAGAATTAGGTACTAAGAGATCACTGCAGTCCAAACCAGTGAACAGTGACTGAGGGGGATGTCTGTCTTTGGGGCCAGTTGCAGGATTGGACAGTTTTGAATGAGCCAGATGTCTAGACATCAAAAGAGAAGCCCACCTCAGGACTAGACTAGCAGCATAGGTGATCCTCTCTGTTGCCTGCGTTTCCAAACCAAGTTCTAGACACTCCCTACTTCTCATGCAGAATCTAGCCATAACAAACTTCTTCACAAATTCCTCAGCCTCATTTTTTGTTCTCTTTCTTATATCTGGGGACGCTTGCTATCCTTTCAATAGTGAGAACTTTTTCCTACCCCCATCCTTAATAATTATTTCCCTTATAAATTATCCTTACGTGTCAGATACTCTGACAATAAACATTATTTATAAATATATTTATAGTTGCGTCATAATATAAATATATTTTAATATTATATATTTTAATCTTTATCCATGAGGACAATAACCTGTGAGGTCAGAATGATTATTTTCCATTTTTTAAATGTGGAAATTGAGGCTGAGATGGGTACATTGACTTGCCCAAAATTTGAACCTTGGCCATCAGACCCTAGACTGCACCCTTCTAGCCCTTATGACATAAGGCCTCCATCTTGCCTGAACACCCTTATTTATCCTTTGGGTCTCACTCAGATCTACCCTTAAATCAACGTTGGTTCCCCGCTGCCGTGCACTTCCCTGGGCCCAATGTTCTTCCCTCCTGATAGCTGTCAGCACATTCTTCTATAGTTGCTTGTTCAATTGTCTGTCTTCCCTGCCAGGCTGGGCCCCATAAATGTGTGGCCTGTGTCCCCCGTGACTCCAGGCTCTTCTCAGTGTCTGGCATATAAAAGATCCTCAGCAACCATTTCAATAAATGGAGGAATGACTGTTGAACCACAGGTGTTGGCTTGAGTGAATCCTGCCTTTTGTTCAGACTGAACCTGAAAGTTATATGAAAAGTGACCATTCTCAGCAAAGGATCAAGGAACTTGGGCCATAAGGGGCCAAGGATGGATACAGAGAAGAATTCAGACACAGCTTGATCTAGCCCCAGAGTCTGCAGAATGGGGGATTCCAGGCCTGGTACCACATAAGGAGAGACTATTAGGCAAGAGGGGTCTTGCCACCTCTCAAATCACATCCCGGATCCACCCTGCTCACCCCACAACCTGGATTCTTCTTAGTTGTCTTCTTCAGCAGCTGTGAGTTTTCAAAACCAGGAGTTTTGTCTTTCAGCTCTGTTTCCCAGTCCTCAACCCAATGCCCAGCAGTCCATGGGCCCTCGTGGGTGCTGCTGGCCGGCTAGTCGTTCAGTGATGGAGTACTTGCTCCCAAGGCAGCCTTCATTGCTCTCCTGGGGTTGAAGTGTGATGGAGAGGGCTGCTGTTCAATTCCAGCTAGCTTTCTGCTCTGTGCAGCTTTGGCAGAAGTGCCGACTCTTCAAAGGACAGGTGCATTGACATTTCACCAACTCTGCATGCTTTCTGATAATTCCTGATAATGCTATCTGCCAAACAGCAGTTACTGCTTTCCACGACCACAAAAATGAGATTATTGTCTCAAATGTCCCTCTAGACATCATAGGCAGTTTTCACATTCATTCATTTATTCACATATTCATCATTCAGCAAATATTTACTGAACACATATTAAGGCACATGCTAGGTTCATGGCTATTGAGGAGGGCAGTAGGAAATGGATCAGTAAAACATGAATGCTCTCTAAAAGCTGAGTTGAAGACACAAAAGCTACTCTTTCTAAGATACCCACTGTGGGCCAGCCATGTGCTAAATAATCTTCATATATTGTCTCCTTTATTCTTCACCACCACTATTAAATATGGTATGAAGTATGGATACTAGATGAGGCAGCTGAAGATCTGAACGTGAAAACTACTTGCTCAAGACCGTACAGCTAGTGAGAAACAGAATGAGGATTCCATTCCCAATCTCTGAGACACCAGTGCCTAGTTCTTTGTGCTGCGCTGCCTCCAAAATAAGGATCAGATTGGAGGTGGGCAGCGACCTTGGACAAAATGCCATGGAAGATCAATAGGGACCGATTCCAGTTATGGGACTGCTGACCGCTGCTGGAAGATGGAAGCCATCCACGTGGATCCTTCTAACACCTATCCTCTACAATAGATGAAAAGTGAAAATTCAGTTGATCCTATGGTACTCCTGAACCGTAACATGAAATTACTGAATGTTTAGAATCTACTTTCCATTTCTATAAGATGGCACATGCCCAACAGACACAGCCTTCAGCATTTTTCCATTTTACCATGCCTGGCGCCAAGCATCCCACCTGCTGCGTTCCATATGGAACAGGGCTCTGAGAGCAGACCAGGTGGTATGGTGGTGGGCCTCCCTCTTTGGAATTGGATGTTAGCACTGTCCGTCATTCTAGGGACTGAGAAGTCAACCTGGGAATGATATGAAGCTAGGGAAAACTTTTCTCCTCCATATGGGAGACCTTGATCTCTCGGTGGGTGGTTTAGCTGTATCCCTGGCTTGTGAAGGTCTCTTGGGAAGCAGGTAAGTCCCCGAGGATAAGCTCAGGACAGTAGGCTCTGGAAGTGGCAATTCCTGGAGCAAATGTGAGTTATCCTTTGCAACTCCCAAGTCTTCAGTAAACTCATTAGAAGAGAAGTAGAGGCCGGGCACGGTGGCTCAAGCCTGTAATCCCAGCACTTTGGGAGGCCGAGGCGGGCGGATCACGAGGTCAGGAGATCGAGACCATCCTGGCTAACCCGGTGAAACCCCATCTCTACTAAAAAAAATACAAAAAAAACTAGCCAGGCGAGGTGGCGGTCGCCTGTAGTCCCAGCTGCTCAGGAGGGTGAGGCAGGAGAATGGCGTGAACCCGTGAGGCAGAGCTTGCAGTGAGCTGGAGATCCGCCACTGTACTCCAGCTCAAGTAACAGAGCGAGACTCCGTCTCAAAAAAAAAAAAAAAGAGAAGTAGAAACGGCAAGCATAAATGTTTAATCATCTGCGTTTATATCCTTTCACTGACTAGCTGTGTGCTGCTTCTCAGCTCATTTAACCTCTCTGAGCCTGTGATTTCTTATTTGTAAAATGGGGACAACAATAGTACCTATCTCACAGTATTATTTTAATTAATTTTCCAGACACAGGCTGGCTGTAAACTTAAGAGAATTATCTTAGACATTAAAAGCAATATAATCTTACCTAAAAAATACACCTTTCCCGAGAGAAGTTCCAATTAGATGTTGATGGGACAGAGTATTTTCATTCTTTTTCCTTTTGCTGTTTTTTTTCCCATTGAAGGAAGTAGAAAAGCATTAGAGCTTATTAATGGAATGATTATCACAAAGGTGCTGTAAAGAAATGGGGTTAAAATGAATGAATAATGATAACACCACTTTGGTTAAACTTATTTATTACTGAACATATTTAAAAAGAAAAATGGGTAGTAATTTAATTCCATTTGTAACACTTTCATGAAATCATTTCCATTAAATGGTAAAGAGTGCATATTTTGAAACATGCTGTTCATATTCGTCTAGGAGAAGAAATTTCATTGCTTTGGAAGCGAGAGACTGCTGAATAGAATTTCCTCTCATAAATAAGGCATTGTCCTAGAAATCTGGTCTTCTTTATCCCACTATGTTCAGTTGTTCAGCTACTCTACTAATTGTTGCAATTGGCAGTTTTCAAAGAAATCAACATGAAGAGCTCTGCAAAGCAAAACTGGGCATTTGGTTATAAAATCTGGCGTAAATCCATTACAGTGCACTATTGGGAGAATCAGCGCAGCTTCCAACTTCATGAGCCATTAACAAAGCGTAGACTCTAAACACACAGACATATTTCTTGACAAAGCATAATGTTATAGGTGATTTTCTGGCTGATTTCAATTAAGTGTCTATTTTTTTAATTATTTTTAAAATCACAAATAATTTTTAAGTGATTTGAGGCACTAAATGCTAAGGTTGAAATCCCAGCTTACTAGCTCTGTGACCAAAGTACTTAAGCTTCTTGAAGCTTTAGTTCCTTTTTAACTCTATAAAATGTGAATAAGATTACTTACCTCATGGCTTGAAGTGAGGATTTAGTGAAGTAATATGTAAAGTACCTAGCACAGTTCTCAAAAATCTTTGGTATTATTTTCTTAGTTGTCATTATTATTGTAGTTGCAAATGATAGAAACCCAACTCAAATTGGTTTCAAAAATAACAGTGATAACATATATTGGGGGCTTACTGTGTGCCGCTTGCTGGGATCAGCACTTCATCCTAATTATTTTCGTTAACCAAAAGGAATTTTTAAAATTATATAAGTGAAAAACCTAGGTTTGGTCTGGCTCCAGGGAATGCCAGACCCAGATGCTCAAATGAAGTCCTCAGCAGCGTATCTCTTTTCACCTTTCCATTCTCTTATCTATGTTGGCTTCAGGCTCAGTCAGTCAGGGTCTCTCCATTAGCTATCAGCAATTCCAGGCTTTCATCCATTAGGTTCCTCTAACCTAATAGTTCCAGCAAAAGGTCCACATGGCTTTTGATTAAATAGTGCCTTTCTCTGCCTAATAACCTTGACCGGAAGGATGAACCATTCTGATGAACCTGGCCTGGGTCACTTGCCCACCCATTGAGGATTGAGTATAGGGACTAGAGCACTCAGTTTTCAATTGTTCTACCTCAATTTCTGAAAAGCACACAGAACATCATGAATGAGAAAAGACAAAACTCATGGACAACATCAACATTTTTGGCAAAACTAAGAGATTTTAGAAAACCTCAAACCCCAAGGTAGCAGAACTGTCATGAAATCAACCATGGTGCAACAGGAAGGAAAGCAGAATGCTGAAATTTCCTACAAACTGCAAATCTCCTAATGACCAAACACAGGAGAGGGTTGCACCTTGAGTGAGAACTGCTGTGAGCTAATTTGAGAATGAAGCAAAATGAGGAGTCTGGGAAAGGAAGTCCTTATACCAAATTATATTTCTATAAACGGAATGGCCTACAAGTCATGTCATCTCAGTAGAAATGAACACTACAGAAAATCCTACTTAAAGGACCTGGCACTCCTTAGAGAAATGGTGGGTCTGAAGCAAAGAAGATACTTGGTGAGCTGGAGATAACTTGTTCTACCAGAGAGCAAGGAAATTTCCAAGATTAGTAGATTTGTGTCAAAATAACATAGAAGGCAGTATGAAGGGGCTTCTACTGGTTACAGCTGGGTCAACTGGGCATCAAAAAGAATAATGATTAAGAAGAAAAAGAAACAAAAGGCATCTGAATTGGAAAGAAAGAAGTAAAATTGTCCCTGTTTGCAGATGACATGAAGTTATATGTTGAAAACCTTAAAGACTCCATTAGAAAATCCTTTAGAACTATTAATAATAAACAAATTCAGTAAAGTTGCAGGATACAAAACCAACATATCGAAATCAGTTGCATATCTATACACTAACAATGAACTACCTAGAAAGGAAATTAGGAAAATAATCATACTTAAAATGGCACCAAAAAAATAAAATACTGGAATAAACTAAGGAGGTGAAAGACTTGAATACTGAAAACTACAAAACATTGATGAAAGAAGTTAAACAAGACATAAACAAATGGAAAGACATCCATGTTCATCGTTTAGAAGACTTAATACAAAAGTCCCCCTTTATCCATGGGGGATACATTCCAAGGCCCCTGGTGGATGCCTGATACCACAGATAATACTGACACCTAAATATACTATGTTTTTTTAATCTTATAAGTGAGATGACTGCTAAGTGACTAATGGGTGGGTGGCATATATAAGATAGATATGCTGGACAAAGGGATGATTCATGTCTCAGGTAGGACAGAGCAACATAACATGAGATTTCATCATGCTACTCAGAATGGCACAGAATTAAAAACTAATGAATTATTTCTGTAATTTTTTGTTTAATATTTTCAGACTGTGGTTGACCATGGATAACTGAAACCACAGGAAGCAAACCTGCAGACAAGTGTTGGGGGAGCTACTATATTGTTAAAATGTTCATACTTTCCAAAGTGATCTACAGATTCAATACAATATCAAAATCCTAATGACATTTTTTACAAAAACAGAATTCTATAATTCATATGGAACCACAAAAGACCACAGGCAGGAATAACCAAAATCAGTCTTGGGAAAGAAGACCAAAGCTGGAAGCATAATACTTCCTGATTTCAAAATATATTGCAAAGCTACAGTAATGAAAACAGTATAGTATATATGTCTAAACTGGCATAAAGACAGACATGTGGACCAATACAACAAATAGCCCAGAAATAAATCCATGCATAATATATGGTCAACTGGTCTTCAATAAGGGTATCAAGATATACAATGGGGAAAGGACAGTCTCTAATAAATGATGTTGGGAAACTGGATATCCATCTGCCAAAGAATGAAATTGGATCCTTATTTTATACCATACACAATGGTTATTCATAATAGCCGAGATATGGAAATAAACTAAATGTTCGTGAGAAAATTAATAGTAAAGAAAATGTGGTGTATCCACACAGTGGAATATTATTCAAAGTTAAGAAAGAAGGAACTTTATATGTGACAACACAGATGAACTTTATGAGAATATTATGCTAAGTAAAGCAGTCACAGAAAGCAAGATATTGCATAATTCCACATATATGAAGTACCTAAAGCAGTCAAATTTATGGAATCACACACTGGCTCATGCCTGTAATCCCAGCTATACAGGAGTCTGAGCCAGGAAGATCGCTTGAGCCCAGAAGTTCAAGACCAGCCTGGGCAACACAGTGGGACTCCCATCTCAAAGTACTAAAATTTAAAAAAGCAGAATGGTGGTTGACAGGAGCTGGAACTCTGGGACAGAGGCAACAACAGGCATAAAGTTCCAGTCAAGCAAGATGAATAAGCTCTAGAGGTCTACTGTGCAACATGGTACCCCCAGTCAACAATAATGTATTGAACACTTAAAAATTTGTGTTTCTTACAAATTTTTAAATTTGTAAATGAGAAATCTCATGTTGTTTTCTTACCACAATAAAATTTAATGAAATAATGGTTATAGATAAAATATATTTAATAAATAAAATGTGTGACTTCATAAAGATACTAAAAAAAGAGAAAGCCTGAAACGACATCATATGAGATGGCCATTAAACCACTCCTTATTTTTTAGTTGGTCATTAAAGGAAAAAAATTAAACATTTTGCCTTTTCCAATAGGAACTATACAACAGGATAGCCAACTAGCCCACCTGATGAAGAGAAGCTCTACTTTACAAAATAATGCCGGTTAATAAATGTAGAAGAAACAATAAAGGTTGAAAACCTCATCTTGCAAAACCTAGTGAAATTATTGATTTAGTCAAGATTTACATATTAAGCGAGTGGGATACAGAACAAGACATAAGACCAAAGTAACATTATATAAATTCCTTTCTGATCATGCATCAGTTATTTATTGCTGAGTAACAAATCATTCAAAGAATCTAGTGACTAAAAACAATAATCATTTCTGATTCTTTATTACTCTATGGGTCAGCTGGTTGGTTCTTCTGTCTGGGCCAGCTTTATTGGTCTCTGAGGACAGCTGGTGACCCACCTAGGGCTGATGGATCCCAGATGACCTCACACAAATGTCTGGCAGCTGGTAGAGATGGCTGGATGGCTAAGGCCTCCCTTCACATGGTCTGTTGAGATGATTTAGGATGGCTTGACTCACATCTCTGGGAACTCATCTGGACTAGCTGGGGCCATGCTCCATGTGGTGTCTCATCCCCCAGTAGGCTAACCTGAGCTCCTTCACATGGTGTTCTTAAGGTTTCAATAGCAAAAGAGGGAAAGCCCTGGTACACAAGCATTTTCCGAGCCTCTGATTGCATGATGTTTATTAGTATCCTATTGGCCCGAAGAAAGTTGCATAGCGATGCCCAGATTCAAGAGATGGAGAAATGGACTAATTCTCTAGTTAGTATGTCTAGTAGAATTTTCTTCAATGAAAGATATATTTCATATCTGCCTTGTCTAAATGGTAGCCACTAGCCACATGGGACTATTGAGCACTTGAAATGTGGCTAATGCAACTGAGGAACTGAATTTTATTTAAGCTTAAATTTAAATAGGTACATGTGGCTGGTAGCTACCACACTGAGTAGTGCAGTTCTAGATACAGAATCTCCTATGGTGTATTCTAGCAAAAAATGCTTGTCATGAATCTATCAGTCCTTTAGATCTAACTTATCATTTGCAGGAGATAGAGGGTACAGGAATCAGCTACATGGCACAGCAAGGAAGCAATCAGACATATCTAGAAGGTGAGATATTCCACAGGAAATCCAGTCCAGTGTCCTTAACAAGTCAATGTCATCAAAAAGGAAATCAGGATAGACTGGGTGAAATAAGGAATATATCAGCCAGATCTGATTCTTGATAGGATTCCTAGAGAGGAGAAGCCAGTTATAAAGATCTTTTTAGCTTAAGTGGGGACATTTGAATATGGTTTAGCTATTCAATGACATAAAAATGTACTGAGTGGGCCTGGCACGGTGGCTCATGCCTGTAATCCCAGCGCTTTGGGAGGCCGAGGCGGGCGGATCACAAGGTCAGGAGTTTGAGACCACGGTGAAACCCTGTCTCTACTAAAAATACAAAAAATTAGCTGGGCGCGGTGGCAGGCGCCTGTAGTCCCAGCTACTTAGGAGGCTGAGACAGGAGAATGGCAGGAACCCGGGAGGCGGAGCTTGCAGTGAGCCGAGATCGCGCCACTGCACTCCAGCCTGGGCGACAGCGCGAGACTCCGTCTCAAAAAAAAAAAAAAAAAATGTACTGAGTGGGTCAGACACAGTGGCTTGGCTGAGGTGGACAGATCACTTGAGCCCAGGAATTCAAGACCAGCCTGGGCAACATAGTGATGCCCTGTATCTACAAAAAATACAACAAGAACAACAAAATTAGCCCAGTGTGGCAGTAGTTGTAGACCTAGTTACCCAAGACACTGAGGTGGGAGGATCACCTGAGCCCAGGAGGTAGAGGCTGCCGTGAGCAGTGTTTGCACTACTGCACTCCAGCCTGGGCGGCAGAGCGAGACCCTCTCTCAAAAAAAAAGTACTGAAGTGGAAAGGTAAAGATCATTGGCTGAAAAGGCAAGTTTTAAGACAGTGAATGGAGTGTCATCTCACACTGGTAAAGCAAAATCCATATAAATATGTGTGTAGATAAATACAAATATATGTACAAATACGTAAAGATTTAGAAGCATATGGACAAAGGTCTAACATATGGTGATTCTGGGTGATGGGAAGGTGAAGTTTTTGTTTGTGTTTCCTAGTTTTCTATAAATATAAATGCACTGCTTCTATAATAGTGAAGAAGTTATTCAATATTAAAGAGATAAAGACGCTACTAAGTGTCTTGGAGGTGCCAGAGACAAGCAGCTAAAAATTACAGTGTTTATGCGCATGTGCTTGTTTAGGAAATGGTCTATCTCGATAACATTGCAGATACTATGTGAGGACAAGGGGAGACCTATGAGGCTCAGCAGCTGCTGAAAGCGTTTAGCTAATCTCGAGGATCTGGTAAGTGGATCACTTCCTTGTGACACCACAGAAGCTCCAGCCGTCAATTTGGATTAGTCAGCATATCCCATTGGACAGCATGTTCTAGAGTGTTCTAGTATGAATCATTCATGGAGGCTTCTAGTTATGTTACTTGGTTTCCCTCAGAAATAATGGCCCCAGGGATTGAATGCTGTGTAACAGAGAAAGTGAATAAATTGGTGCAGGCCCTGCCAGGTGTCAAACAAATAGGAATATATCACAGGAAAAGTGCTCCATCTATAATTAATGACAACATTTTAAAGTTTTACCAGAAATTGATAATACAGTGGTTTCTTTTAATGTGTTTTCCCTTTAGTAATGTGTACATATTTTAAAGTAAGTCTAGCATTAAATATACATCAAACTCTTCTTATAGAAAAATGTAATCGTTGAATAGAAAAATATTATATTTATAAATATCTCATTGTTACCTTTTATGCAATTATTCACTCTGGGGTGTTCAGTGTAGAAGTTCCAGGAATATAATGCTTGTCACAGAAAGCATATTCAAGACTATCAAGTAAAAAATCAAACTTATGACTGCCAATTTTTTTGAACTTTTTGCATAATTTCCAAATTGCTACTGTCATAATAAAAATCTAGATTGCCACTAGTTTGTCTCGGAATTACATGGCTATCTTTTAAAATAAACATATATTGTCATTTCTGAGTTACAAACCCATTTAGGTAGCTTAATCTTTCTAGCAGTCAACTGAATAATTAAATAGCAAGGTAAGAGCTTTTATTATCCCTCAAATCTGCAATTGAACATTTGCCATGAAACAAATGGATACATTTCTCTTTGGGATCCATTAGGGAGAAAGGGGAATTTTAAAACTCTTAAAGTCTAGCAAACAGCAGTTGTTCAAGTGTTAAGTTCTATCAAATAAAATTAAGTGAAATCAAATTCTCTTCCCATTTGTATACTTTATGTCTTGTTCAAATTGCTTATTCTGAGACACAATAGGCTGTCACACCTGTCCCCTAAATTTCCAAAGCATTAAGTCATCACTCTATTGTCTAACTTCTATTAGTGCCATATGCATTCTGCCTTAAATTTGAGAGTAAACACAAGCTTTAACAAGTTCCCAAAGCCATCTTATTTTTTTTTCAAGAGTCTCCAACTGTCAACGTTGTTATCAAGTCCCTGAGAATATTATTGTTTCATTATAGTTAATTTGAAATTGATACACAATGTGATTTTTTGGTCATAGACAAAGAACAAGAATGATTTTGTGCACTTTGTATTTATAAGTGGTCTCTCAAACTGCTGGCCCAGGGATCCATCAATAAACATCAATCACGTTTATTGAGCATAGTTATCTACAAAGTGTTTCATCTAAATGAGGAAGGTGGTGGGCATCACAGTAGGAGAAAGGCAAAGCCTTCAGAGCTAGATAGTGTACATTGCACATATTCATTCTTCTATACACAACAAGAACTTGCAATATACCAAGCATCATGCTAGGTGTTAGAGATACATCAGTGAACAACACAGGCACTCACATAATTTTCAGACTGCTAGGAGCACCAGATATTTGAAGTAACCATGCAATTAATTAATTAACTTCAATCATGAGAAGTGATATGAAATATACACATGATAAGAGTATGAAACAAGGCAATCTAACCTGTTGGGGACAGAAAATGAGGGCTGAATGGTGGGCAGGGGATCCGTTAGGAAAGGCTTAACTAAGCAAAGAGAAGGAGGAGAAAGAGTTAGTAGATGAAGAGTGGAGAGTATTACAGACAAGGAGGGAACAGCATGTACTAAGGCCCTGGGGTGGGAGGGAGCATGGCAGTTCCAGGAATTGAAAGAAAGCAAGGATGGTTGAAATGCAGAGACTGAATGAGAGAATGGTAGGATATGGCCAGAAAAGAAGCAGAGGCCAAGGAGAGGATACAGATCACCCAAAAGACACTAAGTAATTTTCATTTTCTGGGGTTAAGTTTGAGAAAAAAGGAAAGATTGGGCCAAATAGTTAGGTTTTAATATAATAAACAGTGCCCCCATTTGAGTAGGAGAAAAAACTTTTTGTCAATGGTATTTGCGCAACAGAGCACAGCTAAGTTGGTAAAAGGGGGAAAAAATACGCAATCTGAAGAGAAATCAGAGTATTAGCCAGGCTGGGAGCAGGAGTGACACTGGAGACAGAGCTCCCAGCTCAGAGGATCTGCAGAACTCTGTTCAAGGGGCTTATGAGTAGACGTGGAAGGAAAAAAGGAAATGTGCAGCTGAGACACATTCATTAGAGGGATGAGAATCCACTGGCTTTGTGAGAGAACAGATGAAAGGAGGGAAGGAGAGAGAGGAATTGAAACTAAAGCGAAGAATATGAACTTAATGCTGATGGCATTGATTCACCAATCCCTGATAGGAGTTGATGGAAAATACCCCTCATCTTCATAAGGTGTGCTCTGTAGCATCTCCCAGAGGTCCTCAGTGGGATTGAGTCTCTGTTTTTACATTTCTTCTTCTTTTTGTTTTTGTTTTGCTTTGTTTGAAATGAGGTCTCACTCTGTCACCCAGGCTGGAGTGCAGTGGCACGATCATGGTTCACTGCAGCCTCAACCTCCCAGGCTCAAGTGATCCTCACACCTCAGCCTCCCAAGTAGCTGGGGCCACCAGTGAGAGCTACCATGCCTGACTAAGACACTGAGACAGGGCGAGTAGAGAGGAGAAGATGGAAAACACACACACAAGCACACATACACACATTTTAAGTTTGGCAGCTTCAACACAGACAACAGTTGGGATATAGCTTTGGCCACCATTTCTGTGCACATGATCATTGAATCCCGCAGAGGCTGAGTTTCTGAAAGAGAGAAGAGAGGCTCAGACAATGCTGAAGAATCAGGAAGGTGGTGTAGGGGATGTTGTTATGAATGAGAACGACAAAGGGGTTTGGTTTTGGAGGCTTCATTGCAGAAAGCTTTCAAAACAGTTGCTCAGAAATTTGGAGGTGAATCTATGCCTTTGAGAAAATTGTGGAAGAACAGCGCACGTGATATATGAAAAACTTCTGTGTTTATGTAATTTTCTTGTCATTATTTTGTGTAGTAATATTGCTACTTCAGTAAGAGGTTAAGCAATTTATTTACGAAAACCGGCTGGGCACGGTGGCTTATGTCTGTAATCTCAACACTTTAGAAGACTGAAGCAGGCAGATTGCTCGAGCATTAAAGTTCAAGACCAGCCTGGCTAACATCTTGACACTCTGTGTCTACAAAAGATTTAAAAATTAGACAGGTGTGGGGGAACGCACCTGTAGTCCCAGCTACTCGAGAGGCTGAAGGGGGAGGATCACCCGAGCCTGGGAAGTTGAGGCTGCAGCAACCCAAGATGGTGCCACTGCACTTAAGCCTGGACAATAGAGTGAGACCCTGTCGCAAAACAATAGCGACAAAAGAAAGCTAATTAGTATGTGCCTTATGGGATCCACTTAAGGATCGTTCTAGTATATTTCCAAAGGTTTTTTTTTTTTTTTTTTTTAGAACTTCAATAAGCCTTTTCTTTTTTCTGCTATATTTGCAAAGGTTTTTTTTTAGAACTTCATGAAACCTGTTGCCCAGGCTGGAATGCAGTGGCATGATTGACCTTGGCTCACTGCAACTTCTGCCTCCTGGACTCAAGTGATTCTCCTGCCTCAGCCTTCTGAGTAGCTGGGATTACAGGCATGCACCACCACACCAGACTAATTTTTGTATTTGTAGTAGAGATGGGGTTTTGCCATTTGGCCAGGCTGGTCTCAGACTCCTGGCCTCAAGTGATCCACCCACCTCAGCCTCTCAAAGTGCTGGAATTATAGGCATGAGCCACTACGCCCGGCCTACACAAAACCAATTTTTAAAATGTTGAATGTACACTGCCTTACCCTTATCTAGCCCATTGTTATCCTAAATATTTCACAACAATTTACATCGCTTTAATCCTTACCAAATATTGGTGAGGAAATGCATTCTGATTCTCATTCTCAAGATGAGGAAATTGACACAGAGAGGAAAATTGACTCACCTAGTTACTAGTTACTTCCACGGTTGATGATAAACCTGAGACAACTGTGAAGACTGCTTCACTTCTAGCATATCTCTGGTTTGAATTTAATTAGAAATGAGTCTAATTTAATAGGTTTGTTCTGTCATTGGACATTTCATGGTTTATGAAGGAAATGCTCCTGGAGCTGTCATTTTGAAATGAAAGGGCATGTGTTCTAAGAAGGTTTTTTTCTCCCCTGGGAGCTATTTAGATTATGTAGTTCAATGGGTTTATAATCAAGATTTGTCTTTTCTTGTGGTCCCTTAAGAAAAGGACTTCAGTAAGAAAAGATCTTTTAAGATAAAGGGCTTACCCCACTAACCCACAAAAAAACCCCACAGGATCAGTGAGTATAGCTGGGGACATACTTCTAAAGAAATTTGGTCCAACAGAGTTCACTTGATATTTTTAAATGTCTCTATTACCTAAATTAATAAATTGAATATTTTTCAATTTTTTCCTTTTCTCTCTTAAGCAATTACTTCTCTCTTCTACTTAAAGATGCTCATTAACATTGATCATCACACTAGGGATGGTGGCAGGCACCTGTAGTTCCAGCTACTTGGGAGGCTGGGGCAGGAGGATAGACTGAGATTAGGAGTTCAAGATCAGCCTGGGCAACATAGTGAGACCCCATGTTAAAAAATAAAAATAAATTGATCTTCAGAGAGTGTATTAATTTGGTAGGGCTGCTATAAGAAAATACCACAGACCGTGTGGCTTAAACAACAGAAGTTTCTCATGGTTCTGAAAGCTGTCCAAGATCAAGGTGCCCGCAGGTCTGGTTTCCTTCTGAGGCCTCTCCCTTTGGCTTGCAGATGGCCACCTTCTTACTGCTGTTAAAGCTAACTAAATATGGCCTGAGAAGACTCCATACTTCTATATTTGAGTCCTTGTGGGCGAACTGAAGCCTAACTTAATAGGTAGACAAGATTGAAACCCTAACTTAGGAGTATGCGCCTGTAACAATCGCTGAGTCTTGGCCAATCCCAGCAGCCATACTTCAACTACTCATACACTGCTGAGTGTTCAAACTGTGCTCAAATAAGGCAAACACTGAGATGTAACCAATCCAGCTGTTTCTGTACCTCACTTCCGATTTCTGTATGTCACTTTTCTTTCTTCATCCATAAATTTGTTCTGACCATGAGGTACCCCTGAAGTCTCTGAATCTGCTGTGATTCTGGGGGCTGGTCGATTTACCAATCATTCATTGCTCAATTAAACTTCTTTAAATTTCATTTGGACGAAGTTTTTCCTCTAACACTACGTCCTCACATGGTCTTCCCTCTGTACACATGCATACCCAGTGTCTCTTTTTGTGTCCAAATTTCCTTTTCTTATAAAAGGACACTAGTCAGATTGGATTAGGCCTGCCCAACTTTGAAGGGCCTATCTCCAAATGTATTCAGGCCCACCCATATGTCCTCATTTAACCTTAGTTAATTCTTTAAAGGGTCTATTTCCAAATACAGGAATACTCTGAAGTACTTGACATTAGGGCTTCAACATGTGGATTTTGGGGGTTGACAAAAACTCTTTCTAAATAACCTTAGGCCAGGCTCCTCTGAGCTGTTTAAAAAACAAAAACAAAAACAAACAAACAAAAAAACTAGACCTAAACCTTTGTATTCTTCTGTTAAAATCCAGTTTTAGCAAGAATCCTGGTAAGTCAGTTTAGCAAGAATCCTCAACCTTGGCATCTATTCACCTTCCTCCTCAGATCCAATGCCTCATCCCCCACTTTTGGTATCTGATCACCTTGGCCTCCCTTCAGCAAGAGTCCTATCAAGTCAGTTTAGCCAGAGCCCCCTCTTACTCCTAATGTTTCCTCTTAGTAATTTTCCATCCATTGACCTCCACCCTGCTCCTTGGCCATAAATTCCCACTTCGTCATGCTGTGTTCAAAATTGCTGCATTCCAAGTTCTATACTGAGGTCTCTTCTCCCCTATTGTAATAGTTCCTTTTTGAATACAATTTACTTTCACTGCTTAACTTCTGTCCGGCCCTGATTTTCTTTAACAGGGGACACAATTCAACCCATTACAAAGAGGATATAAGCATGTACATTTGTGGGTCTTTCAGAACTGAAAAGTGAACTTCCCCCTTTCTAGAAAGATAATGTTAACCTCTTTGATCCTTGAGTATTCTCCACTCTGGAGAGTGAAGAAGCAGCCCTTCACTCTGTTGTGCAGTACTCAACACATTGCCCCACAACCCAGGTGGTAACCCTCAGATCCCTCCAACCCCAGATTGGCACATGCCATTGGATAGAAGCAGAGTTTAAACTTGGGCCCTTAAATAATCAGACACATATTCAAATTCTGCCCATATCAGCTGTAAGCGTAAGATCTCCAGCAAGGTATTTTTACTCTCTAAGCCTCAGTTTCCCTATCTTTAAAATGGGAATAATAATTGTCCCTGCCACAAAGTTTGTGACAAGGATTAAAGAAGACAATGCAAGTAAAGTACTTAGCATGCAGTTGGCACTCAATAATGCTAACTATTATTATCGTTAAAGATCATCCAAGCCAAGGCCTGAAATTGATAGGCAAGGAATCCAAAACTTGAGATCCCACTCTGTTCTAAATCTCTTCCTCAGTTCAGGCAGCTATTTGTTTATCTGAAATTTAGGGGAGAACAATGGCCTAAAGATTCACCTTGAAGTTGGGGCATGCATTTGAGGGGCTTCTACATTTATAATCTGTCTGACTTTGTCCAAAAGAAATCTTATAGCAAAGAGGCTGAAAGGAAAAATCTTCCTTTTTCCCCTTACCTTACTGAAGATAGTAATTACAGCTGATGTGTAGCACCCACAGAGACACTCAGCATGGGTTACAGCTCATTTTAAACCAAGTAAGAACTCAAATTCAAACATTAATGGTGTGATTTTGACTTAGTATTCTTTGAAACATGTAACCACTTTTCCCTTTATAAATCTGAGGCCGGTTGCTTTATTCCCTTAGGCCTTCGTTTAAAAATGAGTGCCTCATTAATTATCTTCTTGACGGCATAATAGATGATGTTTCATTTCATTTTCACATTAGATGAGTCAACCAAAAGAGACCTCATTGCTAAAAAACCATGGATCACAATTTCTTCTTTGTTTCTCCTCTGTTAGGAAAAGCTCACTCCCCAGAAGAAGCATAGTAATTCTCCCAATTGCATTTATCTTGCTTATTAATTCTTATAAATGTGGTACTGTGAGATGTTTCTATGTAATTTCACCCAATGTCGTTTCTACCCTTTGCCATGACAGCATGCCTGAGTAATGTATGCATGGACATCCATGGTAACATGGTTTACGAAAAGTATTGGTTGCAATCTTTTTCCACATGGATATTTACAATTGAAAACAACTTTCTAAATAAAAGCAGCATGAAATATGCCCTTATACTTAGGTGCTGGAAGTGTGAACCCCAAATATCTGAGTCAGGTCTCAGTCAATTTAGAAAGTTTATTTTGCCAACGTTAAGGACACACCTGTGAAACAGCCTCAGGAGGTCCTGATATGTGCCTAAGGTGGTCAGGACACAGCTTGGTTTTATACATTTCAAGAAGACGTGAGACATCAATCAATATATGTAAGATGTACGATGTACATTGTACATTGGTTCAGTCCAGAAAGGCAGGACAACTAGAAGTGGGAGGGGGCTTCCAGGTCATAGATAGGTCAGTGACAAATGGTTGCATTCTTTTGAGTTACTGATTAGCCTTTTCATTGAATATGCAATTTACAGGAATAGTCACTTATGCCTTAGTCTGGCTTAATGAAACAGTAAGTCAGAGGAAGCAATCAGATGTGCATTTGTCTCATGTGAGCAGAGAGATGACTTTGAGTTCCGTCTTTCCTTTGTCCATAAGGAATTTCCTTGTGGGCAAATTGTGAGGGAGTTATGTCGTCGTCGTCGTCGTCGTTTGTTTGTTTAAATCTTTGCAGCTATCTTATTTGGGAATAGAATGGGAGGCAGGTTTGCCTATGCAGTTCCCAGCTTGACTTTTCTCTTTGGCTTAGTGATTTTGGGATCTCAAGATATATTTTCCTTTCATAGAAGTGTATAAATATTATCTGGATAAACAAAATTTCAGGCCCAGTTACTTAAAGTGCAAATTACACAGACCTGAGCCTTTTCTCTTTTTACTTAGTTTTCAGAATTTGAAAAGCTGATTCATAGGGTAATTTATAAGAGTATAACTAATTAACAGGATGGCCTCTATGAGTGCTACAAAATGCTGGGGGAAAAAAAAAGCCCAACCTTTGCTCTCTTTCTTACAAAGAACATCAGCTTTTCTGACTTCTAGCATCTTCTTTTAAATGAAGAAATGACGCATTCTCTATGTTGGAGGTATGACTGTTTACCATTTATTTCATTTTTCCCTAAAATGCTTTTGCTCCCTTTTGTATAATCACTGTGGGTTTTTAAAGGTCTTTTCTAAATGGAATTGGCATACTTTTTCTCCTCACTTTAACAAAAGCTGTATCTTGGGCTTTCTTTTGCTGTTTTTTTTTTTTTTCAATAGAACCAGTTAAACATTAACAGAAAAGGTAAAGTAATTGATTTATAGGGTATATACCTTTGAGTGAATTACTCCCAAATCCCACACAATTATAAACTAGAAGCACTTAAATAAATTTAATACAATAAGACAAAGTGAAGCAATCAAAAAGAATATTCAAACAGTGAGACTAGATTAACTGTTTACAGTTAGAATGAGTAGACCCCCTCCTAAATGGCTTTTGAATATGGTATTAAACAAGATCAAATGCTGGGTCCAGGAAAGCATTCCAAGACAGTAGTGAGCAATTTTCAATGAATCATATATTCGAGATTTTTTTTTGCATTTGTAGGGAGGCACCCTTTAAAAAACAAACATAAAATTTTCCAAAGGATGCACAAATAACTCTGGAGAAAACAAAATCTGATCGGGTGTGGCATTAAAGCATTCAATAAATGATGACTAATGGATGAATGAACTAAGAATGGGAACGAAGATAGCAGGACACACACAAGTCCCAACTGTTCTTCCCCTGAATTTTCAGTCTCCTCAGAGGGCTCACTTTCATCTCACTGCCATCTACAAATGTGCAGAGTTTGATTGTACACATTCAGGTCCCTCTGCACGGCTTCAGAGAAGAAAGAAAGAGGTAGCATGGAGGACCATCCAACTAAGAATTCTTCACTGGGATTGAAAGACCAGCTTTGTTCTTCACAGCCATAGTGTTACTGGAAAGGGATCCCGATCCAGACCCCAAGAGAGGGTTCTTGGATCTTACGCAACAAAGAACTCAGGGCAAGTCCACCGTGCAAAACAAAAGCAAGTTTATTAAGAAAGTAAAGGAATAAAAGAATGGCTACTCCATAGACAGAACAGCCCCGAGTGTTGCTGGTTGCGCACATTTATGGTTATTTCTTGATTATATGCTAAACGAGAGGTGATTATTCATCTCTCCTCTTTTTAGACAGTACAGGGTAACTTCCTGATGTAGTCATGGCATTTGTAAACTGTCATGGCATTTGTGAGAGTATAGCAGTGAGGACGACCAGAGGCCACTCTTGGCACCATCTTGGTGTTGGTGGGAGTTAGCCGGCTTCCTTACTGCAGCCTGTTTTATCAGCAAGATCTTTATGACCTGTATCTTGTGCCGACCTCCTATCTCATCCTGTGACTTAGAATGCCTAACCTCCTGGGAATGCAGCCCAGTAGGTCTCAGCTTCATTTTACTCAGCCCCTACTCAAGATGGAGTTTCTCTGGTTTACACACCTCTGACAATACCACCCACCACAGCTAAGCCACTCTTCTCTGGGTCTTAGTTTTCTCACTTGTGAGATGAAAATGTTGATACTAACCTCATAGAATTGTGTACGTAAAGCATTTTACAAAACCAGAGTTGAAAATATTACCTCTCATCAAGTCATTTTAGCCATTCAACCAGCAGAAAGCCTGTGGGCAACTCATCTTACAGGATTAGGAAAAAGGAAGTATGTTAATACACAAATACAACAAATCCTCCTTGGCAATCAGTGAAGATAGTAGGAATGTAACAAACAGTGGATAAAGTCAATGAGATAAATTAGAGTTAATTAGCTTTGCCTATTGCAATAAGCACATAAGGGTTTTACATTTTCAAAAACTGAATAAATAGATCAGTATGAATTTTTCTTAAGCTCCCCTCCCCCAAATAACCAAGGGGGCCTAGTTTTGGTTATTTTTATTATAAAGGACCTCAGCCCAACCTGTGTTGGATATTTACATTGAAACTAAAAGAAATTTCTTACTACTCTGGAAGTTCTAGTTCATGTTATTTTCAGCCATTGGATTTTGCTTTAGGCCTAATTTTTGGTTCTTCAACAACTGCCAAAATAATAATGCCATCACTTAAAGGTGTCTCCTCCAGCAAGGGTGTCCAGGTTTAGCAAGTAAAAAGTACAAGATCCCCAGTGACATTTGAATTTCAGATCAACAATGAATGATTTGTTTTAGACTAAGTATATCCCAAATACTTTCATGCTACATACTTATACTAAAAATCATTCATCGTTGATCTATAATTCGAATGTAACTGGGTGACCTGGCAACCCTACCTTAGTCTGGGCCTGGCCTAGAGGCTGCTTCTACATCTTCAGGAAGATACTCTAGGTTTTGTTTCCTCCAGAGGCCTACCTGAGCTAAGAAGTGAAAGAAAAAGGGAGAGGCCCCTGATATTCTTGAAATGGGGACAGAACTTGGCTGTCTCAAGTCAAAGAGTAGGAGCTGGTCAAGTGGGATCCTGAATCCCTCTGCAAGGTACCACCAGAGCAGGACTGTTTCCTCATATGAAGAAATACCCTGATTTAGTCCCAATCACAGGTCTAGCTAGAAGACCTGTGTCTGTGTGTTCATGTTTCATACACTTGGAAATGTAATGATGAACAGCAAATAGTCCAACACAACCTACTCTTCATTGCGACCATTGTATGACCACTTGAAAAGGACATGCTCCTTTCAGGTATATGACTTGATAATTGGCTTATTTTATTTCTTTCTTTCTTTGTTTTCCTTCTTTTGACACGGAGTTTCGCTCTTGCTGCCCAGGCTGGAGTGCAATGGCATGATCTCAGCTCATTTCAACCCCCATCTCCCTGCTTCAAGGATTCTCCTGCCTCAGCCTCCTGAGTAGCTGGGATTACAGGCGTGCGCCACCATACCCGGCTAATTTTTGTATTTTTAGTAGAGACGGGGTTTCTCCATGTCAGTCAGGCTGGTCTTGAACTCCTGACCTCAGATAATCCACCCGCCTCAGCCTCCCAAAGTGCTGGGATTACAGGCGTGAGCCACCGCGCCGGGCCTGGCTTATTTTATTTCAAAGCTCTTTGCAATCAAATAAAACTGATGTGTGAATTGGCTAAGCATGCTCTGTTTTTCTTTTATGTTGTTTCTGCTTTTCCTGTCTACATGAGTCTTTGATTTGAATTCTCTATTATTTTGAGGATAAGAAGTAATAAGCACCATGCTGCTCATGAGAGTGTTGTCTGTTCATTTTTCAGGTAAGTCCTTCCTAAACCCTTGTCAAAATAATAGTTGTTACTTTTGTCACGATTTGTACCTGAGCCATTTCACTTTGGCATCCATATAATTTGAGCATTAGGTTGTAAATTGAGGCTATAATATTATTTAAAATGCCATTTCAAAGATGAGTTATTAAATGTTATATGGAAAAACATTTTGAGTGAATCATCAGTTTATTCCATTTGCCAAATACCAATTGAGGGTCATAAACACGATTATGCAAAGGGAAGAATTTCAAGAACGCCTCTCAGTGATGTTGATTTTCTAACAGATAACACAGTCACTGCGTGAGCATAGTGAGTTTAAGAAAATTACAAATATTATTGGTTATTAAACAGGGATAATTTTATTTTCTATAAAATTTGAGTAGGGCAAAGTGATGTCATTTTATTGCCAAAGAAGCTATGTAAAAACTTCTCATAAACAATATGCTAAAGTAATGAAATGATTATAAGATTTCATTTCAAAGCTACCTCAAGTTCTATTTAAATGTTTTAAATAAAAATTAATAAACTTTATTTTTCTTATATTGATATGGAGTCTCACTCTGTCACCTAGACAGGAGTACAGTGGTGTGATCTCGGCTCACTGCAACCTCTACCTCCCAGGTCAAGCTATTCTCCTGCCTCAGCCTCCCAAGTAGCTGAGATTACAGGTTCACACCACCATGCCTGGCCAATTTTTGTATTTTTAGTACAGATGGGGTTTTACCATGTTGGCCAGGTTGGTCTTGAACTCCTTACCTCAAGTGATCCGCCAGCCTCAGCCTCCCAAAATGCTGGGATTACAGATGTGAGCCACCACGCCCGACCAGTAAATGTTTAGTATTATAAATATATTAAATAAAAATAGGGCAGAAGTGGGGTGGCCTTACCACCCCACTCTCCAATCAAGAAATATTTAAAAATGTAGGGCGAGGTACAGAGGCTCATGCCTGTAATCCCAACACTTTGGGAGGCTGAGGCAGAAGCATCACTTGGCCTAGGAGTTCAAGACCAGCCTGAGCAACATAGTTAGACCCCATCTCTACAAAAAAATATAAAAATTAGCCAGGCATGGTGGCATGCTCCTGTAGTCCCAGCTACTCAGGAGGCTGAGGCAGGAGGATGGCTGGAGCCTGAGAGGTTGAAGTTGCAGTGAACCATGATCTTACCACTGCACTCCAGCCTGGGCAACAGAGTAAGACATTGTTTACAAAAATAAATTTAAAAAAACATATTGTTTAATAGTATCTAAAGGATACTTTATATATATTCATTCTAATTTCCCCAGCAACCTTGCAAGGTAACTATTATTGTTTCACTTTACAGATGAGGAAATTGAGGCTCAGAGATTGTGAATAAATTACCCAAAGGCATGGTGCTAAGTAAGGGGCAGAGCTAAGATTTGAACCCTGGTCTGGCTGACACCAAATCCATGTACTTCCCCTGTTGTTAGCAGAAGGTGCACTGGAGAAGATTTAATAATATAAAATCTATAAACTTCTACCTTTCAACAGTGGATTAGAGGCTATATAACATAATGTAAAAACAAGACAATTAAAAAGGAAGACAATAAAAGATAGTTTAAGAGAGTTGATGTTACATTGGAGTGAGAAATTACATTAGTTGAGTCATAAACTTAGCTGAGTGTCCTAGCAGCCAAGTGAAAAAGGAACAGCAAATTGGATTACATATTTATTTTTTTATCTTAAAAAAGCCAGTGAGTATGCTCATTTGCATACAGAACTTTTTGCCTTCCATGGTTTGATAGAGGAATTTGTGACCTAGGTTCTTGATTAACAGGTGCTAGGCAATCAAATCTAGATATTGCCATACTTAAAATGTGGTTTTATAGAAATAAACTTCATTACACAGAAATTAATTCTAGTTGAAGCTAAACTGCAGTTCAGGTTGTAAATTATCATTTTAAGATATATATATATTTTGCATATGTGGAAAGTTGACACACATGGATATTTGTTATATGATCTCTATATGCTGAGGGATTAACATTAAATTGCAATTCATTAAGGACATATAAGCAAAAGACTGACACAGTATGACCAAGATAGTACCACTGGGTGATTTTATACAGGAGTTGACAGACTTTTCCTCTAAAGAGCCAGGGAGTAAATATTTTAAGCTTTGTGAGCTGTATGGTCCCTTGCAACTGCTCAGCTCTGCTGTCATAGCGCAAAAGCAGCTATAAACAGTATGTACATGAATGAGTATGGCTGTGTTCCAATAAAATTTTATTTACAAAAAACTGGCAGCAGGCTAAATCTGGCTTGTGGGCCCTTGTTTGCCGACCCCCATTCTAAGAGAATAAAAGGTAGAGCTGTGAGATGATATCCCTTCATCCTTCTGTCTCAAATACTAGTTGTCCAATGAGCCTTGTTTCACAACTCATTCAAGGAGGAATTATACAACCTGTATGCATATTCTCTATTACTGCTTCGTGCAAGTCTCACTCTTTGACCAGGCAGCAAGAAGCAGAGTTTATGTTGTAAAAATGCAGGATGGCCAAGCTGTGTTCTCCCAAGAAGGCTTTCAGCTATAGGAGCTAAGGGAAATGGAAATCTAGCTAATGTTCTGATGAACCCACCCAGAGGAAGGACTGACTTTTTCTAATTCTTCTACCCCAAAGAGGCACCTTTTTCTAATTTTTCCACTGGGAGGGGTGTCTTTTTCCCATTCCTAAAAGGGCGTGGTCTGTGCTAGAAGAGACCCTGTGAAAATCTAAGAACCTGACTCATATTCTTCTCATGTTTGTGGGCTGTAGCTCAAAAAGCAATCTTTGCATGGTTCTTCAATAAGAATTAATTTGAAACCATGGGATTTGGCTCCATCTACCAGGAAGAATATGCTTTAGGCCTGAAAATTATTAAGAGTAGCTGTTAACAATTGACTGTGGCAAGCAGAACATCTTAGGATTGTGCTTACCCCCTCTGATTGTGTCATAGGCATTTAAAAATCCTAGCCCTCTGGAATATCTAGGGAAATGGTATAATTTTGATAATAGGCTATTACTCTAAAGGGGATGAAATGCTGACTGTGGATGACAAATGGTGGGGAGAGTCTGGGGTCGTCCATACTTGTTTTCTGATAAGATTTACCATTCAACTGTGATCAATTGCACAATCATTGTGCTTAAAACGTGCTCATTCTTCATATGACATCAATGAAATCTGTGTTGCAATTTGTTAAGAATGTTGGCATAGACTTGTTTACTTAATGGGGTTAGTTTTATTATGAAAAATTCTCATAGAAATTAGAATAATTCTGAAGTGCATAAAGGAAAAACAGAAGGCCCCAGTGTTTTTTGGCCTTTGTGCATGTTTGGAAAAAAGTGTCCAAGTCACAATTATTTAAAAAATATTTCTATATTTTCTTCCATTTGTTTTTTGTTTTCATTTGTATTTAAATCTGTAATATGATTGGAGTATAGTTTTTAGTTATGTTGTAAGGTAGGAATTGGACTTTTCCATCGAAATGGGTAACCAGTTTCAATCATCTGTCGACTTCTCCATCATATTTTGGTGGGCAGCAGAAGAGCTTGATGGGTACTTCATATTGTGGCATACAGATTATTATAAAGATATTAATCTCAGGGTGGAGATTTAATTAAATCAATCATTTTTACCACTTCACTGAGGACATTCATCAGTGAAACTGGTATTTTTCAAACTGTAAGTACACGATGATAGTAAATACAATGACTAGTCCTATAGTTTGGTACCCTCACCATGATTTGTATCAAAATTTCAGCAGTTAAGAGCACAGTTACCTTTCTAGCACTGGTGGGAATGTCAACACAGTGAAAAAAAGAGAAAAAGACAAATAATGTTTTAGTATTATTTTGAAAATGATTTCGGGCTGGGCGCAGTGGCTCACGCCTGTAATCTCAGTACTTTGGGAGGCCGAGGTGGGCGGATCACGAGGTCAGGAGATCGAGACCATCCTGGCTAACACGGTGAAACCCTGTCTCTACTAAAAAAAATACAAGAAAATTAGCTGGGTGTGGTGGCGGGCGCCTGTAGTCCCAGCTACTCGGGAGGCTGAGGCAGGAGAATGGCATGAACCCGGGGGGGCGGAGCTTGCAGTGAGCCGAGATCGCGCCACTGCACTCCAGCCTGGGGCACAGAGCAAGACTCCGTCTCAAAAAAAAAGAAAGAAAATGATTTCGACATTGCAGCCCTTCCCAAAAGGGCCTCAGGGACCACAACAATTAACTGTAAGTTCCATGAGAATAAAATTGTATCCATCTTGCTCATCATTGCATCCCCAGTGGCTAGCTAGCACACAGTAGGACCTCAATAAACAGTTATTGGAAGAGTATTCGTTAACACCTATTTCAGTTAGTTTTTGTTGCAATAATGCTGTGTAACCAGTAACGACAAAATCTCGGTGGCTTTGTAACAGCATTTTCTATACACAGCAGCAAGTTGCCTGGGGTTCTGCTGACCTAGGCTGGGCCCATCTGGGCAACTCTGCTTCTCACTGCAGATCTGTGTGTCAGCTGAGGCGGCTCCACTCCCAATGGGTCCCATTCTCCTTGGTGCAGTGAGGTGGCAGGCCCCAGTGCAGAGCATTTCTGTAGCAGAGATATAAGAGAAATCAGAAACATACGAGATGTCTTAAACCTTGAAAGAGGCGCACCATCACTTCTACCCATATATTTTTGCCAAGACAAGTCACATGGCCAAGCCCAAAGACAAGGGGCATGCAGGTACACTTTGCCCATAGTGAAGCCATTGCAAAGATATGGATGCAGGGCATGAGGGATTAATTGAGGCCAAACTATCCACGAGGGAACCAACTCGTCCAAGTTTGTCTGTAGTTCTCCCTGGTTTTAGAACTGAAGTCTCACATCCCAGGAACCCCCTCTGTCTCTGGCAAACTGAGACAGTTGGTCACCCTCATTGCTCTTTTATATGCTTTAAGCTGTAAAAAGCCTGAGAATTGTGTGGCGTAAGAACTAGTCCCATTTAAAAATTTTTCTCCTTTCTTGAGTGCTATAACTTTAAATGCAAATATTCGATGGAAACGTTTTGGTTCTCATAAGGGAATGGGTAGCAAAAATAAATCTTCCACAATTGTTTTTAACTTCCACCATAGAAGACATAATCTGTGTGTATAGAATCATCAGGTAACACATTAATATTTTACTCTAACAGATTTTTAAACCATATAGTAAGAAAATTCAATTTTAAATATATATATATATACTCTATCATTTACATGTGATAAACTATGGTAGCAATCTCTTATAGTTTGCAAATATCTTTTAACATTTACTTCAATTCAGTTGATTTTTATACCCTTAATCATAAAACTATAAAAACAAGATGATATTGTTACTGGCACCATGTAATTATGTAACAACTCATTGGGCAAGAAAGAGCACATTTAAAGGAATGATGTAAGCACTGAATATTTGGGGGGTATTAACAACCTTGGGTATCGAAGCTGAGAGCCTGAAACAAATTTATGGGGTTACCTTGCATCTTTAGCAGTTCAAACGCAAGAGGGAAATAATAAATCAGCTGAAACGTTGTAAGAAAATTGAATATTGTGTAGAGAGATTAGCAGAACTACACAGGAATTGAGAGACGTATATGCCTGTTGCTAGGAATGGTAATGAAAATATCGGAAATGAATAGTTCTGTGTCGTCCTTGAAATATCATTACCTGTTTTTCAAAAAAGCACTTTCCCATTTGTATATTTCCTTAATGTAATGTATTTGTTTGCATCCTCGTTCAGAGAGAGGGTTTGAAATATGTCAGAAATGTTCTTTAATTCCAGTTGAAAATAACAATGTTTCATGAGTTCAAAAGAGATTTTAAAAAAATCACTGGTGCTTAAAAATATGCCCTTTTAAAAAATATAATATTGGAAACCAATGAATCCACTCTTGCTCTCAAATGAAGATGAATATTTATTAAAAAGATTGACTGCTACTACAAAAAGGCATTGATGGAAATGTATCAAAAATGAAATAACAATTAAGCATACATTATATTTTAAGAGTATTTTTGTTCAGTATCATTCTTAGCCCAAGTGATTAAATATTTATTGCAGAAGAATAAAGCTTTACAACTTCAGTGCAACCAAGATCTCTGTACAATGAAGTGAAGTCAGCTGCCAATGCCCCATCTATTTTGAACAACTTGAATAGCAAAATCTGAAGTTAGCAAAAGCTTGTAGATGGTTATACCATTTTATCATCACCATAGCCCTAGAAAAGATATAACCATCTTCATTTTAAAGATGAAGAAAAAGGCTCAGTGTGGTTTGGTAATGTGTCCAAGATAACACAGCTTGTGTCAGTGTTGGTATCAACACCATGGACTTCCAGATTCAAATCCAGTGTTCTTGCATCTGTATCTCAGTGGGTTATAGATTGGGCCAAAAACTACAGCCACCCTCTCAGTGGCTTTCTCTGAGGTCGCTCTGTTGTGTACAGCTCTCACTTTTGTGTAATGTTATTTTGATGAGAAACTCTTTCCTATTCCAGTTCTGGTGGGGTTGTCAACTACAGTACCTAACCACCCCCCCACACACACACACCCATATTCCTGTTCTTCCATGTGCTGGACTGTACCATCACTGGATTGGACCACTCATCATCCCCGTGGTTGTTCCAGTTCCAGTTGGCATCGTTTCTAAGAATTTTCCAAACTGGGATAAAAGTGTGTCTTACCAGGATTCAGTCTTTCTCTCTCTCTCTCTCTCTCGCTCTCTCTCTCGCGCTCTCACTCTCGCTCTCTGAATAAATTGTAAGCAATTAGTTCTTGTAATGTCAGAGGTCCTTTCCCACTCTCCCATCCCCAACCCCCTAACACTCCCACTTAGAAAGGTTGTCTACATAGAATCAGTCCAACACACAAAGAGAAGTGGAGATGAGATATGCATGGAGAGAGAGAATCCAGAGGATTCTGTGAAAGCCTGGATTCAGCCACAGCTACACTTTCAGTTGATATGAGCCAGTACATTTTCTTTTTGATTAAGCTAAGTTGAATTGAGTTTCTATCATTTTCAATCAAGAGGATCTAGGGCCGGACACAGTGGCTCACGCCTGTAATCCCAGCACTTTGGGAGGCCTTGGTGGGTGGATCACTTGAGGTCAGGAGTTTGAGACCAGTCTGGCCAACGTGGTGAAACCCCATCTCTACTAAAAATACAAAAATTAGTCCAGCGTGGTGGCGGGTGCCTATAATCCTAGCTACTCGGGAGGCTGAGACAGGACAATTGGTTAAACCTGGGACACAGAGGTTACAGTGAGCCGAGATTGTACCACTGCACTCCAGCCTGGGCCACAGAGTGAGACTCTGTCTCAATAAAACAAAGTAAAAGTAAGTTATAGCCATTCCTATAATGAAATACTCCAGAGAAGTTAAAGTGAATGAAATGAATCTAATGTATCAATATAGATCCACCTCAGAAACATGATAAGGTACATAAAGTCAAACTGCAGGAGGATACGTGGAATTTGGTATCATTTACTCAGATGTTAAAAATTCCCAAAATTTATATATTATTCCCTGTAATTTTGTTTATGTTTAATTTTTTCATAATAAAATTCAAAAAATACATCATATATTGCTTCATCTTACACAGATATGCAATAAAACACAAAAACATAAATTAGAAGAATATCTGCTTCAATGTACCTCTGAAGAAGGGAGAAGAGTATAAAAGAAGCTTCCACTGAATCAATGCTTTGTTTCTTTGGGAAAAAAACTTCACCTGAAGCAAATATGACAAAATTTTGCTTTGAGATGGGGTTTCACGATATCGCCCAGGCTGGAGTGCAGTGCCTATTCACAGATGCTGTCGTGCTACTGATCATCCTGAGAGTTTTGACCTGCTTTCTTTCTGAGCTGGGCCAGTTTACCCTCCTTAGGTAACCTGGTGTTGCCTGCTTTCAAGAGGTCACCGTACCGATGTCAAACTTAGGGTGGGACACCCAATTGTCATAACACACTACAGCCCAGAACTCCTGGGCTCAAGCAATCCTCCTGCTTCAGCCTCTCGAGTAGCTAGGACTACAGGCATGTGCCACCACGCCCAGCTAGCAAAATGTTCAGAGTTAATTAGGTCTAGGAGGGAGGTAGACACTTTCTTGTATGTTAGAATTTTTTTAAAAGTCAAACATTAAACACAAAAAGATACAAATCGACAATCAGTTGCTCAATTAATTAGTGAGGGACTGTTTGCCCCAACATCCCTTGGCTGCTGCTAGAGAGGAGATGGCATTCTGTCTGCAAGCACTAGGGGAAGAAAGGCAAACATAGGAAAGTCCTCCTATCTTTTTTGTGATACACTGCAAGGTAGAGTTGTGTTGTAGCAATGTAATTCAACAGAAGAAGGTATGTGAATGTCTACACTGCAGATTCTATGAATGCCAAAAGAGCTTACTTTTTTTTTCCTTTACCATCACACCTAAAAGATCTCATTCAACGGAACCAGGATTCCATGCTAGCCACTTCCTGGAAAACTGATGATCCGCTTACCTGAGTGGTCCAAGTATCTGAAAGCAGCAGATTAGTGGGCTTTTATAAAGTCCTTTCTGAGCAGGAGACAATTTTTATGTTAAGGAAGGTAACTTAGGATTTATAGGTACCAATCTGTATGGTCAACATACATTCCTTTCTGTGAACAACTGATTCACTTATTTTACACTTTCTTTTTCTTAATTATTATACTTTAAGTACTGGGACACATGTACAGAACATGCAGGTTTGTTACATAGGTATACGTGTGCCATGGTGGTTTGCTGCACCCATCAACCGGTCATCTAGGTTTTAAGTCCCTATTTTATGATAATTTCTGTATAACCTACTAGTCTGGACCTGAGACAGCTGGAGCTAACGTTCTGTTCTCTGACAACACACATATGTTGTGGGAGGCTGAGAACAAGTACTGGGCACAGTCAGGATGGAAGAGAGGATGGTCTGCCTACTGCTGAAAGGTCTGAATATTGGGAGGATGTATTCCAGAGTTAAAGAAAGGCCAGCATAGTGGTTGCCTTTGGGGTTAATTGTGCCCTTCCTCCTCCATTAACTAGACAGAGAAAGGGGAACTACATTTAGGGTACTCATTTCTGTTGCCCCCGCCCATCCACCCACCTATCTAAAAGGGCAAGGTAGGGAGAGGCCTACAGTAGAGAAAGAGAAAGACTCATGGCCTTGTATCAGCCTGCAAAGATTGCTCAGGAGAATGGAGCTGAGTGCTCTGGGGCAGTTTCTCTTTCCTTTTCTGCCCAGGGAATTGGCAGAGTAAAGGACTCCTACCACTCCTAGAAGTGAGCAGCAGCAGGAAACATGCAATGGCATAGCCATGGCCATCGGGGTAAATTGGCAGCAGAAAAGCACAGAGTTGCCTTTTGGGTTGACCATGACAACAGCCCAGCTGCAGGGACATTGTATTCCTTGGTGTTACATGACTTGAGGCCTGGCCTCAGAAACAGGCCAAGGAAGCAAAGAATGCAGCAATGGCAGAGAGCACGAGTGTGAGGGAGCGGGGTTGTCCATGTCAGCCAGAGCTCATGGAAGGGGAGACTCCGATTCCAGAGTGTGAAGGAAGAGATGGCCTGGTCCTCTATTGGCCCTTGTAGATTAGGCTCCTGCCGCTGGTTATGGAGAAGCTACCACTTCCTGTTCATCACTGAGTTGATGATGACAGGATGGGAGCAGTGGATGTTGACTTGTAACCTACTTTGACGTTTCCCTCACTGCTTGAATTCGTGCTTCACATCTGTGTTGCTCTCTGTTGTGCCTTAGTCACATCTGTCATGTCTGAGAGAGCATGCAGGTACTGTCCCCCACGCAGCACCCAAAGTAGTCTTTTTTAAATGTAAGTCAGAGCATGTCACCCCTGGCTCCAAACCTCCTATGGCATCTCATTTCATCTGGAGCAAAATGCAAAGTCTTCACAATGACCTTCAAGGCTCTGTGCAGTATGGGACCCCACCACCACCCACAATGTCCCATGACCCCAGCTTCCTTTACTGTCCCCTGCATCTCTGCTGGGTCACCCAGGGACACTCCTGCATGAAGTGTTCTTCCCCTGATATCTGGGCTTCCATGCTTTCTCCAAGTCTCAGCTCCACAATTAACCTTCTCTTTACTGACCACGACGACTCTATATAAAATTGCAAACCCTCACCCCCAGCCCCCATGCCACACACGCCTATCCCCCTCCCAGCTTGACTTTCTTTTTTCCCCATCATCTATACTGCCACCTGACATTCAGCATGCTTCAGTCACTTGTTTAATATCTGTCTCTCCTCCCCCACCCTCCTAGATTGTAAGTCCTATAATGTAGGGATGTCTGTCTGTTCTGGTCATTCCTGGTATGTCCAGGGAGTATAACCTGACATGCAGAAAATGCTCAATAAAGATTTATTGAGTCGATGGAGTAACAGAAAGATTTACAGCAAACTCGCAAGATGGAACAAAATATTATTTTATCTCTTAAATCACCTCCTAATGGGCATTTGGGAGTGCTTCCTCTTCTTTGGGCTCCCTTTTCTTCCTACTCTCACCATCTGCCCACCCACCTGATTTTCTCTACCCGCTCCCTCCCTCCAGCGTTCCTGCTGTATCTTGGGTGAAGGGATTCGGTCTTCCAGGCCTCACCCAATTCTTCAGAGCAAAGCTTCCCCAAAGCAAACAGATCTTTGTCTCACCAGCACTGACCACCTCTTGAGGTTTAACGTCAATGTGTGACTATGCTGTTAACCTCCTGTTTCCACACTCCATTGCATCAAATACCACTTTCCAGAAAGAAATAATGGGGGAGAAGACAAATTGGAAGAAGGAAGGAAGGTTTATCTGGCAACATCTTTATAGCACACAGAGAGGCAGCTGTACTAGATAGCAAAGTGGTTAACTGTCTTGGATCTCATGAGCAAAGTGTCACTAGAATGGGGACTTTCTTCTTTTTAGAGAGAGTCTCACTCTGTCACCCAGGCCGGAGTACAGTGGCCCGATCTTGGCTCACTGCAAGCTCCGCCTCCAAGGTTCTAGCAGTTCTCCTGTTTCAGCCTCCTGAGTAGCTGAGACTACAGGTGTGCACCACCACACCCCACTGATTTTTTTTTTTTAAGTAGAGACAGGATTTTCCAGGCTGGCTAGGGTGGTCTCGAACTCTTGACCTCAAGTGATCTGCCCACCTAGGTCTCCCAAAGTGCTGGGATTACAGGCATGAGCCACCGCACCCAACCTAGAATAGGTACCTTATAATGTGTTTAATAGTTTTAATAACATTGAGATCTAGTACACATGACATGCCTACACATATTTATGCTTCTGAAACAGAAGATTCATGAAGCAACAACTATCATATTTTGGAGTGTTGTACTCTGACATTTTCCATTCTATTCCATTTCACTTAAGAAATGTCAGTCTTGATATTTCAGTTCATTTCATAACCCAGTGGGTCATAGCCCTCAGCATACCCTCTGACCTAAATGCCCTTGAACTAGAATATCATGTGCACTTTTGTAGCCTGTCAGGTAAATGTGAAATAATGAGTCATTGCACGTTGACCCTTTCCTGCTTCATGAACGCAAGTGTGGTTTGAAGAAGCAATAAGATGTAAGTATGGATGTACTTTTTCAGAACTTTAATTTCTTGGAGAGAAATGGTACACCACATATTATGAGATAATATTAGTAGAATAAGTTAAAATGACTGTGGTACCAGGTAAAATATTAAATCTATTAAATATTTATATATCCCTTTAACATATGGGGAGTTTCCAAAGCTCACTCTTGCTTGTGACTGTGTTACTGGATGACTTTCACACTGAGTGAATTTACTGAGTGCACTCCCTCTCTCTCCCCCTTACACACACTCATCCTCTCATGCACACACACACACACTCACTCACTCACATGCACAGGCTTCATCTACTCTGACTTTCCGAAGTCAGGCACTGCCTTGTAGTATTACCTGACGTGACTCTTTGTAAACTAAATACCGATCACTGAAAGAGTGAATTATCCACTGAAAAAGTGGTTTTAACTGCTGAAAAAATGTTCCGGAGCTGAAGAGCATACAGCAAGTACACAAATATTATTTGAGATTGTGAAAGCAGAGTAAAGCAGGTAGTTTCCAAAGCTGCAGCTTGGCTGGAGTGGGGTTTTTATGGAGGGCCTTTCTGATCCTCAAACCATCGCATCATTTTAATCTACTGGCTCCAACCATCCATATATCAATGTGTGAAGGAAGTAGGACAGACGTTGTGATTCTCACAATGCAAATGCAGAAAGTGAGCCTCAGAGGTGTTAAACTGGGTGAAATGTCCCTGTTTCCCATTTCCAATTGCAGGAAAGTATCTAGCCCTGGCACTGTATGCCTGATGACATTGATTACATCATTATTTGTGGTGTGCCAAGGGACTGGAAAGAACATGGGGTCAATCAGGAGGGAAATGGTTGAACAAATATGATATACTCATACTATGAAATACCATGCTGCTATTTAAAATAATGGCTTAGATCTAAACTCAGAAAAGCAAGTTAGAGAAAAATATATATAATACAATTCAATTTTTTACTTAAAAAAGGAAAGATCGTGTTTAGGTAAAATTACTTGTAGGGGTTCATGGAAGATTAGTGAAAGATAGATATATACTAAATCATTAGTATTACCTACTTGAAGAGAAATAGGCTATAGGGATGGTCAAAGGAGATGGAAGAGTGAATAATTAGCTTTTTTGTTGTATAATTTCATTTGTTTCAAAAAGTAATGTTTTTGCAATTTAAAAAATCTGACAAAGACTATGTAAAACAATAAAATAAGATTCTTTCTTCTAGTTCTATTATTAAGTGAAGTAACCTCCCAAGATTACCTTAATTGAAAGGAGCAGCATTAGTGCTTGTTTTTGACCCCAAAACCATGGCCTTTCCTTAGCGCTACAGCTGTCTCTTCTGTATCAAGTCTGTGTAAAACTTCGCACCCTTGAAACTAGCATTGGGTGAACACACACAGAAAAGAGCAGAATAATGTCACATAAGAAAACACAGCCCAAATTATTATTGTTGTTAGCACAGTGTTTAATGCAAATTTAAGCATGTGAATCAGGTATCACAATAGCTGTTGAAGAAATGTAATGCTGACAGTATTTGGCAATAAAATAATAATCACTGTGTATATCTCTGATGAAATGAGATTTAATACATTTGAGCTCCTAATTGTCTGCCACACTACATTAGAGATGGATACAACTATTGTCTCCACTGCTCAGAAATGTGAAATTCAAAGCAATATGCACGGTGTCTTGAAATAAGCTAGCTTAATGAACCAGCAAATTAGACCTTTCTATCTCTTTATTTAACAACCAGTTCCATGAATGTATCAGAGTTCATTACAAAAGGGCAAAATTTAAAGAAATGCTGCTAAATTCATTTATGATTAGAACTAATGGCTTTGAAAAGACTCCTCATATTTTTAGAGAAAGCCATTATTTATTATTGAATTTATATGGCTTTGGGTAATAAACATTCAATCTTTTCTCACTTACATCTGTTATTTATAATTTGGATTTTGTAAAACAGCCACACACAAAAAATCTCCCATAAAGAAATCAACTTTCCCCAGCTAAACTTGGCAATGACATTCAGAAAATACAACGGCAAAACTTTCTTCTTGATTTGTGTCAATGGTTCTCAGTGGGGGTGAGGAGGATTTTGGCAATGTCTGGATACATTTTTGGTTGTCACAGCTAGTGGGAGAGGGAAGGACACTGCTACTTGCATCTGGTGGGTGGAGGCCAGGGATGCTGCTAAACATCCTGCAATGCACAGAACAGACACCCACAACAAAGAATTATTCAGCCAAAATGTGAATAGTGCTGAGACTGAGAAACCCTGAGCTGTGTGTATGTGTCTCATTTAAAGAATGCTCCATTTCATTCAACGTCTTCTAAAATGAGATCACTCTCCATCCTGTCACGTAGGCTTAGAGCGAGACCAAGGGAAGGAATGGATCTGGCTCAGATGATTTTTTTCCCCCAAATCGTTATAGTAATAATGACTTCAGCATCTGCAATAAAGATGATAGAGTTTCATGATAATATAGATGACTTAAGTTTGTTCAATCATTTACATTATCTTCCAGGAGATACCTTTCCCATTTGAAATTAAAAGCATCTGATTACCTAATACTTTTCAACATGTTAGCATATTGGTTGAACATATTTAAAATAAATCTGTTCGGGACTCCAATTTAGACGAGAAGAGTCAGTAGCCAGCAGGTCTATGGCCAGAGTCAAGAATGCAGGCAAACAATGGGAAGATCAAAAGGTCTGATTCAGCCTGGGCATGGTGGCACACGCTTATAATCCCAGCATTTTGGGAGGCAGAGGTGGGAGGATTGCTTGAGGCCAGGAGCTTCAGACTAGCCTGGGCAAAATAGTAAGACCTTGTCTTTACAAAACAAACAAACAAACCACACTCTGATTTTTATTTTAGATTGGGGGAACATGTGCAGGTTTTTCTTTATCTCCCATAAAGAAATCAACTTTCCCCCACTAAACTTGGCAAGGGTATATTGGGTGATGCTGAGATTTGGGCTTCAATTGGTCCCATCACCCAGCATAGTACCCAGTAGGAAGTTTTTCAGCCTTTGTCCCCTCACTCCCTACTCCCTCCCTCCTTTTGGAGTCCCCAGCATCCACTGTTCCCATTTTTATGTCTATGTATACTCAAGGATTAGCTCCCATTTATAAGTGAGAAGATGCAATATTTGGTTTTCTGTTTCTGCATTAATTCACTTAGGATAATGACCTCCAGTTGCATCCACATTACTGCAAAGGATGTGATTTTGTTCTTTTCTATGACTATGTAGTACTCCATTAGTGTATATGTACTACATTTTTAAAATTCAATCCACCATTGATGGACAGCTAGGTTCATTCCATGTATTTGCTATTGTGAATATCGCTGCAACAAACATACAAGTACAGGTGTCTTTGGTAGAACAATTTGTTTTCCTTTGGGCATATACCCAGTAATGGGATTGCTGGGTCGAATGGTAGTTCTCTTTTTAGTTCTTTGAGAAATCTCCAAACTACTCTTCACAGTGGCTGAACTAATTGCAATTTTCTTTAAAAATAGCCTGGCCTGGTGGCATGTGCCTATTGCCCCTGCTATTCATGAGTCCCAGCTCAAGCCTAAGAGTTCAAGGTTACAGTGAGCTATGATCTTACCACTGCACTCCAGTCTGGGTGACAGACTGAGACCAAGTCTCTTTAAAAAAATCTGATTCACTTTAGCTCAGAATTGCTTGGAACATTATTTACAGTCTGTTTCAAGGTAGAAATTGCACACTTTTGATAGGAATCAGTTTAATTCGAATATGGTAGAATTTCTCTTTTGGCATTCTAGACGTAGGCTAGCTTTTTCTCTAATCTGTCTATCATATGCATGCATGGGGAAACTGGTTAATTTGATATAATTTAACCTGACACTTGTAGTTCCCCTATGATAACAATGATCAAACTTTGTATCTAGGCCTTATTTAAATAAAATCTAATTATTATGAAATAGCCCAGTGAGGAAAAATAAAAGACACTGAAATTCTTTTCATCCAAAAGAAAATAATGATCAAGCATTGGCAGGGTGCAGTGGCTCACCCCTGTAATCCCAGCACTTTGGGAGACTGAGGTGGGCGGATCACAAGGTCAGGAGTTCGAGACCAGCCTGGCCAATATGGTGAAACCCTGTCTCTACCCCGTCTCTACTAAAAATACAAAAATTAGCTGGGCGTGGTGGCACGTGCCTGTAAGCCCAGCTATTTGGGAGGCTGAGGCAGGAGAATCACTTGAACCCTGGAGGCAGAGGTTGCAGTGAGCCAAGATCGTGCCACTACACTCCAGCCTGGGCGACAGAGTGAGACTCTCCATCTCAAATATAATAATAATGATAATAATAAAATAAAATCAAGTATCAAAAATTAAAACATTCGAATCCTAATTTGTTAAACTGCTAGGGAACTAGGGTGTCCTGAAGTAAACCTGGTTAAATATAAAACATGTTCTTATATCCTTCTATCTCATTAAGTAGAATAAATATAATTGAAACATTCATGACTTAAGGATTGTATAATGGTGGATTTCCTTCGGGAAATATTTTAGTGGTTATATGTTTATTGCCATACATTTTTAGGAAAATAAATGTTACTAGCACATCAAATACATGATTTCACCAATATTACTGCTCTTGGAAATAATGAAATAGATCTTGGTGCTAAGCTCAACTTGATTTAAAGACAAATATTAGTGATGGTACGGCTGGTACTCAGATGTAGCAAAAATTGTGACTGGTATCCAAGTGAATGGAATCCTGTGGCAGTACTTCAGAGTCATCATTCTGAACATTTTTATTGTATAGCCCTGGGGTGAAAAAAGTGAAAAGGATGAAGGTTAAATGACCTCAGTGTATGTCTTTACACTTTTGGTTTTTACAATTAAGAACAGTTAACATTTATGGGTGCTTGTGGTGCACCCAATAACGTTTACATAGTGCTTAGTACATGCCAGGTGTTGTAAGAATGTTACTTGTTTATTGTTTTTAATTCGTTTAACGCCACAACAACCTCATTTAATAGATTACAGCTAGTACATGGTGAGGCTGGGATTGGCACCCAGGCGTCAGCTTCTGGAGTCTGTGCTCTTTGACAACTCTGCAATAATGCATCTCTTGTGATAACAACAAGTACCGCACATATTATCTCATTGAATTCTCACTGTGCTCTTCTGCTGAGCTTCATTATCTCACTGAATACATGATGTCAATGGGGCAAGCCAATTCATTTCTCAGTAAGTTGTATGGCGGGAAAAGCTTTCAATTACCCAAGATTCTAAGTCAATTAAAACTAAAGTGGGGAGGGCACAAGAAGAACTGCTAAAGTGTGAAAATCAAAAAGAATGTAGAATTTCAATTAACATTTATTTCATATCTCATCCTTTTCAAAATCCATTCTTTGTATATATGTTATAAAGCATTTATGCATCATTGCAATTGTACACTATGTAGTTTATCTTTATATTTTTTATTTGAGACAGGGTCTTCCTGTGTCACCCAGGCTGGAGTGCAGTGGCATGATCTCAGCTCACTGCAACCTCTGACTCCTGGGTTCAAGCATTCCTCCCACCTCAGCCTCCTGGGTAGCTGGGACTACAGGCGTGCTCTACCATGCCCGGCCAATTTTTGTATTTTTAGTGGAGATGGGGTTTTGTCATGTTGGCCAGGCTGGTCTCAAACTCTTAACCTCAGGTGATCCACCCGCCTCAGCTTCCCAAAGTGCTGGGATTACAGGTGTGAGCCATTGCACCCGGCCCATTATGTAATTTATAAATACATATACAAATATTGGGAATGCATGATCAAAAATTTTATACTGATGGAATGTTTGCACTTAATATATATTTTATAATAACTCCAGGTTTTCTCCCTGCCTGCGCCATTTCCATGACATAAGCAAGTCAATTTGGAAACTTGTATTATCTCCTTAAAACCTGTATCCACGCTTAAATGAAGTATGCATGACTTCATTCCCTACGCCATCCAAATTCATTCCCACAGCACATTGTCACTAATTGCCTGGGAGTATTTCAGACACACAAAGTATATCTTACCTTGAGACTTCATCTACGAGACAAAACCAAAAACAAAACAGCTAATTGATTCAGAAAAAATATCTCATTGTCTGAAGGAATCCAAGAGGTTGAATGAATTAGTTGTTAGGATATCCATTGTGCTAGGCACAGCAGGTACCACACGTCTGGGCTCTGTCCTGATGGAGCTGACAGTTTATTGTGGCAGTAGGGAGCACAAATCCCTGGCAGTATGACCTTGAGCAGGTGATTCACCCTCTCGGTGCTAAGTTTTCTCATTTTTGCAATGGGCATAATAACAGCACCTACCTCAAACGGTTGTGGTGAAGGAGATGGTGAATTAATATATAGAAAGTGTCTCGCACAGTGCCTGGCATCCACAAAGCACTATGTTCTCTGTTTCGTTGTTGTTTTTGTTTCTCATTGTCAAAGAAGGTGAACGAAGCACTAGATCCTCATCACTTTGTGTGATGATTAATGTCATGTGTCTGCTTCACTAGGCCACGGTACCCAGATATTTGCTCCACCCTTATTCTAGGTATTTCTGTGAAGGTATTTTTAAACAAGATTCACATTTAAATCAGTAGTCTTTGAGTCAAGCAGATTAACCTCAATAATGTGAGTGGCCTCACCCAGTAAGTTGTGTGGCCTCACCCAATAATAATAATGTGGCCTCACCCAATAAGTTGAAGGCCTTGAGAGAAAGGACTGACCTCCCCCACGGAGGAGGGGATTCTGCCAGCAGACTGTCTTCGAGGTTGAACTGCAATACCAACTCTTCCCTCAGGTCTCCAGCCTGCTGGGCCACCCTGCAGATTTTGGATTTACCAGCCTCCACTATCTCATGAGCCAATGCTTTAAAATCTCAATCTCTCTCACTTTTTTATTTCTCTCTGTCATACACATCTATGTGCGTATATATGTGTGTATACTCATATAAGAGAGATATGTAACTCTGTATTCATCCATAAGTAAGAGTCACTTAAAGCTAAGAGTTTCTTACTGATACAGAGTAATACATCTCTCTTAAATGAACACACACACACACACACACGCGCGCGCGCGCGGGTATATATGTATACACATCCTACTGGCTCCGTTTCCCTGGAGAAGCCTGACTAATACACTGTGGGATAATGGCAGCTAGCATTTATTGAGTCCATTCTACATACTGTTTAACACTTCAAATATGATCTTACTTATTCTTCAGAAAATCCCTATTACCAACCACCATTTTACAAAAAAGAAACCGAGTCTAAGAGAAGCCGGCGACTTTGCCCCAGATCATTCAGCTAGTATGTGGCAGAGGCAGGATTACTCAAGTGCCTCCCTCACTTCTCCAGTACAAGTAAATGCTGTCATTGTTTGAGTATTCATTCAAAGGTTTTGAATGGAGTGATCTGTCTTCAGTATGCCCACAATGCCAGGTGATGTAGAAATATTTTTGTGGCTATTTTAAAAACGCTTTCAGGCTATTGAGAGATACTAATTGCCAAACAAATTTTGCCTGCTTTTTTTTTCTCTTTCTTTTTTTGTTTTTTTGAGATAGGGTCTCTCACTCTGTCACCCAGGCTGGAGGGCAGTGGCATGATCATTGCTCACTGCAGCCTCAACTTCCTTGGCATCAGCCTCCTGAATAGCTAGGACTACAAGCACGGAACCACACCTGGCAGTTTGTTTTTTTAAGCAGACACTCATGTTGCCTCACTATGTTGCCCAGGCTGATCTCGAACTCCGAGGCTCAAGCAATCCTTCCACCTCGGCCTTCCAAAATGCTAGGATTACAGGCATGAGCTACCACACCCAGCTGACCACTTCTAATTGTAATTCTTGCCTGGGCTGAACTGTTGAACTGTTTCAGCAAAGCTATTTGCAATACATCAGACAGAAGCTAAGTAGACAGCAAAGAACATGGAGACGACCCAATCCTCTGCTACAAGGGCTACCTGGCAGAAGGGAGCAATTTTAACATCTTGGAGTGAAATTAGCCAAGGTATCATGACCAACTGTGGTTTTTGAGGGAAATAAAATCTCTTTTGAGTTAGTTGAGAGCAACAGCTGTTTACCAATGGACTTTCAAGACCTCTCCTTCCTATCACTATGCATATTATGAAATTAGCAAATCCCATCAGACTTCTTCCAGTAAATAACTGTGACTATTGAATGAAGCTTATCTGAGGGTTTGCCAAGCACATTTAAACCAGTCCGAGAACCATCGGGCAAACCCACATTAGCTAGCATTCACAATTTCCTTTTATGTGCAAAGCTGTTTCTAAAATTTAAGAGTTCAAAAGAGCTTTGAAGGAATATTTTTATAATCTGTGCCACTGGGTAACAGATTGAGTTTAGCCTCAACTGGTGATATTTGTCTCCTTAATTATCAGCAATAACAACACTTTAAATTGATATGGTGCTTTTAATTTTGCAAAGAATGGTCAAGTTCATTTATCAACTCATCTACTTTGTTGTATTATGCTATAATTTTCAACTATTAGTCTAAGACAACAGGCTAAAATATGAAGAAAGATGGGCTAAGGAGTGCTGTCAACATCTTTTTTTCTTAAGCTGAATTTAGGTGATGATGACATGATCTAAAGATACTTTTGTTATCTGAGATAACTTATTTAGTCATCACAGACGTAAAATATATACTTGATAGTAAATGCGTAGAGAACACTTAATGTTGTTGTAAAAACTTTAATTCGCATGCACATTCTAAGTATAAATATGAAAACCAATGATTGGCAAATGACTGGAGAACTTTCTTTGCTGTTTATCTCTGTCTGCGAGTCTAGGAAATTGAGAGTTTGCTATACTATCAAATACCATGCTTCAAAAAATACTACAAAGGGGTTAAGAGCAAGCAAAGGGCTTGGCCTTGGCTTTTGAATGGTCTATGCTGTGCCTGGCTATAGAAGCATCTTTCTATAAAAAATATTCATATACTCACCATAATAGGAAAGTAATAATTATGTCGGCAAACCCTTCAGCTATAAAACTTGCTAAATGGTGTTTAAAACAGCAGGAGAGCATTTGTCTATACATTTTGTACTACTGTTTTGCATTGTATGGATTAGGATTATATGGCATATTTTAACATTATGTGACAAAGGAAGGCAACAACTCTGAAATATATGAGGTTGTAAAACTTATATTTAGATATTTCACTACATAAGGAGACAAGTTCGCAAAGTGAAATTAATAGAAGGGATGTGTTTGTGCAATTTTAGAAGGTAAATCAAAGTAAAGCTATTTGGTGTGGAATTCTCATTCAGGAATAAGTCATGAAAACAAATTAGTCAATGAAAAGTACACGTATACATAAAATACGTACTAGATTGTACTCTCATGTTTGAAAGTAGAAAGGCATTATCAAATAACTATAAATGGTATATTACTGCATCAGAATCAACTCTTATAGCAAGGGATGCTTATACCTGTTGCAAAAAAAATGCTGTCTGTGATTAGTCAAAGTTCACAATTTGTTTTGTCTCTGTCTATTGTATTTCCATAATTCTAGCTATTCCTGTTCCAAATTTGGTGTTACACAGATCCAAGAAGCAATTTAGAAGTTTGTTCTCTTTCAATGTGCTCAGCAGAATCACTACTGTCATTGACTATTACCCAAGAATGATGTTTCTGTCGCTTTCTCCACTGTATCTTCCATGAGCTCTCTATCTGAAATAGCAGAAGGGAAGACTTCTATTCTGGCAGCAGAAACCCAGCACCACAGCATTGCACAACTCCAGAGGCAATATTCACACTGTAGTTTATGTGAATTCCTAGTGTCATTTTTATAGACTACCGTGTGAACGGTGCCCTTTGGAGTGCTGCAAATCCTCTGAAATTAATTTCACCTATTAAATTAACAAAAGCTTATAGGGTTATCTCAAGAACACAGGAGGTTTTCTCCAAAGTTGGCTTTCTCTCTTCACCTTTATAAGGCCAGACACTTCCATCTCAACCTTGGCTTTGCTTGGCCTCTCAGTGCAGGCACCAACAGGATTGATGGGATTTGGAAATCTAAATGGCCCAACGTTCGTCAGGCATCCACCCCATGGTCCAATTAGCTGTGGCCACAGAAGTGGTTTTGTGCCATCCGCTTAGTAAGAGACAGAATCTCTGAGAAGCGGTATGGATCAGGCAGGCAACTGGCTACTGAGCTGGCTGTGGTTACATAGATAATGCTGGATTTTTTCGGGAGAGCAAATACTCTCTAAAAATTTTCTCATTATACAGAAGTCATTGACTCTATGAGTACTTACCCTTTCCTAATAGTGAAACTGCCATCATCTGGCAGATTGTATTATTAATTCAAAAAATATTTATTTTTTATTGTAAATAGATCGTATTATTTATTCAAAAATAAATAATAAATAATTATTTATTATTCAAAAATAAATAATTTTTGAATAAACAATACAATCTACCAGATGATGGCAGTTTCACTATGAATCAATTATCCCTGTGAATCAATTATCATTTCCTGCCCCATGACTGCAAGTCAGGCCTGGACCTGGCACTTGAGGAAAGGCTAGTGAAATTGCTGTTACTTATCAGCAGACGCCTTAAGGGCCATCATCCTCTTTCCTTGCTGCTCTTCTCCCTCTGCTGTGATAGAAGCAATGTTAATATTTGAGGTAAATATCCTTGTGATGTCAGTTAGTGATATTATTTCATATTATTTCTGTCCCTGCCCCTCCACCCTGCCATCTTTTGTTCCTGTTTTTCCTCCCCTGCCTTCTTTGTGGTTATGTTGTAGAAACTCATGAATCTGTTATATTCTTACAAAGAATGTTGATGGTTTTGTTTTAGCAGGCAATTAACTTAAACAGACTCAAACTAGGAATTCTGTCTTGTGTTTGGCGGGCTGCAGCTCAGATCTCAATTCTGTTCTCTAAGCCTGACCTACAAGCTGCTTTGAGTCTGCCCCATGCACAGATCATTCAGGTGTCAGGAACTGGGGCAGTATTTACGCACAGAAGGCTTTTGAGGCTCCTATGCCCTGGCTGTCATTTCTGGGATTCTCTCGTCACTTTCCAGTAGCAGTGGTTGCCCCAGAACCTTTGGTTCTTCAGGCCAGAAAGAGCAGATGTTCTAGCGGGTCTTGCCCATTCATGCTGTCTGCAACCCAATCTCAGACTGAAGTCATGAAAATGGGAAACTCACCCTCTGATAATCCCTCTTTCATATTTTGACTCCCTCCTAAAATCTGCCTGGTTTTGCTCGCTCTCCAGAGTATTTTGTTTGGAGTTCAGAGCTGTTGCCTGCAAACAGGCCAGGCTCTTAGAAATCTACTCTGTCATACTGACGTGTAATTCTAAAGCCAGTTCAGGCATATAATAACAAAAAATAAACTTTTGTGGTTGAAAGCCATTAAGACCTGGGGTTATATTTGTTTCTGCAGCCTAACTTACCCAAAACTGGAATGTTGCTTCTTAACCGTTTCACATCTATATTTGTGAAATCTTATTCAAGGACAAATGAATTTCCCTGAATGTTTCTGATGCTGTGAATTTTGCTTTTCTTCTTCCACTGTTAAGATACTTTAAGTGGTACCCTTTCCTTCTTAACTTCTGCTGAAATCATGAAGAAGACTGTTCCTTAACTTTTTAAGAAGATATTCTCTGTTCCATGTTTGCACATTCCATCCTTATCACTGAAACCACAGGGTTTACAGATCAGTATTCATCATCTAAAATGAATACACATCTACCATACTGTGCTACTGACAAAATTGGTCTTGGTAAATTATGAAACATTTTATTTGAAATATATGGTGAATTGATTTCTGCTAAAGCATGGTAACATAAAAAACCTGTAAAGAAGGGGTAAAAACAAATTAAGCAAAGGAAAGCATTTTTCTTGGGATTGTCATTTCAATGTTCACTTCCCTAGAAATGATTCCATAAAAAGCATGACTTTCTTCATATAATATAACCAAGCAGGTCTCTGGCATAGATGTTAAGTATTATGATATTGCCTTTAATAAAATGCAAGATTCTAAATATGCAACCTTCAAAATTAGTGTAAAAACTCTACTTCTCTCTCTTAGTTGATTAAAATCATGAAAAAAGAAATACACACATATACATTTATATTAATATATTTTCCCCTAAGTTGTTACTTTCCAGTCTAGCATCTAATTGGTAACAAAAATCTCTTTATGAAAGTCTACAGGGGGGTTGTAGATTAGAAAAGCCTTTTTGAAATTCATGACAATCTTTTAGTATTATCAATTTCCACTTAACTTACCAGAAAGTCTGGGAGGCTGACAATGAGAGATGTCCTATAGTCATCTTCACAGCTTCCTCTTTTTTATTTGAACATTTATCTACAATTATTTTTGTAAATAGGCTGTAAATATATTTATATAGCTCAAATTATGATTTCTTTTTTTATTTATGTATTTTCTTCAGATTCTCTCTATCACTTATTCAACCAACATTTATTGAATGGCCACTTTGGGCCAAGCACGGTGGCTGCAGGAGTGAACAAGACACAGCTGCAACAGCCTTCATGGTTCTTCCTTCTTTTTTTTTTTTTTTCCCAGGTGGAGTCTTGCCCTGTTGCCAGGCTAGAGTGCAGTGGTGTGATCTCGGCTCACTGCAACCTCCGCCTCCCAGGTTCAAGCCATTCTCCTGCCTCAACCTCCCAAGTAGCTGGGACTACAGGCCCGCACCACTACGCCCAGGTAATTTTTGTATTTTCAGTAGAGACAGGGTTTCACCATGTTGGCCAGAATGGTCTTGATCTCCTGACCTCATGATCCGCCTGCCTCAGCCTCCCAAAGTGCTGAGATTGGTTCTTCCTTCTCTAGGGGAGGCAGACAGCAACCATTGGCACAAATACAATCACTTCAAGTTGTCAAATATGCTATGCAGAAATGTAAAGCAGGATAAGGGGTCAAAACCTACTGGAATGCTCAATTCTCTTTAATTTGTTTACCTTTGCATCATTCTGAATTACAGTAACTGCTTTGAATTATAAGCAATCCCTGCACAAAAGATTAATGGTTTATGTACATTTTGCTTCCACCCACCCCAAATTCCACCACGCCTCTGATGCTGCCCTTCCTGAGGAAACCAAAGACCTCCTCATCTCTAAGTTCATTGAACATCTCTCATGCTTTTCCTAAGTTGACTCCTTTATGCATCTCTCAATGTTGCTCACTCGCCAAAAAATTGCTCCTGTCCTGGGATCACCTCTGGCCATGCTTTCTCTGTATCCTCTGGAATCTGAAAACATTGAGGAGCCTGGAAGGGCCGGGTCCTCCACCCTTTTCTCCTTTTTTTAAAACATTTCCCTTCAGGCATATTATGCATCCCTCATGACTGCTTCATTACCCACATATACTCCAATGACTCAGAAACTCGTGTCTCCAGCTGAGGCATTGCTCCCAAACTCCAGACTAGTGCCACCAACTGCCTTAGGACACTTCTCCTTGGATGTGCCTTGGGCTTCTGACATTCAATTAGTTCAACACTGAGCTCAGCATCCCATTTGTCTCCACACACCCACCCAACAATTCCCCATCACAGAAAGTGGCACCACCATCTACTCCTCAGCTGCCTAAGCCAGAAAGCAGGTGCCATCCTCTCCCTCACCCTTCTCATCTTCTTAATTACAAAATATAGTGAAACTGACTTATATATTGCTCAGATCCATCCACCTGGCTTCATCCTCATTCCTATTCCCTTAGACCAAGCCACAGGGTGACAGACACACTCTCAGATTTGCTAATTTCATTCCACCCCCTACCCTGCAGCCAGGATGAACCATCTGAGCTCTTCCTCTGATTGGGGCTGTCCTAGGCTTGAAGTTCTTTATAGCTTCTCTCAGGGAAAAAGACTATCGGACATTAACCTATGCACCATTGCAGATTCTTTCAATTTCTTCATTTCTGAAGAAGCTCAGTTTGGCCATGCATGAACACCCCAAGCTGGTTGGGGCCCAAGTTGAAGCCGTGGGCCTGTCAAGTCTACACACCAACCTCTGCTTTGAGTCATCCCTCCACTTCCAGAATGGGATGAAATGTTGCATGATGGCGCATGACATCTGGCTTCCTAAGCAGCCTCCAAGCACCAGATGCTACAACCCAGAAGTGTGGGGAAATTAACTCCCCATGGATGCTCCCTGAATAAGGGAAAACAGGAGGTAGAGTGTAGCTGGGCAGATTAATTCCTCCTTCTCTCTGTTTTCATGGCCTACTACAAGACAGAGTTTCTTCCCACAGCCTTTCCAGAGCAATCCCACGTACCAGGCAGACTCACCTGCTGAGCCACCTGCTATGCCTCTTTTCGGCTCCTTGTAACCTGGTGGCCACACAGTGGTGTGTGACAGTTTCCTCACCATGCCTGACTTCTTTATTTCCCATACTTCCCTTTTTAACTTACCTTTTAAACCTTGGACTTGCACCTCCCGAAATGTCAGCACTTTAGTTTTTGACTCAGGTTCCACTTTCTGGAGGACCTGGGCTTAAACAAGAGCCGAACTTGTCGGTCACTGCCTACATCACTGACTTCATCTCTTTTTCTATGTACTGAACCCTTTCCTAGCTACCACCCCCTGCAGTGTCACGGATGTGCCAGATACTTTCTTTCCTCTTCCAGGCCTTTGGATATGACCTCTCGCCGCTCTGCTGGGGAAATCTTAGGTCTCACCTGGGAAGCATATTTTTACACGACTGTTGCATTGGACTGGTTCATGTACCATGTTTAGATGCCCATGGCACACTGTGCCTTCCTGGGAAAGGGCTCATCCCTCTTGTTTACTTCTTTGTCTTCTCCACCTGGCAGGAAGTTATTCACTATGTACTCTAGTGCCTGCTTCAATGCCTGACACGTAGTGTCCAATAAATATTTGATGAATGATTGGATAAATGAATACATGTTTTCAAAAGGAGACAAATTCCCTGGAGAAGGTACACAAGCAAGAAAATTATGCAAGTGTTCAATTTTTGTCTATGAAAGCTTTAGTATACTTTTTAAAAAACTGAAGCATATTACATTCCATTTTTTTTTCTTTCTCACTATGAATCTTCATAGAAGTATGAAGTATGGGGGGCTGAGGCAGGAAGCTCATTGAGTCTGGGACGTCAAGGCTTCCGTGAGCCCTCTTGGTGCCACTGCACTCTAGCCTAGGCAACAAAATGAGACCCTGTCTTAATAATAATAATAATAATAATAATAATAATAATGAAATGGCCAGGCTCAGTGGCTCATGCCTATAATCCCAGCACTTTGGGAGGCCTAGAAAGGAGGGTTGCTTGAGGCCAGGAGTTCAAGACCAGCATGGCCAACATGGTGAAACCCCATCTCTACAAAACACCTTAAAAATTAGCCAGATGTGGTGGCACATGTCTGTAGTCCCAGCTACTCAAGAGGCTAAGGTGGGAGGATCACTTGATCCTGGGAGGTCAAGGCTATAGTGATCCCAGATAACACCACTGCACTCCAGCCTAGGCAACAGAGCAAGACCTTGTCTCAAAAATAAATAAATAAATAAAATAAAAAAATAAGACAGTAAGGAGATGTATTCTTACCTAACTGGAAGGAGTGGCACTATCAGTAGCTGAAAGATGTCATCAGATACTTAGCTCTCTCCATCTCTCCACTCCATCTTTCTCACGATGGTGTAAGCCTAGTTTCCAAGTGCCTCATAATAACAAGACGGTTGTCAGTGGCAACTGGAGCTACATACTTCTTTGTTCTCAACTACCTGGTGAAAAATGGAAAAACCACACCTCTAAGTGTGTAATATAAATGTTTCCTTAATTTTGACTGAACCACTCCTAATCACAGGACCAATGTGTGATGGAGGCAGGTGACGGGGGAATGGCACCTGCCGATAGCCTCCTTAAGATTCACTCCTGCTGGGTGTGGTGGCTCACACCTGTAATCCCAGCACTTTGGGATGCCGAGGTGGGCAGATCACAAGGTCAGGACATCGAGACCATCCTGGCCAACATGGTGAAAACCTGTCTCACTAAAAATACAAAAATTAGCCGAGCATTTTTTGTATGGTAGCCGGTGCCTATAGTCCCAGCTACTCGGGAGGCTGAGGCAGGAGAATTGCTTGAACCAGGGAGGCGGAGGTTCCTGTAAGCTGAGATCGTGCCACTGTACTCCAGCCTGGCAACAGAGTGAGACTCTGTCTCAATTTAAAAAGAAAGAAAGAAAAAAAAAAAGATTTACTCCTAGAGCCTTGGTCGCATTCCTCTAAGTCTTGGGACAATTAATACTTGGTCAGAATCGGAGTTGTGTTAGGAAGAAAGACACAAGTGAATGGAGATGGGACAATCAGTAGTGTTCACCCCAGGTACTATTGCTCTCAGAAAATATGGAGATGCCTCTTTTTTCATATTTTAAAAAACTTCTCAATTTTTAATTTTTTTAAGTTTTAAATTTTTGGAAATAATTATTTTGTTTGTTTTTAGAAAAAGGATCTCACTGTGTTGCCCAGGCAAGTGTGCTGTGGCATGATGATAGCTTACTGTTACTGCAGCCTCCAATTTCTGGGCTCAAACAATCCTTCTGCCTCAGCCTCACAAAGTGCTGGGATTACAGGCGTGAAAGAGGATTAATTCTAGCACATTACATTGTCGTTAGAAACTATATTACCAGATGTAAGAAATAAAATAAAATTACATCTTCATATGTATATTTTATATATTTATAGCTAGCATTTATTGAGTGATTGCTTTGTGCCAGATACTATACTATACAAAATACATATATTTTGCATATTTATAGATAGCATTTATTGAGTGATTGCTTTGTGCCAGATACTATACTATACAAAATACATATATTTTGTATATTTATAGCTAGCATTTATTGACTGATTGCTTTGGGCCAGATCTGACTTTGTGCCAGATAATCACTCAGATACTATTGAGTGATTGCTTTGTGCCAGATACTACCCACCATTTCCATCAGCCTTCAAAAATACCCTCATTTATTTCATCAGAAAATACTTATGAAGCCCCTACCATACTTCAGACACTGTCTTGTCACTGGGAATATAGCAACAGCAGGAAAAGACCAAGACCCATCCCCTCATGGAAACTACATTCAAGAAATAGGAAAGTGTGGCTGAGAGGGATTGAGTGAGTTGCTGAAATTTACAGAGCTTGAAAGTGGCAGACTCGAGATTTGAACCTGAGAAGTCTAATCTAACTCCAAAGCTAAGAGTGGGTGTATTAGTCTGTTCTTGCACTACTATAAAGAAATACCTGAGACTGGGCAATTTATAAAGAAAAGAGGTTTAATTGGCTCATAATTCCTCAGGCTTTACAGGAAGAATACTGGCTTCTGCTTTTGGGGTGGCCTCAGGAAATGTACAATCATGGCAGAATGTGAAGGGGAAGCACGCACATCTTACATGGCCACCGCAGGAGGAAGAGAGAAATGGGGGAGGTGCCACACAGTTTTAAACAACCAGATCTTGCGAGAACTCACTCACTATACTGTACCAAGTGGGGGATGGTACTAAACCATTCATGAGAAACCCGCCCTCATGATCCAATCACCTCCCACAGGTCCCACCTCCAGCATTGGGGATTGTAATCATTCCAGTTCTCAGCCAATGGCAGGCTATCTTCTTTCAAGCCTCGACTTTTCAGGGGAGAGCTCTCTGGAACCTGGAGGAGGCATTGCTCCGGGGTCAGGCACCATGCCCCACAGTGGAATCCCTGCTTGAGAGCACCCAGAATGATGAAGGGCAGCCTGCAAGCCAGGGGAGGGTCCACTCAAACCAAGGGTGTACAGAGTAACCTGCATAAGCACTGAGGCCCCAGGAGAGATTTGCACAGGAGATGCAGGTGCCCAGTATGATCAGTCCCTCTCCCGACACCTCCAGCAATCATTTGCAGTAACTGAAGTTAACATTACCTGTTACTTTGCTTCTGGGAAACCAGTGTGCACAACCTCCTTACAGGAAATATGGGTTTGGCTGGGCATGGTGGCTCACACCTGTGATCCCAACACTTTGGGAGGCCAAGGCAGGTGAATCACCTGAGGTAAGGAGTTCGAGACCAGCCTGGCCAACATGGTGAAACCCCATCTCTACCAAAAATACAATAATTAGCCAGGTGTGGTGGTGCACACCTGTAATCCCAGCTACTCGGGAGGCTGAGGCAGGAGAATCACTTGAAACTGGGAGACGGAGGTTGCAGTGAGCCGAGATCATGCCATTGCATTCTAGCCTGGGCAACAAGAGTGAAACTCCGTCTTCAAAAAAAAAAAAAAAAAAGAAAGAAAGAAAGAAAGAAAAAGACAAAGAACAAAAGAAGGGTTTGTGGCATGTAGTGGGGTGAGACTTTCAGACTTCTGAGCAGGAACCTAAACTGATCGAAGAATTGCACGTATTAAAAATGCCTGGTCCCTGTCATATTGTAATAATCCGTGACCTTAAATTTAAGTATTCAACTTTCACCAGGTTATTTTGAATTTGAGTTCTGCTAGATAGAATCAAACCTATGTAATGCTGGGCGCGATGGCTCATGCCTGTAAATCCCAGCACTTTGGGAGGCCGAGACAGGTGGATCATTGAGGTCAGGAGTTCAAGACGAGCCTGACCAACATGGTGAAACCCCATCTCTACTAAAAATATTTTTAAAAAATTAGCCAGGCGTGGTGGTGCACGCCTGTAATCTCAGCTACTCAGGAGGCTGAGGTAGGAGAATTGCTTGAACCCAGGAGGTGGAGATTGCAATCAGCCAAGATCACACCACTGCACCCCAGCCTGGGTGACAGAGGGAGACTCTGTCTTAAAAAAAAAAAAAAGAATCAAACCTACGTTACTAATTGTTATAGAATCATCTGAATTTGACTGGCTTCAAAAGTGTCTTTCCAATAGGACTGTTTGTTTAATTGGGTTTAATATGTATTTTTCAAGCAGTCTTGAAGAAGTTTTCAAGCACCCACTATGTGTCAGGCGCTATGCTAGGCACCGGGTGAATTAAAAAGGCATAGTCTGATACCCAGAAGCAGACTCAGAGATAAAGATTTTTGTGAAAATGATTTATGAAGGCAGTCTCTCCTGGGAACACTGGGCAAAGGAAGACTAGGGGAACAGGGCAAAGCAAGAGGAGGAAGCCCACCAGAGTGGTGATCTCAAACCAAAGGCCAGATTCCACCTGATCCTGCAGGGAGCTCTGCAGAATCAACTGCATCTCAGGGTTTTTCCTGACTCAGGATAAAGGAGCTGGGCTTTCATTCTGCTCTGTTAGCAGGTCCTTGGTTACAGGCTACCCCAAGGGGATAAAAGCACTCAGGCATTTCTGGCCCTCTGCACAAGGAGAGCAGAGCCTCTCTGGGAGGCTGAGAGCCGTTCTGTTGCAGGTCCCACTGATATAGCAAAAGAACAATGCAGCCAAAGAAGGAGAGCACGAAAATGGTAAAGGAATGTGAGGGCTTCTGAGCTGAGCATCAGCAGTGGCTGCTACAAGGTCCCTAAAAGATGGTAATAGGCAGGGGCCGGGTGCTCACGCCTGTAATCCCAGCACTTTGGGAGGCTGAGGCAGGTGGATCACTTGGGGTCAGGAGTTCGAGACCAGCCTGGCCAACGTGGTGAAACCCCATCTCTACTAAAAATACAAAAAAAGTAGCCGGGCATGGTGGCTGATGCCTGTTATCCCAGCTACTTAGGAGGCTGAGGGATGAGAATCACTTGAACCTAGGAGGTAGAGGTTGCAGTGAGCTTAGATCGCACCACTGCACTCCAGCCTGGGTGATAGAGGGAGACTCTGCCTTTAAATAATAATAATAATAATAATAATAATAATGTTATACCAGCTACCTGGGCATCCCTTCTCCCAGTCAGGTTGACACATAAAATTAACCATTATATCTGCCATTATCAAATGTAATAAATGCAGCACAGGAAATAAGCAAAGTGCAATTTTGTAGGTACCTATTTGGGAAGAGGCAGACCTTCTCAACCTGCACGCACTCTTTGACCTTTCCCCTTCCCCTTACTCCCCAACTAGTCATAGGCCCCGTGCTGGTGATGGAGCAGCCATGGTGCTCCCCCAAGGAGTTATGTGTGAGGACCAACATTCCAAGAATGGCTGGGTGGGAAGGTGGAAGAAGCCCCAGCCTCCGATGGCATCGTGGAGCGAGGGCACTAGCCCTGGACTGCTGCCTCCAGATTGCTTTTATGTGAGGGAAACAATACCCATGGTAAAAAGCCAGAGGATGTTAGATTTTTCTGTTTCACACAGCTGAACTTAATCCTAGCTGGCCTCCAAGCCTTGGAGGAAGGGTTCGCCTTAGAGAGGTGAGAGAACTTGTTTAATTTCACAGGAGGAAGAAGCAGAGGGTAAATGCAAAAGTAGGAAAGAGGCTTCTCACACTAGCTTTTTAATAGAGGTAGAGATTATTATGACACTGTAATAAAGAAGCACTCAACACAGTAAGTGAAAGGGCATGGCTTATGATCTCTGTGGGAGTCTTCACCTGCGGAAAGCTGGTTCATTTAACCCAGGGCTTTTGAACCTTGGCACTATGGACGTTTGGGGTGGTTAATCCTTTGCTGTAGGGGGCTGTCCTATGTAGTGTGGGGTGTTTAGTAGCATCTTGGCCTCTACCCACAGTAGCACCTTCCCCCAGATGTGACAAAAACATATCCAGACATTGCCAAATGTCCCCTGGGAGACAACATCACCCCCAGTTGCAAACCACTGGTGCAGTCTGTGAACTTTTTCTCTCAAAAAGATATTTAAAACCTAGAAGTGTTTTTTGGTTTTTCTGTTTTGGGGTTTTTTGGTGGGAGGAAGGAATGAGAGAGTGAGGGAGATGTTGGTTAAAGGATACAAAATTTCAGTTAAATAGGCTCACGTCTGTAATCCCACCATGCTGGGAGACCGAAGTGGGCGGATCACCTGAGGTCAAGAGTTTTAGACCAGCCTGGTCAACATGGTGAAACCCTGTCTCTACCAAAAAAAAAAAAAAAAAAAAATTAGCTGGGCGTGGTGATACATGTCTGTGATCCCAGCTACTCAGGAGGCTGAGGCAGGAGAATCACTTGAACCCAGGAGGCAGAGGGTATGGTGAACTGAGATTGCACCACTGCATTCCAGCCTGGGTAACAGAGCAAAACTCCATCTCAAAAAAACAAACAAACAAAAATATGTGAGTTAATGCATATGATAATTCACTCAGTTTAGCCATTCCACATGTATACATATTTCAAAATAACATGCTGTATATGAAATATACAATTTTTACTTGTCAATTTAAATAAATAATTTTTAATTGACATGAAATTGACAGCAAGCTATATTACTCCTATATTCGTGGTTTATTTTTTTAAAAACACATGGTATCAAGCAATCAAGGAAAAAACACCTCAACAAGTATTATTTTAATTATCTACAAACTTTATAATTATTGACAAATTATATCCAAACTGTAAGGAAGTTGAAAAATAATCTTCTTTTCATTCTATAGGTCTACCACCTTCCTTTAATTAAACATTGAAAACAAAAATCGGCAACTAGAAAAAATATATAGTAATATCAACCACAGAACAAATTCACTATAAGTGCACCTTAGCTAAGTCATTTCCCACTATACATCGACAATTTCCACATCTATAAATGGAGACACTTATGCAAGAAAGCCCAGAAGTTTCTTTCTCCTTTAAAATTAAGTCATTCCATGTTTCACTGCACAATTTTTGAGTTATGCTGGACCTTAAATTATGATTCCATTTACAAAAAAAAAAAAAGTGATTTACATGCAAATTTGGGGAAAATAGGTCTATAGAAAGAGCCATACTGGCCAGGAGTGGTGGCTTACGACTGTAATCCCAGCACTTCGGGAGGTCGAGGCAGATGGATTACTTTAGGTCAAAAGTTTGAGACCAGGCTGACTAACATGGTGAAACCCCGTCTCTACTAATAATACAAAAAAATTAGCAGGGTGTGGTGGCGGGTGCCTGAAGTCCCAGCTACTTGGGAGGCTGAGGCAAGAGAAGCGCTTGAACCTGGGAAGTGGAGGCTGCAGTGAGCTGAGATCACACCACTGCACTCCAGCCTGGGCAACAGAGTGAGACTCCATTAAAAAAAAAACAAAAAAAAGAATGAGGCATACTATGTTTTTTTCTTCCAGAGGTTCTGTTGAAGAATGTAATTATTTTAAGGTAGGAAAATCATCATTGATTAAAAAATTCTACTAAGTAATTGTGCTATCATTGATTCAAGGTCAGGTTTTTACATTGGTATCTTCTGAAAGCATTCATTATCAGCTTCTTTGCATCCTTTTACAACTGACATGACCAGAGTCAAAGAGAATATGCCAAGAAAAGGTCAGTAAATGCTGAGGTGAATCAATTTGCATAAGAAAAAAAAAAGGAAAGTGTTGTTTCCATGGCTTCTAATAGAAGCATAGACAGAAATGTGAAAAATAAAAACTAGTTTGCTGTGGCAAACAAAATAAACTGATCTATAAATATATCATAATTTTAGTTCCATAAAATCTCATTGTTCAGTGGTGATCTTTATTATGAGTAATCATGGGTTGCTTTTTGTTTGTTTCTGGCTTTTTTTCTGCTGATCTCTGTGCCACATGTCTCTGAAATAGCACCTACTAATTTCTTTTTTCTCTCCTTCTGGTATATAGAGAATATATGTAGTCATCAAGTAGGAAGTTAGATACATAACTATCCAATTTCAACATATAAAGTACATTTATAGAGTCAGAGAGGATGGCATACAAAATGAAAACCCAAAGATAAAGTCCTCAGTAATGTTTTCCCTGGGAAAGGGAATAGTTCATGTTTAAGACACTACATGTTTTCCTAAGAGGTTGAGAAGTCCCTCTTATGGGCAGTTATGTTGCTTCTTGAGTCCTGGAGAGATATAAAGGGTGCACTGGTAGCTGATGGGTGTGTACAGAGTAACCCTGCTTTGCTCAAAAGTGGGATACACGGCTCTTGCCTTTGCCTCTGCAGCATCCATCCCCTCTTCCTTTGTTAACTTTTGTTTTCCTTAGGAGAACCACCTCCACTTACCCTCAATTCAGGTGGTCAAAGTGGAGCTACCACCATATGTGTAGCATCGGCAGACACCTCCACATTGCAAACCCATCCAATCAGCATATTCCATCCCTGTGGCGAGAGTGATTCATTCAAAAATGAACACCTAACCCAAAATGGTCCACAGAGACTCAATCCTGGGATTTCTGCTGAACTGATTGGAAGAAGAGGAGAGGAGTTAGAGCCCTCCTTCCAATAAATGAGGAAGAGAGAGGGTGTCGGCCTGAGCTCTTGGGACTACCTCACGGGAGGATGAAACAGAGACCAACCCAAGCCAACAAAAACCGTGAGGGAAGACCAGCTTGAACCTACCCCTGGTCCTTTGGGATTCTAGAGGATGTAAATTCTTTCTCTTTGCTTAAGCCAGTTTGAGTTGCGTTTCATTGCTTGAAATTGAAAGACTCCTGAGGAAGTCAAAAAAGTCAAGTTCTGCAAGAACCTAGAGAATTGTTCATAGCCTAGAGATGTTTGTGCAATGAAGTAAAGAAAAATCCATGTTTGTTTTTCAGGGATCTGTACATAGCTTGCAAAACTATGAGGAACAAATTAGGAAATGGTTAACACACAAAAGCACTCAGAAAAGTGCTTAGCTCTAGGGTGAAGGAAAAATGCGTATGTGGGGAGGGGCACACACGGGCTTCCAAAACCCTGGTAGTGTTCAAATGCCAAAGCTGGGTATTGGTCACAAGGCACTTATTATTATTTTTATTTTTAGAGGTAGGGTCTCCCTCAGTTTCCCAGGCTGGGGTGCAGAAGCACTGTTAATTTGCTGTAATGTCAAATGCCTGTTCTCAAATGATCCTCCCATTTTAGCCTTCTGAGTAGCTAGGACAATTGTGTACCACCAGCCCTGGCTAATGTTTTTTATTTTTGTGGTGACAAGTCTCACTATGTTGACCAGGCTTGTCTCAAACTCCCAGCCTCAAGTGATCCTCCTATCTTAGCTTCCCAAAGTTCTAAGATTATAGGCATGAGCTACCACACCTAGCCTATTGTTATTTTTGTATGTACATATACATCTTATATTTTATCTTAATATTAAATATTTCAATATCTCCGAGGTTAAGAAACTTGCACAAAATCACAGAGCTTATAAATGAGCCAGTGTTAGTATTCATCTCACCAGGTTTTGAAGATTAAATGAGGCAAAGCATGAAAGGATGCCAAACCATGCCGGACACACGGCAAGTGCTCCATAGATGTTTGATGTTGTTATAATCATAACTGTTTGGGGATGTTGGGAAGATTACATAAGATAATGCATATTAAACACTTAGCCCAATTTCTGTCATCCATGAAATGCTTATTTTAATGTTTGCTATTAATATTATCATTTTTTATCCGAACTGGTTAATGTGTTTTCTTGGCCAACATACCTTCCATAAAAGCAGGACATCCATGACATTTCTTTGTGGGTTAAGCTTTTTCCTCCTACCATTCAAGCTCTTAACCAGCCTTATATTTCAAGAATCTTCACAGTAGGGCAGCAAAATTGTAATTTATACCTGTACTGTACAGTATAGTAGTCATTAGCTACACGGGGCTATTTAAATTTAAATTAATTAAAGTGAAAATTTCATTCCTTAGTTGTACTAGCCACCTTGCAAGTGCTCCACAGCCACTTGTGACTAGTCGTACTGTTAGGGACTGCATGGCTATGGAGTATTTCCATCATTGCAGACAGTTCTATTGGGCTGTACTATGCTATACTGGGGAGTAATTAAAACCAGAACCAAAAAAGCACAGAGACCTTCATGTAGGGGGTGGAGAGGAGAGGCATCTCGGGGCAAGGCTTCCTGGCTGTCTTTCTAGAGGCCTCACAAGATGGCTTCACCTTGACCCAGTGATGATGATCCAGGGTCTCTCTCAGCCTTGCAGACTCAGAGCCTGACTCCTCAGCACCATAGGTCTCCTCCATTTGGGTCATGAATCAGAATGTCAATATGTCGATTTACCGTGAAAACCCTTACTACTTTCACTGCCCAGGGACTGGCATTCAGGACACTGGCTCCCGTGACTTCTCCCCACTGGCAAGGCCACCAGAAGTCCATGTATAATCAAAGGGCTGCAGTGAGTCGGAATCAGGCCAATGGCAGTGGTCTGTGTGTTCTGAATGTGCTATTCCCCAGCATCAAGAGGGACCTGCCTGTCCCTGGAGCCAGACAGGCACATCCTGGGCTGGAGTTCCACTGGCCTGATGGTGGTTAGCATTGCCAAGTTGTACTCCTGGGACTTCCCTTTTTTCTTTCTTCCCTACACCCTTTTTTCAATTTTAAAATAATTTTAGACTCACAAGACATTGCAAAAATTATACAAAGAGTTCCTGAGTACCTTTCCCCCAGTGTCCACCACAATAGCATCTTACATAACTAGAGTACACCATCAAAACCAGGACATTGACGTTGGCACGATACCCTTTTCCTTTGATAACGGCAAATATGTTAATGGGTTCTTACACTGTGTCAGACATACTTTTGTTTCATTCTCACAACAATCCTACACTGTAGGTATTATTATTATTCACTCCATTTTATTGAGAAGAAGGCTGAAGCTCTGAGAAATTAAATGTCTTTCCTAAGGCTAGACAGACCATAGATGGCAGAGTTGAGATTGGACCCTACCAAACCCAACTCCAGAGTAGCACTCTCTAAATATGAATGGATGGGAAAGGCTTTAACAAGCAGACCTCAAACGCCAGACCAAAACGCTTTTCTGCCTGTTTGCATTTGCGGCCTAAGTCTCCGGGATGATTTAGTGTGTGTTAAACCTGCACTTTCCCTGGTAAAGGGAAGGGGGAATAATGGGCTATAACCCCCAAATTCTGATGATGCATTGCTAAAGCCAAAATCTGCTCAAATGCTTATTAAATTTATCTTAATGCTTGAGAAAGATAAAAATAGTGCTCAAAATATAAAGAGTACTGCAGGGTGGTTGTACATTTTCTACTTCAAGAGCTCACTTGATGTCATGGCTTATTATAATTAGAGTAAACTTTCACTAATCAACAGTCACAGAGAACCATGAATACTCTTCGGGAGGGGTGTCGACTTAAAGAGCTGAGCTGCCAGTTTAGGAAATCAGGTTTAGACTCTGAACGTGGTAATGGTGAAACTGTTGCTCTAAAAAGAACCATCTGGTAGCAACTTGCATCGTACGGTACCGCTATTGCACTATTTTCACAGCACCTATTGCACAGTGCCTGCAGGCACATAGCAGCGATAGGTGGTATATCTCTGGTCAGTTACATTGCCTGTGTTCTTCCTTCACAGCTCCTCTTCTCCTACATGTGAAAGAACCACAAATGAAAGGAAATCAGAGAGAGTTGTGGGTTTTTTTATTGTTGTTTTGTTTTGTTTTGTTTTTTGAGACAGAGTCTTGCTCTGTCGCCCATGCTAGAGTGCAGTGGCACCATCTCAGCTCACTGCAACATACCCTTCCCAGGTTCAAGTGATTCTCCTGCCTCAGCCCCCAGAGTAGCTGGGATTACAGGCACCCACCACCATGCCTGGTTAATTTTCATATTTTTTGTAGAGACGGGGTTTCGCCATGTTGGCCAGGCTGGTCTTGAACTCCTGGCCTCAAGTGATCTGCCCACCTTGGCTACCCGAAGTGCTGGGATTACAGAGGTGAGCCTCTGTGCCTGGCCGGGGAGCATTTTATTGGACAGGAATCTTATCAAAACTTGGATGTTCCACCACAAAAATAAAATGTTTGAAATCTACTGGCTTACACAAACTAGATGTAAAAGAGATCAATTACAAATCAGGCTAACAATTAATCTATTTTAAAATAACTGATTACCTGGAATCGGTTGATGCTGAGATAGGATTTGGGGGTTTTCATCAGCCTTTAGGAAAATCATAACTTACAGTCAAGGCTGAGTTCTGGAACCTAATTCTCTCAGCAAGGAAAACAGTTCTATTTGAGCACCCCAGTAAACTCATCTCCTGACCACTTTCCCTCTCTCTACTCATCCACCTCCAGCTATTATGATGGGGGCCCATTAAACAGACAAACACACTAGAAAATGGAAGGGAGAATGCTGTAATAAGATCATAAAAGCACAATTACCACGGATCATTGGCTAGGGCTTGGAAATACTTGCATTATGGCGAATTGCATCCATCAGCTTGAAAACATTTTGGAAGTAAACAAATGAAAAGAGTTAGCAATCTGCCACTTAGGATTCTCTAGGTGAAAGCTTATCCTACCAAAATTAATTTTTCAGCCCCCTCCTGCTCAAACCTACACTATCTTTTTTGCTAATTAGTGAGCCAAAGGTTGATAATACTTACGTATACATTTAGCAAACCCAAACTCTGCCAAACTGTGTGAAAAAAATAAATGACTTCAGTGGATAGAGATCCAGGATGCAACCACACACTCCATGGCCATTTCTAACTGTGAGGACAGTGGAACAAGTGATCACAATGACTTGATATATATGGCAGAGACCTTCCTAAAAGTAGTCTCCTGTGTTTTGGAAAGTGTATTTATAACTGTTTTGTAGAGGGGTCCCCACACCTCAAAGAGGAGCCAGTATGGTTGGAAAAAACTAGAACTTCGAGGCAGGAGACCAGTGACCTATTTCCTGCTCTGTCTCCTGGTTCCTATGAGATGAAATCTTTTGGATTATCAGTTTCCTCATCTCTAAAGCGAGTTAGATGACTTAGATTATCCCAGCATTTTCTGTATTTGATTAATGAGTTTATTTGAGATTGGCTACATATTCAAAATGTACCCAATTCCTCTAAATTTCTCTACATTTAGTGGGGTTTTTTTCATTAAGGCTTGGATGTGGTCAAGATAAGGGATTGAGATTTGCCTAGCATTTTATCCCTGGCACATGCAAAAAGTGCTCTGTAATCAAATATTTTGGAAATGCTGAGTTGTACCAAGTTGGTACAACTAGTTTCTTTTTGCAGGACCTCTTGGAGTCTTTAATGTGTTAATACAAATTATGGCTCCTAAGAGGTCTCTATCTGATCACAAAAAATCACAATTTTTCTAAGATGAAACACTCCCTGGCAGATGCTATACTAGAGTCCTCAACCTCCAGTGTGAGGCTCACTCTAATTGATCCTGCCACCGAAAAAAAGCAGGCAGGATGCCTTTGATAGACAATTCACCTTATGAGAGCAAAGACACCCAGTCCCCACTTAGAACTCTGACAAATGAACCTGCAGAGCAGAAACACGGATGGCCCAGTTTCTTACCACTCACAAAAATAGCATCTCTTCTGAACTTGTTCTTAGGGGGATTCCTCTGCGGGTAAACATACCTCCAAACAAAAAGTCACATGTGTAGAATTGTACCTGTTCTCTGCCATTTTGTTTTTAAGTCTTGATCTCTGAGTTGTAAAGAGACAGAGAGAGAACAAAGAAAGAGAGAAAGCAACAAAGAGAAAGAGGTGAGAGGGAGGGAGAGAGGCAGGTTTTAAGATAAGTTTGGGGAAAATTCACATCATAGTCATTGTTTCTTCCTTTTGGTTATTGGCTATCTAAATTTTTTATGACAATATTTAAACAAAGCATATAAATTCAAGGAGAAGCTGTAATAGTTAAGTATTTGGCATAAGACCCAACTGGGTGTAAACCCAGCTCTACTACTTAGAAGTTACTGTGATTCTGTATGACACAGTTAATCTCTGTGAATCTTACTTCCCTCCTTTGTAAAATAGGAATTGTGGTAGTAGCTACCTCATAGGGTAACTGGAGGTATTATATAAGATGTATTGAGATTTACTGAGTACTTACCATATGCAATGCACAGAACGAGGCAGCCTTTACATTTAGAAATGGAGATTTTTGTAATTGGTTTGTGCCTATAAATTCCTATACCCAGATGTCTTATTATTTCTTCCAAGTCCTTTCCCTCAGGAAAAAAAAATATAGATATATTGATAGATATATATATATAGATAGATATACATATATACATACATATATATATACACACACACAATTCAAATTTAGGGGAGAAAAAAATTAGTCAATAAAATTTGTGTGGACTAACTAATAAATGTTGACCTAAACTAATAAAGAAGTAATTACCTAGCCCTGGTTTTTCCTCTTAAGAAAATTATTTTCTTTCTTTTATTTTTGGACAGAGTCTTACCCTGTCACCCAGGCTGGAGTGCAGTGGCACGATCTCAGCTCACTGAAACATTTGCCTCCCGGGTTCAAGCGATTTTCCTGCCTCAGCCTCCCAAGTAGCTGGGATTACAGGCGCCTGCCACCACGCTCAGCTAAATTTTTTCTTGTATTTTTAGTAGAGACGGGGTTTCACCATGTTGGCCAAGCTAGTTTCGAACTCCTAACCTTAGGAGGTCCACCCATCTCAGCCTCCCAAAGTGCTGGGATTACAGGCGTGAGCCACTGCACCCGGCCGAGAAAGTTATTTTCTGTATGAGACTTTCTGTCTGGAAAGTTAACAAATATGCTACAGATTTGCATAACAATCTCTTCCTTTTAATGAAGTACATGATACATAGCCTTAAGGCTCATCTTCAATGCTAAAAATAAATATTAAATGCAGTCAACACTGTAATGAATAAAACCTAAATCTTTTAGAACCAAATGTTCATCCTGATCCCTCATATTATTTCAAACACATTTTGTACTAATTATTTTTTTTAAAAAGTCTTTCTCTTGAATTAATATTTCAACTATTTAAAAATAGGTAAACTTTATTATACATTATCACTTGAATAGACCAAATAATTTTTAGTGCCTCCGTAGACAATTGGCTTTCAAATTGAATCCTGATGATTTATTTTTAAATATAAAGAGAAATCATCAGATTAAAATAGATGTCTTATCTAGAATTATAAAAGCAATTCATTTTTCACATCACATTTAAAGCGTGGTTATTATATTTAAAAGATATTTCAGACTGATATTGTGGGTTTGTTAACAAGAAAAGCCACCATGTAATAGTACAGTGATAAAAGATGAAGGGTGAAAAAAATAAGGAGAATATCTATTTTACTTTTTTGGAACCCTTCTAAATGAAAAATCATGTACACAAAGACAAACGAGACCTAGCTTGGAAATTACCAGGCCCACCTATTATGTGAAAATAATTAGAAGTCACATGAAGAAGACACATACAAAGTAAGCCCTCAGACAAGCTGGAATCATTTTTAAAACCAGAGCAGGCCAGGCACAGTGGCTCACACTTGTAATCCCAGCACTTTGGGAGGCAAAGGCAGGAGGATTGCTTGAACCCGGGAATTCGAGACCAGCCTGGGGAACAGACCCATCTCTATTAAAAAATTTTTAAAAATTAGCCAGATGTGGTGGTAAGCACACCTGTAGTCCCAGCTACTCAGGAGGCTGAGGTGAGCAGACTGCTTGAGCCTGGGAGGAAGAAGCTGCAGTGAGCCATGGTCGTGCCACTGCACTCCAGCCTGGGTGACAGAGAAAGACCTTGTCTCAAAATAAATACATAAATTTAAAAATAAATAAATAAAAAATAAAGCTAGAGCTTCATGTAAAAGAGTAACAGAAGTTCTCTTCCTTTATATAGCTGAGATTGTGTCAGGCTTTCACTGCAAGATGGCAGATGGAAGACCCATTTGCTACCTTTCCCCAATTCCACCAACAGATTTATTGAGCACCTAGTATATAACTGGCCATTGAGATGAAAGCACATATAATAAGGTGAACATGCAAGGGGTCCACCAGTGAACCAGAACTTTTGGCAATTCCCACAACTCAGAAAGCAGATGAATTCCACCGGTAAACAGAGAGAGCCTCAAAAGGACAGCCCAGAACAGACCTAGGAAAAGGAGGTGGGAAACAATTTACTCGAGGGGCAATAATGAAACTCCAGGCTCTTTATGATCTAATACATGAGTCGGCAAACTTTCTGTAAAGGGCCAGAGAGTAAATATTTTCAACTTTGCAGGTCATATAGTCTCTCTTGCAAATACTCCACTCAGCCCTCATGGTGTGAAGGCAGCCTTAGACAAAACATTGGCAAGTCTCGCTGGGTCCCACTCAAACTTTCTTTACAGGAACAGGCAGTAAGTCTCAGTCTGCCAGCGCCTGATCTAAATTCTTACCACTGTGGCTACATTACATGAAATCTAAAAATTTTAAGGGGAAATTGCCTGAGTTTTAGCTCTAGTCACCATCTTCTCTGTACCCCAGGTCTGTCTGATTGCCTTTCCCCACACCCAGAGGTTGCCAACACCGGAGCATCCATCTGCACTGTCAATCAGTTATACAAGGTGAATCTTGACGTTTCCTTGTCCAGCCTTTATCTTAACCAATGGTAAACTCTACTTGCTCTACTTTGGTTTTTTTGCTAGTTTTTTTTTTTTTTTTTAGAGTCTTGCTCTGTCACCCAGGATGGAGTGCAGTGGCTCTATTTCAGCTTACTGCAACCTCCCATGTTCAAGTGATTCTCCTGCCTCAGCCTCCTGAGTAGATGGGATTACAGACATGAGCTACCACGCCCAGCTAATTTTTGTATTTTAGTACAGGCGGGGTTTCACCATGTTTGCCAGGCTTGTCTTGAACTCCTGATCTCAAGTGATCTGCCCACCTTGGCCTCCCAAAGTGCTGAGATTACAGGTGTGAACCACCACACCCAGGTCTCTACCTGTTCTACTTTTTAAGTGAGTCAGTTCACCTCTCTCCTTCTTTGCTGCCAACACCGGTAGCAGAAGCCACCTGGACTGCTGCCGTGGCCTCCCATCAGGCCTGCTCTCAGACACTTTCCAATCTCTTCTCTATATTTTTTGTAATTTGTTCAATAAATATTTATCAAGTGCCTACTATATGCCAGGCATCTTTCTAGGTACTAGAGATAAATTAGTGAACAGAACAAAGTTTTTGAACATCCCTTATCCTATGGAGCTTAGATTCTGGTGTATGTGTGGGGAGGTGGGGGCAGTAAGGCAACCAAGAGAAAACATGATATGTAATAGAATATGCTAGAAGGTCTTAGTGCTCGGGAAAAGTGAAATATAAAAGGACTAAAAGGCATCTGGAGTGCTGGGGCAGGTGCAAATGTAAATAAGGGTGGTTAGGATAGGCCTCCTTGCAAAGGTGAGATTTGAACAAACATTTGAAAGTGACAAGAGAGTCTTCCCTGTTGCTGTCTATTTGGGGAAAGAGCAATTTGAAAAGGAGAAGATCCAGGACCAAGTTCCCAAGGTGGAGCATGCCCTGTGTGTTCTAGAAACCTACAGGGGGCAGTGTGGCAGGAGCGGAGCTGGCAGGAAGACAAGAGGTAGGAGTAGTAAACAAAGTCAAAGATCTGAAGGTCTCTGTGAGAGAAATGAGAAACCACTGCAGGGTTTAGAGAAAAGAGTCTGACCTACTTTAACAAAAAAAAAAAAAAGGTGTTGATGATAGAATGTAGAGGGCAAGGGTGAATCTGGGAGGCCAGTCTTGAGGCTATGATGGTGACAGTACTCTAGGCTAGAGGTGACAGGGGCTCAGAACAAAAGGGGTAGCATGACAGAGGGCAAACTAGCTGGATATATTTTATTAAAATATATTGTTTTATTTCATTTTGTATTTATTTATATTTTACTATAATATAAAATATTGTATTATCACTAATATAACAATAATCTACAATATCATATATAAATTTCGAAGGCAAAATAGATTTGCCTTCAAAAGGCAACAAGATTTTCAGACAGATGGGCCTTAGACGTGAGAGAATGAGAAGGGTCAAAGATGACTCTGGGGCCATCTTTGGAAGGATAGAGTTGCCTTCAACAAAAGGGGTTCGGGGGTTGCCAGAAGGTGTTGGGATGTGGACAGGTTGAGTCACACTGCAGTGAGGTCTTCCTTATGAAAGCTGCTCATGTCACACTTGCCCCATTCTTATGGTTTTTCTCCTTCCCCAACCAACCATGAAGACCAAAATCTTTAGTGTTGCCTATATAAGATCCCGCAAAGGGTCCCTGCCATCCCTCTGGATCCGTATTTGTTCCAGACTTTGCTTTAGGCACATTCCTTGGGCCACATGGCTACCCTTTTGTCTGCACTGTCTGGAATGCCCAGCCATCCTCCACATCTGCTGTTTTATTCTTTTCTTTCTTTTTTTTTTTATTTTTTATTTTTGAGACAGGATCTCACTGTCACCCAGGCTGGAGTGCAGTGGTACAATAACAGCTCACTGAAGCCTTGACCTCCAAGGCTCAAGTGATCCTCCCACCTTGATTCTTCAGGTAGCTGGGATTACAGTCACTTGTCACCACTCCTGGCTAATTTTTAAAAATTTTTTTGTAGAGACGGGGTCTCCCTGTTTGTCCAGGCTGGTCTGGAACTCCTGGGCTCAAGCAATCCTCCTCTCTAGTCTTCCAAAGTGTTGGGATTACAGGCATGAGCCACTGCACCCAGCCCTGTTTCATTCTTCAATTAAATTCTGCATAACCTTCACCTCTCATCCCAGATTCCAGTATTTGGGTTTCCTCATATGCTCTCTCATAGTGACCCTAAATTTATCTTCTATAGTTATAAATTTTTATAGTTATTTGATTCATGTGCATCTTCCCATGAGACCCAGGGGGCTGGGTTCATGTCTGTTTTGCTCACCCTTGTACCCCCGATGCTGCACACAATATCTGGAATGTAGTAAGTCTCAGTTAATACCTGTTGAATGAATAAATTTTGGTTTACTACCTACCTAAAAGAAAATATTAGCTTACACATTTACTCACTTTCAGAGTCTTTGTATAATTCTGGTATAAAGAATGCTGTACTAGAAAAAACATAAAGGAAATTACACATCATTATTTATAATAGCAATTACTAATATAATTCAAAGTTCATTATGCTCATTAAGGAGTCCAAGCCATGAATGATTCATTTCCTGTAGAATATAGCACTGCTCACCTGATACTTTGTCTTCAGAAACCAGTGACAGACTTGCACTGTCTGTCCCCTTGAAGACAGACTGTCATGTGGCTTGTTTTGGTCACTAAAAAGTGAGCAAAAGTGACAGGCATCAATTCCAGGCAGAGAAAGCTGGTGTACAACCCTCTGGCTGCACCCTACTATGTTAGTTTCCTGTGTCTGCCATAATAAAATTACCACAACTGGGTGATTTAAAACAATAGAAACTTATTCTCTCGTGGTTCTGGAGGCTAAAAGTCCAAAATCAAGGGGTCAACAAAGCCGTGCTCCCTGTGAAGGATCTGGGGAAGAATCCTTCCTTGCTCTTTCAGATCTTGATGGCTGCTGGCAATCCTTGGTGTTCCTTGCCTTGTAGAAGCATCGCTCCAATTTCTGCCCCAATCTTCACTTGGTGTTCTCCTGTGTGTGTGTACGGGGCGGGGTTGGGGGTGGGGGAGTCTCTCCTGTGTCTCTGTATCCAGCTCTCCCTCCCTTTTCTCTTATGAAGACACCAGCCATTGAATTTACAACCCACCCTAATATAGCATGACTTCATCTTAAGTTGATTACATCTGCAAAGACCCTATTTCCAAATAAGGTCATATCCACAGGTACCAGGGCTTAGGCCTTGAAAATAGCTTTCTAGGGGACACAGTATAGGCCACTACACTGGAAATCATGAAGCACATGTTGAAATGGAGCCTTATTAGTCAGCCCAAGTCCCAAACTGACTACTGTGAGACAGGCCTGTGTCTCCCAGCTCACCTCATTTCAGTCACGTGGCTCCCAAGTAAAGGGATAGGCTGAATCATCTGCACCAGGTAAAGCTTCCATCTCTCTTGCTTTTTGGTGACTACCTTTAATGGATTCATATACATGACATGAGTCTGTACTGTATATGATCTTCTTGTAACTATCTCTGGACTGTCCTTCATGGGACATATTCCTGTTGCTGGTCACTTACTGAATGCCTGCCATATGCCTATTATTGTGCTGTGTGCCAAGAGAGATGCATAGAAAATTAGACACAAGGATCCTAACCCCAAAAAGTATACAATCTAACATAGTGGGCAGGACAGAAAAGATCTATATCAGCGCTGGCTGAAATTGTCAGGGGAGACCAAATAATGAGACTTAATAAGAGGTAACCCTGACAGAGCTCCCAGTCTGTTCCAGGCACTGTGATAAGCATTTTGCAGGTATTAAATTCCATAGGGGTTGTACCCCATGAGGTTGGTATTTTATACCCATTTTATAGGAGAGGAAACAGAGGCTTCAAAAGGTTGTGTAACTTGCCCAGTGGTCACACAGGATTCCAATCCTGATCAGCCTGTCTCACAAACATGGGGTTCTACAGACGCTCCTAGATTGCATTTTCATTTAAGCGAGCCTTGATGGTCTGCTGGAATATGGTAGGCTATACTTTACACACACAAGGCTCATTTCACCTGATACAGTTGTGCCTGGGCAGAATTGATCATGTGGCAATATCAACAATTACAGTAATAGAACAGAAACAATAAACTACTGTTTCATTTCTATTTCATTGTTGCTAAGTTGTCCCTCCTGCCTTTTTTAACAAACTAATCCAAATTCTTCATCTTTTTTTTTTTTTTTTTTTTCATTTTTCCCTTTATAGCAATTGAAGTCAGACTTCAGTTTTCAAACTTGGCCTCAGATACAAATGTGGCATATCAAGAGCCTTCATTTCTCTGCTAAAGCATTAAAACAATTAAAATTTCCAAAAGACATGAAACTAAACCAACCCTATTTTTAAGTGTTTCCAAACTTGTTTCTTTTTTTTTTTTTAAACTTGTTTCAAAACAGCCTTATGAGGATTGTTTCCCAAACAGCTGTGTAAGAAGCCAGCCACTTTTGAAATCTGATTTTTCCTATGTAGACATATCATATTTTCTATGCTTGAAGAAGCAGGGAATACCCAAGCTGGCATTCAATAGTAGCGAATATGAAATAGACCATTAAAAGAAAGTCATAGGAATGTTAAAATCCATGTTGACTGGTTTTTACATTTACCCGGCAGCATTCCCGAGCTAGCGTTGGCATGGAGACTGGAAAAGGAAACTTTCCACAAGTCTGTCACTTGCTACTGTTTCTGCTTAGTCCACTGTGAGTCCAATTTTAACATTTTTTTTAAGTTGAAAAAAAGTGTTTAACTCCTTTTGTGTTTTCTGTTCATGGCGTTTTTTAAACATGAGAACACGTGTGAAAAAGATTTTTAAAAAGCAGCCAAAGAGTGGGGTTTCCAAATATTCAGCTGTTTAACATTCAGATAATTGCCTGCCTTCCCCCGCGCTAGCCCCCACATTTCGTCTGCATGCTTTGGCATAGGGGAGCCCCACAGTCTGAAAGTAACTCTGTCCCAACTCTCCTTACTGCATTTATTAAAGAGGCTGAAAGACGCATCTGCTTTTCAATAGTTTGTGGTTCTTAAGAGACCAGGAAAGCCAGAGGTTCTGACTGTTCACGAAGAAAGTTGGGTTTCCCAAAACGGGCAAGCAAATTTGGTGTGGTCACATCTAGGAATTCTTGACATCATTTTTGTTGAGGGAAACAGGCTGCAATTCTTGGAGCCAGGCTAGGGTCAGAGATGGAGGGTAAATCTGCCACTTGTTCTTTTCTGGTGTGCCTGGAACCCACTAGACACTCAATTCATGTTTACATGAATGAACGAATCACAATAATGCCCTATTGCATCTGTAAAACCGAAGGGTGATTTTCCTGGGCTGGAAAGTTAAAGAAAGAAGAGAGAGCTGCGTACCTAGGGCTTAAGGGGCCTCAGGCTGGCACTCGAAACCAGGCGTTCTCATTTCCCTTTGGCATCACCCTGAACGGCTGTGCCTGGAGCTGGCGCGGGGCTGAAGAGGGGAGGAAATACATGTGAGGAAAATCAGAGGAGAGGGTCGGGAACAGATGTGGGCATAAAGGGAAGCCATCTGACATGAAAGAAACAAATAGGAGTTCTGCAGTTGGAAGGACAAATCCTTCCACGTCGTCGGGGATGTGGGATTGGGGCGATTTTGCTCTCCCTTTGTTCTTTTCCTCTGCCTTCCACGTTTCCAGGGTATGTGATTGATGTCTGTCTTCTCTGTTAAGTTATTCCACCGTGAGGACAGAGCCGGTGGCAGTACCTGGCACACAGCGGGCGCCCAGTACAGACCTGCTGAGCAAACGAATGGATTCAGGGGCTGCTGTGTCTCCCTCACCCACCCCCCGCCTCCTATGTGTCTGCAGCGCCGGGCACGTAGTAGGCGCCCCCTAAACATCTGTACAGCAAATGATTTGCAAGTTTTCGGCGCAGAGCACGTGGAGTTTTGGAAACCAGGACAGCAAATGAGTGACTTGGAGACCACAAAAGCGATTCCAGCGCGTGCGAAAGGCGGCGGCTGGGCGACGGCGGAGGGAACGGCGCGGAGCGGGGCGCCCCGCGAGGAGCGCTGCCTGCGTGGCGCCCGAGGCGGGGGCGCGGGGGGCCGCGCGCAGCACGTGCTCGTCTGGGAACCGGCCGGGCCCAGGCGGGCGCGCGTGTGCGCGTGGGGCGTGGGGTGTGTGCCCGCGCCGTGCCCCCCGCGTGTGCTGCCGGGCGGGCGCCGGCGTGAGTCACGGCGGGGCTAGCCTTTATAACGGCCCCGAGGCTCGCGGGAGCCGCCGCGCCTGTCCGCCTGCCGCTCCGCGCTCCACCCAGCGCGCCCCGGCCCTGAGCCCCCAACCGCCTCCGGCGGCCGCCCAGTCCCGAGGGCGCCATGAGAAGCCCGTGCTGCGCCCCACTCCTGCTCCTCCTGCTGCTGCCGCCGCTGCTGCTCACGCCCCGCGTCGGGGACGCCGCCGTGATCACCGGGGTAAGAGGCCCTGGTGCACCTGTCTGCCCCTGATGCGCGCCTGCGATGTGCCCAGGGGTCTTGGGACGGGACCCTGAAGGGCAGGCTAGAGGCAAAGGGAGGGTCGCCCTGGGTGGGGACACCTGCCCCAGTCGCCCCTTGGTGCGCTTGGGAAAATGCCCAGATCCAAAAGCAGCAGACGGCTGGGGACACTGGGCGCATCCTGGAAGAAAAAGTGACAAGGATGTCGCCCACCACCTTTATTACCACCTTCTCCCACTTACTTCGCCCTCATCACCCACAGCCTCACTCCTCGCATTTTTCTTCTGTTAGGCTGAAAGAAGTTTCTCTCTGAGTCTTCTCAAGTACTTTTGGAGGCGCTCCAGCGTCGAACCTTAAAATTTAACGGCCCCTTCCTGAAATGCAAAGGACCAAGACGAATTCCCCAAGTGCCCAGAGTCTTAATCCTACAATCAAAGAGTTTGCTCCCGATGCGTCCTCCGCAGAAACCCTTTGAAATCGCTTGGTCCAGGGCCATGTGAGCGCTTTGAAAAGCAATTGTGGGCGCTTCCTTCTGGGTTCCTGGGCTTTTCCCCGCCAGGGTCTTGAGGTCTCCCCATAAAAGTTTTAAATTTCTAATTCCTGGCAAAGCACCTCCAGTGCTCCTGCATAATAATGGAGTAGATTGCTGTGTAGATGTTTAAACTTAAAGATGTCTTCGTCTTTTTGTAAGCAGGAACTAGTTCGGTTCTCTCCCACTCCCAACAATTTTGTGTGGATCTGAAGAATTGGGTTTGCAGTACAATAGTAAATAGTCTGGTTTACATTAACAAGGCGCAACTGCTATCATTTCCTGGTTGTTCAACTTCTTTACTGTTTTTTTTTAAGCGAGGAATTATTTCACACCTTCATTAAATTACTTCAAATGTTTAAGTGCACATAATAGGATTTACATAAAATGTCTATGTTTGAAATGTTGATACCTAGATAATAAAATAACATTTGACTTTAAAGGAAATGTCATTGTCTTGAGAAAATCAAGTCCTATTTTCTCTATATTAGTTATTAGGTTTATAGAATTGTGGAAGTCCTTATGCTATGACAGCATTTGTATATATCCAACAGATTTTTAACTGTAAGCTCTGTGATATTTATTAGAAAAGAGGTTTTTAAAAAAATTACTTGCATAGCTTTGCCAGTCCATGTGGTTGAAAAAAAGTTTTTGCAGGTCTTTCTAATACATGAGAATTGAAACATGATTGGATTTTTTTCTCCCTCTTCTCCTGCTGGCTCATTTAAAGTTTCTCCTAATCCTCTGAGCCCAAGATCCCTTTGCAATATAAGTATCTTTTTGTTCCATTCACAGGACAACACTATCTGAATAGATTTGCAATGGGTTAAGGATGAAGGGCATTAGGAAACAGTTGTCTAATTAAAAATATATAAACCTGTGCAACTCTTTGTAAATTTTCCAAGAACTGAAGCTTTTGTTACAAAATAAAATTTTATCACATTGGCTGTCTATCTGTTAGAGAGGCTTAGACTGGGCTTATTATATAGTTATGTGTGCTGTTTTTGTTGTTGTTATTTTAACTCAGTGTTACAAAAAGAGAATTTTAAAAAATGTCTCTAAAGCAACAGGGCAATAAACTGCAGTTATGTCTCTATGACAGGAATCATCTGGATTCAAATGAAAAATTCAGTAACTTATCAAGATATATTGTATATAGCATGTTAAACATCCAGGTGATTGAATTTTAAAGGATTTTGGCTAGATGTTTGATTGTCTCATTAAAAAAAGCTCATGGGGCCTCAAAATTCAGGGTATTGAGCATCTGTTGAAATAAAATACTGGCTAAAACTTCCATCTTACATCTACAGTTTTTTGGGTAGTGTATGTAGGTATTTTGAAATTGATTTGTATGCCCACATAGATTTGTTAAAACTATATTGTAAAAGATCATTGACTAGACATCTTATTTATGGGATGCAATGGCTACATTTACATGATTTCTGGCATGCAGATAAAAATTGGAAAGTTGAAACATTTATGTATTGTCCTGTAAAATCCAAACACCTCAAGATGAATCCAAAAACTCAAGGTGAAATTTTTACCTTTTATCCAGATACTTGTTTTAGATAGACTGAGAGAGATATTCCAATGAGGGAAGTAAATGAACTTTAAAGTAAAATGGTTGGTTACTTTTAATGAGAAATAATGTTAAGAATGTGCCCATATTTTTATGTCTTGAGAAGTTATGACTGTCCTCAAAACTAAGAATTTTGAAGGACTGTTTTAGTTGTTTCCACTAATTATACATTTAAATTTGTGCCTAAATGATAGAGGTTTTAGTTTCTTACATATATAGTACAGGGTGTTTTTATCTTATCACTAGCAAAACAGATTACTGCCCACGGTTCAAACAAAGCATTCTATTTTTTGTTGGTTCTAGGAAAGAATAATAGTTCTTCAGATCCATTTTCACGCAAATAAATTTAGGCTTCATTATTTGTTTCTATTTAGTAGAGTATGGAAATTCCTCCATAGTTGTTTCATTCCATTGTTTCCTCCATTGTTTCATTGTATGTATTTACAACTTTTATATTGAAAGCAGGTGCCTTGAGTAATTACTATTGACAATTGCACCTGTCACTTGCATTTCTTAAACTGATGGATCTTACAGGATTGTTAGCTGGTTTTGTAATGTGCATATATGTTTATCCTAAGCCAGTAATTTGCTCTTTGCAGCTTATTCACCTGAAGGAAGAGTAACATAAGGCAAGCATCTTGGTCTGTCCATTCTCAACCTATGAGACTTCTTTAAAGAGAAAATGATGAAAAAGCAAGTCAGTGGTGTGAGAAACGTCAAGTCTCGTGAACCAAAATGCAAATATTTGAAAGAGAAAATGAGCACTTCTAAAATTTACCTCAGTGCCTTTATGGGTCTGGAGTGTTTCATGCCAGATTTAGAGACTATTTAAATCTCTTTTTTAAAATTGGCCCCAATGTATTCTGCAGTTAATAGTCATAAAATCTTGTGATTGGATTTATATAGTTCCTAATGGCCATGTGTAGTGTAAGACTAATATAGTCTTGTTCTTCAAGTTCAAAGCCAATTCAGCCATAAAGCGCTGGAAAAAGAGAGCTGATTTCACTTTTAAAAAAAAAATCTTATGTTTATTTAAGATTTTCATAATCCAGGGGCTAGAATTTAGCCCAATTTCAAAAAATAAGAAATAGCTATTCTGATCAGATTGTATTGTAGATATATACAAGTAAATGAAGGTTATCATTTTTTAAAATATATGTGATTATTAAAGTTGAAGTGTTTAGATATTTAAAGGGAATTTTCACTGCCAATTTTATATTTCCTTAGCCTGAGTCTTTCCTGTTATCTATATTTATCTGTTTGTTTATTACATTTCAGGCTTGTGACAAGGACTCCCAATGTGGTGGAGGCATGTGCTGTGCTGTCAGTATCTGGGTTAAGAGCATAAGGATTTGCACACCTATGGGCAAACTGGGAGACAGCTGCCATCCACTGACTCGTAAAGTTAGTATATATATATATATATATATATTTGTATTCATGGTGGTTCTACTGTGATAACTGCGAGCGAGGTCTGTATGACATGAAGGACCGGGTAATGTGCTCGACAAACAAATGAATATTGGACGTTAGCAAGGATAACAGTGGAAAACTACCCCCTCTCCTCTCCCTTTTCATTTCAAAGAATTGTATCCTCTGTCTTTCTTATTCCAGTGATAATTTTCATGTTATTGCTCTCATAGTGTTAGAAGCATTTTACCAATATAATTTCCAACACATGAATTTGCTTACAATTTATTTAGAACAAAAATATATATTATACTTTAGTATGCATCTTTGCAGAAACCGGAGTATAGAAGTTCTTGAAAAGACTGCTTTTAATATTAGATCTACTGATAAGGCATAAGCTCTGCGTTTTGGGTTTTTTTAAGAAAATCGATTATACAGTTACCCTTGTATGTTAGTTTAAACATTCTATATTTTGACTCTACCTACAGGATACATTGTTCACAATTTTAGAGATTGATGATATTTAATTTTCCAACTTGCTGTATTATCTGTCAACTGAATATCACAGTGACCTAAACAACACTTTTGAAAAGTTATTAACAGTAATGGCATGATCATAGGATGGCAGGATTGGACAGGGCTTGAGAGGTTGTGTCCCCAAGGGTTGCAGACCCACCTGTCTACAGGGGTCGGTAAGGTTTACATTATATGAGGAAGCGGGTGGGTGGGAGGCAGAAGGCATGTGGAACTGGAGAGTTCTTGGCCTTCTGATTAAAAACCTTTGAAACACGGTGAGGCCTCAACAGAGCCCCCCCAGCAATGCCAGGTTGCGTTGCCTTCCTCTGGTTCCACCTCCGCATTTTTCCCATCAGTAAAGTGCCTCCAGAGGCATTGCAAGTCCTAGGCCAGGTGGTTTGCGAGAGGTTGAGCTCAGTCTCTTCAGAGTGTTCTTTCTACACATTGTATACTTTCTTTTAAAAACAAGTAGAATGTTTTCAAAGCAAACCAAATTCCATTTTCTGTCTTATTTTTTCACATGTGATTTAGGGTTTTAAAATGTAATACAGCCAAACATCTTTCCTGTACTCCACAGTCCCAGAGAATAGTTAATATTTTGACCTCCTCGGAGTGAACAGAATGAAAGAAATTGTGGCCCCTTGACCCAGGTTTAGCTCTGCAAGCCGTAATGTGGATTCCAGTTGTTTGGGCCTATCTAAAGACTGAATTTGCTTTTGGCTTTCCTGTGGTTGCCTTGTGAAATGCTTCCTGTTACGTTTAAACCATCCCTCCTGTGGTTTTACCATGCAAGACTGCACTGTCATGAAAAAACACGACATGCATTGTTTATTCTTGGACTGAAGAGGTTTAAAGTGTTAGTTGTGTGTCTCAATGCCAAACTTCCCTAGAAGAGGGGCCACTGGCCCAGCTGCCTTTAGCATTGGTCTTGTTATTTTCAGCACCCTTATTGAATTATGAGTTATCTTTTGTACACTTAAGTCATTGTCTCTGAAACATTTACTCTTAACTTTCTCCTTTAAGAATTACGTTGTTTTTGGCTTGCATAGTGGCTCACACTGTAATCCCAGCAATTTGGGAGTCTGAGGCAGGCAGTTTGCTTGAGCCCAGGAATTTGAGACCAGCCTGGGCAACATAGTGAGACCCTGTCTCTATAGAAACATTTTTTAAAATTAGCTGGGCATGGTGGCACATACCTGTAGTCCTAGTTACCAGGAAGGCTGAGATGGCGGGCCGGGGGGGATCAGTTGAGTCCAGGATTTTCAGGCTGCAGTGAGCATGATTGTATCACTACACTCCAGCAAGACTCTGTCTGGAAAAAGAAAAATTGTGTTGTTTTTATACAGTATTAGTATAGTTTCACATGCCCTAGATGTTAGAATCACGTAGCCTGTTTACTAAAACAAGGGAAAAGTGACACTTCCTGTGGAACTATGTTTGTGTTAATAACAATCATAATTGCACCTTGTTAAATACTGTGACATACCGGATCCTCTATATTAAATGTTGTATATATACTTCTTATTTAATACAACAAGCCTATACACAACATTAAGCCTCAGAGGGGTTCAGCAACACAGGCCGTGAGTAAACAAGAGACACTCAACTTTGTTCTTTGTGACACTCTATTGTTTATGTGGTCTTAATCATTACACGCTTCTACCTCCATGAAAGTAGTCGTTGGGTTTCATTTGAACACTTTTTAGTCCAATTAACCAAAACTGGTTTGTTTGGATAATAGAGACAAAATGATCACTGGAATGAGTGATAACAGTTCGGACTGGGAGTTTGTGCCATCCGATAGTTTTGAGTGTTCCAGTCCTCTGCAATATTTAAAAGAGAACCGAATTCTTTTTCCCCAGTTCCTAGATAACTTCAATTTCAGGTTTAGTCCAAGATTAATTTTGAAAATAAACAAATGCAGTCTTCTTTCATAAGCCTGGCTACATCTCTTTGATTTTGTTGTTATCAGGGATCCAGTAATGAAATCTTTAAATAACAGAGTATGGTTTTCAGATGCTCACTTGAAATGTATTTCTGGAATTTTATTTTCTAACTTTTCATATTGGTTGCTTTTTTGTCTTCAAATACATTTTCAAAGGTTATTTTGATGACCTATTTTAAGAGTAGGTCCCAGAGTTGCTACTTGTTCCAGATGAAATTTACCTATTGTAGAAAAAAAATCTAGTTTCTTCCAGAATATCTCTCAGCTGTGTAGTCTTTTCAAAACAACTCAAGAAAGAAAAAGTCTTTCCTCAGTACATTCTGATGAACATTATGTACAGTATTCAATTATGCTCTGAAGTTTAATGGCTCATTAGTAGACAGTAAAACTGTAGACACTATATAGATTTTTTTTAATTTTGTTTCAGCTTAGTCATTAGCCACCAAAAATCTGTTTATTTGGGTCAAGTGAACAGTATTTGATGAATGAAACTGAGAACCATAGGTAGGAGTTGATAGCTACCGAGGTCAGTTTACTGTTTTATTTAAGATGTACCAATTAACTTGTAGAGTTTACAGTCCCTGACAGGCTATTGTTTTATAATTGTATAGTTTTGAACTTTATATTTGATAATTTTAAGATAGAATAAAATATATGAGTTCACCTAGGAAACACAGTATGCATATTTTCTAAACACATTTTAAAGCAAATAATAGCTTTAACAGGTATTCATTTTTCTCAATTTTTTTTTTTTTTTTGAGATGGAGTCTCACTCTGTCACCCACGCTGGAGTACAGTGGCGTGATCTCAGCTCACTGCAAGCTTTGCCTCCCGGGTTCACACCATTCTCTCACCTCAGCCTCCCGAGTACCTGGGACTACAGGTGCCTGCCACCATGCCCGGCTAATTTTTTTTTTTTTTTTTGTATTTTTAGTAGAGACAGGGTTTCACTGTATTAGCCAGGATGGTTTCGATCTCCTGACCTTGTGATCCACCCGCCTCGGCCTCCCAAAGTGCTGGGATTACAGGTGCATTTTTCACAATTTTTTAACAGTTAAGAATGACTTACTGAATCATGCCTGTAGAAGAAACTTTCTGTTTAAAAAAAAAAACCAAAACAACAACGTTTCTATTAATGCCTCTACTTTCCAAAGTTTACATAGAAGATTAGCCATTTCCTTCCCATTTTGACTGTTTAGGTTTTAAAGCTTTGAACACTTTTTAGTGTTCAATAATTATGTGACTAATACTTTAATTTTTACTGCATGTTGTTTTCTGAATTTGTTCAGTTTAAACAACTATGTTTCCTTCAAACAATCTTGTTTTAAATTTTGCTGTACTTTTTATGTGAACATTTTTAGCACCAGGATTTTTTAAAAACTTCACTTTAAAAGTTGGCCAATATATTTTCCTTTTCTGAAGGAAGAAAATTCAAATAAAAACCTGGTACTTGTTTGTTTTTTTAACTTAATATTTTAAAAATTATTAGTAGTTTCTATTTTAGAACCAGCCTATAACAAAACATTGTAAACATAATTATAATTTCAGAATATGAAGTTATTAAAATTTTAATATATTTTTAAGTAAAAAAATTTTAAAACACGAAAATATAACTAATGCAACTAAAAATTTGCAACAGATGGGGAAGAAAGCATAATATGCTAATTTTCTCATCTTTCCTATCATGATGTCAAGAGCTACTGTCTATTATTATCTCTTGGGATAGCATCATAGCTGTGTTTTATAGGTTCAATTCAGCAAAAGGGCTTACAAGACAGAAATAGGCTTTAGTCTAATACAGGTTTTCTCAACTTTGGTACTACATACTCTTTGCCCAGTTTCTCCCAGTGGTGACATCTTGCAAAACTATAGTACAATATTACAAGCAGGATATTGACATTGATACAGTTAAGGCACAAAACATTTCCACACTATAAGGATCCCTCATGTTGCCCTTTTATAAGTGCTAATTTCTCTTTAAAAGTGCTGTAAAAGAGTAAAAATCATGCTTTCTCAAAGTGCTGGATGTTCTGCCTCGGTAACTTCTAGAATTTGCTGTTTGGAATTCTAGGCTATTGGAAACTTTGCATTGAGTGTTGGTTGATTCTAAAGTAAACCATGAAGTTTGGACTAAGGGGTTCCGGTGTGCATCTTCTGTAAGCACTTTCTCATGCATTTGTGATTATGAGACACGCCTGTTAGCTTTGTCACTCAGTGTCTGTAAATCTAGAAGTGAATGGGCCCGTCAAGAAATTGACAAGCATCTACTGAGTGTATAATATCAGAAATCATGGCTTTTGGCCAGGCACAGTGGCTTATGCCTGTAACCCCCAGACTTTGGGAGGCCGAGATGGGCGGATCACTCGAGGCCAGGAGTTCAAGACCAACCTGGGCAACATGGCAAAACCCGTTCTCGACTAAAAATACAAAAATTAGCTGGACGTGGGTGCATGTTCCTGTAGTCCCAGCTACTCGGAAGGCTGAGGTGGGAGAATCTCTGGAACCTGGGAGGCGGAGGCTACAGTGAGCTGAGATCACGCCATTGCACTCCAGTTTGGGTGCAACAACAGAGCAAGACTCTGACTCACAAAAAGAAAGAGAGAGAGAGAGAGAGAGAGAGGAGAGAAGAGAGAAGAGAGAAGAAAGAAGAAAGAAAAGAAGAGAAGAGAGAAAAGAAAAGAGAAAATGAATCATGGTTTTTGTCATTAGGAGCTCACAGATCTGAGTGAACTGGGTTTGAATGAGAAAAAAGCACCTCAGTATCAAGGACCCTGCAGTTCAATGTAATCATTATGTTAGGGTCAGTCGAGGCAGATCCAGACTGATGTTCATACGGTCTCGGTGTCCTTGATTTAAAGATTACAAAGTATTTTTTGAAAGTTTCACAAAAACGGATGACCTCGTGAACACACTACCAGGGTCCCTCCTAGGTCCTGGACTAGAGGCCTAAACATGAGAGGGGCTTTGGCCTCTTGGGCTTCATGGTGAGTCCATCTCTGAGTTTGGTGGTGTGAGTTACGTTTTGCCTGCTCGGAGCTGGGCAGGGTAGTGAGGGGAGCCTCGGGATCTGAGACGGTCATCTCACTTCTGCCCTCTGGGGAGCTTCTAGTCTCTGTGGGGCATTGCAGGGCATGTGATTGGCACATAGCAAGTATTTCCTGAGTGTTTTCTGTGTACAAGACTAAGAGCTATATGCTCATGAGTAAAACAGGTATGGTCCCCTCTTTAGAGAGTCTGGTGTCTGGGCTTGGTGGTATTTGAGAAGAGAGCAAAATCTGGAAGAAAGCAGGACTGTGTTTGACTATGAGCATTATTCCCTCCTAGCTGAGTAATCTCAGTCCAGGACCTTTGCTTCACCTCAAAAGGAAGTCACTTACCTCTGTCTCAGACAAAGCAAAAATCTGGTGCCGAGGTTTGGGATGACATTCATAAATGATGCCTTCTGAGAACTGACCCATGGCACACAATCCACGTGATTTTTCTTTTCTACCAGGCCCAAGGTACTGCCCACCCCATGTGACAGTCCAGAGAGTGATCATAGTGTCACGATGCAGAAAGCAGAAGGCTGTGAGCACCCGTAAGCAGCTGAAACAATTTTACTGGTGTTCTGTCTTATATCATTAAGAGGGAAGCACCACGATGATGTGCACCCTCACCTGTTTTGCTCATCATTGTATGCTCAGCACTTAAGATAGGGCCTGGTATGTAGGTGGCACTCAGTATCTGTCGAATGGGTAAATGAAAGAAACATACTTGGTGATCTCCGTTTATAACAGTTTAACATGCTCATTACAGGTGTATTTCACTGACACACTTCAGGCTCCTTTTACTTGGATATTGCTCTCTGTGTCTGTTTTTCTCAGCCTCAGCACTATTGACATCTTGTGCCAGATAATTCTTTGTTGTAGGGGTTGTCCTGTGCATTGTAAAATGTTTAGCAACATCCTTGGCCTCTACCCACTAGATGCCTAGAGCATCCCCCTCCCTGCCCTTAGTTGTGACAAATGAAGACATTTGCAGACATTGCCAAATGTCCCCTGGGGACACAATCATCCCTAGTTGAGAATCACTGGCCCATGCACCAGTTTTAGGCTTGGCAGAAAGGAAACTTAAGGTCTCAGGGTCAGAATGGGCTATAAAGGTAATTGATGATCACTTCTCATGCTATCCACTTATAATTGTCTAAGCCAGTCCAGCTGTACTCACCTCCTCTGACGTGTTCTTGGTGGCAGCAAAAGAGCCAGCCCTCAGTGTTCCCTTTGACACACAGTGACAGAACCATTCTGAGCGCAAGTCTATATTAATCCAGTGGCGAACATGTCTGCATGTAGATGCTGTCATTAGAACCTGGGAAGTCATGACACAGCAGAAGGACAGAGGAACTGGGATGGCTTGGCTGTATCTTGCTCCACCAGTTCACTACATACATACCCTGCCCTCCCATTGCCTCTTTTTCTTCCCTTTGTATTTATTGATCTCAATCATCTCCCTGGCCCTTCCAGAACAATTTTGGAAATGGAAGGCAGGAAAGAAGAAAGAGGAAGAGAAGAAAAAGGAAAAAGGAGGTAAGAAGAATGCGAGTGTGGTACCACCGAAAGACATGCCCAGAAGAATTAGCCTTTACATTGTTGCACTACCATAGAGTTGGGTCTGTCCTATCAGTTCAGCGCTGATATAAGGTTGGAATGGTTCTGCCACTGTCTGTAGACAGCTTTGGTAATCTATGTCGATATCTATATGATATATACAAAGAAATCTATCTGGAAGGCATCTAAACAATGCATTTCAGCTTTTCTCATAAAGACAGATCATTGATGTGGGGTGGCCCGTTTTGGTGGAACAGAATAAGAAATACACTAGAATGATGTTGAATAAAGCATTTGAGTTTGGAAGCAGGAAGAACATATCCTCTGCCATGTTTAAACTATGGAAACATCTCTGAGATATGAGTCTGTAGTCACTCGTCTCTCTCACTTTAGCCTGAATCAGAGTTACTTGCCATCTGATTTCACAGACGCTCCAGGCCTGGGATTAAACTTTCTCCATATAACTTGTAAGACAGGCAGATTCTCAGGAAGGTGCTATTCCTTAGGGGAGGGAAAATAACATTTGCTGTCTTTATTCTAGAAAGCATACATATTTGGAGTGTACACCATTTGCCGCTGACACAGACAACCACCATGCTCACTGTCGGTTGACCCTCCTCAACCCAGCTTGGCTGGTGACATAGGCTGGGTTCTTAGAGTGACTCTCAAATGAAGCAGACCTTTCACTGCTGCGTGGTTTGTTCCATTTATGCAAATTGAGCTTGCCTTCTTCCCTGATTTTCCTCTGTTCCTTTTAAAGTTTTTTCCCAGCATTTTGACTCCTGGCATCTGTGTGCACATGTATGAATTTATATATTGCTCATTGATGGTGAGTTTATATTTGCTTATTGCATAGACATGGTCATGCCCATGATACCAGCTTCAAGCTTAAGGAGCTTCAGTGATAGGATACCATAAAAAGAAATAAATGAGAAAAAGTGAAAGGCAGTACAGCTTGAGGACTAAAAGCTTGGTCTCTTGGGCCCACTTACTGCTGGCCAAGCTTCAAGTTTTAGATAAGTGCCCTTGGCCAATATACCAGTCTCTCTTTGCCTCATTCTCTCATCTGTAAAATGGGTACAATTAAAGTGCTTGCCATCTTTACAAGGTGATTGTAAGAATGGGAAAGGATAACATATAAAAAGTACTGAGCAGGCTGGGTGTGGTAACTCACACCTGTAATCCCAGCAGTTTGAGAGGCTGAGGCAGGCAGCTCACTTGAGGTTGGTAGTTCGAGACCCGCCTGGCCAACATGGTGAAACCCTGTTTCTACTAAAGACTACAAAAATTAGCTGGCCGTGGTGGCATGCACCTGTAGTCCCAGCTACTCGGGAGCCTGAGGCAGAAGAATCACTTGAGCACGGGAGGCAGAGGTTGCAGTGAGCCAAAATTGTGCCACTGCCCTCCAGCCTGGGTGACAGAGCAAGACTCTGTCTCAAAAGTAATAAATAATAAATAAATAAAAAGTACTGAGCGTATTGCCTAATGGGTAGTTAACGCTCAGTAAACACTAGTTGTTATTTAAATAGCTATCTCAAGAATGGTTTGGTGTGTTTGTTTTTGAAACCTTTCCAGCTCTGACTCCGTTTTCTTTTTTATTTAGGTTCCATTTGTTGGGCGGAGGATGCATCACACTTGCCCATGTCTGCCAGGCTTGGCCTGTTTACGGACTTCATTTAACCGATTTATTTGTTTAGCCCGAAAGTAATCGCTTTAGAGTAGAAACCAAATGTGAATAGCCACATCTTATCTGTAAAGTCTTACTTGTGATTGTGCCAAACAAAAAATGTGCCAGAAAGAAATGCTTTTGCTTCCTCAACTTTCCAAGTAACTTTCTTATCTTTGAGTTTTAAATGATTTTTTTTTTTTTTTTTAAATCGGGAATTTTACTTTTGGATAGAAATATAAAGTGTAAGGCATTGTGGAACTGGTTCTCATTTCCCTGTTTGTGTTTTGGTTTGGTTTGGCTTTTTTCTTAAATGTCAAAAACATACCCATTTTCACAAAAATGAGGAAAATAGGAATTTGATATTTTGTTAGAGAAACTTTTTTTTTCCTCACCATCCCAAGCCCCATTTGTGCCCCGCCACACATACGTACATACAACTTTTGGTCCCTTGCCTCTTCCACCTCAAAGAATTTCAAGGCCCTTACCTTACTTTATTTTTCTCCATTTCTCTTCCCTGCTCGTGCATTTTAAAGTGGTAGGTTTATCTCTGAGTTTGATGGCAGAATCGCTAATGAGAATCCAGCTTTTTGCCGGCTATTTAAATAGTGAAAAGAGTTTATATGTGAACTTGACACTCCAAACTCCTCTCATGGCGTGGACGCTGGGAGTGCTGCCGGACCCTTCCTAAACCTGTCACTCAAGAGGACTTCGGCTCTGCTGTTGGGCTGGTGTGTGGACAGAAGGAATGGAAAGCTAAATTAATTTAGTCCAGATTTCTAGGTTTGGGTTTTTCTAAAAATAAAAGATTACGTTTACTTCTTTTTCTTTTTATAAAGTTTTTTTTCTTAGTCTCCGACTTAGAGATATTCTAGAAAATGTCACTTGAAGAGGAAGTATTTCTTTTAATCTGGCACAACACTGATTACCATTTTTAAATCGGTATTAAGTTGTAATTTAAACGTTGTTTGTAACCGAAAGGTCGATTGTAATGGATTGCCGTTTGTACCTGTATCAATATTGCTGTGTAAAAATTCTGTATCAGAATAATGACAGTACTGTATATCATTTTATTTTAATAGTATATCCTTATTTTTGTCACGGGTGTTGTCAGTTTTTATTATAAGCAGATTTCTAAATAGGCTATGTCCCAACATGGAGAAAGACCCCAAGGTTGGTAAAATAGCCCCAGAGATATGTGCACTTTCATCTTACATACAGCAGAATTCTGTTTGCATGGATTTTAAGGTAGTTCAAAAAATAAACAATGTGTAAATCAGTGGGGTTTTGGAGCGTGAAGGAAAAGGATGGCATGCAAAACTGATGGTAATCAGGAATGGACTCATGGGACTTAAGTGTATTGACTTGGCAAAGAGTGATGGGAGTGTGTGTCTCGGGTGGTTAGGCAGGGTGCTAGGTGCTACCACATGGTGATGCCAATGTAGGCTGGCCTTGAAAACCCACCAAGTATTGTAAATGGTTTCAACATCGCAAGTAAACAGTTTATGAAATGTGTTCAACTGACTAAACTTGCCCATGCCAACCCACCAACCATTTCCAAACACAGAAACTGTCTGTTTTGTAGTTATTGACTCAGCCAGGGCTTATGATTGCACATTGTATGTAATTTTACCCCTTGAGCTAATGTGTCCCATAAATGTATGGGATTTTGCTGTGCTAATTACCAAACTTGATCAGGAAAGTATTATTTTTGGTTGTTTAGTTTGTGTTCAAGAAACATTCCTCTGCAAGTTTGCTGAAGAAAATTCAACTTCAACAAGGGGAATTATGAGTAAAGAAACGCACTCTGGCAATTTTGTTCTTTGTTTTCATATAATATTCAAGACTTTCGAGGCTACATTGGCCAGGTGCAGTGGCTCACACCTGTAATCCCAGCACTTTGGGAGGCCAAGGCGAGAGGATCGTTTGAACTCAGGAGTTTGAAACCAGCTTGGGCAACATGGAGAAACCCCATCTCTACAAAAAAAAAGAAAAAAAGAAAAATTGGCTGGGCACAGTGGCATGCACCATTAGTCCCAGCTACCCCGGAGGCTGAGGTGGGAGGATCACCTGAGCCTGGGAGGTCAAGGCTGCAGTGAACCGTGATATTGTGTTACTGCACTCCAGCCTGGGTAGCAGAGCAAGACCCTGTATTAAAAAAAAAAAAAAAAAAGGCTATAATGTTGTTTCTTCCAGTTCCTAGGATCGTCTCACACACTTGCTGGGACTTCATAGACCAGAATTTCAACAAAGTAAGGCAAGATGAAAATTTACACGAGAAAACCTAAATCCGCAGTCTACTTTGAAAATATGAATTCCCTTCATTCTAAGGTAGACAGAAATCTTATGCTAGAAGATGATGCCCAAACCCTATCGGACCTTTGGATTTCTTTGCGAACATTGACTTTCGTGAAAACTATCATTTCTGACTTTATTCTGCCTTTTATCAAAAGCAACATTTTTTTTAACCATAGAAAAGCTTATGCCAAAACTATTTCCTGTAAACCCTCCTATCTCGCTGAGAACCTTCATTCTTCTCGGTATTTCCATGTAGTTCTTTTGTTAGAGCCTTTTATAAAGTCACTTCAGTGATAGATCAAACACATAACCTGGTTTTCCTCTTCATTGGTTTCAATATTAGAAATCTCATCACCCTTTTCTAGCTTCATTTTTAGAAGGTTAAAGGTGGGTGCCATTTTAATTTTAAAAGCCGGACACTTCTGGTATTCAGTAAGGGTCCCTGTGCAATTCACCGACAACCTTTTATGGTGTTTCCATCTCCGTGTTGCTATGTCTTTCTGATGATATCCTCGGAATTAGTATTTCATCTTCTGATATCTTCCCCAAAGTTGTCAATTCTCAGTACTTCCTTTTGTGTTAAAGAGAACTCAGTTTCTTCCAGCATTTTCACAAATTTTAATTGACAAAAATTGTATTTATTTGTGGTATACAACATGATGTTTTGAAATATGGATGCATTGTGGAATGCTAAATTGAGCTAATTAATGTATGGACTACCTCACACATCTTTTTTTTTGCATTGAGAACAGTTAATATCTCTCAGTGATTTTCAAGTATACAATATTAACTACAGTCACTGTGTTGTATGATAGATCTTCGTTCCAGGATTTTTTAATGTATTTCAAAGATGACAGTCTGTAACAACATGATCTTTAAATAAACTTTATTATCCCCCACTATATATATATATATATATATATATGCATATGTATATATATTTTTAGGGTACTTTCAGAGTACACATTTCCCAAAATTAGAGATGCAATTATGATGCTGTTCTTGAAGTACAGTTCCCATTTTTTCCATCACCCACCACTCTGAAAAATTTTGATTTGATTTTTATAGGATGAGGCCTAAGTGTTGGGATTTTTTTTTAAAGCTCCCTAATTTCAAGGTGCATCCATACTTGAGTGCCGCTGAGAACCAGTAGAGGACTGTACTCCTATAGAAAGGTTACTGGTACCCAGTGACACTATTTGATGAGATACCTTTCCAGTTGAATTAGAAATGAGGATAGTAGCTGAGTGGCTTTGATTTTCTTACCACCCTCGAAAGTTCCTGTGGTCCTCAGCACCAGTTCCCTTTCATTCTAGAGGGAAACACACAGAGGGGTCCCACTGGAGAATTCTCAGCAGCAATTAGCCCATTTGAAGAATTCACGTGAAGTTCCCCAGGGAAGCAGGCCCCAGTCCAACCTGGCTAGCCTCACAGCTCCCTGGGTTTCATGAGCTCTCACATCCTTTAGTGCATCCTCTCACATCCTTTAGTGCATCCTCCCAGGTGACCCAGCTTCAAAACTCCCCAGCAGGCACACCCCTTTCCCAGCCCCTTCCCCATACATCTCACTATTTCATTCTATTTTACTGGGTCCATAAATCATCTAACTGCTTTAGAGATCCCAATATTGCACTGCACTGTAACTGAATAAATCAGAATGGTAAGCATTTCAATAAAATACATATTTGTCACAAAAGATTAAAAGCAAAAAAGTAGAAAATTGTGCTATAGGCAACACGATTGCTGGCAACAAAATGCAGAGGCTAATGCATATTACGTGCTTACAGGGTATGCATTCTTGTGCCCCTGTGGGGATTCCCTCATCATAAAGCCTGGAACACCGACTCATGCAGTTGTGCCAGCTGGGCAAAACGATGGCCTTCTCCATGGAGTGACAACCATAGTGAATAGTTCCAGGCACTCTCATGTTACTTCAGAGTTTCTCCATCTCAACACTAGTGACTTTCTGAGCCACTTTTTTTTTTTTTTTTTTTTTTTTTGAGACAGAATTTTGCTCTGTCACCTAGGCTGGAATGCAGTGGCACAATCTCTGCTCACTGCAACCTCTGCCTCCTGAGTTCAAGCAGTTCGCCTGCCTCAGTCTCCCGAGTAGCTGGGACTACAGGCGCCTGCCACCACGCCCGGCTAATTTTTGTGTTTTTAGTGGAGACAGTGTTTCACCATATTGGCCATGGTTGGTCTTGAACTCCTGGCCTCAAGGGATCTGCCCACCTCAGCCTCCCAATGTGCTGGGATTACAGGCATGAGCCACTGCTCCTGGCCCTGGTCCACATCATTTATTGTTGTGGAGGACTCTCCTGTGCATTGTAGGATGTTTAGTAGCATCCCTGGCTACTAGTTCCAGTAACACTCTCCAAGTTTTGACAACCAAAAATGTCTCTAGACATTGCCAAGTGTCCTCTGCGGTTGCAGGTGGGGATAAATTGTCCCCTTTGAAAACTACTGCTTTAATCTGAAGCTATTTTGTGTCTGCTTGACTTCACTTAATAATAATATGTTTTTATTTCAGTATAAAAAGTTGAAAAGACGGTATTTGAAAAGTTAAACCTCCAAATGTGACATTACAAAATAAGTATCCTAAAAAACAAACAAAATATTTTGTATCCAAAATAGTGGAATGGGGCCGGGCATGCCAGTGGCTTACACCTGTAATCCCAGCACTTTGGGAGGCTCATCACTTGAGGCCAGGAGTTCAAGACCAGCCTGGCCAACATGGCAAAACAGGTAGCTGGGATTACAGGTGTACTAGTGCATGCCTATAATCCCAGCTACTCAGGAGGCTGAGGCACAAGATTTGCTTAAAGCCAGGAGGTGGAGGTTGCCTTGAGCCAAGATCAAGCCACTGCACTCCAGTTTGGGTGACAGCAAGACTGTGTCTCAAAAAGAAAAAAAAAGTAGTGGAATGGTAAACATTTGATATAATTTACATATTCAATAAAAAATCAGTTATCTGTCAGCTCTATAGTTTACTGTGTTTCAAGGAAGAAATTTTTAGAACCACTCTTTAAAGTTTAAGATGAAGGGTTCTTTGGAAGGCCAAGGTGGGTGGATCACAAGGTCAGCAGTTCAAGACCAGCCTGGCCAAGATAGTGGAAACCCCATCTCTACTAAATACAAAAATGCTAAATACAAAAATTAGCCGGGCTTGGTGGCGGGCACCCGTAATCCCAGCTACCCGGGAGGCTGAGGCAGGAGAACTGCTTGAATCCAGGAGGCAGAGGTTGCAGTGAGCCAAGATCACACCACAGCACTCCAGCCTGGGTGACAGGGTGAGACTCTGTCTCAAAAAAAAAAAAAAAATGCTATATAATTCATCTAATATTCATCTAATTTTTCTATGATTGAATTAATCTGAGACCTTCATTTTTTTTTTTTTTTTTTTAGGAAATGTGTCTCACTGTCACCCAGGCTTGTCTTGAACTTCTCGGCTCAAGTGATCCTCCCACCTTGGCCTCCCAAAGTCCTGGACATAGATGTGAGCTCACACCGGGCCAACTTGTCTCTCAGGGTGACTTCTAACACATTTCCACATTGTTTAAATCTAAATTTCAAATCATCTGATTAAAAAATGTGATATGGGAACTAATGGTACCCGCAGAAATGTATAAGCTTTACAAGAAAAATTGGGGGAATTGTGCTTTATCAAGTTAAACAGTTGAATAACTGCTGAGAAGTTCACAAATAGAGTTTCCCTACAAACAAGATTGAGGCTGGCAGGAATGCATTTGGTTCATTCTTAAAAACAAACAAGCAAACCAACAAAAACTTTGTATTATTGAAAATTTTAAACATTAAAGGAAGTGTAAAGAAGTCTCATATATCCATCATCCAGTGTCTCATCAGCATTTATCATGTTGATGCTAAGCTTCTTCTACCTCTACTGCCCCACCTACCTCCACCTCTTGTGTTGAAGCAAATCAGTTTTGTCCTTTCTTGACAAGATCCACTGGTCACTATTTCATATGGAAAAGACAGCCAGTCACATTCTGTGTGTTATCAATAACATCTTCAGCCAGTACTCTTAAATATTTGTTCGAGGTATATTTTTGAGATCCAAAGTAGGTGTTTGCAATGCAGGAGCAAAAAATTTCAGGCCCAGAATGTGTATGTGAATGAACGTTTGCTCCTGTGTAGAAATTTAGAAGAAAATATTTTGTGACTCAAAAAATAAGAGACCTAGAGAAGTGTATGTCTAACTGTGGTGCTGTGATTGGTTTATAGGAGCTGAATGGTGTCTGAAATTATTAGTCCTTTAAACATCAAATGTGAATATTCTGTATTAATTTCTTTGAATGTGGTTAGAAGAGGTACAATGACCACCCATCTAGACATCTAGAGACTGGAGACTGCATTTACCAGCTGCCCAAGTGTGGCCATGTACGTAAATTCTTAGTGATGAAACGTGAACAGAAGTGATCTGCCACATTTTCTTAAAAGGAAACTCCACTTCCTCTCCAATGAGGAGATGCAATAATGATTCTGTCTGCTTTGCAGAGTATAAAGGCAATTGGGGAAGATAGTAGAGCTGACCCACCAACGTGGGTCCCTGGATAACCAAACGGCAGTCACCCCATATCAGAGAGAGACAATTATGTCACCGTTGTGGCTTTGTTAAAGCACTCCCACCTTTACTCTAACCAATAAGTGGGATCATTCTCTTCAAAAGTGCATCATGTTGTTATACTTTATACTTCATTTTGTTATTTTTTATTTATTTTTTTTGAGATTGAGTCTTGCTCTGTTGCCAGGCTGGAGTGCAGTGGTGCAATCTAGGCTCACTGCAACCTCTGCCTCCTGGGTTCAAGTGATTCTCCTGCCTCAGCCTCCCGAGTAACTGGGACTACAGGCACACACTGCGGTGCCCAGCTAATTTTTGTATTTTTAATAGAGATGGTGTTTCACCCTGTTAGCTAGGATGGTCTCGATCTCTTGACCTCATGATCCGCCCTCCTCAGCCTCCTAAAGTTCTGAGATTACAGGCGTGACCCACCGCTCCCAGCCCATTTTATTATTATTATTACTATTATTTTGAGATGGAGTCTTGCTCTGTCGCCCAGGCTGGAGTGCAGTGGCGCGATCTCGGCTCACTGCAAGCTCTGCCTCCCGGGTTCACGCCATTCTCCTGCCTCAGCCTCAGGAGTAGCTGGGACTACAGGCGCCTGCCACCATGCCCGGCTAATTTTTTTGTGTTTTTAGTTGAGACAGAGTTTCACTGTGTTAGCCAGGGTGGTCTCATCTGACCTCGTGATCTGCCCGCCTTGGCCTCCCAAAGTGCTGGGATTACAGGCGTGAGCCACCACCCCTGGCCTTTGTTATGTTTTAAACATCGTTTTTGTGTTCCCGTTCAGTGGTTGCCATGCAAAGAGTGGGATCAGCCGGCACACTCACCCATCCAAAACCGGTTTGGATGTTGGGACTGATGACAGGAGGATGTGACAACACTTATTACTCACATAATGGAATGTTCTGGTGAGAACAGGGCAAGCACAGGTTGGCCCAGGTGGCAATGGCAAGGCACTGAGGTTGATTTTCAGTTTTATTGTGACTAGGAAGCAGAGCTGAGCTGAGGGTTCTTAGCAGGGTGGGCTAGCTCAGGTGTAGGGCAAAGGAGAGAGAGAGAAAGAGAGAGAGAATTATGGGGTTTGAGAGCTGTCAGTGTTCCAATGTCAAAATGAATTTTCTTCTTAACTATGGTCCTGATATCTTAATGAGAACTTGCTAACCAAATAGAGAATCTTCAAATGAGAAATGGTTAAACTTACTTAAAAATTTTGGTCACGAGAGCTTCATATTCCAAACCCTAAGAAAATGTGTGAATCCATCTTCTTGTAGCCGATGTTTTAAACTCTGAAAGCTGTCGCCTGTCCATGGATTAAGACATTTCAGAGACAGGGAAAGTCACTGAGGCCCATCACAACTGTAAATTTTCTTATGATGCTGAAATGAATTTTAATCTGGCCAAAAGATACCAGGAAAGAAAGAAAAAAAAAGACCAAACTTTAAATGACAAATTTAGAGTGAACAAAGCTGCTTTTCAAACTAGCAAAAGCAAATTAATATACAATTAACAGAAAACTAATTATGTCTTTATATAATTGTGTTTCTTTCAATACAGGCAGGTCATTAAATGTGTATCCAAAGGTATTAAATTCTAATATATTTATAAAACTTATGAGGTAACTTACAAAGTAAGAAAAAAATCCTTTGTTAGACCACGTGTCACTATACTCATAAAGGATTAGAGCAATTATGCAAATTAAGTTCTAGAAATAGCTCTGGGTATCCCATAATTCCTCAACACAGATATGCAAATTAAACTGATCGTGACTGTGGGTTAAAAGAATTACACACTGTACATTTACACTCCTTCTGTCACTTTGCAGAATGAGTTCCTGTGACAGGTTTTTTCCTGTCTCTTCTCTTTCTCTTCTGTGTAGGACATTGCCATGCTTATTGGTCAATATTAAGGAAATATATGGAGAATTTACAAGGAATAAAAGGGAAAATAAATCTGTTAAATGAAAAGACAAGAAAAAGTTTCATCTCATGCATTTTAAGCTTAATGATTCCTATATAATTTTTTAATAAGACATGTATTAGGTGGCATTGAAATGTAAATGCTTTTTCAAAGTCCTTCAAAATTATAGCACTTCTGTATCTTCAAGAAAACGAAACCCTTTACTGTTCCCTTCAGGTTCAAAGCAAAAAACAATGTATACTTCTCAGATATCATTTTCTGGCAGAAAATAAGATTTCCATCCCACAAAGCTAGGCAGATTGGCATAGTTTAGATGATACACATTTATCAGGGAAATGTTTAAATATACACTTTTCCAACAGTTTACATGCTTTCCACATAGAGTGGGCTGGCCACTTAAAACTTAATTTATAAATGACTAAATTATTTCTCCTAGAAGCCAAGTACTGATAGCTTTAATTTATCTGTCTCCTAAATGTAACTGAGAAATACAAATATTGCATTTATGCCTTGACGTTGCAACTTAAAATGTTTTTGCATGATTTCTCTATGTAATTTGAAATGACATCAAAACTTCAGGCTTTCAGATATAAAATTTGAGCTGTTTATTTATCTTACATTCTCCGACTAGGATACAGAGTTGGTTGGGTACCTACTGAGCCTTTTCCCTGCCCTCTTTTCTTCTAAACCAAAGCACAAAATACCCTTCCCTGTAGTGTAAACCTGCCATTTCCCCCACCCCTCCTTTGGGAAGAGGTTGGAGTGGCACTTTTCAGGGCTACCTGTTTGATTTTTACTCACTTCTGACATTTCTGGTCAATGGCGTCTTTGCTGGCTCTCCTCATAGCATGATTTTATGTAACAAACTTCCTCCAATAAAATGGCCACATTCCTTACCAGCACTTAAACATTTGGATAGAATTGGAAGAAAAACCTTTGAAGAGGGAATTATGTGTTTTCATTTTGCTTAAAGAAATGTATTTTGGAAAATGGATTCCAGAATGTGGAGAGTACAGAAGGAGTCAGAAAGAAATGTAAGAACCTGGGAGGAGGGAGAGATGGAACCTGTACAATTTCTGTTTCAGTCTTCGGGTGTTTCTTTTTCCCTCCATTGAGTAACCAGAGATAGAATGCCTAGGGCTCTTTCTGGACAATCGATGATGATGTCTGATCTCTTCAGTATTCCCGAGCGCTTCATCTAGATCCCTCTTTTGGCATTTACTATGTTCTGCCTTGCTTTATGGTTTTGGGTATATTTGCCAAGTTTTCCCAATTGCCTGCTAACTCTTTTTTTGTTGTTGTTGGTTTGAAATGGAGTCTCACTCTGTCACCCAGGCTAGAGTACAGTGGTATGATCTCAGCTCACTACAACCTCCACCTCCTGGGCTTAATTGATCCTCCCACATCAGCCTCCTGAGTAGCTGGGACTACAGGCATGCACCACCATGCCCAACTAATTTTTGTATTTCTAGTAGAGATGGGGTTTCGCCATGTTGGCCAGGTTGGTCTCAAACTCCTGGCCTCAAGTGATCTGCCTGCCTTGGCCTCCCAAAGTGCTGGGATTACAGGCGTGAGCCAACGCACCTGCTCTCTCTTTAGCAAGAGTGCGTCCCCTTCCTTATCCCTGTGTCCTCCACTGCCCAACACAGAAACTGGCTTCTTATTAGCTTTCAATATCTATTGGTTAGATGGATTAATTCAGATGGTTTTCTAGATTCCTGTAATTAGATTTATGATATCAAAAAAGTTTGGGCTACGTGTGATGGCTCACACCTATAATCCTAGCACGTTGGGAGATCAAAGCAGGAAGATCACTTAACACCAGAAGTTAGAGCCCAGTCTGGGAAACATATACACCATCTCTACAAAAAAAAAGTTTTTAATTATCCAGGTATGGTAGCACATGCCTGTGGGCCCAGCTACTCAGGAGGCTGAAGCAGGAGGATCACTTGAGTCCAGGAATTGGAGGCTGCATTGAGCTACGATGGTGCCACTGCATTCCAGCCTCAGAGACAGAGTGAGATCTGGTCTCAAATAAATAAATAAACAAATAAACGTGCATGGATCAAAAAGGTATCATAGACCAGGCATGGTGGCTCATGCCTGTAATCCCAGCACTTTGGGAAGCTGAGGCAGGCAGATCACTTGAGGCCAGGAATTTAAGACCAGCCTAGCCAACATGGTGAAACCCCGTCTCTACTAAAAATATAAAAATTAGCTGGGTGTCATTGCGGATGCCTATAATCCCAGCTACTTGGGAGGCTGAGGCGGGAGAATCACTTGAACCTGGGAGGCAAAGGTTGCAGTGAGCCAAAATCGCACCATTGCACTCCAGCCTGGGCGACAAGAGTGAAACTTCATCTCAAAAAAAACAAAAAAAAAAGATCATAAAGTGCAATTAAACAGAACTGGCCTAGTAATAGGTATCTTTTTAATCTTCTGGATTTATTTCAGTTTAAGAAATCATGTCAAATATATCTCATTTTTCTAGAACCAGGTTAATTTAACAGCAGCAGGCAGAACAATCAGATAGTTGAAAAATATTAATAAGCCTAATTTTTTAAAAATTTGTGGATCCAGCTCTAGAATATCAGGCATACCTAGCAAAGGCGCCAAGGGGATGCAGTAGTTTCAAGTATTGTTGCAGTTTCTTGTCACTCCAACTAACAAGCTTCCTGACTATTAATGGCTGAAACAATAGTAGTTTTAATTTCAAAACCAGAAGTCTAGAGATAGGAGGTTGCTAATCTAATTAAGCAACTCAAGAATGTTAAAATGGGTGCTTGCACTTTTTATGTTTCTGTTCTGCTATCTTCATTGTCTTGACAGTGTCTCCTCTCATGGTTGAAGGATGGCTGTTGTGGCTCCAAGCATCACATCCTAACACCCCAAAAGGAATAAAGAGGGAAGGGAAAAGAGTTCTCTTCATGGGCTGAGTTAGGCCTGAAAAGTCTTGTCCAAGTTGGGGGAAAAGCATAAAGAACCCCTTGGCGTCAGATGAAGTTTGCTTTTACTTATATTTACTCCTGAAGCAGCTAATGGGACTCAGATGTGGGTGGGTGGAGGTGGTTTCCCATCGCCTTCCTTGCCCCTCAGGGAGAGAGGGTCCTGAAGTTCAGTGGTCTTGGCAGCCCACACAGGGTGCACATCTGAAGAACAGTACCTTGGGTCAGCTGCATTTTATAACCCCAGCCACCTCGGTGCACACAGCAAACCTAAAATACCAGTAAGACAATAAGTCTGCCACTTAGCTAGCCGTGTGCTTGGATCTAATGACTTAGTTTGGAGCCTTGAAAATCTTGCAGGGCCTGCGCCAGGCCCATCACCCTCTTTCTGTAGAGGCTAGGAATTCATTCTTTATGTCTAGTTATCTCTTTATGTCTGAAAGTTTAAGAGGCAGTTGAGGGGGGACAAGGAACAATGGCTTTGGCCCTGAGGAACACTGTATGCAAAGGAGTGGTGGTGTGATGTGGCGTGGTCTGTTTAGGCACTGCTGGCAAGTAGGAGTGACTGAAGCATGTCGCAGGGCCTGAGGAGAGAGTGGGAAGAAATGAGACTGGAGAAGGAGCAGCAGCTGATGGGGTGCACCAGACGCAGGAGTGCAGACTGCAGGGAGGTAAAGCATGCACTCTGGGAGCCCAGAGGCGGCGTGACTGAGCCAAGAAGGGCTTCCAAAAGCCTTGGACCTGGATCCAAGATCCGACGTTCAGCCAGGACCTGGAGTTACAGTGGTATAGATTAGTTATGCCTGTGCCATTCCAGTTGTTAAATATTGTGAATTTACCCCCCTGCTCTAGAGGAGTTGGTGAGGAATTGTCAGGCAGAAAAGTGGGAATGGGCTTTCCAGGAAGAGTGGAGAGCTGGTATAAGTAATCCAAGAAGGGAGAGATGAGAATCCAAGGGAAGGATGAGGCCAGGGTGGTAGAGGGCCTAACTGTGAAAGGTCTGTGGCAGACAGAGGTTTCTCCTCCATCCTGTAGCCCATCGACCCAGTGATCCATCTGTAAAAGGATAACCCTGAGTCAGCCCTAGGACCTGGGACCCTGTCACCTGTTAGGGAGCAGGGCATTTGAGAATATAGAGGGCTGATGGTGAGACCAAAGACTCGAGAGAAATAATTGTGCCGTTTTATTTCTTTTTAAAAAAGAAAGAGAAGAAAGAGAGGAAGGGAAGGAGGGAAGAAGGAAGGGAAAACAGAACAGGAACAGTAGAAACCAATACGGCATTTGGTAAGGCTTAATAGTGGACACAGAGATTATTATTGTTGTTACTGATTTGTTACATGCTTCCCCACTTTGCTTAAAATATTTCATTTAAGAAATGAATACGTCACACCTGTAATCTCAGCACTTTGGGAGGCCAAGGCTGGTAAACCACTTGAGACCAAGAGTTAGAGACCAGTCTGGCCAACATAGAGAAACCTTGACTCTGCTAAAAATACAAAAATTAGTTGGGCCTGGTGGCAGGTGCCTGTAATCCCAGCTACTTGGGAGGCTGAGCTGTAATCCCAGCTACTTGAACCCAAAGGTGGAGGTTGCAGTGAGCTGAGATCACGCCACTGCAATCCAGGCTGGGCGACAGAGTGAGACTCTGTCTCCAAAGAAAAAAAAAGAATATGTCAGGTGTACATTTAAACAGATATATAGATATATGGTCCTTCTACAAAACTATTTGACAAGATATCAAAAATGCTTTTTTTGACCTAATAATTCCATGCTAGAACATACAAAGACGTATGTACAGGAAGTCTATTTTCTGTTGCTTCAAGTATAGTGACAACTGCGTGGGAGGGTGGGGAAGTTGTGCTAAATTAATTTCCCAAATAAATAAAATGAGCAATTTTAATGAAATCTTCCCTAAATACATGGTGCCTGTGCTGGTACAGTAAGTAGAGTACTCTGGACACAACTAACCTTTTTTTTTTTTTGATAATTTTTGATTAATGTAATTAACAATCAAAGTACATATTAATAGATTCACCGATCCTAAAAGCTGTTGGGGTGGCCCTTTGCACCTCCCCACTTTCTCCTACATAGATTATTTTCTCTGGCCCTTTTGGTTCTCATTTCCTTTAGCTGGCTGTTATTTCTTAGGCTGGCCTCAAACTCAGCTTAGGCTGGCCTCAAACTCAGCTTAGGCTGGCCTCAAACGCCTGGTCTCAAGCAATTCTCCTGCTTCGGCCTCCCAAAGTTCTGGGGTTACAGGCATGAGCCATCATGGTCTGGTCCAACTTCTGTTTTTTGAACTGAGATCACTTGGGCAGGTGGAGGATTAGATGAGGAGAGAGGTACTTCTGGGCTCCTCTGTCTTTGGGTTGGCTGAGGTTTCTGATCAGTGGCCCTTGGATGATTGAGGCCAACCTGGACTCATGATGTGGGGAGAAATAGGGTAACTGTCTCATATTTTCCAAGTATCAGACTGTCTTCACAGACTAACTTCCACAACAAAATGAAATCATGCAGCCTATTTACCAGAGATCAATTAAATTGGCCACACTCTTTTTATAACTTATCCCCATTGGACTGAACATTTAATAGTTTATATTATGCTCAGTTAAATTTCAGTATCTACCACCCCCACTTGACTGAACATGTAATAGTTTCAATATATCTACCACCCCCACTTTTACTTAGTGCTTTTATCAAAATGATTTCCTGTACTCGAATTTGATATGTTTATTTAAAAGCTTTTTTTAATGTCATTTAATGAAGTCATTAAAATGTTCTGCCATCCAAATAAAAAAACAGTTTTAAAGCAGTATATATGTCTACTGCTTCTCCCCTTTAAGAAAAGATGAGCAGATTTTATCTTGCATTTTAAATTAAGCCTCCACAAGTCTTGGATATGCTGATGGTCAAACTATGAAACCTGTAACTAAAGAACACGTGCTAAAAGGATCATAGAGCAAGTTATCCTTAGGTAACATACTTAAGAGGCATGTAACATACTTCGACGCATGTATCATTACAGCCTCAAACACCACCACCACAACAAAACAACCACTCCAGAATGAAAATACTGGTATATTTGTATAATGCAAAGAGAAATACAGATATAAATCCTCAAAACGGAAGGTACATTAATAAAAATGTAGCATTATAAGCCAAAAATATTATATAGTACTTGCAGAATTTAGTCTTTCAGTTTAGCATTATAATGTCTAACAAAGAAATATTATTTAAATTATAGTTCTCATTATTAATTTAAAACAACCATCAGTAGAACAGCACAGCTTAACCTAGCAAACGTTTTAAGGAAATGCTTTGTTTCCTAGAAGGAGGGTATCATTATATTCCATTCATTTATACCGTGAACAACAGAAGAACAATTTTCAAAGTGGAAATTAGTTTCATAAGACAGAATAAAACTGGGCTTCTCAAAGCACAAGCCATTTCCATAAAATTAATTTTTTATTGGCAAAAAATACTTAAAACAATTTTGATGTAGTACTCTGCTTCTCAGAGCCCTCCCAATCCTCGAACCACAATCTGTACACACGAACACATGCAATACTGTATTTTTCTCCACATCATTACTAACCAAAACACTTTACTCTTTTAAAACTTACAACTTGACAGAAATGTTTCCATTCAAGATTGCTATAATACAGAGAGCAGTTGTCACTGACTTGGTTTTCAGCAGTAGAAAGTAAACCGGGAATCAAATCTTACTTGTTACTTACTGCTTTTAAAAAATGACTGCCTTGCTACTGACCTCCATTTCTGCTCTTTAAGTTCAATATCAACACTGACACTTTCAAAGAATCGGCGCAGCACAAGGACCCTGCAGCCGGCAATTCAGAGGGCATTTCAGACAACTTTCCCCCTACTTTCTCCTGCTTCCAACAGAAGATCCTCAAGAAATCTAACTTGTGAAGAAGTCCCCCTAGGTTCCTCTACTTCACTGCAAAATGTAATGCCACTTGAGGTTGTCAAAAATAGCTTCTGTAGAAAACTGGCCATGGTCTTTAGGAAACGTTGCATGAAGAAAATTAGTATAGCCTTTATAGAAAAAGAAAAAAAAAGGAACCACGCATGGAATAAAAGACGTCAGTACCGGTACAAAAAGACTGCAGGGCCTATTGTCAGGAAGAAAGTCGAGTTAGGAGGACGAATGTGCGGAGCTGGAGTGGGCTGAGCATTCCACTCCTCACCCACCCCACCCACCCCACCCCCAAACCCCCAAAAGGAGTCAGTACAATCCAAGTGTCTGTCCACTTCGAGGCATTTTGAAGGCAGCTTAGAAAATTAAACAGGGGCCAGAAGGAAAAGAAACGACGTCACCGTCCAAGCCAAAGGGAAAGGCTGGGTTGGGGGTCTATGTGGCGGGGCCTCCCTCATAAACCAATGCCTTTCAGGTCGCAGGGATGGGTCGCCTGGGTGGTCCGGGGGCTCTGGCAGCAGGGGAACTGGGCCCTGAAGCAGTCCCTCAGCTCCCTGTTGAAGAGGAAGCACACGACGGGGTTGATGCCAGCCTGCGCAAAGGTCAGCCACACGGAAGCCGTCAGGTAGGCCTGGGGGACGGCGCCGGGCCGCACCAGGACCCGCAGGTAGCTGGCCACGACGTAGGGCCCCCAGAGGAGCAGAAAGAGCAGCGTGACGGCGTAGAACATCTTGCACAGCCTCTTCTCTGTCTTGAATTCTTCCAGCACGAGGAGGCGGCGCGCGCCACGGCCCGGCCCTGCAGGCCGGATGCCCACAAGCGCGGGCGGCGTGGGCCCGCGGCCGAAGCCCGCCGTCCAGTTGGCGGCCGCCTGGCCGGTGGCGCCCGGGCCGTGGAAGGTCCAGTCGTGGCTGACGGCGGGCACCAGGCGCGCGGGCCGCATCTTGCGGCGGTCGTGGATGAAGAAGAGCAGGCGGAGGTAGACGAGGTGCGTGGCGCCCACCACCACAGCCAGCAGCAGCAGGAAGCCCAGCGCGCCGGGGGCGCCGTCGGGCCGCTGCTCCAGGGCGCACGGCGCGTCCTCGTCGTCGCCGCCGCCGCCGTCCAGCACGGGCGGGAAGGCCGCTGCCAGCGCCAGCGCCCAGGCGGCACACACCAGCATGGCGGCGCACGGCCAGCCGGCCAGGCGCTCGGCGTAGAAACGGTGGTGCGCGATGGCCAGGTAGCGGGTGACGCCCACGCCCAGCAGCAGGAAGGCGGCGTGGAAACAGAAGAGCGCGGCCAGGAAGGCGAGCAGCTTGCAGCCCAGCGCGCCCGGCGGCGCCCCCGCCGCGGCCGCCGCACGCCGCGCAGCCAGCATGACGGCCGGGAGGCAGGCGAGCGCGCGCAGCCCGTCGGCCAGGCACAGGTCGAGCAGCAGGTAGTACGGGGCGCGGTGTAGGCTGCGCTCCCGCACGATCAGCAGCGCAAACAGCACGTTGCCCGCTAGGCTCACGCACAGCAGCAGGCTGAGCGTGGCCAGCTTGAGGCCCAGGGCGGCCGCCTCGCCGCCGCCGCCAATTTCGGCCTGCTCTGGCGGTTCATTCGTATCTCACTGGCTGTCGGCTGCCCTGCTGTCTCGGCCTTTGCTGCTCCTTGCCGCCCGTTTATGTCTGTTGCCCGCTTGCCCTGCTGGTCGGCGTTTCCTGACCCGTGGCTTCCAGCCGCCCGTTCGCCGGTCTCCGGCTCCTGCCAGGCTGCCGCCGCCGCATTCCTCTATCGGTGCGCGCAGGAGGTAATACCCCAGGCTCCTGGCGTCGCGGGTTTACCAGGATTAGGGTCGCGCTGCCGTCTGCAGCCCCCGCATCCTCCTCCTCCTTGTCCTCTCTCCGCTGTTGCCAGTTCTTTTGGTTTCCTGTTCTGTTTCGCCGCCGCCGCTGCTGCTGCCGCCGCTGCTGCTGCTGCTGGCGCTGCTGCTGTTGCTGCCGCCGCGGAGCTTCTCCCTCCCTCCGCCGGAGCGCCGCGCGGCCGTTGCCGTTGCCAGCCCCGCTGAGGCATCCGCACTGCCTGGCCTGGCTGGGTTAAAGTGCCGCCGCAGCAGCCGTGGCCGGAGGCGGCTGGGAGGAGGCAGGCCTAGGACGGGCAAGCATAAGCCTGCCGAATTCCTGTAACGGGGTCCATATATGCGCCCGCGCTGGGGTCACGGCGGCCGTGCGCGGGGGAGGTTGCCTGGGCTGGCAGGGTCGGGAGGCCTCAGAGGGGACAGGAATATCTGGAATGAGCCTTCTGCCCGAAGACTAGGAGTAATTTACGATAGTAATAGTCATCGTAGTCCTAAAACCGCTGATACTCAGGTGCGCACTGATGTGGGTGGCAGTGTGCTGGGGAGCTTGGCAAGCATTATCTCCCTCAACAGTAATAACGAAGTTGGTTCCATCCTTAACCCCACTTTGTACCTCAGGAAGCAGAGGCTTGGAGGTCAAGGGAGTTGAGAGCCGGGAAGTGGCAGAGCTGGGATTCAAATTTCGCTTGGTCTGATTTCCAGTGCTGGACTCACAGCGACTCTGCAGCATCCCCTACTCGCTAACTCATCAGTGATCCCGGTGAAGGACCTATATCAGGGAAAAGAAATGTAGCATTTCATCTAAGTGTTTTGGAAGGTGAACCCTATGCCACCTTCCTCCCAAGATATCTATTTTCTGGGTAAGCCTGAAAGGGCAGCCCCTGTTGTGATTCTCAGACACGCTGCATTTGTCTCGCAGGACCTTGCACGTGCTGGTGCCTCTGCCTGGACCAACCCCACAACAGGCTTCCTCTCCTTAGGGCCTCCTGACCAGTCTGTCTTATTCTGTATCGCTGCCCTCTAGTCATTTCCTTCTTAGCACTTATAATTTGTCATTATATACTTTCTTTTCTTTTTAAAAATCATGCCCTTCTAACTAGTCTCTAAGCTCTTTGAAGGCAAGGGATCATGCCTCGTTTTTGGTACCACTGTGTCCCCAGTGCTTAGCATGGTAAAGCAGAATTAGGCAACGCGTTGTTTCTCACCCACACTCATATTTTTTCTTCTGTGTGGAAAATTATTTATTGCCTACTGATTACATGCAAGGCAGGCACCTTGATGGGCATTTTCAGGATAGTGCAAGATCATAGAGGGCCTTAATGATCAGGCTGAGGAGTCAAAACTTTAGTCTGCAGGCAGTCAGGAGCCCTTGAAAGCTTTTGAGAAGGGGAGCGAGATGACTAGGTGTGCTCCAGGAACATTATTCTGGCAGCAGTGTTTAGGAGGGATGACAGAGCAGAGCCGGTAAACCTAGTACAGAGCCTCAAACTTTACTATGTGCAGAAATCACTGGGGACCCTGTTAAAATGAAGATTCTGATTTAGTAGTTCTGGAATGGGGCCAGAGGTTCTGTATTTCTAACAAGCTCCTGGGTGAGACTAATGCTGTTGGTCTGCTGACCTTACTTTGAATAGTAAAGCCCTTGGGGACAATTTGGATATTTTTTTAAAAAATCTAAGTGATTTTTCAAGAAAATCAGCTACTGAGCACCTGACTTGGGACTCCTAAGTAGCCAGCAGCAAGTGGCTGACCAGGCACATCTGTAAATGTATGTTGATAGAAAATAGATTTTGGAGGGTGTATGGGTTAGGAATTGCAGTTTGATATTAGTAGCAAAAAACGTGTACATGAGTTTATTTTCCTCATGAAAGAAGAAGTCTGGAGGTCAGTGGTTGCTGATACTGATTTATTGGCTCAAGGACTGAATCTCTGAAAGTCTTTTAGCCCTTCCCTCGTGATCACAGTAGGCTGCTGACACCCCAACCGTCATTTCTTCATTCCAGGCAGAAAGAAGCGAAGGGAAAGAGCAGAAATATTCCAGCCATCTAAGTAGGCCTCTCCAAAGAAGAGCTTTCTAGAAGCCCTACTTTATAAACAAACACTTAAACATATCATTGGCTATCATTTGAGAGTGAGCACTTGAGCAAGGGAGGGTAGGAAATGGTTTCTTATTTCTTTAAAGTTAGACCCACAGCTGTAGAGAATTGGATCCTGCCTTGCTGTGGCCCTTAGCGCTTGGGCTGCCTCTGCCTAGAGAAGGGAATGCCTTCTTAATAACCCACACAAATTCACCAACTCTGGTTGCTTTATGGTAATACTGATGGCAGCCACCTTTTACTGAGCATTTGCTATGTGCCAAGCATTGTGCTAAATTCTCGACATGTGTTATTTAATGTAATCATTGTAATGGCCAGATGTAGTATGTACTGTTACTATCTTCATTTTGCAGAGGAGGCACAGAGGAGTTAATTTGTTCAGGCTTTCACCACTTACACTTACTTTACACTTACTTGAAAGTAAGTGTAAGAGCTGGAAGTGTGACTTAATTTTATTTATTTTTTTATTTTGAGACAGGGTCTCACTCTGTCACCTAGATTGGAGTCAGTGGCATCATCATGGCTCACTGCAGCCTCAACCTCCCAGGCTCAGGCAGTCCTCCTACCTCAGACTCCTGAGTAGCTGGGACCACAGGCTTATACCTCCATGCCCCGCTAATTTTTAAAAAATTATTTGTAGAGGCTGGGCCGGTGGCTCACGCCTGTAATCCCAGCACTTTGGGAGGCCAAGGCGGGCGGATCACGAGGTCAGGAGATCAAGACTATCCTGGCTAACACAGTGAAACCCCGTCTCTATTAAAAAACAAAAAATTAGCCGGGCATGGTGGCAGGTGCCTCTAGTCCCAGCTACTTGGGAGGCTGAGGCAGGAGAATGGCATGAACCCGGGACACGGAGCTTGCAGTGAGCCGAGATCACGCCACTGCACTTCAGCTTGAGCGACAGAGCGAGACTCTGTCTAAAAAAAAAAAAAAAAAAAAAAAATTTGTAGAGATGGGGTCTCCTTATGTTGCCCAAGCTGGTCTAGAACTCCTGGGCTCAAGTGATCCTCCCACCTCAGCCTCCCAAAGTGCTGGGATTACAGGCGTGAGCTACCACACCCAGCTGAGGAACTCTGTGTTTAGAATCTACCCTCGTGATCTCCACAAACACTACCTCTTTGTTATAACTGTGAAGAAGGCTTTTGAGTTTATAAAAGCAGTAAACTAACATACACAAAATACTGATGCTCCCGTGCACAGAATTATAACCCCTTTCAAGAGGGAAGGATTTTTCAAAACCATCTAATCCTAACACTTGAATTTTACTAACAGAGAGGCTCATGAATAGCTGAGTGGGAGGGAGAACCCAGGTCCTCCCACTCCTAGGTCACTACCTTCCACTTAAAATCTTCATATTTTTTGTTCTAATGAGCACATGATGTTCGACAAGTCACTTAACCTCTTGGAATCTCAATTGTGCCCATATATGAAATGGGACATTGGACCAAATGATTTCTGAGAGTCCTGGGCTCTGAAGTTGAGTTTTGGTATAAGGAAATGGAAGTTAAGTGATTATGTGTCCCAAATGGGGAGAGATTTATTTTTCAGAAAAGGACACAAAAGAAGAGACAGTATTAGTTCATTATAATTTAAAATTTTCTGTGTTTTCTGTTTCTATCTACAGTTGAAAATGCTGCTCTTCAGATTTGATTTAGTCATTTTCCCAGGCTCGAATGGCAGAAGCAACAGTAGAAAATAGATAAATCATGGTTCTCTCGCAGCATTTATATGCCTACTTCTTTCATTATCAACATTTGTTCAGTAGATTAATACTTAAGGAAAAACTAGTAACATTTCATTGGCCAGGATCAATGTATTTTCCTTTTACTGTTTCTAGGAAGCTGCAGGCAAGAATTTTAAATACCTTCTTAGGCACCAAATTGCATGCCTTCATCTCAAAGCAAAACAGCTCTACGAGATTTTTTCCTATAAGAAAATTTCCATTATTCTTATATAATCAAATTATTCCTTTTGGACATAGATAGAAACATAAGTATTTCCCACCCCCACTCTCCAAACCATTTATGTCCCTTCTTTGATGTACATATAGATGGTGTGATTGGTACTAGAAATCCTGACTGTTCAGAGAAACTGGTTGGCACCCTTTGGTAGATACAGTCAAGGTCTTGGGTTCCCCAATCATGAGGTCCAGTCTGGTCAGTGTATCCTGTTTAACCTCAGGCTTCTGGCCAGTCACCTGCCAATAGGTACATTAAACACCAAGTTAGAGAAGGTTGGTGTGACTTAACTCCATCCCAACTCTTAGAAAAAATGAGCCAAAGTCTAGGCCTAGTGGTTGTTGGATTATCAAAGGGCAGCACTCAAGTTGACCTCTTCGTGGGACAAAGTCATAACTATGATGATGAAAATGGGCCTTGTGGTGAGGACCACTCTGGTTCATGTCAAAGTTCCACCAATGACTAGCTGTGCATTGGTGGTAGTGGTACATGAATCAGATTGTACCTAACTGTAAAGAGCCTAGACTTTGGCTCATTGGGCAAGTCTCTTGCCTACTCTGTACATCTGAATATCAAAAGCTCATTGTGGGAAGACTCAATTAAATGAGATTCATTTACAAAGAGTGTAGCACAAGGTGTGCGCACAGGTCGTGTGCAATAAATGGTTAACTACACTTATGCATATTTGTTCTTACCTAACTATATAAATGTCTTGGCTAACCATGATTTAATTGACTTTTATGTTTCCCACCTCAGCTTAACCTAGCAGGATGCCCTGTACACAGTAGGTTCTCAATATGTATGTGGCACGTATGAGTGTCAGTGTGTATAATAAAGAGTGCAAAAAGTGCAGCTGCTTTCTAGAAACCTAATTTCTGACTCTGTGTTGCCATTTTGTCTTGCTGGTGGGGAAAAAAAAGGTAGCCTTAGTGCATCTTGGGTTTCGTCATGGGTCCTTGCTTTCTTGGAATATACTGTAGTTTCAGGCAAGTGCCTAAATTGCCTAGTATATGGTCATTCAGGATAGTGCGTGCATGTGTGTGGTGGGTATCCCTTCTGATATTTCATCAGTTGTTGGCATATTGTTCCTGTTCTTCCAAGCCGTTGTGGTTTGGTGACTCTTAGCTGCCTTGTGCCATACTTGTGGTGTGATAATCTGGGCTGAGGATGCATTTGATATTAGATGCATCCACAGGAATTCTCAGCAGTATGTCTGAGAAACTGGGTGCAGCTCCCCTCTCTCTGAGTACCCTTTTCTTGTCTTCTTCTACCTTCATCTCCAAGGACTCCCTATCTATTCTGGAAGAGGGTGAAAACCTAGTTCTTTCTTGTTCTTCTGGACCATGTAATTACAGTCATCCCTCAGTATAAACAGGGAATTCGTTCCAGGGCCTCTGTGTATACCTGAATCCATGTATACTCAAGTCCTATAGCCAGCCCTACAGAACCTACATATATGAGAAGTCAGCTCTTCATATGTGCAGGTTTCACATCTCTCAAATACTGTATTTTGCATCCTATTTTGATTGAAAAAAAATCACATGTAAACCAACCCATGCAGTTCAAACCCATGTTGTTCAAGGGTCAACTGGAATCAATTTCCCTGGGAAGCTGTGTTCCCCAAATTCAGGTGTTTGGAAAAAACAAAAGCCAGGAAGCCACCTTGCCATAAACCTCTCCTAGTCAAGGAAGCTCAGAGCCTGCTATCCACTTGAATGTTGAGAAGGAAAGGGAAAAATAGAGGAAGAAAAATTATCACTGCATATCTCAAAATATTGTGCTTGCTATCTGTATTTGTTGAATGAATAACTGAATATCTTTATGTGTATATGTATAGCATATTGTCACACTTCATTTAAGCAAAATATGTTTAGTGAAAACTCTTTTAACAGTTGGTTTTCTTTCTCCACACGCAAGAGAAGGAAGTTGCGCCCCAACCCTACACCATATATTTAAAAAAATTCAAAATGGATGATAGACCTAAGAGTCAGGGCTAAAACTGTAACAACTCTTAGAAGAAAATATAGGAGTAAATTTTCATGACTTTACATTAGGAAGTAGTTTCTTGGATATGTTCCCAAAAGGACAGGTGACAAAAGAAAAAAAAATACATAAATTAGATTTCATTAAAATTTTTAAAGTTTGTGCTTCAATAGACACCATCAAGAAAATGAAAGGCCCGCCCTCAGAATGGGAGAAAATGTCTTCAGATAATGTGTCTGATGGGGGGCTTGTATCCAGAATATATAAAGAACTCATAACTCAAAAAAGACAACCTAATTTTAAAAATGGGCAAAGACTTTAAATACACATTTCTCTAAAAAGATATGTAAATGGCCAATAAGCACATGGAAAGATACTTTGCATCATTAGTCAATAGGATAATGCAATTCCAACCATCTGAGATACCACTTCATATCTACTATGGTGGCTATTACAAAAATGTAGACGGTAACAAGTGTTGGTGATGACATGGAGGAATTGGAACCCTCAGATGATGCTGTTGGGAATGGAAAGTGATACAGCTGCTTTGGAAAATCATTTGGCAACTCCTCAAAAAGTTAAACATAGAGTTACCTTATGACCTAGCCATTTCACACCTAGGCATTTACCCAAGAGAAATGAAAACATGTCCACATGAAAACCCATATGTAAATGTTCATAACAGCATCATTCCTAATAACCAAAAGGAGAAAGCAACACAAAGGTCCATGAATGAATGGATGGATAAATAAAAGTCACATATCCCTACAGTGGAATGCTGTTCACTCATAATAACAAGTACTGGTACGTGATGCTCCAACATGGATGAACCTTGAAAACACTGTACTCAATGAAAGAAGCCAAATACAAAAGACTACGTATTGTACAAATCCATTTATGTGAAATGCCCAGAACAGGTAAATCCATAGTGATAGAAAGTTGGTTAGTAGTTGCTGGGAACTGGGGGGAAGGATTGGAGAGTGTCCGCTAATGGGTCCAGAGTTGTTTTGGGGTGATGAAAATGTTCTAAATTTAGGTAATAGTGATAGTTCCACAACTCTGGATATCCTAAGAAAACAGAATTATAAAAAGAAATTCATATGAAAGTGAGGTCACCTCTGTGACCTCTGGAGGTGTCTTTATTAAAAGATGGATAGGAACCTGGCAAGTAACATGAACTCCTAGTTATGAACTCCTAGCAAGTAACATGAACTCCTAGCTTTCTGAGTAAGTGCAGATTCTTAAGGTGTGATTTCTTGTGCTCTTACCTGAGGCTGGCCACAGAAATAAGTCATGCCTTGCCATATGATCATGTGCACAAGGATTGCCCCCTTTGGTGGGCCTTAGCATTTATGTGCTTTCGGGCTTTGGTGTTTAGGTAAACCTGGGAAGAGAGACTAAGAAAGTTTTATTTAATCAATAGCTTTATATTGCAGCATAGCCTCTGGAAAAGCTGTCATTTTTTAGATCAAAAAATGCACTAAGCTATTTTGCATATATGATTACTAATTTACTCCTACAAAATCCCTTACCCTAGTTTTATAGATGAGGAGCCTTGAGTTTTAAAGCAGTTAACCATAGTCTGTGGTCACGACGGCACAAAGTAGAAGAGCAAGATAAAATTCCAGTCTGTCTGGACCGCAAGCCTGAATTCTTTTTTTTTTCTTTGAGACAGAGTCACAAGCTCTGTCCTTGAGCTGGAGTGCAGTGGCCAGATCTCAGCTCGCTGCAAGCTCCGCCTTCCGGGTTCACACCATTCTCCTGCCTCAGCCTCCCAAGTAGCTGGGACTACAGGCACCCGCCACTACGCCCGGCTAATATTTTGTGTTTTTTAGTAGAGACGGGGTTTCACCATGTTAGCCAGGATGGTCTCGATCTCCTGACCTTGTGATCCGCCCACCTTGGCCTCCCAGAGTGCTGGGATTACAGGCTTGAGCCACCGCGCCTGGCTGAATTCTTAATAAATATGTACAGAGGCTTTGTCAACTAATATATAATTGAAGGAAAACCTATCGGGATGATAGAAGTATTAAAGTGGGATTGTATCTGCTAGTACAGAATTGAGGAAAACCATTATGCTAACGGCATAGGTGGCAGTATTTTAACCACCTGAAAATAAACACTTTCAATATTGAAAAGAAACAAGGAGTCTACACTAATATGTTATCACTATTTAAAATGCCATTGTTGATATTTCTATAATGGTTTTCTAAGCAAGTCATAGCAACGGCTCCAAGTGAGAAAAGGCCTTTTTAAAAAATGTGGGCCCCTCTCTTTTGCATTATATTTACTAGCTGTTTAAACTCCCTCTAGTGGTTAAGTCATGTTGTGATCCTAAATTTTGCATTGACGGACTCAATGCAGCCACCAGGACTAGGGTGCTACTGGGAGTGCCAAAGATAACAGGATCAAACCTATTCCTTAAGCATTCTTTTCATGTGCATGGAATCATGGTATAAATATTGTATATCAAAGCTACTACTGCTATAATCCTTGCCTTCATCTCCTTTCTCTCTTATTTGATCGAAAATCAAATGTGCATCGATTATTGATACTTTCTACTCTAGAGAATTACAGTGAATATACTTTATAAGGTGGAGATTTTGGGGGTATGTCCATATAAAATGTTCTGAACTATGAAACAGGGGCCTGTAAGACACATCTTTAAGGATGTACCTACTGTTTCTTGAATTGCTAGTTTACCTATTATGCAATGACTTCCTTGTAATAAAATATGAATGTTTGGCTCTTTTAAACGCTCACCCTCTATATACATACACCTCCCACCTCTCACACGCATATAAATTCTTCCTATGCCACCAGCACCAAGCTTTGCATTGGGTTTTTATTTAGATGAGGTAGATACTCTTTCATTTGCAGAATTGTAACAGTTGTTGAGGAGAGCATCTGTAAAAATAAATCTTAGAGATAAGGCAGACAGATTTTTATGATAAAACAAATCATATAAAAAGTAAGACTTGGACTCGATTCTCCTTAGACTCCCATGTGAACTTGCAGAGGTCTGATTTCCATATCTCAAACATTCGGGATAAACAGCTGCATTTCTCAGAAAAACCCCTGCCACCACCCTTCCTTCATTCTCTTACTTCATCTGGTCTGGACAGCTCCCTGCACAGCTTCCAAAGCATGCTCTTCTCTTCTCTCCCTATGAGACTTCCTGTTTCCTGGAATGAACCCACATCTTTCTCTTTCTCGTTTTATTCTTTTGTTTCATTTCAAGTGGTGTACATACATCAGTAGCTTCCTGAGAAAGCTGCTTTGGACATAAATTTTTTATTTTTATTTATATATATATTTTTTGAGATGGAGTCTCGCTCTGTCACCCAGACTGGAGTGCAGTGGCACAATCTCGGCTCACTGCAACCTCCGCCTCTCAGGTTCAAGCAATTCTCCTGCCTCAGCCTACTGAGTAGCTGGGACTACAGGTGCGTGACACCATGACCAACTAATTTTTCTACTTTTAGTACAGATGGGGTTTCACCATGTTTGTCAGGCTGGCCTCAAACTCCTGACCTCGTGATCCACCCGCCTTGGCCTCCCAAAGGGCTGGGATTACAGGCATGAGCCACCGTGCCCAGTCAGCGATGAGTATTTTAAGACTTTTTACATATCTGAAAATGCTCTTACTTTACCTTCTTCGTACTTGATAGTTTGGCTGGGAATAGAATTCTACTGGTTTGGCAATTATGACCAATGATATTGGACATTTTTTCATGTGCTTATTTGCCATCCACCTATCTTCTTTGCTGATGAACCTGCCATATTTTTTCAATATATCATTTATTTTTCTTATTACTGACTTTTGGGAGTTCTTTATGCATCCTGGAAAGAAGTTCTTTTTCAGATATAAGATTTGGAAATCCCATTTGCCCCGGTTTGTGGTTTGTCTTTTTATTCTTTTAATAGTGTCTTTTGAAGAGCAGAGATTTTAATTTTGATGAAGTTCAGTTTATCAATTTGAATTATTTTATGAATAATGCTTTTAGGTCATATCTAAGAAATTCTTGCCTAAACCATGGTCATGAAAATTTTCTCCTATGTTTTCTTCTAGAAGTTTTATGATTTTAGGTTTTTTATAGTTTTATGTTCCATATTAATACTGTAAATGGTATGAGGTGGATTGAATTTCAATGGATTGAAATTCATTTTTTTAATATATGGATCTTCAACTGTTCCAGCACCCCTTGTTGAAAAACTTATTGTGGCCGGGCGCGGTGGCTCAAGCCTGTAATCCCAGCACTTTGGGAGGCCGAGGCAGGCGGATCAGGGTCGTGATGAGACCATCCTGGCCTGCGATGGAAACCCGTCTCTACTAAAGATACAAAACTAGCCAGGCGGCGGTGGCCCTGTAGTCCCAGCTACTCCGGGAGGGGCTAGAGGCAGGAAGAATAGGCGTGAACCGGGGAGGCGAACTTGCAGTGAGCGAGGCTCGAGACCCACTGCAATCCCAGCCTGAAGCGACGAGACTCCGTCTCAAAAAAAAAAAAAAAAAAAAAGAAAAAAACTTATTGCACCTTTGTCAAAAACGAATTGTCCACATACGTGTGGGTCTCTTCATGGACTCTTTATTCTGTTGAATTTATGTGTTTGTCTATCTTGATGTCACACTGTATTCATTATTGTGGCTTTATTTTTTTTTTTTTTTTTTCTTTTTGGGAGCGGAGTCTTGCTCTGTCGCCAACAAGATGCCCGTGGCGGATGCTCAACTCACTACAGCTCCGCCTCCCAGGTCCAGCCATTCTCCGCCTCAGCTACTCGATAACTGGGACTATCCTCCTGCCAACTGGACCTGTATTTTGAATGGAGGCGAGGAGTTTCACCGTCAATGCACCAGATAATCTCGATCTCGACTAAAGTGCTGAGATACAAACCTGTCAGCTTTATAATAAGCCTTAAAATCAGGGAACATTATTCTTCCAAATTATTCTTCTTTTTCTAGTTGTTTTGGCTGGTCTCAGTCATGAGCATATAGATATGTGTTTTAGAATCAAGTTATCTAATTGTACAATAAGGCCTACTGGGATATTAATTGGGGTTGTGTCTAGATCAGTTTGGGGAGAATTGACGTCTTAACAATACTGCATCTTCCTATACAAAAACAAGGTGTATCTCTTCATTTCTTTAGCTCTTCTTTTATTTCCCTCAGCAGTCTTTTGTACTTCCCAGTGTATAGTTCTTGTATATCTGGTGTCAGAATTATCTGTCAATATTTTTTATTTTTGATACTTTTATGAATGGTATTTTTAAAATTTTTAATTGTTCACTACTACCATAAAAAGAATATAATTGATTTTTGTATTGACCTCATATTTTGAAACTTTGCTAAACTCACTTATTTCAGTTTTTTGGGGGTAAATTCCATCAGGTTTTCTACATAGATGTGCATCTTGTCTAGAATAGATAATGTTACCTTTTTTTCAGTCTAGATGCTTTTTTATTTCTTTTTCTTGCCTTGTTGCACTGGCTAGAACCTTTAATACAATGTTAAATAGAAGTGACAAGAGCTAACCTTATCGGTCTCTTCTCTCATATTAAAAGGAAAGCATTCAGTTTTTATTCAGTTTTTCACCATGAAGCGTGATGTTAGCTGTGGATTTTTATAGGTGCCCATAGATGAGGAAGTTCCCTTCCATTCCTGTTTTACTGAGAGGTTTTTGTTTGTTTGCTTGTTTTAAAATCAGCAGTGAATGTTGGATTTTGACAAATGCTTTCCATGCATCTATTGATAAGATAACCACACTGATTTACATTTTTAGTTTGTTAAATAGAAAATTATATTGATTGACTTTCACATATTAAGCCAACCTTGCATTCCTTAGATAAATATGACTTGGTCATGAACTACTATCCTTTTTGTATATTCTTGTATTATACTTGCTAAAATTTTGTTTTGAATTTTTACATCTATATTCATGAGGGTTATTGATCTCTAAGCTGTTTTTCTTTTTTTCTTGTACTGGCTTTGTCTGGTTTTTACTTCAGGATGAAGGTGATCTAAAAGAATGACTTGGAATGTATTCTCTCCTTTTCAATTGTTTTTTAAAAGTTTATGTAGATTTTTTTCTTTAATGTTTGGTGGAATTTACTAGTAAAACTATTTGAGCATGGAGTTTTCTTTGGGGGAAGGTTTTTAACTATATATTTCATTTCTTTTATAGATATATGGCTGTTCAAGTTATATATTTTACCAAGTACATTTTGGTGGTTTATGTCTTTAAAGGAATTTGTCCATCTCATCTGTGTTACAAGTTCATTGGCATAAGTTGTTAATAGCATTCCCTTGTTATCTTCTACATAGCTATAATATAAAATCAGTATTGATGTCTTCTGTGTCATTTCTGATATTGGTACATTTTTCCCTGAATAGTCGTGCCAGAAGTTTATCATTTTTTTTCAGTCTCAAATAACCAGATTTTTACTTTCATTGATGTTCTCTACTGTTTTTCTGTTTTCTATTTCATTGGTTTCTGCTCCGATATTTATTATCTCCTTTGATCTATTTAATTTGCATCCTATTTGCTTTTATTTTCTAGTTTCTTAACACAGAAGCTGAGTCCATCTATTTGAGATCTGTATTTGGGCATTTGTGTTAGAAATTTTCTCCTAAGAACTGTTTTGGTAAAATTCCATGAATTTGATAGATATTTTTTTATATTCATTCATTTCAGAATACTTCCTAATGTTCCTTTTGATTTCTTTTTTGATCCATGAGTTATAGAGAAGTGTGTTATTTAGTTTATAAGTATTTGGGGGATTCCCAGAGATCTTGCTATTATTAATTTCTAATTAAATTCCACTGTATCAGAGAACATACTGGTATGACTTGAATTCTGTTATGTTTATTAAGACTTTTTGACCCAGAATATGGTCTATCTTGGTAAACATTCCATGTACCCTTGAAAAGAATGTGTTTGGTATGGTTGTTGGGTGAAATGTTTTATAAATGTCAGTTGGGTCAAGATGGTTGATAGTGTTGTTGAAATCTTTTATATTCTTACTAAATTTCTGTCTGCTTGTTTTAGCAATTATTGAGAGATGAGTGTTGAAATCTCTTGACTAAAATTCTGGATTTGTATTTCTCCTTGCCCTTCTAACAGTTTTTGTTTCATGTATCTTGAGGCTCTGTTATCAGGAGTAAAAAAATATTTAGAATGATTATATCCTCTTGATGAATTGACTCATTTATATTACTAATCGACCTTCTTCATTCCAAATAATATTCTTTGCTCTGGAATTTACTTAGTGTGATATTAATATAGCCTCTCCAGCTTTCTTTTGATTAGAATTAGCAAAATGTACTTTCTTTTTTTACTTTAAAAATTATTTCATTGTAGGATATGCTCATAATATCAAGCTAAGGATCCATGTAACTTCTAATTTTGCTTACAATCTGTGCCTGGGATTCTAGGATGTGTGTGTGTGTGTGTGTGTGTGCGCGCGCGTGCGCGCATGTGCATGTGCATGGATGTGTTTTTTTGTTTTTATTTTATTTTATTTGAGATAGAGTCTCACCCAGGCTTGAGTGCAGTGGCACAATCATACCCACTGCAACCTCCGCCTCCTGGTTTCAAGCCATTCTCCTGCCTCAGCCTCCCAAGTAGCTGGGACTACAGGTGAATGCCACCACACCTGGCTAATTTTTTATATTTTTAGTAGAGATGGGGTTTCACCATGTTAGCCAGGATGGTCTTGATCTCCTGACCTCATGATCCGCCCAGCTCAGTCTCCCATAGTGCTGGGATTACAGGCGTGAGCCACCGCGTCTGGCAGGGATATGTGGTTTTTAATGAATTTTCACAATTCTTTTGTTCCTTTAACAAGTTTTCTCGTATATTCCTGGATAATAGTAGGTGCTCAGTAAATATTTGGTTGTTTTGTTTTGTTGTTTTTTGAGACAGTGACTTGCTCTATCATCCAGGCTGGAGTGCAGTGGCACAATCTCAGCTGATTGTAACCTCTGCCTCCCGGGCTCAGGTGATCCTCCCACCTTAGCTTCCCAAGTAGCTGTGGCTACAGGTGCGCACCACCATGCCCAGCTAATTTTTGTATTTTTTGTGGAGACGGTGTTTTGCCATGTTGCCCAGGCTGATCGCAAACTCCTGGACTCAAGCGATCCACCTGCCTTGGCCTCCCAAAGTGCTAGGATTGCAGGCGGGAGCCACCATGACTGGCCAATATCTGTTAAATGGAATGTTTGTGTCTACTACATGCAGAAAGAAAAATGCACACTCTGTCCTTTACTTTAATCTATTGTTGCCTTTATATTTAAAGTACATTTCTTGTAGGCAGCATTATTGTTGATTCTTGCTTTTATATTCAACCAAATAATGGCTGAAATTCAATTGGGAATATTTAAACTGTACATTTAATGTGAATATTAATATGGTAAGATTTAAATCTGTCATCTTGCTATTTGTTTTCTATTTGTCTTAACTGCTCTTTGCTTCCTTTTTCCTATTTTTATGCTTTCTTTTAGATTAATTAAATATTACTTATGATTTCTTTTTATCTCTTTTGTTGGATTATTAGCTATAATTCTTTGCTTTGTTATTTTAGTGCTTTATTTAGGATTTGCAGTGTACATTTTAACTTATCACAGTCTACCTTCAAGTGATATTATACCTCTTCATATACAGTCTAACAATTTACAGTGGCATAGTCTCACTTCTCCCTCCCAACTTCTGTGCTAGTATTGTCATAGATTTTTCTATGACATTTCTTTTTTTTTTTTAGACAGGGTCTCACTCTGTCACCTAGGCTAGAGTGTAGTGGTGCCATCATGGCTCACTGCAGCCTCAGCCTCCCAGGCTCAGGTGATCCTTCCACCTCAGCCTCTTGAGTAGCTGGGACTACAGCCATGCACCACCATACCTGGCTAATTTTTTAATTTTTTGGTAGAGACAGGGTTTCACCATGTTGCCGATACTGGTCTGGGGCTCATGGCCTTAGGCGATCCTCTGGCCTTGGCCTCCCAAAGTACTGGGATTACAGGCATGAGCAACTACTCCCAGCCTGTGACATTTCTTATAGTGTTGATTTCCTGGTAGTGGATACTTTCAGCTCTTGCATATCTGAAAACATCTATATTTCTGTTTTTTGTTTGTTTGTTTCATTGATTTTCTCTATTATTTTTCTGTTTTGATTTTATTGATTTCTGCTCTTTATTTTTCTCTTCCTTATGCTTGCTTTGGGTTTACTTTGCATTTCTTTTCCTAGTTCCTTAATGTAGGAATTTCGGCTGTTGATTTGAGACCTTTCCACTTTTCTAATGTAAGCATTTAGTGCTGTAAGTTTCCCTCTCAGTAGTGCTTTAGCTGCATCTGACATGCTTTAATATGTTGTATTTTCATTTTCATTCCAGGTCTATGTATCTTTGAATTTTCTTTGAGACTTCCTTTTTAACTCATATATATACTGTTTAATTTTCAGGCATTTGGAAATTTTCTGGTTCTTTTTCTGGTATTGATTTATTTTACATTTGTTAAGTTTTGTTTTATGGTTCAGAATGGTGAATATTCCATGAACTCCTGAAAAAAAATTGTGCTCTGCTAAAGTGCTATATATGACAAATAGATCCTGTAGTCTGATTTTGTTTTTCATTTCTTGTGTACCCTTGCTGATGTTTTATCTAGCAGTTCTATCCATTGTTGAGAGTGGGCTGTTGAAGTTCCCAGCTATAATTTTCTATTGCCTATCTCCTTTCAAGTCTGTGAAGTTTTGCTTCGTGTATTTTGAGGCTCTGTTGTTTGGTGCACACATATGTAGGATCATTATGTCTTCCTGGAGGGTTCTTTTGTAATTATGTAATGTCCTTTTCTGTCTCTGGTTAACTTTACTCTAAAATCTGCTTTATTTGATATTAATATAGCTACTCTTAACTTTGTTGGGTTATTGTTACATTATATCTCTTTTTTCATTTTTTTCCCTTTCAACTTACCCACATTGTTGTATTTGAAGTGAGTTTTTATAAATAGCGTTTTGTTGCATCATGGTTTTTTTTTTTGCTGTTGTGTATTTGCTTGTTGTTTAATCCACTCTACCTGGTGAAGGTAAAAGTCTAAGCTTCTCACTTGGCCTTGCTGACTTAGGTAGGGGAAGGATCACAGTTTTTTCTGTTGCATTTGGCTGGCATAGTTATGTCTAAGAGTTTTCTGTCTTGCAAGGCTGCTCTTTTGGCTAGAGAAACCAGACTTCTCTTGTCTATGCTTGTTAGCATTTTCAGGTTGCCAGCTTCTCCATCTCTGAGTGTAAGATATATGAGACAAAAAGAAAACCCAGGGAACTTACTGCTGTGTTGTTCCTTAACCTAACTGCTATGCCGCCTTTTGGCCTCTTTCAGAGTCTTCTTATGTTTGTTTTACATAATGTTCAGGGTTTTTCACTATACTTTGTGGGAGGAATTGAGAAAGCATGTCTTATTCCATCTTCCTGGCAGAGAATCTTCTCCATCATTTTTGAATAGATATTTCACTGAGTATAGAATTCTAGGTTGACAGGTTTTTCTTCTTTCAGTACTTTAAAGAGTTTGTTCTGTTATCATCTTGGTTGTATCATTTCCCATGAAAAAATATCTCTGGTGTGTGTGTGTGTGTGTGTGTGTGTGTGTGTGTGTGTGTGTTTTGGTAGAGATGAGAGTTATCGCTATGCTACCCAGGCTGGTCTTGAACTCCTGGCCTCAAGCAATCCCCCTGCCTTAGCCTCCCAAAGTGCTGGGTTTATAGATGTGAGCCGCCACACCCAGCCTAATTCTTACTTTGTTCCTCTGTATATAATGTATCTTTTTTTCTGCACTGTAGCAGTTTGATTATTCCTTGCCTTGGTGTGATTTTCTTCATGTTTTTTGTGATTAGAGTTCATTGAGATTCTTGAATCCAAGGGTGTATTCCTCTTGAACAGCTACTCTCCAAAAGCAGGTGACTCAACCAACTTTACGGTAAAAATTAGAGAGCTATTAATTTGTAGTTGAACTATGATATTTTCCAGGTTCTAAATTGTTTATTTAGTAGGTGGTCATATGTTTTGTACACCAGATATTCAAGCACCTTCTGCCACAGTGCTCTGTTTTGAACATTTAGGGCATAACTTGAATATTTTCATAAGTCAAAGACTCACCTCATTTTCCAGATGATAGAGATGACTTCAGAGAAGTGAAACGTTTCCTAAAGTTTCCTGAAGTTGCAACTATTAGGAGCACAGGCAGACTTAGGGTTTGAACTCCATACCTCTTGCTGGGTGATGATGGGAATGTTATTTAACCATTTTGAGCCTCCAATGTGTAAAGTGGGAGATGATAATCATACTTATTAATACCTCATCAGGTTGATATGTGGATTAGATGAGAATAGTTAAGGATTCACAGAATGGTAGCTGTTGTTGCTGTTGATATTTTTCTTTAATAGACTTTCTTTTGTAGAGCAGTTTCAAGTTCACAGCAAAATTGAGTGGAGGGTACAAGGAGTTTTCCATGTATCCCATCCTCACGTATGCATAGCCTTCTCCATTATCAACATCCCACACCAGATGGGTGCATTTTTTATAATCAAGGAGCCTACATTGACACATCATTATCAACCAAAGTCCGTAGTTTACATTAGGGCTCACTCTTGGATTTGTACATTCTATGGGTTTTGACGGGTGTCCAATGACATGTATCTGCCATTAGAGTATCATTCAGAATAGTTTTATCTTCATAAAAATCTTTGCTCTGCCTATTCATTCCTTCCTCTTGTACACCTGAACCCCTGACAACCACTGATCCTTTAACTGTCTCCATAGTTTTGCCTTTTTCTAGAATGTTGTATTAGTTGGAATCGTACAGTATGTAGCTTTTCAGATTGGCTTCTTTCACATAGTAATATGCATTAAAGTTTCCCCGATGTCTTTTCGTGGCATAATAGCTCATTGCTTTTTAGCAGTGAATAATATTATTCCATTGTCTGGAGGTACCATGGTTTACTGATCTACTCACTGCTAAAGGACATCTGGTCTCCTTTCAAGTTATGGCATTTATGAATGGAGCTGCCATAACCATCTCTGTGGATTTTTTTTTGTGGACATAAGTTTTCGACTCAATTGGGTAAATATCAAGGAGTATAATTGCTGGATTGTATGGTAAAAGTATGTTTAGTTTTGTAATAAACTGCCAAACTGTCTTTCAAAGTGGCTGTACCATTTTGCATTCTTATTAGCAATGAATGAGAGTTCCTGTTGCTCCACATCCTCACCAGCATTTGGTGTTGCCAACGTTTTAGGATTCAGACATTCTAATAGGTGTATAGTGGCATCTCATTGTTTTAATTTGCAGTCTCTGGTGACATATGATATTAATCATCTTTTCGTGGTGGTTATTTGCCATCTGTATATCATCAGCAAGATGTTTGCTCAGGTCTTTTGTCCAATTTTAAAATCACGGTGTTCATTTTCTTATTGTTGAATTTAAAAATTTCTTTGTAGATTTTGGAGCTATTGGTATTTTTATTTGAATTATTATTATCTTAAGTGCTTGGACAAGAGTTTCATTGAAACCTCAGCATTTTAACCAGCAAAACATGAAAATGTTTTCTTCTTATTTTTTGGAGGGAGGTGGAGAAATGATCTTCACTTGAAAAAATAAAAATGAAAAGATGTTCTCCTAGGTTACTTTGATCCAGAAAGAACTTCAGGCTGCCTCTTAAGTAGAGCTGTGACTTCATGGGCCCTCCATGCTGTAATACCCTCCCCACAAAATTAGTTTGTGCCATGTGTTTTTCAATGGTTGCCTTATTGAGGAGTGGGAAGTACCTGCTTAGCACAGTATTGCCTTTCTTTGTTAGGAATCTGTGGATTCACAGGGTGCTCTGCTGTTATCAGGGTGGTGACATTACACCTATTAGCAAGTCTCCTCAACTTGCAGAGAACTGCTCTGGCCTGGATCATTCTGTAGAAAAACTAGTTACTAATGCTATTGAAGAAAAATATGTCCCATGATAGATGGAGGTATTATATTATCTGATTTCCATTCTCCCACCCTTCACTGTGCGTCAATAGATTTATATCATGGGATTCATTTTCATTTTATGTCTTTTTATTTACGCACCAATTCTTTTGCAAGTAATTTTAATTCTTCATTTTATGAGAGTGAGGCTCTGTGCCAGTGTACTCCTATATAAAATAAAGGAAATGATTGTTTTTAATGCAGATTTGAAAGAAATATAATGGATTTCAGCTACACCAATTTCTCCCCATTTAGATGAGATGAACACCTAGTTAGATGAGGAACGTCATTCCTCATATAATTTGAATACATCCTGTTTCCATGACAACTTGTACTTACCAGCTTGCCTGGTAAAAGAAGTGCTTGAATTCTTCCTTTGATAAAAGATTTGACCAAACACTGGGGCCCCAGTTTCTTAATTCCAATAATTTCATTCCAGCCTGGGGCCAGTTTTCTTTTTAACATGGGATGATGTTGAGGATTACAAACCAAAAACGATTTTAGAGGTGAATTCATCTTCAAAATAAAAGGAGAGGACTCATAGGCCGAATACTAATGAGCACGAGAAATGAAGATACTTGTGCAGGTCATAGTCATGTTCTGATATCTTCCAGTTAAATTGAATCAACAGAGATGATGCAACAACTTATGAAGATGCTATTTGATTTGACAAAGAATGATTCAGTTACTCATTTCCATCCGGACGTTATAATCAGTTGGCTTGTTTTTTTCACTGCTAATTTATATCTTGCCATTATGGGTGGCTTGTGCCCTCTTACTGCTGAATTTCAATTCTAATAAGGAGTATGGTTTTATTAACGATTTTCCCTCAGAATGAAAAATAGGAAATTATTTGCATCATTAACTGTGCTTTTGCAAACTATGAAAAACATGATACTATGTTTAATTGACAAGCTTATGTTTCATATGTTATAAAATATTTTAGTCCAATAAGGCAAGCAGACATGACCCTTAGGCACTTTAGGAATGATAGGGACTCATCCCAAATTTAGGATAATTCACAGTGTATTTTTGAGTGACCTGGTAGGTTTTGAAAGGACAAAAGTGACTCAGCTATCTCCAAGATAATTGTCAACTACAGTATATATTTGTGACATCAAATACTTGCATAAAGTCATCTGAGGGGTACCATGTTCATCATAGCCTTCATGAGAGCTCGTCTTTTGTAATGATGATGTAGTATGATCAATGTGTGCATATTTTTAGCCTCTGGGAATAAGATACTATCTTACCACAAACACTAAGAAAATTTTAAAGCAAATACCATAAGGTGCAACATGCCATTATGTAGATAATATGTAACTAATAAGAATGAACAGGAAAAGACTGAAAAATTAACAGGATCTTTCTGTATTGTAAGTATGCAATTCCTGCTGATGGTAAAAGAAAAGAGATTCGGTAACTGAAGGGATCTCATTGGCCTAAACACTGCACGTGTCCTCATGTTTCCTAATGGATCATTTTGCACAGTAGTTACAGTTCTAAAAATGTCATGCAATTATGATTTTTTTTAGAAAACAAATAATGCAGCTTCATTTCAAAAATTGCTTTATTTTCCTTTACTAATTGTTCATCAGTTGATAATGGCTTCTCAAACTTTAGTGTACTTAGCTCTTAAGAAGTAAATGACTTATAAAATATTTCAGGCTATACTTTAATGAATGTTTTTAAATCACAGAAGGATTCATTATTCAGATATTTATTGAGTTTCCAGCACATGAGCAGTACTTTATAACAGTCTCTGAGGACCTCAAAGGTGAGCTCCCGACCCCTCAGGAAGCTTGGGTTAAATATGGTACAGGGAAAGATGGTACAGGTGGTCTTTTTGCAGCCTGACTTATCACGTCCTAATATTTTGCCAAGTCAGCTTATATTTTCTGTATCAGGATTTCTTATGTCATAAATATGATTATTTCAGCTTAAAATAAAGCTTTGGAAAGCACAATACACTTCCTCAGAGAACTGGCTTACAAAATGTTCCCCTAAATGATCTATGAACCATAACTGAAAGCCCCAAACAATATTTTATCCTTAAAGCAGCTTCTTAGATGTAAAGAAATGACTTGCTTGCTGTTGATTTGTCCCACTAGGCTAGCTGTTATCAGCCCACAGTGAGGATTAGAGGCCTCCAGGATGGTTGCTGAAATCCTGTGGAACAGGCAGTGCTCCAGGACCTGCTCCTTGCGTATCTACCACACGCACATTCAAGCATATGTTTTTGGACTTTCCTCTGATCACTCGCCTCTCTACTGCTCATTGTTTCCTCTCTTAAAAATTGCTGAAGACAAATTTGAGGCCTGCCAGTTCACCCCTTCAGTACAGTTTCTGATGTAAGCCATCTTTGTATCTCTGATTGATTGGCTGGCCAGTAATATTCAGAACAACTCTTTGATAAGAAGCCAGTGATTGACAGTGTTTATTACAGGGTTGCACATGATAGCCACAATCATTGGTAATAATCTAAGTGCCCAACAGGAGGAGTTGGTTATACGAATCATTACTCCTCCAATCAGCAGAATTCTGTGTGACTACAACAAAGGTCCTTTAATCAGAGCTCTTAGACTGGCCACAAATCCTATATATTTGAAATCATTGGGACTTTTTTAAAATCACGGAAGAGCTTGGTTACTTCCCAGTGCTCTTTTTGCCAGGATAAGGGATTTCCTCCTGGGAAAGTAGTTTGGGCACCGCCCAGCTGTATCTCTGGGACTCTGTGAATCTCCTGTCCCTATCTGGAGTGTGTTTGGTGACTTACTTCCTGTGAGGGAACTTGGCCTGGCCCTTGAAGGATGGTTAGACAATTTAGATGGTCAGAGGAGAGAAGAAAGGTCTAAGGCAAACGTGTGAAGATATGAGTACATACGGTGTGTTTACCAAGTGGGAAGTAAGACCGTCATTGATTCAGTAAAGCTGGATCTCCCATGTGCCAGACACTGTGCTAGGAACCCAGAAGACAGTGGTGGAGGGGGTGGGCCCAGGCCTGTCTTCGGGAGCTCATGTTGTGGCAGAGCTGAAAATGCACCAAGAAATAGGGACAAATCTGTTTGGAATATATGTATTTCCATGTATAGCTATATCTCCAAATACATAGATTTAACATATATATTCCAAGTATATGTAAATAGAGTGTATAATTATATCTCTCTAAATATATTTGGAAATATACTTGCAAATGCATTTGGAAAAGGGGGTCAAGGTGTAGACGATTTCAAAGGCTAGATTCCAGATTTCAGACCTCAGCCTATGAGAAACAGGCAGCGCTTTACGGCTTTTGAACAAAGAAGTAATAGGACAAAAGTGCTTTTTAGGAAGACCAACATGCTGTCCATAAGAAAGATACACTGGCAGAGGAGAAAGACAAGAAATTAGGAGACAAAGCCACAGACTCTTCCTGTCAACCAATATCTGCTATATACCCAGTTTGTTTCCTTAATAGATGTTGCTGGTGTGCCAGCCTTGGACAGTCCCTGCACTAGGCACTGGGTGGACAAACGTGGACAAGAGAGGCCTGGACCTCTCCACTTGGACTGGATATTCTGTTTCGGAAGATCGGCAGTAGATGTGTGCATCTGACACATGCCCTGAAAAAAATAATGAGGAAGGGGAGAAGACCTGTTTTAGAGTGGAGGCCTAAGGCAGGAGAAGGAGTCAGCCATGCCAAGCAGAGGGACTAGCAGTTCAGGAGAAAGAACAGCATGTGCAGATGCCCTGTGGCTACAGAGAAGCTTTGAGGCAGGGGGAGAGCTCAGCCACGGGTTTGGAAAGGCAGAAAGGATCCAGAAGATGCCGAGTACTGTTGGTCACCAGAAAGTCTGGGTTTTTTTCTGAGAGCAGGCAGAAGCAAACCAGTGTTTGAGGGCTGTTGGTCAGGCTGCTGTCTGGCAGGAGATGAGAGGGTCGGGTGTTAGAAGCAGGGAGACCTGTTAGGAGGTTGTTGCAGTCCTCCAGACCATGCTTGGCTGACTCAGGAGTAAGGACTGGGAGTGGCTGGCACCAGTGGGAATAAAGAAGGAAGAGCAGGCTGGGCACGGTGGCTCACGTCTGTAATTCCAGCACTTCGGGAGGCTGATGCGGGAGGATCACTTGAGGCCATGAGTTCAAGACCAGCCTGAGCAACATGGCGAAACTCTGTCTCTACAAAAAATTTTAAAATTAGCAGGGCATGGTGGCATGTGCCTGTAGCTACTGGGGAAGCCGAGATGGGAGGATCGCTTGAGCCTGGGAGGTCAAGGCTGCAGTGAGCCAAGATTGTGCTATTCCACTCCAGCCTGGGCAACAGAGCAAGACTCTGTCTCAAAAAAATAGCAATAATGATAATAGAGAACAAGAAAAGAAGAAGGAAGACCAACACGCGGAGTGCAGGCAGATCAGGACGAGAGAACTCAATGTCTGATAGGTGGATGGATGTGGAGAGTGGGACAACCAAACCTCAAGGCCACATTTTCCAGGCTTAGCGACCACATGGACCTCAGTGTCCTCACTGCAAATGCTTAGCACATGCCATTTCCTTTACTCCTTTCTCTTCCATTAGCAGCTCTGAACAAGAGAGGCCTGGCCTGGCCCCTAAAAGACCTTCAGAGGTCTTTTGGAATCTAGAGATTAATAACACTAGTTGAGCTTTTTCTATGTGCAACTTGCAAGGTGCTTTATAGACAATGTTTTCTTATACATGGCTTAGAGCAGTCCCTTGAGGGCGCTCTTGTTATCTCTGTACCCCAGATGAGGAATCTGGAGCTCAGCAAGGTTAATAACTTCCCAGAGTCACAGGGTTTACCCATGGCAGGATCTTGGTTAGAGCAGGGATCAGTCTCACTCAGAAGCAATCATCTTGAACCACACCGCAGCCTCCCCTGACCGGTGAGTATCCCAGAATAGTTTCAAGTCTCCCCTACCTCTCGAAGCCATTGCTCTAGGATTGACCAGCTGCAACACACCTTTGTTGGAAGCTTCAGTCAGGGCCTGTGCCCCAGGCCAGACCCTTCCTGTGCCCTGTACCTACGGGAACTGAAGACTGCCATCTAGTGGCCATTGCCTTCTTTTTTCTTTTGCTGTTAAAAGAAAGGAAAACGGAGTTCCCACATAAAAGACAGGCCTGCATATTTATAGTATCACACCCTGTAAACAGGAAACTTCTCAGTCTTAGAGAAGGAGCCCAGCAACATAAACAGCATATTGCCAATGAGTTCCCCCATCCATTCAACAAACACTTAAATACACACACATTCTATTGGAATGTAGGCTCCCTGAGACAGGAATTTCTTTTGTCTGTATTGCTAATGAACCTGGAGAGCTTAGAGCAGTGGCATTTGCATAGCAGACATGCAACAAATATTTATTGAGTGTGGAATGAATGAATGCCTGACATTTAGTATATCTTTACTATATACCAGACACTTGACATGTACATTTTCTCATTTAGTCCTAATGATAACTCAAGAGATAGAGACCATTAGCATGTCCAGTCCTCAGATGTGGAGACTGAGGCACAGAGAGAATAGGAAGCTTGCCAGCTTTAGGGAGAACTAGCTTTGACCCAGGTTTTCTGACATTAGAGACCGTGTGTTCCCTCCTTTCGAGGGAACCACTGGCCAGTTCCCTCCCATGTTCTGCCTTTATTGAGTGGAAGGCTCCCTTCCCAAAGTGTTGAGACAGAGGCCATCAATGGAGGGAATGGCACTAGCTAACTCTGGCTGTGTGACTTCCAGTGTCCCTGAACCCCAGATTCCTCGTTGAGTAAAGGAGGAGACTGAGTTAGGACCCCTGCCTTCCCTTCCAGCGTCATCATTCTGCTGTTCCTGTGACTCCCAGGGAGCGGATGTGAGTAGAAGAGAGAGGACCACTTGTTGCTAGGCAACCAGCACCCACCTCACCCATGTTGCCATGGTGATGATGAAAGTTGGGCTGATAGGATTACCAGCTCCTGCTAATTGCATATGAGCGCTCAGGTTTCTGTCTCTTTCTTGCCTGCTTCCTTGCTCTGACTTTCTCATTCTTCTAGGAACTGTAGAGAGATTTCCCCCTCTCCTCCATCTGCAGCCTCCCTGAGGCAGCCTTAGTGCAATGGAAAGCAACTGGGAATGGAGCCTGTCTGTGTGTCTGAATAGCTGTGTGACCTTGGGCAGGTTACCCAGCTTCTCTGGGCCTTTCTTTTCTCATTTGGAAAATGAAGGTGTTGGAACAGTGATCCCTGTCTAAGGTTCTTCCCCGCTCTCAAATCCTTTGATGCCTAGGGAGCATGTCAGGGGAGCAGACCACACTGTTACTAGGCAACCAGCAGGCACCCTGCCCAAGTTGCCTTGGTGACTGGATGCTGGAGGGGAGGGGAGTAGCTGCTGCAGCTAATTGCTTAATTATTTATGAGTGCCTCAAGTCCTTCTTGTTGTTTTCATTGCTAGGGGCTGTGGGGTCACCTTCTCTTCCTCTCTTCTGCCACCCCAAGTCGTCTGTGTTGCGTGTCATGCAGTGGGAGAGCACGTTGGTCCGGACCTCAAGCTACCCACGTTCTAGTCCCGCCTCTGTCATTTCCTAGAGCTGTGGCCTCGGGTAAGTCACCTCACCTCTCTGGGCCTCAGTTTCCTCATTTGTAAAGTGATGTGTTTGCTTAGATGATTGCTGAATCCCCTTTCTACCTTGAAATTCTAGTTCCTGCCGTCCAGTTCCCAGATGAGGGAAATTTCCCTAATTTATTATCTTCTAAGAATGATTCTGAAGAGCAATAAAAATAATTAAGTCTCTTACATATTTCAAATAGGAAAGGAATGAAAATTGTGCCCATTGTTCCCTCCTTAGCCATTTTGCATTATCTCTTTTATTAATCTTAAGGTCATTTAAATTTTATCTATTCATATATACCACCTACTTCCAAAAGAAATTTGAGGGATTCAGTGTAAGGTGCATATATGCTATTAGGTCTTTATAATAGAAGTAGGAATAAATATAAAAATAGTGATGCTTCTTCATTGGCTAATATTGGTGGTGTGATTGAGCACCAAATGTAATTATGAGCGGCCTGGAAGCCAAAGCAAAAAGAGAGAAAGGTATATAATTGCTATTCAGTAAAGAAAAACTGCCAGACTGTTCCTAGTTCTAAATTCTGGAGGGATTTTTTTCATGTGGTACACATTCCTTTTACAGAAACTGCAGATAAAAATTCTTGACTAGCCCTTTTTTTGCTGAGGATATTGTTAAAGGACATAAGGAAGGAGCTAAACTTGACAGTTTGACTAGTTTTAATCATTAGAAAGCAAAACTTCCTCTCTACCCATGCCTTGGAATTTTATATAGATATGTGTCACTTCGTAAATATAAATTTTCAGAATCAACCATTATTTATAAATCAGCTATATATAAATTCATGTAACCACTTTGCAAAGCAATTTGGCAATGTGTATCAAATTTTTAAATGCAGCCAACAATTCTTCTCCAAACTTATTCTGAGATTAGCTTGTGCAGATGAAGAAAGACATAAATATAAAAATACTTATGGTAGGATTATTTATATAAGAAAATGTCTAGAAACCACATAAATGTTGGAGGCTAGTGAATTAAATTATATTACTTCTTTACAATGAATTACTTTGCAGCCCTTAAGATAAAGTAGATCTATATGTTTTGATATGGAAAAATCTTCAAGGATATAATGTTAAGTAAAATAAGGTGCAGTATTGGTATTGAATGCTTCTATTTCAGTTATAAAAAAATACAGATTTATAACTTAATTAATCTAGATATATGCTTGCATGTGCATACTTGCATTTTTCTGGAAGGAAACTGTTGCCAGTGGTTTCCTCTGGGAATGAAGATTGATAGTCTCGGGAGGGAGGGAGACCTACCAGTCACAGCTTGTTTTTACTATGTGGACTTGTTAGTGTTCCATGTAGAGAGGCAGGAGAGTCTGGCAGTTGAAAGTCTAGACTCTGGAGTGGGAATACCTATGTTCAAATCCCAGCTCTCCCACTTACTAGCTCTGTGACCTTGGGGTTATCTTAATCTTATCTCTGTTCCTCATCTGTAAAATGGGTTAATAGTATCTTCCTCATTGGCTTATTGTAAGGATTAAATGAGTTATTAAGGGTAAAGTGCTCAGAGCAGTTTAAACAATGCCATATACCACCCTTCTTGGAAAAATGAAAGGAGATATTAAGCAACAAGATAAATGCATCTAACCAAAAGCACTCTCCTCCGTTTTAGTGTTGGACAGATTTTATAAAATCTGTCATTGCTTCCAACATTGTATGTTGTATAGAAGCTAAATTTAAAGCAGGGGTCACAAAGTAGCAGTCTTGTTTTTTTTATTGTCACTTTATGTGACCTTGATTACCTTTTAGGGAGGGCATCTACTCTGGGATTCATGACAGTCTATGATGATGCTCTGAAGTCCCTGAACTCGTCTTGTTTTGTAGCTCTTCCATCCCAGCGAATGCTCAAGGCATGAACAGAACACATGCTAGGCCAGGTAGAAAGTCAGTGAGGAGATGGAACCCCATGCCCTTCACTGCTCAAGGCCAGAGAGGAACTATCTAGAAATTCAAGTGTAAAGAGGATGTCCATGTTGGTTGCGACATGTGTGTTCACATGCCTCATGCCTTTGCTTTTCTTTTGAAAAAGAAAGTGACAGAGACCTGGGGAGAAGCAGTGTTAGGAGGGTCCCTCCTACTTTGGGCTCAGGAATCTCACCGCCTAAGGGACTTCCTGAGTGCTCAGAGGTACAGGAAGCAGAGCGCTGTGTTCAGAGCTGCCCACTTTCCTCCTTCCTACTCGCAGGTGCTTTAGGGCAGATCTGGATACTTCGGCTGATTTTGGGAAATGTTCTCTGAAGTTAGCCACACGTTAAGCCGGCTTGAGGCCCTCACTGTGGTCACATGGTAGCTCCAGAGGTTGGGATGGGGGCTCTGGCCCCTTCAAATCAGCGGAGTTCGGAAGTATGCTCTCACTAAAAGGAATGCAAAGCCCACCTGCTCCAGCCTCATGCCCCAGTCAGTGGTTCTCCTGTTCATTCTTCTGTCTCGCCCTTTGTTCTGTACTCGCGGGCACTGGAGGCTCTTTATCCATTTGGCCATCGGTTCCCCTCTCCATTTATCTGTCACACCCAACTGTGCTTCCATCTGCCCTCCATCCCTCCTTCCCTCCTCCCGCCATCTGCCAGCTTTCCCTCCATCCTTTTGACTGCTGGTATGTCTGTCCATCCCTCCTTCCCTTGCACCACGTGGGTCTGGGGCTCCATCCCCTGGCCCATCCATCCCTCCATCTGTCCCTAGCCTGCCGCTCCATCCCGCTGCCCTTTTGCATGGCTCCAGAGCCCGCCTGCAGACCGTTCCCAGGTCCCTCTCACCCCCGTGGGCCCTCTAGTCCGTCCCCGGCCGCCACTCCAGGCCGGGCCGTCGGTCCCCCACGCGAGTCCCGCGCCTGTACGGGATCGGCTCTCCATCCCTTCGTGGGCCTTTGTTCGGCGGCCCCGGCCCGGTGGTGCCTCCCACGGCCCCTACGCGCGGCTCCCAGGCCCTGAAGGCTGCGAGCGGCTGGCAGCAGGCAGCGGGCCCGGGGCGGGGCGGGGCGGGGCGGGGGGGGCGGGGCGGGGCGGGGCGGGGTGGGGCGGGGGCCGGGGGTGACTCAGTCGCGCTCGCCCCGCGGTCCGCGCGTCCGCCGGCCTGGCAGGCGGGGCGGAGAAAATGGCGCTGCCCCCGGCCGCCGCGCCCCCCGCCGGGGCCCGGGAGCCGCCGGGGTCCCGCGCAGCCGCCGCCGCCGCCGCCCCCGAGCCGCCGCTCGGCTTGCAGCAGCTGTCGGCGCTGCACCCCGAGCCGGGCGCGGTCCCGCTGCACTCGCCCTGGACCTTCTGGCTCGACAGGTGAGGGGGCGCGGGGCTTGCTGCGCACGGCCCCGACCCGGGTCCTGCTGCCACCGCCGCTTTGTCTCGGCGCGGCCCTTCGCCCCGGCCCCGCTCCGCTGCGGCGCAGACTCCGGCCCCGCCGCGCGTCAGCCTGCGCGTCCCGGGACTCGCCCCGCCGGGTCGGAAGCCAGCTTCGGGCCGCGCCGGGCGGCTGTTGGGCGGCCTCGCCTCCGGGCCGGGGGAGGACCGCGCAGCCCGAAAAGTTTCGGCAACACTTTCTACCTCTTGTTCCCTTCCGAGCGGAACGCGGCGTGCTGGCCGGGCCGTGGGAGAGGGTGGGCGAGCTGGGTGGGGGTGGCCGCGTCCCCACTGCAGGGAGAGGGCTGTCCTGCTTACCCCGCGGGGCGCCTGGGAGCTTAGGACACGACCTCAGCTGTGACAGCGCTCGGAAAAGTTGCCCATCCCTTGGGAGGTGTGCGGTGGTGCAATGATTACTGCACATCGGGCGCCCCCACCCCGTGTCCGGCCGCTGCTGCCGTGGACTCCTCTTCCAGTTATTCCTCATCCACTGGGCAGGTATTTCCTGAACACGTACGGTGGAGCCACACGCCTGCTATGCGGTGGAGATTCAGTAATGAACAGCAGCTCACCTTGTCAGGAAGGGGGTGAATTATGGCTTTCTCAGGGTACAACCCAGGTGCCATCTTTTCAGAAAGGCCCCCTGACTACCGTATCTAAGATAGAAACCTTGCTCCATCGTTTTGTATTCTCTTGTCCTTCCTTCTTTTTCTTCCTAATGCTTAATGCAGCCGGATTCTATTATATATGAATTTGTTTACTTTCCGTCTGTCTCCCCAGCTCCTCAACACTTCCCTCAGTTAAGGATAAAAGAGCAGTGGCTTTTTGTGTTTGGACATTTTGGACCTAGAACTGTGCCTGGTCTCTAGTAAGAATACCAGATATTGTTGATGAATGAATACACGAATGAATGCAAAGCCCCTTCTTAGTGTCTGCCCTGCAGTGGGTGCCCAATGATGACACCTCAAGGTTGTCCCAAGAGCATTTGGAAATTTTGATGAAACCGTGTCTGCTCTGGCTAAGTGTTAGGAAGAAATGTGTGACTGTTCTGAGAAGTTTGCTTGGTACACACAAACCTGATTTGAAAAGGGTTTGCGTAAAATGATTGCAAGATTTTTTTTAAAAAGTGAAGACAATCTCGTTTCTTTTTTCCTTTTGGGTTCTTATAGCACTCATCTATAAGAATTGTCACTTGCTGCCATTTTCTTTGCCGGAGACCCAAAAAAGTTGGGGGTGGGGGAGATGGAGTGAGTCTTTCAAAACATTTTCACTTTCATTATGGGATGTGAAGAGAGCGTTATACTGTCATAACAAGAGTGCTTTTGGCAGACCTTAGCAGAATGAAATCATGTGTCTGTTTTCATAGGTGTGCTGCAACTGTGCTATTGTTACCTGGTATCTGTTTTCAAGGTGTTAAACCTGGACCTGTGGTCTAAATTGTGAATACTGCAGACTGGTGGAAACAGTATCAAGACAGTTTCTTTTTAACAGGTCTAAAATTAGTTTACATTTAGGAACAGCACTTTTAAGGACTCGTCTAAAATGTCAATACTACAGATAACGCAATCTTTTAAGACTAGTAGCTTAAGATTATAGTAACTTTAATGAAGACACAAACTATATCTTACTATTGATTTACACATTTTTGTTCTCTGAAGGTCGATCATCAAATGAAACACATTATTGTCACAGTGTCCAGATCTTTAATAGAAATGGCTGTTAATTTAGAAATTATAATGAGTTCCAATATTGTACATATGAATTCATTTTGCCCGATCAATCATCTCATAATTTTTATTGAACTTTTTCTACTTCTCTGGGAATCCATTACCTTTATGTAAGGTGCCCCTCTCTCCCTTGAGGTTATGAACACATTGTGTTCTAGAAGTTCATTAGTAACTTTTCCCCCCAGGTAAGCAACATTCTAGAGACTGGTGAGGTTGTCAGGAGAGCCCTCCAACGCAGCCTTCCCTGCAGCATAGCCAGTGTCCACCTGGCAAGATGACATCCGTTTTTGAGTTCCATAGCATGCAAAGGCCTCCTGCTACTTAAAACTCTCCTTTGGCGTCCTACCTCCTGGCCTGTCCTACCTTCCAGCCTACTGTGTGCTGATGAGCAAGTCACCTAGCTGCGCCAAGCCTCACTTTCGTTGTAAAATGGGATAGTCATAGGCTATATCTCACGGGGTGGTTCTGAGGATTAAATGAGAGACATGATGTGCAACACCTAACAGGTGCCAGCTGGTATAAGGAGCTTCCTAAGTGTAAACTACTAATACTGTCATTACCATGCTCCCCAGCTACCAACCCCTCCCCATTCCCACACCCCAACAAACAGTCTCTGGAGCAGCTTGTCTGAATTCCATGTTGGGAAGCCAGAAACCTAAATTCATTCCCCCCACTGGATGAGTTGGAGAACTACTCAGTAAAGTTATTAGTATTTTTAATGGCCAACTCCAATAAGTCCTTATTTGGTTAAAAAATTAGACTGTATGGCTAAGGATTTCAGCATTTGAGGGAGGTAATTTTATTTTATTTTATTTTATTTTATTTTTTTTTTTTTTTCTTTTTTTTTTTTGAGACGGAGTCTCGCGCTGTGTCACCCAGGCTGGAGTGCAGTGGCGCGATCTCGGCTCACTGCAAGCTCCGCCTCCCGGGTTCAGGCCATTCTCCTGCCTCAGCCTCCGAGTAGCTGGGACTACAGGCGCCCGCCACCACGCCCGGCTAGTTTTTTGTATTTTTAGTAGAGACGGGGTTTCACCGTGTTAGCCAGGATGGTCTCGATCTCCTGACCTCCTGATCCGCCCGCCTCGGCCTCCCAAAGTGCTGGGATTACAGGCTTGAGCCACCGCGCCCGGCCAGAGGGAGGTAATTTTAGATTGGGGGTACAGGCTGAAGAGTTTTTCTCCCCTTTTCTGGATATTTAAAACTATCCTGTCTTGATTCTTGGAAGCCACTCTGGGTTATATGTCTCTAACTGCTTCCTTTTGATCTTATGGTGACCCCCTTCCCTCTGAGTTTTTTTCCCACAAGACTCAGGCCTCAGGCCTCTTCTTTGCTCCATTTACACCAGGGGTCTCATCCAGTCACAGTGCTTTCACGTCCACCTGAATTTTGGTGGCTCCCAAAACCTTACACTCTTAGATCCAGTGCTCCTTCCCCTTTGTCTCCATGGATGTCCAGTGTAATACACAGCCAGACTCAACGTGTACTGAACTACCTCCTCAACTGCCTTCCCAAACTTGCTTCCTTCTATCTGTGTCTCAGATAAGAGCAGTTAAGAGCAAGTCTATCCTTCCAGTTGCCCGGCCCAAAAATCTTGGAGTCATCTGTAACCACCTCCCACTCCCGTCCCCAGAGCAAAAGCCAGAGGGCTTACAGTAACCCATAAAGCTTTGCAGCTCTTCCTGCCCACCCAGGACCCTTTTCTCCTTTGTCACTCTCCCTTCTGCCATGCCCTTTCTGCTAATCGGTGCCCTTCCTCTTTCGCCATCATCCCAAGCAGGGACCTTAGCCACTGACGCCCCCTACTGCATGAAGTGCTCTCGCCTCCATCAGTGCTTGCCCTGCTCTTTGCTGTCCTTCGGGCCTCTGCTCACATGTCACATTCTCAGACCTTCCATATTAGTCCGTTCTCACACTGCTACGAAGAGTTATCCAAGACTTGGTAACTTATAAAGGAAAGAGGTTTAGTTGACTCACAGTTCCACATTGCTGTGGAGGCCTCAGGAAACTTACAATCATAGTAAAAGCCAAAGGAGAAGCAGGCACCTTCTTCACAGGGCAGCAGGACCAAGTGAGTGCAAGCAGGGGATATGCCAGAAGCTTATAAAGTCATCAGATCTCATGAGACTCACTCACTATTATGAAAACAGTGTGGGGGAAGCCACCCTTATGATCCAGTTACCTCCACCTGGTCCTGCCCTTGACATATATGGGGATTATGGAGATCACAATTCAAGATGAGATTTTGGGTGGAGACACAGCCAAACCATCTTATGTTCCCTGACCACTGTTATGAAATGGCACAAGCGACCTGACACACACACCCCGAGCCCTTGACCCTGTTTTATTTTCTCCATAGCATTACCACCATTGGCTTATCTTCTCCCACTAGAATGTAAACTTCATGAGGGTAGAGTTTTCGTCCTAGATGCCTTATCCTTAGCTCCTGGGTTGGAGCCTAGCACAAGTCAGCCTGCACTGAATACCATGAACAGGGTGCTGTTGAATTCTACCCGCAGTGACTTCCTCTGGTGGCTCCATTACTCTGCTAATCATTTGCAAGTCTCCATCTCCAGCCTTCAGCTCTCTTCTGAGTTCTGGACACATATCTGAAAGCTCAGGAAGTCCACAGGCACTTTAAATGCAGTACTGATTCTTCAGTGACTGAGCCGATTTCTCTCCATTCTCTTTCTTTTCTGCTGACCACGTGTTGGTTAACCATCCCACCATTCAGTTTTTCAGAATTGGAATTTCCATTTGATCCTTGAATCTTCTTTCTCTCAAGCACCCTACTCCACCCAGTTGTGTATTGCATACTGTTAATTCCCCTGGGAAAACTTGCTCCAAGTCTGAGCCATTTTCCCCTCTCCGTGCCCTCTCTCTGCAGGTTCTGGTTGTGTCTAGTTCCAGTTACCTCCTAGCCGGCTCTTAGCTTCCTGCCTGCTCCCAAGCTCTGCCCCTCTCCAGGCATCCCCCACTTGGGCTGGCATGGTTAGCCTTCTAAACATACACCTTGTCTTATTCCAAAACTCCTTCGCCACGTGCCTCTGCCATAGCAGTGGATTTTTACTTTATGTCTCTTACCACCTAAGAGGGCCTCTGTTGTGAGGTTATGTGATCCAGACAATAGGGATTCTGGATCTCCACCACCACTTCTACCAGAGCAGCTGTGAGAGGTGGTGAAGTGGTGGTTGGTTTGTTTTTAGAAGTGGGCCCCTTTAGGCTGGATGTGGTAGTTCATCTGTGCAATTGCAGCACTGTAGGAGGCTGAGGAGGGAGGATCTCCTGGGGCCAGGAGTTTGAGACCAGCCTGGGCAACACAGAGTTTGAGACCAGCCTAGGCAACAATAGAGACAAGCAATACCTTGTCTCTATTTAAAAAAAATTTAGCCAGGCTTGGTGGCAAGAACCTGTAGTCCCAGCTACTTGGGAGGCTGAGGCTGGAGGATCCTTTGAGCCTAGGCATTTGCTTGAGCCTGAATTCGAGGATTTGGTGAACTATGGTCACATCACTACACTCCAGCCTAGTTGACAGAGTGAGACCTGGCCTTTACAAATACATACATATATACATACATATATATATAAAAAGACCCCTTTAGTTTCAGTAAAAGATTCCCTGCCTTTTTTTTTTAAGGAAAACTGTGGACTTACAGATTATGGTATACATTCATATATTGCTTTTTAAAAGTGGAACCCACCTCTTAAAATATATTAATATATGTATAAATATATATAAATATGTATATATATATAAATGTGTGTGTGTGTGTGTGTGTGTATATATATATATATATTTTTTTTTTTTTTTGAGATAGGCTTTCTCTGTTCCCAAGGCTGGAGTGCAGTGGTGCAAGTATGGCTCACTGTAGCTTCTATCTCCCGGGCTCAAGCAATCGCTCCACCTCAGCCTCCCAAGTAGCTGGGACAACAGGCATGTGCCACTACACCCAGCTAATTTTTGTATTTTTTGTAGAGACAGGATCTCACTATGTTGCCCAGGCTGGTCTCAAACTCTTGGGCTCACATAATTATCCCACCTCAGCCTCCCAAAGTGCTGGGATTAGAGGCGCCCTGCCCAAACCCACCTCTTCTTTAACCGTATCACCTACCACTCTTCAGCTCTGCAGTACCACTCAGTCTGTTCACTCTTCCTGGTCACATCAGACTACTGGCCCTTTCCTTGGATGGATCTAACTGCCTCATGTCTGTGACTCTGGGGAGTGCACATTACGGTGCCTGGTACACAGTAGGTGCTGAGTGAGTATTTGCAGACTTTTTTTTTTTTTTCTCATTAGAAAGGTGAACCATCATATACAACTGGCACCAACTCCACCCAATCATGGTTTAGCTCCACCAAGTCTGTGTTTCTCAAAGTATATTCCCTTATCCACCCATCAGAATCACCTGGCTGTGCTTGTTACAGTACAGGCTTCCCACCCTCCCCCAGACCTACTTATTCAGACCTCAGTGGTGGAAGGTAGATTTGTAACAAATGCTATATAGATATCCAAACTTGAGAGTTACCGCTCTATGTATTGATCATATCAATTGAGTGTATTATTTACCAGTCACCATTCCAGGTTATAAGATTGCAAACATGACTACACCTTGGGCCTTGTCATCGCAGGAGGGATATCTCACATGCTGAATGTCTCAGTAGTATCAATGAAGAATTCTGAGAGGTGTTGAGTTCTAGAGGGACCAAAGGGTGCAGTACTTCAAAATACATTTCAATGGTGTGGTCCATAATAACAAATGATATGGGAAGGTAGGGCCTAGCTTGACAAAAGGGACCCCAAAGTCATCCTTATTCATTGAGTTGCCTCCTGGGACTAGGTTGGGGAGGAGACTGGATGGAAGGGCCATGACTGACAGGTGGAGAGTGGCTGGCATCTGAACTCTTCTTGTCTTTTTCCCACTCTTGCCCTCCTGCACCTGTAGGCTCTAAATGGCCCAAGATTTTATTTTTTGTGAGCGGTAAAGGTCCTCTGAGAAATCTGGCAGGGCAAGGCGCTGACGTAAGAGTACTTCCAGCCTTTTCACCTCAGGTCAGTGGTTGCTTCTTGCAGAAAGGTGTGAGGACCTTTCACATCGACACTCAGAAAAATTTCTGGTCCTTACCTGGCACTAGCTGCTCAAAAACATTTCTGCTTTTAATATTACAGAGACCATTAACTTACTTCCAAACCCAGGGCACGTGGCAACCATTTAGTGATCTGTCATGGGAATGGTTCACAGCTTGGTCTTTCTGAATTTTGTTGTAAACTCTAACACTGTTGTACTTCTCCAACCATCCTCTGTGTACTAAAGGATTAGTATATCTCAAGAAAAGAGCCCCAGTTGCTACTGTCAGAGAGCTGTAAGATAGACTAGGAATGACCATAGGAAAGCAGGGAGAAATCAAAATCAAATAAACGTACAGAAATAAAACCTTTAAATGATGTAGATATTTTCAGTAAATGCATTATTAACAATCAGTAATAGGGCTTGGGCCATTTTTGTATGCGACTCTTGATCAGACAGGAAGCTGGTGTAGCCACAAGCCACAGATCTATCTACAAGTGATTAAAATGAAATCATCTTTAATGGAGTGAATGGCATACGAGGGGCATACTTAATCATGTAACTGGGCTGTGCAAATTTTCCCTCTGACAGCTGAGCCCGATATTGTAAATCCAACAGGAAGACTAGCATTTAGAAGTTATAGCTCTGCCTTTAAAGTCTTCCCCTTTAAGGTGGGTTCTCTTGGCTGAAACGAAATTATCTCTCACGTAAGATGAAATATGGTCATCATTGGTTTTTTCAGCAAACATTTGTTGTGTGCCTGTGTATTGGGCATGTGTATCCAGTAATTGGATATACTGTACCACATACTGTTTCAGACATTTTTTCCCACTTTAACTTGTTAATATGAACTACAATTTACTCATTTGTGTTAAGCACTGGACTGGACACTGTACATAATTATCCACAAAATGTTCACATTATTGAAGTAGGATATATCAGCAACATTTTACAGGTGAGAAAAATGAGGCCCAGAGAAGTAACTTGCCTGAGGTCACACAGCAATATAGAACAGAAACAGGATTTGAATTAGGGCTGTATGACTTCAAGCCCTGGTGTCCCTAACCCCACTGCACACTGCTTTCTTGTGAACGTGAACACAGATGGGACACAATTCTCTCATATCCTAAGATATGGGAGCTGGGCAGGACTTAAGAGGTTATCTGGCTCTACCTCTTAATTTTACAAATAAGGAAACTAAGAGCCAGTTTCATGGGAGATGATTAAGCCAAGGACTCCCTGCTTCAGAATTTGCTGAGAAAAGAAGAGAGCCCTTGCCTGAAAACCCGTATTTAAGTGCTTTTACAGAACTGTCCTTCACATTTAAGGATAACTTCTTCTTGATGTCTTTGGGTGATGACAAATGCGTTTGTGACAATAGTGATTTTACATTTGTCTTGTGATGCTGTAGTTCATTAGATTTTACTTTCCAAGTTAGCATTTCTTATGGTAACTTGATTTAGATGACATAGGCCAGCATGTCTCAAACTCTAATGTACATACAGATCACCTAGGATTTAGCAGGTCTCATGGGGACCTGAAGACTGCCACTCTAATAAGCTCCCAGGTGATGCTACCCATTGCCTGGTTGCACTTTGAGTGGCAAAGATGCAGGCAGGGTTCGAAGAAACCTTTTTAGCTTCTTTGCTTTTTAAGAAGCATCTCTGGGTATACATATGGATTGCAAGTGGTGCTATGGCCTGATAAAAGATAGCCAGGTAATGATTAAGATAATTTCCTTAGGTGTTTACAGAGGCATCTGTCCCCATGAACTTTCTTAATGAGCTTAGGCTGCAGCAATTATATCTTTAAAAGTGGAGTTTAATGGGGAAGGCATATTTGGGAAGTCTGAATGGAGGATTGTAAGCTGCAGACAGCGGGGGCCATGCTTGGTGCAGTGTGTTTATGAGGGTGCCAGGCTGAGTATTGGTCATGTAGGAGCTTTTTAGTTTAGGCTAATGACTAAGGGCATGGTTGTCAGGTAACCTTTGGTGCAAGTCCCAGATCTGCCACTAACCAATGGTGTATATTTGGGCAAGTTACCTTACCACCTTCAGACTTAGTTTGCTTAGCTTTAAAGTGGCGTTGCAACTATTATTTACCTAAGGTGTTTTAATGAGGATAAAAGGAGATCATGTATGCATGTACAGCATGATATGTGGTCTTTCAGTTATTGGCGGCCCAGCATTTCTGGAATAAGAAAAAGGATAAAATGCTTTCAGGCACTTCACGTCTTCCTGAATTGTGTTATTTATGTTACATTTGGGGATATTTTTATTGCCAGGGATTCTAGTGGCATCTAGCCCTCTCCTGCACCTCTGCCTCTGTGCTTTGCCAGCAGTGTGGCTAGATGTATGGTGGGCAGGCGAGAATGACAGGCAGGAACAGTTGGTGGGCCTAAGGAGGGATATGACATAAGATGTGCTATGGGACACCTATGCTGACAATGACTGCTCAGTTATTATTGGGAGTCAGCCTAGTTTAAGGGGAAGGTCATGGGCCTCAGAGCCAGATAGACCAGGAGAAGAACCTAGTCCTGCTACTTAAAAACAAGTTTACTGAGCCTCAGTTTCCTAATCTGTGAAGTGGGGATAATGAAACCAACCTGACAGGATTGCTGTAAGAATTAGAGATAATATCTGCAAAACCCATTCATATAATACATGCTTAATAAAAGGGAGCCATTATTACATTAATATTATTAAATAAACAGGAAACCCCTGGTGGAACTATTCAAATTCTTTAACCTGATCCATCAAGGGGCATTTATTGTTCCATTGCTGTGTTCTCAGCTCTAGCTATATACCATGGGAGGGCGGCGTATGATTCAGAAAATTCCGAGCCAGGGTCCTGATTCCTGGGTTCTGTGATTTTCCACAGCTCTGCCTATATCTTCTACTAGGAATGGTCATTATCAGCATGTATAGTCCTCTCTCAGCTTTCTTTCCCACCTCCTCCCTCCCAGGAGAATAAAAACATTTGAACATTGTTTCTTTGCCTTTGGGAGCCTGGGGAATTCCGAGAGGAGGGGTGTTGGTTCTAAAACATAAACTCTATGGGAAAAGGCCTTTTTCTAGAATATTCACCATTGTATCCCCAGCGGCCATAAAAGGTGTGCAAAACATTTTTGTTGATTAAATAAATGTTAAAGCTCCTGAGACTATTTGTTACACATTGCCAGGAGAGTTTCTTTACGTGGGCACCATGGACTTTCTGGCCAGGGCGATTCTCTCTTGTGAGGGCTGTCCCGTGCACTGTAGGATGTTCAGCAGCAGCGTTGGCTTCTACCCACCACATGCCAGTAGCACATCCTCAGTTGTGACAACCAAAAATGTCTTCAGATATTGCCAGATCTCTTCTGGGGTGCAACATCACCCTCAGATGAGCACCCCTGGCCTGTGGAGACAGGGTTTGGACCAGGATTCTATTGGGAAGGGAAGGTTTATAACATGAATGAAAGAAAAAGATTTTTAAATCTATGAGAATATACTGTATATGTGATACCAGTAAAAATGTTTCCTTCCTTGACATCCATTACAAACATTTACCTTCAGTTGCTACAAGTGTCTGCTCAGGTGACAGGGAAGAGAGGTGTGGCTGCTGGCTGCCCAGGCTGCAGCCTTGCCATGAACAGCTTGCACTGCTACTTTAAGAAACAGTAACCGTAGGCCTGGTGCGGTGGCTCACGCCTGTAATCCTAGCACTTTGGGAGGCTGAGACGGGTGGATCACGAGGTCAGGAGACCGAGACCATCCTGGTCAATATGGTGAAACCCCGTCTCTACTAAAAATACAAAAAAAAAAATAGCCAGGCGTAGTGGCGGGAGCCTGTAGTCCCAGCTACTCGGGAGACTGAGGCAGGAGAATGGCATAAACCCGGGAGGCGGAGCTTGCAGTGAGCCGAGTGCCACTGCACTCCAGCCTGGGCGACAGAGCGAGACTCCATCTCAAAAAAAAAAAAAAAAAATGAAAAGAAACAGTAACCGTAGATGATACAGCTGCAGTTCAATTTTGAATCAGCAAGTCCAGTACAGACTGACCTGTTTACAGGGCAGATCGTTTAAAAATCTTGGGTTATTTGCTCTTCTGAAATTGATTCTGTGGATATGGCCCAATTTTGCTTGTTAAACAAGTATGAAGTTCAGGCATGAGGTTTAGGCACATTGGTGTTTTTCGGTGACTGTTGGAATCACATTTGACTCACAAAAGGACGCCTTGCCTTCTGCTGGCCAGCCAAGTACTTACTCCCATTAGTACTTTCGACAATACTGTTTTATTACTTTGAAGCCTGAATATTCAGAAAGGTGCCCAGCAGCTGGAAAGAATCTTTAAGATCACAGAATCACCCTCCCCCATGAAGAAATTAGGAAACTGAGTTTCTTTGGAGCCTAATATATCTCCTTTCTTTTTTTTTTTTTTTTTGAGATGGAGTTTTGCTCTTGTTGCCGAGGCTGGAGTTCAGTGGCACAATCTTGGCTCACTGCAACCTCCACCTCCCAGGTTCAAATGATTCTCCTGCCTCAGACACTTGAGTAGCTGGGATTACAGGCGTGCACCACCACGTCCAGCTATTTTTTGTATTTTTGGTAGAGATGGCGTTTCATCGTGTTGGCCAAGCTGATCTCAAATTCCTGACCTCAAGTGATCCAACTGCCTCAACCTCCCAGAGTGCGGGGATTACAGGCATGAACCACTGCGCCCAGCCCATATCTCCTTTCAAATCCCAGTACATCAGTATCATCAGGTGTTAGTCTGTTAAAATAGAGCTTTTGTTGAGTATAATCCTTTTGGTTTTTGTGAAGATCTTCCCTACCCTGCTCCATTGGAAAGACTATTTTAATATTGTTTCTTCTCAGAATATTACCTGGATACAATCTTGTATTAAAAATGGTGTTCAGGCCTAGAGGTGATGGGTCACTCCTGTAATCCCAGTACTTTGGGAGGCTAAAGCAGTGGGATCACTTAAGGCCAAGAGTTTGAGACCAGCCTGGGCAACATACTGAGACCCTCCCTCTACAAAAAAAATACAAAAATTAGCTGACTACAGGTGACATGCACCTGTAGTCCCAGCTACTTGAGAGGCTGAAGCAGAAGGATCGCTTGAGCCCAGGAGGTCGAGAATGCAGTGAAGTATGATTGTGCCACTGCCCTCCAGCCTGGGCAACAGAGTGAGACCTTGTCCCATAAACAAACAAACAAAAAAAAATTGGGATTCAGCAAAAATGATGGCCTTGATGAAAACATACCAAAAGAGTCAACTGTAAAACTCCATTTAAAAAGGCAAGTGTATATATGGCTTGAATGGGCAGCTTAGCAGTGATGGGTGAAGAGCAGGAAATCACAGATGGGGCACCTGTCTTCAAATCACATGTTAGTGGCCACGGACAAGTTCCCAAACCTCTCTAAGCACCAGCCTGCTCACCTGTAATGGTGATGAATAATATCGACAGCTTCATAAATAGGATTGCAGGGATTCAGTGCTTCAACGGAGGTCAGAGGCTCAGCACACTAGCAAAAATTTGGCACTTACATGTTAGTCATTGACACTGTTGTGTTACACTAATAAGCACTTCCTAGTTGTTATTTTATTCTAGAGTCCTTTTAGGGCCTCTGGAAATGTGATTTCTTCAAAAAACCTGGATAATGAAACTGAGGGGACCTATGTAACTTGGTACAATTATCTCCTGCACTGGAATACGAGTAAAAGACCAGACTGTGGAGACAGAGGCATTTAAAAAGAACCATATATAGTAAATTTTCATCAGTGATTTTTTTTTTTTTTTGTCTAGGTTAAATGGTATTATCCTCACATTGTATTTGGTTAAAATTGCCATCATACTATATGAAGCAACATTCAAATTATACTCATTCTAAACCGTTTCAAATTGAAGTGAACTTTAAAAATTAGTTAAAATTTTTTTTTTGAATATACAGTTTTTTGAATGAAAAAAATGCAAAGCATATTTCCTCCCTTTGGGCCCTAGAATCCCACCCCTCAACACACACAGAGGGAAGAAGGCCTGTGTATACTCTCCTGTGTGCTTTGGGGGATCCAGGAATGTGTTTACTGGGCATATGTAGTAGAGCAGTCAGTTAAAGGAAGAAGAGTTGTATTTTAATGTTAAAATGATAGATTTTTCATGCTAACAGTCTATTCAGAAAATGTTAAGAGTTTAAAAAAATTTTTCCCCTCATTTAAAAAATAATTAAAGCTGAAAAAGGCATAAAATCTATGTTAAATAGCCAACTTAATATCTATCCAAGTTGATACTTCAGTAACTACAGCCCAGTCAATCCATGTGGACTGATGTATTTCATCAGGGGCCCAGGCATGAACTGTCATTAGCAAGGTATTGATTGAGTACTTCATTCTTTGCCACACTCTTCGACATAGTTATTTTAGGCTTAAAGTCTGACAACAGCAAAATGTAGTCATGGTGTTTAATGTGGATTTGCTTTTCTAAAACAATGTCCAGCAAATTGAGTTGTAAATTCAGTGCTTTACGGTAGATTTCTTTATGGGACCACACCTGCCCAGTGGAAGTCCCTTGTTTTCCCCCAAACTAGTCCGTGATTGTGCTTCCTTAGTGACCTTCTGATAAGGAAGCGGTATTCAGAATTGCATTTTTTGTTTTTTTCAGACAGAGCCTCACTCTGTCACCCAGGCTGGAGTGCAGTGGCCCTACCTCGGTGCACTGCAACCTCCACCTCCTGGGTTCAAGCGATTCTCGTGTCTCAGCCTCCCAAGTAGCTGGGACTGCAGGTGAGCACCACCACTCCCGGCTAATTTTTGTATTAATATTGTTAGTAGAGGTGGGCTTTCACCATGTTGGCCTTGCTGGTCTCAATGCCTGTCCTCAAGTGATTTAGCTGCCTCAGCTTCCCAAAGTACTTGGATTATAGTCATGAGCCACTGCGGCTGGCCATAAATGCATTTTTGATATTCAGGTTCAACTCTTAGGGAGCATTCACTGGTTCATAGTTCAAGGACTGTAGTCCTTGCTGTGCTTATCCCAACCCGGGCATGGGCCTTTGGCTTTGCCTCCACCTCTGAGCTCATGTGAGTTTTGTCTCTAGTGTGCAGCGGTTTAGCAACTGTCCAGGAAGTACAACATACTGAGGGTCCTTGGGGGCAGTGTCTCTGGGGTCAATGTCTGGTAAAGAGCATTGCTTTTATAGATTCCAGATCCCAGTGGGTCAGCTGTGATTGAGGTACTTTATCCTCTCAGCAAGCTTCTTACTTCTCACCAACAACCAGATGTGGGCTTTCATGCATTATTTGTGTGATGAAACATAATCTTAGGCTGATATAATTGTACCCCAACATTTTTTAGCGTGAACTGCTAATTCAATATAGAGAGAAAGAAAAGGTGGCAAGAATTGAGAGTCTTGAACTCCTAAGGTTTGATGGGACCGGTCATTTTACCATCCCAGGCAACGGTGCTTGATAAAACCAGTTAAATTGCGGTGTTTCTGGTGACTAAACCTGTAGTATGTTGCCATCTAGTGGAACATACAGCAAACTAAAGATTAATGCAGTCTGACCATAAAGTTCCCCTGAGCTAATTAAATCAGCCAGAGAAAAGAACTGAAAGTATTTTCTAAAGGCAAGTGTTTTGGTAACATGCAAATTCATATGAAACCAGAGTTGACTTTTCTTAAAGTAGGCAAATGGTCACTCTGTTTCTCAAGAGTGCTTGCATACCACCCAGTTACTAACAAGTTTTCAAACATATCACCAGGCCAGGACACTGCATTTTCATTGTCATCTGTACAATATACAGTTTCTCTTCTAAAGTCCTGGAGAAAATGCTTGGTTACCAGTAGGTTATTTTGGTATGTTTTAAAATGTGATTTTAAGATGTCCATTCCCTTTCTTATTAATACATACTTATCCTTTTTTTCTATTAAATTTCCAAGAATAAATCTGCTGATTTTTAGGAGAAGCAAACACATGACTTCACAAAGTAGGGATTTCACATTTTAAATTCTAACTAGCATCCCCAAAATGTCCAGTCCTGTGGTTTGAGACCTGATTTTTAGGAAGACCTGAAAGATTCTACTGTGGACTGTTTTTTGAGCACTGACTGCTTGTTTTGTCTTTGTCCTGCTCCTGCTTGCCTAGATCCCTCCCTGGTGCCACAGCAGCTGAGTGCGCATCAAATCTGAAGAAAATCTACACAGTACAGACAGTACAGGTAAGAGCAAGAGAGGGACTAACTGGATTAACATGGCACACATCGGACTCTTAATCACCCACCTTGAAATCTGTTGCTGTGCTGGCAGCCCCTGTCCAGGGTTCTGCTCTGGAGTTGACTCTCGGCTCCAGGTTGGCACAACTGCCCTTGACCAAGTCCACCCCAGGGCCAGCTGAGCACACAGTCAGGTGGCCTGCTCTTCTCTTGGCCACCTGCTGAACCTTTACTACCTAAACCTTTCATAGACCCACACAAAAGGCAGACTGCAGTGTGGTTAAGAGCAAAGGTTTTCAAGATCTTTATCTGTGTTCCTGTTCAAACTCCAGCTCTGCCACTGCCTCGCTGTGCCTCTGTTCCCCATCAGTGAGAGGCAGTGGCGCCTTCCCTGCAGGGTTATTAAAGGTTTAGAGGTCACATAGGGAGAGCAGGATAGTGTGGAGCATGAAGATGGAGAGTCTCTGCTTGGTTTCCTACTTCACTTCACAGTTCCATCATCCTAAATTAGGCATGGATCAACCCCTTTCATCTCTGTAAAATTGGTCTAATGGTAGCACCTACCTCCATGGGTTACTGTGAAGATTAAATAAGATTATGTTTATGCCATGCTTAGTGGAATACCTAATATGTAGCAGATTCTCAATGAGTGCAAGCTCTTAGTTCTATTAGTTCTTTCTCTATCTAACTCTGATGATGGAGTTGGAAAAACACGACTGAAAAAACACAACTGGCCAGGCACAGTGGCTCACGCCTGAAATCCCAGGAGTTTGGGAGGCTGAGGTGGGAGGATTGCTTGAGCCTAGGAGTTCCAGAGCAGCCTGGGCAACATAGACCCCCATCTCTACAAATAATTTCCTTCAGAATTAACTGGGCATGGTGGCACACACCTGTGGTCCCAGCTGCTTGGGAGGCTAAGGCACAGTGATCACTTGAGCCCAGGATTTCAACACTGCAGTGGAGCTATATTCACACCACTGCACTCCAGCCTGGGCAACAGAGCAAGACCTTGTCTCAAAAAAGAAAAAACCTGATTGATTTAATTGATCCCATTTCTATTTTCTTCAATAGCAGATTCTATCCAGTTTCTCCTATCTTCTAGTTTAATGGGTTGGTGCAGGTAGAATAAGGCTTTTGAGGCTGCTTCAGAGTTGCATTGACCATATGTCCATGAATTTTCTAGAAGGGACAGATTTTAAATAGCTTTCCTGTTGTATCCCTAAATCTTTTAATGTCTTAGAAATTCCAATAGATCAGCATCTAAATTGTGTCTCTTAGGCAGCCTCTTACATGCAGAAGTAGCACAGAGATCCATTTTTTTTCAGGCTGTGGTCCCAGTATCTGGTTCAAACTGGTTCAAAAAAGTTGGCATGCATAATTACGAAGTCACAGAAATCTGATTGTAAGGTGCTGTGTGTGGCTACCAAGGGCAGTGAGCCGGGTGTGAAGACACTGTCCTGACTGTGGGCCATTTCTGGTGTAGTTGGGGAAGTGACATAAACGTGTGGGAAGCAGAGCAGCAGTGCTGCTGTGCAGTGCCAAGTACAGACGGCACCACAAGGCAGCGCGAGGTCCACTGTCCAGAGACATCAACGTGTTCAGAATCTGGGAGGCTTCCCTGCACGTCTCCTCTTCTGTGGATTTAGGGACTTCTGTGACCTTTTCCCAGCAGTCTTTTTATAATCCTCAGAGCGCTTGATTTGAAGGCCTGTCCTCATGTAAAGGCTCTCAGAGTCTCATTAGACTTTTCCCAATCCACATGACATTAGATCATCAGGGCTATGTAAGAGATTCCAGGGCTGACACTAGTCAGATGAGGGGATTGGCTTGGTTTTCCTGACCCTGCGAGATAACCCAGAGTATTTGGTAGAGCCCTTGAATCCACAGCATTTTAGGGTCTTCAGGGAGCAATTTAAAGCACCCGGGCAGGCACATACTAGGAAATACTTTCTTTAAAACTACTTTATTGGGATATAATTTGTATACAGTAAATGTAGATTTCTTAAGTATAACTTTTGACAAGGGTACGTATGTACAACCGTCATACAGATCAAGACAAAAAAAAATCTTTCCCATACACCAGAAAGTCTCTTTGTGCCCCTTCCAGCCTCCATCCCCCAAAGCAACCATTGTTCTCATTTCTACCACATTACATTCATTCTGTTATTGAACTTTATGTGAATGGAATCATGCAGTACCATATTACTGTGTCTGGTCCTTTGCACTCAATGAATATTGAAGAATTGAATGAATGAATGAGGCTGAGCATGGTGGCTTACGCCTGTAATCCCCACACTTTGGGAGGCCGAGGCGGGCGGATCACTTGAGTTCAGGAGTTCAAGACCAGCCTGAGCAACATGGTGAAACCCTGTCTCTACTAAAAATACAAAAATTAGCCTGGAGTGGTGACACACGCCCGTAGTCCCAGCTACTGGGGAGGCTGAGACAGGAGAATCGCTTTAACCCGGGAGGTGGAGGTTGCAGTGAGCTGAGATTGTACTGCCCTCCAGCCTGGGTGACAGAGTGAGACTCTGTCTCTTACATGTACACACTCTCAAAAAAAAAAAAAAAAAAAAGAATGAATTAGAAGTTAATAAATGAACCACTTTCCTGTAAGGATTCTGTAGGCTGCACATTCTCAGCGGGGGCCAAAGTTGATTCTTGCAGAGGAAGTACATCAGTGAACAAATCTCGCTCTTTTTATGTGCAAAGCATAGATGTCCATGCAGTCCATAAACATATATGGTATCTCTGTGATATTAAAATTTTGTCATAGGTGATTAGGATAAAGGGCTCTATTAGGGCCTAAGGGAGCAACAGTGAAAAAATGGCTGATAAACACTGCCTTAAGGATCAGGAAAGTCCTTTCTCTCTCAGCTGTCTGTGCTCCCTCGGTTTCTCATCTGTAAAACTGAGGTAATATTAGTGCCTACTCCCTAAGGTTGAGTGAAAGTTAGATAAGATAGGTATATAGTTCTTAGTAATGCTTGGCACTTAGCCCTCAGATGTGGCCGGCTTTTACTTAAGTGTTACTGGATTCTGTCCCTCAGCTCTATCAGTTATCTGGTTAGGGTAGTCACAGTGCCTTGGTTGATGTCTCATATGTGACGCTTACTAGCTTGGACAAGTTATATAACCTGTCTGAATCTCATTTTACTCATCTGTAAGATGGGAATAATTGTAATGGTAATTTTATCATGCTGTCATGAGACTTAAATGACACAATGACGTAAAAAGCCATAGTTAAGTACCCAATCATCTGCCATAATTTGTCTACTTCTACTGAGATATCTTTTTATGCTTTCTTCAGTCATATTTTATATCAGAAAACTATACACCACTGCTTCTAGATTATTTATTTCAAGTGATTATACTCTGGATTGCACCACCACTAACAGGTGTATGTGAAGATATTTAACTTATCAATAACTTTTGAGATTTCAGCCTGCGAGTGTCCTTAACATCTAATCAATTGTCTTTAGTATTTAAGAGCTGGCCAGGATATTATCTTGCAAGTCATTTGAGGATATGCTTTTGTCCCACTGTTTTTTTAATTTATTCTAGGATTGTATATTAATTATTTTTTCTTCAGAAGCAGGGTCTCTGTCACCCAGGCAGGAGTGCAGTGGTGCAATCATAGCTCACTGCAGCCTCAAACTCCTGCTCTCAAGAGATCCTCCCACCCCATCCTCCTCCCAAGTATCTAGGACTACAGCCATGTGCTACCACACCCAGCTAAATTATGTTATTTTTTTGTAGAGATGGGGTCTTGCTATGTTGCTCAGTCTAGTCTCGAATTTCTGACCTCAAGCTGTGTTCCTTCCTTGACCTCTCAAAGTGCTGAGATTATTCTCACTCCATTAGCACTAAAAAAACCGCTTCTCCAATTATGTCTATATTTTCCTCCCACATGTGTTTAGATGAAAGGTAAAAATCATGTGATATTAATGATTGCCTTATTAAAGACATATGTGTCTTTTTACACTTTGAGGCCCTTTAGCAAATCAAAGTAGATGGGTTTGGGAGAGGAATTGTTACCCCATCTATTAGCTGAGGAGCCTGAGGCTGGAGATAAGTGGCCCAAACATTCAGTGGAAAGAGCCAATCATGCCATGTCTCTAGGACTGGAACTCCCTCCACTTCCAGTTCAGTTCTCTTTCTTTTACTCCCCCTGATTGAGGAGTCGGGGAGGCTCAGCCTCCAAAGGACCTGGGAACCCCTGCTGAGGACACTTTGATCATACCCAACAATAATTCTCTCTGCCTGGAGTTAAATTCATTTCTACTTTCCTGCCTTTCTTGGAAAATTCCATTTTACATCTAGGCATGTTTTCCAGATGCTTATTGATTCTCTTACTCTTTTGTGAACCTGTCCAAATTTTCCACAGTTCTCATGTGGTTTTGCATCCTCAGGGGTTGCAGTGCAGAATAGAAAATGGCTTTTAGCCAGGTGCATTGGCTCATGCCTGTGATCCGAGCTACTCAGGAAGCTGAGGTGGGAGGATTGCGTGAGCCCAGGAGTTCGAGTTCAGCCTGGGCAACATGACAAGACCCACATCTCTAGAGGGAAAAAATAATAGAACACGGCTTTTGAACAAGCCTTATTTTACCTGTTGGAGAATGAAGAGCTACCTGCCAGATGTGATTTGCAAGAGAAGTCTCCCTTGTCCAGTTTATTTCGGCCTTACCTGCTATAAGACTAAAAATCCCACCCCTGAAAACTCATTCCTGTACAGCACTCTGTCTCGAACCTCAGTTATTTGAAGTTATCACCTTCAAGATTTTGCCACACTTAATCTCACTTGTATATTCTACCCGGTATTTCTTATAAATTGACTTCTCATTTAAATTTGCATAAAACAGAAACCATATTTCCTCTATAAGTGGAAATTCAGCATCGTTTATCATAAACAAAGTCTTCATAAAGGGTATATATAACCTATTGAAATTAAGAAAATGTTTCCCCTGCATATGCCAAACTTATCCTGTGTACTGTCGATAATATCAAGACTTCATTTCATTTCAAGCCTCCTGACTGTGGAGTTGTGCAGTTATGGATCATTAAGTTAGGGCTGCAGCTTGCTTTCCAAACTCTTGGGAAATGAGGGCTCTTCGTTCAGAAGAAGAGGTTTTCTAGGTCAGTATTGATCATGGAGGATGATGGAAAGATTGATTCCCAGTACTTACTGCCCTGGACACAGCAGGACAGCCCATGGTGGGTGGTGTCTTGCAATAGAATGACCTGGAGTGAACCTCTTGGGAGAAGGGAGGGGCCTGAGGGGAGAGAGGAAGAAAGCCAACACTGAAAAGAGAGAAAGAGAAGGACCTGCAGCCAGGTCCACTTCATAGTTCTGTCTAGCGCAGACTTCGAATCAAGTATAACAAGATTCTTTATCCATCATTTAGTTTATTCATTATATGCATAATAGGATCAACATCTATAGCTACAATCCAGTTATGAAGAAATATAACTGAAGTTAAATTGCTCGTGTTCCTCCACATTCTCAGTGGAGGCCATTGTGTCTGTGTATTGGGGTGGGGCGAGATTTGACCTTGTTAATTAAAAGTAATTTAGTCACTTCAACTGTGAAACTGGGTCTCTTCCAATTTAAGTCTCTTTTGGGGAAAATGACCACCCTCTTCTCCTTCTCCAAATGAACAGGCATAGGCAGAAATATCCCTGACCCCTCCTGACCTTGGGCCATGCCCACCGCCTCTGGCCCTGCTGTAACCTCATGTCATGAAGACCCCTGCTATGTACACACACGTCCAGACCCCAGGCCCTGCTGTCTGTAGGCTTTCTAGCAATTTCAAGCTCCAGATTGGAGATTTAGGAAATGTTGTCTGCCTTCCCCCTACCCCACCAGAATGAGGGGAACCTATAAGGTTGTGGCAGGCCCTCCCGGCAAAAATAACCCCTCCTGCCTTCACAGCTGTTCTCAGACCTGACCGCCATGTTGCTCAGCACTGTAGGAATGAGGGCCTTTTCTGGGAGTCTTGGAGCCTCTTGGGCTGTACCAGAAAGCGGGTTCCACACTGCTCTGCTCTAGGCATCCCCAAACTTTGCGTGGGGCTCTCTCCCATCCTTTCAGGGTTTTAACCTCACTCTCCTCTCACTCCAAGATTTTAACTCCCCAACTCAGAGTTGGTTTTTTACTAACTGACTTTCTATGTGGTGGGAAATTACCCTCACATCCTATCACATCTCGTTTACTCTATGATCACAACTCCACACTTGGGCTCTCTCTTTAAATCAAGTCCTTTTTGGAATTCAAAGGAAAACCCATTTCTCTCTCAGGTACCTAGCTCTTGTAAATCAGAAGCACTCTGCTTTGAGCCTTTGTGGCTGCTGTGAGTTAAAAATATCCATTAAACTCTTCAGTTGCCTATTTGGTTCAGATGCCTATTGGCCCTGCCCATAAATACCACTGATTCAGTTGGTGGGAAGCCCCAGGCAACTAGTAATACCTAATGAGCAAAAATATTTGTTTTATTTTTTTGAAAATACTCTCCTGCTACACATGCCACAACCTGGAATAAATCCTGTATTTTATTTTTATTTTTATTTTTTTTTGAGGTGTGTTGGCTGGGTGGTTTTGTTTCTGGTTTGTTTTACAAAACAGACATATCACTTTGTTGTCTGTCAACACATGACATTTTTTCTTCTGAAGAATTTCCAAGTGCATTATTTTTCTTCAGAACATTCCAGTAGGAAATTGAGGAGGAAATTTGCCAGTTTTCTTGGTAATGAATGATTATCTATTTGGCAGAAGACTGTCAGGTGGGACATAGTTGCTCCAATCCAGTACTAATAGATTGGGGATTTATCAAGTGGTCAGCATATTAATGGGTCTAACCGTACTTTGCTTCCTTCCTTAGGCCTTGCAAGTGCTTTCACTTTGTATTTCGTCATTACATTTTCCAGTGAAGTAGCTGTATCCTTATACAGAGGAGGCAACTTGGGTTTCAAGGGCTACATGACCTGTGAAGGTTATCCTGAGAACCTAGGTCTTAAATCCAGGTATTAGACTCCATTGGACAGGTGTCTTCCTTGCCTCAGTTTCTCAAGGAGAGGTGCCAGATTGGTGTTCTAGAACATACCTCCCAAGGAGTGGATTGCTGTGGTCAAAAGCTGACCCTCCTGCATTCAGCTCAGTTCCCCAAGGACTCTTCACTGTGCCCTGTTCACAACTGATGGTCACAGATGTTGACTGAATGAAAGATGTTCAACTTTTATACCTCTTCTAGTCCTAGGGTGATTCTCAAGGCTTTTGGGGAAAAAAAGCATTTAACCATCATTAATAAACATTGTGCTTAGTTTTACTTTTACTGCAATCTTCGATTTGGAAGTCCAACAAAATTAATTATAAGCCTAATGGCTTTTGAAATCTATTTGCAAGATTTTACGTATAGTCAAATTTAAGTGTTTCCATTTTCAAGATGTGTTACAGAGAGTATAATCTCGAATTACCAGGCTTCCACTGTAGCAGACCTTTCACTTCTGCAAGGGTGGAAGAGATTTTCAGCAGCTGAATAATGGTAGATTCCTTCCTGTAGGTATTTCACCAGCAGACATACTTCACAAATATTCTACACATTGGATGAGGTTTGCAACAGGGAAACAGACCAGTTCAATGACACATGTTTTTTAAAAAGGGCTTTTTTTTTTTTTTTTTTTTTTTTTAAATGGTGTGACCGGATATTTTGCTCCTATTTTACGCTCAGCACAAATGTACAGATACGTGCTTTAATGAATATGTTAAGTCTATCTCTGATCTTCTTGGGCTGTAATCTCTTCCTGTCAAATTTGCCAAGCCAAGCAGAATCAGTTGTCTTGTTTTTGTTTTCAAGAGAAGCTTCTAAAGCTCCAGTCCTTAGCACGATCTTTAGTGTTTTTCTGATCTTTGAAATGGAAGAGGTGTTTTGTTGTATTTTTTCAATGCGCTTCAAGTACTAGGTTAAAAAGTCAAGCTTTGACAACTTTTGACAGGGGCATGACGGCAGGAACTTTGGTTTGTGATGCCTTTGAGGAGACTTGAAGTTTGCCAGCACCAAAGTCCTCTTGGTTTTTACCTTAGGCAGGAGTTTTCATCTTAATGTTATTTTGTGCATAAATTCTACAGAGGACATTGCCACATCATAACTGGGTTCTCAGGCTGGAGTTGACAACCACCAGCCTCTTGGGAATTATGGGCATCTTACTGATGGGAAAACATCTTCAACATGTGTCCCTCTTTCTGTGGCTTCATGACCTCATTCCTGGCTGCTAAGATTGGGGAAAGATGTGTCAAAAACATATAGTAATATCTTAAAAGAAAATAGCTGAGTAGTTAGGAACAGAGGTTTGGGAATCAAATTGTCTGGATTCAGATTCCAGCCCTGCCTACCCACCCTCATACCGCAGACAGTCTGAAATATTGGAATAGTCTTATTTGTACAAATAGCAAAGCATTTATGGGATAGGTACCTCCATAAAGAGAGATGTGTGTTTGAGGAGCTACTGTTATTACAGTAGCTTTTAGCTCCTCCCTACACTAGCACCGTTTTAGTAGGAGGGAGCCAAGGTGGATTCTCAGTTAATACATCTATCATCCTGTAGTTTTTTGTCTTCAGTTTGATCTTAGAGTTCATCATTGCCACCTTTGCAGTTAATTCAGTGTTATTATTTTTTTAACGCAAAACAGGCTTGAACAACCCAGCAGGATTATCATTCAACATAGATAAAATTCCATTCCACCCATGTGACTCAATTCATGAGCCCTAGGATTGATTTTTCTAATTGCTCTTTTACTTGTGCTGCTTTCCTCAGACCTACTGGGAGACCCAGATGATCACCCTATGCTTACCTCACCACACAGAACAATATTTCTTATTTGCACAGTAATTCGGTGCATAGCATTCATAGCATAGTAATTCTATGACCTACTCCAAACAAATGGGGAAGCATTTTCTTCTTCATAGCCTCAATCCTTGTCCTAATCCTAATGGTCATACCAAACAGTGACTCTTGGGCAGGTTCATCTCTGCCTGATGTCCTTATCTTTAAAAAAAAGGATAATAATCATACCTCCTCCTAAGACTGTCATTAGGATAAATTGCATAAACATGTAAATGTTCATAGAACAAAGCCTGGCACAGAGAACAGCTCCAGTCTTTGCCAAGACTTCCTGTTTTTCTATTACTTTATTATTTTTGTATAATCTATTTCTGTTTACCAGTTGCCCTGTGTCTTAGTTCAGGCTACTATAACCAAATACCATAGACTGGGCAGTTTTTTTAAATTTATACAACAAACCCTTTTTTCTCACAGTTCTAGAGTCTGGAAGTCTGAAATTAGGGTGTGAGCATGGGCACACCAAGGTGAGGGCCCTCTTCCTGGTTTGTGCATGGCCATCCTTTCTTTGTGTCTTCACACGGCAGAGGGAGGGCCGGCTCTCTTCATCTTCTCACAGGGACACCAAGCCTGTCATGGTGGCTATACCCTCATGACCTGATTACCTCCCAGAGGCTCCATCTGCTAACACCATCCTATTGGTAGTTAGAGTTTCAGCATATGAATTTGGGGAAGACACAGACATGCAGTCCATAACACTGTGTATCTTGCGCAGCTTGTTGCTTCAGCATCTGAGCTGTTCCCTGTTCCTTTAGCAGGGGAGAGATAAGGGGCAAACAGAGTGTCTAAGGTGGTTTCTCTTTGCCATCTCCTCTATCCCTCAACTCCCAAGCCGTAGCATCACAGACTTAGAGAGAAGACAGGGTCTATTTTTTTTTTTTAAACGGAGTCTCGCCCTGTTGGCCAGGCTGGAGTACAATAGTGTGACCTCGGCTCACTGCAACCTCCGCCTCCCGGGTTCAAGTGATTCTCCTGCCTCAGCCTCCCGAGTAGCTGGGATTACAGGCGTCTGCCACCACGCCTGGCTAATTTTTTGTATTTTTAGTAGAGATTGGGTTTCACCATGTTGAAGACAGGGTCTGTTATAACAAGATAGTTACAAATATGTTCAGTACATGTATTCAGTACTAAAGACTTTAGTAGATACTACCTAGCTGTCAGAAAAATCATTAGCAAAGTGCTTTCCAGTTTTATGTGTAGACATGTTGCTTAGGAATGTTTGCTTAATAACGATAGCTTCTTGAAACATAGAACTTGGCACAGCATCAGCAAGGAACATCTTTTCTGCTTCTTGTTGTGTTTTTGTTTTTGTTTTTTTGAGGCAGAGTCTCACTCCTGTTGCCCAAGTTGGAATGCAGTGGTGCCATCTTAGCTCACCTGCAGCCTTGACTTCCCAGGCTCAAGCTATCCTCCCACCTCAACCTCCTGGGTAGCTGGGACTACAGGCGTGTGCCACCATGCCAAGCTAATTTTTTGTATTTTTTGTAGAGATGGGATCTCGCCACATTGCCCAGGCTGGTCTCGAACTCCTGGGCTCAAGTGATCCACCTGCCTCGGCCTCCCAAAGTGCTGGGATTACAGGTGTGAGCCACCAAACCTAGCATTCTTTAATGTTATATTACATTTTCTAGCAGAGAATTAGAAGGGATACTGAGAAAAACCTATTTTGAATGGATAAAACAATGAGAATCAAAATTTTTCTTTAATGCACTAATTTGATAATCTAGCAGCATAATAAATCGATACTGGGTATATTAAACAAAGTGTTTGTTTTTCTTTTAAAGATATTCTGGAGTGTATACAATAATATCCCTCCTGTGACTAGCCTGCCTTTGAGATGCAGTTATCATTTAATGAGAGGAGAGAGGCGACCACTTTGGTAAGTGTCTAACGTGTAATTTAAGGTCAAGGTGGGAGGGAAATGTTTATGAACCTCATAAAATATCATATCACCTGAGATGTGTGTCTCACATGGACAACATAGAAAGTCTATGATACCAATCATGACCCAGGGTCTGGGGCTAAGTGTCCTCCTCCTTTAATAGCTTGATGTAGTGATGAAGATGGACAGTAAGTTAGTTTGCCCAAGCTGGAGTCCCAATTAGTAATAAATCCTTATGTCCTGTCATTCAGTCTTTCTGCATTATTTACTCATTAATAAAATGTAAATGTGTCTCATCTTGAGTAGTAGCAAATGACAGAAACCTAATTTTTTTGTGTGGGTTTTTTGTTACTGTTGTTGTTCGGTTGGTTTCTTTTTTTTTTTTTTTTTTTTTTTTTTTTTTTTTTTTTTTTTTGAGACCGGGTCTTACTCTATCACCCAGGCTAGAGCACAGTGGCACCATCACAGCTCACCACAGCCTTGACCTCCCAGGCTCAGGTGAACCTCCCGCCTCAGCCTCCCAAGTAGCTGAGACTACAGGTGCATGCCACCACCCCCAACTAATTTTTTATTTTGGGTCGAGTTGGGGTTTCACCTTGTTGCCCAGGCTGGTCTTGAACTCCTGGGCTCAAGCAATCTGCGCGTCTCAGCCTTCCAAAGTGCTGGGATTACAGGCATGAGCCGCCAGGCCCAGCCACCAGAAACCTAATTTGAGCAAAAAAAAAATTGAATATGTTTTTAACCTGTGACTGGGAAGTTCACTGGTAGGGGTAATTTCTGGCAGATCCGGCTCCAGTGTTATCAGGAATCTGATGGTCCCCACCAGAATTATTCTGCTTTATTCTACATTGGTTTAATTTTCGGTTTTATTTTCTCCCATCTGAGGTGGCAAAGTGGCCTTCGTATGCTCTGGTCTTACACCCTGCAAGTTTACTAATGTTAGTACTCAGCAGCCCAGATAAAATCTCAGGGCTGGCTCTCATTGTCTCACTTTGGATCCCCTTTCAATTTCTGGCCAATCACAAAGACTAGGAAGAGGCAGTACTCTCATAGGCTAGCCTGAGTCAGAAGCCCATCTTTGAAGCTAGGACGTGGAGTCAACCCTGCCTGAGTGGATCTCACAGAAGAGTAGGGGGCAGGTGGCTCTTTAGGGGGAAACTGGAATGCTCTTACCAGAAAGGGAGCAGATACTAAACAGTGACACACAGCAGGTGTCCTTCACAGGGATACCTATGAGGCCTTGATACATGGTTGATAGGAGAATCACATGAGACAATGTCATGACTATGACTTTGAAGTGTCAGGGCCTTCCCTTGTATGAAGCGGTTGTATTCATTGTCCATCCCCAGAGTCAAGCAGGCCTGTCTGCACCAGCCCTTTGAGGATGAGGATCTCAAGTCCTATCATCTTCCCTGCCCATGGAGCCACTGAATGCCACTTTCTTGCCTCTCCATCCCTAGCTCCTTCCTTTTGCATTCATCTGCTTCTGTTTCCAACAAAAGGACTGATGAAGAGTTTATTGAAAAATGCCCAATCTTACCCCTGTTAAAATGGCTTTTATCCAAAAGACAGCAATGCTGGTGAGGGTGTGGAGAAAGGGGAGCCCTCGTACACTGTTGATTAGCACAGTCAACTATGGAGAACAGTATGGAGGTTCCTCAAAAGACTAAACGTAGAATTGTCACATGATCCAGCAGTCCCACTGCCAGATATATACCCCAAAGAAAGGAAATCAGTATGTCGAAGAGATATCTACACTTCCATGTTTATTGCAGTGCCATTCACAAGAGCCAAGATATGGAATCAGCCCAAGTGTCCATCAACAGATGAATGACTAAAGAAAATATGGTACATGTATACCATGGAACAGTATTCAGCCATCAAAAAAATGAAATTCCGCCATTTGCAACAACATGGATGGAATTGGAGAACATTATATTAAGTGAGATAAACCAGGCATGGAAAGACAAATATCTCATGCTCTCATTCGTATGTCGGAGCTAAAAGAACAAAACAAAACAAAACAAACCAGCTGAACTGATGGAGAAAGAGAGTAGAATGATGGTTACCAGAGGCTGGGAAGTTGCGGGGGTGATAAAGAGAGGATCGTTAATGGGTACAAAAATACAGTTAGAATAAATGAGGTCTTGGAGCACAACAGGGTAACTATAGTTAACAATAATTTGTTATGTATTTCAAAATAACTAAGAGTGGAATTGGAATGTTCCTAACACAAGGAAATGATAAAGACTTGAGGTGTTGGATAGATATCCTAAATACCCTGATTCAGTCATTATACCTTGTATGCATGTATCAAAATATCACATGTAGGCCAGATGTGGTGGCTCATGCCTGTAATCCCAGCACTTTGGGAGACAAAGGTGGGAGGATTGCTTGAGGCCAGGAGTTCAAGACGAGCCTGAGCAGCAAAGTGAGGGAGACCCTGTCTCTAAAAAAAAATTTAAAAAATTAGCCAGGTGTGATGGCACATGCCTGTAATCCCAGTTGCTTGGGAGGCTGAGTGGGGAGGATTGCTTGAGCCCAGGAGTTCAAGGCTACAGTGAACTATGATCATGCCACTGCACTCCAGCCTGGGTGACAGAGTGAGACCTAGTCTTAAAAAAAAAAAAAATTCAGATATACCCCATAAATAGGTGCAACTATTATGTATCCATAATAAAAAATAAAAAACAAAAACAAGAAAAATGCCCAACTATTTTGTTTTTAAGGTCGTCTATTGTTAAACTAAATGTATGTAGAGATATTTAATCTAAATGGATGTAGAATCACTTAGTCCTGAGTGTAACTTTAAACGTTGGTCTTTGGCCCAGGGAAGAGGAGAGTAATGCAAAGGGCGGCGTATGGAAGATGAAAGTCCCCAAGGACAGCACGGTAGGTTCCTTCTGATCTTCTAGAACCGACAAGGCTTGGGGTTGTTGACTGCCTGTCATCAACATGTTGTGCTTTGCAGACAGCCTGTTTACCTGGCAGTCCCCAAACAGGCTGGGGGTGAGAAATTCTGTTCTGACCTTGATTTTCTGCCTTACACTGTCACCTTGAAAGTGTATAATTGTGCTTCTCCATAGACATGGTGTAATATGTGACTGTATGATGCAGTCTGCAGGAGTAAATGCCTGTGAACTTCACAGAAAAGCTGGGTGAATGTCTTTATGGTAGTCATTCCTTTGACAGCCATGACTAACATGTGGCATATGGTTTTACAAAGTCAGAAGTAGGATCTTTGTTTCCGAAGGCTCATCCCTCCTCTACAGGGGGAACAAAAGCAGTTCTGAGAATGTCAATGGCACAGAGAATAGGGAGGCTTGGCATTTCACCATCCTTTGGGGTTTCATGAGAGACTATGCTCCATCTCCCTCTGGGGCTGATGAGAACCTGGATGATGTGACGACCTAGTGGGATGCTGGTTTGCAGTGATCAAGTCTCAGAAACCCAGATTTCCCAGAGCGAGCTCTAATTAATCATATTGACTGGAAATGAACGCGAACATTAAAATCGGTTATCTTAAGCCCTGGGAAACCAAAAACGTCTTTGAAAATGGACAAAAGGGGAAATGCTACCCAGTTTCACCTTTTCATGATTTCTTTCATGTGGATAAGCTCAAAGAACTGAAATGTCTCCAGGGACCCATATGCTTGAGCTGGAGTCATTTTCCTATAAGCACATACCCAAAGATATGACCAGATTTATTTGTCAAAGGTGCAAACTATTCGTCAAGATGTGAAGCTCCAGCGTTTTCCTGTTATTTGTTGTACATAATGAAAACTATCAGGGGAGCAGAGAATATAAGAGAATGAGGGAATATAAGGTGTTTTTAAAATTTCATTATGAACACTTTTTGCCTTTCCATGTTATTTACTCGCACTAGACTTTGAACTCTAGTAGAAGTAATCATGATGTCAACATTCCTTGAAAAGCAGCTGAAAGGCAGTTTTGTCCTCTCCTTGTTAGCTCACTTGGCTGCGTTGGGTTACAAATAATAACTCTTTCATATCCGTGCAAATGCCTTCATCCCAGGCAGTTTAGCCTACTTTTTGTCATCAGCCAGTGGGAGTCTTGTGGGCCAACCTTGTCTGAATTCAAAGCAGAAGGGTGAAGTCTCCCTTCCCCTAATGGCATCTCCCAGCTCTCAACTTCATCACTAACAGCTTGAAGGACTGTAGCTGGACAGAGAAAATGGAAGCAATGATTCCTAGGTGGTAGACTCATAGACCAGAAGGGACTGGCTAGGAAAGACAAAAGAAAAGGATGAAAGGTCACTTCTCAGTTCCCTGGCTAACTGCCATGGCCTTGGTTAAAGATTCAGCGAGACTGCTTTAAGCTTGTGAGGACATAATAATAAACACTATTATTATAGTTAATATGCATTGAGCACTTGGAATATAGCAAACACACAGCTGTTTATGGCATGGATTTTAAATGTTAAGCCCTTTTATTGCAGTCATTGTACTAAGCCCTCTGAGCACATTTGTTGACTAATTTCATACCCACAACAGCCCTGGAAGGTCAGACCTATTATTATTTCCTTGTTCACCTAAAGAAACTGATGATCAGAGAGGTTGTTAACCCACCTGGTTTGCAGATAGCAAGCAGCCTCTCAGGATTCAAACCTAGTTTGGGGGCAATTTGGAGCCTGTGAATCACAGGAAGGAGGATAAATAGGACCAAGAACTTTTTAAAGGAAGTAATGTGAGTGGAAATAATCTGGCTGTCTATTGGATGCCACTAGTAGATTATGAGGAGAAAGAAACTCCAGTGTTTCTCATTGGTAGGAGGCAGACCACAGCAGGCACTGAATCTTCCAGGGAAATTACATACATTCTTACATAAAGTTCTATCGCCTGCCATAAACAGTCTGCCTCAAGTGAATGGAATTTCCCAAGACTCTAGTATTAAATAAACAAGAAATGTCCTTAAGTGTTCTTTACTTGTATAACCTTTGAAGTACCTTATAAGTAGTAAGAAAAACAGAGAAAGGATTTTGAAGAGAAAGATTTTACTAATAGCATCCACATATAATTAGCTTCTGTGTTTTGAATCGGTGAGAGGTAAAGAATTGGAAATTTTTTAGTCGTTTGAATGCGTTTTGCCTAGAAATTCTTCTGAATTTCACCAGGGGTTTCACTAGAGGTTAGCTTTTACTAGACTTTGGCTCACTTGTATCTGTGTAAAGTTATTTGTAAACCACTGAAAAATATGCCACGGTGATAAATGTTTGCACCTAGGCTTTGGAGGTGTCTGTGGACTCCAAATATGGGCACAGAAAGTACATGTGAAGTTGAAGAAAACATAATTTGTTTAGCTCCTGAGGATAATGTTCTAAAAATATGTGTATTTTGTTTTGTTTTTTATTATTTTCCCATATCAGTCCGCAGTTTGGAAAGAGTTGCTGTTAGCAACCATCGGGGAACAGTTCACAGACTGTGCTGCAGCAGGTAAAGCAGCCCACGGCTCTGGCCGGCCCTGCCTCTTGTGCTACTGGCTTGTGCTTGTTTCTTGCAGCAGTTTGTTATCACGTGTTTGACTTTTTACATGTTTTGAAGTTGTTTATTTTGGAACTACAAAGTTACTCAGTTTTTTTTCATGTGATTTTGGTGTTTAGTGTTAGATATGTGTGTCTATGTCCATACGTGTATTTACGTATGTGCATATTATATTTATATATGTATGTATATATTCATGTATGTGTTTCCCTCTTAGCTTAACTTAATAGTATCTGTAATCATCTGTCCAAAATAAATAGGCAGAAAAGAAAAATCTGACATTAACTGGGCCCTTAACACAGTTGGTAGTAGGTTCCCTTTATCTCTTCCAGTTTTTCCAGAAGGGGAAAGTGCTTTCGGTGTCTAGTGAAGTTTGTAGGTGGGCAGGCACAATTCTCTCTGTCCCTCTCAACCCCTAACCCCTTCCTCTTGTTCTCTCTGTCCCCTGCTCAAAGAGGACTAGAGTAGTAGGTGGGGACATGCTCACTGTTATGTCCCAGGATCTCACGGTGGAGGATAAGACAGAAGTTCTTCAGGGCTTTTCTTTGGAGACCATTTTCAAATACTCAGGGTATTTCTGAGAGCAAAACAAAAAGCTTTTGTTTTGCTTTGTGTTTATCATGAACCCACTCAGAGAGCAGAATTTAATTGCTTGTTTAAAGTTTTGTTTTCTTTTGGGGGTAGTTCCTTCTGAATGCTCCTGAAGTAACATTTAGAATACTATTTTTCCTACCCAGCTTTCAGTTAAGATTTTCTTTTTAGCTAATGACAATGATGAGTTGTCCCTCCGATGTCTTAGATGGGGCCGTGTTTGAGAGCCCTGTAGGCCTTGCCAGTCCCGGGGCGTGTTTCGGATTCATCTCATGAGCAGTTCCTATCATTCCACTTTTGTTTTGCTTACTTCTTACACCACTTTTTATTCACGTAAGACAAAACCTGCGCTAGGCATGGTGGCCCATGACTGTAATCCCAGCGCTTTGGGAGGCCAAGATGGAAGGATCACTCGAGGCCAGGAGTTCGAAACCACCCTATGTAACATAGAGAGACCCTTTCTACAAAAAATGCAAAAATTAGCTGGGCATAGTGGCATACACCCATAGCCCCAGCATCTTTGGAGGCTGCAGTGGGAGGATCACTTGAGCCCAGGAGGTAGAGGCTGCAATGAGCTGTGATCACTACTGCACTGCAGCCTGGGTAACAGAGTGAGACCCTCTTTCAAAAAAAGAAAAAACAGAGACCCCGGTTAAGATAAAATTGTCTGTAAGTACAGATTCCTTCTGTTTTAATAGGGAGTATTTAGCAACTTGATAATATACAGCCAAAAATGTATCCTGTGTATAATTATAAACACATAAATCCCTGGGAGAGGAAGTTTTCTGCATGAATTATTCCTGTTTCCAGAACCAGGGAAAAATAGTCTAAGTAGTAATAGCCAGGATTGAATAAAGAAGACCAATTGTTTTGTGGTTGACTTGAGACATGAGAGCACCATTAGCTATTAACCATTAGCTCTTCCATTAACCAGCTATGCCACTTTTAGCAAGTCAACTAATCTCTCTGGGCCTCACTCCCCTCATCTTTAAGCAGTGGCTCCTCCCAGCTCTAATGTCTTATGCTGCCAGTACCCTAAAATAATCAAGGTTTTGCTGGTTGATTCTACTTATGAATATTACATGTTTGCTGATGGATCTGCCTTTGGATAAGGGTTGCAGCCTTTTTTTACCAAACCATTTGTGAAAGTGCTGTGCTAGTAACTATGCCTGGTTACCAAGAGCAAAACCAAACTGAAATATTGACAGTTCGGCATCCGTCCGTTACGTCACGCTTTGACCAATAGGGTAGAAATTGGCAACACCAAAAGACAGGAAACATGAACATTTCCTCAAAAGGGTGACCTTGTGACTTCATGGCCACTCTTGAAACTGGTAAACTGCAAAGCTTCCCTTTGTAGTTGATGATTTTTATTTTCATATAAAATATAACATTGAGCTCTGGCAAGACTGTTTTTAAAGTGTAAATTAAAAAGTCAAGAATCTGTATCTAAGAATATTTTCTTGATGGAATAATAAGTTTCTGTGAATGGCCATGATAAGGTACTATGTTTTTTGACTCTTTTGTTTAAATGTGGCATATATACAGAAGAGTGCACACGTCATATGTGTACAGTTTGATAAATATTCACAAAGTAAGCATATAACTGTAACTAGCATCCAGATATATAAGCAGGATATTACCAGCCTGCCAGGATCCCTCTCTGCTGTCTTTCCTTCCTTCAAAGGTAACCTGCAGTCTAACTTCTAACATCATAGGCTAATTTTCGCTGGTTTTGAGTATTTATATAAATGGACTCATTTAGTGTCAAGTCATACACATTTAGCCAGGATCAAATTCATTTTAAAAAAGAAAAGAAGGAAGAGGGGGAGAAAGAGAAGGGAAGAATGGAGAAAAGAAAGGAATTACTTTACTGCCAATTATTTCTTTTAGTAAATTGGATATGTTTTTATTTAAATTATATCCTAATACTAAAACGTTTTAACTTCCAGAAGACAATTGGAAAAACTGATGGCATGAATATTTAGATTTACAGAGGCCAGCAAATTAGGTGAAGCATACTAAGTAAAGCAAAGTTTTCTTATATTGATAATGCTTATCTCTCACCTATTACATATTGATGCTGTTTATGAAAGTGCAGAGAGCTGACCGTATTGCATTACTGTGTCATGAACAAGGAAAACCAAGAATCAAAAGTTTGTATTCTTTTCATTTTGCTGCAAATTTGTGTAAACAAAGTGGCTGCAAGGGAGGATAAAACAGTATAACACCCTACTATCCATCCGCTGTTCTCAACTGTGTACAAGACAGCCCTAATCTGGAATTTTGTTTTTTTGAAAAAGTCCACCTTAATCAATGTAGATAAATGCCTTAACGTTCATTCATTGAAGGACAATCCTGTAATAGCAGAGCTGTACTCAGAAGATTTACTCTCACTCTATACACAGGGCTAACAGATGGTCATTGGCTCACTAGCCCACAGTATATAATGCCCAAAACCCGAAAAGGGATTTCTAGAGGGAGGCATCAGGAAGCAGGAAGAATTCGTAGGAAAGGAGCAGACAAGCAAACCGCAGAAAGCAGATGAGCAGCAGAGAATGCACAATCTGGGTCCAGTTAGTGTTGGGGCAGATAGCGCTGACCACTCCAAGGTGCCTGAAAGCTTGGCAGGAAGTCAGGAGAAATTCTTGCTCTCCTTACCAAAGACAGCAAGGCATCAAGGAAAAGTTCATTTCAGTTCACTTGGCTTTCAGAGGGCAGGGAATTATGCAACCCATTTTAGAAAAAGTCTCATCAAAACAGAGTAAGAAATAGTCACAAAGCTTTCCTAAAGTTAAAAAGGGTAAATTACTTATCTGGAAAATGCATTCGGCTGGAACACTTTATCTGAGTCCCTGGATAAATGTGATGTGACTGCTACACCTTTTGTGCACTGACTTGCTTTCCTCCAGTGATTCCCTGTAGAAACAATTATTTCTTACAAGTTGTCTTGTGCCACCTTTTTTCCATCTTATCCTTAATTTTCAGATAAAAAGACTAAGTTCTTAGAAACAGTCAGACTGACTTGAAAGTATCACTCATTTTTTTTTTTTCCTGTCTTCCCCTCAGATGATGAAGTAATAGGAGTTAGTGTCAGTGTTCGGGACCGAGAAGACGTCGTCCAAGTCTGGAATGTAAATGCCTCTTTAGTGGGTGAAGCGACTGTTTTAGAAAAGATCTATGAACTTCTGCCCCACATAACTTTTAAAGCAGTATTTTATAAACGTAAGTGCCTCATTTCCAGTTATTACTTTGTAGCTTACTCTATCATACTTTTAAAGATAAAAACTGTTTTGCAAATGCGATGAAGGCAGACTCACTTGAAATTTGATAATTCAGAAAAGAATTCAACAAAATACATTTAAGTGTTTAAAAAAAAAACCAAACATAGTCTCAGAAATTAAAATGATATTTTATTTTTGCCTAACTGTGTGGATCAGAAAAGGAAATAACAAATACTGTGTTTGTTATTTCAGAAATTTTTACCTGAACTCAAATTTGTAATTCTCAGAAAAAAATTTACATTCTATTGGAAACAACAGTAACAAAAATGTCATTATATGAACTGGCAGGTAGATATTCAATCATCCCTTCATAAATAGGAATTTATAATGTATAACATCTGTATTTGTGGAAGAAATGCATTCTGAGCACAGGCATGATTGAATGTTCTACTGAAATGCTAATACTTCCTCATTATGAATGACTGTGACACAGAACCGAGAGAGAATTCACGCCTAGTAGTGAAATGTTAACGGTATGAATAGGTGTGTGGACCCATTGTTTCCATCATGATTCATGTTCATTGCTTTTGTGTGCTCTTTTGAAAAAGTCTTCTTTTTCATAATGAAACATCTTAGTGCTATTAAACCAATGTTTGGTAGATCAAACTGCAGGTCACACATTTAACAAAGAGTTAGAGAAAAGGACGACAGCCCTACACATGTATGATAAATTTCCTATATCCAAAACTCTTCCTAGAGTCAATAACCCATTTTTTAACTACTGTATTTCATTGAATCTAAGATGCTCTTGAAGATAAAATGCTCCATTATTTTTAGTATTACTAAAAAAGAAAAATAAAAGGCTCCCAATTAAACTGTAACACATTATTGGTACCGAGGTCTTCAAATATATGTGTGGTAGTTGTGAGGAGTGCATCTTAGAATTGCTGAAATACAGTTCATTAGTGCTTCACTTTTTCCAACTCTTTGCCAAAAAGGATAAAAAAATCAAATTTTGTTTTGTGAGTATCCTAGTATAACAGGGGATATTAACACTAAGGCCTCCCTGTAAGGAATCATATAATTACAGGCCAAATGACTTAGATGTTAAGCAGTGGGACTGATCTGGCACTACAGATATTCTGAATTTTAAATGGAAGTTTAAAAGAGACAGAAAAATGTCACTGCAGAAGTTGCTTATTGGCTGTGCAGTGTAGAAGTTGCAAATTTGCCGATGCTATTTTTATTCTTTAAGGATACTTTAATTGTATTTTCACCCCAGATATTAATTGAAAGGTCATCAAGAGTTTTTTCTTTTTTTTTATTTCACAAGACCAGCAGAAACTCTGTAGATGGAAGTGTATTTCATTGGCATTTACGTATGGGGCTAAAACATTTTTTCCCATGAACCAGCTCCACACTTGACTCTAAAGAGGAGAACACCAATTTGGGGTCATTAAGTCAGGCACTTTGGATTTGTGTCCAGCTTCACCAGTGTGACCTTGAGCAAGTCACAACTTCTCATTCTTTTACTTTCTCATCTGAGTATCGAGGAGGTTGGTCTTAGATGATCTCCAAGGTTCCTTCTACTTCAAAGTTCTATGATTAAGTTTCCAGGTAACACATTGGTTAGCAGCAGGCTCAACACAGATAATAAGATACCTGTTTTATCAGATAATAAGGCCACAGAGTGGTCAGGTCACTTTTTAGGGCCATGGCAATAATCAAGTAAGATTGACAAAGGGCAGGATGATTCACTGGTTAGCTGTTGTGATGGCTCTGGGAAAGAAAAAAGCCAAACAAGGGGAAAGAAAACTGCGACTTGGCCAGTTAAATCGAATAGATACCTAAAGGTAGAGGCCATTGCAAAGTGTGTGATACACGACTGAGGAAGGGTCTCAGCAGAAATCCATATTTTAAGGTCATAAATTAACATTTAAAAACTCAAAGATCGTTCAAATAAAAGTGTGAATTTGAAAAAACAAGCAGTTTTCTTTTTGTAAACAAAGCAGGCAGTCCTTTACTCAGCAGGGTATATACCACTTGCTGCAGAAGTGATTTGGAAAAATGAGGTTTGGGCTGAAATCTTTTTCACAGCAGGGTGAGCTAAGTTAGAAATGGCCAATTTATGCTTTTACTCTGGTTTAGTTAATAGGATCCTAGTGTAAGTATTCCCAAGTTTACAGAAGCCAGGTGACTGTAAATTTTCCATGTAGAAAGAACCCAAGCATATTCAGTCATGGCCTCTAGTGGGTAGATGGGCATTGGGCCATTGATAACGTACATTTGATATGGATAAACATTATTTGACTGAGAAATTCACAATGCACAGACTCCACTCCCTGACCAGCCCCACCCTGGCCAATTCTGCTAAGTTCTTCAGAGCAGCTGAGTGACAAAGGTCTTTTCTGCCGTGAGAATTGTTTAGAGCAGGAAGCTGGAGCCCAAATCTGCCCCCCGTCTTCCCTCCCCTCTCCTGTTTCTGTATAGGTGTAGCTGAGAATGCTTTTTACATTCTTCAGTGGTTGGGAAAAATCAAAAGAAAAAGTATATTTTGTGACACATGACAATTACATAAATACAAATTTTAGTGTCCATAAATAAAGTTTTATCAGCATAGAGCAATACCCATTTGTTTCCGTGTTACCTATAGCTGCTTTAGTGCTACAGTGGCAGAGTTAATAATTGAGACAGAGGTCAGACCTGGTGGCTCACGCCTGTAATCCCAGCACTTTGGGAGGCGAAGGCAGGCAGATCATCTGAGGTCAGGAGTTCAAGACCAGGCTGGCCAACAGGGCGAAACCCCATCTCTACTAAAAATATAAAAAGTTAGCTGGGCATGGTGGTACGCGCCTGTGATCCCAGCTACTTAGGAGGCTGAGGCAGGAGAATTGCTTGAACCCAGGAGGTGAAGGTTGCAGTGAACCAAGATCACACCATTGCACTCTACCCTGGGTGACAAGAGAGAAACTCCGTCTCAAAAACAACAACAATAAATAATAATAATTGGGACAGAGACTGTATGGCCCATAAAGACAAACATTTATTCTCTTCCTTTTCCTGAAAAAGTTTGCCAACTCCAGGCTTAGAGCAATTCTATAATCCCTTTCTATCCAAAGTAACCTAAGGCTGACAGAACTCCTGTTCACTAGGCACTCCCAGTTCTGAATGTTCTGTTTTACTGTCTCCTTAACCCATCAACATTGTAGTATGCAACTATGACCACCCCAGACTGCCCCTCACACCTGGAAGTAACACGGATCTTTGGATAGCCTGTATATCTGGATTTATTGTTTGGAAACCAGGTCACTATAGTTCTATGGTACCTCTGTTTGACCCTGAAGTATAGTATAATTTCTTTGCAGATCAAACCATGTTTTCTTTGGTGTCTTCCTTAAATATCTTTCTTAAAAAGAAAACACACTAACACAATGTGAAATATTTGTAAAGTTAAAGCTGTGAGAAATGTTCTATTAAATTAGTTCAGATTTCAGGCTGCCCTTAGGAGTATGGCCAACCTGAGGTGATCTGGGAAGTATAAAGTGCGTCTCTCCCAAAGTTTTTTCCAAGTGCGGAGTGAGTTGGGGTGAATGTCCAAGATGATGTTGCAGGGAAAATAGACCCGTTCCACCCACCCCTTCAGCAATAGTCTGAAGAATTTAGTCCTTATGAAAAACACAGAGGCCAGGTACAGTGGTTCATGCCTGTAATCCCAGCACTTTGGGCGGCTGAGGCGGGTGGATCACTTGAGCTCAGGAGTTCAAGACCTGCCTGGGCAACATGGCAAAACCCCGTCTCTGTCAAAAAGACAAAACTTAGCCGGGCATGGCGGCATACACCTGTAATCCCAGCTACTCAGGAGGCTGAGGTGGGAGGATTGCTTGAGCCCGGGAAGTCGAGGCTGCAGTGAGCCGAGTAGCGTGATGCTACTGTACTCCAGCCTGGGTGACAGAGCAGCAAGACCTTGTCTTAAAAAAAAAAAAAAAAAGAAAAAAAAAGAAAAAGAAAAACAGAATTGGAAGGGGCTTAAAAGGTGAAATGGGGCAGCCCATCTGCCTCCCTGGAACCCCATTCACTGCTAGTGTGGGTAGCGTGTTGGGGATCAAAGCACCCAGAGTCCTGAATTACCCCACCTTTATCAGACCTTGCTTCCTGGTAATGGTTAGCCAGATCCAGGAGGTAGATTGTCACACTCGGTCTTTTGCCTTAGAGAAAATGTTATGTATTTCGTAGGTTTCCCTGTGCCATCTTCTACTTTAAACAACATTAAGTGTTTGAAAGTATTTTTGGTAGCATAATTTTTTTCAATTCCTGAATTCCGACTGGGCCTGGTGGCTCACGCCTGTAATCCCAGTACTTTGGGAGGCCGAGGCAGGTGGTTCACTTGAGGTCAGGAGTTCGAGACCAGCCTGTCCAACATGGTGAGACCCCGTTTCTACAAAAAATACAAAAATTAGCTGGGCATAGTGGCATGCACCTGTATGCCAGCTACTCGGGAGGCTGAGGCAGGAGAATTGCTTGAACCCCGGGAGGCAGAGGAGGTTGCAGTGAGCTGAGATTGCACCACTGCACTCCAGCCTGGGCTACAGAGCAGAACTCCGTCTCAAAAAAAAAAAAAAAAAAATTCTAGAGTTCCTAATTAAAATTAGTAATTTTGCAAACCAGATGATAGAGCTGAATATCTATTGGCAGGGGGAAACATGATTTGGAAAAATAAGACTTAACAATTTTGTGAAACTTCATTTCCCATGGAGAGTGTTGAGAGGTAGGGAGCAGGGGCACCTAGGTATAATTGCTGTCACCCTGGTGTGGTTCTTTGTTTTGTTTTATTTTTTATTGTTCAAGATAGGCTTGTGAGTGGCTCTGTCTCGGGTTGTGTCAGGCACTCCCCCCCACCCCCCGCAATGCATTTTGTGGGGCACATTTTCCCCTGCGGCATTTGCTTGCAGCCCAACATACTCTCTTCATCGGCTTGTCGAGATGACTCATCCTCCCGGGCACAGCAAGAAGAAACAGGCTGCATGCCCATTGCTTGTTTATTCCTTGTTTTAATTTTCATTATTACGTTTCTCAGGAAATGCACGCCTTAGCTAACAGTTACTGGCAAAAAAATAAATAAATAAAAAATAAGGTGTTTGAGTTCTTGCCAACATTTGGGGAAGCTGAATGAGATGCCTAGAGGAGGGTTGGCCCATCCTTTGCTTAAAGTTTTCTTTCCTTTTTTTCTTTTTTGTTTTTTTTCTGTCCTTTAGCCCATGAAGAGCATCATGCTTTTGAAGGTGGACGTGGAAAACACTAATTGCACTCTGTAAAGAATTCTTTGTCCTTTGCTGATTGGTTTTGGAAACGGTCTTAACAGGAGGGAGAGTGAAGAGAAGACTTGCCGAAGCCGATGCTGGTCAATTTAGAGTGGGTTTCTGTCCTTGCAGATGGGCAATTAGGACTCAAAGTGGCAGGTGGGGTGAGGGGAGATTGTGTGGGTTTCTACCGTCACGTTACTTGCTTTTTTAAAAACAAAAAAACAACAAAAAAACCATTTTTTTGGCTTTCTAAATTCTCTGTTCTTTTCACTCTGAATTTTTTTTTGTGCCCTTTAAAATTCCTTGTTCAGCCTAATTATTGTTTTCTACACTCCCCTTTCATTGAGGCACAAGAAATTGGTTTCCCTTTAAGTAGCTCTGCTGTACCTAGTTAATGAGAATATGCATAATCGTGACAATACTGCTTTTGAATACCACACTGTACAAGGAGGAATACTAGCTTGGAGAAACCTGTCTTCTGATTATGTGTTGTGACACATTCCTATGTGCTGTGAGCTGGGCATTGTTTTTTTCTGTCCCAGGGAAAAGAAAAACCATACTTAATCTGATTTTGCACTGACTGCACTCAAATCTTTAATTTTCCTTTTTAAAACTTTTTTTTAGTGATAAAAGGAAAATAATAGTTGGATTGCCTAACATGAAAACTATAATCACAATTCAGTATCAGGATATAAATCAAGCTCTAAGTCTTTGGACCCTTTGTAGAAACATTTCTAACCCGAATTTTAATTTGGCCTTTTCAACCAAAGGCTTAGAGTGGTAGCAAGGGATTTCTCCCACTAGGAAACCTGATGTTTCTGATTTAAAGAGAAGGTGATATTTTAATTGTTTGGATTAAGCTCCTTGCAAAGTTCGGATGTGTTTACCCACTTAGGGCTTTCCCAGTGAACGCTAACACATTTTGTTAAATGATCCCTTTCCCTGCTCACGTTGTGTGTCATTTCTCATCATCAGTAGTCCTCCAGCCTGGGCAGCTGTCCCCACCCTTTTTCATGTAGGTGCAGGAAGTTACATCTCATTTCCAGGATGCATGTGAACATTTACAAAGTTGAACTTTGAGTGCATTCAGCTCATACTAGTTATTGGGATTGTTGATATATATTGTATTATGCTACCAAAGAAATATTGGTTTTATTAGAAGGAAATGGTCATCCTCTGGACCATGGAGACTTGCTCAGAATATGCCGATTTCCCTCTCCTGACTTTGCCAAGCCTTGGGCTGCTTTTGCCTGATAAAAGGCAGGGCCATTCAAAGACACTTCCCCCAGTCGGCTTGTTTGTGGAGTCACAGGAGCTAGTGTCTGCTCACACATTTTTCAAAAGGGCAGTGCACTCAGAACTTCACTGTACCTGGGATTTTTAATTCCTCTTGCAGTGTTGACCAGCAGAGAGACTCCAGGCTACTTTAAGCCTCCACTATGTGTTTGTAGATAAAAATCTCCATTCAAACATTTTAAAGGACTTTGAACATTATCTGTTTATAGAAGTCATGCCCTTCACTTGGTTAGTAACCACCTCAGCCATAATACTTATCGTCATAGGTTTTTTAAAATGCTTTTTTTTTTTTTTTCCTAAACTTGAGTTTCCTTAGTGATTTCAAAATGAAGTATGAGAATATCAGATCCCATTAGCAAGAACCTGGGACTTGTTTCTCCAAACATTGTACTCACATTCAACTTGTTTTAAAATTGTGACTCAAGAATTTTAACAAATTATTCTGGACATGAATTAAAACTCTTTTTTATAATATAAGTATTTTTCTGATAGATTAGAAAAAAGGATATAATTGACTTCACTATAATTGTCGTATATATTTCCATAAGTAAATGGATTTTGAAGTATTTTTATTTTTTGAACTTTATTTAAAGCATGTGTGATGACATGTTCAACTTTTGCATGTATGTAGCCTTTGAAGTAAAAATAAAATAAATAGGAATGTCAGGCTCACGTTAATATTTCTAGTTTCTGTTTATGATCATGGAACATGACTAGCACACAAAGTAGATTTTTGCCCCAGTGAACTTCTGCAACTGTTTCTGACCCTTTAGAAAATACCAACTGTGAGAAGGATTTAATTTGCCTAATGTTAAAAACCTATCATCTAAATTACTTTCAGAGAGGATTTTGTCAGATTTTGGTTTGGAAATCGTTTTAATTGAATATTTAGTCATAATAGACTTTGTATGAACTAAGCTGATTTAATCAGTTTAAAAACCTCTCATTACCTTCTTAGATTAAAGAAGCTAATACTCTTTTGAGATAGAAGGAAATATTTTGTGGGACATGTGACTTTTGTGTTAAGGCAGTTTACCCATCTTGGCCGATGTGGAGAAAGGCAAACTTCAGTAGAATCCCGGTCTTTTCATCCAAGTGCTTGCAGGTGCAGCGTTGTACTCTGCAAGGAACCATACAGAAACCAAAGAGCTCGCTTTTTTGTCTTTGTAATTCCTTAGGGTCTGTGATATATGCCAGGAAATCTGATTGAAACTAATATGCTTTTTATTCTCCCATTATTCCCTAAATTGTTATATCACAGGCACTTGCCTACATTGGGAAAGTAAGAACAAATAATGCCCATTTAAAGTAACTTGCCTGTATTTTGACTGTCTTTTGTAAGCACTTGCTGAACTGCTGACTTAACTCAGTTTTAAGATTTCCTCTTCCCCCCAGCTTTTCCACATTTCTTAAATGAGGGTACAATTTACTGCAAACATGTACATTTAATATAATATTGCTGTTAGATTCATGGTACACTTTATGAAGCAAAAACATGAAAAGGAAAACACAACTCTAATAAACTTTAAATTACAGATTGACTCTCTCTCACCCCTCTTCTTGAATTTAGCCCACGTCTACACCATGCACACAGGCACAGGACTTTATGGCTTAGAAACTTTAGATATAATTGGGTCCTATAGACATAACATGCAATCCACCAACTGAGCCTTGGCCGAACTTGTCCCCTGTTAAAGACGTAGGGCTAGCCAGCCATAGAGCTGGGCATTGAAGTCTGCAAAGTGTATCCTGGTGCAAGCGTCCTTAAATGGAGAGTACTCAGGATCTGCCAGCCTTAACCTGCCCACTGGCCACCCTAATCAAGCACTAAATATCTGATCCAATCTGGCCACTGATGTGACTCCATAATCAGACATCTTCTTTGTAAACAGCTCCTCCTTCTCTCCCTCTCCCTCTCAGAGACAGAAGTGGTGCTGGGGTTTGGAGTTTGAAAATAACCTTCCTATGACAGGAAGTGGGCTTTTGCTGTTAGTTACCCAACTCTTAGAGGATCCCAACTTGTGTCTTTAGACAAAACTGACAGCCCTTGGAACGATCACATGGTGGCGCTGCCTTCCAGCCAACAGTTCTGGCTCAGCAGCAGAATTTATCCAGCTATGTTTGTGGAATTCTTTTACGATCCTACTGCATTTTGCTCCTATGCTTTTATAAAAATTTGACGAGAAAATGTAAAAATGATACTTGGCAATAAGACATTTAGCTTTCATGCACCTAATAAAAATGTGTCAAAGCTAGATCGCTCCAGATGTGCTTAAAATATCTCAAATCCTAGGCTCTCATTGGGCTTATAAGTGGTTGGGAAGAAAAAGAATAAAATAAACTTACATATAGGAGATATGGAAAATATTTCATCAGATATTATGCCCAAAGAGAGAAAATTAGGAGTTGATTTTTTTTTTTTTTTTTTAGCTCTCTGAATATGGAAGTTCCCTTTAAAAATGTAATTCTACCCTTCACCTTCCCCACATTGTATGTTTCTGTAAGATTTTACTCATTACAAATGAAAGTAGAGGACTGCCTGTGAATTGTTTATTTCTGAAAAGAATATATTGAGATCAGTTAAAATTACTCAAGAGTTTGGTGACTCAGGATTGTAAAAAGCCTGGATCTCAACAGCTGGGAGGAGTCAGAGGGTGACGTGGGAAAAAAATAGGGACTGAGGGGCAATGAAAAGTCCCTTTGAACCTGTGGTCATGTATAGCAATTAGAATGGGTTGCCCTTCTACTTCTCCCAAGAAGAAATCCCATATAGATTCCTTTCATGTCAGATTATACTGTTCTGATTTTATTTTCTATTATTTTTACATATACATCCAAATCTAATAGTACTTATTCAGATTGACCCACTGAGACCAAAAGTTACTGTCTTGTGTTCTAGAAATTCTTTCATGTTGCTGACATGAATCCATTTTTAAAAGAAAACTCAGGGACTCTTAGAATTTTAGAGTGGAAGGGACCTTTGAGATCATCTACCAGTGCTTCTCACCCCTTAGCATTCAGCAAAATCACTCAGATACTTACTTATTGTGCACAATTCTTGACCCCAGCACTAGAAATCTGGGAGGATATCTGCATATTTAACAAGTACCCTAGTGATTCTAATGCTGATGGTGCTCAGATCACTCTTGGAGAACCTCTGATTTTATCCAACTCCCACATATGACAAATGAGGAAAGCCTCCCAACCCTAAGCTCTGTCAGGTGGCCTGATTCCAATATATGATACCAACAATCTTATGAAGGCTGGAGAAAGCCATTAATACTGAGACTTGAGTAGATGATGCTCGTAAATAAGAACTTTATGGCTGGGACCACAGCAGTCATAGGAGCCCATCCCTGGCAGTCCATAATATAAAGCCTTTAATACAGAGTGGTGGTTTTTCTCTTTTCTAAATACCATTTCAGCCTGTTAAGAGAAAAGAAATTAATGTTCAGAAAAGTAGTTACTCCATATGTGCAGTAACTACTTTTCTATAATGTCTTATGGCATCTGGGGTTCAGCATCATTGAACAAGATTAAATGAACGTTATAGAGCTATAAAATTGCATGTAAAATAACGCAAAACTGTTCAAATGACTATCAAAGTAGCCTGGGAATGAATTTCCACTAAAATTAATTGTCACTTTCAAAACGTAGCTTAGCAAAGCTGTTACTAAACGGGAGAGATCCATTAATACATAGAAATGTCAAAAAAAATCAAATAAGTATTCCCTAAACGATGTGAGTGATAAGCAAAAGTCATTGCGAAGTCAGTATTTTTTTGTTCATCATTGCTACTGAAATTTAGAGTTCCATTGTGTATGTGTGTCTTGAGTGTACCTTATTAGAATATCCAATACAATAGCTTTTGGATATTCTATGCTTTTGTGTCCTTCAGAAATTATGAGATTGAAGGAATCTGTGTTAAATGTTTTTGTTTTGGTTGCTGCCTGAAAAAAGTTACCAACTCATTTAGTGAAATGTAAGATTCCTTTATAAAAATTTCAATTTCTAATATCGAAGTCAGATAATTTTTCTTGAACTTTTATTTTGGAACAGATGTTTATTTCGGATTTATTAAAGTGTCAACTTTGCATTATAGAATTGAACATGACGTAAATTGAGTGTTTCTGAGTTTTCTATAGAAAATTTATGCTACCTCTCATCTTTTCACATACAAAGAAGCAACTTTTAATGAAGACTTGAGGTGAAAATTTTAATTTTAGCATTTTACATTACATGATGAATGGAGAATATTAAAGGACTTTGAACATTTTAATAAACTTACAGTGTTTCTGTTTTCAAATGGAGGTATTAATTTTGTGGATATACATTAAATTCTCCCCAAAATTCTCAGACTTGAATCAGATAATGTGGCTTACAACCATCGTTTTTGTTTTTAAGTTTTAACATTATCTTTTCAGTATTCATTTAAAACAAGTCACCATGACTTTGAATATATTCTCATGGAGAATTTATTTCAATGATTATACAAAAGAATTTCAGAATTTAAACTAGCGAGCATACTTTAGCTTGAGACAGCTAACATTATTTTTCCCAAATTTAAAATCTTATCAGTTGCATTGAAAGTTATTAATTCTTTAGAATAGTCTTACCTGTGTAAGTTGAACCAGGTTTGTTTGATTATGTTTTGGATCTGCTTGTGCCCCCACCCCCCTATTTTATACCATCTGTGCCCTGTGCAGTTGGGGACCCTTTCACATCTGGCTACAAGCTGGTGTAATGCCCTTCCTTTTGATCTGGCTTCATCTAGTGATTTGCTCAGTATTTTTAAGGTCAGACTGAAAACTTTTCTGTTCTAGTTATTTTTGATTTTATATTGTGTGTTGTGTTTGATGTTCAGATACATGTGAAAGTTGCTTCTATAAGTCAGTATTTTTTATTCCAGCCTTTTGCAGCAATAAGGTAAGACTAGACTATACTTTTCTTACTTGAAAAGGTAGTGATTTATGTGTTTTGTGCAAATGTTTAGACTGTTGCAATTTTCTAATTTGGGACTATATTGCTATGAATTTGTGCTTCTTCATTTTTCAAGGTAGTAGTTCACAGGGTTTGTTTAAGTGTTAGTCTGTAGAACTTTATTTTGAGATCTTTTGTAATCTGTTGCTACTAATTCTTGTTCTGTATTGAGGTTCTTATAGTATAGAAATGTCATTTTCACCCTCCAGTTTAAAAATTTCATGCAGTTTAATCAACCACATCACTTAATCATTATTAGATCCCCAGTGTGTGTGTGTGGTGATTAGGATAACCCTGTTTATTCCAACACATATTAAAAGTTTCTGTCCAACAACTCTGATATGTATGATGCTGCTAGCATGGAGTCTGGCGCTTACTAGGTTATCTGGTATCCTGATGGGGAGTAACTATTTTTATTTTTACACTTCCTTGTGAACACATTGATAATATGGCTCATCTGGGTCTCTCAGAAAACACATCTTGCTTATTTTAATTCTTTTTCTTTACCCTCTACTAAGAATGGTTTCGTTTTAGAATAAGTCCATTACGCTCGTTGCTCTTTTGTGCTGCAATTTGCCCGTGAGATTCAGTTGTCCCCTGTTTCGGCAAGTAAAGTGAGTTTACTCCTCCTTTCTGGCTGTCTCATATATTCCTTTAAAAACAAACAACACGTACCAACAAACTCTTCTTCCTTTCATCTGCAGACTTTCCTATCTCTCCCTGCAGAAACAAGCAATTCAAGATTTCGTGTGTGATGCCTAGTTAATTTTAACACAGCGAATTTAATGAAATCGCTGAAGAGCAGGGCATAACACTGGGAAGGCTTTACAATTTCATAATATTTCCCGCTCATATTTGCATCTGATTACTGCCACCATGCATTCTGTGTGTACTTCATCATCTAGTCATTATTGACGCACTTTTTGGAATGTGTTCTTGACTGTTCTATTAGCATAGGTTCCTCTGCATTGTCACCTAACGTAGTTTTCCTGGAAGCCATGACCATGCATGCCTTTTCTTCCTCAGTGATCCTTTTACTGCAGTAACTGCTGTTAAATAACTTTTAACTGCTTTTCATTAATGAATGTATAAAACAATCTCTGGAATCCTACAGGACGATGGTCTTTTGTTATATGAAGAAAAGAAAAAACAGTAGCATTTACAAGGGCCAGCAAGTTAAAATATATGTCATTAAAATATGTTTCTATTTCCCATCATCTGGCTAGGCTGTGGTGCTGACTAGCTTATTTCTTGCCAGAGAAAATAAGTTTAAATCATAAGCATATTTAACTAGCAAGCATAAATCATAAATTCTTTATAATCATAAGCATTTTGAACTCTGGTATCATTTGTACAGATGGCAGGGCTAAATGTGTGTGCTCCTCTAAGCATTAAAGATGTGGACAGGCTCTTACTCCCCAACTTCCTCTTTAATTCAGGAAACTTAAATAATTTGTTTTTTGCACATAGAGGATTCTATAAAGTATAGACCTAGAGAAAGGTTTCAGATCTTAGGAAACATTTGAGTTTTGTGATTTCACTCTTACTGGAAAAGAATGATGGAAGTGAAGGTTAAATACTAAAGCCGTGTCCCCTTTTTAAGGGGAAAATAATTCGTGTTTCATGAAGATAGTCAAGTTATAAAGGACAAGACTGTTTTTCAGAATTTTTTTTTTTTTTTTTTTTTTAAACAAACATCTTGGAATCCACATTTTAACAGAGGTCCATCAGCTTTCAAAGAGTGTTCCCTAGAAGAGTGGTTCTACAGAAACACTTTCGGATATGGCAAACAAAATTTTCATTGTAAAATATGTTTTAAGAAGTATTTTTAAAAGTGTAATAAAGCAATAACACAACACTGACATGCATCACATGGCCAAATTTTAACATTTTGGAAACCAGTAAGCGTAACTTATGTACTCATTGATTTTGTTTTATGAAACGAAACAAAGGTTTAATAAACCTTTTTATTGTAAAATAAAGGTACAGAAAACCACACAAAACCAATGTGTAACTTACTGAATTGTTACAAGGAGAACACCCTATAACAGCAGGCCAAGAAATAGAACTTTACCAGTCATCCCAGGGGCTCTTCGTATGTCCCTGCCCTCTCCACTAAAATAACCATTATCCTGACCTACAGGAGGCACTTGCATTTTTCTCTGGTTTTATCACAGGTGATAAACATCATTTTACATATAGAATCTTCTCTATGAATGTTGGTTCAGAAAACTTATTTGTGAGTCTTTTAAATGATAAGTGCAAAGTGACACACTATAAGCAATTGACACCCCTGTAAGTTAGTGACTGGGCAGAATTTAATGTGCTTTTGCTGTGGTGTGTGACTCTGTCCATAGCTATAATGTCCACAATAACAATAGCATGTATGGAGTTCCATGTCATCTAAGCATAGAGATTAGTTTTCCCCAGCACCCTATGACGTAGATGCTGTCATTGTTGTCCCCAGTTTGTGTATGTGGAAACATATGCATGAGGTTCAGAGAGGTGAAATAACTTGCCGAAGGTCATACCAGTAGTCGGTTGCAGAACCACGATACATCTAAGGTACTGTGGCTCCAGCCTGTTCTATGATGAGGCTGCCTTGATGGAAGTTGAAGCTATGTTGTGCAAGAATTTTGAGATTCCTTATGAGAGTTCATTTACAAAGAAAAGTCTTTACGGCTTTAAGAAAAAGATGGAAAAATCATTGGCCTAGTTCAGACTTTTCATTTTACAGATGAAGAAATGACCCAGAAAGTATAAAGAATTTGTTCAAGGTCATACAAGCAGTTGGTGGCAAAGTTGCAGCTGTATCCCACATCTCCTGGCTGTTAAAATCAATGATCTTTTCTTCATTCCATACATTATGCAGAAAAATATGCATGTTTTCTAACCTGCTTCTTTGCATCAACTCCATGTAAGCAGATTTGTCTTGAAACCAGTTTGTAGCTAGAACACACCATCTACTTGTTTATTTTCTCAAGGTTTTAACTGGGAATTAAAAAATTTCTATCTGAAGCTTGCTTTTCTGTCTCACTTATTGAGTGCCCAATCTGCAGACACACATGCCTAACACTCTTCTCCAAAGAATGTACAAGAATAACACATTTGCTGGTGTGGATGGCAGGTGAAAAAGAATTACTGATGTAGCGTGTAGGCCCTTCAACATATTCACGGCCAATTCCGGATTATCCCAGCACAGATGGATCATGCAAAATCCCTCTTCTACTTCTTACTGGTGACCTTTAACTATTTGTGTTTGCAAATGCTTCTACCAGGGATTGGAAAGGAGAAGAGCGGAGAAGATGGAATTTGGTTTCTTGACCAGAATGTTAGGTGTCCTGGTAAAAGGTTTGGTGGTTTTGCCACTTAAGAGTACAGGGAGACCGTAGGATTCTCTCTGGATTTGAACTTGTCTGGGATGCCCAATTTAGCCTTGAAATATGAACAATCAGAAAGAAAGCAAACTAATGCAATGGAAAGAGCTTAGTTTGGAATTTGCTTTATTGGGTTGAAATTCTATTCACTTGTGCCTTGAGTAAGTCCCTCAACTTATCTGAGCCCCAGTTTCCTCCTTTTTAGAAGGGCAAGGTAGAGCTTCTTCAAAGCCAGTAACATATGAAGCACCCAGCTCAGCCCTTTGGATGCGGTAAAGAGTTAGTAAATGGTACTTCCGTTGGTTGGCTGTATCAATTTATCCATACAGTGAAGGGAATGAACTGCTTCAAGGAAACTTTCCCGCTTTCCTCTTCAGGTGTTGGCCCAGCTTAACTTGTTTGAGGTCCTACAAGTCTTTGGTGGCAACACTATGGCCAAACCCATTCGTCTTCTAACTGCTTGTTTATGATCTTTCTACCTCATTGTACCATATTGGGTAAAAACAAATCTTCCCCATTTACTTGAGTTCTGTGCACTTGACTTCTGAGTTGATTTGCCACAAACCAACTTAAAACCTAAATGAACTTTCCAGTTATTTTCTAAGAGCATTATTGCCATCATAACATAAGAAGGAAGTTCAGGATCGGACGCGGTGGCTCACGCCTATAATCTCAGTACTTTGGGAGGCTGAGGTGGGTGGATCACCTGAGGCCAGAAGTTCAAGACCAGCCTGGCCAACATGGTGAAACCCCATCAATACTAAAAATACAAAAATTAGTTGGGCATGGTGGTGCATGCCTGTAATTCCAGCTACTCAGGAGGCTGAGGCATAAGAATCACTTGAACCTAGGAGGCAGAGGTTGCAGTGAGTCGGGATTATGCCACTGCACTCCAGCCTGGGCGACACAGTGAGGCCCTGCCTCCAAAAAAAAAAAAAAAAGAAAGTGCAGTTGATGAAAATGTTTTAGAGGCTGAACAAATTCTCACTGAAGCATAAATCTATTGTCCATCTCAAACTTGCAGACACTCAAATTTGTCACTGAGGGGACAATTAGAAGCTCCCGAGAGTTCCCTGTATGATGTGTATATTATGTTTTATGTATGTATTATAATTATATATTATTATTTTAATCCTGCCTACCTTAAAGGAAAGTTAATAGGCCTTAGTATAGCTGAGATATAGACCATATACAATATTGACTTATTCATTCAGCAAATATTTCTTGAACAACTGATGTGTTAAGCACTAGGAATACAAAAACAAGACATGACATCATTCCTATTTCATGGAGCTGACAATTTAGTGGATTGCTAAATATTAAAACTGAACTACTAGACCATAAGAAATGCAGGAAGTATATCTTAGACATTTTTGAGTTGCACATACCTGCATTATAAGTATGAATGCAATGCATGTTTGAATGAAGACATGTTTGAATGTTGTCATAAGCAGTGTTTTTTTTAAAGTCAAAAACCCCTTAGATTTCTAAAGCTGAGTGTTTTTGCTAATCTCATTATTGTTTTCAAATTCTCTAATAATAATAATAGCCTAGACACTGAATTTAGTAACCGCAGAGGCTGTTTATAATTTGTTGGTGCTTTTTAAACATCTTTGAAAGCCAAACAAGCCCTTGACTTCTGGCCAATAATTCACTGCGTCTTTATGTATATACCTGAGGGGTAGCAGTCATCAAAAGGCCTATGCACCAGCATGTGAAATATGGGGATCCTTACACTGTGGAATGTATAAAGATTGCTTACTCTGTAATTTTTAAAAGCCCCGTAACTATAAAGCATATATAGCATCTGAACAAGAAATATGACACTAAGTCTAGGATTAAATAATATCTTGGGGCCACTACCTTATGCATTTTCAGCAGTTTGGGAACTCCACTAAGTGCAGGTCAACAAGCCCAGAGCATCATAAATGAGCATCTGTCCCATGACCCAGCTGGAGACCCCTTCCGATTATTCATTCCAGAAGCACGTGCTGACACCAGGTTCAGCCCTCGTGGCTCTCTCACTCACAGTGGTCTTTTAAGATTGTAGAGAGGTCAAATCCTCCCACCCCCATGCCTCGCGGAGTGGCTAAATGTTTTCTGGGTCTTACTTGCTTTCTAGCCCTGATAACTCTATTTTTTAAATTAAAGTAAACAAAAGAGGGCCCTAGCCAGGGAGCAGTCCAACCCAGAAGACGTGTGGAAAAGGTTTAAAAAAAAAAGTGTTTTAAATGAGAACAGGCAGCTCTGCGGAGAAGAACTTGTTCGATTCGGCACCACTGCTGTTTCGCCTGCTGACCTGGACTTTGCAGCCCAAGTTCATCCTTCCACTTCAAAGGCCGGGCTCTGAGCGGATCACACGTTTTCCTTGATGACAAATTAATCAAACTTGATTTCTTGGATGAGATGGATACAAAAGAACTACAACTCCCCAAGGCCCGAAAGTCAATACAGTCCTTCTGGCTCTGATTAGGGTAACAAAAGGATATCTGAGAGCCATCTTCCTCCCTGCTCAGGCTGTGGGATGGAACTAAAAGCAAGCCGGGCTTGTAAAGGAGAAAGGCCTTATTAAAACACATTTCAGCTGCAACCAAGTGCACGGCGAGCCCTCCTGACAAGAGAAAATTACTTTTTAGTAGATGCTCACCTTCTCTCGAGAGCAAAGTTTCCACTTAGAAGGACCTAGAGGAAGTAGTATATTATGAATCTGAAATGTTTATAGATCTCCCCTTTTATGTTTCTGCTGTGAAGATGAGGTTAAAAAAAAGAAATCGCCCGGTGATATCTGGCAAATGTTAGAGAGAGCCCACGTTTGGTTAAGTAAATTTACTTCTGCTGGGTTAAAAATGAAACTCCCCGAGTCCAGGGAATTTATGTACCTGTTAAGGCAGGACTAGGACAAGGTAAAGGAATGACTTCAAAGTGCAACTGCTGTGGGGCCACTCCGGCAGCCCACTCATGTGAGAGAGGGAAATAAGCCTTCTGCTAAATCGGGGAGCGCAGGATTTCAATGCAAAACCCTCTTAGCAGCTTTGTCATCCTCCTGTTCTGCGGAGCATCCAAGGACATCGCTTGCATCCTTCTTGTGATTGCTCTACGGTCTATATTTAGAAGAATTACTGTTGCACAAAATATGGTCCCCTGACTGTTCTGGGGGTGCTTCATGCCCTTCCCAAAAAGGCTTCCAAAAAAAAAAATGGAGGGTTTATACCTTTATAGCACAATTTTTAAAAGAAGGCCCTGATGAGTGTTTCCTTTAATATGTGGGCAGAATGCACAAATCTATATACCGTGGGATCTTATTTTGTAAGTTTGTGGGATCTGCTTCCACGCAGCCACCCCGCCACCCGGAGAGTAGGGAGTGAGGCGACGGATGGTTAAGTATGCGGAGTGAAGTTGGGTCACACGGGCCCATCTCTCATTTCTGACACTCAGTTTGAAGATCCTTCCTTCAAGTGTCTTTCTGATCCTGACAGGCAGATTTTTAAATGTTTGTGGCATTCCAGGACGCTTAATAATTTAAAGCTGTATTTTAGATTCCAGCAATGAGCACAATACCCCCACGAGCGGCTCCAGATGCTGCCATGCTATCTCACTCTTCTCCAACACGTGCGCACCAAGCCGCGGCCAGCCAAGCCCCTTGTCTCTCTGCAGCCCTCTGCTGGGCCCCCTCCTGCTCACCCCTTAGGGATGCTCTGAGGGTGAGCCAAGGCCCCCTCCTCCACAAAGCCTGTTCTCAGCTCTCCAGCAGAGAAGAGCCTCCTTTCCTGCAACATAGAGGGCACATGAGTTTTCTTTTAGGCTCCTCTGTGGCCTTCGACTTATTCCACATATACTGTGTGTGGCCATTGTAAGTGTGACACTAGGTTGAGGGTTCCCAGGCCTTCTCCCACCTGTACGTCATACAGAGCTCTGCACACAGAGGTTCAGCTGTTGGATGACATGAAGGAGAAACATCTCCACCAGCTCATCCACGATCCCATCTTAGGAAACCCATTCTGCACTCTTGGCTGTTTTGCTTTGCTAAGTGAGAAGACTGGCTTCCTCGGCCTTACACCCCAACTTGCTAGTCTTGTGACCTTAAGTGAGCCACCTGACTTCTGAGTCTCTGTTTCTTCATCTGAGTCACAGGAATAATGAATTCTCCCATCACAGAGTGTGAAGATCAAATGGGAAAATGCACACGAAGCCTCTTTCCATGCTATTCAGTGTTTCTCATGGGTAGATCTTGATATTGATGCTTCATGGTACCACAGTGGTCTGACCAAGGTGGGCCTGTTCTTCAGATACATGGCCAGTTGTTTTAAAATTACATTCTACAGTAGAATCCGGAAAGCTTTCAATTTCCACAGATCCCCCTGTTGTTAAGGACAAAAGTAATACCTGCTCATTTTAACAAAAACAATACCAATAGCAAGCTTCCTCTCCCCACCAAAAACTTTTTTTTTGTTCCTAAGTCATACTTGCAGGAAATACAGTGCTTACAGATATCTAAAGACATGGAAGAAAGTTGGGCTGCTTGGGGCTGAGCCCAGGGCTGAGCCCAGGGCCGTGGCTGGGGCCACGGGGGCTGGGGGAGGGGGTGCAATGGACGAGATTTAGGAAGGAAGGATACTAAATGGGAAAAGGAGGGGCAAAAGAAATGCAGGGAACCTTGTGAAGAGGCACCTGTCTTACCTCAAGTGGTACAACAGATACTTACTTGCAAAAGCTGTCTCCTTCCCATGTTTAGGAAATTGTCTGAAGGAAATGTAGCCACCATGTTTCATTCGTGTGAGTATCTCCAACACCTGGAAGACTGTACCAGGAGGTGAGGTTTGAGGACAGGTAAAATCTTCAAGAGCCCCCTGACGTTCTACAGTTTAGAAACCCACCTATAGGTAGTTAAGTAAGTCACTAGTCACGCTGATAGACTCCTTATCTTCACACAATAAAGCAGAAACAGGTGGGCCTGTAGAAACTTCATTGAAGGTTTGTGGTTTTAAATCCAGTTGTTCTTGTCAGTGTTGTGTCTTGTCCTCAAGGATGGTTTATACCTCTTGTGTTTATGTAGCAGAATTATAGTCTCCAGGACAGGAGCTGTGCACTATGAATAGTTTCTCCTGGACATTTTGCTACAATGTATGTGTCAGATTCTAAGAGTTCAAACATGAGAGTTGATGACTTTGATCTTCCCCTTTTTTTGTTCTGCTAAATAATCTATGTCTCTTTGCCCATGTGGAGACTTCAGACAGAGCAGCCCTAGAATGTCATTCAAAATAAAACAGCAAAGGTTGAAGTCATGTTTAGGCCTTCACCGGGACGTCGAGTAGTTGAGAGTGTTCCCTTGTGTTACCAGAGTCTGGGAAGAAGACTTCTGCCCATAAAAACACATCAGTGACTTGTGATTATAACATGCCCCCACTTCTAACAAATCTCAATAGCCATTTAACATATCCATTTGTATATTTCATTCTAAACACAATTTTAAAATCTCATATGTTGCAGACAAAAATACTTAGTTCAAAAATTCAGTTGTTGGGGGACAAAATGTATTTATTTATCCATAACAATACAGGTTTTAAAAGCAGCTCCTGCTCTTATTATTATTAATATTATACTTCAAGTTCTGGGATACATGTGCAGAACATGCAGGTTTGTTACATAGGTATATATGTGCCATGGTGGTTTGCTACACCCATCAACCCGTCATCTACATTAGGTATTTCTCCTAATGCTATCCCTCTCCTTGCCCCCCAGCCCCCAACAGGCCCCATTGTGTGATAGTCCCTCCCTGTGCCCATATGTTCTCATTGTTCAACTCCCACTTATAAGTGAGAACATGTGGTGGTTGGTTTTCTGTTCCTGTGTTAGTTTGCTGAGAATGATGATTTCCAGCTTCATCCATGTCCCTGCAAAGGACATGAACTCATTCTTTTTTTTATGGCTGCATAGTATTCCATGGTGCATATGTGCCACATTTTCTTAATCCAGTCTATCACTGATGGGCATTTGGGTTGGTACCAAGTCTTTGCTATTGTGAACAGTGCTGCAATAAACATACGTGTGCATGTGTGTTTATAGCAGAGTGATTTATAATCCTTTGGGTATATGTTCTGGGATTGCTGGGTCAAATGGTATTTCTAGTTCTAGATCCTTGAGAAATTGCCACACTGTTTTTCACAATGGTTGAACTAATTTACACTCCCACCAACAGTGTAAAAGCGTTTCTATTTCTCCACACCCTCTCCAGCATCTGTTGTTTCCTGACCTTTTAATGATCACCATTCTAACTGGCGTGAGATGGTATCTCCTTGTGGTTTTGATTTGCATTTCTCTAATGACCAGTGATGATGAGCTTTTTTTCATATGTTTGTTGGCTGCATAAAAAAGTCTTCTTTTGAGAAGTGTCTGTTCATATCCTTTGCCCATTTTTTGATGGGATTTTTTTTTTCTTGTATATTTGTTTAAGTTCCTTGTAGATTCTGGATATTAGCCCTTTGTCAGATGGATAGATTTAAAAATGTCCTCCCATTCTGTAGGTTACCTGTTCACTCTGATGATAATTTCTTTTGCTGTGCAGAAGCTCTTTAGTTTGATTAGATCCCATTTTGGCTTTTATTGTAATTGCTTTTAGTGTTTTAGTCATGAAGTATTTGCCCATGCCTATGTCCTGAATGGGATTGCCTAGATTTTCTTCTAGGGTTTTTGGGGTTTTAGGTCTTACATGTAAATCTTTAATCTATCTTGAGTTAATTTCTGTATAAGGTGTAAGGAAGGGGTCCAGTTTCAGTTTTCTGCATATGGCTAGCCAGTTTTCGCAACACCATTTATTAAGTAGAGAATCATTTCCCCATTGCTTGTTTTTGTCAAGTTTGTCAAAGATCAGATAGCTGTAGATGTGTGGTGTTATTTCTGAGGCCTCTGTTCTGTTCCATTGGTCTATATATCTGTTTTGGTACTAGTACCATGCTGTTTTGGTTACTGTAGACTTGTAGTATAGTTTGAAGTCAGGTAGCGTGATGCCTTCAGCTTTGTTCTTTTTGTTTAGGATTGTCTTGGCTATACAGGCTCTTTTTTGGTTCCATATGAAATTGGAAGTAGTTTTTTCTAATTCTGTGAAGAAAGTCAATGGTAGCTTGATGGGAATAGCATTGAATCTATAAATTACATTGGGCAGTATAGCCATTTTCACTATATTGATTCTTCCTATTCATGAGCATGGAATGTTTTTCCATTTGTTTGTGTCCTCTCTTATTTCCTTGAGCAGTGGTTTGTAGTTCTCCTTGAAGAGGCCCTTCACATCCCTTGTAAGTTGGATTTCTAGGTATTTTATTCTCTTTGTGGCAGTTGTGAATGGGATTGGCTCTCCGTTTGTCTATTATTGGTGTACAGGAATGCTTGTGGTTTTTGCACATTGATTTTCTATCCTGAGACTTTGCTGAAATTGCTTATCAGCTAAAGGATTTTTTTGGGCTGAGACGATGGGGTTTTCTAACTATACAATCATGCCATCTGCAAACAGAGATAATTTGATTTCTTCTTTTCCTGTTTAAATACCTTTATTTCCTTCTCTTGCCTAATTGCCCTGGCCAGAGCTTCCAATACTGTGCTGAATAGGAGTGGTGAGAGAGGGCATCCTTGTCTTGTGCCAGTTTTTAATGGGAATGCTTCCAGCTTTTGCTCCTTCAGTATGATATTGGCTATGGGTCTGTCATAAATAGCTCTTATTATTTTGAGATATGTTCCATCAATACCTAGTTTATTGAGTGTTTTTAGCAGGAAGGGGTGTTGAATTTTATCGAAGGCCTTTTCTGCGTCTATTGAGATAATCATGTGGTTTTTGTCATTGGTTCTGTTTATGTGATGGATTACATTTATTGATTTGTGTATGTTGAACCAGCCTTGCATCCCAGAAATGAAGCCTACTTGATTGTGTTGGGTAAGCTTTTAAATGTGCTGCTGGATTTGGTTTGCCAGTATTTTATTGAGGATTTTCACATTGATGTTCATCAGGGA